>NC_053038.3:505832069-507082069 GCF_002575655.3 Aegilops tauschii subsp. strangulata
TGCGTGGGAAATGGTTCCAAAGTCGATGTGATCGTGGTCGGCATGCCACCTCTACATCTACCTTGGGATTAGTTTTAGACCTGAATAATTATTATTTGGTGCTAGCGTTAAGCATGAACATTATATCTGGATCTTGTTTGGTGCGAGACGGTTATTCATTTAAATCAGAGAATAATGGTTGTTCTATTTATATGAGTAATATCTTTTATGGTCATGCACCCTTGAAGAGTGGTCTATTCTTTTTGAATCTCGATAGTAGCGATACACATATTCATAATATTGAAGCCAAAAGATGCAGAGTTGATAATTATAGTGCAACTTATTTGTGGCACTGCCGTTTAGGTCATATTGGTGTAAAGCGCATGAAGAAACTCCATTCTGATGGACTTTTGGAATCACTTGATTATGAATCACTTGGTACTTGCGAACCATGCCTCATGGGCAAGATGACTAAAACGCCGTTCTCCCGAACAATGGAGCGAGCAACAGATTTATTGGAAATCATACATACTGATGTATGTGGTCCAATGAATGTTGAGGCTCGCGGCGGGTATCGTTATTTTCTCACCTTCACAGATGATTTAAGTAGATATGGGTATATCTACTTAATGAAACATAAGTCTGAAATATTTGAAAAGCTCAAAGAATTTTAGAGTGAAGTGGAAAATCATCGTAACAAGAAAATAAAGTTTCTACGATCTGATCGTGGAGGAGAATATTTGAGTTACAAGTTTGGTCTTCATTTGAAACAATGCGGAATAGTTTCGCAACTCACGCCACCCGGAACACCATAGCGTAATGGTGTGTCCGAACGTCGTAATCGTACTTTACTAGATATGGTGCGATCTATGATGTCTCTTACTGATTTACCGCTATCGTTTTGGGGTTATGCTTTAGAGACGGCTGCATTCACGTTAAATAGGGCACCATCTAAATTCGTTGAGATGACGCCTTATGAACTGTGGTTTGGCAACAAACCAAAGTTGTCGTTTCTTAAAGTTTGGGGCTGCGATGCTTATGTGAAAAAGCTTCAACCTGATAAGCTCGAACCCAAATCGGAGAAATGTGTCTTCATAGGATACCCAAAGGAGACTAATGGGTACACCTTCTATCACAGATCCGAAGGCAAGATATTTGTTGCTAAGAATGGATCCTTTCTAGAGAAGGAGTTTCTCTCGAAAGAAGTGAGTGGGAGGAAAGTAGAACTTGATGAGGTAACTGTACTTACTCCCTTATGGGAAAGTAGTTCATCACAGAAATCTGTTCCTCTGACTACTACACCAATTAGTGAGGAAGCTAATGATGATGATCATGTAACTTCAGATCTAGTTACTACCAAACCTCATAGGTCAACCAGAGTAAGATCCGCACCAGAGTGGTATGGTAATCCTGTTCTGGAGGTCATGTTACTTGACCATGATGAACCTACGAACTATGAGGAAGCGATGATGAGCCCAGATTCCGCAAAATGGCTTCAGGCCATGAAATCTGAGTTGGCATCCATGTATAAGAACAAAGTGTGGACTTTGGTTGACTTGCCTGATGATCGGCAAGCCATCAAGAATAAATGGATCTTCAAGAAGAAGACTGACGCTGACGGTAATGTTACTGTCTACAAAGCTCGACTTGTTGCGAAAGGTTTTCGACAAGTTCAAGGAGTTGACTACGACGAGACTTTCTCACCCGTAGCGATGCTTAAGTCCGTCCGAATCATGTTAGCAATTGCCGCATTTTATGATTATGAAATTTGGCAAATGAATGTAAAGACTGCATTCCTGAATGGATTTCTGGAAGAAGAGTTGTATATGATGCAACTTGAAGTTTTTATCGATCCAAAGGATGCTAACAAAGTTTGTAAGCTCCAGCGATCCATCTATGGACTGGTGCAAGCATCTCGGAGTTGGAATAAACGTTTTGATAGTGTGATCAAAGCATATGGTTTTATACAGACTTTTGGAGAAGCCTGTATTTACAAGAAAGTGAGTGGGAGCTCTGTATCATTTCTAATATTATATGTGGATGACATATTGTTGATTGGAAATGATATAGAATTTCTGGATAGCATAAAAGGATACTTGAATAAGTGTTTTTCAATGAAAGACCTCGGTGAAGCTGCTTATATATTGGGCATCAAGATCTATAGAGATAGATCAAGACGCTTAATTGGACTTTCACAAAGCACATACCTTGATAAAGTTTTGAAAAAGTTTAAAATGGATCAAGCAAAGAAAGGGTTCTTGCCTGTCTTACAAGGTGTGAAGTTGAGTCAGACTCAATACTCGACCACTGCAGAAGATAGATAGAAAATGAAAGATGTTCCCTATGCTTCAGCCATAGGCTCTATCATGTATGCAATGTTGTGTACCAGACCTGATGTGTGCCTTGCTATTAGCTTAGCAGGGAGGTACCAAAGTAATCCAGGAGTGGATCACCGGACAGCGGTCAAGAACATCCTGAAATACCTGAAAAGGACTAAGGATATGTTTCTCGTTTATGAAGGTGACAAAGAGCTCGTCGTAAATGGTTACGTCGATGCAAGCTTTGACACTGATCCGGATGACTCTAAGTCACAAACCCGATACGTATTTATATTGAACGGTGGAGCTGTCAGTTGGTGCAGTTCTAAGCAAAGCGTCGTGGCGGGATCTACGTGTGAAGCGGAGTACATAGCTGCTTCGGAAGTAGCAAATGAAGGAGTCTGGATGAAGGAGTTCATATCCGATCTAGGTGTCATACCTAGTGCATCGGGTCCAATGAAAATCTTTTGTGACAATACTGGTGCAATTGCCTTGGCAAAGGAATCCAGATTTCACAAGAGAACCAAGCACATCAAGAGATGCTTCAATTCCATCCGGGACCAAGTCCAGGTGGGAGACATAGATATTTGCAAGATACATACGGATCTGAATGTTGCAGACCCGTTGACTAAGCCTCTTCCACGAGCAAAACATGATCAGCACCAAGACTCCTTGGGTGTTAGAATCATTACTGTGTAATCTAGATCATTGACTCTAGTGCAAGTGGGAGACTGAAGGAAATATGCCCTAGAGGCAATAATAAAGTTTTTATTTATATTTCCTTATATCATGATAAATGTTTATTATTCATGCTAGAATTGTATTAACCGGAAACTTAGTATATGTGTGAATACATAGAAAAACAAAGTGTCACTAGTATGCCTCTACTTTACTAGCTCGTTGAATCAAAGATGGTTAAGTTTCCTAGCCATAGACATGAGTTGTCATTTGATTAACGGGATCACATCATTAGAGAATGATGTGATTGACTTGACCCATTCCGTTAGCTTAGCATTTGATCGTTTAGTATATTGCTATTGCTTTCTTCATGACTTATACATGTTTCTATGACTATGAGATTATGCAACTCCCGGATACCGGAGGAACACTTTGTGTGCTACCAAACGTCACAACGTAACTGGGTGATTATAAAGGTGCTCTACAAGTGTCTCTGATGGTACTTGTTGAGTTGGCATAGATCAAGATTAAGATTTGTCACTCCGATTGTCGGAGAGGTATCTCTGGGCCCTCTCGGTAATGCACATCACTATAAGCCTTGCAAGCAATGCAACTAATGAGTTAGTTGCGGGATGATGTGTTACGGAATGAGTAAAGAGACTTGCCGGTAACAAGATTGAACTAGGTATTGAGATACCGACGATCGAATCTCGGGCAAGTAACATACCGATGACAAAGGGAACAATGTATGTTGTTATGCGGTTTGATCGATAAAGATCTTTGTAGAATATGTAGGAGCCAATATGAGCATCCAGGTTCCGCTATTGGTTATTGACCGGAGACGTGTCTCGGTCATGTCTACATAGTTCTTGAACCCGTAGGGTCCGCACGCTTAACGCTCGGTGACGATCGGTAACATGAGTGTATGTGTTTTGATGAACCGAAGGTAGTTCGGAGTCCTGGATATGATCACAAACATGACGAGGAGTCTCGAAATGCTCGAGACATAAAGATCGATATATTGGAAGCCTATATTTGGACGTCGGAATAGTTCCGGGTGAAATCGGGATTTTACCGGAGTGCCGGGGGGGGGGGGGGGTACCGGAACCCCCCGGGGGCTAATGGGCCTTGATGGGCCCTAGTGGAGAGAGAGAGGGGTCGGCCAGGGCAGGCCACGCGCCCCCTCCCCTTGAGTCCGAATAGGACAAGGAAGGGGGGGGGGGCGGCGCCCCCCTTGGCTTTCCCCTCTCCCACTCCTTCCTTCCCCCTCCTAGTGGGACTAGGAAAGGGGAGTCCTACTCCCACTAGGAGGAGGACTCCTCCTCTTGGTGCGCCCTCCTAGGGCCGGCCGGCCTCCCCCTTGCTCCTTTATATACGGGGGCAGGGGGGCACCCCAAGACACAAGTTGATCAGTTGATCTTTTAGCCGTGTGCGGTGCCCCCCTCCACCATAATCCACCTCGGTCATATCGTAGCGGTGCTTAGGCGAAGCCCTGCGTTGGTAGCATCATCAACACCGTCATCATGCCGTTGTGCTGACGGAACTCTCCCTCGAAGCTCTACTGGATCATGAGTTGGTGGGACGTCACCGAGCTGAACGTGTGCTGAACTCGGAGGTGCCGTGTGTTCGGTACATGGATCGGTCGGATCGTGAAGACGTACGACTACATCAACCGCGTTGTCATAACGCTTCCGCTTACGGTCTACGAGGGTACGTGGACGACACTCTCCCCTGTCGTTGCTATGCATCACCATGATCTTGCGTGTGCGTAGGATTTTTTTTGAAATTACTACGTTCCCCAACACCAACATCATCATCAACATCCTGCCAAACTGTTACAACTCAGAATATCAACATATACATCACCTATAAGTCATTCCGTCATGTGAGTGTTGATCAAACGGTGTGAGCTCGTACGAACTTGTGCCCATGACCGAGGACGCGGCTTTCGATAGATTAAACACACACACTCTGCAGAGGTAGCGCACTTTACCCACACCACAGAACCCATGGCCTCGCACTCCCATTCGGGTGGACCAACGGCGTTCCGACAAGACCGACCTACTGCCATGACACTCTCCCGGCCACTCCGACCAACACCCCTTTAGGGTTCAGTCCTGGGTGGCCCCGTGCCTACCAAAGGCAACAACGGCCATCGTCGTGGCAAAACACACATGGTCCCAAACGGGGACAAGAGATCTCAATACCAACTATACACTGGTACACGTCAGTCCTAAACAAATGGTTTTTAACCCCTTTCTGCGATGACATTTGGAACCGTCGCCAAGTGAGTGTAGGCGATAGGGGGTCCTTCCCACACGACCCAGAAACCGTCGGGGATAGGGCCCCTGCAGTACTCCGACTCGTTTCTGCTCGCATTGCCATCGCAGTCGGTATTCTGTGGTGCTACGTTTACGATGCGCGGCCCATCACAGACGGTTCACTATTATAGAATGTGTATGATGCGCGGCCCATCACAAACGGTTCACCGTTAAGAAGATTAGCTAATCGTCGTACGAGTGTCGGGCAGGATTACGACACGTCGGACCGTCGTAACATCATCGTACATCACAACTATCGCACACGCTATTCTGTGGTGCAACGTTTACTATGCATACTTCATCAGAAATAGTTCATGGTTGCGAATCGTGTATGATAAGGCAACTAACACAAACGTTTAGTTTGCCCGCACCGTTTGTGATATTGTCTGACATCGCACATGCTTTGCAAACGGCAACTGTGTGCATGCTTGCACATGTTCCCTCTCTGTGAACCGTCTCGGATTATGGTGTATATCGCAAACGTTTGTGTTTTACCAACCGCGTGTGCTGCAACAACCTGGCGAGCGTAATTTCACCGTAATTTGATTGCTGCTTTTCCAAATTGTACCGGATTTGGATTTTTAATTTGAATGTATGCTACAACTTTATTCATATCCATCAGGTTCAAACAACCAATGCATTATTTGATTCATAGGTACATATGTTCAAGAATTACATAAGAACCAAATAAAGAATGATGAACCACAGTTGTATACTTGTACTATTAAAGACGGTAAAGAAAGAGGCGAAATATATTCTGGTTGCTGAACAAGGAGAAGCGGAATGCCCATATTGTGCCCTCCTCCATGCAGAAGGCACGCACGACTCTAGTCCAACCCCTTGTGATGGCCGATCGCCCATCCTTCACGGTCTTCATGAAAACATCTAGATAATCATCATCTTCTGGTAGAAACACTTTAACCTTTGCATGCCCACCAATCATGTAGTTTGAGAGGTAATCTTGAGTAAACCGCTTTGGCAACCACTTCAAAAGAAAAGATTAAGACATTGTCATCTAACACAACTCATTATGGGCAGTAGAAAGAAGGCTGCAGAGTTCTTACTTACCATCGTGCAGTTCCCTGTTGTCTTGGATAAAGTGTAAAAAAATAGTTTAATTGCCATCTTTGGACCCATTTTACTAACAATCTTTATCAGCTTCCTCACTTGATGCTGGTTCATCGATATCTCATTGCCCCATACGCAGAAAGGGTCGAAATGCGGATCTTTACCAATGACATATGTACCTAAAAGCACCAAGTTAATATTAGAAGCTAAACAACAATTGCACAATGATGTAGTACAACACTCTTTTATAATATGTCTATATACATTCGTATGTGGTAGTCCATTTGAAATCTCTAAAAAGATAAATATTTAGGAATAGAGGGAGTATCTTATAACATCCAATATACTCACATATTAGATGAATTAACATCTTATATTATGGGCCGGAAGGATTTTAGTTCATCCTTACAAATTATCGGCTGATTAACTTCTGCTGTATCCATGGGTTACAGTTAGTTTGAGCTAGTTCATGCTCAAATAGCCCTAAAGTATATCTAAACATGAGGGCTAGTTTGAGCTAGTTGCATCTATAACCCACCCAAAAATACTATCCAACCCAAGAGGTGCTAATTGGAGCTAGTTCTCCTAGTTCATTTATTGTCAATCTAACCCTGCCATCCAAACAAATCTTTGGATAGAGTTAGTTCAGGGTTAGTAATGAGCTAGAAACTAACTCTAACCTCTAGCTAAGTTGAGTATCCAAACATGGCTTTGTTGTTGCTGTTGTTGCTGCTGCTCTTCTACGTATATCTAGACATCATTAGAACATTAATGTAACACTCTTCCTTGTTACTATGTAGCCTAGGATTGCATATTTAGACATTAAGTACAGTGCATGTTGCTATGTAGCCTCAGATATATTACATATGGCCCTACTTAACCTAACGAAAAATGGGTTGCAGATATATTCAGTTAAAAGTCTGATTCACCGATTAGTCCCTTATCAGCCGCCGGCCTATAAGCCATGGGATGAAACTAACCTCGATGGAGAACAACACTCGTTCCCAAAATTGTCCTGTGTAGGTACATCGAGAAGCATGTTAAGCACAACAGGCTAAAAATCAACCAAAATTATACATGGCAGACAAAATAATCTCCAAAAGATAGCTTCAGTGTGCAGGTTTAAGCACGCTAGTAAAGCAAAACAAGTGGGAAAGTGTGTTAACTGCAACAGGCCTAACATTTAACAACAAGCAAACATAGTCATTCAAACTGGTATTGTGCCGGTCTAAGTACACTGGTTATGGTTAAATAAAAATGGAAAGGCGTGTTAACTACAAGATGCAGCAACCAAATGTAATCATTCATAGTGGTATTGTTGAAACTGGTACTGATGAAATTGAACTGCACAGTTCATACTTGCACATATAGAACATCACGTTTTGAATAACTGGAATAAACAAGGCATACTACGAACAACCAAAGATAGCATTTGAAATTGAACATATGCTAACTACAAACAACCGAACAATAAAAAAACTTTAAAAGAGGCATATGCTAGCTATAACAGGCTTAACAGCAAGCAAATATATGCATTCCTATCGGTATGTTTAAAAATGGATTGATGAAATGTACTGCACAGTAAATAATTGCACATATAGAGCATCACATTGTGAACAACTGAAATAAACAAGGCATACTGCAAACAACCAGGTATAGCAATTAAAACTGGACATATTCTCACTACACTACAAAAGGGACTTGACAAAACAAATCATGGGTTTCCCCCTCTGAAGAGGCACGGCAAAACAAATCATGGGTTTCCTCACTTGTCACAGATGGGCTCGTTCCTGTGGGAAGAGCACGGACCCTGGATGCACTCCATGTTGTCGCAGATGGGCTCCTTCCCCTTGGAAGAGCACGGCTGTCGGATGCCCTCCCTGATGTCGCAGACGGGCGCATTCCCTTGGAAGAGCAGATGGGCTCTTTCCCCTTGGAAGAGCCGGAGAGGGTGCCCTCCTCGTGATTGCCGTCGATGAGGTCTGACTTGGAAACTGTGGATCCCAAGCCAGCGTCGCAGAACGTGTCCTTCAGAAATGACAAAAGGGGCTCGATGGTGATGTAGAATGGCAAATTGTTGACAGCGAGCCAGAGGAGAACAGCGGCGGGGCCATGGATGAGATCGACGGCGGTTGAACCCGAGGGGTTGGGGGTGGGCCACTTAACCTGTGACACAGCTTGCCTCAGGCCGTTGCTGTCGATGACCTCGATGTCGTAGCCGGCGGCCGAGACATGCCGGCATACTCTAGCCCGCTGCTTGAGTGCCTGCCGCTAGTAATGGTCGTCAGCTTCCTCGGTGACGTCGGGCGAAGAGACCACTATACACCTCTTTTGGGTCAGTCACTCCTTGAGCTCCACGGGAAGCGTAGCCGGGCTTAGGCTGCGACGCTCTGGAGTGGGGGTGGGGATGGGGATCTGTTGGAAAGGGGTCATTTGGCAGGAGTCATCTAAGAAACTCAGGGCGGCCTGGGTATGGAGATCGGTGGGTAAGCTGCACGGGAAAACCGGCAGATGTTGACAATGGAGGACTTGCAGCGGCGGCGCCGGCAGCAGCGGCGGGGACCTTGCTAGGGTTTCGAGTGAGGGAGGGAGTGTGTGTGTGTGTGTGCGCGCACCCCCGAGGAGGTTTTGGTGTGTGTGTGTGTGTGTGTGTGTGTGTGTGTGGAAGGGGGCGCGAGGTGTTTGAGGAAATGACGCGGGTACTTAAAATTTCACTACGCGGGAGTCAAACGCGGGAGTGAAATGCCGGGCTATTGAAAATTTTGATGATAGTGCATCGCACACGGTCCGGAGATAACAACAGTGTGTTATGAAAAAGAAAAACCCTCGAGGCGGGCAGATATTTTCTAGGGATGCAGGCGGGATTGGGAACAAGAAAAATCGCACACGGTCCGGAGATAACAACCGTGTGTTATGAAACAGAAAAACCCTCGAGGCGGGTAGATATTTTCTAGGGATGCAGGTGGGATTGGGAACAAGAAACATCGCACACGGTCCGGAGATAACAACCATGTGTTATGAAACAGAAAAACCCTCGAGGCGGGAAGATATTTTTGAGAGGGGGAGCCTCGTGGAGCCCAATGTACTGTGCGGAGATGTGCGTGACAGGTGCACTGGCGTGGCACACGGTTAGTTTGAGTGAACCGTGTCTGTTGCGTCATCTGACTTGTCTAATGTTCATAAATTTGGCGAAAACTGACGCGGGAGAGGGTCAGAATACGAACACACTTGCGTGTGGACCAAATTTATGTATCAAAAGGGTGGTTTGATTTTCAAATACCAAATGCAACTTCGATGTGGCACCTCTCTCGCAAAGAGCATGATATTGCTTGCCCCCACCCCCCTCGTGTCGGCACGAAGGGAATCCTAAGCCATGAATGCATGCCCCTCCCCCCAACCGAGGTTCACCTAGCAAACTGCGAAGTAGTTGGCAGCCCCCCTCCTCCCTCGTGTCGGCACGAAGGGATTTCTAAGCTATGAATGCATGCCCCCAACCGAGGTTCATTCACCTAGCAAAGTGTGAAGTAGCTAGCAGCCCCCCTCCCTCATGTCGGCACGAAGGGAATCCTAAGCTATGAATGCATGCCCCCCAACCGAGGTTCACCCTAGCAAAGTGCGAAGTAGCTAGCAGCCCCCCTCCCTCGTGTCGGCACGAAGGGAATCCTAAGCTATGAATGCATGCCCCCCCCAACCGAGGTTCACCCTAGCAAAGTGCGAAGTAGCTAGCAGCCCCCTCCCTCGTGTCGGCACGAAGGGAATCCTAAGCTATGAATGCATGCACCCCCAACCGAGGTTCACCTAGCAAAGTGCGAAGTAGCTAGCAGCCCCCCTCTCTCATGTCGGCACGAAGGGATTCCTAAGCTATGAATGCATTCCCCTCCCCAACCGAGGTTCACCTAGCAAAGTGCGAAGTAGCTAGCAGCCCCCCTCCCTCGTGTCGGCACGAAGGGAATCCTAAGCTATGAATGCATGCCCTCCCCCAACCGAGGTTCACCCTAGCAAAGTAGCTAGCAGCCACCCCTCCCCCGTGTCAGCATGAAGGGAATCCTAAGCTATGAATGCATGCCCCCCAACCGAGGTTCACCTAGCAAAGTGCAAAGTAGCTAGCAGCCCCCCCTCATGTCGGCACGAAGGGGATCCTAAGCTATGAATATGCATGCCCCCTGCCCCCAACCGAGGTTCACCTAACAAAGTTCGAAGTAGCTAGCAGCCCCCCACCCCCCCTCGTGTCGCCATGAAGGGAACCCTAAGCTATGAATGCATGCCCCCCAACCGAGGTTCACCTAGCAAAGTGCGAAGTAGCAACCCCCCCCCCCCAACCGAGGTTCACCTAGCAAAGTGCAAAGTAGCAACCCTCCCCCCCCACACACACTTTTAGTCGGTGGGCCAGAGAGGCATATATCTCACCAAGATGGATCGCAAAACGGACCAAGCTAGAATAATCCACCTTGGTCATACAACCTCTCTCTCGTTGTTGGTCAAAGTGATGGCCGTCCATGCGACCCCGGAGATGGGCTAGCTCGCCGATAATCACGCAAGTAGCTAGTCCCCGAAGACAACCACTGCATGCGTGTGGCCCAAACATATGTATGGAGAGGTGTGTTTTTGAGTAACAATGGAACAACTTTGATGTGGCACCGTGATTTCGAACTAGAAATCCCCACACTGAGTGAGGGTTAGGTTGACGATGCATATGTATGTTACACCACACTTTAAGCCAACGACGGGGATTCATGCATGCATGCGTGCATAGTATATGTGCTCAAACTTAAATAGGTCTGAATCTCACCATGACCTATACTATGATAACACGAACCAAATGAAGAATCTGCCATGGTAACCTATCTTGTTGTTGGTCAAGGTGATCATGGATGTCCACGCGGGCCCACGAATATATAGGATTGTCGCCGATAACCACGCGAGGGAGTGTATCGTTCGAAGACAACCACTACATGCATATGTATGGAGGTTCTGTGTGCATGCATGTTTGAATACACAACATTGATGTGGCACGTGTGTCAAAAATCATACACTAGCTCCCCACACAGAGCGAGATCGGTTCATGATGTGTTGTTGTACTAGCCACATCGACTCGATGGGAGGGATTCATGCGTACACATGCATGTGTGTGTGCTCAAACTGTATCATGCATGTCATCCCAGAGCAAAAATAATAATCCCCTCCTAAGTCAAATTAACCTCTCTTGTTGTCAGGCAAAAAGTAGTGATGGACCAAGCGGGCCCACAGATGGAAAGCATCGATATCGCTGATAACCGCTTAAGTGGGTGCGAGAGGACAACCACCACCGCTTTGCATGTGGGCCAAAAATATCTATGTTGAATACCAAAAATGCACAACTTTGATGTGCCACATGCCTCAAAAACCGTAAACCATGCACCCACACAGAGTGAGGTTCATATCAAGCGTACCACATATGATGGTCCCCTTCACCCCTCTTCACCGCATACTATATGCTCCTGCCGTAATATATGTACAACCCAAAAGAATCCTCATCGATGGTGAAATTAATTAACCTCTCCCGATGTAGGTCAAAGTGATGCATGCATGCATCGACGGTGGCCTCGTGGGCCCACAGATGAAAGCGTCACAGGTGAGTGTCCTAGCTAGGATATGCATGTGGCCCAAAAAGGTGTTGTGTTATGTTTGAATAACCAATTTCACAATTTTGATGTGGCGCGTGCCTCGGTAACCAAAAAGTCCCGATACTGAGTGAGGTGTACATGTTCACGGACGCGTACGTATAATATATATGCTAGTCCCCTCCCACCTCTTCGACGCATACTATATACCACCATAACACAAACAAAAAAGATTCTACATTGCTGGTCAAATTAAGCTCACTGTCGGCTGTTCGTCAAAGTGATGGACGACGACCTCGCGGGCCCATAGAAAGCGTCACACGCGAGTATCGACTGTCGTGTAGGACAACCATCGACTGCATGTGGCCAAAACATTTATGTATGAAAGGGTTGTGTAATGTTTTAAATAACGATTTCACGACTCTGATGTGGCACCGGCCAGCCTAACAAAACGGCCAACCCACACAGTGGCTCACAACTCGTAGTGTACTGCGAGCCACCCGCCACCCCCAGACGCACACACCCACACACACACCGCGAATCCACCGCAACTACGATGCATGTTAAATTAATTATCCCGCGGTGAACATACATGTTACCAAAGGAGGGATGTTTTAATTTCAAAAAAATCACAGAGATAATTAAGACGTTTTAGTAGATTGATTGATTGATTTTCTACGGGTATAATGTGTAAAAATCAAATTTGAGCTACATGCACACGTGACAGTGCACCTAAACGGATTGCAAAAACACATGTGTCTCACTGGGTGCATGTTTACTCCCCGTGCAACAAATTTCAAACATTGAGAATCTTGTTTTTTAAATTCTAGTACATTCAAAACTTATTTGAAGTTCATGAAACTTATCGTGTTGTCGTATGGACACCAATACAAAGTGGCATTGTACTTTTTTGTCAAATTTGAGACCAGTTTTGATGTAATCTTTATCTAATTACAGAACGGATTATTTATTCGAACCATGAGCGTTAGACCAACAATGGATACGTGCCATGCTTCGGTTAAGCAATAAAGCGGCAACATTAATCATCCAAATAGAAGAACAATATACGTGCTGTCGCGCGACCCGTGTGGCGTGCGAGCAGGCATGAGTTGACGGGACGCATGCGAGCAGTCCGCCGTGCAGGCAGACGGGGAGGGGTGCATGTAGATGTTTGAATTGACGGAGGCGTGCTTGCTGCACAGTGTCATCGGCAGGCGTGCGAGTAGCTGTGTGAAACTTTTGTAGGCATGCCAGCAGTCCGGTGCATAGGCTCACCGGGAGGCGAGCCATCGGTTTGACCGCGGCCCGCCTCTCTCCCACAACTCCCACTACTCCATATTAATGGTGCGCCCGAGCCGCACCCCCCATCCTCGCTACGCACACAGAACCCTCTCTCTCCGCTTGCATCCTCGATGCCGCTCTCAGTCCTCAAAGCCGTCAGTGTATGAGGATGCCGCTGAAGCGCCCGATCGGAGGGAGTGGCGATGTCGGGGTTGCTAAAGCACCGGAGCACGGCGTGGAGATGGAGACAGAGGTTGCCGTCACTGTCGGCGAGTTATCGCTGCACCCTGACGTCGTCGACGGCGTCGAGCTTCCACAGCCGGAGGCGGAGTTCCACACCGACTCCGACGACCACTCCGGCGACGACTCCGATGACCACTCCGGCGACGACTCCGACGACGACGAATAGCTGGTTAGTCATCTATACCCATTTATGTGTCAAATAGATCATAGGGTTTCTCTGGTTACTCCTGCCTCCCCTTTTTTAGAATAGAAATCCTATGGTTATGTTCTCCCAATCCATGAAATCTAAGTTAGTTTCATTAGATCCGTGTAGTGTATTGATTGTTTGAATGGTACATGTGATAAGTGATTAGTTGTTTCATCTGTGCAAATGATTTCCGCTAGTAGTACGACTAGGATTGGTGTTCGTGCTAATAATTCCTAGCCAGGGCTTGACAATTGATTTTGAATGACCTACATATGTTTGTGCCATTATTTTCTTCAAGATTGGTCTGTACATAGACGAGTGTGCTTAAAAATCGAACCATAATCTCTGGATATGTATAAACAAATAGCCATAAATTCCTAATCCTACTTCACGGCATGTAATCACTGATTTGATGCCAAATTTGTTTTACTATTTGTATAGGTGCTGTCTGACGATGTGGACAGCGAGGATGAAGATGGCCAGAGGAGGTACAAGAGGCAAATCCTGAGGGAGCTTTATGCGGGAATGCATAACAGGTGTATTTGGACCTGGAACGGCGGCTATGGATGCCCATTTTGCAACCAGAAGCTTCATGACGCGTATCTAAGTGTTCTGGCGCATGCAAGAGGACGGGCCGTTGGCTCCTTCAAGCAGAAGTATGCTCATAGGGTGGCGCACGGCGCGTACGCCGAGTACCTGGAGAATCTTCAGGATCGTGCCGGCCGCATGTGACATGAGATGTGGGATGGATCAAACTATGTACGCTTGAGTATGCTTCATGACAGTTGAACTATGTACTTATGGTTGAACTATGCTTATGTACGTGTACGCTTATTATCTATGTCTGAGTATGTTAAATATTTCGCCAAATTTTGGTAAAAATTACAATGGGGGACCAATAAACCAGGACGGAGGTAGTACGTCAATCACACACGGTTCCCAAAATTGGAACCGTGTGCAATGACTTTCATTTTGCCTGTTGCGTCAATAACACACGGTTCGCTCTAGCAAACCGTCGCCCCCAAAATTCTTTGTGGGACAGAAAACCCTCACCACCCAATTCAAAAAAGAAAAAAGAAAACCCTCACCATCCCCACGTCACAAAAATGCTCACCCCGCCCGCCACCCCCTCGGCCCCTCCGGTATGTTCCCCATTCACACCTGCACAAGCTCCTTTGCGTCTATGTCATTGTACTGCCTATCGCGGTGGTAAACACTTAGCTCAACGCCTGCCGCCGCCGCCAGGCTTCCGACAAAGCCCACCGCATTTCGCCACATCCGCTTGCCGCCGCCTATCGCCATCGACTTTCTTGACACTGCTCGCGGTCGACCCAGCTCCGCTCGGTTGGGGAATCTGTCGTACTGAGGGTTCTTTCTCATGGACAACAAGGTAACTAATTTAACGAGATATTATCTCATCTCTTATCCCAGTTCATCTGCCTCCTTTAATCACCCGGCAGAAATCAACGTGAATTCATTTTTATTCGAGCTGATTTGAGGGTTTTCTTTCATTCATAGAATGTACAGTGCGCCGACACTTCAGGACTTTGTGACCGCCCCCAGAGATTCCACCTCTCCGTACCAGATAACTTTAGGACGCGCGCGGTATGTTCAATCTCACCCTAAATCGGTTGGCATGGCCTACTTTCTTGAACATATTCTAAATATTGCTACATTTGGATAAAAGGTGCCACATGCACCATATACGTCAAAGGGGATTTTCCCCCTCTTCTTTCTATATTAGGAAAATTAATGATGTATTGTTCTTTCGATTACTCCCATTTTTCCATGACATCATGTTTACCCTATCTGTTTAATTATAGATTTTTGTCCTTCGATTTCAACTGCTGTATAGTTCTTTCAATTTGGGCCCATATTTGCATGTTACCATATTTTCTGTAATAATCCTACCATTTTCTGCAGGACATCCCTCGCTATGCAACAGATTATGTAGTGCACGATTTTCCCCTTTACATAGATCAAGGCTCCACAGATGTCATACTGCACACAAACCATGGATTTACAATCGTTGCTACTGTAAGACTTGATGAACGTGGTGACTCCTATTTTGGCACTAGCTTTTGGAATGAAATTGCAAAGTTTGATGTACTGAAAGCTGGCACTAAAATTGCACTGCACATAAAAGGGCCTGGTCATGAGATATATGCTAACTTCCCCGACAAAATCATCCGTCCAGACTTTGTTCGAAGTAAGTTTTCTTTTCAACTATGTGCATATGTTGACTTACCCAGCACTGTCAAATGAATTGTGTAGTATTTAAGCAACCAATTGTTATTCCCTTTTCTTACTATATTCCTACCTAATAACTTCTAGTTACCAATACACTTTTCTATTGCCCTGTTTAACTAAATATTCCCTGTACTCCCATTTCTATCAGAAAGCGTCGCTGACAAAGAGCCTCCAGAGGTGGAGAACGGGGCTGCCAACAAGCGGAGGCGGGGCGAGCTAGAACCGCAAGCGACTCTAGCAGGCCTAGACTTAATCAGCAGCCTCCCCGATGATATGTTGAGATTCATCATCTCCCTCCTCCCAATCAAATATGGGGCGCAGACAACCCTCCTTTCCCGGCGGTGGCGCCCCCTATGGAACTCCAACCCTCTCGACCTCATCGACACCCACGAGCTCTGCCATGGCTATCGCAAAAGCTTGGATGCGTTCTCCAAGATCCTCCGCAGTCACCTTGGCCCAACCAAAGGCCTTAGAATGGGCAAGTTCCGTTCCAATGGCAAGGACCGAGCCAAGCTTGACGACTGGTTCTGATCCCCCGCCCTAGATCAGCCCGAGAAGCTCACTTTTAATGATGGGCATATGCGGTCGCAGCCAACGTCAGCACTCCGCCTCGCGCCCACGCCGCTCGTTGCCAAGTTCAGGAATTTCCATTTCCCGCCCCTTAATGACGCGCCCGCTCTTATTCTACCACGACTGAAGCACCTCGAGCTCTTCGTCGTCTGCCTCTCAAAGGGTGACATGGAGCGCCTGCTCCATGGCTGTACTGCACTCGAGTACCTTCCTCTTCAAGCGATCAATGGGTTGAGTACCTTCCACATCACCTGATGACTCTCTGGACTATTTATGTGTGTTGCTGGTGCCGCAAGAAGACATCACAAGATGTGTACCACGGTATGGTCATCCAGGACACACCTGCACTTGAGAGATTACTTGTAGTTGATCAAGAAGGTCCAACAAGAATCAATGTCATTTCTGCGCCGAAATTGACAGTGGTGGGCTACTCGTCTGACATATACTCCGAACTTGTTATTGGATCCACACCCGTTCAGGTACAACAGCCGCCTTCTATGTCTCCTTCTACAAATTAACATTATTTCTAATTTTGAAGATGTTTGTTCGTCTATCATTCAGAAAATTATTCCGACAAGCTTGACCCCGAAACTGCGCACAATGAAGGTCTTGGCACTATAATCTATCAGGCCCGACCTGGAGCAAGTTGTCAGTTTCCTGAGATGCTTTCCGTGCCTGCAGAAGCTATATATCGAGGTGATGTTCCTTTCCTGTTAAATGTTAGCCATAAGGGAGTATAATTTGTGACACCTTTTTCCAAGTTTACAATGACAATGTACTACGATTTCTGAAGGTTCTTTTGGAGGATTTCAGTACATACATGCCCCCCCCATATTGGTTGCTTGATCCATATGGTTACAATCAATAAGCATTTCTCCTTTGGATTCATCTGTACTAGTTTTCTTAGGGAACTTTTCATCCACTCCAACCTATTGTGAAGAAGGCTATTTTCTAGAATGTAATCAAATGCCCATGTTAATCATGTCAGATCAAAGATGGCATGTTAGTTCATTTTACAAATCCTGCAAACCAAATAACTAGGCCTGTAGTAATGTTCAAAACTGCATGTAGGCACTAACACGTTTTCTTCTTTTGCGGATAAGATTAGGCCCAGTGGTGGATAATGTGATACAATATAACAATCATGTCGAATGCCTATATCTGCATCTCTCAGAAATTACTTTGAACTCCTACCGAGGGACCTTACCGGAGATTATATTCGCCAGGTTCTTTGTTCTCAGAGCAAGGGTGCTGAAGGAAAAGAGGTTTGCCCTACATTTATTTCGCAAAAATGAATGGTTTGTTGATCAGCGCCGGCGCCTGCGGCAGAATGGAGTAGGCTCCAAAAATGCTGAATTTCATTTTGGAGCTTCAGATGACAGAGTAATCGGAAGTCATTGTGTCAACCCCATACATGACTTCTCAGTGGCTGACCCCTTTGCAAAAATTGTGAGGTTTCGAAGCCAGACTTAGAAGCGGTGATATTAGTTTGAACCTCTCTGATATCCATGTTCAGCGGATCAGCGTGATCGTTTGCTGCTGATGAGCTAAATTTCATTTCTAATATTAGTTTGAACCTTGTAATCTTCGAATTTGAGCCATATAACTCTGGAATTTGAACCTTGTAACATTTCGAGCTTTTGTGGTACAATCGTTGAAATGGCATCGTATGAGACTCGTATATTGCTAGCACTATTTTGACCTTAATATGCAATGGTTTATTAAACATTCTCAAATCAGTTTACCTTGTCGATCTCACAGCACATGATCTGTATAGCTAACTCGACTGCGATCTTCGACATTATTGCACACAGTTGGTTTCTTCCACCGTGTGCACTATAGAGCGCAGAATTAATATTGCACTCGAGTGTCCATCATCACCCTTCTATGTAACTTTGACCTCATCACCCAAGGGTAAACTTATGACCAAAGTCATTCCACACACTTTGTTTTTACAAAGCTTTTTGCCAATAAACGCCCATGATTTGTCCCTCTTCTAGCCGACGTGAGGCCAAACGAGCCGGGCGGGAAGCTTGCGCGGTAGGGCGGGAACAGGCTCACTGACGATACATTTGGCGCCTCTTCGAGCCCACGCGTGCAGTGCGGTGTTGTCAAGCATGCACTAGAATCCTCCGCTATGAACATCGTCACAAGACGTGATGATTACAGGCCGGCCGGCGCCCATTTATTACAGCGGCCATTTAACCTACCCTTGTGTCTCTTCAACCTTTCGATCGCGCCCCACCATTGCAAGAAGCACACCCGCCACGAGAAATTCTTAGAGGGTATCCTGTGCGGTTCCAATGGCGCTCCGAGCGGCTGCCGACGACGAGCAGCAGTTCACCATGCGTGCCGTGGTGGACACCCACAGAAGGTTCATGGACCTCTCGGTGGTGTACACCAACGACCCGGTCTGGATGGAGCACTCCATCCACATCATGGAGCTGTTGCTTGCCGAGGAGATACACAAGGTGGTCGGGTTCGACCTTGAGTACACCCACGCTCATGCCAGGTCTCGTCCCAAGGTTGCCGTCGCCCATATGTGCGTGCGCCACCACGTCCTCGTCTACCACTATTGCCTGGCCACAAGGCCTTGCGAGCGTTTCGCCAGGTTTGTCAACAACCCCGACTACATGTTCGCTACGGTGGACATCACCAATGATGTAAAGGCGCTCGAGAATTTGGGCATCGCCTGCCAGAATCTTGTCGACATCCAGGGCCAATACAAGATCTGGGGCAGCAAGGAGCATGAGAAGGACTCACTGGTTCACCTCGCTGAGGCCATCATCGACCCCTACTACAGAGACATGAAGGATTCGTGCAACAAGGACAAGCGTGCCTGGCACTCGGCCTCGATGGAGAAACTCGACAAAGCTCACGTCGTGTACGCGGCCAAGGAGGCATACACGAGCTACGACATGTACAGGCGGATCGTTGACATGAGGAAGTGCCTCCTTCCCCAAAACGGTCAGGGATCTAGCCGGAAGCAGAGCAATGGCAAGCATCATCTAATAAGTAGATGATTAGATCCTCGTTTCTCCTACTTTAGTATGCATGTAATTGCTTTCTTTGGTGTGTGGAAATGTTATGTGTGTAGTCACTTGTGTAATTGTATGCTTAATTTGGTTATGCAATGCTGTCTTTTTAAGTATATATGTTGATGCTTTGTAGACAGAGCGTAGATGTTGTGCAGACAAAGAAAATCACATCACACACGGACTAAACAATGGAACCCGTCGGTGATGTTTTCATCAATCACTCACAATTGTATACCAGCAATCGTTTGCTCACAACACACACGGCTTGTTAGCAGTAATCGTCTGT
Source organism: Aegilops tauschii subsp. strangulata (assembly GCF_002575655.3). Taxonomy (NCBI): domain Eukaryota; kingdom Viridiplantae; phylum Streptophyta; class Magnoliopsida; order Poales; family Poaceae; genus Aegilops; species Aegilops tauschii. The sequence goes on from NC_053038.3 coordinate 505,851,889, forward strand.
GTTGTTATCGGTCTTCGCACACGTTTCCGATTACAGACCTGTTTGCCTCGTATCACACACATCTTGTTCATTTGAACCATTTCTGTTCTCATGTCTCAACGCAAATAGTTCATCCGAGTGAACCGCATGCCGTATATCACCCACACCATTGATCTGGCTGACCGTTTCTTTTGTGTTGCCTAATCACAAACAGTTCATCCAAGTGAACCGTATGCTGTACATCGCACACACCTTCCTCTGGTTGCCCATTTCTTTTGTTCCTCCTCATCGCAAACGGCTAATTGAGCTGAACCGTATGCCCTGCATCGCACACGCAACTAAAATCTGAACCGTGTTTGATGCATCCTCCATCGCAAACGTTTTGCACCTTTTTTGACGGTTTTTTTACACCACCGTTTGCGATTATGGCATCGCACACAGTTTCGTCGAAGGGTCTCTGATCATAGTGTCGCGTTAGCAGCATCCTGTAGTATCGATGGGCACACAAGGTTATGTCTGCTTACCGGGCTAGGGTAACACACGCCCATAACCTTCCCTCGTTGGAGGCACCGGCAAGAGGCATGACAATAGACCGCATTAGGGCCTTCCCATAAAAGGCAAATGTGGTTGTACTGGAAAAAAGCCCGGTTCGGTGGCACCTGACCAACTTAATGACGGAATTTTTCCCCAACATATAACAGTGATAACAGATACTCCGCTACATCTACCAACCTGTAATCCAAGTCATAGCAATATCCAACAAATAATCCAAGCATACTATTGACATATCAAAATACTCCGAGGATAGCATAACACTTCTATCATGATGAATCCAAGAACGATAATACTACTACTCAAATATCAAGAACTAGCTATCCAACTATGATCCACATGCAAGCATCATCTCCAACATCATACTTCCAAACATAATATCAACTAGCATCATGATGAAAATAATACTAGCCACTAATAATCCAAAGGCAACATGTCATCCACATAATCATCAAAATATAAGTCCTAGAACTCCAAGCAATATCATGGCAATAGCAAGATCAAAACAATACTCCGAGAAATGCCATGAACAAATCATACATAGCTAATGCAAATTTTAAACAAGTTCAAATAATTTAAACCAGGTCACTGCATTGCAATCATGCAAATGGAGGGTGTGGCTTGCCTGGGGTGGAAGGATTCACCTGGAAGAAGTGCGAGAAGCTCGCTGAAAGAATCGCCGGAAACAGTTCTCTCATGGAGGGGGCTGATATAGTGCAAGGGCAAAATGGTCACTTTTAGAATTTTAACACATGGTGAAAACGATGCCAACAGAACGGGCTCGATGAAACAAAGAAGTGGGCTTTGGAATCACCTCATTTGGAGTTAGGATAAAAAAGATGTGAGTGTTTGACTGCCAGGGACCCATCTGTAAAGAAAATATTATCAAACAGGGCTTGAACAGAAAAACAGAAAGCGCAATTAGAGAATACGCTTTCACTGAACTGAAAACGTATTCAGCACTGAAGAAGAAAGGAAATGCGCTTTCGGTGGAGGAAAACGTATTCCGAGGAATACGCTTTCACTTATCCACCTCATCGGTTCCGAGTCAACGTGTGAGACTTACAGGCGGGGCCCGCCACTTATCCATGCCAGCACCCGCTGGGTCAACGCGGAGTGGCTGACGCGTGGGGCCTGCAGCCAGCTAGCGTCATCGTCTTCTCTCGCTCGCGCCCGCGCCTGGCCGAGGCAGAGTCGGCGCCCGACGGCAACCGCTGGCAGCTCCGGCCACCTCCTGCACCGTGTGACCTACCGGTGAGATCAGCGGAGCAAGCCGCACCCGCAGGTACCACTCACGCATCTCGGGGAGGTTGAAGTCAAGCAGAACGGCAACCTTGGCGGACGGCAGCGACGGACGAAGTTGGGGCTTGCGGCCAGTGGCCACCCCAGGAGGGGTGGCTCCGGGGTGGGCTTATATAGCCGAGGGGAGGGGTGTGCCGAGCTGTCGTTGTCGCGGACGCGTGGCCGGTGCCGCGGACGCGTGTGCACGCACATGAGCTCGGAGGTAGGCGACGGAGGAGGAACAGGGGAGAAGCTCACGGGGTAGAGGGAGCCAAAGGAACACGGGGAGGAAGAAGACGGCGAGCTGATACGTCTCCAACATATCTATAATTTATGAAGTATTCATGCTATTATATTATCCATCTTAGATGTTTTATATGCATTTATATGCTATTTTATATGATTTTTGGGACTAACCTATTAACCTAGAGCCCAGTGTCAGTTTCTGTTTTTTTCCTTGTTTTTGAGTTTTACAGAAAAGGAATACCAAACGGAGTCCAATTGACGTGCCAATTTTTGTTGATTTTTTATGGAACAAAAGAAGCCCCTGGAGCAAAAGAGTTGGGCCAGAAGAGTCCCGGGCTGTCCACGAGGGTGGGGGCGCGCCCACCCCCCTGGGCATGGGCCCCTGCCTCGTGGGCGACTCGGAGACCCCCCTGACGTGAAACCAACGCCAAAAATTCCTATAAATACATAAATCTCCAGAAAATAACCTAGATCGGAAGTTCCGCCGCCACAGGCCTCTGTAGCCACGAGAAATCAATCTAGGCCCTCTCTGGCACCCTGCCGGAGGGGGCCATCATCACCGGAGGCCATGGAGGAGGATCCCGGAGGGGCCATCACCGCCATGAAGGACAAGGACCAGAGGGAGAACATCTCCCCATCTAGGGGGAGGCCATGGAGGAGGAAGCACAAGGGGGAGAACCTCTCCTCCTCTCTCTCGGTGGCGCCGGAGTGCCATCGGGGGGGGGGGGGGAATCATCGCCGCGGTGATCGTCTTCATCAACATCACCATCATCATCACCATCCTCATCTATTTTATGTGGTCCACTCTCCCGCACCCCGCTGTAATCCCTACTTGAACATGGTGCTTTATGCCACATATTATGATCCAATGATGTGTTGCCATCTTATGATGTTTTGAGTAGATATCCTTTGTCTTTGGGTTGATTGATGATCTAGATTGGTACGAGTTGTATGTTTTATTTTGGTGCTGTCCTATTGTGCCCTCCGTGTCGCGCAAGCGTGAGGGATTCCCGCTGTAGGGTGTTGCAATACGTTCATGATTCGCTTATAGTGGGTTTCTTGAGTGATAGAAGCATAAACCCGAGTAAGGGGGTTGTGGCGTATGGGATAAAGGGGAGTTGATGCTTTAACGCTATGGTTGGGTTTTACCTTAATGATCTTTAGTAGTTGCGGATGCTTGCTAGAGTTCCAATCATAAGTGCACATATGATCCAAGAAGAGAAAGTATGTTAGCTTATGCCTCTTCCTCATATGAAATTGCAATGACGACTACCGGTCTTGTTAACAATTGCCTAGGACAATTCCGCACACCGACCCATCATTATTCCACACTCGCTATTTATAATATTTAGTAATATATTCTAAACAGCACCTACTTTTATGTTTTAGCTCTCCGATATCATGCAAAGTTATCCTCTTCATACCCACAACGTAGTTTTATTTCTCGTTTCTAGTTGGAAGCAAATGCTCGGTGTACGTAGAGTCGTATCAGTGGCAGATAGGACTTGAGAGAATATTGATCTTACCTTTAGCTCCTTGTGGGTTCGATACTCCATACTTATCACTTCCACCTTTGGAAATTGCTACGATGATTCCCTGCACTTGGGGATTATCAAGCTCTTTTCTGGCGCCGTTGCCGGGGAGCAATAGCGTGGGGTTGATATTCTCGTGTGTGCTTGTTTGCTTTCTCCACCAAGTAGATTTTTAGATTTTGTTTTTCCTTTTTGTTTCTCCTTAGTTGTGGGTGAAACATACAGAAAAAATTAAAGAATGAAAATACAAAAAAAATTACTTGCCTCTCATGCCTAAAAAGTTTTTCAAAAAGAGAAGTGATTGGAAAGTTATGCATTCAAGAAGTGAGGGTCGACCTTGAGCACTTGTGTTCATGCTCACGGAAACAATGTAGAATTTTTCTTGGAAGTTTCTCTGTAAATAATTTTCCCCTTGTGTATATCCATTTTATTATAAAAATAATGTGCCAAGCTTTGGTTTTCGGATGATTAGATTGCTTGTTTACTATGTGTAGAACAAAAACAGAAACTTTGGCTGTAGCGCATGATTTTACATTTTTTACTGGAAGGTCAAATGGGTCTGAAACTTTTTTCACATTACTTCTGTACAAATGTTTCAAATTTTCAAATTTATTTCATAATTGTTGGAGTTACAGAAGTTTACTAAACTTCCAGATTACTACAGACTGTCCTGTTTTTGACAGATTCTGTTTTTCGCGTGTTGTTTGCTTATTTTGATGAATCTATGGCTAGTATCGGGGGGTATGAACCATAGAGAAGTTGGAATACAGTAGGTATAACACCAATATAAATAAATAATGAGTTCATTACAGTACCTTAAAGTGGTAGTTTTCTTTATTACACTAACGGATCTCACAAAGTTTTTGTTAAAGTTTTGTGTGGATGAAGTGTTCGAAGATCGAGGAGCTATCAATATGGGAAGAATAAAGAGAGGCAAGAGTTCAAGCTTGGGGATGCCCAAGGCACCCCAAGTAAATATTTCAAAGGATACTCAAGCATCTAAGCTTGGGGATGCCCCGGTTGGCATCCCATCTTTCTTCTTCAACAAATATCGGTATACCTCGGTTTTTGTTTTGTTCACATGATTTGTGTCCTTTGTGTTTTTGTTTTTCCTTTAAGAACCATGGTAGCATGAGATGTCCCTTCATCAATTTATAGAATGATTCATGTGCTTCACTTATATCTTTTGAGTATGACCTTATAGAATGCTCTTTGTGCTTCACTTAAATCTTTTGAGTATGGTTTTATAGAATGCTTCGTGTGCTTCACTTATATATTTTGAGCTTGGATATTGGTTAGTCTATATTAGTTGTAGAATGCTCCATGAACTTCACTTATATATTTTGGAGTATGAATAATACTATCATCTAAAGCGGGTTTGGAAGAGTGTCAACTTTAGGAATTAGTGATCCCACTATTCCGAATGAGAAGAATTTTGCTTATGTGGAGAGTAGAAAAATTTCTATGCTTGTAGATCATGAAAAGAATGCTTTATGTGATGGTTATATTGTTGAATTCTTTCATGATGCTACTGAAAATTATTATGAGGGAGGAATATATGCTTGTAGGAGTTGCAATAATACCAAGTTTCCTCTCTATGTGCTTAAAGTTTTGAAATTATACTTGTTTTGCCTTCCTATGCTAGTTGATTCTTGTTCCTATAAATTATGTGTTATCTGGGATTATTAACTACGGAAGGACTATGATCCTGGAGGTTTTGAGCATAAATGGACCAAAGCTTAATATAGTAGCTTTGCAACTGACCAAAATGGTCCAGAAAATGGATCAAGATGATGCAATCAAAATGGTGTGGCCACTTGGGCTGAAATTTGGCAAGGCTTGGTGATTTGGACATATAATGATGCTGTAAAAGTTTCATACCAAATGCACAAGCCAAAATGGTACTTGCTTCACACACATCCTCTCTGTCCAGAAACTAGAAATAATTTTGGAGAAATATTGGGTTGATGAAATGGTCCCAAATTTGGTGGAGAGAAGTTATTTGGGTAGGAGCATGATCTGGTAATTTCTCAGAATTAATGAAGCAATATAAATTATACTTGCTTCACAACCTGAAAATATTAACAGAATCAAAGATTTGGTCCTGTGCTAGCATAGATGATTGGATGGGGCTGAGATTTGGAGGAGTGGTATAATATGAGCACATTAAGGAGTGTGCAAAATTTCAACTCATTTGGATAAACCTAGATAGTACCTCCTTCACAATGGCTTCTGCTTGACAGAAACTTTGAAAATTCACTGAGGAAGATTCACTAGGCAAATGAGGTTGAATTTTGGCATGACGCAATTATTTGGACGTAAAAGAATGCCCAAAAAGTTTGGGAGCAAACAAGATAGGATAAATGGCACTTCCTTCACAAAGTGCCACTCTGGACAGAAATGAAGAATAATTATTGGGGAATTATTTTTGGGCTAGGGAAGGAAAGTTTGGGCATATTTGAGCAACATATGACCCAAAGAAATTATGAGAATTATTTGGGAATTTTGGGAGTGACAGAAATATAGGTTGCTTCACAACCTAGGGCAGACAGGGTTATCCCTTTTATAGAAAAAGGAATATTCCTGAGAAAAAGAATTTAGGGTTTGGTCAAGCAGTGAAGTGACATGATCTTGAGAAAGTTTTGAGGATGATGAGTCACTTGGGAGAGGAAATGATGATGATTTCCTAGGTGACAAAGCCACAGAATGACTCCAAAAAGAAAAACATCGCAAAAACCAATAAATCAAAAGAAAAATAGAAGGGCCAAAAAGAGGTTGTTACAAACCTTCCCCCCCTTAAAGAAATCTCGTCCTTGAGATTTGGTTGCTCAGGGAACAAGTATGGCTTGAGGACACCGTTTCCAACTCGGGTGTCCATTTCCTTTATTTATTGTTCCCCTGAGAATTTCATATGATCTGATTAGCTTGCTCTATGGTGGTTTGCTTCCCTTTTCCCAAATTCTGACAGGTTTTTGCTCATATACCAAATCTTTTTTGTTGACGTTGATTCTCTCATATCTGTGGTGATACCCAATGGATCTGAGCATAAATTTTCCTTTGATCATGCAAACCTTTCACTTTTGCCATGGGGTTACTCAAACAAGTGCATGTCTTCTGGATTCAATCAATGCTGAGAATCATGGCCATTCTCCTGACAGAAGCTGACTGCTCATAGGTGGTACTGATTTATCTCGATTTATTTCTTTGGCTGCAGCATGAGATATACATCTTGGAGCTGTCTTGACAAGCGAGCTGGCGGGAAAAATACTTTTCATGACCTGATGTCCATGCACTTGGTTCCACCAGTGGATATACCTGGTCTGCGTTGATTGTTCGATTTGATTTACCCATGTTGTCGGTATACCCAGATGTGGTAATAGGCCGTGAGATGTGCTTTAATACTGCCACTGAAGTTAAACTAATTAGGTTGTACCTGAATCTTGGATCTGACAGAATAGACTTCGGTATTCTGCACTAACCATTTTTAAGCGGGTCAGCGGAATATGCAGTCCTTGTAGAACAGAGTAATCCTCTGAGGGTATGCCTTTGTGGCTCCATATGTAATTATGGCTTTCAACTGACTTGGGTATCCGGACCCTGATGGTCGCGCAAAAATCGTCATACCGTTGTTGTCAGTCTCATCCTTTTGATGGTCATGTTTTTTTTCTTTGTCAGGGTACCGTACTGAAATAGGTTGGCCTCATATATCCTTGATTCTTTGTATGAACATGGATGTGATTAGTGCAATATTTTTGGCATAATTCCTTGTGCTTATTTTCTGACCTGGGTCCGCACATATACGACATATGATCGGGGCTCGTAGCTATACAGAGCTCATTGTTGAGTCCAACCATGCAAAAGGGTGACAAGAGCTCATGAGATCTCCTTGTCGGTGCGGGAATATTGGCCTTGGTGGCCACTGTCAAGACTGTTGATTCTATGATGTCTATCCAGATCTTGTCGATCCTTGTATTACATAAGATGTGTATCTCTGCTTATCTTCATTTGCATGACTCAGAGGTTGTTGGATTCGTACCTTTCTTAGGTATATCTGCGTGAACATTGTCGTATCCCGTATGAGTGACTGATCTGACCGGGGATACATGCTCACCATATGTATAAGAATCATATGCAACCGAATACCCGATTCTTGCGGTAGGCATATGTCTTGACTGAATTGTACCTCTGACAAAATTATTGCAAATCTGATCTTTGAGATGTACTGCCACATACTGCCAACTCACCGTATAATCTCCGAGGACGGTGCAATAGTGTGCTACTGACGCGGACTGAATAACTTACGAGAGAAGCCATCCGAGTAACTTGCTAAGGAAGACTCGTTAGCTTCTGCTTGAAGCTTTTGTCTGGGTAGCGTGCAGAAGAAGGCTCGATAGCTTACACACGAAGCTTGACCTGATTATTGTGCTGGAGAAGCCTGGGTTCCGTACTTGCGATGCTTCTCCTCGGGTTACTTGTTGAGAAAGATTCATTTTCCGTCTGTCAGAAGCTTTTACCGAGGTACCTTGCTGAGAAAGACTGGGTATCTTGGACAGGAAACTTTCCATATATTATGCTGGGAAAATTTTGATGAGCCTTGGATCATACGTTTCTTCCGATAGCGTGTGGAAGAAGACTGAGTTTCTTATATCCAAAACTTGATACAGTGATATGCAGACTGAAAGTCATACACATACCCATAATATTCTGTGGCTGATTTCTTGCATGAGAAAATCTGTTTGACTGTCTTCCTTGATCATAGCGCATTCTAACTTTCTTTCAGAGTAGAACATATTTCAAGCATCATTCCTTACTGAGCCAAAACTTGTATATGATCCATACCTTTGTCTGTCAATATACCGTTGCTCTTGTACCTGACTTGTCTTTCTACTGGCTTGATCATTACTATTGTTAGGATTTTGTACTGATGTAGTCTCGATGCTAATGATCAATCCCAGACACAATTGGTATTCTAAGCAAATATCCATAATATCATGCAGTTGACTGAGGAGGCCATAATGTTTAGCTGAGCTTCTTTCAAATATTTGAAACCCTTATTGCTTCTTCGAGTCCGGTGTCGGAGGATGAGCAACTTCCATAAGGGGAAATAAGGTAACACCGAGGGCCCAAAAGAAAGAAGCAAAAGAAACTCAACTAAACAAAAGCACACAACAATCAATTCACACACAAACAATGTCACATATTACTGCTAGTCACACAATATGCATGCCTACTTAAGCACACAAATCTCGCAGGAACTCCGGGATTATGATCTAACATGCTGTGACAGTGTGCACGAGGACGAATAAATGTGTCGAAGGATTGGTGTAAACAAGGCTACACCAAGTGCTAGCTCGCAAGGTAACATCCTTGACTAACTGGGAGGCAAGGACATACTTGGTAACCATGTAGCGGGACACAAATGTCGCGGCCACATTACTATCAAGCAGACGGAAAAGATCCGTACTCGTCCAAGAAATAGGATAGGGGAAAAACTGAGTCGGCTGACATTGCCCTTTCTTGATGACTAAGATCATTAAGGGTTGCCAACATGATGAGATAAAAAGGATGATCCGGGATAGAAGCATGTCTATCACCGAAATGATAGGTGGGGCTGAAAGAAAGTAATCGGCACAAAACAATGTCAGGATCACTTGGGATCACTTGGCATCACTCCGCTGGGACAGAAATGACGCCAAACACTGAAGAACGAGCAAGAAAGAAACTAGATGAAATGCAGGGCGGAGCTATAGTGGATCCGAACCGATGCCATCTACACTCAATAGATTAACCCGCTAGAGCAAAATAATAAGGCTATATGCATGCTATGCAACAAACAAATGCAGCAAGCAAGACAGACTCTATACTACCGATTACTACCGCTCGCGCTAACTAGGGCGTCCTACAGCCAGACCTGCTCTGATACCAAGCCTTGTGGCACCCCGGCTCAGAGAAACAGGAACGCCCCGTATTCCAGCCCAGAGATGGAGGAGAAGTCTTTGGAATACGGCAATGCTTGACATAGAACAAATCAGCTCTTATTACAAGAATAATAATACAAGGGTCTGATGTTACAAAGGAGCACATCAGCACGGCGAAACGACGCCTGCGATACTACACTTGCTCTATGCTAGCAGCGGAACAACTCGTAGCAGCGAAATACTTCTAGCAGTGGAAGAACGACGAAGGTGGTGAACTCCACTCCGCAGGGACTCTGGCTAGGACACGATCTAGCTCGCATGCACGGAAACCTCGACAAGCAATCAAGCAATCATGGCATCACCTGCAATCTGGCATGACACGCCAGGTCTGTACACTGAATGTACTTGCAAGCTCACAACAACCAAAATAATCAAGCAAGACAATAACATACACTACTGCAGGATGCTGCTAACGCGACACTACGATCAGAGACCCTTCGACAAAACTGTGTGCGATGCCATAATTGCAAACGGTGGTGTAAAAACCCGTCAAAAAAGGTGCAAAATGTTTGCGATGACGGATGCGTCAAACATGGTTCAGATTTTAGTTCTGTGTGTGATGCAGGGCATACGGTTGATCCAGACGAACTATTTGCGATTAGACAGTACAACATAAACGGCCAGCCATATCAATGCATGTGCGATATACGGCATACGGTTTGCTCCGATGAACTATTTGCTATTAGGGTAAGCAACAGAAACGGTCAGCCAGATCAAGGTGTGTGTGATCTACGGCATACAGTTCAGTCGAATGAAATGTTTTCGATTAGGTAAGAGAACATAAACTGTTCAACTTAACAAGATGTGTGTGATACGCGGCAAAAAGGCCCGGAGGTTAATGCGAGAACAAGACACAGAGGTTAATTTGACATACATGACTTATAAGTTTCACGGAAATCATATCACTTTTTTTGGAAAACATTTAATTGTGTTGAATGTATATAATGCTCTGTCCTATTAGTTGAATTAACCTCGAGGTCCATGTTTTGGAAACATGTCATAAAGTAACGGGATAGACCTTCATTCAAGGAAATCAACATGTGTTCAAAAAACAAAAATTATTGAAAAGTAATGAGATAGACCTTCTTCAAGCCAATCAACATGTGTACAAAAAACATCGAGGCCACTTCCCATCCGGTCACCCATCTGATGACTACTCCAGCCTCAGCACACTTAACTTGGGAGTTCGATGAGCTATCGGTAGGGAAGCTGGTCCTTCCTGCTGTAGGATCCCTCTTTGCATCCTTTATTGGGCACCCGGATGACCGACTGTTGCCGCCCAATGGTCAATGCCACGTCCCCCGCATGGCAATTTTTGCAGTGGGTAACTGCATCATCGCGCCGCGCCCGGTGCAACCGCATGCACACGAACGTGCGTGATCGTGCGCCGGCCCCAAACACTGGCAGCACACCTTATAAATTGACGGATGGAGTACTAGTTACAATGATGCATATAATTAAGCAAAGGGATCGCACATGTCTGTATTGGCTAGAACGAGAATGCAATAGCACAATAAGAATTAAGGCCACGATGATGCGATCGCAGTGGTGGTTATAGGAGGAAAGAAGAAAGATGCATCCATCAACGTACGACCTCCTCCTCCTCAACTCAGTGCGCCGGGCCACCGACCGGCGGCTAAGGAGCGGCGGCTTTTGGGGTGAGGTCAAGGTGCTTCTCAGCAATGGCCTCCAAGGCTTCCAGCTGGTTGAAGAAGGCCAACGTCGCAGTGTCCTCACTGGCCTTGTAGATACCTATGTACACGATTCGCTCGTACACATGGATGTGTAGGTCGACGGTTTCGTGCAGGGCGAGGCACCTCGCGGCGAGCGCGACCTCCAGGTGGACATTCTTCGTGGCGTCGGCGGGCAGTCGCAGGGCCACCAGTGCTTCAAGGAGGTTGTGACCATGGAGGCCGATTAGGGTGGCAGGCAATCAGGAGCCCGAGCGCGCGGGCTGGAGGAGTATGGCGATGTTTTCCGCGAGCTTCTTGACGACGGTGAACCTGTTGGTGGTGCGAACGATCATCTGGTCGTACTGAGAGTCGTAGCTGGCGTCGACGGCGGCCATCCACTAGCCGGTTGCCAACACCATGTGGAGGCGATCCATGGTGCCATGCAGGCCGGCGTCGTGGACCATCTGGCACAACCGCTGGCCACTCGCGCGCATCGCCGCCATGGGTCTGGAGTGAGCACTTTTGCGCTTATTAGTGTAGGTGCTTAGGCAAATGCTTAGGTGCGTACGATGTGGTAGATGCATTGGAATGGAGGGGCGCCTTTATATGAGTGCAAACTGCGTTGCATTCACATCGTGTTGCCTCTTTTCCCGGTCCTCCTCCCATTACTTCCCTCATGCATTCACACGATGCTAATTGAAGGAGGATGCATCATTGGCCGTTCAACATTTCGGGCACCGCTACACTCTCCCTCGTCTGCATTAAAGCCGTATCGGGAACTACGCCGCTAGCTGTCAAATTGAATAGTACTGTGCCGCCCGCTGCACGCCCGGCTGAACACGCCTCCTCGCCTCCATCTATGCTTAATTACTGAATTTTAGTTGCAAAAAATAGATACTGCTAGTGATTTTTAGCTTCATATTTTGACAAATCGCAGTGTTACAAGGTCGGCAAATGGCAATGTTACTAGATCAACAAATGTCAATATTTCTAGTTTGACAAATGGCAATATACCCAATATGACATATGCAAATCTTACCAAATTGTTTGTAAGTGGTTCACACAGGTCATCCAAAAGAACCGTTTGTGTTCAAGAGATGCACAAATCTTGCTCTCAGTTTGCATACGGGTGTTCTATCTAAAACGTTTGCGATCAAGAGCCATTAAAACCTATAGTCATTAAAACCAAGACACGTGGCGTCACATGAATGGTTAACATAACGCACACAGTTTGAATTATACAAACGTTTGAGATATTAAAGTGGCAGCTATTTTTTCAAAATGCCTTTGTTGGTTGTTATTTGAGTGCGCCTTCTCTTAAAATGGACACGAAAAATACCACAGCATGTCGGGTGCCACTCCATGATAGCATGCCAAGTTTCATGAATTTCATATGAGTTTTGGATTTACTAGAATTTAAATACCAGGTATCTCAACGTTTTGCCGGCAATCAAGGGTGCCCTCGTGTTTGAAATTTATTCCCATTTCTTGCATGGGACCTAAGCATGCACCCAAGGACATAGATTTGATTTTTCAACCAATTTATATATACTGGAGCATGTGCATGTAGTTCAAATTTTAATTATGCACATAAATGCATTGAAAACTCACCTAATGCATAAAAATGTCCAAATGAACCCCGAAAAATCACAAAAATTGACACAACACTCCTGTTGTTCTATGTTGACATGAGAAAAAATTTGAAAGCAGTAAGAGGCAATGGATATCGTTTCGTCCCCATGGGTGGGACGTTCCCTATCGAAACCATCATGCTTGTTGTGAGAAGCTCTGGTTTGTGAGAAGCTTATACCCAAACCTATCCCAAATGGGACAAATTTTTTACCACGGCATGTTGATGCCGCTCCGTCATACCATGCCAAGTTTCATGAATTTCAGATGATTTTTGGATTTACTAGAATTTAAAAACCAGGTATCTCAACATTTTGCCGGCAATCAATGTTGGAAATATGCCCTAGAGGCAATAATAAATTGGTTATTATTATATTTCCTTATTCATGATAATCGTTTATTATCCATGCTAGAATTGTATTGATAGGAAACTCAGATACATGTGTGGATACATAGACAACACCATGTCCCTAGTAAGCCTCTAGTTGACTAGCTCGTTGATCAATAGATGGTTACGGTTTCCTGACCATGGACATTGGATGTCGTTGATAACGGGATCACATCATTAGGAGAATGATGTGATGGACAAGACCCAATCCTAAGCATAGCATAAAAGATCGTGTAGTTTCGTTTGCTAGAGCTTTTCCAATGTCAAGTATCTTTTCCTTAGACCATGAGATCGTGCAACTCCCGGATACCGTAGGAGTGCTTTGGGTGTGCCAAACGTCACAACGTAACTGGGTGACTATAAAGGTGCACTATGGGTATCTCCGAAAGTGTCTGTTGGGTTGGCATGGATCAAGACTGGGATTTGTCACTCCGTGTGACGGAGAGGTATCTCTGAGCCCACTCGGTAATGCATCATCATAATGAGCTCAATGTGACTAAGGCGTTAGTCACGGGATCATGCATTGCGGTACGAGTAAAGAGACTTGCCGGTAACGAGATTGAACAAGGTATTGGGATACCGACGATCGAATCTCGGGCAAGTAACATACCGTTTGACAAAGGGAATTGCATACGGGATTGATTGAATCCTCGACACCGTGGTTCATCCGATGAGATCATCGTGGAACATGTGGGAGCCAACATGGGTATCCAGATCCCGCTGTTGGTTATTGACCGGAGAGGCGTCTCGGTCATGTCTGCATGTCTCCCGAACCCGTAGGGTCTACACACTTAAGGTTCGGTGACGCTAGGGTTGTAGAGATATATGTATGCGGAAACCCGAAAGTTGTTCGGAGTCCCGGATGAGATCCCGGACGTCACGAGAGGTTCCGGAATGGTCCGGAGGTGAAGAATTATATATAGGAAGTCAAGTTTCGGCCACCGGGAAAGTTTCGGGGGTTACCGGTATTGTACCGGGACCACCGAAAGGGTCCCGGGGGTTCACCGGGTGGGGCCACCTATCCCGGAGGGCCCCATGGGCTGAAAGTGGAAGGGAACCAGCTCCTAGTGGGCTGGGCGCCCCCCCTTGGGCCTCCCCCCATGCGCCTAGGGTTGGGAACCCTAGGGTGGGGGGACTTCCCCCTTGCCTTGGGGGGCAAGGCACCCCTTTCCACCCCTTGGCCGCCGCCCCCCCAACCCTAGATGGGTTTTGGCCGGCCCCCCTCCCAAGGGGGCCTATATAAAGGGGGGGAGGGAGGGAGCAATACACAGCCTTGGGCGCCTCCCTCCTCCCCTGCAACACCTCTCTCTCTCGCAGAAGCTTGGCGAAGCCCTGCCGGAGACCCGCTACATCCACCACCACGCCGTCATGCTGCTGGATCTCCATCAACCTCTCCTTCCCCCTTGCTGGATCAAGAAGTAGGAGACGTCGCTGCACCGTACGTGTGTTGAACGCGGAGGTGCCGTCCGTTCGGCACTCGGTCATCGGTGATTTGGATCACGGCGAGTATGACTCCGTCATCCACGTTCATTGGAACGCTTCCGCTCGTGATCTACAAGGGTATGTAGATGCACTCCTTTCCCCTCGTTGCTAGTAGACTCCATACATGAATCTTGGTGAGCGTAGGAAAATTTTAAAATTATGCTACGATTCCCAACAATCAACGGTGCCCTGGGGTTTGAAATTCATTCCCATTTCTTGCATGGGACCTAAGCATGCACCCAAGGACACAGATTTGATTTTTCAACCAATTTATATGCACTGGAGCATGTGCATGTAGTTCAAATTTGAATTATGCACATAAATGCATTGAAAACTTAGTTAATGCATAAAAATGTCCAAACGAACCCCAAAAAATCACAAAAAATGACACAACACTCATGTTGTTCTATGTTGACACGAGAAAAAATTTGAAAGCAATAAGAGGCAATGGATATCGTTTCGTCCCCAAAGGTGGGACGTTCCCTATCGAAACCATCATGCTTGTTGTGAGAAGCTTATCCTGCCCCAAATGGGACAATTTTTTTACCACGGCATGTTGATGCCGCTCCATGATACCATGCCAATTTTCATGAATTTCACACGAGTTTTGGATTTACTAGAATTTAAATACCAGGTATCTCAATGTTTGCGGCCGAGTGACGGTTGCAGGGTGTTTGACATTCATTCCCATTTCTTGCATCGGACCTAAGCATGCACCCAAGGACAGAGATTTGATATTTCAACCAATTTATATGCACTGGAGCATGTGCATGTAGTTCAAATTTTAATTATGCACATAATGCATTGAAAACTCACTTAATGCATAAAAATGTCCAAATGAACCCCGAAAATCACAAAAATTGACACAACACTCCTGTTGTTCTATGTTGGCACGAGAAAAAATTTGAAAGCAATAAGAGGCAATGGATATTGTTTCGTCCCCAAAGGTGGGGCGTTCCCTATCGAAACCATCATGCTTGTTGTGAGAAGCTTATACCCAAACCTGCCGCAAATGGGACAATTTTTTTACCACGGCATGTTGGTGCCGCTCCATGATACCATGCCAAGTTTCATGAATTTCAGACAACTTTTGGATTTACTAGAATTTAAATACCAGGTATCTCAATGTTTGCGGTCGAGTGACGGTGGCAGGGTGTTTGACATTCATTCCCATTTCTTGCATGGGACCTAAGCATGCACCCGAGGACACAGATTTGATTTTTCAACCAATTTATATGCACTGGAGCATGTGCATGTAGTTCGAATTTGAATTATGCACATAAATGCATTGAAAACTCACTTAATGCATAAAAATGTCCAAACGAACCCCGAAAAATCATAAAAAAATAACACAACACTCCTGTTGTTCTATGTTGACACGAGAAATTTTTTGAAAGCAATAAGAGGCAATGGATATCGTTTCGTCCCCAAAGTTGGGGCGTTCCCTACCGAAACCATCATGCTTGTTGTGAGAAGCCTATACCCAAACCTGCCCCAAATGGGACAAAAAATTACCACGACATGTTGATGCCGCTCCATGAGACCATGCCAAGTTTCATGAATTTCGGACGAGTTTTGGATTTACTAGAATTTGAAACCAGGCACCTCAATGTTTGAGGCCGAGTGACGGTGGCAGGGTGTTTGACATCCATTCCCATTTCTTGCATGGGACCTAAGCATGCACCCAAGGACACAGATTTGATTTTTCAACCAATTTATATGCACTGGAGCATGTGCATGTAGTTCAAATTTGAATTATGCACATAAATGCATTGAAAACTCACTTAATGCATAAAAATGTCCAAACGAACCCCGAAAATCACAAAAAATGACACAACACTCCTGTTGTTCTATGTTGGCATGAGAAAAATTTGAAAGCAATAAGAGGCAATGGATATCGTTTCATCCCCAAAGTTGGGGCGTTCCCTACCTAAACCATCATGCTTGTTGTGAGAAGCTCTGGTTTGTGAGAAGCCTATACCCAAACCTGCCCCAAATGGGACAAAAAAATTACCACGACATGTTGATGCCGCTCCATGAGAGCATGCCAAGTTTCATGAATTTCAGATGAGATTTGTATTTATTAGAATTTAAAAACCAGGTATCTCAATGTTTGCGGCTGAGTGACGGTGGCAGGGTGTTTGACATTCATTCCCATTTCTTGCATGGGACCTAAGCATGCACCCAAGGATAAAGATTTGATTTTTCAACCAATTTATATGCACTGGAGCATGTGCATGTAGTTCAAATTTGAATTATGCACATAAATGCATTAAAAACTCACTTAATGCATAAAAATGTCCAAACGAACCCCCCAAAATCACAAAAAATAACACAACACCCCTGTTGTTCTATGTTGACATGAGAAAAAATTTGAAAGCAATAAGAGGCAATGGATATCGTTTCGTCCCCAAAGGTGGGGCGTTCCCTATCGAAACTGTCATGCTTGTTGTGAGAAGCTCTGGTTTGTGAGAAGCCTATACCCAAACCTGCCCCAAATGGGACAAAAAAATTACCACGACATTTTGATGCCGCTCCATGAGAGCATGCCAAGTTTGATGAATTTCCAACGAGTTTTGGATTTACTAGAATTTAAAAACCAGGTATCTCAATATTTGCGCCCGAGTGACGGTGCAGAATGTTTGACATTCATTCCCACTTCTTGCATGGGACCTAAGCATGCACCCAAGGACAAATATTTGATTTTTCAACCAATTTATATGCACTGGAGCATGTGCATGTAGTTCAAATTTGAATTATGCACATAATTGCATTGAAAACTCACTTAATACATAAAAATGTCCAAATGAACCCCGAAAAATCACAAAAAAAACACAACACTTTTGTTGTTCTATGTTGACATGAGAAAAAATTGAAAGCAATAAGAGGCAATGGATATCGTTTCGTCCCCAAAGGTGGGGCATTCCCTACCGAAACCATCATGCTTGTTGTGAGAAGCTCTGGTTTGTGAGAAGCCTATGCCCAAACCTGCCCCAAATGGGACAAAAAAATTACCACGGCATGTTGATGCCGCTCCATGATACCATGCCAAGTTTCATGAATTTCCGACGAGTTTTGGATTTACTAGAATTTAAAAACCAGGTATCTCAATATTTGCGGCCGAGTGACGGTGGCAGGGTGTTTGACATTCATTCCCATTTCTTGCATGGGACCTAAGCATGCACCCAAGGACAAATATTTGATTTTTCAACCAATTTATATGCACTGGAGCATGTGCATGTAGTTCAAATTTGAATTATGCACATAAATGCATTGAAAACTCACTTAATGCATACAAATGTCCAAACGAACCCCGAATAATTCCAATTATTTTATGACACACATATAGTTGCATGTTCACTGCAGATATAACATCAGCAATTCAAACACCGTCCATGGCCGCTGTGACCCCATTATGTAATTCAAATCAAGACAAAAAATCAAGTAGATCCCACACAGTTTATTATAACCAACCGTGTGAGATGCAGCACAAAATATCTTGGAGCACCGTCGGTGTATAGTATGCATACGGCTTACGCGAGAAGGTGCGACGGCTACAGTCCATAGCCCGCTCTGAATAAGGGACCGTGTCTGATGACACTTTGCGTGCCAGTTTTTTGGCTGAAGCGATTCCAAATTTTCGGCTTACCCGGAAATATCTACCTCCCCGCCCCCCCCCCTTACCGAAAGCCACATTTCCCCCCTTTCCGCCTTAGTTTCCAAAGTTCAAACCTTCACTCCTTGCTTGCAGTGCCGCCTCCTCGCAGGCGACCCTCCTTCACGCTGCTCGGCCTCGCCTATCCAGGCAGGTAATCCACACCCGACCCCCATCCTCCTCCTCCTTCTTCCACATCCCACATGCCCCGACCGCCGGCGTGAGCGCGACATCTTCCACCCAAATCACCGACCCCTCCACCAAATAAGCGCCGGCCTAAGCCATGGTGCACGCGGTATAGCCAGGATCTCAAGGAGCATTTGGCAGCGGAGAAGCAAATCGCGGCCGCACGCGCGGATGAGGTCGGGATGGCTGCCATTCATGTCGACCCCCAGATCTTGGAGGAGCACCTCGCCATCGAGGCCACCGTTGACGCCTCGCGCGCCGACGCCACGACGCGGTTGGCTGCTTTAAACGACAGTTCGTGGTGTTTTCTTGAGGCCACCGTCGGTGCCTTCGACAAAGACTATGAGGTGTTTTCTCAGCGTGCACGTGCTTACCTCATCTCGAGAGCCAGCAGGTTGGTGCCCGGAGCGGCTCAGGCAACTCACCACTACAATGAGGGCACCCACGATGCAGAGGCCTCGCCCTCTTCCATGTCCAAGGAGCCAATCATCATCGATATCTCCGACAATGAGGAGTAGCTTGTCTTATTAGCTCACTATAAGGACCCATGTTCGGTTTGCGAGCTACTGCCTTTCCTTAACAAATTCTAGTGAATTGTGCTATCTACTTTTATCATGCAATCTTCTGCTATAGTGTATATGTTCTATATGTCGTGCAATGTGGGGTTCAATTAACTGCTTGGTTCAATTCTGCAAATGTGATGTTCAATTCTTTAGGGTGCAATATTTCCAAGTTGTTAAGCATGCTTGGTTTGGTTAACTATCTGATCTTCTATTACGAGTATGTTATATTGTGCAATGTAGTGCTCAGTTAACGTTTGGTTCATTTGTTGTGGTGTTTAGTTAACTGCTGGGTTCAATTCTGCAATGCGATGTTCAATTGCTATGGCTGCATTCTGTTATTGTATACCATGTGAGAAATAAATCAAATTTGGCTATACTAAATACATGAGAAACAAATAGAATTGCTATATTTCCAAGTTGTTAAGCATGCTTGGTTTGGTTAACTGTCTGATCTTCTATTAGGAGTATGTTATATTGTGCAATGTGGTGCTCAGTTAACGTTTGGTTCATTTGTTTTGGTGTTTAGTTAACTGCTTGGTTCAGTTCTGCAATGCGATGTTCAATTGTTGTGGCTGCATTCTGTTATTGTATAACATGTGAGAAATAAATCAAATTTGGTTGTACTAAATACATGAGAAACAAATACAATTGCTATATTTCCAAGTTGATAAGCATGCTTGGTTTGGTTAACTGACAGATCTTCTATTAGGAGTATGTTATATTGTGCAATGTGGTGCTCAGTTAACCTTTGGTTCATTTGTTGTGGTGTTTAGTTAACTGCTTGGTTCAATTCTACAATGCAATGTTCAATTGTTGTGGCTGCATTATGTTATTGTATACCATGTGAGGAATAAATCGAATTTGGCTACACTTAATATATGAGAAACATATACAAGTGCTATATTTCCAAGTTCTTAATCATGCTTGGTTTGGATAAATGTGTTTTCCATGTGGCTTGAATTAATCTGATGAATCTGTGCTACATCTTGAGCATGCGTTGGTTTTCCCTTGAAGAGGAAAGGGTGATGCAGCAAAGTAATGTAAGTATTTCCCTCAGTTTTTGAGAACCAAGGTATCAATCCAGTAGGAGACTACACGCAAATCGCCTAGTACCTGCACAAACAATCAAGAACCTTGCAACCAACGCGATAAAGGGGCTGTCAATCCATTCACGGCCACTTGCAAAAGTGAGATATGATAAATATATTAAGATAAATATTTTTGGTATTTTTGTTGTATAGATTGAAAAGTAAAGATTGCAAAATAAACGGCGACAGAAATAGCTAGCTGACGGGAAACTAATAAGATGTAAAATAGACCCAGGGGCCATAGGTTTCACTAGTGGCTTCTCCCATGATAGCATATATTACGGTGGGTGAACAAATTACTTCCGAGCAATTGATAGAAAAGCGCATAGTTATGAGAATATCTAGGCATGATCATCAACATAGGCATCACGTCCGTGTCAAATAGACTGAAACGATTCTGCATCTACTACTATTACTCCACACATCACATCACTTTCTGTCACTGGGTTCGAGCACCGCAAGATTGAACCCAAAGCTAAGCACTTCTCCCATTGCAAGAAAGATCAATCTAGTAGGCCAAACTAAACTGATAATTCGAAGAGACTTGCAAAGATATCAAATCATGCATATACATATTCAGAGAAGAATCAAATATCGTTCATGGATAATCTGGATCATAAACCCACAATTCATCGGATCTTGGCAAACACACCGCAAAAAGTATTACATCGAATAGATCTCCAAGAACATCGAGGAGAACTTTGTATTGAGAACCAAAGAGAGAGAGAGAAGAAGCCATCTAGCTAATAACTATGGACCCGAAGGTCAGTGGTAAACTACTCACACATCATCGGAGAGGCTATGGTGTTGATGTAGAAGCCCTCCGTGATCGAATCCCCCTTCGGCGGAGGACCGGAAAAGGCCCCAAGATGGTATCTCACGGGTACATAAGGTTGCGGCGGTGGAAAAGTGGTTTCGTGGCTCCCCTGGATGTTTTCAGGGTATAAAACTATATATAGGCGAAAGAAGTAGGTCGGTGGAGCTACGAGGGGCCCACGAGGGTGTGGGCGCTCCTACCCCCTGGGCGTGCCCTCCTGCCTCATGGCCGCCTCATTGCTTCCTTGACTTCCACTCCAAGTCTCCTGGACTGCGTTTGTTCCAAAAAAGATCCTTGCGAAGGTTTCATTCTGTTTGGATTCCGTTTGATATTCCTTTTCTGCGAAACACTGAAATAGGCAAAAAAAACAGCAATTTGCACTGGGCCTTCGGTTAATAGGTTAGTCCCAAAAATAATATAAAACAGTATATTAAAGCCCATTAAACATACAAAATATATAATATAATAGCATGGAACAATAAAAAATTATAGATACATTGGAAACGTATCAGCATCCCCAAGCTTAATTCCTGCTCGTCCTCGAGTAGGTAAATGATAAAAAATAAATTTTTGATGTGAAATGCTACCTAACATAATTTTCAATGTAATTTTCTTTATTGTGGCATGAATGTTCAGATCTGAAAGATTCAAGACAAAAGTTTAATATTGACATAAAAATAATAATACTTCAAGCATACTAACTAAGCAATTATGTCTTCTCAAAATAACATAGCCAAAGAAAGCTCATCCCTACAAAATCATATAGTTTGGCCATGCTTCATTTTCATCACACGAAATGCTCTCATCATGCACAACCCCGATGACAAGCCAAGCAATTGTTTCATACTTTAGTATTCTCAAACTTTTTCAACTTTCACGCAATACATGAGCGCGAGCCATGGACATAGCACTATGGGTGGAATAGAATATGATGATGGAGGTTGTGTAGAGAAGACAAAAAAGGAGAAAGTCTCACATCGACGCGGCTAATCAAACGGCTATGGAGATGCCCATCAATTGATGTCAATGCGAGGAGTAGGGATTGCCATGCAACGGATGCACTAGAGCTATAAATGTATGAAAGCTCAACAAAAGAAACTAAGTGGGTGTGCATCCAACTTGCTTGCTCACGAAGACCTAGGCCATTTGAGGAAGCCCATTGTAGGAATATACAAGCCAAGTTCTATAATGAAAAATTCCCACTAGTATATGAAAGTGACAATATAAGAAACTCTTTATCATGAAGATCATGGTGCTACTTTGAAGCACAAGTGTGGAAAAATGATATTAGCATTGTCCCTTCTCTCTTTTTCTCTCATTTTTTTGGGCCTTCTTTTTTTTATTTGGCCTTTATCTTTTTTAATTTTTTATTTGGCCTTTCTTTTTTTTGGCCTTTCTTTTTTTCCTCACACAGGACAATGCTCTAATAATGATGATCATCACACTTCTATTTATTTACAACTCAAGGATTACAACTCGATACTAGAACAAAATATGACTCTATATGAGTGCCTCCGGTGGTGTACCGGATAGGCAATGAATCAAGAGTGACATGTATGAAAAAATATGCATGGTGGCCTTGCCACAAATACGATGTCCACTACATGATCATGCAAGGCAATATGACAATGATGAAGCGTGTCATAATAAACGGAACGGTGAAAAGTTGCATGGCAATATATCTCGGAATGGCTATGGAAGTGCCATAATAGGTAGGTATGGTGGCTGTTTTGAGGAAGATATAAGGAGGTTTATGTGTGATAGAGCGTATCATATCACGGGGTTTGGATGCACCAGCGAAGTTTGCACCAACTCTCAAGGCGAGAAAGGGCAATGCACGGTACAGAAGAGGCTAGCAATGATGGAAGGGTGAGAGTGCGTACAATCCATGGACTCAACATTAGTCATAAAGAACTCACATACTTAATGCAAAATGTTCGACGAGTTTTTGTGCATTATTGCATAAAATAATTTTTACTTTTTTATGAGTTTTGATGCAGGCTATAGTTTTGCAAAGGGAAGTTAAAATACAAAGACAAAAAAATTAGCATGGCAAGTTGCCCACGTACTTGCACGTGCACATGCATAAGTTATGGAGCAACTCATATGTGTGCATGCATGTACTCAGCCACATACACGGTGCTAGCTTATATAGATGCGTGTATATACCGGCAAGCTCGCGTATGCACACATACCCGAATACCCGACGTACCTAGCTAATCATGCCTACATGTACGTGTTTTTCTTTTGATGTTTAAATAGACAGGTACTTGGACTTGCTACTGTGTCGGTACCTGGCACGTACAAGGTCAGCTGCGTTACGGTGCGTACGTATAGGGCGGCTGGCAGGATTGGTTGTTTCCGATGGATTTGATTTCCATGCATATACCTGGAAGGAGCAAGAAGCTAGTGTCCTCTTGCATGACACGACTTGTATCAAAAGGAAAGGGGACCGCAAAAGGAAATTTAAAGATGACAACTTGCCGAGCAAGCCCACGTACAGCTGATCGGATGAGATTGTCTCCGAGATTTTTCATACATGTTGCCTTGTATACATCAGCTAGCCACCTATATAAAGGCACGAGGTCACAGCCTGAAGGAGGAGGGGAGGCACGAAGCATTAGGAGAAGAGAAGCCATGTAGCGGACGTGCCTGCGGCAGCGGTGGCATGCAAGCCAACAAAGATGCGGCGATGATGGCAACGACGACCCGGAGGCACACACTCGATGGCAGCAATGAGCGCGCCTGCAATGGATTGCCTCGGACTGGAGTCCGGCTGCCCGCAAGCAAACCGGCGCCTGCCGGGAGGGAAAACAGGGAGCAGAGCAAGCCCCACTAATTTATTGTGCTTCTTGTCTTTCATCCTACAGGTGTTACAGCAATCCAAGGAGGCACCCATGCAGCAAAGCCACACATCTTAGGCACCCAGCAAATACCACGGCCCAGAGGAGACGCGCCGCGGGGGTAGCGTCCAGGAGACGGATGATAACCGGATCGGGAGGAGGCACTCAGGCGG
The DNA here is from genome assembly GCF_002575655.3 of Aegilops tauschii subsp. strangulata. NCBI lineage: Eukaryota > Viridiplantae > Streptophyta > Magnoliopsida > Poales > Poaceae > Aegilops > Aegilops tauschii. The sequence continues at coordinate 505,875,954 of NC_053038.3, forward strand.
CGACGACGGCACGTACGGGCAGGCCGCACCCGTGGCCTAACCGAAGGACGAAGGTTTGGTGCGAGACGCTTGCGACAGCGCGTGCTGGAGGCGTCGCTGACCGCACCGGTATGCATGGAAGTAGAAAGGCGTCCGTGGCAGTAGTGACGCGGCCACCACGACGGCGATGGCAGCAGCACGTTGCCGATGATCCGACGTTGCCCATGGCGAGCAAGTGCCCGGCAAGACAAAGAACGAGGAGCAAGCGTCGCTGACTAGTTTCTTTTGCTACCCATATCCTTCATCTATCTTGTGTTCCAGGAGAAGAATACAGAACCTCGCGATGCATGCACGAGCAACAACTAGCACACGCTCTTCTTTTCCTTTTCTTAGCAGGACAGGAGCATGCACCTAGGTGATAGGAGTTCGATGTACACTCATCTGCACGAGGGAATTTCGGGGTGGCTATGAAGCCCCACACTCTTTCCAGATAAGATGGCGTGATCTCGCCATCACTATGGATGACACCGCCAGATCTGAAGACGACATCGAGGCACCGCCGGAGCTTGTCTTCGACAAGCCCATCATCCTCTCGAGCGCCGTGACCTAGGCGTGGTCGGTTCTCGCCAACGATGCAACTCGTCGCCAGATCCTCCCAGCACACAGATTCTTGGCGTATAGGACCATGGTGAACAAGTTCATGGCGAATGGGACACCGGCGTACAGGTTTTTCACCGTACCTCCAAGAGGAGACGGCGTGACGGAACCGGAGCTCGCGACAACGTATCCCGAGTCAAGTCCATTGTGAACAGGTCTCTCTGGTGCACAAGTTTTTGGCGTCCCGATTGCGGACAGGTCGGCGGTCTTGCTTCCAGGAGGAGACGGCGTGGCAGAACCGGAGCTCGCGACGACGTAGCCCGAGTCAAGTCCATGGCGAACAGGTCTCTCCGGTGCCCATGTCTTTCCCGATCGCGGCGAACAGGTCCGCCGTCTTGCTTCCAGAGGAGACGGCGTCGCGCAACCAGAGCTCGCGACGACGTAGACCGAGACAAGTCCACGACGAACAGGTCTCTCCGATGCACAGGTCCATGCAGTCCCAATCATGGTGCATAGGTTGGCTGTCTTGCTTCCCGGAGGAAACGGCGCGGCGGAACCGGAGCTCGTGAAGACATAGCCTGAGACAAGTCCATAACGAATAGGTCTCTCCGGTGCACAGGTCCATGACGTTTTGATCACGGAGCACATGTCTGGTGTCTTGCTTCCCGGAGGAGACGATGTGCAGGAATCGGAGCTCACAACAATGCAGCCTGAGACCGGTCCCACCTTTGAAGGCACACTCACCATGGCGAACAGGTCCTTGCCGTACAGGTCTCGACGTGATACTTGTCTGATACTTGTCTCGGAAAACCACCGAATACGGCGTTTAGTCAAGACGAGGCACACACCATGGCGGACAGGTCCTCGATGTATAGGTTCCGGTGTACAGGTCCATGGCGTCCCCCGCGTACAGGTCACCCTTTGATGTAGCACCTGCCAAGGCGACGCGGCCTCTACGACACTACCTTTCGTCGACCCCGTGAGCCGGCACCCTTGTCTTGGCAGACCAACCAACACGGCATCCAGCTAATACAAGGCGACACAACCACTACGATCATCTATCCACAAGTTTGCTAGGTGGTGCCCCCTGAGAAAACGGACCGCCATTGATCTGGTGTCCAGTCAAGTCAGGTGCACCCACCGCGGTGGACAGGTCCTTGACGTACAGGTTCATTGCGTCGCCGGCGTACAGGTCTCCCTTTGGCGTAGTACCAGCCCAAGGCGACGTGATCTCTATGATGCTATCTTTCCACGACCCTGTGAGGCGGTGCCCTTTGTCTGGACGGACCGCCGAATACTCGGTGTCTAGCCGAGACGAGACGCCAACCACACCGGCCATGCCAATGTCACTGTGCGACGGTTTTTACACCGACGCCGGTCTCCTAAACAACTTACTCCCGCGAGGCATACCCCTTGCACACCCCGATGAGTCCGCTAGGTCATCTAGAAGTCCGAGCCGAGCAGGACCCAAGCAACTTAAACCCCAACTACATCATCGCCGCCAAGACTGACGAGGTGTGACGGCAAGGGCATACATGGCTAGCAGAAAGCCACGTTTTGAGCGGCGCGTGTACCGACGAGGACACGGGTTCTTCCGCTGCCCACACACCACCATCATCATGCATGGAGAACGCAAGGCGAAGACTACGAAGACGACCACACGGCTTAATCGGAGGTGTCTCGCGGAGTAACCCGCGGGAGTAATTAACCGGGAGCCTTCCGAGGCCCCGGGAACCAAGAGACCGCAATCGCTACAGTCAGGCTGGCCACGCTAGTAGGCCACGGAGCGCATATGTAAAGGGATCTTGTATTTTTGTTTCTCCAATGAGAGATTAATAAAGTGCATGTTTCCCTATATTAATTTGTGTACCTAGTACACTGGCACGCCCGCAATGTTTTATTTCCCCTGGAGCGTAGAGAGATAATAATCTAGAACCCACGTTATTTTTATTATTTCTCATGTCAAACAAATTGGCATGCCCGGTGGGACATGGTTCTCCTCCCATCTTTGCTTCGCTATGGTCATCGAAATCGTCTTCGCCAATCTCCCAATGTGCACAGCATGCTGCAAGGATCTCCGTCGGTAAGACCTATTTCTTGCAGGTGGACTCTCCCATGGCAGCAAATCGGAGCCGATGATGATCTAGCCCAGATCATTGCCGCCTATGGTCTTCATCGAGCATGGAGCTAGGGTCTACATGCATCAAGCCCAAGATCCTGCGGAGTTCCAAACGGTGCAGTCGAAAAAAGGTACTAAGGCGGGAGGCCACCAAGGCGAAGAAGGAGCGTCGCGAGCTAGGCGCGCGCCCTATTGAAGGAGTCAACAAGGGCAAATATGAAAGGAGATGTGGAGGCAACTCAACGCCTTCACACCAGGGCTGCCAACAGGCGAGCAACTGCGGCTTCCCTTCACGCCTCTACCGCGACTTCACACTCAGAGCCGCCGACACCAACACCATGGCGCACCGAGGTCAAGCTACAGGAAGGCTCGGCGGCCATCTCCCACAACCTGTGTAGGCTCATGGTGAATGTTTTTTTGAAAGCGCACATCCTCTACGCAACTACAAGGGGGAGAATTGCAAGGCCTTACAGTTTCCATCAACCTCAACAATACTCGAAGATGTGCATGGGCGCCATGTCTCCACAACTCGGCGGTTGATTGACGTTCACTCTCCAACGACAATAGGCTCTCCGTCCTTTGCTTCGAGACACGGCATGAGGTGGCAAGGATTGATGGTGTGGATCTTCGCCAACTCCAGGAACATATGAACTATATTCAAAGGCGGCTCCATGATCAAGGATTGACGAATACTTCATTAATGCAGGGTGTAGGTAGGATGAGGCGCCAGTCCTGATGTTATCGTCCTCGACATGAGCGTATCGATGATAGTCTTCACCAACTCGCCACTTAGAGCAGGGGGGCATCCTAACATGCCCCCATGTCGGAAACGATGGTCAAGACATCAAGTCGATGAGAGAAACCCTCAACCCACTAAACGGTGGTGGCCATGGGACCTCCACGACAAACACTTCCACCACTACATGCGTCTTGTCCTAGGCGGGGGGCTCGGCCACAACTCAAGGTGATGGCGGACAGGGCTGCATCACCCACTCGGCACCATGCGCCACCCCGTTCTCTCCAGGTGAAGCGTCATTAATGCAGCCACAAACTGGAGCTCTCCCGACGTGGTACGTGACTGGTCCAAGGTGGGGGTTGTTCACCCATCACCGATATGGAGCTATCCCGAGGTGGTGCATTGTCCACACCACTATTGTCGCGGAGCTTGCCCAAGGTGTGGAGATCCATCTACATCACCGTCGCCGACATGGAGTGCCCCAATGCAGGGCGCTATCTACGCCGCCATCGACATGGAGTGCCCCAAGGCAGGGCGCTATCTACACCACCATCGACATGGAGCACCCCGAAGGCAGGGCGCCATATACCTCTGTTGGCACGAAGCTTGGCTAGGCAGAGCTCTTTCTTCTCCACCGTTGACACAAATATCTCAAAAGATGGGGCGGCTTCTGGACCATCATCCCACAACTTTCCCAAGGCGGGGATATCATCTACGTTGCTGCCTCCCACTTGGAGCATGGTCCGGGCGGGGCTTGGTCTAAACCGCCGCCAACAAGGAGCTTAGCCTTGGGTGGTGGTCGGTCTACACCGTCACAGACATGTTAACGCCCCAGGAGGAGCGTCATCTACATCGTCACCAACACTGAGCTCGCCTAAGGGCGAGCACCGTCTACACCATCTTGGAGCTCCCCAAAGGCGGGCACGACTTTTGCGCCTCTACCAACAAGGGGCTCGACCAAGGCGTGGTGACGTCCACACCGCCTCCAATGTGGAGCTCAGCAGACATGGAGCATCGTCCAGACTGCCTCCAATGTGAAGCATCGCCCGAACGCGGGTGCCATTTACATAGCCTCGGAGCACGCCTATGGTGGGCGTGCCGCTTGCTCCTCACCAACATGGAGTGCACCAAAAGTTGGGCGCCATCTACACCACCCGTGACCATGTTGGAGGCGTCATCATCAACCTCCGACATAACGAGGAATGCTGCTACATCAACATGTCGTCACCATCTTCATCGACGTCACACTCGGCGGGGACGCCGACTACATCGACATGCTACCATCTGACTACATCGACACGGCGTCGCAATCTTCATCAACTCTTCATCTGGTGAGGGTGTCGTCTACATCGATGCCGATGGATGTCCACATGACATCGTCATCTTCTTTGACTTACTACCTGGCGAGGACACATACTGCACCGACACGCCGCCTTTCTTCTACACCGAGCGAAGGTCGTCCCCGTAACTGTGACGCCCTAAGGTCTACATCGACAAGCTAGTATTATCGTCATCTTTAAGCACTGCTGCCATGCGGCGACACGCAAGTCTTCTCCAATTTCTACATCAACACGCTTCCCCGACATCGTCCAAGCTCCGATGAAGCAAAGCTATCCTCCACCGACATGTCTTTTTCCGATGAAGCAATCCATATCTTGCCATGCACCGACGAGGCGAAGGCAAGTCATCCAGTCCGACACCGATAAGGCAGACACCACCAGGCCAGGCACCGACGAGGCGAAGGCCGCCCACTTCATCATCGGACAATTGATAAGACGAAGGTATATGGCTAAGCATGGCCGGAGCGATGGACGTACCGCTCTCCCTTCACTTCATCACCACATCCCCACCATCTACACCAAGCCAACGGCGCAATCGGAGCCTTCAACAAGACACTCGGCAAGATACTCAAGAAGACGGTGACAAGGAACATGAGAGACTGACATGACCTTCTCCTCAAGTCCTTGTGGGCGTACCGCATTATGGTCCGTACCCCAACACGGGCGACTCCATGTTCTCTCGTTTACGGGAGTGAGGCGGTCCTACCACGGGAGGTCCAGCTACTCTCTTTGAGGGTGGCTATCCAAGATGAGATCACCCAAGACGAACAGGTACAACTGCGGTTTCAGGAGCTCGACGCCCTTGAAGAGGGGCGACTTAATGCCCTACAGAACCTGGAACTTTACCGCTAGAATATGGTGAGAGCTTACGACAAGCTCGTCAAGCAACACGTCTTCCAAAAAGGCGAGTTGGTTCCCGTGCTCAGGCGACCCATCGTCGTGACGCACAAGACGAAGGGCAAGTTCAAACCAAAGTGGGAAGGGCCATACGTCATCGAGCAAGTCTACGACGGGGGAGCATACCAGCTTGTAGATTCCCAGGGAGTCCGACCTATGCCCCCAATCAACGGAAGGTTCCTCAAAAAATATTTTTCTTAAAATTTTGCCTCTTTTGTTGCCTTTTGGATTTTCATTGGGGAAACTTTTTCTGTGGGCTTTCGGATCCATGATGCATTCTCCTTAGCATTTCGTGGATATATCTAGTTTTCCCCAATTTTTACGGACTAAGTCCAACAAAAAAATGGCTTTCCCCTATCACACCATGCTGTTGTTTGAAGTTTTGGCTACCCTAGGACTTGTTGGAGGGTGGCACAATGTGTCAAGTTGCAGGTGAAGCGGCTCCTACACCCACAATGCACGACACGTACCAGGTGTATGCTTTCGAAGGAAGCGGAGATGATTACTTGGGCACTTCTGAGTATTGAGACCCACGCTCTTCATGTTTTCCAGCATGCCTCGTGTTCACAGAGGTTCACACTCCAGGGAAGACTATAGGAAAAGATAATGGAGGGCTGCCTGACCCAACACAAGTTGGTTTGGTGCATAGTCACATGGCAACCCTGGGGTGTGTCACCAGAAGCTTCAGATAAAGTGCTAGAGGGTTTTTCCTAGTCCACAAAGGTGAACAGTTGCCTTCCAAGTTCTCAAGGTGGGTCCCAAAGAATCCTGGAAGAAGTGTCTCCAAGAAGTTTGAGCCAAATGTTAAAGCAAGTCCATGAAGTCCGCGGCCAACCAATCATCCGCGTGAGCAATCAAAATAAAATTCCAAAAGTCCAAGAAGCAAATTCAAGAAAAAAATCCCAACAGTCCAAGAAGCTGTCAAGTGTTCCCAAGCTGTAAGGAACCCACTGGAAGGAAGGCGGGAGGTAGCTATTCACCACCCCTCAATATGCACGAAGAAAAATCGCCAAGCCGTTGTCCCAAAACCATTTTCCCTGAACCTACCATACCCAAGTCTCTGGGTGCATGGGGCGTGTACATGGGGCATATTGAGCTGTGGGGGCCCTCATTCTGAGGATGGGCTAGAGTATGAATTTATGTTGCCTCTCGGAAGCATCCCGAAACACGGCGTCTTCATACACATACACCGAAGCTTATTTAAGTTGTTGAGTTGCAATCGTCAAGGTCTTTCGACGGTTCCCAATGACATGTCCTTTGGTAGCCTTCTCGGATATCGCGCCCAATAGCTGGTGTATAATGGGAAAGCCAACATTTTAAAAACCCGCAAACTTTTTTTTCGCCTGCTTCCATTTGGTGTTTCTAGTTGTGCTCCTCCAACATCTTTGCAGCCATGGAGAAGCACTTCCAGTCATCGTCAACGGCATTCTGACGACAACCACTACATCGAACTACATCATGGGTGTTTGGGGGCAGCAATACCGATGCGTCCATGACGACGCCGACAACACCCCGACAACCAATAGTTTACACCGACGGGCACAATGGGCGCCAGAAGGTAACACTTGCGCTCATGAAGCTGGCGCCGACGTATCTCCATGTCCCGGTCTTCAACAACAATGAAGCATGGGGGCAACATCAACCCCTCAATCATTCACAAGGCCGATGGCGTCCCGGCGTACCACCAGAATTGTCACACCATGATTGGTGTGGCGATTCACTCAATGAAGGGGAGCTATCGATGGTCTACCATTGCCTCGCCTACATCAACACAATGAGATCATGGAGCAGTGCAACGCGCCAGTGCGGCCAGTGAGAAGGCATGTTATTTCTCCATGGAATGAAGACGAGACAGGGTTGCCTCGTTGACTGGCATCGTGCTTGTTATACGATCCAACGAGCTCCCTAAAGAACACACTTGTGGATGGACATACCTACACTAATACATGTCGTTACTAATCAATCATCTTCGGAATGGCGCGCACGTCATCACGGAGATGTGAACTCTGAACCGGTTCTTCAGGCTGCATATGAATCATGCGCCAGGAAAAGAGAGAGAAATTTTCGTCGAGTCAAGCTCAATTTGCTTCGCACTCAATCTCGACTTGACAAGGGGGCATTTGTTCGACGAGTTTTTGTGCATTATTGCATAAAATAATACTTTTTTTATGAGTTTTGATGCAGGCTATAGCTATGCAAAAGGGAAGTTAAAATACAAAGACAAAAAAATTAGCATGGCAAGTTGACCACGTACTTGCACATGCACATGCACATGCATAAGTTATGGTGCAACTCATATGTGTGCATGCATGTACTCAGCCACATACACGGTGCTAGCTTCTATAGATACGTGTATATACCGGCAAGCTCGCGTATGTACACATACCCGAATACCCGACGTAACTAGCTAATCATGCCTACATGTACGTGTTTTTCTTTTGATGTTTAAATAGACAGGTACTTGGACTCGCTACTGTGTCGGTACCTGGCACGTACAAGGTCAGCTGTGTTACGGTGCGTATGTATAGGGCGGCTGGCAGGATTGCTTGTTTCCGATGGATTTGATTTCCATGCATATACCTGGAAGGAGCAAGAAGCTAGTGTCCTCTTGCATGACACGACTTGTATCAGAAGGAAAGGGGATCGCAAAAGGAAATTTAAAGATGCCAACTTGCCGAGCAAGCCCACGTACAGCTGATCGGATGAGATTGTCTTCGAGATTTTTTATACATGTTGCCTTGTATACATCAGCCAGCCACCTATATAAAGGCACGAGGTCACGGCCTGAAGGAGGAGGGGAGGCACGAAGCATTAGGAGAAGAGAAGCCATGCAGCGGACGCGCCTGCGGCAGCGGTGGCATGCAAGCCAGCAAAGATGCGGCGATGACGGCAACGACGACCCGGAGGCACACACTCGATGGCAGCAATGAGCGCGCCTGCAATGGATTGCCTCGGACTGGAGTCCGGCTGCCCGCAGGCAAACCGGCGCCTGCCGGGAGGGAGAACAGGGAGCAGAGCAAGCCCCACTAATTTATTGTGCTTCTTGTCTTTCATCCTACAGGTGTTACAGCAATCCAAGGAGGCACCCATGCAGCAAAGCCACACATCTTAGGCACCCAGCAAATACCACGGCCCAGAGGAGACGCGCCGCGGGGGTAGAGTCCAGGAGACGGATGATAACCGGATCGGGAGGAGGCACTCCGGCGGCGACGACGGCACGTACGGGCAGGCCGCACCCGTGGCCTAACCGAAGGACGAAGGTTTGGTGCGAGACGCTTGCGACAGCACGTGCTGGAGGCGTCGCTGACCGCACCGGTATGCATGGAAGTAGAAAGGTGTCCGTGGCAGTAGTGACGCGGCCACCACGACGGCGCTGGCAGCAGCACCTTGCCGATGATCCGACGTTGCCCACGGCGAGCAAGTGCCCGGCAAGACGAAGAACGAGGAGCAAGCGCCACTGACTAGTTTCTTTTGCTACCCATATCCATCATCTATCTTGTGTTCCAGGAGAAGGAATCCAAAAGCTCACGATGCATGCACGAGCAAAAACTAGCACACACTCTTCTTTTCCTTTTCTTAGCAGGACAGGAGCATGCACCCAGGTGATATGAGTTCGATGTACACTCATCCGCATGAGGGACTTTGGGGGTGGCTATGAAGCCCACACTCTTTCCAGATAAGATGGCGTGATCTCGCCATCACTATGGATAACACCACCAGATCTGAAGATGACATCGAGGCACCGCTGGAGCTTGTCTTCGCCAAGCCCATCATCCTCTCGAGTGCCGTGACGGACCATGGCGAACAGTTTCATGGTGAATGGGACACCGGCGAACAGTTTCGTGGTCGGTTCTCGCCAATGATGCAACTCGTCGCCAGATCCTCCCAGCACACAGATCCTTAGCGTACAGGACCATGGCGAACAGTTTCATGGTGAATGGGACACCGGCGTACAGGTTTTTCACCGTACCTCCAAGAGGAGACGGCGTGACGGAACCGGAGCTCGCGATGACGTAGCCCGAGTCAAGTCCATTGTGAACAGGTCTCTCTAGTGCACATGTCTTTGGCTTCCCGATTGCGGCGAACAGGTCGGCGGTCTTGCTTCCAGGAGGAGACGGCGTGGCGGAACCGGAGCTCGCGACGACGTAACCTGAGTCAAGTCCATGGTGAACAGGTCTCTCCGGTGCCCATGTCTTTCCCGATCGCGGCGAACAGGTCCGCGGTCTTGCTTCCAGAGGAGACGGTGTGGCGCAACCAGAGCTCGCGACGACGTAGACCGAGACAAGTCCACGACGAACAGGTCTCTCCGATGTACAGGTCCATGCACTCCCAATCATGGTGCACAGGTTGGGTGTCTTGCTTCCAGGAGGAAACGGCGCGGTGGAACCGGAGCTCGTGAAGACATAGGCTGAGACAAGTCCATAACGAATAGGTCTCTCTGGTGCACAGGTCCATGACGTTCTGATCACGGAGCACATGTCTGGTGTCTTGCTTCCCGGAGGAGACGATGTGGAGGAATCAGAGCTCACAACGATGCAGCCCGAGACCGGTCCCACCTTTGAAGGCACACTCACCATGGCGAATAGGTCCTTTCCGTACAGGTCTCGACGTGATACTTGTCTCGGCAAACCACCGAATACGGCGTTTAGTCAAGACGAGGCACACACCATGGCGGACAGGTCCCCGTCATATAGGTTCCGGTGTACAGGTCCATGGCATCCCCCGCGTACAGGTCACCCTTTGATGTAGCACCTGCCAAGGCGACGCGGCCTCTACGACACTACCTTTCGTCGACCCCGTGAGCCGGCGCCCTTGTCTTGGCAGACCAACCAACACGGCATCCAGCTAATACAAGACGACACAACCACTATGATCATCTATCCACAAGTTTGCTAGGCGGTGCCCTCTGACAAAACGGACCGCCATTGATCTGGTGTCCAGTCAAGTCAGGTGCACCCACCGTGGTGGACAGGTCCTTGGCGTACAGGTCCATTGCGTCGCCGGCGTACAGGTCTTCCTTTGGCGTAGTACCAGCCCAAGGCAACGTGATCTCTATGATGCTACCTTTCCACGACCCTGTGAGGCGGTGCCCTTTGTCTGGACGGACCGCCGAATACTCGGCGTCTAGCCGAGACGAGGCGCCAACCACACCGGCCATCCCAATGTCACTGTGCGACGGTTTTTACACCGACGTTGGTCTCCTAAACAACTTACTCCCGCGAGGCATACCCCTTGCACACCCCGACGAGTCTGCTATGTCGCCTAGAAGTCCGAGCCGAGCAGGACCCATGCAACTTCAACCCCAACTACATCATCGCCGCCAAGACCGACGAGGCGTGACGGCAAGGGCATACATGGCTAGCAGAAAGCCATGTTTTGAGCGGCGTGTGTACCGACGAGGACATGGGCTCTGCCGCTGCCCACACACCACCATCATCATGCATGGAGAACGCAAGGCGAAGACTACGAAGACGACCACATGGCTTAATCGGAGGTGTCTCGCGGAGTAACCCGTGGGAGTAATTAACCGGGAGCCTTCCGAGGCCCCGGGAACCAAGAGACCGCAATCGCTACAGTCAGGCTGGCCGCGCTAGTAGGCCACGGAGCGCATATGTAAAGGGATCTTATATTTTTGTTTCTCCAATGAGAGATTAATAAAGTTAATGTTTCCCTATATTTATTTGTGTACCTAGTACACTGGCACGCCCGCAATGTTTTATTTCCCCTGGATCGTAGAGAGATAATAATCTAGTAACCCACATTTTTTTTATTTCTCATGTCAAACACAAAAATCTACAAGTCGTCAAAATCGAGCACTACGCGCATGCTCCTAGGGGGTAGATTGGTAAGAAAAGACCATCACTCGTCCCCGACCGCCACTCATAAGGAGGACAATCAAAGAAACACCTCATGCTTCAAATTTGTTACACAACGGTTACCATACGTGCATGCTACGGGACTTGCAAACTCCAACACAAGTATTTCACAAATTCACAATTACTCAACTAGAACGACTCTAATATTACCATCTTCATATCTCAAAACAATCATCAAGTATCAAACTTCTCATAATATTCAATGCACTCTATATGGAAGTTTTTATTATACCCATCTTGGATGCCTATCATATTAGGACTAATTTTATAGCCGAAGCAAATTACCATGCTGTTCTAAAAGACTCTCAAAATAATATAAGTGAAGCATGAGAGATCAATAATTTCTATAAAATAAAACCACCATCGTGCTCTAAAAAGATATAAGTGAAGCACTAGAGCAAAATTATCTAGCTCAAAAGATATAAGTGAAGCACATAGAGTATTCTAGTAAATTCCGATTCATGTGTGTCTCTCCAAAATGTGTGTACCGCAAGGATGATTGTGGTAAACTAAAAAGCAAAGACTCAAATCATACAAGACGCTCCAAGCAAAACACATATCATGTGGTGAATAAAAATATAGCCTCAAGTAAAGTTACTGATAGACGAAGACGAAAGAGGGGATGCCCGAGTAAAGTTACCGATAGACGAAGACGAAAGAGGGGATGCCTTCCGGGGCATCCCCAAGCTTAGGCTTTTGGTTGTCCTTGAATTTTACCTTGGGGTGCCTTGGGCATCCCCAAGCTTAGGCTTGTGCCACTCCTTATTCTGAAATCCATCAAATCTTTACCCAAAAACTTGAAAACTTCGCAACACAAAACTTAAACAGAAAATCTCATGAGCTCCGTTAGTATAAGAAAACAAACCACCACTTTAAGGTACTGTAATGAACTCATTCTTTATTTATATTTGTGTTAAACCTACTGTATTCCAACTTCTCTATGGTTCATACCCCCCGATACTAGCCATAGATTCATCAAAATAACCAAACAACACACGAAAAACAGAATCTGTCAAAAACGGAACAGTCTGTAGTAATCTGTATCAAAAGTATACTTATGGAACTCCAAAAATTCTGAAATAAATTAGCAGACGTGAGGAATTTATCTATTAATCATCTGCAAAAAGAATCAACCTAAAATCACTCTCCAGTAAAAACATGGCAGCTAATCTCGTGAGCGCTAAAGTTTCTGTTGTTTACAGCAAGATCATAAAGACTTCACCCATGTCTTCCCAATGGTTATACTTGGCACAAACACTAATTAAAACATAAAACCACATCTAAACAGAGGCTAGATGAATTATTTATTACTAAACAGGAACAAAAAGCAAGGAACAAAAATAAAATTGGGTTGCCTCCCAACAAGCGCTATCGTTTAACGCCCCTAGCTAGGCATTGATAATTTTAATGATGCTCACATCAAAGACAAGAGTTAAAGCACAAAGAGAGCATCATATAACACGTGATAAACACATATAAGTCTAACATACTTCCTATGCATAGGCATTTTATAAGCAAACAAATTATCATAGCAAGCAAAAATTAGCATATGCAAGGAAGAAGAAAGAGACGATGGCAATCTCAACATGACGAGAGGTAATTTAGTAAGATAAAAATTTCTACAACCATATTTTCCTCTATCATAATAATTACATGTAGGCAAATTCAACAAAATAGCTATCACATAGCATATTCTCTAGATGATCCACATGCATGCGAAGTTGACACTCTTCCAAAATAGTGGGATTATCATTAACTAAAGTCATGACCTCTCCAAACCCACTTTTATCAAAAATACCATAAGATTGAACATTCTCCAAATATGTGGGATCTAAAGTTGACACTCTTCCAAACCCACTTTCAATATTATTGCAAACACTATTATCAATCTCATATTCATCATGGGGCTTAAATAAATTTTCAAGATCATAAGAAGAATCACCCCAATCATGATCATTGCAACAAGTAGTAGACATAGCAAAACTAGCATCCCCAAGCTTAGGGTTTTGCATATTATTAGCAAAATTGACATCAAGATAATTTATAGTAAAATCATTGCAATCATGCTTTTTATTCAAGGAGCTATCGTGAATCTCTTCATAAATTTCTTCATCACAATTTTTAGATTCATGAATTTCAAGCAAAACCTCATAAAGATAATCTAGTGCACTCAAATCACTAGAAATTGGTTCATCATAATTGGATCTCTTAAAAACATTAGCAAGGGGGTGAGGATCCATAAACTTTTAGCAAGCGAAGATGCAAGCAAAAAGAAGGCACATGGTAACACGAGATCGAACGGAAGGAGGGCGAAGAAAAGGCAAAGGTTTTTGAAAATCGTTTTAGAAGTGGGGGAGAGGAAAACGAGAGGCGAATGGCAAATAATGTAATGCGAGGGAGAAGAGTTTATGATGGGTACTTGGTATGTCTTGACTTGAGCGTAGATCTCCCCGGCAACGGCGCCAGAAATCCTTCTTGCTACCTCTTGAGCATGCGTTGGTTTTCCCTTGAAGAAGAAAGGGTGATGCAGCAAAGTAGCGTAAGTATTTCCCTCAGTTATTAAGAACCAAGGTATCAATCCAGTAGGAGACTACACGCAAATCGCCTAGTACCTACACAAACAATCAAGAACCTTGCAACCAACGCGATAAAGGGGTTGTCAATCCCTTCACGGCCACTTGCAAAAGTGAGATCTGATAAAGATAATAAGATAAATATTTTTGGTATTTTTGTTGTATAGATTGAAAAGTAAAGATGAAAAATAAACGGCGACAGAAATAGCTAGTTGACGGGAAACTAATAAGATGTAAAATAGACCCAGGGGCCATAGGTTTCACTAGTGGCTTCTCTCATGATAGCATATATTACGGTGGGTGAACAAATTACTGCCGAGCAATTGATAGAAAAGCGCATAGTTATGAGAATATCTAGGCATGATCATGAACATAGGCATCACGTCCGTGTCAAGTAGACCGAAACGATTCTGCATCTACTACTATTACTCCACACATCGACCGCTATCCAGCATGCATCTAGAGTATTAAGTTCATAAGAACAGAATAACACATTAAGCAAGATGACATGATGTAGAGGGATAAACTCAAGCAATATGATATAAACCCCATATTTTTATCCTCGATGGCAACAATACAATATGTGTCAGTTCCCTTTCTGTCACTGGGATCGAGCACCGCAAGATTGAACCCAAAGCTAAGCACTTCTCCCATTGCAAGAAAGATCAATCTAGTAGGCCAAACTAAACCGATAATTCGAAGAGACTTGCAAAGATATCAAATCATGCATATAAGAATTCAGAGAAGAATCAAATATTGTTCATAGATAATCTTGATCATAAACCCACAATTCATCGGATCTCGGCAAACACACCGCAAAAAGTATTACATCGAATTTATTTCCAAGAACATCAAGGAGAACTTTGTATTGAGAACCAAAGAGAGAGAAGAACCCATCTAGCTTATAACTATGGACCCGAAGGTCAGTGGTAAACTACTCACACATCATCGGAGAGGCTATGGTGTTGATGTAGAAGCCCTCCGTGATCAAATCCCCCTCCAGCGGAGCGCCGGAAAAGGCCCCAAGATGGATCTCACGGGTACAGAAGGTTGCGGCGGTGGAAAAGTGGTTTCGTGGCTCCCCTGGATGTTTTCAGGGTATAAGAGTATATATAGGAGAAAGAAGTAGGTCGGTGAAGCTACGAGGGGCCCACGAGGGTGGGGGCGCGCCTACCCCCCCTGGGCGCGCCCTCCTGCCTCGTGGCCGCCTCGTTGCTTCCTTGACTTCCACTCCAAGTCTCCTGGATTGCGTTTGTTCCAAAAAGATCCTCGCGAAGGTTTCGTTCTGTTTGGATTCCGTTTGATATTCCTTTTCTGCGAAACACTGAAATAGGCAAAAAAACAGCAATTTGCACTGGGCCTTCGGTTAATAGGTTAGTCCCAAAAATAATATAAAAGAGTATATTAAAGCCCATTAAACATCCAAAGTAGATAATATAATAGCATGGAATAATCAAAAATTATAGATACGTTGGAGACGTATCAATCTGCAATGTGCTTATTTATCATCAACATATTTTACTGATAGCATGTGAACACTTACTTAACCTGATGACTAACTACCTTATATGTGTTGCAGGGAAACAATGGGAAGCACTAAGGTTTACAAGATGGTACTAACTATTATACCTTGCCTTTTTTTATTCCTTTGCCCCATTTCCAATATAGAGAAGATATTTATGCACATCCTTGTTTTCAGGGTTCACTGATGATTACCTCTCAAACCACCTCTGTGGTCAGGAGGCGAGGAAAGTTTTCATACAACACCCACAGTTCAATATTGAAGTGTTCCTGAAGAGGTCGAAGGATGGACGGTCAATCATCCATAGGCACTGGCCTAAAGTTGCAAAGACCTTCAACATGAATGAAGGCTCAATATTCGCCTTCCACTTCAGCAGTTTTCCAGATGAGATGCATCTCTCTATGTACCATCTATGATGCTAATTTCGAAAAGTTCTAGATGTTGCATGTGAAACTTGCTGCTGGTGCAGTCGTGTAATGCGGTAGCTGAGTGCTGAAGTTATATCATGTTGTACTCTGATGTATTTCAATTATGAAATCCTGCTTCCTTAATATGGAAATAGAATATATTATGTGCTTAATATGAATGTCAATTAGATTAGCAAATGGATTACTAATAATAGGGAAATTAGCCCGCTAATTGGCCAATTAGCTTGCTAATTGGGTTTTCATATTGCAAACGGTTATTGAGAAAACACCGTGGGCGATGACCTCAGGCAACGCACACAGTTTCTAGGAATAAACCGTGTTGGATCAATGAACAATCACACACGATATTCTCTTGAAAACTATTTGCGTTACGCCACCTTGTGCAAATGTTTTCCTTGGAGTGACTGTGTGGGATGTATATACGAACGGAAATGTTTAGCGGTGACTGACTTTGTGGGGTGTACTTACGACCGGAAATGATTTCGCATGTATAATTGTATTTTTTTAGCACTACTGTACGTATTTCTGTATTTGAGTGCTCGCCGGTCGCACACGACCTCATTTTGCCGAGCGTGTGCCAGAGGGCATATCCCCGACGGTTTCTAGGTCGTGTGGGAAGGACCCCCCCCCCTATCGCCCACACTCACTAGGTGATGGTTCCGAACACCGTCGCGGAAAGGGGTTAAAAACCATTTGTATAGCACTGACGCGCACCAGTGATAGCATTAAACAGTTTAATTAAATTAACAACTATGATGAAGCAACTACTAAGCATGATATGAACTACTAGAATACTGATAAACCATCATCTCTGATCTCAAGAACCATCTCACTCTTGGCTATCCGGCCAAGCAATATACCATCTCGATCACCTCGTGATCCAAAACATCCATGTGATCACCTCGTGACCACACCACAAACTGAATGATCATCCTCGAGATCATCCCAACATCATCATCAACATCATGCCAAACTGTTACAACTCACAATATAAACATATACATCACCTATAAGTCATTCCGTCATGTGAGTGTTGATCGAACGATGTGACCTAGTACGAACTTGTGCCCATGACCGAGGACACGGCTTTTGATTGATTAAACACACACACTCTGCAGAGGTAGCGCACTTTACCCACACCACAGAACCCATGGCCTCGCACAACCATTCGGGTGGACCAACGGCGTTCCGACAAAACCGACCTACTGCCATGACACTCTCCCGGTCACTCCGACCAACACCCCTTTAGGGTTCAGTCTTGGGTGGCCCCGTGCCTACCAAAGGCCTCAACGGCCACCGTCGTGGCAAAACACACACAGTCCCAAACGGGGACAAGAGATCTCAATACCAACTATGGGCACACAAGGTTATGTTTGCTTACCGGGCCAGGGTAACGCACGCCCATAACCTTCCCTCGTTGGAGGCACCGGCGAGAGGCATGACAATAGAACGCATTAGGGCCTTCCCATAAAAGGCAAATGTGGTTGCACTCGAAAAAGCCCGGCTCGGTGGCACCTGACCAACTTAATGACGGAATTTATCCCCAACATATAACAGTGATAACTGATACTCCGCTATCATCTACCAACCTGTAATCCAATTCATAGCAATATCCAACAAATAATCCAAAGCATACTATCGACATATCAAAATACTCGGAGGATAGCATAACACTTCTATCATGATGAATCCAAGAACGATAATACTACTACTCAAATATCAAGAACTAGCTATCCAACTATGATCCACATGCAAGCATCATCTCCAACATCATACTCCAAAACATAATATCAACTAGCATCATGATGAAAAAAATACTAGCCACTAATAATCCAAAGGCAACATGTCATCCACATAATCATCAAAATATAAGTCCTAGAACTCCAAGCAATATCATGGCAATAGCAAGATCAAAACAATACTCCGAGAAATGCCATGAACAAATCATACATAGCTAATGCAAATTTTAAACAAGTTCAAATAATTTAAACTAGGTCATTGCATTGCAATCATGAAAATGGAGGGTGTGGCTTGCCTGGGGTGGAACGATTCACCAGGAAGAAGTGCGAGAAGCTCACTAAAAGAATCGCCGGAAACAGTTCTCTCTCGGAGGGGGCTAATTTAGTGCAAGGGCAAAATGGTCATTTTCAGAATTTTAGCACATGGTGAAAATGATACCAACAGAACCGGCTCGACGAAACGAAGAAGTGGGCTTTGGAATCACCTCATTTGGAGTTAGGATCAAAAAGATATGAGTGTTTGACTGCCAGGGACCCATCTATAAAGAAAATATTTTCAAACAAGGCTTGAACAGAAAAACGGAAAGCACAATTAGAGAATATGCTTTCACTGAACTGAAAATGTATTCGGGGCTGAAGAAGAAAGGAAATGTGCTTTCGGTGGAGGAAACCGTATTCCGAGGAATACGCTTTCACTTATCCACCTCAGCGGTTCCAAGTCAACGTGTGAGACTTACAGGCGGGGCCCGCCACTTATCGACGGTCAACACGGAGTGGCTGACGCGCGGGGCCCGCGGCCAGCTGGCGTCGTCGTTGTCTTCTCTCGCTCGCGCCCGCGCCTGGCCGAGGCAGAGCCGGCGTCCGACTGCAACCGCGAGCAGCTCCGGCCACCTCCTGCACCGTGCGACCTACCGGCAAGATCAGCGGAGCAAGCCGCACTCGCAGGTACCACTCACGCATCTTGGGGAGGTCAGAGTCGAGCAGAACGGGGACCTTGGCGGACGGCGGCGACGGACAAAGTTGGGGCTTGCGGCCAGAGGCCACCGGAGGAGGAGATGAGGTGTTGGGGTGGCTCCGGGGTGGGCTTATATAGCCGAGGGGAGGGGTGTGCCGAGCTGTCGTCATCGTGGACGCGTGGCCGACGCTGCGGACGCGTGTGCACGTGCATGAGCTCGGAGGTAGGCGACGGAGGAGGAACAGGGGAGAAGCTCACGGGGTAGAGGGAGCCAAAGGAACACGGGGAGGAAGAAGACGGCGAGCTCCGAGCCAAACCGCCACTGTTCGCCCGTCGGCATGCGGCGGCGAGCGTCGGTGAGGAAGCTGCCGGAGGGGGAGAGGGGTCCAGGGGAACGGCGATGACGAGATGAAGCCACTGGACAGGCTCACGCGCGCGAAGACAACGAGAGGGGAGAGGACGAAGCAGAAACGGCGCCCTGGACGCGACCACTACGCACAGAGCGCGTGCACAGGCACGCCAGCTACGCGGTCACCACGAGACAGTACACAGGGAGGTCACGAGAGGATTGCAAACTATGTCTGTGGTGTAGTCCTTCCAAGATAGAGCATTTATGATGCTATGGCTTGATCCGAGGCACTGTGGTTAAGTTGGAACTAAGCTCTGAAGTTTGATGCATCAAACTTGGCAGAGCACTGCTGATTAACAGGAAAGGGATTGGAGCCAGTGGTGTTTTCTGGGCTTATGAACTACGGAAGGACTATGATCCTGGAGGTTTTGAGGATAAATGGACCAAGGCTTAATATAGTTGCTTTGCAACTGACCAAAATGGTCCAGAAAATGGATCAAGATGATGCACTCAAACGGTGTGGCCACTTGGGCTGAAATTTGGCAAGGCTTGATGATTTGAACATATAATGATGCTGTAAAAGTTTCATACCAAATTGACAAGCCAAAATGGTACTTGCTTCACACACATCCTCTCTCTCCAGAAACTAGAAATAATTTTGGAGAAATATTGGCTTGATGAAATGGTCCCAAATTTGGTGGAGAGAAGTTATTTGGGTAGGAGCATGATCTGGTAATTTCTCAGAATTAATGAAGCAATATAAATTATACTTGCTTCACAACCTGAAAATATTAACAGAATCAAAGATTTGGTCCTGTGCTCACATAGATGATTGGATGGGGCTGATATTTGGAGGAGTGTGATAATATGAGCACATCAAGGAGTGTGCAAAATTTCAACTCATTTGGATAACCCTAGATAGTACTTCCTTCACAATGGCTTCTGCTTGACAGAAACTTTGAAAATTCACTGAGGAAGATTCACTAGGCAAATGAAGTTGAATTTTGGCATGAGGCAATTATTTGGACATAAAATAATGCCCAAAAAGTTTGGGAGCAAACAAGATAGGATAAATGGCACTTCCTTCACAAAGTGCCACTCTGGACAGAAATGAAGAATAATTATTGGGGAATTATTTTTGGGCTAGGGCAGGAAAGTTTGGGCATATTTGAGCAACATATGACCCAAAGAAATTATGAGAATTATTTGGGAATTTTGGGAGTGACACAAATATAGGTTGCTTCACAACCTAGGGCAGACAGGGTTATCCCTTTAATAGAGAAAGGAATATTCCTGAGAAAAAGAATTTAGGGTTTGGTCAAGCAGTGAAGTGACATGATCTTGAGAAAGTTTTGAGGATGATGAGTCACTTGGGAGAGGAAATGATGATGATTTCCCAGGTGACAAGGCCACAGAACCACTCCAAAAAGAAAAACAGAGCAAAAACCAATAAATCAAAAGAAAAATAGAAGGGCAAAAAACAAGGCTGTTACACTAGCTCACTACCTCGTGTACTAACCTACAACATCACCGAGTGTGCTGTAAATCCAAATCTAAACAGGAATCGAACCACAAGAAACAAATCGTAGGGAAGGGAAAGATTACCTTTCCCTTTTGCTTCCATCTCTTCCTCTTATGCGATGTGTAAATGGTATGGTCACCCGCAATGGGGGGAACAACTAAATAAGATGGGGAAGATGAACCAACATGTATCGACCATCGATATTCTGGGTTGTAGAATCTGCATCAAACAAGCACCGGTCGCTGCTATCTCGGCCACCACCTGGCAAGGAGGACTAGGAGGTCGCCGGTGGACAGTGAGGGCGAGGCCCTGACATGGATGAGAGGAGATGTGGCGGCGACAGGGGAATAGGGGAGAGGAGAGGTCCGATCTTCTATAGTCGCCACCCCTACATCACTCGATCCCTAAATCTGCCGTTTGTCCATCTTCCCCACTTCCCCACACTACGTGGGCGGCCGATCCGAGCAGAGCCGGCACCTCTCCTCCTGGCCACGCCTTGCTCTGCACGAACCCTTCCCATGGCCATGGATGGGGAGTACGTGCCGATTTAGGTGGAGGTAACGAGAGCGAGAGACCGCGTGCGTGGGCTAGCAGCCTTCATGGTGGAGATAGGAAGGAAAGATAGTTTAGGAGGTGTTACCTATGTTTTCACCTCTTTTTTTCTCCTACAGAAATAGTACTTGGCCAGCAGCTTGTGTCCATGTGGATATCACCAGGAAGCTCCCAGCGGTTCCTCTTGATGGATGTAATTTGGCGACTTTTTCCTTCACGCCAACTCTTACTATCAATTTGTATCTTTTCTTTACCTCTTTATCTTTACCTAATAATAATGGGAGGAGGCTTCCATAGTTCTCCATCCCTCACCTCTTAATCTGTTAGTTTCATGTTAATCATAAATATTGACGGTTGAGATTAAAAATTAGATCTACACACATGTAACAGAAAACCAAACGATGCACCGGCGAGGTCGAGCACAGAGGACCCCTCGCCGATGCGGCAAGGAGATGGCGAGGCTGAGTGCACCGAAGCAGGCTGGGTCCCCGATGTGGCAAGGAATTTTTCTCCTCTCTCTCTTGCTGCACCTTCTCCGTCCCTTTCTCAATACAATGAAAGGAACGATGGAGGTGGGCATCGACCGTGACATAAATCGAGCGTAGCAAAATAGTGCTCGCAGCAACTGGCCAGAGGAGGCATGCGGCAGCCAGCCAGAGGAGGCGTGCGACAGACTAAGGCTCGCACCGTGGTGGCAGCCAATGCATGCATCAGCGACAACCAGGGCGCGTCATGACGAGGCCAACTAGGACGTACGTGGGTGGAGCGGACTAGCTCGTGCGCGGCTGCCCTGGCCGGGCTGCGTTGTTTTAGGAGAGAGAGCCAGCTGGCCGGCGTATTGTGGGTGTGTCATGTTGGCCGCATGTTGTGCGTGTGTGTGTGATGTCGTCCGCCTGATGTGCTTGAGTGTTGCGGCGAGATGATGCCCAGCCGACCGGCGTGCGTGGTGTGCGGCTGCCGCAGGTTGTGCATGCATGTTGGCTGCTGGGGCGCTACGAGTGTGTGTGGCTGGCCGGTGTGTTGTTTGACTTCTGTTCGAAACCTCGTGGAATCAAGTTTTCAGAGTAGACCATGAGTTTAACATCAGCGTTTTGCTACCTTTTAAAGCTGCGCACCATGTGTTTGAGGTAATGTGTGATAAAAGCAACTATGGTAGGGTAATGTCTTTTGATCAGATTATGGACATTCATGATTGATATAGGAATAAAACAATTTATATCTAATAGTATATATATCATTCAAGGTGAACATAAAGTTCATGAATTAGGAAATAAGATGCATTACGTTATATATTCACCAAGAAGAAAGAATACTTGTGTGTAGTTTTATTTCCTTCTAAAAACCTACTATTTTATTAATCTTATTGCTACAATGGTTCTTATATATTATGGCAAAGTGTATTAAGAGTTTTCTCTCCAGTTTATCTTTCATTAGGGGAATATGTACACATGTTGGGTTGCATATTCGAAATTGTTGAATCTAATGCAGCAACACCCCTATTAAAGCTGATTGATTATTGTATCGCTATTTGTCGATATCCCTTATGATATATTTTATAGAACTAAACAAAGAATATATGAACTGTAAAATCGAGCTTTTTTTCTTTTACAATGTTGCAACACATGGGGCCATAAGCTAGAGACATGGAAGGATTTTTTTTCCTCCCGTTGCAATGCACATGCATGTTTTAGCGACAAAATCTTCATTGACTGTGTATAATATTACGTCTTCTATGCAAAAGCTGGAACATATCTTATAGATTAGAGTTGTCGGGGGGCAACGAACAATGGATTATGGATGCCTCCTCAATGAAAGTATGGTACTTCGCTTTCCCCCCTTTTGTTGGTTTTACAAGTGACTTTGTAGATTTGTTTAGTTAATATTATGCTAACACTTGATGATATTCCCAGGAGTTGAACCAAGTTATCCCATGATGCTTCATTTGAAGAAGTCAATGATTTGATGATGAGTGGTTTTTATCCATCACAAACATTTGAGTATCTATGGTGTTTTAAGCCAGTTGCTCCATCAACGGTGGTGGTGAACTTAGATTTGGGAGAACGAGGAAGAAAAAGAGTGTATTAGCATTCTTCCCAGAAGATAAAGAGGTTGACTTGGTTGTACAAAAGCCAAGTACCTTTATTCTTATGCATGAATTTGACTACATAATTCGAGAAGCTAGGGACATCTTTGCATTTTATAAGATAGATTTTAAGCACCCTCCGGTAGAAGAGGTCGTTCATGATAAAGACACCATACGTAGGCTGGAATCTAATGATTATTTTGCTTATGATGAGAATATTACAAAGGGAGTTCCCTGTGCCCAACTAATTAAAACCTTGTACCTCAATACTTGTGATAAATTTGAATGGAATACTAAAGGTATTGTTGAGGGCTTTAATGGAGAGTGGTTTGAAATCATGGCTAGGGATCCGGTTGATGATGGTATACATGTCTTATACGAGGATCTTTATGGTGATGATTCGGAATTTGAAGTTATGAATGTTAAAATTACCGAACAAAGTCCTTTTATTTATTTAAGTTCTCCTATAGGAAATTAGAACATGAAGATAGAGAGTTAATGAGAAAGGTTATGGACGAAGAAATAAAAAGGGATTTGGGAATGAAGGATGACAACACTTGAAACAATGCCTTACGCCTAGCTAGGGGGCATAAACCAATAGCGCTTGTTGGGAGGCAACCCAATAGTTATCTTTATTTTTGCTTTTTATTTCCTGTTTAGGAGTGTTGACACAATTATGCTGTTATGTTTGTGTTTTCATGTATTAATTAGTGTTTGTGCCAAGTAAAGCCTTTGGGATGATTTGGTTGATGGTTGATTTGATTATGTGACAATGCTAATTTTTGGAGTAGAGGAAAACATCCACACATAAATGAATGGGTGATAATGGCAAATTTAGCTTTGTAACCATTTTTCAGTAGCATGGCAATCCTAAGTACATATACCATGGTAAATTAGCACTTTAATTAAGTTGTTCAAAAACATGGCAAACTTCTTTAATTAAGATGTTCAAAGACATGGCAAACTTCTTTACTTAAGATGTTCAAAAAAATGGCAAACTTCTTTACTTAAGATGTTCAAAAACATGGCAAACTTGCCATGGCAACTTAAGATGTTCAAACACATGACATCTTAAGATGTTAAAAAACATGGCAAACTTGCCATGGCAACTTAAGATGTTCAAAAACATTTGCAACTTAAGATTTTCAAAAACATGGCAAACTTGCCATGGAAAACTTAATATGTTCAAAAACATGGCAAACTTCTTTAATTAAGTTATTCAAAAACATGGCAAACTTTCTTTAATTAAGATGTTCAAAAACATGACAAACTTGTCATGGCAACCTAAGATGTTCAAAAACATGACATCTTAAGATGTTAAAAAACATGGCAAACTTGCCATGGAAAATTTAATATGTTCAAAAACATGGCAAACTTTTTAAATTAAGTAAACATGGCAAACTTCTTTAATTAAGTTGTTCAAAAACATGGCAAACTTTTTTAATTAAGATGTTCAAAAACATGGCAAACTTGCCATGGCAACTTAAGATGTTCAAAAACCTTTGCAACTTAAGATTTTAAAATACATGGCAAACTTGCCATGAAAAACTTAATATGTTCAAAAACATGGCAAACTTCTTTAATTAAGTTATTCAAAAACATGGCAAACTTTCTTTAGTTTAGATGTTCAAAAAAAATGACAAACATGCCATGGCAACTTAAGATGTTCAAAAACATGACATCTTAAGATGTTAGAAAACATGTCAAACTTGCCATGGCATTTTAATATGTTAACAAACATGTCATCTTGATGTTCAAAAACATGGCAAACTTGCCATGGCAACCTAAATCAGTAATTTTATAGATGTGTCTTTTACCATGGCCATTTCAATTGGACCCCTATGGCAAATTTTAATTTCACACCATAGCAATTTTTAATTAAAACCCCATGGCAAATTTGCATATGCATTTTTGTCATGTCAATTTTTGTTCATAGTTTTGTGTTAATTTACACACACGGCAGTTTTCTCATACAAAGCATGCCATTTTTAATTGGAATATGATGTTGGCAAAATTATATTATGGCCCATGGCAAATTTATTTCTATTACCATGGCAATTTTATTGTTTGAACCATGGCAAATTCATACTTTATAACACGACAAACAAATTGTACAAGTGTGAACCCTTATTAGCTAAGTTTCCCATGATATATAGAACATTTTCCATCAAAGATTGACATGGCCAATCGCAAAAACTTTTAAATCTACCTGTTTTCTCATTTAATATCATGGAAACTTATCGTGTGCATGTTGTTTTTCTGCTTTTTACCATGACAAATTTATTATATTCTAGGACAAATTCATCGAGTATGCCATGAATTGTTTTTTAATTGTGTCATGGCATTTTTGTCACTGTTTTTACTTTTCTATGGTTCCATGCAAGTAATTTGTCTATTTGAAAGATGGCAAAGTTTAAGTAATTTTGATCTATTGATATGGCATTTCTCTGAAATCTTTCCGTACTATCCTATATGTCCTTTTTTGTGTGTGTTTTCATAATATGAAGGCAAATTTTTGCACACTCATATGTCACGAAGTGTGTTTGAACATCATGGCAACTCATGGGTTTTTTTTGTAATATAACTTTTTTCATAAATATAGGTTCTAAATATATGGTAGTTTTGTTCATTAGAGCATGGCAACATTTTGTCGCGTACTATAGATTTTATAGATTATTTTCAAGGATAGTTTTCTTTGTGCAGTGCATTTTTTAGGCCTTTTTTGTTTCTGTCTATTTTTGGGAGAGGCTGTAACAGTTTTTGGGCCTGCAGAAAATGCTATTCTTTGTTTTTTTTATTCTTAATTCATTGTCGTTTTTGGGCTGGTCCGTTCGAGCCATTGGGTTGGCCCGATGAAGGTGAGCGGGAGAGGGAGGTGGGGGGGGGGGGGGGGGGGAGGCCGTAACCAAATCGTTCATGAACAAAACGTTCGATCTGATTCCTCCCCTCCCTGAACGTTTGGGTATTAACAGGGTCCAAAATTTAAGGTGTGACCGGTCACTTGGACGTATATGTGGCTTTATATGCTCTAAAGTTCACACGTTCGCCAATCCCTCATTTTACACATGCATTCTTATTCAAACGCTAAACGTTTTTTCCCATGTGTTTTTATAGAATCCCACAGGCCAAAGGAGACTAAAATTTTGGCAAAGGGAGGGTTTTCAAAATCCAACATAAGACATCTCCAACGGTGACCCGTAAATTTCCTCCCACATCCGTCCGTGGACAGGGGGGCCCAGTCCGCGGACACGGATACGAGAGGCCGCCATCCAACAGTAGTCGCATACATTGCAAACACCTTTTCAACAACCGGATGAAATTTAAGCAAACATGGGCGGATTTCATATAAACATGACATATTTGATACAAAACGGACGAAAATGGTTACCTTTGGACATATTTTTAACTAAAAATATAAAACTATGTGCACGTACGGGCGCGCGGAGCTCCACTCACACGACATGAATACACTACACTAGTCTACGGCTGGCCGCGGGGGATCACTTTGTCTTCCTCATGTCCAGCAGCCCGCTCATTGACCGTCGGGACCCCAGATGTATTTTCTTGCCCCGTATCTTCACTATGTCCTGTTGCACCGCTCATCAAAGTGACAAAGAGGGTGCTTCAGCCAGAGGGGAAGGGGGGCTCCACTTCCGTCGAGCCAAGGCTGGCCCGACAATGGTCTGAGATCAAGAAGAAACTGGACAGGTCATCGGTTGTACAAGCCGGCAACGTGCCGGCGGTGGCCATTTTGGGACCCAAGCGGCGGCGGCCTGACGTATTCTTCTTTCCCTCGATGTTGCCAAGCCGGACGCAACATCCACCGACTCGTCGATATCCATGAAGCCGACATCTTTCTCTGTCGGCAAGGCGTGGTTACGGGCGCGTTGACGGCGGATGGCGCGGTCGCAGGCACGGGATGCAGCAACGTAGGCACGGGACACGCGGTACGACGCGACATCATCCACGGCTATGACGATGCCTTTACCATCGTGTCGTCCTGGAGCAACTTGCTACTCCTCCACGAGCTGTCTTGGAGCGGCAGAGTGTTGAACCACGCGTCAGCTTGGTCGGCAACTTCCTCCGTCTGGCCAGGCGATGAACCCCAGGCGGCTTTTATGCCAGAGCACTGCTCTTCCTGCTCGTCTGGAGCCATCGAAAAGATGGAGAAAATGGTGGAAGGAGGAGATGGGGAGCGAACCTGGTGGTGCGATTCTTGCCCGACGTCTGACCTCGTTTAAATAGAGGGCGGACGGGAGGAGCTTGCCCAACATTGCGTTTAATGCCGTCCCGCTCGTGAACGGACGAGTGGCCAGGTTAGGTTCCTCGGCTTCCACGCGGGTTTAATGGAGGCATTTGAATGCGGCGAGAAGGCGTGCTCACCCGAGCGTGCAGCGGGTGGCGGCTTCGGTCGGCGCACTGCTTGAATGACGAAGGCAGTGAAAGGTCGCGTCCGCCCTGAGCTGTATTCAATGTGGAGCGGCGCGCTTTAGAACGACATGAATATGGGCAGCCGGCGCCGGACGGGAACGCGTGCGGGCAAGGAAAAAGGGGTTTGGGTGGGCCAGGGCGGTTAGAAGCCAGCGTGGGATCGGTCCGGACTCCTGCCAAGCCTCCTCATTTGTCTTCGGTTTGCGGGAAAAAGTACGTGTGAACCACGTCGTGTGAACCGTATTGTATGGCTTTCGATGTGCGGACAACGTGGTCCGAACCCATGCTGGAGGTTTGCGGCTTGGCGACGCCCTAAGGCCCCATTTGGTTGTACGGGATCCCACAGGATCCCTGCCTTTTCCCTGGGTGAGTAAACCACGGGCTTAGTTGGCCCAGGGTAATCATACAGCCTTATTTGGTAGCACAGAGAGGGAGGAAGATCCCTGGGCTTTCCCTGGCCCATCCCCGATTAGATCTCCCCGTGTCGATAGGTCGGGGAGAAAACCCCCGTTTCATCCGCTCGCTCTCCCTCGCGACTTTCTAGCCTCCGCCTCCATTCTTCCACGCCCGACGAACGAAAATCGACGCCCCTACCCCCGATCTTCCCTCCTTCTCCCCCTTTCGTCCAAATTGAGGTGGTGTTCTCCCCGTGATGGGAGGGTATTCCCAATGACCATGGAAATCCCCCCAAGGGGGATTAGTGCCCTGGGATACATCACCCTTCCAACCAAATTAGGCCTAAGAGGGGCCACTGACCCCCACTCGTGTACCCCCCAGCCGGAACCACATTGACACGCGTTGCACCAGGGACACGTTAGTTGCTCCGGAGACCACACTCCCCGATGCATGCGATAGCTGGAATGATTCTCCACAGAGCCACACACCACGCGAGTCACTCAGCCGGGTCACTCTCCAGTCTCCAGCTAGTAGGAGCTACTCCCTCCTTTCCGGTTTATAGGGCTTATCTCAGAATTTTAGTTTTTCCATTTTATAAGGCTCAATTTGGTTGTTCCCCGTCACATGTTCAGATTCCAAGGTGCATTAAATCATTGCATGCAAGTATTAAGATAAAGAGTTAAATATATCACAGGTGCCTTAACTTCTGTTGCGGTCAGTTTAATGCCTAAACTTGTAAAATACACAAAAATGGTGCTATAACTTGTTGCACGGTGCATATACGGTGCCTCCGCCTGTATGCCACCGTATGTGCTGTCCACGTGGACTGACAGCTGGTGGCTGACCCACATGTTAGTGGGTGTGAGCGATGCCTGCGCTGGGTGAAATGCGTACGAGTTTTTTTTGTGCAAAAATCCCTAAGATTTAATTAATGTCACAAATAAGCCCTTGCTATATGCCAATAATAGGAAAATTGATGTTGATTTAACCATGAACTTGTTCTAAAATTGATGTTGATTTAAACAGTTCAACATATATATAATAAAATATTACAAATTTTTTTGCATCTTCACTCAGGACCACAAGCATGCATAATTATTTTGTATCTTTGTTGTATTTTTAGAATACATAATTATTAAAAATCAACATTGTTGTATTTTGAAAATTGTTCAACATGTATTAAAAAAATTGTGTAGAAAAAATAAATTCTATAAATGTGTTAACACATGTTAAACATGCTTGTAGAGATGTTAGAATAATTTTACCATAATTTTTTAAGACATATTGAACATTTTATGAAATAGGTGTTGTAATTTTTTTGAATACATGACAGGCATTTAAAAAAACATTTAAATTTTTTAATACGCGTGAGGATTTTTCAAAAATGTGATTTTTTAAAGCCCTAAAACTTTCTTAAGTTGATGGGCATGTAATATGTTGAATAGTTCTTTTTGTCAAATGTGAGAATTTCTTAATATTTTTTTCAATTTCCCACGAATCGAATTTTTCTTTTTTATATCTCTTTATTATTTCACCCGGTTTATTGATAAATAGGAGAGTATTAGGATATTGCGCAGTCAACTATTCTAGGCGTAGTGATAGGCTGTGCGCCCTCGTACTGAGTTGGAATCCTGTCGGGTGCTCTTTTTTTGTTATTACAATTTTATCCCATGTGCTGACATGCGAGACCTAGTTGTGAAAGGTGGGATCAATGTAGTTTGACCTATTTAAATAAATTGTTAGGAGCTTGTGTGAAAATTATATAAAGTACAAGGAGTTTTCTATAAAACAACCAGCACACTCCTCTCACACCCATTGACAGGTGGGCACGCCACGTGGGCAGGGCATATGTCCAGATACGGACGGAGGCACCGTATTTGAACGCTCGGACAAGTTACGGCACCAATTTCGTGTATTTTACAAGTTTAGGCACCAAAGTGACCGCACCGGACAAGTTGAGGCACCCGTGGTGTATTTGACTCTAAGATAAAATTAACCAATGCATGTACTTTATGCACGCATGCATTGCAGTTAATGCATTGATAAACATAATTTTTTGAGAAAAATAAAAGCATTAATTAGGTGTTTTCGCAAACTAAAAAAATATTTTACCACTCATCATCTATCTTAGTTGGTGAGATTTTTGAATTAAGCCCTATAAACCTGAAAGAAGGAAGTAGCTAGCTGCTGGGTCCGAGCCCGGGCGACACGGACGGCCGCCAGCAAAAGCGCAAAACAACACGGGCCGGAAAGGGAGCGGCCACACCGTAGACCGTAGACGACGGGACGTGTGGGTGTGTGGCCGTAGAGCCAGAGGCCACCCGCACCGTCCGTTCCCGCGCCGCGCCCACACCCCACACCCCACACTCCACGCTCGGCCGTGCTTCACATGGCGCATGGCGGGCAGAGCAGAGGAGGCCAAACCCAAGCCGCCGTTCCTCTCCTCTCCACCACCTAATTCATCTCGCGCGCGCCCATAAAACCGAGGCCCTTCCTGCGCTACGACAACCTCCAACAACCAGCGTCATCAACAGTGCCCACCGTCCCTGAGCTCAGCTCGCACCGTGCCGCGTCTGAACCCAGCTGCTCGTGCCGGCGGCAGAGAGAAGCAGCCATGCTGGTGAGGAGCGCGTCCACGCCGGTGCTCGGCGCGCTGCACGCCACCTCCGGCGCCGGCGGCCACTCGCCGGCCGTCCACTTCGCCGAGTCCTCGCCCACGGTCGCCTACCACCCGCCGGCCATCTCCTGCAGCCTGTCCGCCGGCGGTGGCGGCGGCTCGGACCACGAGCGCTCCCGCGGAGGCCTGCGCCGCGCGTGCTCGGACGGCAACCTCGCCGCGCTGGGCGGCCGCGCGGACGACCACCACCTGCCGCGGCGGTCCAGGCCGGCGCTCGAGACGATCCAGTCGTTCACGGCGCGCGACGGGGCCAGAGACGAGGAGGAGGAGGATGAGGACGCCGACGACGATGACCAAGAGACGAGCTTTGGGGCGTTCGGCTTCGGCGCGGGCAGCACGTACGCGCAGGAGCACCCTCTGTTCCTGGCAAGGGGCCTCGGGATCGACCGGCTGGGCTCGGGCCTGCTGAGCGCCGACTGCGGGGGCGGCATCGACGGCGGCGCCGGGGGCGGCTACCTGGTGGCCTCGGGCGGCGGGGGAGGGGACAGCTCCGGCATCGAGATCCACTACAAGAGGCTCATCGACGAGGACCCCTGCAACGGCCTCTTCCTCAGGAACTACGCGCAGTTCCTCTACCAGGTACTACTACCCTCGCCGCTCCAGTGCCGCCATTGCCGCGGCCGGCGACTGCAGTTCAGAATTCAGATCTGGAGATGAATGTTCTAATAATGGCGCCGGCCGACGCGATGATGGAAATGTTGCAGGTGAAAGGGGATCGGCGGAGGGCGGAGGAGTACTACTCCCGCGCGATCCTGGCGGACCCCAACGACGGCGAGCTGCTGTCGGAGTACGCCAGGCTGGTGTGGGAGGTGCACGGCGACGAGGAGCGCGCCTCCAGCTACTTCCACCGGGCGGCCAGGGCCGACCCGCACAACAGCCACGTCCTCGCCGCGCAGGCCGCCTTCCTGTGGGACACGGACGACGGCGCCGGGCCCGACGACGACGATGCCATGACCATGAGCTACACCGGGTTCCCGGCCGCTCACCCCTCCATGGCCTCCGCCACGAGCTGAACGGAGCCTCGCCGCTGTCTCTCTCTGAAGCTGACGTTGATCGGAGCTCGTCTAGTTGCTTCAGACCTTCAGTAGCAGACTACCTGTAGTAGATTCCCAATAATACTGCCTGCTATAGTGAACAAGTAGATCCTACCTGTAGTAAATTCCCAATAATACTGCCTGCTATAGTGAACAAGTAGATCCTACCTGTAGTAGATTCCCAATAATACTGCCTGCTATAGTGAACAAGTAGATCCTTTCGGGTGTTGCATTTCGTCAGTCACTTGTTGGTTTACTGCGTTGCATTCCTTCAGACAAACAGTCTCACACCAGTATGATCCGATTCAAGTGCAGATTCAGATGAGTGATCAAACAGAGCAAATTGGCAACTTCACCTTACGATGTAGAGAAGAGTACTATTCAAATGTGACCCAAGATATCTTCATGTAAAACTAAAGCTTGTGCAAACAAAAACAATGGAACTAACTGCAAATTCACAACACATGCATGTCCACGCCAACAATGTCTCCTTACCAAGCAAACATCTTCACATGGAATGGAAGGCGTTCAAGTTGCAATTTCCAGTTAGATAGGTTCAGCGGTGCCAAGCCTCTGTCCCTGAGTTACACAACACACAGGCTGAAACAAACTTATTACCCAACCACCACCGCGCTGAAGAAATGTCACATAGTACATATTGATCACAAAATAAACAGGGGCACGATTTCGACGGATCTAGCAGCAAAGTTTCTCCGGCAAAGAAATCTGATCCCTAACTTTCTTCCAGGTCAGACGAAACTAGGCAGCTGCAGATGAAAGCAACATAAACTATGCTTGCGGCCCGGTCAGAGATCCTTGACGATTTCGATGCCCATGGACTTGGCCGTGCCGATGATGGACTTGCACAGGGCCTCGAGCGACATGTGCTTGCAGAACGGGTCTGACTGCTTCAGCTTCGCGATCTCGTAGACATGGCGGAGCGAGAGGGACGTCACCATGTTGTGGCCTGGCCGGCTGCTTGCCGTCTCGACGCCCGCCGCTTTCTTGAGGAACCATGAGACCGAGGGCGACTTGACTACAAACTCAAAAGTGCTGTCCTTGTAGGCAGTCAGTGTGACTTGCATCGGAGTCTCCGCCTTGTACTTCTGTGTCCTGGCGTTGAAATCCTTGCAGAAAGCCATCAGATTGAGCCTGTAGAAACCCAGAGCTGGCCCGACAGGCGGTGCGGGGCGGGCTGCTCCAGCAGGAACTAGGAGGCGGATTGTCGCTAGAATAGGCTTCCGTGTTGCCACATCTTTAAGTGTTGCCATGTTGCTCTCCTTTAGCAGATCTGCAGTTAAAACTGGCATCAATCAATGGGAAACTACTAGTCTCAAATTAACAGTGGCTAGTGGGACATATAAGTAATTAAACTGAAGATCCACTCAAAAGAGTAATTTAAGTGAAGAACATACAAGGATTTCTGAAACAAAATGTTCTTGTCAAACAAAAAGGTTTCTGAAGTACTCGTGTGGGTTTTCACTGGTCCTAACTAACGGTTGGCAAGCGATCCCCTATTCTGCATCTGAAGATCAGACGGTCCAGAGCCGGAGCGATCATTCGAGCAAGTTACTAAGATCTATAGGATCAGTAGACCCGTACGCCAAGATGGTTCGCTCCCACATAAAGAGATGGATATTCGATGTGTTTAGAGGTGTTCTTAGCCGCCTTCTTAGAAACTTGTCACTTGAATGAAACAGGTGTACGTTTTTCCACAAAGAAACTACGCGGCGAACAATGCATGAACAACCATACAACCTGTTGCAAGAATGTCCCCGCATAATAAACTTTGCCCAAAGAGATTGTTTTGGTAAAAGGGGTTTCTTCAGCAAAAGCATGTGTCCAAGGCACAAAATGCAGGCTCCTCAGTTACTTGACTCCAATCATTACTCTGAACTAAAACACTATTTAATAAACATGCCATAAGGCTAAGATAGGCTAAATGACCATAATTGTATGTCTAAGTCACAAATTCCGACTTCATCAGTTACTTGCCTCCAATCACTGAAAACACTATGTAACAGAAATACCATAAGGCTAAGGTATGCTAAATACACAATAGCTGTATGCCCTTTAGCATAGTCATAGGAAACATAGCACAGCACCTCCCACTTGGGAAAATTCAAACCACTAAGAACTTCCTCACAAGAAGCATGCCACAACCGTTAGTTAATGTCTGAACAAGGTACAGGACAAAGTTCTTACTAGCAATGTAATGCTCCGACCATGTTTCAGCAAGGCCTCATGGTGCGATGGTATCTAAATAAACAAGATTTCTACATTCAAACTGAACACCGACTATCTGGAGGTCGTTTTATGGTATATTTGAGATTAAATAAACCTGGCTCAGGCTCTTTATCACAAACTGAGAACAAAGTTATAACTATCATCTTGTGACCAAAGATACTGTTTGGCGGAGGAGTTTGGTTAACAAAAGCCTGGATCTAAGTGGAAAATTTAGACTTCCTATGTTAAATGCATCCAATCATTACTCTTGAACTGAAAAACCACATAGTAAACATACATAAGGCAAAGTTATGCTTAATACAAAAATAACTTTAGCACTGCCATAAGCAATTAAGCTTATAACACAACACCTCCCGCCTAGAAAACACTACCAACTATACAGAAAAAACGTCCTCAAAAGAGGCATTGCACAGCCGTCAATTAACAGTCTATAAACTGTAATAGTGTCTGTTCATAGCTCAAGCAACTAAGCATGTACAGGACGAAGTTAATCCTAGAAATCTGATGCCTGGAGCCTGTTTGAACTGATCCTCTTGGTGTGATGGTATCTAAGTAAACAGGATTTGTACATTCATATTGACCACTGTTTGCTTGGAGACCGTTGGGAAAAACAAGATTTCTCCAGTACATACTATAATGAAAAATAATTGTGAGAAATTCTCACAGAAGCTATAACTAATAGACAGGCCAAATCATTTGTTGGCACAATCACGCAGAATTTCAAGTCTGCAGTGTTCCAGCATGACGTTCCATTTAGATCTAAACACGAAAATCCATACAGACCTATGAAAGGACCAATGTCATGAAGGGGATACGAAAATGGCGGCATTCTTCGCAGCCGCGGGCGACGGGCTAGAGTTTTTGACGGGAGGAGAACCTGAGTTCCGATCCCGTTGTGAAGGAGCAGCA
Source organism: Aegilops tauschii subsp. strangulata (assembly GCF_002575655.3). Classification (NCBI taxonomy): domain Eukaryota; kingdom Viridiplantae; phylum Streptophyta; class Magnoliopsida; order Poales; family Poaceae; genus Aegilops; species Aegilops tauschii. The sequence goes on from NC_053038.3 coordinate 505,910,915, forward strand.
CTGACCTGCGTGTACGTCGTCCGGTCGCCCGCCGCTGCCAGGTGACGTAGCTGCCGCCGGCCAGCCGCCTTCCGCACGGAGAGCAGAGCACGAGCGAAGGTTGGAGAATGACTGCGGCTGGGCTAAAACCCTAAATTGGCTGGGCTAAGACCCAACAAGGTTAAGGAGGGCCGGGATGGGCTGGGAATGACTGAGTTGTAAAGGTTAAGGAGACCCAACAAGTCGTCAACTAAACCATTTATGTAAAGGTTAAGGTGTTTCTAAAAAAAACAAATTAAAGGTTGCATCCCTCAAAAAAATAAATTTATGTAAAGGTTGCGTTTCTCAAAAACAAAATAAAATTATGTAAATGTTGTTTGTTCAATTAAAAAAATGTAAATCTTGTTTGTCACCCCTCAAAAAAAATTACAAAGGTTTTTTGGTCTCAAAAAACAAATTTATGTAAAGGTTGTTTCTCATAATTTTTTTGTAAAGGTTGTCATAAATCTATAAATTTGAAATAAATACAAATAACTTAAAAAACATAGAAAGTCGCATGTGTTGAAATATTCTCACGACCAAAATTCGCACAACAATATATAAGAGCTTTATAACTTCTCTCTAAGGAATACCCATATGTCATTTGAAAGATTTAGGATCAAAGGAAAATAATCCCATGCCCAAAATCGAATAAAATTATAGAAGACAAATATAAATCGTCTCTAAGTAATTTAAATTACCTCAAAAACATTTTATTAGCATAATACTGGCAAAAAAATTATTTTGAATCTGTATTTCTTTAACATTAGCTTCGTTCAAGGTCAATTCATGGCACAATCACATACATTACTAATAAATTTGATAAAGACATCAAGGCACAACACATATTCATAAGAGATTGATATTCTATAAAATCTGGTAGCACACCCTAGGCGTTTTTTCCCGAACCCGAAGCCCAAACTCGAAAAACCCGAAGCCCAAACCCGTATAACCCGAACCTAAAACCCGAATGCATTTCTCGGGTGGCTGGTATGAAAACCCGGAATTATTTTGGGAAATTCAGGTTTTTTGTCCCGGTACCCGAACAGGCCAAAGCCCGAATAGCAAAAGACAGAAGTTACTCGCCACTCCCTAGCCCAGTTACCTTGGCCTACTTTCGTCCTTCCTAGTTCCACATCAACGCCAACTCCTCCCCAGTCCCCACGTTCCCCACTCACCCTTCCCCAATCCCCAATTCCCCGATGGCACTGTTCCTACCCCTACCCTAGCCGCCACAGGCCACACTGCCCTGCCGGCTGCCCGCCTGGCCGGCTGCTCCTCGCCGGTCGACGCTACAAGCCCACCGGTCTCAGTCGCCGCTCGGTCGTCCTGCCGCCCACCGTCCCGCCGTCTGCTCTCCCATCATCCCGCCGTCGCGCCGTCCGCCGTCCCGCTGTCCCTCCGTCCACCATCCCGTCCCAACGTCCCAGACTCCTGGTTGCAGGCCCACATCCCCGTCCCTAGTGTTGAATCGTCAATGCGAAGGATCTTGGTCGCTGGCCATCGAAGCAGTGAAGGATCTTGCAAGGTATATCTTATCTCGTACATATGTTCCATTGTTCCTAATCCTCTGATGTCTGAACTTGAAGCAGTGAAGGATGTTGGTGTTCTACTGTTTTTGACTTGTTGTTAAAAGCTTACTCTGTAGTCTGCACAATTGTTGTTATGCACGAATGTTGCTGTTATTGTTGGCTTGTTAAAATGATCCTGATGTTGCACAATTGTTGTTGTATGAAGTTAAGAAAACCTGTTCAGATTTAAATGTGACTGAAACCTTGAAATATTTACATCTTCTTGTATGTTAGTGCAATTTTTTGGAGTTCACAATCTGTGACTCTGTGTTTACAATTATACCAAAGTGAGTGATGTTGCTGCTTATTTTTTCTTATAGATGACTCAACTTGATGATGATCAGCACATAGAGATGGAGGAAGTGGGCACTAGTCATATGGCCACTCTTAGCACAATTGTATCGGTTGAATGTTCTGGTTCACAACCATCTTCCAAGGAGCAATTTTGTGGTTCAGAACCAACTTCTCAAGAGCAATCTGCCATCGGGGTCGTTGATTTGGAGAATGAGAAGGATAGTAACAAAGGTCAGGGAAGGAGGGAGATGGCACCACGATCAAAGATGTGGGACCATTTCGACAGGATTAAGGATAAGAATAATGTGGTGAAGGCTGGTAAATGCAAATATTGCAAATGTGAATTGAAGGCCGACACAAAGGATCATGGTACTTCATCCTTGATCAGACACTTTGATGTGTGCAAGCGCAACCCTCACAAGCTAGCCAAAGATCCGAAGCAGTCCACTTTGCAAGTAACTCAACACTACAAAAAAAAGACACATCCGTGACATTTTGGGCCGAACGAAAAAAAATTCTGTCGTACATATGACACTTCTATGACGATAATTGTGACAAAACCCGGTATCATCATAGATGTGGTGGGCTCCTACTTCTATGACAAAAAATCATGACAGAAAATGGGCTTTTCGTCCTGGGCGGGCCGGAGACGCAGCTGCATGACATTCTTTGGGCCGTCCATGACGGAAAAAACCGTGGTAGAAGCGAGGGCGAGGAAAATTTCGGGGAGTTCCCGGTTACGGTGGGAGGTCGGGGGCCGAGCGATGCGCGTTTCTCTCGTACACGTACGCGCGTGTGTGCGAGGCGTTGGCTCTAACTGAACCCGAGCGAGGCGTTGGGCTCTAACTGAACCCGAGCGATTGCATTGCACGCTACGCGTTACTGAACCCGAGCGATCGATCGATGGCTGTTAACTGAACTCGATCGAGCGATTCCTTCGCTACTGCTGCTAACTGAAGCCGATCGATGCTGCCTCTGGGATGAACAGTGAGCGTTGCGGGGGGGGGGGGGTTTGGATGAGCAGTGAGCGATGGCGTTGCCTCTGGATGAACAGGACCCCGTGGTGTGGTGGAGGGCTGGATCAACAGTAGACGGTGGAGGGGTGCCCGTGGAGGGGTGGTTGAACAGGACCCCGTGGTGTGGAGGGCTGGATGAACAGTAGACGGTGGAGGGGTGCCCGTGGAGGGGTGGTTGAACAGTAGCCGGTGGAGTAGCGTGCGGTGGAGGCTGGATGAACAGGAGCCCGTGGAGGCCGGAGGAGGTTGACGGTAGCCCGTGGAGGCTGGAGGAGGTCAACGGTGGAGATGAACAGTATCCCGTGGAGTCCCGTTTTGCGGTACGCCACACCCCTTCCGATGAACAGGACCCCCGTTTCGACCGTAGGAGGTCCGTTTCGTCTGTTTTGCGGTACGCCACACCCCTCCCGATCAACAGGACCCCGGTTTTGACCGTAGGAGGTCCGTTTCGTCCGTTTTGCGGTACACCACACCCCTCCCGATCAACAGGACCCCTGTTTCGACCGTAGGAGGTCCGTTTCCTCCATTTTGCGGTACGCCACACCCCTCCCAATCAACAGGACCCCGTTCCGAACGTAGGAGGTCCGTTTCCTCCGTTGTGCGGTACGCCAGGCCTCGTTTCCATCGCCTGTTCTGTCCAAGCTCTCCCGATGAACACGACCACGCATTCCGTTCCGACCCAGCCGGTTGGCTCCCACGCGTTCCGTTGCCTCCCGATGAACACGATGCATTCCGTCGCCTCCCCATGAACACGACGCATTCCATTGCCTCCCCATGAACACGACGACGGCGCTGTTTCTCCGTTCCGACCCAGCCATGTACACGAGCCCTGGCCGTACGTATGCGTGAGTAGACGTTCGAGACCCCGCCCGTATGTACACATACGTGGCCGTATTTTCTTTCCTGCACCCTGGCTGCTATACGTACGTGTACATGCTACGTGCGCGCCTCTACTACGACATGTACGCGCCTCTACTACGACACGTGCGCTCCTCTACATCCACCAGTATATATGTACGTACACGTTCGTGACCAGAATGACAATGCTACGTACGCTTCGACCAGGTGGGCCCCGACTGTCAGGCACTTCCTTGCCTGCGAAGATGTAGCTGGTGGGTCCCAGCAGTCAGGGGGGCGAATCGTTTTTTTTGTCCGGACGCACTTCCTTGCGTGCGAAGATGTAGCTGGTGGGTCCCAGCAGTCAGGGGGAAACGTTTTTTTTTCGTGAAATGCAGTGGCCCATCTGGTGGGTCCCAGCTGTCAGGTGGAGGAATCATTATTTTTCGCGTAATAAGGAGGCACTTCCTTGCTGCGGCCGTGGACCCAGCTGTCAGCCTCTCCAGGTACAGTCCACGTCCGATGGAAGTCATTCCTTGACCATGTTGACCACGCCGCACCGAGAGCACCAGGGCGGTGGACGACGGCGAGGCCTAGGAAGGGGACGACGGGGAGCCGGGGAAGACGCGGCAGTGGAAACCCGCGCGGAGAGAAGTACGAGGGTTCACTGGTTCGGCTGCGGTGTGAGGCTGCCGTTGCCATAGGGCCTGGCCAGTGGTGAGAATAGTAGGGGGCGGTGAGGCCTCCGCAGCAGCACAGCCGGCCACGGGAGGCAGGAGCATGCGGCACGACCGGCGCTGCTTTGGGCGGCTGGAGCAAGAAGACCAGAGGTTGAAGAAGCACTACGGCCGTTGGATGGACATCGTACGGTCACTGGAGCTAGAATCGTTCATATTGACTAAAGTTGACAAAGGCCCCAGTCCCAGTCAACTTAGTAGGCCCACAAGTCAGCCTCCCACCATGGTGGGTCCCAGCTAGCAGGGGGAGTATTCATTTTTTTGTGCGTAATAAGGAGGCACTTCCTTGCGTGCGAAGATATAGCTGGTGGGTCCGAGCTGTCAGCGGCGGTAACGTTTTTTTCGCGAAATACAGAGGCCCTTTCGGTCGGTCCCTGATGTCAGGTGGAGGAATCATTATTTTACGCGTAATAAGGAGGCATTTCCTTGCGTGCGGCCGTGGACCCAGCTGTCGGCCTCTCCACGTACAGTCCACTTCAGATGCATGTCGGTCGTTGACCATGTTGACCAGGCCGCGCCGAGAGCACCAGGGCGGTGGACGACGGCGAGGCCTAGGAAGGGAATGGCACGGAGGCAGGGAAGACTCGGCAGTTGTTTCCCACGCGGAGGGGAGTACGACTGTACGAGTGTTTACTGGTTCGTCTGCCGTCGCCGGAGAATAACAGCAGGTGTGGGTGTGTAGAGGGATGGCTAGGCCAACGATGGGAGTACGGTGGGGCGGTGAGGCCTGCGCGGCAGCAGAGCCGGCCGAGGGGAGGAGGGAGCAGGCAGTCCCGCCGGCGCTTGTTTGAGCGGCTGGAACAGGAAGAGCAGAGATTAAAGAAGCACGACGGCCGTTGGATGGCCATCCAACAGTCACTGTTTGTGCGTCAACCTTTTTCTAGGAAAGCCTCAAATCTGTGGAAAACAGCATACAGCCCATCTGCCATTATTTCTAATAATTTACAGTCCATTTGCTAATTATTAAGATTTTTTTGGAGCCCATATTCTTTTTGTTAGCATTACAGCCCATATTGTGGCCACGGTTAAAAAATTATACGAAATTTTGCATATTTCGGTGCGGTCCGAACTGTTTTTAATCCCGAAATTTCGACTCACATTCAAACTGATGTTAAAAATAAATGTATATCAATATAAAATGCAACAAATTCTCCACGCATAAAAATTAATGTAATTTAAAATCTCGAAATGAAAAAAAAGATATTTGAAACTAATTGCCGGTTTGATGTGTTTTAAAAATGTACAACCCATTTCTCATTACTGATGGGCCATTTTCTCGGCCAGCCGAATGAAAGCTCTCCTCGTCTTGAAAGATTTGCAGCCCAAAAGGCCTGACAAAGCGACTTACTTGGCAAATCACAAAAAAACTGGGCTGTGGCCGTGGACCCAGCTGTCAGCCTCTCCACGTACAGTCTTCCGATGGAATTCGTTCCTTGACCACGTTGACCACGCCGCACGGAGAGCACCACGTCGGTGGACGACGGCGAGGCCTAGGAAGGGGACGACGCGGAGCCGGGGAAGACGCGGCAGTGGAAGCCCACGCGGAGAGGAGTATGAGGGTTCACTGGTTCGGCTGCGGTGTGAGGCTGTCGTCGCCGCAGGGCCTGGCCAGCGGTGGGAATAGTAGGGGGCGGTGAGGCCTCCGTGGCAGCACAGCTGGCCACGGGAGGCAGGAGCATGCGGCACGACCGGCGCTGCTTTGGGCGACTGGAGCAAGAAGACCAGAGGTTGAAGAAGCACTATGGCTGTTGGATGGACATCGTACGGTCACTGGAGCTACAATCATTCATATTAACTAAAGTTGACAAAGGCCCCCGTCCCAGTCAACTTAGTAGGCCCACAAGTCAGCCTCCCACCATGGTGGGTCCCAGCTAGCAGGGGAGTATTAATTTTGTTTGTGCGTAATAAGGAGGCACTTCCTTGCGTGCGAAGATATAGCTGGTGGGTCCGAGCTGTCAGCGGCGGTAACGTCTTTTTCACGAAATACAGAGGCCCTTTCGGTGGGTCCCTGATGTCAGGTGGAGGAATCATCATTTTGCGCGTACTAAGGAGGCATTTCCTTGCGTGCGGCCGTGGATCCAGCTGTCGGCCTCTCCACGTACAGTCCACTTCAGATGCATGTCGATCGTTGACCACGTTGACCAGGCCGCACCGAGAGCACCAGGGCGGTGGACGACGGCGAGGCCTAGGAAGGGAACGACACGGATGCAGGGAAGACTCGGCAGTTGTTTCCCACGCGGAGGGGAGTACGACTGTACGAGGGTTTACTGGTTCGTCTGCCGTCGCCGCAGAATAACAGAAGGTGTGGGTGAGTAGAGGGATGGCTAGGCCAGAGGGAGTACGGTGGGGCGGTGAGGCCTGCGCGGCAGCAGAGCCGGCCGCGGGGAGGAGGGAGCCGGCAGTCCCGCCGGCGCTTGTTTGAGCGGCTGGAGCAGGAAGAGCAGAGATTGAAGAAGCACGACGGCCGTTGGATGGCCATCCAACAGTCACTGCTTGTGCGTCAACCTTTTTTTTAGGAAAGCCTCAAATCTGTGGAAAACAGCATACAGCCCATCTGCCATTATTTCTAATAATTTACAGCCTATTTGCTAATTATTAAGATTTTTTTGGAGCCCATATTCTTTTTGTTAGCATTACAGCCCATATTGTGGCCACAGTAAAAAATTATACGAAATTTTGCATATTTCGGTGCGGTCTGAACTGTTTTTAATCCCGAAATTTCGACTCACGTTCAAACTGATTTTAAAAATAAATGTATATCAATATAAAATCCAACAAATTCTCCACGCATAAAAATTAATATAATTTAAAATCTCGAAATGAAAAAAAAGATATTTGAAACTAATTGCCGGTTTGATGTGTTTTAAAAATGTACAACCCATTTCTCATTACTGATGGGCCATTTTCTCGGCCAGCCGAATGAAAGCTCTCCTCGTCTTGAAAGATTTGCAGCCCAACAGGCCTGACAAAGCGACTTACTTGGAAAATCACAAAAAAACTGGGCTGTGGCCATGGACCCAGCTGTCAGCCTCTCCACGTACAGTACTCTTCCGATGGAAGTCGTTCCTTGACCACGTTGACCACGCCGCGCGGAGAGCACCACGGTGGTGGACGACGGCGAGGCCTAGGAAGGGGACGACGCGGAGCCGGGGAAGATGCGGCAGTGGAAGCCCGCGCGGAGAGGAGTACGAGGGTTCACTGGTTCGGCTACGGTGTGAGGCTGCTGTCGCTGCAGGGCCTGGCCAGCGGTGGGAATAGTAGGGGGCAGTGAGGCCTCCGCGGCAGCACAGCCGGCCACGGGAGGCAGGAGCATGCGGCACGACTGGCGCTGCTTTGGGCGCCTGGAGCAAGAAGACCAGAGGTTGAAGAAGCACTACGGCCGTTGGATGGACATCGTACGGTCACTGGAGCTAGAATCGTTCATATTGACTAAAGTTGACAAAGGCCCCCATCCCAGTCAACTTATTAGGCCCACAAGTCAGCCTCCCACCATGGTGGGTCTCAGCTTGCAGGGGGAGTATTCATTTTTTTTGTGCGTAATAAGGAGGCACTTCCTTGCATGCAAAGATATAGCTGGTGGGTCCGAGCTGTCAGCGGCGGTAACGTTTTTTTCATGAAATACAGAGGCCCTTTCGATGGGTCCCTGATGTCAGGTGGAGGAATCATTATTTTGCGCGTAATAAGGAGGCATTTCCTTGCGTGCGGCCGTGGACCCAGCTGTCGGCCTCTCCACGTATAGTCCACTTCAGATGCATGTCGGTCGTTGACCACGTTGACCAGGCCGCGCCGAGAGCACCAGGGCGGTGGACGACGGCGAGGCCTAGGAAGGGTACGACACGGAGGCAGGGAAGACTCGGCAGTTGTTTCCCACGCGGAGGGGAGTACGACTGTACGAGGGTTTACTGGTTCGTCTGCCGTCGCCGGAGAATAACAGCAGGTGTGGGTGAGTAGAGGGATGGCTAGGCTAGCGATGGGAGTACGGTGGGGCGGTGAGGCCTGCGCGGCAGCAGAGAGCCAGCCGCGGGGAGGAGGGAGCAGGCCTAGACGGGGCAGCCCAAAACCACGTCCAACACTTGCCAAAACTTCGTCCCTTGTTTTCTCTGTGTTTCGCACACTCGACATTGTGTGGGCATTTTGACTGTGCATCATATGAAGATGTGCTATGCATGAATGTTGATCAGCATGATGTTAACTGGCTGGTAGTTCCATTTTCGACCATGAATATAACTTCCAACATGATGTTAACCCTGTTTGAAAAGGCCGTGTTAATATAAATGCTCTGCCTCTGAAAGTTGCAGTTTCTTATCTGAAACTGAACTTGCAGTTTCTTATCTGAAACTGAAACTTGCAGTTTCTTCTTTGAGAATCACATTGTCTGCACTTTTATACTCCTATGAAACTACATTTTTTAAGCGCTAAAAATATATCTCTAGAATTCATAAAATACTTCATATGCTCAATACTGCAAATCTGAAATTCAAAAGACATTCATATCTGAAAGTACTCTGAAAATACACAACACAAAACACAATTCACAACCTGCAAATACTGACAACCCTAAGCTCCTCCTGACAATTCACAACCTGCCCGACTATTGGGCTGGGGAGGGGGGGCAGCCCCCTCCTATTCCTCGGCGGCAGACAGCCGCCCCGTGAGACGATGTGAACGGCGAGGGAGACGATGGCGGGGAAGCGTCGTCGGGCCAACTGCTTTTCTCCTCTTGCAGTTGGGTTCGGTCGACGAAGACTCCACCGGCTCGCTCTGGCAGGACACCCTCACAAACGGCACCCTGTAGATGCTCGATCCTTCAATCTCTGGTGGATGCTCCATCTGGGATCGATACTCCCACCACCGCTCCCTCACGATCGGATTCGGTGAATCTGTTTGCTCCATGGCCCAGAGGAGCAGCTCTATGTACTCCGGCGCGACTCCCTCCGGGGGTATCGCCACCTTTTCGCTCTATTGCAGATATTTGGCCATGGATGTCGCCGTCGCCGCTAGTTGGTCCTTGTTGTCAAACCAAGACTGTATCTCCAACATCCTAGCTAGCTTCACAGGGTCGCCGTCTGCGATCCTCACGTATCGGTTGTACTCCTCCATCGATCTACTTCTCCACAGCACCTTCACTCGCCGGCGGTGGTTTTTGAATGGAAGAGGAGACGAGCAGCGCTGGTTTTGGATTAGAACGGGAGAGGAGCGACGCTGGTTTTGGACTGGAACAGGAGAGGAGGGGCGGTGGTTTTGAAATGGAAGAGGAGAGGAGCGGCGCTGCATTTAGAATGGAACAGGAGAGGAGCGACGGTGGTTTAAGAGGAGAAGAGCGGAAGAGCGGCGCTGGTCTTGGAAGTATTTTTTGTTGTTTTGCGTATTTTGGGTCAAAGTTTGACCACGTACTGTATTTGACAAGCAAAATGTGAATGCATGTCACCAAAAATTGTATCGTTTGGTTCGTATCTGAATGTACTTTCAAATTATATTATTTTTGCAACATATAACATATATTTTATGTGCGAAAATCATGGTCAATTATGACGCAGAATAAAAGGGAGACTAGTTAATGTGGGGTCGCTTTCTTAATTGAAGGGTAAATTGATTTTGATTTTGATCCAGTCACAGCGCGCCGGCCCTCTCGTCCAATCCTAAATCGCTGCCGCACGCTCCTCTCCCTCTTCTCCATTGCAAAACCACCTCCTCTCCTCTCCATCATCTCCATTCCAAAACCACCGTCTCGCCTCTCCCTCTTCTGATCTTCTCCATTGCAAAACCACCTCCTCTCCTCTCCATCATCTCCATTCCAAAACCACCGTCTCGCCTCTCCCTCTTCTGATCTTCTCCATTGCAAAACCACCTCCTCTCCTCTCCATCATCTCCATTCCAAAACCACAGTCTCGCCTCTCCCTCTTCTCTATTGCAAGACCACCGTCTCTCCTCCCATCTTCCAAAGCTAGCACCGGACCACTCAGAAGGACATCTATGGAGAGGATGCAGCAGCGAATTAGGCAGATCGCCAGCGGCGACCAGGCAAAGTTAGCCAGGTTGAAGGAGATCCTTAGTTGGTTTGACAATGAGTGGGAGATTTCGAGGACGGTGCGGGCCATGTGGCAATGTATGCGAAAGAGCGAGACGGCGGCGATGAGGGCGGCGATGTACATGTACTCCTCGGCGGCAGTCACGCCGCAGTTCTTCGAGTTCATCGAGTATCTCCTCTGGGCGATGGAGCAGACAGATTCGTCCGAGGCGACAGTCAGGCGGAGGTGGTGGGCGTACAGGTCGAAGGTCGAGCACCCAGAGGATAACAAATTGATCGAGTATGGTGTGCCGTTCGTGAGGGTGCAGAGCCAGACGGAGCCACAGGAGTATTCGTTCTCCCACCGCAAGAGGAGGCCGGATGGCGCGACGTCGCTTCCCCGCCGTTCTCCACGGTTCCCTCAACGCTCGCCTCGTTTCAACGGCGGCGGTAGGGTGTAAGGTAAGCTTCGCACTAACCTAATCTTCCACCTGCTCATGCTTACAATCAGTGTGACAACTAATGAAAATCATGCTTACAATCATTCTCCGAGTACTACGCCAATCACCCTAAAATAGCTCTGGACCTTTGGGTCAAAGTTGTGACACAGTGTACAAATAAAGAAAAATAGATTGGTGCTTCTTTCAGAAAAGAGTACTCCCTAGAAAACTGCCAATATAAGCTACTAGTATTTGGTTAGATGATTTGCTGCCAAGAAAGATCCGTCCACAGAGAGCGCCACACATCCCACTGGTGGTGGTGGATGCCAATGCGTGCATGCAGCATGGTTGGTGTCGGTAATTTTTACTTGGCACACCTCACAGTCTGCATATATGCCGGTTCCATACGTACATTTGTGCAGTTCCACCAAAATGCAGCTGAATAACCCTGTTTGCACAGATAATGAAAAAGCGTGATTACATTATAGTGGCACTAGTTGATGAAACACACAAAATAAATAGATGAAAATATTTCGATAGTATCATAGTATGCCATGCTGCGAGGGCGAGATGGGCCCTGCGACACCTCATACGGTACGCCTCATACTGGACATCGTCCCAAGTCTCCCAGATACACCTTCTGCCAGTGATGAACATCAGTGTACAGCGGTAGTACAAGGAGGCGCCTTGAGACATTCAAATCTCTATTTTTGTACATATCAACTAAAATTAAGCACCCCAGTTTGCATAAACGCTTAAACATTAACAATGGGACTAGTTGATGAAACATACATTAACAAAGAGAAGCACTTTCTTTATCTACATTGGAAATGAAATGATAGAGATGACACTCGCTCTATTTTAACTGTATTATTACTTCATTTTATCAGTGACACTAGGGTCGAGCAGGTGGCAAACGAGGTGTACCGTGCGTCGCAAGGATGGAGGCCGGGGGTGCTTAGACTAGGATGCTGAAGCTGGCTCTTTCAGTCACCAACATGGATGATTCAATTCATGGGACCTTTTGGTGCAGTTCACCTAAAATGAAGCAATGTCCCGTGAGCTAGCAGCTTCTTCTTCAATTTTTTTTTAAGAAAAGGGCTCCAGCCCCGGTTCCATTTCTGTCAGAAAACGAAACCCACAGAGCTTCTTCTTCATTAGTTGCAATAAAATTGAGCAACATCAAGGTTGGTTGTGAAGCTCCTGGAATGCTCAACTATAATTTGGATATCATTTGTGCAGTTCAACTAAGATCGAGCGTGAAATGTATATCTCTGTTTGCACAAAAAAGGTGGAAAGGAGGTTGACTAACAAGTGATGAAACATGCATCAAATGAAAAGAAGCATGTTCCTTATCTGAATGGCAATCCTACAAGGACAGTAGCAATTTCTAAAGCATTGGCATTGCTAGATATTAGTGTGGGCATTAGGATTAACTATGACAACCGTTAAATACGACATTACTTTGGGCATGGGAGAGTAGGCGGACCAGGACAGTTGCATTTCTAACGAAAAGAACCAACTTATATTAATGGGAAATTTTAGCAGGACATGTAAAGAAGTGCCATTGATTCATATTACTGGAGGCATTACATTGAAAACAACATTGGTTTAACGTGTCCTTACTTTTAACAGTGCGACTGCTACATTTTACCAGTGGCATTACATAAGAGTGGCTCGGGGCAACAAACATCAGAACAGGTTATCTGGGTTGGTCCCATTTTTGTTCGGTATAGCCACCTTATACTGTGTGAGGCTAGCAAATCTAGTGCTGGACTTACTCTGTTGACTTGTCCCCACTTTCTTTCCTTTTTCAACCAATAGATCGGGTTTATATTGAGTTTGTACTACGTTTCCCTTTATTTCCCTATTAGACCTAGAGACCAGTTGGATAGCCAGTCTCTGCTACTTTTGGCCCCCATTATTTCCTCTTTCGACCAAGTCCTAGATTCAGGTAACAAATCCTCCCCCACCCCCACCCCCTTTCTTCCTTGTTTGAACCAAGTAGTACTAGATTCGAGTGCATGAACTAGTTTTACCTCTTAAACGTAAAAAAAATTAGGTGGTTTTCGAACAGCCGATCGATCCTATCTACGAGGGGGCCTAAGAAATAGTAAAAGATACAAATGCAGCGACGTCAGGAGCTCGGGAAGTAGAGCAAGGCCGGTTTCGAAGGAAGTTATACCTGATGGTCGCCGGGATGTCGCTAGGTGGGCGGCGGGAGGCCGGATCTGCCCACACTATGGCAGCGAGGAAGAAGGGGTCGGAGGCCCTCCCTCGGCAGCGGTGCTTGGGAGAGAACGGCAAGGCAGGCTGACCGGGACGCGCCCAGCAGTGGGTAAGAGCCGTCGCCGAGGACGACCGCGTGAACGTTGCACCTTCTCACCTTCCCCGGCGGAGAGGATCCGGCTGGATCTGTGACCAGCGGTGAGCAGAGAGAGAGAGAGAGAGAGAGTGTGTGTGGCCACCGCTGTCGTGTTTAGATCTGGAGAGGCCGAGACAGTGTGAAGAGAGCAACACTAGCAAGCAAGGCGGAGGCTCCTGCCTATATAGTGGAGTAGTACTAGTTTTCTTTTGTCTACCGGAGCCGGCTTGACCTCGTCAATGACTGTCGAGAAGTCTTCATGCACGTGGCCCGGAGGCGCAGTTGTCGTCATTTTGATCTGAAGCGTCGGATTATAACATATAACATGAAAAAAATGCCACATGACAAGAAATCATAACCTCACTGCCCAAAGGAGACAACATGAATCCCGGCGGACAAACTAGACGAGGAACAAAGCTCAAATTAAAGATAAACTCGTAGAAAAGGGGTCCGTCGATAGATGTCCTAATTAACATAGCCGGCTTGACCTAGATGGCAGCCGAGTAGTCACTGTTTGTGCATGTGCCCCCAATGACTAGCCCAACTCAGTTGTCGCTGTTTAACCCTCGCAGTGATCCGAAGCACATGACACCTAATTTTGCGAGATGACAAGAAACCTTTTTTTAGATTTCTCACCACAACTACAGCCATGTACAACACAGCCTGCACGATATGTAGACGATAGCCAATCCAGGCGTGTCTGCTGGAGTTTGGTCACATGCATAGACGAACTGATCTTCCGTGTCTTGCAGGGATCGTCCAGGCACCAACGTAGTACAACACTTCTCTAGTACTATCGCTCGTCTCCCTCTTCTATTAAGTCACCCGACTTGCGGGGCCAGGGAGTGTGCCTATGGTCGGTTCTCAATTGCCGTCCCACATGTGTGTGCAAACACAATATGACGCGCGTTCCATTCAGAGAGCAGCGTGCCAGACCGACCGACCGTCTGGGGTGCGACGCGAATGCGACGGGCGTGCTGTATACTCCGTACATGTGTACCGCCGTTTTCTAGACGCTTTGCTCCATGGCGCGGGCGCAATCCATGGATACAAAATTAGTATACTGTATACTATTTAAAAGTCGAGGGCGGGGCTTTTCCAGCGCGGTAGGCGGGGCAGTTCCGCCTAGTCGGTTCGACAGAGACGCGAGAAGACGAGGGAGTAGGCTGCTGCAAACGTAGGGCTGTGTGATTTGACAGCGAGTTACTGCTGGACAAGTGGGGCCCCGTGATTTGACTTGCCATTATCATTTTAACTACGGCGCTACGACCGGCGTGAGTCTCCCGATTCCTGACCACCTCCATACAGGTGCCTCTCCCAATGCTCCACCATGTAGTAGAGGCTGGCTCTTGCATGAGAGCCCACTTCTCCACTTTTTCCTTGCCTCTCTTTCCTCCACATATGCAAAAATGCCATGTAAAGCGCACTATTGTACTTACTTTTACTTGCTCCTACAGGTGCTTAAGCTTGCCACATAGGCATAAAGTCTGATGTGGCAAGTTAATCAAGAAGAGAGACTAGTTTGGTGACCCAAGAAAGAAACGGTGCTAAGCGCGTGTACCTAGGTGAAAAGACAATTTTGAGTCTATAGCTAATTAAATGAAGCAAACTTAGCAACACCATTTCATTGGAAGAGGTCACTCCTTGGCAAATGCAATAAATACTAGTACTCCAGTGTCCCATAATATAAGAACGTTTTTGGCACTACACTAGTGTCAAAAACGTTCTTATATTATGGGATGGAGGGAGTACGAAGAAAGAGATAGAGAGGAGTAAAAAAAATTACACTTATAGCCAACCTTATAGCCAACCTTGTTGTAGTATGAGTGACTAAGTGATGACTATGTATGACATGCCAACATCAGATAGCCTAACGCACCGTGTTAAATCTCCAAGGGTGCGACCGCACGAGCGACGCGACGGTTGTGGTAGGCGCGACCATGATACGGGCTGCTGGCAGCCCTTGGATCTGAGATCAAACGGTCGCATGCTAAGTTGCTGAAAATTTGCAGAATAACCCTCCAGGATAGGATATTCTGATTTTGCAACACTATAGCATGTAAGCTCTGAGTCATATATGCCTGATGTAGCCCTTCATTTAATTCTTATAGTTCATCTCATTCAAAATCAATTAGTTTTTATAAAAAAGCTAAGAACGCGGGAATAGGAAAAACATGGGATTATAGTGGAATGTCGTCTTGAATCCTACAGGATTGTACGAGTGTTTGATTGTGCATAGAAAAAACGCAGAATTCTTTCAAAGAGGTTTGAGTGGATGGGATGTTTCCTATGAAATATAGTGCAAATGAATCATATGGAAAAATTCCTATGGTTTACAATCCTACGAATCAAACAACCAAGATAGGAAAAATTCCTAATGATTAGAATCCTCCAAAATTCCTTTGAGAATCCTTTGAATCAAAGAAGCCCTTAATCTATTTTATGATTCATGGAATTGTGCGTTGTAAGGCATAAAGTAAAAACAAATAATGGCAATTCAACTAGAAAAAAAGTTTGGGCAGTTATGATACGGAAGATTTTAGAACAAAAGAGAACCATTGTTGTTTTGAGGTTTGTGCATTATGCTTAAGTTCAACCATGGAGTCTGCTAGATTGTACATGTGGCAAAATCTGGTGGGGGGCTAGAAGATGGTGCGAGGGGCCGAGTGGAGGGAGACTATGAAGGAATGCACAAGTGTGAGATTGATATTTAGAGAGAGGGGGCGAACACGTGCGCTGTTGCGCGCAGTGGCGGAGCCATGAAAAATAAATGAGCTTGGGGGCCAAGCATTGCTAATCCTTTACGAGGAGGGTCAATTCATGAACTTAAACCATTTTTAGCAGCAATTGTCTAATTATCACATTCATATTAGCCTCGATATATAGTGATGTTAGGGGGGAAGGGGGGCAGGGCCCTTACTGCCCCCTGTCTTCACCATTGTGCACGCGTCTGAGAGATGAAGCGGAAGGCATGGATGATGAGAGGGGGACGTTGGATATATAATTAATGTGGGTGTATTAGCTATATATGTTAATCCTATATAGAGAGGTATAGATTGATCGATGTGGACGTGGGAAAGAGGGTGAGATCCCACTGGATATATCGATTGATCGGTTTGTGTGGAAAACTATGAAAGACCTAGCTATATACACACATACATAGAGGAACATCGATCGTTGCGCATGCACGCGTGAGAGATAAAGAATGCCCGATATGATGGAGAGGGGGATGTGTGTGGGTGTGTGCTTCATGGGAGACCGACCTGAAGAAAAAGATTGTATGCGTGCGATGGATAATGCCGACTGGTAGTGTGTGTGCATGCATGCACGAGAGAAAGTTAGTGGTACAATTATAAAGAGAAGACTACTTTGTGGGTGTAAAAGAATAGGTGAGGTCATAATCAATGTAAAGTTGAATTCAAATATTTGAATAAGAGTGTTTGAAACCCATGCATGCATGAATATAACGGAGATCTGCGCGGTGTGGTTTGGAAATGAGCATGTTGTAATGTATACACATTGAACGAGGTCATACTGATTTGAATTTGAGATACCGATGGCAGACATCATTTGGCCACGTCGCATCCATGCATGGACACACTATTCTAATTGGAGATGATGGGCGGCTTTCGCATCACATATCTATATCTATACCACTATATATATATATATATATTATATTTTATATTTTTTTATATTGTGTGCGGGTAACTTTAACTTTGAAAGATGGTCATTGGATGAGGCGAATCCAATGGTCCAAAGATGGAAAATTTGAGCACTACTGGCCGTTGGATATCATCTAGATTCCACCAGATTTCGCCACATGTATAATCTAGAAGACTCCATGGTTGAACTTAAGCATAATGCACAAACATCAAAACACAAGCACTTCTTATTTGTTCTAGAATCTTCCGTATCAGAATTGCCCAAATGTTTTTCTACATGATTTGCCATTATTTGTTTTTTACTTTATGTCTTACGACGCACAATTCCATGAATCTTAAAGTAGATTAGCTTTCTTATAAAAACTAGATGATTTTGAATGAAATGAGCTATAAGAATTAAACGAACATCTACATCATGCATATATGACTCAAAGCTTGCATGCTATAATGTGGTATTTATTCATAATTTGGTTGCCAAATCTCATGTGTGCAATGCACGTGTACCTTACTCTAGTCTAAATGGTGTTTGTGTGTGTGTTGTGCGTGTTGAGGTGCAAATTGTCTTTTTTTGGGTACACGTTAAGCTTGTTCTTCCGAAATTTCAAGCCGCGCCTTGTTATGCCGAAAATTTAAGCTAGCATCTCTGTCTATCGTGCTGCGAAACTCCCGCCTCTTCAACCCGCGCCTTGTTAGCCCGAAATATTTAAGATATATCTTTGTCTCGTTGTGCTCCGACAACTCCCTCCATCTCAACCCGCGCCTTGCTATTCCGAAATTACAACGCGCGCGAAAACTCCCACCTCCTGTGAAATCCCGACACGTGAAATGCCCGTGGTACCCCTGAACCGAAAGAACCGCCTCAAATCGGTGGGGGTACTTTCGTAACTTACCCCACATTTCGGACAAGCGCGTCTCTAAGCCATGGTTCCCCACTGCCATCCCATCCGCCCACCCATTCGTACACCGAGGCCGCGAAAACCCGCGACGAAACCCCACACCCTGCTCCGTCCGCCACCCAGCCGGTGCCTCTTCCCCGACGATGTCGTCCGCAGCAACACCTCGACGTCCCTCATCCACCATACCGGATGAGGATCCGTCGTGGATCTCATCGTCCCGCCGGTTCAGCCACCCCGTCCTCCACCTCCAAGGAGCTGCCCCGATGTTCCCCTCGTCTTTCGCGCCACCTCCATTCCCACACCACCGTCTTCACCTGCACCACCGGAAGAGCTTCATCATCACCGTTTCCTCGGATGAAGCTGCGGCCTAATCGGCGCCACCAAAGAGGTTGTACACTAATCGCCGCATTTTCTTCTTGATTCGATCTTACGGTGCTGCCGGCGCTCGGTCCCGAGCCGACACGGCGCGGCGGCGTCGCCGGCCACTTCCTCCATGGCGTCGCTCCCTCGGCGGCGACGTCCACATCAGTAGGAGCTGCTGCTGCTTTAGCTCTTGCTCGCGCTGCTGCTCTGCTCTTGCTCTCGGTCCCCTCCCTGGTCTGCTCTTGCTATTGCTCTTGCTCGCGCTGCTGCTCTCGCTCTTGCTCTTGCTTGCGATGCTGCTCCGATTTAGCTACACTTCAGTCGACTGAATCGACTTTTGGATCAATCGATTTTCAGGGGGTGGGGAAGGGCTCGCCGGGGTGAAGGAAGATCCAGCCGCAGCGGGGAGGGGGGCTAGCCGGAGAGGTACCCCACTATCTATCTTAGGGTTCATGATGGGGGCAGTGGTCGCCGGTGGTGGCGGGGCGTTGGCGGGGCGGTGGCGTGGGGATCGCCGGAGAAAAAGCTCGACACGGGGGGGCCTAGAGGGATGGCCGGGGCGGCGGCGGACCGGCGGTGGGGAGTGTTTTCGGGGCAGGTGGGGCGGCGCACCGCCGGCCGCGGGCGGCGGGGGGCTGCTGTTTGGCCGGTGGTGGCTGGCGGCTCAGGGGGGTGGAGGTTGAAGATGAACCGCAGGCCCTTGATTTCGTATCCAACGGCTGCAAAATCGACTGACCAGAGATGAAAAAGTCAGTCGACCGACGTGTAGCCTCACCTTGCTAGTGTGTTCAGTTTCGACAGCAAAATTCAGTTTTGACAGCAAAATTCAGTTTCGACAGTTAAGTTCAGTTTCAACAGTTAAATTCAGTTTTGACAGTTAAATTCAGTTTCGACAGTTAAGTTCAGAGATGAGCGGCTGATGTATTTTACATCTAGCACTTTGTGGTTATGTATTTTACGTCATGTATTGGAGATGCTATTAGAATTCCACTCAGGTTAACGTTGTTCGTTGTCTCTCTTGTCCTGCTTCAGCCTCGGCGTCGTACAACTTACCGGAGCTGCTCCAACGACGAAACCCTCCATCACAGCCGAGCAGTACCTCGGGCTCCATCTCCAGACGCCTAAGATCTTCTTCCCCTCCTCCGACAGCCAAGTCAGCCGGAGCATCCTCACCGGCCAACCCAATCACGCTGAGATCGACATGGCTTCGCCAAAGAGGTTGTACACTTGTTGCATCTCTTTTTTACTCTACATGTTATATATATTGTCCACTGAGCACTCGTAGTAACGGGAAATACGATTATTTTATCCTACTATATGACAAGCAGTGAGGTACCAGGCAACTTAGCTATCCGTGATGGACTCTCCTGAACGCCATCATTATTATATCTCTGCGTGTTTGAGCTGTGCATTTGTCGATGGGCCTGGGAGTTGAGCTAGTATGGCAGTGGCCTGGGTCCAAAGTAATAGAAGTAGCACAAAAACATTTTTAGTGTAGGATTTTCCTTGCTCAAACCTGCCTACTAGAATTGCCAGTTCTTGAAAGGAAAAGTGAATGAAAAACATCGGAATTGGAAAGTTTCCTATGGTACTACTTTTCATGAATTTGGTGCAAAGGAATGGAGCAAAGGAAAACTGTAGGATTTGTTCCTTTAGTGTCTCCTTGAAAGAAAAACCGTAGGAATTCTAATTTCCACTTCTCCTCCTTTTCATATTCCTATTCATCAAGCACAAGACTAAGAGATAGTAGCATAATAACATTATAACCGTACATTTTCTTGTGGTTTGACTTAATCTCACCATGCTTTTTTGCATCCGGTGATCTTCCAATTGTTGTGAATCAAACACCCAGATTGGCAGAAATCCTGTGTTTTTAAATTCTCTGTTTTGCACGTGCATTCCTATCATATTCCTGTCTATTTCCTATCCCTGCATTGTTAGAATCCTCAAATTCAAACAAGCCCTTGCTCAATTACTTCTGTTACAGATATGTGTCAAAGAAAACCTTGTGTGGTTTGTCCTGCTCCTGCGGCGCTGTGTTCCACCCCAGCTCAGCTCCTCCAACGACGAAGGGTTCACCACAACAGGGATCCGCTCTCCAGACTGTCTTTCGCCGCCTCAGATCTTCTTCCCCGCCGCCGGCAGCCACGGCAACTGCATTACCATCATCAACTGAGCAGATGACCTTGAGGACTACACGGGTCCGCAAGAGAGGTCGCACTCTTCCGTGTCTGCTTACGTTATGCGTCGTTTAATATGATGACATGCTACATTATCGTCGTGTTCACCTATTAGACTCTGAGTCAGGTCCAAACTAATGCTCAAACTTAAGTTTTTAAATGGTTGTGGGGTACATATTGGGGCAACAATCAGTACTATCTGTCTACTATCTGGTTAATCTCCGGTGTCTACTATGAGTTTCATGTTGGGTGCAAACAAACATTAAAGGAGCCATTATCTGTATTTTTTAACTAAAGCTATTATCTGCCTGCTATCATTGGTTTTGGGTCTATCCACAGTTTGCTACCATCACTCTGGATTTGTGCATGCACTCCTTACATAATCTCACTATGTTTTATTCCTATGCATGCCAGTTATTGTACACAATGGAACTGATCATGTAGAGCAAAAGAGACGAGCCTTGCGTGGCAATAAAATTTCATCCAGACGTCGTTCCATGGTGGGCGCAAAGGCAGCCCCCCTCCACCCATTTCGGATCGTAATCAAGAGGAAGATAACTGTTCTGAGGGGGATTCAGAAGGAGAAGACCACTCCTATTTACCCCATGAGGTCTTCGCTCTAACTGGGCATGCTGATGTTGGTAATATCATGCATATGGTGCCTTGCATTGCGTACTGTATACATTAAAGATGTCATCTTCTTAGTTTAGACATGCTTTGTGTCAATGCCATCTGTTTGGTTTCTTTATCGTATATGTGAATCATGCAATGCCATCTTGTCTAGCCAGGCATCATATATGTGAATTTTGCAATGCCACCCTGGTTAGCCAGTCATCTTATATGTGAATTATATCATGCCATCATTTTTTTATTACGTGTTAAATTTGTTAACAATTTTAGTACATTCAATTACTCTTCCTGTGCATCAGCCATTCGGCATGGTCATGGAAAAATCTGGAGTGGAAACAAGGTCTTCAGAGCAGACAATGCTATGTGACGAAGCGCATGTCTTGCTGGTTACCGATAGCTCCTCAGAGGAGGATTCAGAGACAGATGACCAGTCATATTTCCCCCCCGAGGTGCATGCCCTAACTTGGCAGGGTTATGTTGCTCATATCGTGCGTATGGTTTCTTGCATTGCTATGTCATTCGCTTAGTTTAGACATGCTTAGAATGCCACCTGTTTAGTGTCTAATTACCATATATGTGAATTATGCAATGCCATCTTGTTGCAAGACATTATATATGTGAATTATGCAATGTTATCTTGTTGCAAGGCATTATGTATGTGAATTATGCAATGCCATGCTGTTTAGCCAAGCATCATATATGTGAATTATATCATGCCATCCTTTTTTTGTATTTCTCATTGCTTTTGTCGACAATGTTTGTATATTCAACTGCTCTTCCTGTGCATCAGCCATTTGAATGGGTGATGGAGAAATCTGGAGTGAAAACAAGGTCTTCAGAGCAGACAATGCTACCTGCTGAAGCAGATATCTTGCTGGTTACAGATAGCTCTTCAGAGGAGGATTCAGAGGCAGATGACCAGTCCTATTATCCCCCGAGGTGTATGCTCAAACTTGGCAGGGTTATATTACTCATATAATGCATATGTTGTATTGTAATGCTTAGTTTTTACATCATATACACAATATTGAATGCCATCTCCTTAGTTGACACATCATATATGCGATTGCCCTCTGCTCACTTCCTTCGTATATAAATCATATATTTGAATTATGTCATGCCATGATGTTTACATAGACAACATGTATCTGAATTATGGCATGCCAACCCATTTTCTAAAGACATAATATAGTTACATCATCTCATCCTGTTTACATAGTCATCATATTTTAAATTATGTCATTCTATCCGTGAATTATATCATGCCATCATGTTTCCATCGACGGCATGTTTGTGATTTATGGCATGCCAACCACTTTGATAGACACATCGTATAGTTATATCATGTCATCCTGTTTACATAGTCATCATATTTTGAAGTATGTCATTCTATCCTGTTTAGTTAGCCATCATACATGTGAAATTGTGTCATGCTATCCTGTTTAATTAGCCATCATATATGTGAAATTATGTCCTGCTATTCTGTTTGCTTAGACAACATAAATGTGAATTATTTCATGCCCTGTTTTCTTCCCTACTATCCATTGCACCTGTCTATCTTACAATGTCTATACATTCAATTACTTTTCTTGTTTATCAGCCATTTCAACTGGAGGGAGTGATGGCAGTATCTGTGGGAGTAAAAACACGGTCTTCAGAAAAGATCGTGCTACCTGTCGATGCAGATAGAACCACGGTTGTACTTGCCCAAGAACCAGCCCCACCACACATAACCCACACTCATGCAGATTGTACCCCTACCCAGTTGGACAGAGAACCAGCTACACCCCTTCTAACCCCAACCCCAACAGATAGACACCCAGTTCCCATTGACACAGCACCGTCTCCACCACAGAGCACCCAAACACGAGCAGTTAGTAAGGCAACTGCAGTGCCCAAATCACGAGGACCACCACTCCGAACCCGAAGTCAACGCTTAAAGCAGAAGAATTGTTCTCAGGTCAGGTTCCGTAGCTATGGTTCATACTACTTTGCTCTTGCATCACTGTATTTACTGATAACAACTAATTTCAAATTTGAAGGATGCAATTGAAACTCCAATGGCGCAACAGGTATGTTTTAAATCTGTTTCTTCAACGTGTTTGGCTATTTGCTGTTGTAACTTGCTCTATGTTGATTTCAGTTTCAATTGAATAAACAGTTATGTTCTCATGCCATGCACATTACAAGTGTTGTTATTGTTGTGTAGTTTCCCACACTTATATTCTGTCTATGCTGCTTTCTCTTAAATAGATATGATTCGAACTGTATCTATCTTGATTTGGCAACATAAACTAGAATGATATAGACCATACAGTGACCATACTACATAGATATATGTTTGTTTCATGCTGTTATCCTGTCCACCTTACTACTGAACTGGTTTACCAAAATGAGTTTCATATACTACATTATAAACCTGAGATGTGTTTGTTTGTTTCTCTTTTAGAACGCGGATAAAATATTGGAGAAGAGTACCCTATTATGCAATGGTAAAGGAAGTAATGCAGATAAGGTTCAAGATAGTGAGACATCCCTGTTGGTCTCCAAGAAAGCTGATAAAAACTATATTGAAGACACTGAGACAACCCCAAAGTCCTGTCTTGATGTAGTGTTCGAGTTACTGGCTACCACTGCTGGCACCAGCTCTTCGAACTCGTTGCCTGAATCAGTTCGGCTTCTTGAGTCTCAACTTCAAGTTGAAAGACATTGATCAGATGTTATGCGACAGGAAGCCGAAGGACTGAGGAAGTCCCTGCAGAATTCAGATGCATACTTTCTGGTGCAACAGCAAGCGCTGGAGGACTTAAACGCCAAAGAAGAGAAAGTTAATAGGCTTGCTAAGCATCTTGCCAGCATTATGGGTACCCAGGATATTGTTTCTTGAGCTCTTCTGAAGTGGTTTCAGTTCTGGACATGTTATGCTGCGGCGTTTATATGCTGCTGTGTTCCCTATATTTGCACTAGTGGCGAACTTTGATGCCCAGTGGATGTAATATGTGTAATAGCCGTGATAGCCTAGTGTAAGTTGCTTGCTTATTTATTTCCTTGTTGTCTTGTTTATTTGTTTGCTTGTAGTCAGTGCAGTTCTTTTTCTGCGGTTTGCTAGTGGCTGCAATAACCTATTTTTTAAAACTAGGCCACAATAACCATGGGCTAATATTTACTGTAGTGACACTGGGCCTCCTACGGGCCGTAGAAACAGTGGGCCTTCTACGGGCCGTAGAAACAGTGGGCCTTCTACGGGTCGTAGAAACAGTGGGCCTTCTACGGGTCGTATCATCAGTGGGCCTTATACGGGCCGTATGATCGATTGGCCAAACATGGGCCAAACAGACCGCATTCTGGCCATAAACGGGCTAGAGTTGGAATCGTCCGTTCATGGGCCGACCATAACGGTCCATCATTAATAGGCCGTATTTGATGACGCTATAAAAACGGCCCAAGGTATTAACGGACCACAAACGGGCCGACTGTAACCACGGGCTGAATTTGGCCCACAAGCAGAAAATGACAGTAACGGGCCGTAAGTAAACGAATGCTGGAAAATAGCCCAAGAATAGATGGGCTCTGAGAAGGCCGAAAGATAACATGGGTTGGAAACGGCCCAACGGAATAACGGGCCGTTAATGGGTATAAAGTGATACACTGTTCTTTACGGGCCAGTTTCACCATGGGCCGTTAATGGGTGTAAAGTGATACACTGTTCATTACGGGCCAGTTTCACCACGGGTCGTTAATAGGCCAAGAGTTACATAGGGCCTCATATGGGCCGAAAGACGTCATGGGCCATACATGGGCCAGAAGTGAAAATGGGCTGGAATCATATTGGATGGCCCAGATGACGCTACTGGGCCTAATTCGAATAGGGCGTAACGGGCCTTGGGTTAGCGGGCTGTAAATGGGCTATATGCGAACATGCCGTTAACAGGCTTTCCATGGGCCGGCCCGCCACCTTTTGACCAAGTCAAGCGGGCCGGCCTTTTCACAGGAATGGGCCTCTATTGGGCCGTGCCACGTGTCGACGTATCATAGGCGCCTTCTGTCCAATGAGTGGATGACATCTGTCCCAGCGATGAGCCGACACGTGTTTCCTCCAGCCAATGATGATTTTACACGTGGAAAATCCCCATTGGTCGGGGCTGTTAACGGGTTATCAGATCCAAAACCCGACCCGATAGCTTAACGGCGTTCCGTTACGGTGGATGCCACGTGTCGGTCACCCTTGACGAAAGCACTTCTGTGACGCGCGATTTATCGTCATGGAAGTGGACACTTCCGTGATGATAATTTTGGTAATGTCATGGAACACTTCTACGACAGCACAGGTATGACTATCATGATTCTGTCATAAATTTGTCATGGATGTACATGCATGACAAAAAACGCGACCTACTGTGACAAACACGTATCATCACGGAAGTGTATTTTGTTTTGTAGTGCAAGGAGAAGGTGTTGGGACCTAGAGGTTTGATCCTGATGATTCTAAGGAAGCTTTTGCTGAAATGGTCATTCAAGGTGTTGCCCTTTTATTTTGGCGAGAAGCCGAGCTTTAGGAAATTTATTTCGAAAGCTTGTCCATGTTTCAAACCACCATCTAGAAGAACCTGCAGCAGAGACACTGTGCGCCTATTCCCTCGAGAGAAGGCCAAGCTAAAGAAATTCTTCAAGGATTCTTGTTAGCGAGTTTGCCTAACAACAGATTGTTAGACTTCTCAGCAGCTAGATGGATGTATGACTGTAACAACAAGTTTTATTGATGAATCTTGGAGTCTCCATAAGAAAATCATTGGTTTTTTCTTGGTGAAGGGGCATAAGGGAGATGACATCGGGAAAAACTTGGTTAGATGCTTGAATGAATGGGGTTTGGAGAGAGTAATGACTGTAACTGTTGACAATGCAAGCAACAATGATGGTGGCGCTTCTTATTTGAGGAGGCAGCTAAACAAAACAAACATAGCTAATGGCAAGTTCTTGCACATGAGGTGTGTTGCACACATAGTTAACCTTATTGTTCAAGATGGCATAAAAGAAGTGGATGTCTCTGTGAAGCATGTTAGAGCTGATGTTAGGTATATTAGAAATGGTGGTTCGAGAGTGGTCAAGTTTAAGGAGATTGCTGAGGAAGAAAAGATGAATAGCAAGGCATCTCTGAAGATTGACGTCCCAACCAGATGGAACTCAATTTTCCTCATGCTCAAAGCTGCAAATATTTATGAGAAGGTGTTCATAAGGTTAGCTGAAGAGGATATCCTTTACATTGACGATCTTTCCGAAGAGAATGTAGGCTTTGGTTGCCCTGAAGAGTCAGATTGGGAGAATGCAAAGAAGTTAGAAGTTTTTCTGGAACATTTTCATGACCTTACTGTTCGTGTCTTTGCTACTCTTCATGTCACTGAAGGAAATTGCCCTAGAGGCAATAATAAAGTTGTTATTTTATATTTCCTTATATCATGATAAATGTTTATTATTCATGCTAGAATTGTATTTACCGAAAACTTGATACATGTGTGAATACATAGACAAAACATTGTGTCCCTAGTATGCCTCTACTAGACTAGCTCGTTAATCAAAGATGGTTAAGTTTCCTAACCACAGACATCTGTTGTCATTTGATAAATGGGATCACATCATTAGGAGAATGATGTGATGGAAAAGACCCATCCATTAGCTTAGCATAATGATCGTTAAGTTCTATTGCTATTGCTTTCTTCATGACTTATACATATTCCTTTGACTATGAGATTATGCAACTCCCGAATACCAGAGGAACACCTTGTGTGCTATCAAACGTCACAACATAACTAGGTGATTATAAAGATGCTCTACAGGTGTCTCCCAAGGTGTTTGTTGGGTTGGCATAGAGATCAAGATTAGGATCACTACTAGGGAAAACCCTAGCAGTAGCGCGGGTATTTTGCCTATCAGTAGCACGGGACGCCGCGCTATTGATAAGGCGCTACAACTAACATGTAGCAGTAGCGCGTGTCATCCAACACTACTGCTATACATGGCTAGCAGTAGTGAGCTTTATCGCAACGCGCTGCTGCTAATATCTGCAACACTTTTTAGAAGGAAGCGCTACTGGTAAGGGAGCGCTACTGCTAACTTTAATCCCCTCGCTACTGCTAGTTTTATTAGTTTCTGTTTTTTTCTGCATATTTTTTTGTATTTGAACAGGCTTTATACAATAATCTTTAGCATATCATACACATACAAATGTAAACATAGCATATACATACAAATAGTCTCATCAAATCATGTCATCATCATAAGCATCATCCAACACAAAGTGGTCTCTCGTCATCATCTCGAAAATAGCGATACAAGTCTTGATTACTTGCAACTACATCGTCATCCATCTAAACAATGATATACGCGAGAAGAGCTATCACTATGAGTGAGAGCGGAACTATGCAGTACATGAGTTCGTATCCCTCTCTCGCATTAGCGTGAACCTAAACTAACTACTGCCTGTCACTCGGAAACCGGAAACCGGTACACCTGGGCCTGACACTCCGGCCACTCGTCGTATATATACTCCTGGCGTAGGATTTCTTCGCCATCGATGATCTATGCACCTGCATCGTCACATGAGTCGATGATATGCAACATATATAGTTGAGCAACAGAAAGAGACAGACTTGGCAAAAATAGAAGCAACATATCATAAGCATAAATAACGAAGTTCATCGTACCCAAAATGCCCTAACTAGAGTGATCTTCGCTAGTCGAGGAGGACGGTTTAATTACATCACAAATAAAGTTTCTTCATGCATAACTTGAAGTTTCATCATACAGAAAGTATGGACTAAATGAACACATTGTCATATATCGACAATCACTCCACCATATCATGCCATCCATCCAAGTCAGGGAGATAGTCCCCGAGCTTAGTGAAAGGCTTCAGGTCGAGAAGCTGAGCGGCTACGCGTGTTCGGACGTCTTCGCGCGACATTTTTCCTTCTTCGTAGAACATCCCTGTTTTTTCGACGACCTCCTTCATGATGATTTGGGCAAGTTCGCGCTGGATGTGATAGAACTCAGCTCGAAGTCGATGATCCTCGATATCTCCTAAGGTCTTTGCCCATTGCAGAATATGGGCATCGCCGGATCTAGGTGACATGCGAAGGTTCTGGTGATCCCGTCTGTACTCCAGCATGTGGTGTAGGACATAGAATCCATCATTAAGAGAATCACTCGGTTGCTGGATGCAGCAGAATTCGGTCTTATGGCCGAAGGCGGGTCTGCCGTCCCTTCTCTTCTTGTCCTTGACCTCTCCACCCCGTGTGCCGTAGTAAAACATAGCACTGTTGAGAACAGACTTGATGTGGGTGTAATACTTTTTGTTAATGTTCTTCGAGGAGTCCAAGTAAAGAGCGTGGGAGTATCGGGGGTAGAGGATGATGAGGACGGCACGCCCGCCGCTGCGCAAAATAAGTACACCTCAAATTAATTAGCCTCCACCGTGCAAATGAATGATTGAAATCGAAGGAAGGATATCCACGCAGATGACTTACAGGGGATGATAAGGCACGAGAATCGCCTCCTTGTCCTTACTGGCGAGCATGAAATTGACGATGTATTCCCTCGCCTATTCACAGTGCTTTGCGCACACTCCCAAGAAGCCCTCGTGCATGAAGTACGGGTCAGCGACACAGATATGAGGTATCTGCTCAACGCCGATGAGATAGTTCATGTGCAAGGCATAAAGGCGGACAAACGTAAAATCCAGCTTCTTCACGTGAAACATGTCGAAGATGTAATCGAATCGAAGGAAGAAGTTCTCCGCGGGGAATGTGTCGACGTACGACAATTCCGCGGCACGTTAACCACGTAGAGTGGGTATCCTTGATTTTTCAAGGCGATGAGGCCTTTCTCTATCCGCGGCACATCGTCATGAAGTCTCCTTAGATCGCCGAATCTGGCCCCTAGCGCTGCTTCAGGTAGGATTGGTTAACCGGGGATATGCCATTTTGCCGAACCGGGGATATCTATACGGTCTTGAACCCGAGGCTGCTGAGGCGGCTGGATCATAGAAGCAACTTGCTTGCCTTTCCTCGCTCTCTTCCTAGGCTTCTTTGCCGGAAGGTCGTCTATAATACGTTGAGCCTCCGGAGGCGGCAATTCAGGCACCGACTCATGACGCTCAAACCCTAAGTAGGCGCCAGTATTGAGATACTGTTGAGTGTCATCGTCATCCTCATCCTCATCCATGGCGACGTCATCAGCGACTAATGGAGCCTCTTCCTCACCCCGTCCGCTATCACCCACCCAACACCCGACGCTAATTGGGTAGGTGGGGTGTTGATGTTCATACCTTGCTGAGGCTGCGTGCTCGTGGGTGTGCTCCCGGCCGCCTCTAGACGAAGCAGACTCTTTGGCCACAACAGGACCCACCCATTGCAATCACCAAGCCGCCGCGGGGTCTCTTCGTCATCCCCCTAGTACCAGAGGAGCCAAATTCTCGTGGCCTGGTTTGACACTAGCAACGGAAATCTTGAAGACGTCCGGGGGGATCGGCCGGCCGTGGAACAATGGTTCCTTCGGCTTCATTATCGTCGCCTTCCCCACGTCCACCTTCTGGTCGCCGATGCTGTACAATATGGTGCACGGGGTTACGTCGGCCTGCAAAGACATGTCTGCGACGTGAGACATCCGAAAGGCAACGGAAACGGGAGATTATACATTTATTGAAGAGGGCCACTACAAGAAATATGTCAACTTGCGACCATCACTATTGGTCACTGAAAGGTCATTGTTTTTCATTTGCGACCTTTTTTGACCAAAAACAGATGGTCAAAAGCTGACGGTCGTATACTGAAATTAACGACCGTCTTTGTGAGAAGGTCGTGGAAGGCCACGACCAAAACAAAAGGTCATGGATTATATGACCTTCTATTTTGGTCGCTAGCTGTCTGCCCAGGCCACGTCGGATCCGACGTGGCAAGCTGACATGGCAAAATTGTGACCAAATGAAAAGGTCATTGATAAGAATCAGCCCGATCCGATTCGGTGTTTTACATGGGTCGAGCCCAACAAATTCGATATTTCTATTATTATTTTTTCTATGAATTCTATTGGGCTACATGGGCCAAGCCCAATATTTCGGCCTTTTTATTTCTGGACTTTGGCCTTTTACAGTCTATTGATTTCCTATTTTTGGAAAATATATTTTGGAGCAGGTCCCACTAGTCATGTTAATCTCATATATTGATCACACACATCAGAAAGTTACACCCGTATTATTTCGTAAGTGGGTTGCACTGGTCAGGTTCCCATCTCACACACTATCAAATCACATTCATAATCAAATATTCCAAACAAGTGAAATTCATCAAATGACACTAAATTAGTGTATTACAATTTCTGTAGACTATTACAACCTAGGTATACCATCTATTACAATATTACAATATTACAGTCAAATAGAACAGACAACTCTTTGCTGAGTAGCACTTCATGGCTTCGCGCTTTTCTTCACGTCTTCGCACTTCCAACTTTCTTAGGCCTGGAGCTCCTGTAAAAGATGAACCAAGTAAAGAAGTTACACGCAACTATATTTGCTATAGATCAGCTATCAACTCGATATTTATGTACACCATACAGAAATTGTTTCCAGTTAGTACAAGTTCATTTAAAACTCAGCTCCTTTATTTGTGTCCATTTAGTGCAAGTTCATTTAATCATGCAAGCAAGCAACAATATTAATCAAGCTCCAAATAGTTTGATTTGCATCATAAGGTACCCCCTCAGCCAGTGATTACACAAGGAACTAACAAAACAATAATGATGACACAGAAGGAACAATCCAGTGAAGTATTTGACTATTCCCTTGTATCCAAGGGACACAATTCCTGAAGTAAAATTAAGCCAAAATATATGATCCCATGAGATCTATCCAGCGGGCATTGGTATGTGTAGGTACCGATGGCAGGGTGTACCTGGATGTATAGCATGAGAAGGGAGAGCTGGAGCGCCCACCTGAACTGCAGCTTGCCGGTAAACCATGTAGGCAAGCACCACCCGACACTTGCACATGCCGAAAAGGAGACCATGTCGTCCAGAACACTCATGTGCACCTGCATCAACCAGAGGCACCGAAATTGAGAATGAGACCAAAATTTACACTAAACAGAAAACTAAAATATAAGTGTGGCATCGCATAGCTAAAGAAACCATATAATGTACCATAACATTTGCAAAAATGGAGCTGGTTCTCTCTAGGATTACTAGTCAGCTCACACTTTAAACACAACATTTGTTCATCTTATATAACAAAAAAACTCAGAAATGTCGACCGACTGCTCCAGAAATGCAATATATAAACCCACCTGGAATTGATAACTACAAGCTACAGCAGCTCAAAGTGGCAGTAGCTAAAACGCAAGCATTGTTCAAAGACAAACAACAATAATCACATTAATGGATTGAACTCAATGCTCTATCTTCATATTAGCCAACAGAACATTTGCAAGAAAGAACATGCTTCCACCTTGTTTCAATAGAACTTTTAAACTTAATAGTAATGTGTGTTCTTATCCATGGCATTATCAGTTTTAACCAAACCAGAGCAAATAAAGGAGCTAATAGTCCAAATTCAGGTCATGTTATCATATCAGGTATTGCATAAGGACATCTAGGGACATATATAAAGCATCCTCAAATAATGAGCAGACACCTCCAAATAGTAAGCGAAATATATAGGGCATCCCCGTTTATCAGTGGATTTAATCCCCTGTGTATCCAAGCCGCATCAGGATATCAGCAGCATGATTCACACTTTCACAAATGTTGTAGACAAAGATGGGGAAGCCTTTCTAACTTGCGTGCTGAACAGTCTCATCGACCTTGGAGGTCATCCTGTTGTAGACAGAGATGGGGAAGCCATTCTCTGTAATGTTGAGGGCACGGTTCTGCCCCATGATGGCGAGGCCACCAAGACCAATTCTGGTGAGAGCCATCTCATACCTGAAAGGAGTTGCACCAAACACATGATGTACAGAACAGTATCAGGTAATTTATGCATGCCTGACTCGAAAGGTTAAAAGCATGCCTTCACAAAACAAATGATCATGCATATGAACTAGATAGAAGAACAATCTTCATCCTAAGCAATTGTTTGCAGTGAACAGAAGGTTCAGAAAACTTATCCAAAAAGTGACAGGTGAATAACTAAATACGAGGTTACAAATGTCAAATAGAGTGGATGCAACATTCTTGGGATATATGCGATAGGGCAGACAGCACAACATGCAGTTGCAGTGACAAATTAAATCCACAATCAAGTTGCAGCTAATTCTATCATGATGTACAGTAGTACAGTTGGGCACATCGCTACCACTCAATCAATTTACTTGTGCAATAATAGTGAATCTAATAAGATTGGATGCTCCCAGGTTATTCATTCATATAAAGTAAAGCACATCAGACCATAAGAACATGGATCGCGAATTAACCCTAATCATGTAAACCCTAACCTAACAAATATCAGTCCTTTGAGTAAAAAGAGAACGGGATGACCGCACAATGATAGTGCATCTAATTAGTTGACATGGATGACAAACAATTATTCCCAGTTCACTAACAACAACAACTGTAGACAGTGAAGCATACCAGATCACAAGAACATGGAACAGTCCCTGTGTACATCTAACATAATCTCTCTTTTTCACGATATTAATCTAACCAATCTCAAGATTGTAGAGTAGAACGACCACAGAGACCAACCATGTAAGCCCTTGCTCACAACGATGGTGTAGGCGCCATCGTCGGCCGGCACGAACTCCTCCGTGTACCTCATGTCCCACCCCAGCACCGTCACATCCTAGGTAGGTCAGCATCGTGTTGCCCTAAATTGTTTGTGTCACAACCAGATTCGGTCAGTCAGTCACCCAGCTCTTCAGTTCTGTGAAATTTTCTGAAGGAACGTATTTAGATTCTGATGTTTGTACCTCGGCGGCCACAATCTCGATGGCCTCGGTGGCGCTGGCCTTGACGACCACCTCAACGACCTCAGCGTCGTCCAAGCCAGAGAACTCCGCGTCACTGTCGCGCTTCAGCCCGCCGTACTTCACCGGGATGGCCTCGATCGAGATGTACTTGAGCAGCGTCTCGGTGACCTTGGAGGGCCATGCCACGACCAGCTTGCTCTTGGTCCTTTGCGTCAGGAACGGGAAGAAGACAGTGCCTAGAGAAAATATGGGCCTGTCATGCTACTGTAAGACCTAGAGTAGTATGAAGGACACTTATAACTGAAAATTTGTAGTGTCCCTTGAGCTACACGAGTGGTTCAGTGGCACCCATGCACAGGGTGAGGGGGCGCCATGACCGTGATGATCAGCCGGAGGTTGCTTCTCACCACACAAGTACCTACCGCCATGGCACCTGCCCTGTATCATGGTCACTCGAGTTGCCGAATAGCCAAAGCACTTCATGCCCCCGCTCGTCCCAGAAACTGCAAGATGACTGAAAACAGTCAAATATTAAGATTCTTAATCATTCTGATATATACATATATATAACAAATATGTGATGAAAATTTGATAAAAAGGTAAGAAAAATGCTACGTGAACACCGCTAGCGAGGGCTACTCCTACTCTTACTGCACTGTTGACCAAAAAGCAGGGCGGCGGGGGGATACTTTTACTGGGCTCCTGGTTGAAGGAGCGTCGCTATGGAGAATCGCGGGCGGCATGGAATCAATCTCGATCCGACTACCAACCTACCAACCCGAACACGAACAAATCTGACGCAGGAAGCGAGAACGAACCAAGGATAAAGGCGGGAGGGGGATGGATCTCATCTATCACCTGGGAGAGACACCTGCCGCCAGTCGCCGGTCGCGGTCGCAGTCGCTGGAGCCGAGGGAGCCGATGGCGCCGTCCCGTCCTCGTGGCCGGAGACCCTAGCCAGGCCACGCGCGCGGGTGGGGAGGCGTGCGCGCCGGGTGGTGGAGGAAGGAGGATTCGTCAGGGGACCGGGCCCTTCCTCACCATCATCTCCGGCCGCCATGGAGTGGGGGGTCAGGGCCCGCATGGTAGTGGCACCCTGATTGGCGCGGCGGCAGACTGGTGGAGGTCGGATCCGGCGACGCAGGAGGCCATGGCGCCAGGTGATACGGGCGATGCAGAGGGACATAGCAGGGGCGCGGCACGACACTGCATGCAGCAGCGGTTGCGGTGGCTCGACGCACTCAGGAGAGTGGCTCAGGGTTGGGGATTGGGTTTGGGCGGCGACGGAGAGATCCGGAACGGGGAGAGGGGGAGAGACAGGCGGCGGAGGGTGTGTTCTCGGGAAGAGGGGGATTGGGTTGCTGCTAGGGTTTGGGTTGGGTTTCTATGACCTGAGAGGTGAATGATAGACGTTGGATCCTTCGGATGCGGACGGTTCAGATGGCTATACTGGGGTGATCCGTGAGAAGAGCCCTGATTGGTTCAGAAATTTTGTGATTTAAAATAGTTTCTAAGTATTAAAACTAGGGGAAATTTGTGAAGAAACTATCAAAATATTTTGCAAAACGGCACAACTAAATTTTTCACTCAAGTTAGACCCCATTTTATGGATGATCACCGATTTGCATGCATTTTTTATCTTTCTAGATATTTTTAATCATTTTCTTGTGGCAAAAATGGTTTTTTGTGAAGAACTTACCAAATATTTGTTGTTAAATTGGACCAAATCAATTTTCTAAAATATTATGCCATATTTAATATATAATTGACCAAATGGTTGAGTGTGAAACGTTTTGATCCACCTCTCATGAAAAAGACAAATTTCCACTGATTTAGTTGGAAGCGGTTCAGATTTGAACTGCAGCTGCCTCATAGTTTGCTCTTTACTTTTTCGAAAAATCATTTCTAGGTACATAAGTATCTATCTAATCAGATAAACATAAAAAAAATTCCAAGAGTCACCCACTAGCTAGGAACGGTCATGCCCGCCGTTTTGACCGCATTTTGAAACGGGCATAAAAATTTCAAAAAAATTAAAAAAGTGGAAAACCTTCGCATTGTGTCATTATATGTGACCAAGTTACCAGGAAAAATAATAAACTTGTAATACGACAATTCTTTTAAAAAAGTGTTCTAAAAAACGAGCTATCATGTGTGGAGATCAATGGCTTTCAAGCCAAATGATCAATCTTATGGCCACATTCATGGCATAGTTTGTTCAAATAATCTCATATTATGCACAAGGTGCATATTGGAATGGAAAACAATGTTGCCTAAGGAAGTTTTCATTTTCTTTGGACGAAAATTCAATTTTCCATTTTCCGAGTGCCCAAAATGAGTTTTTTTTGTGAAGGACCTACCATATATTTGTTGCAAAATTGGACCAAGTCAATTTTATAAAATACTAGGCCATATTTAACGCACAATTGACAAAATGGTTGGGTGTTAAAAGCTTTGATCCACCTCTGGTGAAAAAGACAAATTTTTGCCGATTCAGGAGGAAGCGGGTCAAATTTGAACTGCAGTTGCCTCATGGTTTGCTCCTTATTTTTTCCAAAAATTATTTCTAGGTACATAAGTATATATTTAATCAGAGAAACGTCAAAAAATTCCAAGATTCAACCACTAGCTAGGAACGGTCATTCCCGCCGTTTTGACCGCATTTTGAAACGGGTATGAAAAATTAAAAAAAAATCAAAAAAATTGGAAGACCTTCGCATTGTGTCATTACATGTGACCAAGTTACCAGGAAAAATAATAAACTTGTAATACAATAATTCTTTTGAGAAAGTGTTCTTAGAAATGAGCTATCATGTGTGAAGATTCATGGCTTTCAAGCCAAACGATCAATCTTATGGCCATATTCATGGCATAGTTTGTTCAACTGATCTCATATTGTTCACAAGGGTGCATCTTGGAATGGCAAACAATGTTTCCTAAGAGAGTTTTCATTTTCTTTGGACGAAAAATCAATTTTCCATTTTCCGAGTGCCCAAAATGAGTTTTTTCTTGTGAAAGACCTACCATATATTTGTTGCAAAATTAGACCAAATCAATTTTATAAAATACTAGGCCATATTTAATGCACAATTGACAAAATGTTTGGGTGTCAAAAGTTTTGATCCACCTCTGGTGAAAAAGATAAATTTCCGCCGATTCAGTAGGAAGCGTGTCAAATTTGAACTGTAGCTGCCTTATAGTTTCCTCTTTATTTTTTCCAAAAATCATTTCTAGATACATAAGTATATATTTAATTAGAAATACACGGTTTGGTGGCGATACATCGAGGTTTGGCGGTGGCTAAGGGCCCCAACTCCAGAGCGCGTAAACTCGCATGACCGCCGCGTGGTCACCGCGTGACCGTGGCATTGCCCTGCGTTCTGGATGGCATAGGCATGTCTAGTGCGTTGAGAACTCCCCACGTAGGTGCTAGGAAGAAAATGACAACAGAAGAATCTAACAAGGAGACTGAACTATGCTCAAACATGAATTAGCAGCCAAGTGTTTGATTAGCGGTACGGGAAATGCACATGGCCAATGGGCGTGTGTTTTGGCCGAGGATGATCATCTACTAAGAAGACTGTCGTCACAAATTTTCAGCTCAAATGGAGGAGCTTAGGTGGCATTTGCTTTGTAACGTACCACACTGGACAAAAATATGAATGTTGAAGCTAGACTCAAATGAATGAATGGATTGATGTGAAATTTGGAGGAGGATGATAATTTGGGCATGTGAAGCCACTTTAAAAATTTCATACCATTTGGATACATAAAATTGGTACTTCCTTCACAGTGCTCTCGACTGAACAGAAAATTGGGAAAAATACTGAGGGAAATTGGCTAGAATAAATGAGCTAAAATTTGGTGGAGGGAGGTTCTATGGGCATGTCGTGGTAAATTTTCAGCGATTATAAATCAACATAAATAATAGTTGCTCCACAAACTGAAAATATCACTAGAAACAAAGATTGGATGCTGAGCTCACATGTATTGTTAGATGGGGCTCAAATTTCATGGAGATCTATGATTTGGGAATATAGAAGATGTGGCAAAAATTTAGCTCATTAGGATATGCCTAGCTAGTACTTCCTTCGCAACAGTTCGAGCTGAACAAAAACTTTGGAAATTTGCCGAGGAAGATTTACCAGGCAAATGGAGTTGAATATTGTCATGAAGCAATGATTTGGATAGTAAAGAATGCCCAATTTTTTGGGAATTTTGGGAATGACAGAAATATAGGTTGCTTCACAACCTAGGGCAAAAATTGACACATGGACATGACACATAGGCCAAACTGATGAGGTGGCGCCTAGTCATAGCAATCCACCACAATTTACAAGGTTAAGACCATCTATATTGGTCGTGATCAGCTAGAAATAAGGCAGCGGACCAGTGCTGTTTGCTTCATGACCATTTCGTGTAAGGAAATTACGACCTTTTTGACGAAAATGGTCGTTATAGTTTAGGGTTTGGAGCCCCCCGAACAGCTTCTGACCAATTGGTCTCAAATGGTCGTAGATTTATGACCAATTCTTTCAGGGTCACTGACAGAAGGTCACAAGTTGACATATTTCTTGTAGTGGGCCGGTGTGACAGATACCGTGAGGGCGTCGAGCTCAGCCAAAGACGAAGCACCGCCGAGCACGTCCGGTGCCGGAG
Source organism: Aegilops tauschii subsp. strangulata (assembly GCF_002575655.3). Lineage (NCBI taxonomy): Eukaryota > Viridiplantae > Streptophyta > Magnoliopsida > Poales > Poaceae > Aegilops > Aegilops tauschii. The sequence continues at coordinate 505,948,547 of NC_053038.3, forward strand.
CCAGTGCGGGAGTAGGTGCAGGAGCAGGTGCAGGTGTTAGTGCAACGCTATTCGAGCCGCTCCCGAAGAAGTCAGCAAGGGGAAAGTCCGCTGCATTTTTTCTGGATTTTGCCTGCTCCAATTGAAAATGGCCAGAACCAAGACAGTAGACATATCTGCAACCACCTGTTTTGCGGCAGCTACCGCTGTTGCGACTGTCTCAGATGATTTCTTCTCAACAGCAATCTCAACCTTCTTGTCGATGTTTTCTTCAGTTAACCTCCGTCTTTCCTTTTTCTCCTTCGTGGTCTCACGGTAGTACTTCTTCCACGTGGCGCCATCTCCGACACCATGGACGCGTTCATACGACGGCCGAGTCTCCACCGGGAGTCCTTTCAATATGTTCAACGCCCGATTGAATGGAGTGTCCCACTTGGGCCTCGCCAACGCCTCAAACGGCGAGTCGCTTTCGGGCGCAATCCTGTGCTGCTCTCTTTGCAAAAGGAACAAGGATCGGTTACAAATATGACTAACGTGCAGTCGAATTGATCAGAAACTAAAATTACCAGCAGTCTCATGAACTCCGTCATGACCGCACTACTAGGAAAAGGGATATAGATGGAATGCCCACTAATGGCGCACCAGACATGTGGTGCGCCATTGCTATATAGCAGTGGCGCACCATGTGCTGGTGCGCCATTAGTGTGAAAGACACTAATGGCGCACCAGACAAACGGTGCGCCATTAGTAACAATTTTTTTTCAAACATACTAATGGCGCACCAGGGCACAGTGCGCCATTACTAGTTCTAACTAGTAATGGCGCACTAGCCACATAGTGCGCCACTACTATATATTTTTTTTGCAAAACTACTAATGGCACACGAGGGAAGAGTGCGCCATTACTAGCGATCCCCCTCCATCTCGATCGCTATCCAACCTCGCCAGATCCGGTCCCCCTCGCCGCCGAGCACCCCCCGCACCCTCTACCCCGCTCCACCGGGCGCCGCCGCCGACCCCCCGCACCCTCCCCCGCTCCTCCGCCGCCGACGACCCACCGCACCCTTCCCTGCTCCACCGCCGCCGACGACCCACCGCACCCTCCCCTGCTCCACCGCCGCCGACGACCCACCGCACCCTAGCTCCCCTGCTCCACCGCCGCCGATGACCCACCACACCGTCCCCGGCCCGCTCCACCGCCGCCGACGACCCCCTGCACCCTCTCCGGCCTGCTCCACCGTCACAAATGAATGCTATAGCTAATTCCTCCCTCTCCCTCGCCAGTTCCCCCCTATAGCTAATTCCTCCCTCTCCCTCGCCAGTTCCCCCCTATAGCAAATTCCTCCCTCTCCCTCGCCAGTTCCCCTTCATCCCTCTCCCTCGCGCCAGTTCCTCTCCGTCCGCTCCCAATCCGCGCCCCCGCCGCCTCCCTCTCCCCATCCTCCCCTCCGACCCGACCCCACTCTCGCCGGAGCAGCGCCGCAGGGCCGACACCAACCTCGCCCTCGCCCGCGCGCGCCGCAACCCCCGGCCCGCTCCACCGCCGCCGACGACCCCCTACACCCTCTCCGGCCTGCTCCACCGTCACAAATGAATGCTATAGATAATTCCTCCCTCTCCCTCGCCAGTTCCCCCTATAGCTAATTCCTCCCTCTCCCTCGCCAGTTCCCCCCTATAGCTAATTCCTCCCTCTCCCTCGCCAGTTCCCCTTCATCCCTCTCCCTCGCGCCAGTTCCTCTCCGTCCGCTCCCAATCCGCGCCCCCGCCGCCTCCCTCTCCCCATCCTCCCCTCCGACCCGACCCCACTCTCGCCGGAGCAGCGCCGCAGGGCCGACACCAACCTCGCCCTCGCCCGCGCGCGCCGCAACCTCCGCCTCGCATTCAACAGCTACACATTCTACACCGAGGACAAGGACATGAAGAGCGATGGTTATCAGAACTCCGGGGTAACGATGGAATCCTACACCGGTAACGACAAGGACAGAGCACCCCCCGCACCCCCCGACGACCCACCGCACCCTCCCCCGCTCCACCGCCGCCGAGCACCCCCCGCACCCTCTCCCCCGCACCCTGTTTTTATAAAAATTATTACTGTTTTTATAAAAAAAATATTACTGTTATGATTTAAACAAGTTTGAACATATTTAAACACAAATAAATATCAAACAACATTTTAAATGCATAAAAACAAAAATTGGGGAGCCTGGGAATCGAACCCAGGACCTCCTAGTGTGTGTGATGCGTGCTGACCAGTCGGGCTAGTGGGCGTGTTTTGATGGAGATAGGGTTAGGTGGAAATATAACCTCAGCAGTCGGGCTAGTAATTTCTAATGGCGCACCAGGGTGAGGTGCGCCATTGCTATCGTCGTACTTATGGCGCACTTGGGGGAGGTGCGCCTTTAGATAGACATCCCGCACTCCACCTATTCCCTCGCACTGTGGCCTCCCTCCCTCCCTCGCCAGATCCCCCACTCGACCCCAACCGTACGCCGCCGCCACCTTGCTCTGCCCCCTCCGTCCGCCGCGCCTGCACGCCGTCGGCGCCGCCGCTGCCGCTGTGGTCTTGCGCTGCCCCGACCCCCGCGGGACTCCACCCCCGCCGCCCCCGCGCCCCCCGAACGAGATCGGCCGAGCGCTCCTCTCCTCTCCTCCTCCCTCCGACGAGCGAGGGCCTCCTCCGGCCCCTGCAGCAGCCGACGAGCGAGGGCCTCCTCCTCCTTCGATGTGCCCACACCCCGCCTGCCCCTGCCGTCGTCCGCCACACGGCGACCAGCCGCGCCCGCCCAGGTACCCCTCCTCCTTCCTCCTTCCTCCCTCTTCACCCTTCCTCCTTCCTCCCTCTCCACCCTTCCTCCCCATTCCCTCCCTCAATAGCTAGCAAAACATACATGAACACCTAAAAAAATCTGTATGCAACACCTAAAAAAATCTGATTTTGAGTTAAACATAAATAAACTTGCTAAGGGGTGATGAATGTACATATTTGTATGCAACACATAGGGATTAAACAAGTATGTTTAGGTGACCGACAGCCAATTAGCATCACCAGGCACAACACCTGCTGTGTTCCAGTTATTTAGGGAAGGAACCCTGTTGTGTTCAATAGATGCAAGCAAACACCAACAGACCAATCATCAGTAAGAAGTGAGTGACTTGCAGGTTTGTTAACTAAAATACTGCATAAGGCTAGGTATGCAGGGCTATTTGATATTAATAACACCAATAGTAGCGCGTTGATGCCGATGGTGCTCAGTTATCAGATGTATAGATGTACCAACTAGACTGTATATATCTATATTCAGCACATACATCAACATAGCCCATTGGAAGAAGGGAAGCAGAACCTTTAGCATTACTAAATTGTAATTTCTGAACAAATTAAATGATAACCTTATTTAAATTCTGGAATTTAAAGAAAGAGGCAATGAAATTCTCCTAGTTGAGAAGATAGTCATCTTGTAGGGCACTGAATTGACCCATGCTCAAGCTCAAAATAGCTTAGCAGTTTAAAAAAAATGGGTACTAGAAATTCAGTAGATTGCAAGGAATAGAAACTTCCAGGCAAGAGGTCAGGTCACCACTTGATCTTGGCACCAACCAGATCAGGCAATTAGCTACTATATTAAAAAACTACTAAGAATTTGTGAATGAGATCTCAAGATTTATTCTGCTGTATTAAAAAACTACTAAGAATTTGTGAATGAAATTCTCCACCCTTCCTCCCCATTCCCTCCCTCCCTCCCCTCGACCGTGGTACACAATCTGTGCGTGCAAGTGCAATCTCTGGAGCCCTTTCGAGTATGGTCACAGAATAGTTCCATTATAAGAGTGCTATTATAAGAGTACAATATGCTAATGATACCCTTTTATTGTTGGAAAATGATGCTGGAATTGCTCTGAATCTGAAATGGATTCTAACCTGTTTTGAACAAATTGCTGGGATGACAATTAACTATCATAAGTGTACTCTTATCCCTATTAACTTGACAGTTAATGATCTCACTCCATTTGTGGACATTTTCCAATGCATAGTTGGGGATTTGTGGACATTTTCCAATGCATAGTTGGGCAATAAAAGATACATTCACTTGAATGCAGTGTGCTTTTTTCTTTTCCAAAGGAAAAGAAAATGTGGTGTATAACAAATGTATTATTTGGTGGAAATTGAGATATCATATTAATCATTGACAAATTGGCTTTGAACAAATAATCTTAAATCCATGCATACCTACACAATTCATCTATTTGCAATGTGATGTTGTAAGGGTACTAATTGGTCTCTTCTGCTGCTTATCAGAGATGGGGGGAAGCAGCCACCGCCGCTCTGCCTCACCGGAGTACGAGTTGGATGCTTTCGAGTTCTTCAGTGTCATACTTGGGACTTCAGTATCAGCCACGAGGCAGGTATATAAAACGAGAGATCTCCCCTTCACCCATCTCATTATGATAACTCTGTTGTTTGCTACATCACTCCTTGTCCCAAATTGCAGAGGCTGCCTGACACTTTTATGAACATGCTGGGTGAAGATCCGCCAGATAATGTGAAGCTCCGACAGGCCGGCAGCGGGGTTCGCAGGCTGTGGGACGTGGAGTTGGTGATCGAGGAGGGCCACATGTACCTGTGCCGTGGCTGGGAGAAGTTCTACAGTGCCTACGACCTGCGGACCGGGTACTTTCTTCTCTTCAGGTACGACGATGACGCCACAATGCTCATCGTGAAGGTTTTCAACACGACTATGTGTCGCATGCGCTACGCTGACGACGAAGATGCCAGTGCGTTCTGCCTCTTCTTATTCCTCTACATTTGGCTTTGTCTCACATCGATTGTTAACGGCCATTGTTGCATTTGGACAGGCAATGGGAGCAGCAGCAGTGACACTGGCTACAGCCAAAGCAGCAGCGATTATGGCTGTAGCAAAAGCAACATCGATTCTGGCTTTAGCGAAAGCAGCAGCGATTCTGGCAGCAGCAAAGACAGCAAGAAGGATGACCCGGACTGGAGTGGGGGAGAAGAGGAGCAGAGTGGGGATGAGGAGCTGCAGGATGACGATGGGCATTAGGCTGAGGATGACCTAGCGCTGGTGGTGGCTGACCAAGGGCAAGAGATGGTGGTGGCTGACCATGGGCAAGAGATGGTGGTGGCTGACCATGGGTAAGAGATGGTGGTGGCTGAGGATGACCTAGCGATGGTCGTGCCCGTCCAGCCTGAAGGTGGCCTCGCGATGGTGGTGGTGCCTGACAATGACCACGCACCGGTGGTGGCGCCGGCGATCCCACAGCTGGGCGACATGACCACGCCAATTGTGGTAGAAGACTACATCCCACAGCTGCCTCCACCGCCTCGCCGCTCTTGGCGCATCAGGCTGGGGAAGGAGAAGGAGAAGAACAATCAGAACTGAACTATGTGAAACTTTTGTAATATGGTGTTGGATGGATAACGGTGTTGGATGAACAATGTGAAACTTTTGTAATATGTAACGATGGAACTATGTGCTGGCTATGTATGTATACATGATGAAACTTGTGTGTTGGATGTGATCGTTATATGGATGCTTGTTGTATATATATGTGTTGAATATCTCATATGTGAAATAGTGACCTGAGATTATGAAAAAACGATTTTTTTTTAAATGTTACTAATGGCGCACTTCCATCTGGTGCGCCATTAGTATACGAGTTACTAATGGCGCACCCGTGGTGCGCCATTAGTATACCAGATACTAATGGCGCACCTGTGGTGCGCCATTACTAAAATATTCTAGTGGCGTGGTGCTAGTGGCGCACCAGTAGTGCGCCACTAGTAGGCAAAACAGGTGCGCCACTAGTAAGTCAAATGATCAATCTTATGGCCACATTCATGGCACAGTTTGTTCAAATAATCTCATATTATGCACAAGGGTGCATATTGGAATGGAAAACAATGTTGCCTAAGGAAGTTTTCATTTTCTTTGGACGAAAATTCAATTTTCCATTTTCCGAGTGCCCAAAATGAGTTTTTTTGTGAAGGACCTACCATATATTTGTTGCAAAATTGGACCAAGTCAATTTTATAAAATACTAGGCCATATTTAACGCTCAATTGACAAAATGGTTGGGTGTTAAAAGCTTTGATCCACCTCTGGTGAAAAAGACAAATTTTCGCCGATTCAGGAGGAAGCGGGTCAAATTTGAACTGCAGCTGCCTCATGGTTTGCTCTTTATTTTTTCCAAAAATCATTTCTAGGTACATAAGTATATATTTAATCTGAGAAACGTCAAAAAAATACAAGATTCAACCACTAGCTAGGAACGGTCATTCTCACCGTTTTGACCGCATTTTGAAACGGGTATGAAAAATTCAAAAAAAATCAAAAAAATTGGAAGACCTTCGCATTGTGTCATTACATGTGACCAAGTTACCAGGAAAAATAATAAACTTGTAATACAATAATTCTTTTGAGAAAGTGTTCTTAGAAATGAGCTATCATGTGTCAAGATTCATGGCTTTCAAGCCAAACGATCAATCTTATGGCCACATTCATGGCATAGTTTGTTCAAACGATCTCATATTGTTCACAAGGGTGCATCTTGGAATGGCAAACAATGTTTCCTAAGAGAGTTTTCATTTTCTTTGGACGAAAAATCAATTTTCCATTTTCCGAGTGCCCAAAATGAGTTTTTTTTGTGAAAGACCTACCATATATTTGTTGCAAAATTATACCAAATCAATTTTATAAAATACTAGGCCATATTTAATGCACAATTGACAAAATGTTTGGGTGTCAAAAGTTTTGATCCACCTCTGGTGAAAAAGATAAATTTCCGCCGATTCAGTAGGAAGCGGGTCAAATTTGAACTGTAGCTGCCTTATAGCTTCCTCTTTATTTTTTCCAAAAATCATTTCTAGATACATAAGTATATATTTAATCAGAAATACATGGTTTGGTGGCGATACATCGAGGTTTGGCGGTGCCCAAGGGCCCCAAATCCAGAGCGCGTAAACTCGCATGACCGCCGCGTGGTCACCGCGTGACCGTGGCATTGCCCTGCGTTCTGGATGGCATAGGCATGTCTAGTGGGTTGGGAACTCACCAGGTAGGTGCTAGGAAGAAAATGACAACAGAAGAATCCAACAAGGAGACTGAAGTATGCTCAAACATGAATTAGCAGCCAAGTGTTTGATTAGCGGTACGGGAAATGCACATGGCCAATGGGCGTGAGTTTTGACGAGGATGATCATCTACTAAGAAGACTGTCGTCACAAATTTTCAGCTCAAATGGAGGAGCTTAGGTGGCATTTGCTTTGCAACGTACCACACTGGACAAAAATATGAATGTTGAAGCTAGACTCAAATGAATGAATGGATTGATGTGAAATTTGGAGGAGGATGATAATTTGGGCATGTGAAGCCACTTTAAAAATTTCATACCATTTGGATACATAAAATTGGTACTTCCTTCACAGTGCTCTCGACTGAACAGAAAATTGGGAAAAATACTGAGGGAAATTGGCTAGAATAAATGAGCTAAAAATTGGTGGAGGGAGGTTCTCTGGGCAGGGTCTTGTCGTGGTAAATTTTCAGCGATTATAAATTAACATAAATAATAGTTGCTCCACAAACTGAAAATATCACAAGAAACAAAGATTGGATGCTGAGCTCACATGTATTGTTAGATGGGGCTCAAATTTCATGGAGATCTATGATTTGGGAATATAGAAGATGTGGCAAAAATTTAGCTCATTAGGATATGCCTAGCTAGTACTTCCTTCGCAACAGTTCGAGCTGAACAAAAACTTTGGAAATTTGCCGAGGAAGATTTACCAGGCAAATGGAGTTGAATATTGTCATGAGGCAATGATTTGGATAGTAAAGAATGCCCAATTTTTTTGGGAATTTTGGGAATGACAGAAATATAGGTTGCTTCACAACCTAGGGCAAAAATTGACACATGGACATGACACATAGGCCAAACTGATGAGGTGGCGCCTAGTCATAGCAATCCACCACAATTTACAAGGTTATGACCATCTATATTGGTCGTGATCAGCTAGAAATAAGGCAGCGGACCAGTGCTGTTTGCTTCATGACCATTTCGTGTAAGGAAATTACGACCTTTTTGACCAAAATGGTCGTTATAGTCTAGGGTTTGGAGCCCCCCGAACAGCTTCTGACCAATTGGTCTCAAATGGTCGTAGATTTATGACCAATTCTTTCAGGGTCACTGACAGAAGGTCACAAGTTGACATATTTCTTGTAGTGGGCCGGTGTGACAGATACCGTGAGGGCGTCGAGCTCAGCCAAAGACGAAGCACCGCCGAGCACGTCCGGTGCCGGAGCCGGTGCGGGAGTAGGTGCAGGAGCAGGTGCAGCTGTTAGTGCAACGCTATTCGAGCTGCTCCCGAAGAAGTCAGCAAGGGGAAAGTCCGCTGCATTTTTTCTGGATTTTGCCTGCTCCAATTGAAAATGGCCAGAACCAAGACAGTAGACATATCTGCAACCACCTGTTTTGCGGAAGCTACCGCTGTTGCGACTGTCTCAGATGATTTCTTCTCAACAGCAAGCTCAACCTTCTTGTCGATGTTTTCTTCAGTTAACCTCCGTCTTTCCTTTCTCTCCTTCGTGGTCTCACGGTAGTACTTCTTCCACGTGGCGCCATCTCCGACACCATGCACGCGTTCATACGACGGCCGAGTCTTCACCGGGAGTCCTTTCAATATGTTCAACGCCCGATTGAATGGGGTGTCCCACTTGGGCCTCGCCAACGCCTCAAACGGCGAGTCGCTTTCGGGCGCAATCCTGTGCTGCTCTCTTTGCAAAAGGAACAAGGATCGGTTACAAATATGACTAACGTGCAGTCGAATTGATCAGAAACTAAAATTACCAGCAGTCTCATGAACTTCGTCGTGACCGCACTACTAGGAAAAGGGCTATAGATGGAATGCCCACTAATGGCGCACCAGACATGTGGTGCGCCATTGCTATATAGCAGTGGCGCACCATGTGCTGGTGCGCCATTAGTGTGAAAGACACTAATGGCGCACCAGACAAACGGTGCGCCATTAGTAACAATTTCTTTTATTTTTCCAAATATACTAATGGCGCACCAGGGCACAGTGCGCCATTAAACTAGTAATGGCGCACTAGCCACATAGTGCGCCACTACTATATTTTTTTATTTTTTTGCAAAACTACTAATGGCACACTAGGGAACAGTGCGCCATTACTAGCGATCCCCCTCCATCTCGATCGCTATCCCACCTCGCCAGATCCGGCCCCCCTCGCCGCCGAGCACCCCCCGCACCCTCTACCCCGCTCCACCGGGCGCCGCCGCCGACCCCCCGCACCCTCCCCCGCTCCACCGCCGCCGGCGACCCACCGTACCCTTCCCTGCTCCACCGCCGCCGACGACCCGCCGCACCCTCCCCCGCTCCACCGCCGCCGACGACCCACCGCACCCTAGCTCCCCTGCTCCACCGCCGCCGATGACCCACGCACCCTCCCCGGCCCGCTCCACCGCCGCCGCCGACCCCCTGCACGCTCTCCGACCTGCTCCACCGTCACAAATGAATGCTATAGCTAATTCCTCCCTCTCCCTCGCCAGTTCCCCCTATAGCTAGTTCCTCCCTCTCCCTCACCAGTTCCCCTTCGTCCCTCTCCCTCGCCAGTTCCTCTCCGTCCGCTCCCAATCCGCGCCCCCGCACACCCCGACGACCCACCGCACCCTCCCCCGCTCCACCGCCGCCGAGCACCCCCCGCTCCCTCTCCCCCGCACCCTGTTTTTATAAAAATTATTACTGTTTTTATAAAAAATATTACTATTATGATTTAAACAAGTTTGAACATATTTAAACACAAATAAATATCAAACAGCATTTTAAATGCATAAAAACAAAAATTGGGGAGCCTGGGAATCGAACCCAGGACCTCCTAGTGTGTGTGCTGCGTGCTGACCAGTCGGGCTAGTGGGCGTGTTCTGATGGAGATAGGGTTAGGTGGAAATATAACCTGAGCAGTCGGGCTAGTAATTTCTAATGGCGCACCAGGGTGAGGTGCGCCATTGCTATCGTCGTACTTATGGCGCACTTGGGGGAGGTGCGCCATTAGATAGACATCCCGCACTCCACCTATTCCCTCGCACTGTGGCCTCCCTCCATCCCTCGCCAGATCCCCCACTCGACCCCAACCGTACGCCGCCGCCCCCTTGCTCCGCCCCCTCCGTCCGCCGCGCCTGCACGCCGTCGGCGCCGCCGCTGCCGCTGTGGTCTTGCGCTGCCCCGACCCCCGCGGGACTCCACCCCCGCCGCCCCCGCGCCCCCCGAACGAGATCGGCCAAGCGCTCCTCTCCTCTCCTCCTCCCTCCGACGAGCGAGGGCCTCCTCCTCCTTCGACGTGCCCATACCCCGCCTGCCCCTGCCGTCCTCCGCCACCCGGCGACCAGCCGCGCCCGCCCAGGTACCCCTCCTCCTTCCTCCTTCCTCCCTCTCCACCCTTCCTCCCCATTCCCTCCCTCAGTAGCTATCAAAAAAACATACATGAACACCTAAAAAAATCTGTATGCAACACCTAAAAAAAATCTGATTTTGAATTAAACATAAATAAACTTGCTAAGGGGTGATGAATGTACATATTTGTATGCAACACATAGGGATTTAACAAATACGGTTAGGTGACCGACAGCCAATTAGCATCACCAGGCACAACACCTGCTGTGTTCCAGTTATTTAGGGAAGGAACCCTGTTGTGTTCAATAGATGCAAGCAAACACCAACAGACCAATCATCAGTAAGAAGTGAGTGACTTGTAGGTTTATTAATTAAAATACTGCATAAGGCTAGGTATGCAGGGCTATTTGATATTAATAACACCAATAGTAGCGCGTTGATGCCGATGGTGCTCAGTTATCAGATGTATAGATGTACCAACTAGACTGTATATATCTATATTCAGCACATACATCAACATAGCCCATTGGAAGAAGGGAAGCAGAACCTTTAGCATTACTAAATTGTAATTTCTGAACAAATTAAATGATAACCTTATTTAAATTCTGGAATTTAAAGAAAGAGGCAATGAAATTCTCCTAGTTGAGAAGTTAGTCATCTTGTAGGGCACTGAATTGACCCATGCTCAAGCTCAAAATAGCTTAGCAGTTTAAAAAAAATGGGTACTAGAAATTCAGTAGATTGCAAGGAATAGAAACTTCCAGGCAAGAGGTCAGGTCACCACTTGATCTTGGCACCAACCAGATCAGGCAATTAGCTACTATATTAAAAAACTACTAAGAATTTGTGAATGAGATCTCAAGATTTATTCTGCTGTATTAAAAAACTACTAAGAATTTGTGAATGAAATTCTCCACCCTTCCTCCCCATTCCCTCCCTCCCTCCCCTCGACCGTGGTACACAATCTGTGCGTGCAAGTGCAATCTCTGGAGCCCTTTCGAGTATGGTCACAGAATAGTTCCATTATAAGAGTGCTATTATAAGAGTACAATATGCTAATGATACCCTTTTATTGTTGGAAAATGATGCTGGAATTGCTCTGAATCTGAAATGGATTCTAACCTGTTTTGAACAAATTGCTGGGATGACAATTAACTATCATAAGTGTACTCTTATCCCTATTAACTTGACAGTTAATGATCTCACTCCATTTGTGGACATTTTCCAATGCATAGTTGGGGATTTGTGGACATTTTCCAATGCATAGTTGGGCAATAAAAGATACATTCACTTGAATGCAGTGTGCTTTTTTCTTTTCCAAAGGAAAAGAAAATGTGGTGTATAACAAATGTATTATTTGGTGGAAATTGAGATATCATATTAATCATTGACAAATTGGCTTTGAACAAATAATCTTAAATCCATGCATACCTACACAATTCATCTATTTGCAATGTGATGTTGTAAGGGTACTAATTGGTCTCTTCTGCTGCTTATCAGAGATGGGGGGAAGCAGCCACCGCCGCTCTGCCTCACCGGAGTACGAGTTGGATGCTTTCGAGTTCTTCAGTGTCATACTTGGGACTTCAGTATCAGCCACGAGGCAGGTATATAAAACGAGAGATCTCCCCTTCACCCATCTCATTATGATAACTCTGTTGTTTGCTACATCACTCCTTGTCCCAAATTGCAGAGGCTGCCTGACACTTTTATGAACATGCTGGGTGAAGATCCGCCAGATAATGTGAAGCTCCGACAGGCCGGCAGCGGGGTTCGCAGGCTGTGGGACGTGGAGTTGGTGATCGAGGAGGGCCACATGTACCTGTGCCGTGGCTGGGAGAAGTTCTACAGTGCCTACGACCTGCGTACTGGGTACTTTCTTCTCTTCAGGTACGACGATGACGCCACAATGCTCATCGTGAAGGTTTTCAACACGACTATGTGTCGCATGCGCTACGCTGACGACGAAGATGCCAGTGCGTTCTGCCTCTTCTTATTCCTCTACATTTGGCTTTGTCTCACATCGATTGTTAACGGCCATTGTTGCATTTGGACAGGCAATGGGAGCAGCAGCAGCGACACTGGCTACAGCCAAAGCAGCAGCGATTATGGCTGTAGCAAAAGCAACATCGATTCTAGCTTTAGCGAAAGCAGCAGCGATTCTGGCAGCAGCAAAGACAGCAAGAAGGATGATCCAAACTGGAGTGGGGGAGAAGAGGAGCAGAGTGGGGATGAGGACCTGCAGGATGACGATGGGCATCAGGCTGAGGATGACCTAGCGCTGGTGGTGGCTGACCAAGGGCAAGAGATGGTGGTGGCTGACCATGGGCAAGAGATGGTGGTGGCTGACCATGGGCAAGAGATGGTGGTGGCTGAGGATGACCTAGCGATGGTCGTGCCCGTCCAGCCTGAAGGTGGCCTCGCGATGGTGGTGGTGTCTGACAATGACCACGCACCGGTGGTGGCGCCGGCGATCCCACAGCTGGGCGACATGACCACGCCAATTGTGGTAGAAGACTACATCCCACAGCTGCCTCCACCGACTCGCCGCTCTTGGCGCATCAGGCTGAGGAAGGAGAAGGAGAAGAACAATGAGAACTGAACTATGTGAAACTTTTGTAATATGGTGTTGGATGGATAACGGTGTTGGATGAACAATGTGAAACTTTTGTAATATGTAACGATGGAACTATGTGTTGGCTATGTATGTATATATGAGGAAACTTGTGTGTTGGATATGATTGTTATATGGATGCTTGTTGTATATATATGTGTTGGATATCTCATATGTGAAATAGTGACCTGAGATTAAGAAAAAATGAATTTTTTTAAAAAAATGTTACTAGTGGCGCACTTCCATCTGGTGCGCCATTAGTATACGAGTTACTAATGGCGCACCCGTGGTGCGCCATTAGTATACCAGATACTAATGGCGCACCTGTGGTGCGCCATTACTAAAATATTCTAGTGGCGTGGTGCTAGTGGCGCACCAGTAGTGCGCCATTAGTACGCAAAACAGGTGCGCCACTAGTAAGCCAAATGATCAATCTTATGGCCACATTCATGGCATAGTTTGTTCAAATAATCTCATATTATGCACAAGGGTGCATATTGGAATGGAAAACAATGTTGCCTAAGGAAGTTTTCATTTTCTTTGGACGAAAATTCAATTTTCCATTTTCCGAGTGCCCAAAATGAGTTTTTTTGTGAAGGACCTACCATATATTTGTTGCAAAATTGGACCAAGTCAATTTTATAAAATACTAGGCCATATTTAACGCACAATTGACAAAATGGTTGGGTGTTAAAAGCTTTGATCCACCTCTGGTGAAAAAGACAAATTTACGCCGATTCAGGAGGAAGCGGGTCAAATTTGAACTGCGGCTGCCTCATGGTTTGCTCTTTATTTTTTCCAAAAATCATTTCTAGGTACATAAGTATATATTTAATCGGAGAAACGTCAAAAAAATTCCAAGATTCAACCACTAGCTAGGAACGGTCATTCCCGCCGTTTTGACCACATTTTGAAACGGGTATGAAAAATTCAAAAAAAAAATCAAAAAAATTGGTAGACCTTCGCATTGTGTCATTACATGTGACCAAGTTACCAGGAAAAATAATAAACTTGTAATACAATAATTCTTTTGAGAAAGTGTTCTTAGAAATGAGCTATCATGTGTGAAGATTCATGGCTTTCAAGCGCAACGATCAATCTTATGGCCACATTCATGGCATAGTTTGTTCAAATGATCTCATATTGTTCACAAGGGTGCATCTTGGAATGGAAAACAATGTTTCCTAAGAGAGTTTTCATTTTCTTTGGACGAAAAATCAATTTTCCATTTTCCGAGTGCCCAAAATGAGTTTTTTTTGTGAAAGACCTACCATATATTTGTTGCAAAATTAGACCAAATCAATTTTATAAAATACTAGGCCATATTTAATGCACAATTGACAAAATGCTTGGGTGTCAAAAGTTTTGATCCACCTCTGGTGAAAAACATAAATTTCCGCCGATTCAGTAGGAAGCGGGTCAAATATGAACTGTAGCTGCCTTATAGTTTCCTCTTTATTTTTTCCAAAAATCATTTCTAGATACATAAGTATATATTTAATCAGAAATACATGGTTTGGTGGCGATACATCGTGGTTTGGCGGTGGCCAAGGGCCCCAACTCCAGAGCGCGTAAACTCGCATGACCGCCGCGTGGTCACCGCGTGACCGTGGCATTGCCCTGCGTTCTGGATGGCATAGGCATGTCTAGTGGGTTTGGAACTCCCCAGGTAGGTGCTAGGAAGAAAATGACAAAGGAAGAATCTAACAAGGAGACTGAACTATGCTCAAACATGAATTAGCAGCCAAGTGTTTGATTAGCGGTACGGGAAATGCACATGGCCAATGGGCGTGAGTTTTGGCCGAGGATGATCATCTACTAAGAAGACTGTCGTCACAAATTTTCAGCTCAAATGGAGGAGCTTAGGTGGCATTTGCTTTGCAACGTACCACACTGGACAAAAATATGAATGTTGAAGCTAGACTCAAATGAATGAATGGATTGATGTGAAATTTGGAGGAGGATGATAATTTGGGCAGGTGAAGCCACAATAAAAATTTCATACCATTTGGATACATAAAATTGGTACTTCCTTCACAGTGCTCTCCACTGAACAGAAAATTGGGAAAATACTGAGGGAAATTGGCTAGAATAAATGAGCTAAAATTTGGTGGAGGGAGGTTCTATGGGCAGGGTATTGTCGTGTTAAATTTTCAGCGATTATAAATCAACATAAATAATAGTTGCTCCACAAACTGAAAATATCACTAGAAACAAAGATTGGATGCTGAGCTCACATGTATTGTTAGATGGGGCTCAAATTTCATGGAGATCTATGATTTGGGAATATAGAAGATGTGGCAAAAATTTAGCTCATTAGGATATGCCTAGCTAGTACTTCCTTCGCAATAGTTCAAGCTGAACAAAAACTTTGGAAATTTGCCGAGGAAGATTTACCAGGAAAATGGAGTTGAATATTGTCATGAGGCAATGATTTGGATAGTAAAGAATGCCCAATTTTTTGGGAATTTTGGGAATGACAGAAATATAGGTTGCTTCACAACCTAGGGCAAAAATTGACACATGGACATGACACATAGGCCAAACTGATGAGGTGGCGCCTAGTCATAGCAATCCACCACAATTTACAAGGTTAAGACCATCTATATTGGTCGTGATCAGCTAGAAATAAGGCAGCGGACCAGTGCTGTTTGCTTCATGACCATTTCGTGTAAGGAAATTACGACCTTTTTGACGAAAATGGTCGTTATAGTTTAGGGTTTGGAGCCCCCCGAACAGCTTCTGACCAATTGGTCTCAAATGGTCGTAGCTTTATGACCAATTCTTTCAGGGTCACTGACAGAAGGTCACAAGTTGACATATTTCTTGTAGTGGGCCGTTGTGACAGATACCGTGAGGGCGTCGAGCTCAGCCAAAGACGAAGCACCGCCGAGCACGTCCGGTGCCGGAGCCGGTGCGGGAGTAGGTGCAGGAGCAGGTGCATGTGTTAGTGCAACGCTATTCGAGCTGCTCCCGAAGAAGTCAGCAAGGGGAAAGTCCGCTGCATTTTTTCTGGATTTTGCCTGCTCCAATTGAAAATGGCCAGAACCAAGACAGTAGACATATCTGCAACCACCTGTTTTGCGGCAGCTACCGCTGTTGCGACTGTCTCAGATGATTTCTTTTCAACAGCAATCTGAACCTTCTTGTCGATGTTTTCTTCAGTTAACCTCCGTCTTTCCTTTCTCTCCTTCGTGGTCTCACGGTAGTACTTCTTCCACGTGGCGCCATCTCCGACACCATGCACGCGTTCATACGACGGCCGAGTCTCCACCGGGAGTCCTTTCAATATGTTCAATGCTCGATTGAATGGAGTGTCCCACTTGGGCCTCGCCAATGCCTCAAACGGCGAGTCGCTTTCGGGCGCAATCCTGTGCTGCTCTCTTTGCAAAAGGAACAAGGATCGTTTACAAATATGACGAACGTCCAGTCGAATTGATCATAAACTAAAATTACCAGCAGTCTCATGAACTCCGTCGTGACCGGGTCCGTCTCGAAAACCTTCTTGACTGAGTCCCAATGGTGCCGTGCCCTGAGGACATCACGCTCCTGTGGGACGGTGAAGTCTGCCAAGGGGTCTGGGATGCCCAGACTCTCGCGTTCTGTGTCCTCCTTGGCCCATCTGGACCTCTTCTCGCCGTAACCACGGCTTTCGAGGTGGTGGCTCCCCATGTTCCTCTATTGAAGCCCCTTCATGTACTTTGACTTTTTTTTGGCAGCTTCGGCCTCGCAAGCCGCCTTGAATATTTCAAAGTGCTCTACCATGATTGTAGGATTATCCTTTACAATCTCGGAATAGGGTTCCTTTTTGTTGACGATCCGATGTTTCACCCTTGCTTTCCAGGCGGCCAACGCATCGCTAAACTTGGTCATGGCGTGTTTGTTTATCTTCTTCATTGCCGGGTCCTTATCTGGATCTTTATAATCCTTTTCATTCCGGCCCGGGAACAAGAATATCTGGTGCAGCTTCTTTAGGAGGGAGGGCCTCATATTATCAATCTTCTGTAGTTTCTCATCGTTGATGGTGTCGGTTGTCCGTACAATACAGCCTAGATTGCCGTAGCATGGTCGCGCTTCCTCGGGCGCTATTGGCTCAAAAATTCTGTCGTCCATCTCCATGACCACCAGTTTAGTAGTCATGAGCTGGTTTGGGCGCCGTGGCCTCTTTGCTTTCGGTTCTAGACCGGCTCCGCTAGTCTCGGCGCCGGTGTCGGCGCCGGTGTCAGTCTCATCGCCGGTCTGCATGTCAGTATCAGTCCCTGATGCGACAGGTGGGCCTAGCAACAACATCCGTTGATCGTCGGCTTCCCTCAAAAATTCGTCTGCCGCCAGGTAGACGTCGTCGCAATCAACATAACCATGTCCTTCATCGTTGCTAGCCATGTTTCCTATGATTAAATCTAGTCAATTAATTCTAGACCTAATAAAATGAATAATGACATAAAAAAGGCCTATGTTTTGCAGGAACGTTGACTCCTTCCCGGTGCGGCAAATCCCGGGCACTCGATATGTCCTAGTTTGTAGCACAAGTCATGCCGAAATTCACGGAAAATTTCGGCATGACCTTTGCTAAAAACTGGAGAAATCGAGCACCTGAAATTTGCCGGAACGGAAATGAATCAACATTCCGGCAAACCTTAGGCCACTCGGCTTCATTCCCTGGAAATAGTGTTCAAATATCCATCTTTGACACCGCAACACATGTCCAAATATACACGAGCAACCACATGTCCAAATATAAATGTCCAAATTTCAGAAGCTAATTCAAAAACTAAGTGTAGAAGAAAATTCATTTAACAACTAATAGAACAAAATTCAGTTAACTTTAGTGCTCTATAATGATGAAAGAAAAAACATTCTGTTAACTACTAATTTCATTCATTTAGGTTATTCATTTAACTTCACCTAATTAACCTACTGTACAACTACTACTAGCAGCACTACTAACCTAATTGGGATAATTGTATTTATACCCTTAGTTGTGTCCCCCTCAACCGAATTGCACCTAGTTTTTGAAAACACGTGGTCTTGCCCGACCCACTTTCTCATCTTGTGCTTTTGCCCTTTGACCGTTTGACCGTCACTTTGAAAACTTCATAACTAATTCATACTAAATCAGAGAAATGCAAATAAGATATCAAAATGTTTGGAAAAACATCACCTGTATGTCAATGTCACTTGCATTCATGACAAAAGTGTTGGTAAGTGCCCATCTGAGTTTTAGCTCTTATCATACCACCATGAACAGGAAACTCTAAAAAAACTTTGGGTGTTGGTCACATGGCGATGTGAACTATGGGTGTTAATCACATGGCGATGTGAACTATTGGTGTTAAATCACATGGTGATGTGATCTAGATTATTGACTCTAGTGCAAGTGGGAGACTGAAGGAAATATGCCCTAGAGGCAATAATAAAGTTGTTATTTTATATTTCCTTATATCATGATAAATGTTTATTATTCATGCTAGAACTGTATTAACCGGAAACTTGATACATGTGTGAATACATAGACAAAACATTGTGTTCCTAGTATGCCTCTACTAGACTAGCTCGTTAATCAAAGATGGTTAAGTTTCCTAACCATAGACATGTGTTGTCATTTGGTAAATGGGATCACATCATTAGGAGAATGATGTGATGGACAAGACCCATCCGGTAGCTTAGCATAATGATCGTTAAGTTTTATTGCTATTGCTTTCTTCATGACTTATACATATTCCTTTGACTATGAGATTATGCAACTCCCGAATACCATAGGAACACCTTGTGTGCTATCAAACATCACAACATAACTGGGTGATTATAAAGATGCACTACAGGTGTCTCCGAAGGTGTTTGTTGGGTTGGCATAGATCAAGATTAGGATTTCTCACTCCGAGTATCGGAGAGGTATCTCTGGGCCCTCTCGGTAATGCACATCATGACAAGCCTTGAAATCAATGTGACTAATGAGTTAGTTACAGGATGATGCATTACGGAACGAGTAAAGAGACTTGCTGGTAACGAGATTGAACTAGGTATGAGGATACTGACGATCGAATCTCGGGCAAGTAACATACCGATGACAAAGGGAATGGCGTATGTTGTCATTACGGTTTGACTGATAAAGATCTTCGTAGAATATGTAGGAACCAATATAAGCATCCTGGTTCCGCTTGGTTATTGACCGGAGAAGTGTCTCGGTCATGTCTACATAGCTCTCGAACCCGTAGGGTCCACACGCTTAACGTTCGATGATGATTTGTATTATGAGTTATGTGTTTCGGTGATCGAAGATTGTTCGGAGTCCCGGATGAGATCACGGACATGACGAGGAGTCTCGAAATAGTCGAGAGGTAAAGATTGATATATTGGACGTGAAGGAAATTTGCCCTAGAGGCAATAATAAAGTTGTTATTTATATTTGCTCATATCATAATAAATGTTTATTATTCATGCTAGAATTGTATTAACCGGAAACATAGTACATGTGTGAATACATAGACAAACAGAGTGTCCCTAGTATGCCTCTAGTTGACTAGCTCGTTAGTTTCCTAGCCATAGACATGTGTTCTCATTTGATGAACGGCATCACATCATTAGAGAATGATGTGATGGACAAGACCCATCCGTTAGCTTAGCATAATGATCGTTTAGTTTTATTGCTATTGCTTTCTTCATGACTTATACATGTTCCTCTGACTATGAGATTATGCAACTCCCGAATACCGGAGGAACACCTTGTGTGCTATCAAACGTCACAACGTAACTGGGTGATTATAAAGATGCTCTACAGGTGTCTCCCAAGGTTTTTGTTGGGTTGGCATAGATCAAGATTAGGATTTGTCACTCCGTGTATCGGAGAGGTATCTCTGGGCCCTCTCGGTAATGCTCATCACTATAAGGCTTGCAAGCAATGTGACTAATGAGTTAGTTACGGGATGATGCATTACGGAACGAGTAAAGAGACTTGCCGATAACGAGATTGAACTAGGTATGATGATATCGACGATCGAATCTCGGGCAAGTAACATACCGATGACAAAGGGAACAAAGTATGTTGTTATGCGGTTTGACCGATAAAGATCTTCGTAGAATATGTAGGAGCCAATATGAGCATCCAGGTTCCGCTATTGGTTATTGACCGGAGATGTGTCTCGGTCATGTCTACATAGTTCTCGAACCCGTAGGGTCCGCACGCTTAACGTTCGATGACGATTTGTATTATGAGTTATGTGATTTGATGAACCGAAGTTTGTTCGGAGTCCCGGATGAGATCACGGACATGACGAGGAGTCTCGAAATAGTCGAGACATAAAGGTTGATATATTGGAAGGTTGCATTTGGACATCAGAATAGTTCCGGGATGTTCGGGCATTTTTTCGGAGTACCGGGAGGTTATCGGAACCCCCCGGGGAGTTAATGGGCCTTCATGGGCCCTACTGGAGAGAGGAGGCAGCGGTCAGGTGGAGGCGCGCGCCCCCTAAGCCCAAACCGAATTGGACTAGGGTTGGGGGGGCTCCCCTTTCCTTCTTCTCTCTTCTCCCTTCCCTCCTTCTGCTAGTTGGAATATGAAAGGGGGGTGAATCCTATTTGGACCGGGAGTCCAAGTAGGGCTCCCCCCTTTGGCGCGCCCCCTCTAGGGCCGGCCTCCTCTTCCCCCTCCTTTATATATGTTTGAGGGGGGCACCCCAAAGGCACACCAAAGTTTCTCTTAGCCGTGTGCGGTGCCCCCCTCCACAGTTACACACCTCGGTCATATCGTCGTAGTGCATAGGCGAAGCCCTGCGCCGGTAACTTCATCATCACCATCGCCACACCATTGTGCTGACGAAACTCTCCCTCAACCTCAACTGGATTAAGAGCTCGAGGGATGTCATCGAGCTGAACGTGTGCTGAACGCAGAGGTGCCATACGTTCGGTGCTTGGATCGGTTGGATCACGAAGACGTTCGACTACATCAACCGCATTACTAAACGCTTCCGCTTTCGGTCTACGAGGGTACGTGGACACACTCTCCCCGCTCATTGCTATGCTTCTCCTAGATAGATCTTGTGTGATCGTAGGAATTTTTTTGAATTACTACGTTCCCCAACAGTGGCATTCGAGCCAGGTCTATGCGTAGATGTTATATGCACGAGTAGAACACAAAGATTTGTGGGTGATAATAGTCATACTGCTTACCAGCAACTTCTTACTTTGATTCGGCGGTATTGTTGGATGAAGCGGCCCAGATCGACATTACATGACCGCGTTCATGAGACTAGCGGGTGTCTGTTTCTCCAACTTTAGTTGAATCGAGTTTGACTACGCCCGGTCCTTGTTGAAGGTTAAAACAACACAATTGACGAAAAATCGTTGTGGTTTTGATGCGTAGGTAAGAACGGTTCTTGCTAGAAGCCCATAGCAGGCACGTAAAACTTGCAACAACAAAGTAGAGGACGTCTAACTTGTTTTTGCAGGGCATGTTGTGATTTGATATGGTCAAGACGTGCTGAGATATAAATTGTTGTATGAGATGATCATGTTTTGTAACCGTTATCGGCAACTGGCAGGAGCCTTATGGTTGTCGCTTTATTGTATGAAATGCAATCGCCATGTAATTGCTTTACTTTATCACTAAGAGGTAGCGATAGTCGTAGAAGCAATAGTTGGCGAGACGACAACGATGCTACGATGGAGATCAAGGTGTCAATCTGGTGACGATGGAGATCATGACGGTGCTTTGGAGATGGAGATCAAAGGCACAAGATGATGATGGCCATATCATGTCACATATTTTGATTTCATGTGATGTTTATCTTTTATGCATCTTATTTTGCTTAGTCCAGCGGTAGCATTATAAGATAATCCCTCACTAAATTTCAAGGTATAAGTGTTCTCCCTGAGTATGCACCGTTGCTACAGTTCGTCGTGCCGAGACACCACGTGATGATCGGGTGTGATAAGCTCTACGTTCACATACAACGGGTGCAAGCCAGTTTTGCACACGCAGAATACTCGGGTTAAAGTTGACAAGCCTAGCATATGCAGATATGGCCTCGGAACACTGAGACCAAAAGGCCGAACGTGAATCATATAGTAGATATGATCAACATAGTGATGTTCACCATTGAAAACTACTCCATCTCACGTGATGATCGGACATGGTTTAGTTGATATGGATCAAGTGATGATTTAGAGTACTAGAGGGATGTCTATCTAAGTGGGAGTTCTTAAGTAATATGATTAATTGAACTTTAATTTATCATGAACTTAGTACCTGATAGTTTTCGCATGTCTATGTTGTTGTAGATCAATGGTCCGTGCTACCGTTCCCTTGAATTTTAATGCGTTCCTAGAGAAAGCTAAGTTGAAAGATGATGGTAGCAACTACATGGACTGGGTCCATAACTTGAGGATTATACTCATTGCTGCATAGAAGAATTACGTCCTGGAAGCACCGCTAGCTGCAAGACCCGCTGCAGGAGCAACTCCGGACGTTATGAACGTCTGGCAGAGCAAAGCTGATGACTACTCGATAGTTCAGTGTGCCATGCTTTACGGCTTAGAAACGGGACTTCAACGACGTTTTGAATGTCATGGAGCATTTGAGATGTTCCAGGAGTTGAATTTAATATTTCAAGCAAATGCCCGGATTGAGAGATATGAAGTCTCCAATAAGTTCTATAGCTACAAGATGGAGGAGAATAGTTCTGTCAGTGAACATATACTCAGAATGTCTGGGTACCACAACCACTGAATCAACTGGGAGTTAATCTTCCTGATGATAGTGTCATTGATAGACTTCTTCAATCACTACCACCAAGCTACAAACGCTTCGTGATGAACTATAATATGCAAGGGATGGAACACTGAAACTGATGAAGTCCTTGAAACCAAGAACCATGAAACACCTATTAGACCTACCTCTCCTAGATTTAAATTTCCTAAGGTACCTCAAGGTTATGTTATGGATGAGGAGACAGCTAGGGACTTTCTTGCTTGCAATGATAGAGATGATCTTAAGAAATTACTACGCAAACTGAAAGAAAAATCTTTGAATGCTAGAAAGAAATGTGATCCTAAGTTTCTTACTTCACCTATCTTTGTTACTGATAAGGATTATGAATTCTCTGTCGACCCAAAGTTAATTACTTTGGTTGAATCTGATCCTTTTTATGGCTATGAAACTGAAACTGTAGTGGCACATCTTACTAAACTGAATGATATAGCCACCCTTTTTGCTAATGATGAGAAAATGTGCTACTACTATATCCTCAAATTATTTATGTTCACATTAATGGGTGATGCTAAGATATGGTACGATACTCTTACTCCTGGTTGTGTGCGTTGTCCGTAGGATATGATTTACTACTTCTCTGAAAAATATTTTACTCCTCATAAGAAACAAGCTGCCTTGCAAGAAATATTTAACTTTGAGCAAATTGAAGAAGAGAGTCCCCACAAGCTTGGGGGATGCTTCTCCAATTGCTTAATGCTTTGCCTGATCATCCTCTTAAGAAAAATGAAATACTTGATATCTTCTATAATGGACTAACCGATGCTTCTAGGGACTTCCTAGATAGTTGTGCTGGTTGTGTTTTCAGGGAACACACTGTTGAACAAGCTGATTAATTATTGAATAATATAGTGAAGATTTATGATGATTGGACTATCCCTGAACCACCTCCTAAACCCACTCTGAAGAAGAGGGGTATCTTATATCTAAGTCCTGAAGATATGCAAAAGGCAAAGAAATGCATGAAGGGAAAGGTATTAAAGCTGAGGATGTTAAGAATTTACCACCAATTGAAGAAATACATGGCCTTAACACCCCACCAGCTGCACAGGTGGTAGAGGTAATCTCTTTAATGAAATTTGATGAAGGTGACATCCCCTATAATAAACATCCTAGCCAATGCTTATATGAGTTTGACAACTACATTAGAAAAAATATCACTTCAATGCAAATGTTATGAAACAATTAAAATATAAATCTCATATGAGTGCTCGCTTGAGTGACTTGCTATTTAGAATCACTAATGGTGTTAGAGGTTTAGGAAAGCATGCCTCTATGGTTCAAACCCAGTTAGAACAAGTTGCTAAATCTGAAAGAGAATTGCTAGATGAAATGAAAGATATGATAGGAGAGACTTTGTTGCTAGAAAACATGGTAAAGAAAGAGAGCCATGGGTTTAGAAACCCATGCCCTTTCCACCTAAACCATCCAAGAAAAAAGATGATGAAGAATTTGAACGCTTTGCTAAAATGCATAGGCCAGTATTTTTGCGTACTCGCTTGACTGATTTACTGAAGATCGCCCATTATGCAAAATACATGAAAGACATCATCACTAATAAAAGAAAGATATCTGAAGCTAAAATCTCCACCATGCTTACTAATTATTCTTTTAAGGATGGAGTACCTAAAAAACTTGGAGATCTGGGAATACCAACTATACCTTGCTCCATCAAAAGAAATTAATTATGTCAAAACTGCTTTATGTGATCTAGGAGCTGGTGTTAGTGTTATGGCTTTCTCTTTATATAAAAGACTTGATTTGAATAAACTCACACCTACTGAAATATCTTTGCAAATGGCTGACAAATCAACTGCCATACCTATCGGTATTTGTGAGGATGTGCCTGTTCTTGTTGCAAATGTTACTATCTTAACAGACTTTGTTATACTTCAGATGCCCGAGGACGACAACATGTCGATTATCCTTGGTAGACACTTTTTGAATATTGCAAGGGCTGTTATTGATTGCAATAAAAGCAAGGTCACTTTTCATACCAATGGTAATGAGCATACGGTGCATTTTCCGAGGAAACAATTCCAAGTGAATGGTATAATGTTATTGAAAAATCTCCGACACTCACTATTGGAAGTTTTCAACTACTTCTACCTACTGCCAAAAAGAAGTATGATATACTTATTGTTGGGGATGTGCATATCCCTGTTGAGGTAACTTAGTGTTCACGAAAGTTCTTCGGTTTCATGCTAACCGAAAGTGGTTGTTAATAAGACTCGATCAACCTTATTAATGGACCATTTTCGAGAGGTATGAAGTTGATGAATTTAGTAGACATAACCTTCTGTCCCTAACTTTTGTTTTCTGTTTTTCTTAGTTAAATTAAAATAAAATACCATGCTTATCCTATTTTTTGAATTTTCCGTGCAATAGAAAGGGCCCAAAAATAAAAGTTCTCAAAATGCCCTGAATTTTAACACGATATTTTCAGAATATTTCCGAATTTTTAGTACAAATAGCCCCAGGCACGCCCTGGTGGGTTGTCCCCCCACGTGGTGACCACAAGACACCAGGGCGTGCTAGCAACCCCAGGCGCGCCCTGGTGGGTTGTGCCCCCCACGTGGGTCCCCTCATTCATCTCTTTAGCCCATGTAATCTCCTACCTCCAGAAAAAAAATCACCATAGCTCTCTCTCTCTCACTCTCTCTCTCTCGTGTTCTTGCTCTCAAACCCACGGATTTCGATCTCTTTGCTCGAAGCTCCGTTTCCGCAACTATTTTGGGGATTGCTACTTGGTATGTGACTCCTCCATTGCTCAAATTAGTTTTTGCTTTACTGGTTTGTACTTTGAATAGTTAGCTACTCTTGGTGTTGTTGTAAATGGGCTTGCATGTTGAATTCTTAGAGTTCTAAGTAGTTTGAATGCTCAATATGGCCTCTAGGCATCCTTATGAGAAGTTGCTATCAATCTTATGAAGTTTTGTTAACAACAATTTTGTGTCCCAAAATTTTTCACAAATTATTTGCAAATAAAAATTCAATTCTTTAGGAGTTCTTCGAGGAGGAGATCTTCGGAGGCATCATCGAGTAGTAGCTTGATACATCGGTCCTATGTTGAGCCAAGTGCGAGCTCAATGCGGGATGGCGCTACCAAATCATGCCTATGGTCGTGTAACAATTTCATGATGAGTGCAGGTATTAAAGAAGAATTTGAGCAATATGTTCACAATGCCAAGCTTGGTCCCTACATTGAAGATAAGTGCATCCAACATCTCAACCTCATAGAAACGTTCACTAAGAAATTTAAATATCATCCTCGTGAGTCTAGAGTTCCGTTTAGTCTTTATGATCAGCCTTTTACCATGCCACTAGATGCGTTCTGTAATGCTTGCAAAATTCCATATTGGGGTTCGCTGGACGAGTCACCAAGATCTGAGTATGAGTCATTTTTGACTAGTCTTTGTTACGGTGAGGATAGAGGAGTGACACAAGGTAGAATAAAAAGTATTCATTTCCTATCAATTCACTACTTTGCACTCTTTAATGGCAAATGCATCGTGGGCAAGCAGGATTGCAGCACACTATGTGCCCTTGACTTAAGCCTCATACACACTGCTTTGACTAGAATTAAATGCTATAATCTTGGAGCGATAATTGCACGAAGGTTGCAATACAATGCTACCAGTGGTTACTTTTACGGTGGGATTTATGCTTCTCCTTTAGCTAAAGAGGTTGGTGTTACACCTCGGCCTTATGATCCCATTTTACATACTAAGTACTTAGACTTTGAGGCCATGAAGTGCCATAAGTTCCTTAAGGGCAAAATCACTGATTATACTTATAACTTGAGGTTCAATAAAGAAACCATTGTGCCTGCTGTTTTGCCTGCGCCTACTCTCTTTGATTTTCATAGCAAAATAAGATATTGGAGGATTTTAGCGCCAAACAGGACAAAGCTAATAAGCTTGCTAAGCTTATTGCCAGCATGGTGCATACCCAGGATAATGTTTCTTGAGCTCTTCTGAAGTTGTTTCAGTTATGGACTTGTTTTGCTGCCGCGTTTATTTGCACTGGTGGCCAATTTTGACGGCGAGTGTATGTAATATGCTGCTTTGTTCCCTATATTTGCACTGGTGGCGAACTTTAATGTCCAGTGGATGTAATATGTGTAATAGCTATAATATGCTAGCGTTAGTTGCTTGCTTATTTAATTCCTTATTGTCATGTTTAGTTGTTTGCTTGTAGTCACTGCAGTTCTTTTCCGCATTTTTCGAGTGGCCACAATAACCTATTTTTGGTAACTAGGCCACAATAATCATGGCAACACACGGACTGTTGTAACCATGGGCCTCCTGCGGGCCATAGGATACGTGGGCCTTCAATGGGCCGTAGGATCCATGGACTTTCTACGGGCCGTAGGATCCATGGGTCTTCTACGGGCCGTAGGATCCATGGACCTTCTACAGGGCGTATATTCATTTCGCCAAACATGGGCCGTACTATTCGTGGACCATAACGGGCCGTTAATAGGCTGTATTTGACAACGCTATGAAAACAGCCCAACAGGTTAACGGGCCACAAACGGGCCGAACGTAACCATGGGCTGTATTTTGCCCACAAATGGAACAGGCCAGTAACTGACCGTATCTAACCGAATTCTAGAAATGAGCCCAAGAATAAATGGGCCCTTAGAAGGCCGAAAGTTAACACGGGCTGGAAACGGCCGACGGAATAATGGACCGTTAATGGGTATAAAGCGATACACTGTTCATTATGGGCCAGTTTCATCTCGGGCCTTTAATGGGCCGAGAGTTACAAAGGGCTTCGTATGGGCCGAAAGACATCATGGGCCATACATGGGCCGGAAGTTACAACGGTCTGGAATCATATTGGACGGCCCAGGTGAAGCTACTGGGCTGAATTCTGATAGGCCGTAACGGGCCGGTAGTTAGCGGGCCATAAATGGGCTATATACGAATAGGCCGTTAACAGGCTTTCCGTGGGCCTACCCGTTACCTTTTGAGCAAGTCAAATGGGCCGACCTTTTCACCGGAATGGGCCTCTGTTGGGCCGTGCCACGTGTCGACGTATCATCGTCGCCTCCTGTCCAATGAGTGGATGATATCTATCCCAACGGTGAGCCAACATGTGTTTCCTCTGGCCAATGAGAATTTTACACGTGGAAAATACCCATTGGTCCGGGCTGTTAATGGGTTATCGGATCCAAAACCGGACCCGATAGCTTAACGGCGACCTGTTACGGTGGATGCCACGTGTCGGTCACCCTTGACGAAAGCACTTCTATAACGCGCGATCTATCGTCATGGAAGTGGACACTTCCGTGATGATAACTTTGGTAATGTCATGGAACACTTATACGACAACACAGGTATGACTATCTTGATTATATCATAAAATCGTCATGGATGCATGACAGAAAACGTGACCTACTATGACAAACACGTCTCATCACGGAAGTGTATTTTTTGTAGTGTGAGTAGTTTGCCACAGACCTACGGGTCCATAGCTAGTAGCTAGATGGCTTCTTCTCTCTCTTTGATCTTCAATACAATGTTCTCCTTGATGTTCTTGGAGATCTATCTGATGTAATATTCTTTTGCAGTGTCTTTGTCGAGATCCGATGAATTTGGATTTCATATTATCTATGAATATTATTTGAGTCTTTTCTGAATTCTTATATGCATGATTTGATATCTTTGTATTTCTCTTCGAATTATCGGCTTGGTTTGGCCAACTAGACTGGTTCTTCTTGCAATGGGAGGTATCTTTTCTGATGTGCAGTTTGGCCTATGAGCTTGCGGTAGCTAAGAAGTTCCAGAGGTGACTTCTTTTTCCAAGATTATTGCTATATACTATTTCCCTATTTAACTTCATGGATGGCCTAAGTATGATTTTATTTCTTTGCATTGTGTCATTCAGTTTGTGGGATATGAAATATTATGCTTCAGGTTGCGGATTTTTTTATTGTCCCAGGATTTTGCTACTGCCTTGCCTAAGAAAATGAAAACTCCTTAATTATGGGTGTGTGCAGGAGGGGGGGGGGTTAACTGTTGCGGTGATTCTATGTCATGTGTTCGAAACCATATTTACCTGCAGGCCCTATTTGGTAGTTTTTTAAGCTATTGCCCTTACGCTTTCTGAGTTTTTTGTGCCTTCTCAATAAGTTGATTGCATTGACTTTTTGTACATTAAAAAAGTAGTGAATTCATTAGATGATTATACCTAGGTGATGTTTAGGTCCAGATGTGGATCTTTTTGTCCATAAAGCAGAGCATGCTTCATGTATTTCTACAATGAAAGTACAATGATGGAGTAGGTTGATTATATTCATATTTATTATGTAGATATCTAATTGATGCATACATTCTGTTGGCGTGATACATCATTATTGAAAAACAATGATAGTGACATGTTGTGCTAGATGTTTGATGTTTGGCTTTAATAAGTACTCCCTCCATCCCACAATATAAGACGTTTTGCAAGCTATTTTAGCTTGCAAAAACATCTTATACTATGGGAGAGAGGGAGTTATTATTTCTCAAGAAGGGGATACAATTACATTGTCCTCTTCCATTTTGCAGGCTTTTTTCTCATTATGTTGTCCTCTTTCATTTATGCGGGATTTTATTTTCTCTAATAGCAAGATAAATAAGTTCCCTTATTAAGTTATTATGTTGTCCTGGCTTTTTTTATTTTTACTTACAGGGGTTTGGCCGGTGGTAAAGCTTGCAGATGATACATATATCAATGATGACATATCTGAAATAAATGTTCTTCACACGAGGTACTTCTCTATTGAGATCTGTCGCTAAACTGAGCAACTTTAAGTCTGTTTAAGAACTAGCTATTGTTGTCATATCTACGGCCATACCATTAAGTTGGACACATCCTTTCCTTGGTTTCTTACTGTTATAGGATGCACATATGTAATAATTCCAGATTAACGTTTTGTTCTGCTTGTATGCAACTGTGGTTACTAATTCTTTCATTTTCTCTTTGCACTCAATTTTCCTAAATCAGTTCTCAAACAAAGGTAATAGATTTTCATATGAACTATGTTAATGATGGAATATGATTGGCCTGTGCTAAAAAAATATGAAAAGAAATAACCCATACGTCATAAAAATCATGTTTTGACTTTTAAATGATTAAGTGACTCGGAACACACTCAGTTCACTAATTAAGTGATTAAGTGCTACTTCTATAGGGAACGACGTTCTCAATGATGGAGAGGGACCATCTCGGCCTCTGCGGCCTACTCCCGCCGGTTCAGTTGTTTCCTCGCAGCAGCATATTGAACGATTCAGTACGACATGATGCCCCACCAATTTAATTGCTTCCTTGCATACCACTATCAGCTGACAGCCAGTTTGTTGGCACCATGCTCTGACACCCTATTCTTTGTCACTCAAGAGAAGCTTAGCCACGAGTTTGCAATGGATGGGGGCACATCCATCGGCAAAGATCGAGGACAGTGCCCTCGACGGCATACTGATGGTGGCCTGAGTACCATCTACCAGTGAGGAGAAACACTGGCCTACCCCTTCCCGACAGGTAATAACTTCTTTGTGTCTCTCCTGTGTCCCCCACTCTCCTTTTTGTCCTCACCATCCCGTCCCAAATCAAGAAGCAAACCGTCGCAACCCCTTTCAAGTTATTATATGCCACCACATTCGGTTAGTCAAAATTCATACTTGGCATGGCGTCTTCGATGGGCCGTCTGCCTCATCGACGTTCAACGGGGGTGCGGAGAGATCCTGATCAGCTCAACGGACAAGCCCACTCACTCCTTCTACAACATAAGGTTTCCAGGCAAACCCCTAATCTCCACTGCCGGTAATTTGTTCGCTCACTATAGGAATCTGGAATTTTGCCGTCTGCCAGCTGACGGCAAAGAGGCTCTTTGCTGTCCGCTTCCACAAAGCGGACGGCAAAGAAAGTGCAGATGGCAAAAAGGCTATTTGCCGTCATCTGCTTCTTTGCCGTCAGCCAGCTGACGGCAAAGAGCTACTCCCTCCGTCCCATAATATAGGACGTTTTTTGACACTAGTGTAGTGTGAAAAAACGTCTTACATTATGGGACAGAGGGAGTAGAAGGCAGACGACAAGGAGCCAGGTGGGCCCCACAGGGCACGGCGTGGCTTGGTTAGATTCTTTGCCATCTGCTAGCGGACGGCAAAGAGGTGACTAATTTGCCGTCTGCTAGCAGACGACAATGTTAATCCTTTGCCGTCCGCTTGCGGACGGCAAAGAAGAGGCGTGGGCCAGCCCTAACGGTCGCTCTCTTTGCCGTCTGCTAGCAGACGGCAAAGAAGGCCCACTTAACGGGCCAAGCCGTCTCCCCCCTCTCTCTCTTTCTCTCTCTCCCTCCCGCGCGCCCGCCTCTCTCCTCTGTCTCCGCAGTCGCCGCCGCCGGCCAGCTCTGCCCCTCGGACCCAGCCGTCGGCCAGCCCAACCTCCGTCCAGCCCTCCCGCCCCACTGCCGTCCTCCTCCCCGCAGCCCCTGCGTCGCCCCATCGCCCCGCAATGCCCCGTCGCCGGAGAGGCCTGCGCCGGCCGCCCCGCCGCTCTGGACCCCTACCGAGGCCCCTGCCCCGCTGCCGTCCTCCTCCCTGCGGCCCCTGCGCCGCCCCGCCGCGCCCCGTCGCCGGAGAGGCCTGCGCCGGGCCGCCCCGCCGTGCTGGACTCCTCCCCGAGGCCCCTGCGCCGCCCCGCCCTGCTGCCGTCCTCCTCCCCGCCGCCCCTGCGCCGCCCTGCCCCACTTGCCGACCTCGCCGGAGCAAGAGGTAATTTTTTTTCTGTTTTTTCCTATTTTTTGTTCTCTATTTTCCTGTTTTGTTTTAGGTTAGTGCTAGGTTTAATTAGGTGTACTTTTGAGTTTTTAGGTTTAGGTTAGTGCTAGGTTTAGGTGTAGTTTTGAGTTTTTAGGATTAGGTTAGTGCTAGGTTTAGGTGTAGTTTTTTCCTGTTTTGTTTTAGGTTAGTGCTAGGTTTAAGAAGAGGATGAAGAATAAGAAGAAGAAGAAGAAGAAGAAGAAGAAGAGGAGGAGGAGGAGAAGAAAGAAGAAGGAGGAGGAGGAGGAGGAGGAGAAGAAGAAGAAGAAGAAGAAGAAGAAGAAGAAGAAGAAGAAGAAAAGGAAAAAAGGGAAAGAAGAAGAAGAACAAGAAAAAGTCATCCCGACACGACACCCCGACCGACACCTCGACCCCGACCCCCCCCCCCCCGACCCCCGACCCCCGACACCCTGACACCACACCCTGACCCACACCCCAACCCCGACACCCTGACGCCCCGACCCCGACACGACACCCCGACACCCTGACACCACACCCCGACCCCGACCATCGACATCCCGACACCTGACACCCCGACCACCGACACCCTGACCCCGACCACCGACACCCCGACCCCGACCCCGACACTTCGACACCCTGAGACCCCGACAATCGACACCCCGACCCCCCCACCCCGACCCCGACCCCCGACACCCTGACACCACACCCCGACACCCTGACAGCACACCCCGACCCCGACACCCTGACACCCCGATCGACCCCGGACATGATGATGATACAAAAACATCATATATATTTGTGTTGATCGGGTGTATTTTTATTATGTTCATGATGATGATACACTTAAATTATATACATATTATTATGTTCATGTCAGGTATCCAATTTTTTTATGTTGTACTAATTTCGTTTACTTTTTGTCATTTCAGGTGTTGACAGGATGGTGGGCAAGGGTCCAGAGCGCCCCGAGCCTCCTGCGAGCGCTACTCGGAGGGGTGGTTCCATTATTCCAGCCCAGCCCCTCCGGAGAGCGCTGCTAGACAGTATGTAGACAACTGCGGTGGGCGCTTCTTCTTCGGCTGGGAGAGGTCGGGGGACGACGAAGAAGGCTAGTAGAGGTGGACGTGGCAGCGGGAGAGGTAGGAAGCCTGCTACGCCTTCCTCGTCGCCACCCTCAGCTCATTCACCCAACCAAAGGACTGCTCCGTCTGATGTGGACCCGTCTCAGACTCCGGTCCATGAGCCTCCGGTCGCTGATCCTTCACCCCACCAGACTCAGGTCGCCGATCCTTCACCCCACATGAGTCCGATCCCAGAGTCTTCGTCCCAGAAGACTCCGATCCCGCAGTCTTCTTCCAACGAGACTCCGGAGAATGGTAGCGCGGACACCTTTTCAGATGATAGCTACAGCAATGACGAGCTGGTTGAGAAGGGCAAGAAGGTCTACAAGCGTGGCTGTACAAAGCTCCCGCCCGTGCCGACGACCCCAGACCAGAGGTGGTTGATTGCGCCTAAAGGGTTGAAGTAAGTGCATTTACTATTTTTTTAACCTTTTGCCTTCATGTTCCTTCAAATTAATATCTAATGCATTGGCCTTGTCATACTGCAGGGGCTGGGTACACCCCCGTGGTGTTCGCAGGCCCAACCAGGTCCTTGGTGTGCTTTGCCGGCAGCACTTCCCTGGTGGGTCACTTTGCCCGGTGAGGGTTAGGTTGCACAGCTAGCACTGACCTGGGAGCTGTACTCGGTTGCCCCGGCCCCGCCGGAGGAGAGGGTCGACGGTGTCTTGTGCGAAACGGTGGCCGACATTGTGTTCCGTCGGTTTTGGGTAATTTCTCCTTTACAGAATTAAAAATCAACACTACCTAGTGATTGTACTAATCAGTGTTGTCTTGTTTGATTGCAGACCTTCTACAGGGTTTCAGAGGGAGAGCAGGAGGCCGCGTGTATGGTTGTCGAAACCGAGTGCAAGCGCCTACTTCAGAACTTACGGCACGAGGCTCGGGTGCAGGCCGTTCGAGACTACTACGCCTCGAAGGTATTAGGAGGGGCAAGAAGAAGTGTCATGGCAAGTTTCAGAGTAAGGAGAAGTACATGCAAGTAATTACCTATTTTTGCAGCAACCTATAGAAACTGGGAACACTGGCTGCCTATTTGGTCAGTTTGCCGTCTGCTGGCGGATGGCAAAGACCTTTGAATCTTTGCCGTCTGCTGGCAGATGGCATAGCAGGCCACGTGGCAGCTTCCCAGTGCTGGCCTAACTGAGCTCTTTGCCGTCTGTCAGCAGACGGCAAAGAGCTTTGACTCTGTGCCGTCCGCTGGCGAACGGCAAAGAGCGCCGTTAACCCCCTAACGGCTCTGACCCCACCCCACTATCGTCCTTTGTCTTTGCCGTCTGCTGGCCTCAGATGGCGGACGGCACAATCCTTTGCCGTCCGTTTCTAAGAAGTGGACGGCAAAGAAGGCCTTTGCTGGCACTTGTTCAGACGGACAGTTTGCCGTCTGCTGGCGGACGGCAAAGTAGTTTGCCATCCGGGGTCTATGCCTTTGCCGTCTGCCATGGCGGACGGCAAAGAAGCTGATTCCAGTAATGTGTACTGTCACCATCCATCTCTCACTGTTCTGTGTGGTTCACGTAAAAGAGGTTTTTTCTACATTGTGTATTTGTATTAGATTATTATTAGTACATCGGGAAGTTGTGGTAGCTTCCCCATCCTTTATATGAACTCTGGGTGGATTTTTAATCAGATATGATTTGCTTGACATGTGTAGATGTGTAGACCTTCCCCATTTCTTTCAATATAGCCCATCGTTTATAGTTGGTATTCATTATAGTACTCTCGAGTTTGGTCATTACAATTGCTGACTATTTCCTGTGATCCCTAATTTATTGTTTTGAACTTCACTAATTTCTTTCCATGGCTTATATGTGATCAAATGGTCCAAATTATATATGAAATATTCTTGTTCTACACAAGCTGGATTGTTTCCTGTGAGGCGGCTACTAGGAGTGATGCATATAGCATTGCTTGGGGAGTTGTGATTTAGTCATTGGCTATGGTCATTGGTATGATAGAAGCGTTACACAGTGCATTGATGATAAAACTACTATTCTCTCAAACTGATAATATTGATCTATTTTCTTGAATGATGTAAAGTTAACGGATAGCCATGCCGACATCAGCTTAGTTTATAGTAGGTTCAAATGCATGTACATATTTATGTATTTCCTTTTTTCAATTTTTTATTGATGCTTACTGCAGTATTACATAACTGAAGATTACTTTCTAATTTGATTTATAATCACTATACCAACAACAAAAAAGGGTCAATGCATGGACATAAAAGAAAATTTCATTACAACTGTTTATATGTGTCTTTTTCAATGCAACAAAAAAGGTAAATGCATCGCTAGAAAAGGTAAATGCATCGCTAGAAAAGGTAAACCAGATTTTTAAAGTATAGCAGATGTATCTCTCTAGGAAGTTAAGAAATATTACTTGATCAATAGTGCATAATTTCTATTCTGTACCTAGATTTTGTTGTTTCCTATTACATTTGGATAGAGTTCTATGCCAATGTATGTGTAAGTATGGGATGCATCTCATGTATGCCATACCTGTAATTGACGTGTGTTTAGATACCTACCCTGTTTGCCGCATTTACGTAAAAACTGGTATGATTATGCATATCAAAGATGTTGTCTATGTACCAAACATTTATTGTTTTACAGATGAACATTGTGAAAAAGTACTTGCGCCATTGGCACTCAGCCTAAGCTTATTATTATAATTACTATGTATCATCATCTGGACTAATATATAAGTATTGATAAAATTACCCACAACCCACAATTTAAGGCATCATATTTATGTGTACTATATATTACGTCCACAACAAGTATATTTTGTTGAGATCTTTGTATATATTACCAAGAAGTGAGCTACAAGTTAGGTGTTACTTTTTCATGGAGTACTGAGACGAACACATACATTTCAAGCTATCTTCTTAAAACCTTACTATGCCAAATCCATCGTGAAAAATAAGTTATTCTTCATCCGAGGGTGCACAATACACTTTCCAGAACATTTCAGACTCCGAAAAGGAATAGGTATGTGGTACGGTAAGTAAACCGATCCAAAACAGTTCTAACAGCAATTTTTCTCCATTTGGAATACTTAAGAAAATAGGAAAATAAGAAGTAATCCAGAAAGGACACGAGGCATCCAAGAGGGTGGAGGGTGCGCCCTACCCCCTTGGGTGCGCCCCCTGCCTCGTGGGCACCTCGTGTGCCCTTCGGACTCCGTTTTCTTGCACGGTACTTCTTTTGGTCGGCAAACATTCATTATATAATCTCCCGAAGGTTTTGACCACCGTAACATGACAAAATCCTCTGTTTTTGTTTTGAGTTTTTTCTGCCGCAGATTAATCAAGATGTCTTCTCAAGAGTAAGTCGAGGAGAGCCGGGTATCTCACCCGACACCGTGGCCAAAAGCAAACAGCGATGCCGATCACTTTGGGCCATCCACTGGGGAAGAGATGGAGGCCAACTTGAAAAGGATAGATGCCATGGAGAAAGATCAAGAAGTTACCTCTCATCTCCAAGCCAGATATATGATGGAGGAACTCCAAAGCTCAGCAATTCCAAATTCTGTCATCCCTTCCAATGCTAGATTTCTTTCTTATGAAAATATGAAAAAGAGTGTTACTTGTTCCCCCGCAGCTATGTAACATCCATGGGTGAAAGAAGCTTTAGCCGTCGCGGGTAAACTCCGGAAGCAAACAATGGATCTTAAGCAGCAAGTCAATAAGCTCGAGGAAGAGAACAGTATCCTAAGGGGCATCATCGCCAAAAATATCACATCACTAGCCCCGAAGAAAGAGACATAAACACATGGGTATGGGCACTCCCCTTGGCAACTGCCAAGCTTGGGGGAGGTGCCCCGGTATCATATCACCATCACACTTCTATCTTTACCGTTTTTCTTAGTTCGATCCTTTTGGTTATATCTTGATCTAGTAGAATAAATTTTAGTATGATCTAGCTTTGAGTTTTTGTGTTGATCCTTATCTACGTAATCGAGTCCGTGAGCTATATATATTAAAGATTAGTCTTGAGTCGAGGGCTTGGTTATCTTGCTATGATCTTGAGGGAATAAAAGAAAAAAGAAAAAGAAAAAGAAAAAAAGATCATATTGATCTTATGGAGAGTAATGACTTCACATATAAAGAGTATGATGAATAAAAGTTGTTGAGAGTTGAGAAACATAGTTTTGGTCATCGTTGCAATTAATTGGAAGTAATAAACAAAGAGAGGTTTTCACATATAAATATATTATCTTGGACATCTTTTATGATTGTGAGCACTCATTAAAATATGACATGCTAAAAAGTTGATGTTGGACAAGGAAGACAATGTAATGGGTTATGTTTTCTTATATCCGAAATAAATTATATTGTCATGGATCATCCACCATGTTGATCTTGCCTTTCCCCCTCATGCTAGCCAAATTCTTTGCACCAAGTAGAGATACCACTTGTGCTTCCAAATATCCTTAAACCCAGTTTTGCCATGAGAGTCCACCATATCCACCTATGGATTGAGTAAGATCCTTCAAGTAAGTTGTCATGGTTGCAAGCAATAAAAAATGCTCTCTAAATATGTATGATCTATTAGTGTGGAGAAAGTAAGCTTTATACGAGCTTGTGATATGGAAGAAATAAAAGTGACGGACTGCATAATAAAGGTCCCTATAGCAAGTGGCAATATAAAGTGACGTTCTTTCGCATTAAGATTTTGTGCATCCAACCATAAAAGCACATGACAACCTTTGCTTCCCTCTGTGAAGGGCCTATCTTTTATTTTTCTCTTATACCTTATACAAGAGTCATGGTGATCTTCACCTTTCCTTTTTACACTTTATCCTTTGGCAAGCACTAGGTGTTGGAATGATCCTGATATATATATCCAATTGGATGTGGGTTTTCATAAAGCATTATTGTTGACGTTACCCTTGAGGTAAAAGGTTGGGAGGCAAACCTATAAGCCCCTATCTTTCTCTGTGTGTGATTAAAACTTCATACCCCTAAGTATTGCCTGAGTGTTAGCAATTGTGGAAGACTAAATGATAGTTGAGTATGTGGACTTGCTGAAAAGCTCTTATATTGACTCTTTCCGATGTTATGATAAATTGCAATTGCTTCAATGACTGAGATCATAGTTTGTTAGTTTTCAATGAAGTTTCTGATTCATACTTTACATTGTGAATAGATTGTTACTTCAGCTTAAGAAATCATATGACAATATATATGTTGCTATTCTAAGAATGATCATGATGCCCTCATGTCCATATTTTATTTTATCGACACCTCTATCTCTAAACATGTGGACATATTTTTCGATTTCGGCTTCCGCTTGAGGACAAGCGAGGTCTAAGCTTGGGGGAGTTCATACGTCCATTTTGCATCATGCTTTTATATTGATATTTAATGCATTATGGGTTGTTATTACACATTATGTCACAATGCTTATGCCTTTTCTCTCTTATTTTACAAGGTTTACACGAAGAGGGAGAATGCCGCCAGCTGGAATTCTGGGCTGGAAAAGGAGCAAATATTATAGACCTATTCTGCACAACTCCAAAAGTCCTCAAACTCCACAAAAGTCAATTTTGGAATATATTAAAAATATTGGGCGAAGAAAGCACCAGAGGGGGGCCACCCACTGTCCACGAGGGTGGAGGGCGCGCCCCTGCCTCGTGGGCCACCTGGAAGCCCCCCGATGCCCATCTTCTGGTATAAGGTGTCTTTTGCCCTGGAAAAAATCAGAAGGAAGTTTTCGGACGAAGCGCCGCCGTCTTGAGGCGGAACCTTGGCGGAACTAATCTAGGGCTCCGGCGGAGCTGTTCTGCCGGGGAAACATCCCTCTAGGAGGAGGAAATCGTCACCATCGTCATCACCATCGATCCTCTCATCGGGAGGGGGTCAATCTCCATCAACATCTTCACCAGCACCATCTCCTCTCAAACCCTAGTTCATCTCTTGTATCCGATCTTTGTCTCCAAACCTCAGATTGGTACATGTGGGTTGCTAGTAGTGTTGATTACTCCTTGTAGTTGATGCTAGTTGGTTTATTCGGTGGAAGATTATATGTTAAGATCCTTTATGCACATTAATACCCCTCTGATTATGATCATGAATATGATTTATGAGTAGTTATGTTTGTTCCTGAGGACATGGGAGAAGTCTTGTTATAAGTAGTCATGTGAATTTGGTATTCGTTCGATATTTTGATGAGATGTATGTTGTCTTTCCTCTAGTGGTGTTACGTGTACATCGACTACATGACACTTCACCATTGTTTGGGCCTAGGGGAAGGCATTGGGAAGTAATAAGTAGATGATGGGTTGCTAGAATGACAGAAGCTTAAACCCTAGTTTATGCGTTGCTTCATAAGGGGCTGATTTGGATCCATATGTTTCATGCTATGGTTAGGTTTACCTTAATTCTTCTTTCGTAGTTGTGGATGCTTGCAAGAGGGGTTAATCATAAGTGGGATGCTTGTCCAAGGAAGGGCAGTACCCAAGCACCGGTCCACCCACATATCAAATTCTCAAAGTAACGAACTCGAACCATATGAGCATGATGAAAACTAGCTTGACGATAATTCCCATGTGTCCTTGGGAGCGTTTTGCTTTATATAAGAGTTTGTCCAGGCTTGTCCTTTTCTACAAAAAGGATTGGGCCACCTTGCTGCACCTTGTTTAGTTTTGCTACTTGTTACCCGTTACGAATTACCTTATCACAAAACTATCTGTTACCGATAATTTCAGTGCTTGCAGAGAATACCTTACTGAAAACTGCTTGTCATTTCCTTCTGCTCCTCGTTGGGTTCGACACTCTTACTTATCGAAAGGACTACGATAGATCCCCGATATTGTGGGTCATAAAGACTCTTTCTAGCGCCGTTTCCGGGGAGTGAAGCGCCTTTAGTAGGTGGAATTTGGTAAGGAAAAATTTATATAGTATGCTGAAATTTACTGTCACTTGTTACTATGGAAAATAATTCTTTGAGGGTATTGTTCGGGGTATCTTCACCCCGACCAGTAGAGCAAAGAGTTCCTCCTCAACCTACTGAACCTACTGAAAATGTTTACTTTGAAATTCCTTCGGGTATGATAGAGAAACTGCTAGCTAATCCTTTTACAGGAGATGGAACATTACATCCCGATATGCACCTAATCTATGTGGATGAAGTTTGTGGATTATTTAAGCTTGCAGGTACACCCGAGGATGTTATCAAGAAGAAGGTCTTCCCTTTATATTTGAAGGGAAAGGCATTGAAATGGTTTAGGCTATGTGATGATATTGGATCATGGAACTACAACCGATTGAAATTGGAATTTCATTAGAAGTTTTATCCTATGCATCTAGTTCATCGTGGTCGTAATTATATATATAATTTTTAGCCTTGCGAAGGAGAAAGTATCGCTCAAGCTTGGGGGGATTAAGTCAATGTTATATTCATGCCCCAATCATGAGCTCTCAAGAGATAATTATTCAAAAAATTTATGCTCGGCTTTCTCTCAATAATCGCTCCATGCTCGATACTTCTTGTACTGGTTCTTTTATGATGAAGACTATTGAATTCAGATGGGATTTATTAGAAAGAATTAAACACAACTCTGAAGATTGGGAACTCGACGAAGGTAAGGAGTCAGGTATAATACCTAAGTTTGATTGTGTTAAATCTTTTATGGATACCGATGCTTTCCGTGAATTTAGCACTAAATATGGACTTAACTCTGAGATAGTAGTGTAGCAATCCGACCTCAGAAGGTCAAATCTCTGTGTTCAGTGTCATCCCTGGATCGGTAATGCTGACACACACAGTACTCGAATGGATTTATAACAGAGTAGCAATCACACACTTATTACATCGAATGTCTCAAAAGAGAACTTATTACAATAAAGATGGCTTAAGGCCATCTAAATAAATAATAGCGGAAGGCTTGGAAGATAAAGTGAGTCCATCAACTCCAATGGCATAGCTGAGTGCACAACAAACGACCTATGGCACCTTACTCGTCGTCTGAAAAGTCTGCAACATGATACGTTGCAGCCCGAAAACGGGTCAGCACATGGAATATGCTGGCAATATAACACAGTGGAGCAATGAACAGATAAATGCCATCACTACATGCATATATGGTTGGTGGAGGCTCTATGGTTATATTGTTTTGCGAAAAGCCAATTTTTCCCTACAACAAAGGAATATATTTTATTTAACTATCATGGTAGTTGAAACATTGAGAATGGTACCCCCATCTCAATCCCAATAAAAATAATAATTATCAACCCAACAAATTAATTTAGAGTGATGAGATCAATCCAATAATTCAAGTACCAAATACTCAAGTTGTCCATAACCGGGGACACGGCTAACCATGATTAGATTGTACACTCTGCAGAGGTTTGCGCACTTTTCCCCACAAGACTCGATCTCCTCTGTTGGATTTCTCGCACTACATGGTATTTGAGAAACGGATGACCGAGACACGGTCTTTCAGAAGCATTAACTCTAACCCCGGGTAGACAGTACCAACCTACATCCCCTACATCTGCTAGCCTACCACTGGAAGAGGTCATGCAACATACTCAACTATGCAAGAGCCCATAATAGCTTGTGGCTGCACACGGAAGTTTCTAGCATGAATAATCTTATGATCCCTTTGATCCTGGGTGGCGGACCATAGGAGGATCACATGGCATAACCCCGGGATCTCCTAGGACAACACTGGTATAACCCCAGGTGCCCAAAACCAACAATCCACCCAGATGTGTATTAAAGTTGCCACCTTAAATTGAACCATTAATTAACAAACTCACATCTGTCATGGATACACTCAAACCCAATCCACGTCTACGAGCATAGCATGGCAATATAAGCATAACGTGGAAGTAACTCCCAAGGGTTCGATATTAAAACAAGTAATAGGTTCTACCTCATCATCTACTTCCCAATAACCACAAGTTAATCACATCCTATTCATGCAGTGTTTGAGGATTGTAACTAATGCATAAAAACTGGGAATGAGGGGAGTATGATCAATGTGTTACTTGCCTTGCTGACGATCCGCAAAACCTAGTCACTCGTAGTAGCACGCTTCGCACTCCGGGAATTCTATCGCAAACAAACAATAGCATACATAAGCACTCAAGCAAGGATGCATGGGTAAAACTCAAATAAGAAGATCTAACCAGAAAGTTCAACTGAAAAACTCCGGTTTGCAAAAAGAATCAAATCAAACGGAGCAACGAAACTCAAACTACGAAAGAAACAAGATTTTTTTACTAATCTGGACTAAAGTCAAATTTTACAGTACCAAAATCTTGTTCGAGTTGCTTAAACAGAAAGAGAGTTTTGAGACGAAGATCTAGGCGCTTGTTTCACCCGATTTGGATAAACGAGCGAAAAGATAAACTAAAATGAAGAACAGGGCAGAAATCACGATCGAAAATATTCGCGGAAAACCCTGGAAAATAAAACGAGACGAACAGGCTGACGAATGAACGTTCGCTGTCTGCGGCTAACTGACGAACAGCGTTCGTTAAAACGAACGTACGGACGAACGTCCGCTAAATAATAAACCGACGAAAAAAACCGAATGCACCGATCTAAAAAAACGAAACTAGGGTTTACTAAAAAAACGGCGGATGACCTAAAACCGAAAAAAACCGGCGTCGGATCCGACGAGATCTGGCGCGGTCTTCGGCGAGGCGGGGTCCGGCGCGGTGGTGCAGCGCGGCGGTGGCTACGCGGGGCGGCGGCGTGGCTCGGGCGGCGGCTGGCGGCGGGGCTCGGCGTGGGCGGCGGTGTGGGGCAAGGGGGGCAGTGGCGGGGTATTTAAGAGGGGGGGTGGCGGTGACATGGGGAAGGGGCGACGGCGTCGTGGCCGACTCGGCCACGGCGGGGAGGCGTGGACGGTGCGGTCTCCGCGAGGGAGACGGCGGTGCAGAGCGGGCCGGCTCGGCTGGGCCGCTGGCCAAGTCGGGGTTGACCTTTATTTTTAAACAGAATTCGTTGGGAAAAAATGCTAGAAAATAAAATAAAAAATCTAAAAATGCCAAAACAAATTTTCACCGTCTAAATAAAATATTTAGAACAGGATAAACATTTTCTTGGCCCTAAAATGCAATTTTAAAATATGCAAATTTTTCTAATTCAATTAAAATTGCAATAAAATTCAAATAAAAATAATTATTTGATTTTAATCTTTTTTCCTCGAATATTTCATTTATTTTGGAGAAGTCATATTATCTCCTCTTATATATTTTTAATACGAAATATTTTAGAAGAGGAAAAATAATTAAAACCAAATGATCCTCTTTTTTCAATATTTGAGAAAAACTCAAATATGAAAATAACAAAATTCCCAACTCTCTCCGTGGGTCCTTGAGTTGCTTAGAATTTCGAGGATTTCGCGAAACGAAATGCGATAAAATATGATATGCATGAATGACCTATGTATAACATTCCAAATTGAAAATTTGGGACGTTACAAACCTACCCCCCTTAAGATGAATCTCGTCCTCGAGATTCAGGTTGGCTAGAACATAGGTGTGGGTGGTCTTTGCGTAGATCATCCTCTCGTTCCCAGGTGGCTTCATCCTCGGTGTGGTGGCTCCACTGAACTTTGCAAAACTTGATAACCTTGCGGCGTGTAACTCGGCTGGCAAACTCGAGAATCCTGACTGGTTTCTCCTCATAAGTCATATCACTATCCGACTGAATTGCTTCCAGGGGCACTGTATCTTTCAGAGGGATATCGGC
This sequence comes from Aegilops tauschii subsp. strangulata, assembly GCF_002575655.3. Classification (NCBI taxonomy): domain Eukaryota; kingdom Viridiplantae; phylum Streptophyta; class Magnoliopsida; order Poales; family Poaceae; genus Aegilops; species Aegilops tauschii. The sequence goes on from NC_053038.3 coordinate 505,991,929, forward strand.
CATCTCTGCATGGCACTTCTTCAACTGGGAAACGTGAAACACATCATGAACTCCTGACAGTCCTTCGGGTAACTCCAACTTGTAGGCTACCTCTCCCATACATTCCAAAACTCGGTATGGTCCTACAAGTCTCGGGGCTAACTTTCCCTTTACTCCAAAACATTTCACTCCTCGCAGAGGTGACACACGAAGATATGCTCTGTCTCCGATTTCATAGACTACCTCCTTGTGTTTTGAGTCTGCATAACTCTTCTGCCTGGACTGAGATACCTTCAGTCTATCTCGAATCAGCTTAACCTTCTCTTCTGACTCTTTAATCAAATCCGGACCAAACAACTGACGGTCTCCTACTTCATCCCATATCAACAGTGCTCTGCACCTCCTTCCATACAAAGCTTCGAAAGGTGCCACCTTTAAACTGGCCTGGTAGCTATTGTTGTATGAGAACTCTGCGTATGACAAATTGTCATCCCAACTAGATCCATAATCTAGCGCACAGGCTCTCAGCATGTCCTCCAGAATCTGATTGACTCTCTCGGTCTGTCCATCTGTCTGCGGATGAAAAGCTGTACAGAACTCTAGCCTCGTACCCAAAGTCTGATGCAGCTGGTGCCAAAACTTTGAAGTAAACTGTGTTCCTCTATCTGATACGATGGTCCTCGGAACTCCGTGCAGACATACAATCCTGGTCATATATATCTTGGCCAACTTCACACTGGTGTAAGTGGTTTTCACTGGGATAAAGTGAGCTACTTTGGTCAAGCGATCCACTACTACCCAAATAGAATCATATCCCGATCGGGTCCTGGGCAATCCGGTGATGAAATCCATGCCAAGCTTGTCCCACTTCCATTCGGGTATCGGCATAGGCTGCAGTAATCCTGCCGGCTTCTGATGTTCTGCCTTCACTCTCTAACATACATCGCATACGGCTACATACTGGGCAATATCCTTCTTCATTCCAGTCCACCAGAATCGTTCCTTCAAATCCAAATACATCTTGGTGTTTCCGGGGTGTATCGAGTATGGCGAGTCATGAGCTTCCTGAAGTATCAACTTCCTGATCTCAGTATTATTGGGAACATATACACGGTCCTCGAACCACAAGGTGTCGTGCTCATCCTCACGAAAACCCTTGGCTTTTCCTTTGCTCATTCTCTCCTTTATCTCTGCAATTTCTTTGTCATCCTTCTGAGCTTCTCGAATCTGCCCCAATAACGTTGACTGAACCTCCATTGCTGCAACAAAACCTCTAGGAACTATCTCCAAACGAAGCTCCCTGAGATCCTCGGCTAACTCCTTTGGTAATCCTCCGCTCACGAGCGTATTGGCATAACTCTTTCGACTCAAAGCGTCTGCTACGAAATTGGCCTTGCCTGGGTGATAGTGCAACTTCAAATCATAATCCTTTATGAGCTCCAACCATCTCCTTTGCCTGAGGTTCAGCTCCTTCTGTGTGAAAATGTACTTCAAACTCTTATGATTTGTGTACACATCACAGCGGTTTCCAATAAGGAAGTGTCTTCAGGTCTTGAGCGCATGCACTACGGCTGCTAACTCCAGATCATGCGTGGCATAGTTCAACTCATGCGGTCGAATCTGTCGTGAGGCATATGAAACAACCCTTCCGTCTTGCATAAGTACTCCTCCAAGTCCTAAGCAAGATGCGTCGCAATACACTTGGAAATCCTTGCGTATATCCGGCAAAATCAGCACTGGGCTGTAACCAAATGTTTCTTCAACTCCTGGAAACTTGCTTCACATTCTTCAGTCCAATGGAACTTGGTATCTTTCTTCAACAATGCCGTCATAGGCTTTGCAATCTTGGAAAAATTCTCAATGAATCTCCGATAGTATCCCGCGAGTCCAAGAAAACTGCAAATCTCTCCAACTGAGGTGGGTGACAACCACTCAATGACAGACTGAACCTTGGTGGGATCCACTGCTATACCCTCTCCTGATATAACATGTCCAAGGAATCCAACTTCCTTCAACCAAAACTCACACTTGCTGAACTTGGCATATAACTGATGTTCCCTGAGCTTCTCGAGAACTAAACGCAAATGCTCCTTGTGTTCCTCTTCATTTTTCGAGTATACCAAAATATCATCAATGAACACCACAACAAACTTATCCAAGAACTCCATGAATACCTTGTTCATCATGCTCATAAAATAGGCAGGGGCATTAGTTAATCCAAATGACATCACCGTATATTCATATAGCCCGTACCTTGTGGTAAAAGCTGTCTTAGGTATATCCTGTTCTCGAATATTCAACTGGTGGTATCCTGATCGCAGATCGATCTTCGAAAACACTTTAGCTCCTTGCAGCTGGTCAAACAGATCATTGATCATCGGTAGTGGATACTTGTTCTTGATTGTCACTTCATTCAACGCATGATAATCAACAACCATTCTTAATGAGTCATCCTTCTTCTCAATCAAGAGCACTGAGGCTCCCCATGGTGACGAGCTTCGTCGAATGTAACCTTTCTCCCATAACTCCTTAATCTGCTTCTTAATCTCCTCCAGATCATTTGCAGGCATTCGGTATGGTCTCTTCGATATTGGTCCGGTGCCTGGCAATAGCTCTATCAAAAATTCAATATCTCGATCTGGCGGCATGCCTGGTAACTCCTCTGGAAATACATCTGGGTAATTCTTCACTACCGGCACTTCCTCCTGAACCACTCCTGAGAGAGAATTTACTTGGGTTCTCCTCGGCGCATGCCTGGATACATACTTGATCCTTTTTCCCTCCGGGGTGGTGAGTAGAATAGACCTACTAGCACAGTAAATATTTCCTCCATACTTTGATAACCAATCCATTCCCATTATCACATCCAATCCTTGTGACTCCAAAATTATTAGGTCTGAGGGGAAAACATGGCTACCAATGGTTAAGGGTATCCGATCGCACCATCGGCTGGCCATATACTCTGCACCTGGTGAGCTTACTAACAAGGGTGTCCTAAGGCCTATTGAAAGAACATGCGGTGCCCCCATGTTTGGTTTTGGTAATTGATGACAATCTCTATGGACTAATGGTTGCCTTGAGTTATATTTGAAGGATTTGTCCATAGGCATTTCTTGAAGTCCATGTGTTGGTTTCAAGGAGTTTATGTGGTGACCAAGGTGTTATTAAGGAATTATCCAAAGATTGGTCATGTGAGAGTAGAACTTATTGCAAGCATGTCTTGAAGAAGAAGATTGTGTGATCATTCATGTTTACCTTCAAGACATCATCCAAATGAAGAGAGTTGGAAAGAGTCAAGGTTGATCAAGACTAAATCAAGAGTGAATCAAGTTGATCAACACACAAAGCGCACAAGATGTACCGAGAGGGATCAAGCGATCCCATGGTGTGGTAAGCATTGTCAATTACGCTTTGTGTACTAACCCATGATCTTCGTGAGAGTTCTCTATGGGGTTAGGTTGCGGTGTGCAAGTTCAAGTGAAGCATCATGAAGAGATCAAATGCTTGAAGCTTGCCGTCCATTGTGGTGACAATGGACTTGTGAAGATGTGCGGAAGAGTGGCTCACCCATAGTGGAGTATGGGGGAGCAATCAACTAGTCTTCATCGAGCCAACACAACCAAGAAAGGTGGTCCAACTTGAGGGAGTCAAGATCGTCATCATCTAGCTCAAGTGGACCATGTGCAAGGCAAAGGTTTGCTCTTGATAGGCTTTCTATTTTACCGGTCTCATGATGGTAGTTGGGAGACCGGGTTATAGGATCGATTGCCGTACTATCAAGGGGGGCTCTCGATGAGTAGCTTGATCGTATCGTTCATAGAGAGCTCAAACCATTGCATCCTTGCATCATCTTTGTTGGTTCTTGTTTGGTTCTTCTCTTTGTGAGTGTTGGAGCTTATGGTCATCTTGATGACAAGCTCGAGTTCATCGAAAACGGAGTTCACTCGCATCTTCTATGATGTTTTCGATGTTGGAGGTTATGCCAGTTCTTCTCGGTTGGAGGTTTCACTCCTCTATTTGTTGGCATACCTCCCCTGCCTCTTCTTACTATAACCAACAAGCTTGAGTTGATGCTACTCGTCTTTCTCAATCCAACAAGCTTGAGTTTGCTCAATTCGGAGCTCATATGAAGAAGTTATGGCAGTTTTGGTTCCCTAGCGGTAGTACCGCGGCCAGACCGGCAGTACCGCTTGTCACCCCAAGCGGTAGTACCGCTGTCCAAAGCGGTAGTACCGCCTATGGCCATAAGCGGTAGTACGGCTACGGTTCCGCGCTGGTACCGCCTCGATTTTGGGTCTTGCATTTTTCGTGTCGAGTTTTGCAGTAGTTGCACGGCAGTAAGGCACGGCAGTTCCACCTATAAGCGGTAGTACCGCCCTGATGGGCGGTAGTACCGCTACTGTTTTTTGGTCCCGTGTTCTGCTCCTCCAGCGGTAGTACCGCTGGGGTGCGCGGTAGTACCGCTTATAAGCGGTACTACCGCCCCAAGGTTCATGTTTGGTTGCTCCTTTTTCCTGCTTCTTCCGCCAGAGCGGTAGTACCGCTCGTGGAGCGGTAGTACCGCTCGTGTGCGGGCTGAGCACATAACGGTTGGATTTTTCCCTTTCTATAAAAGGGGTCTTCTTCCCCATTGAACCTTATCCTTTGAGCTCGTGTTCTTCCCCCATTGTTGACCTTCTTCGAGCTTGCTAACTCTCAATCCCTCCATGGATTCTTGCTAGTTTTTGAGGGAAAAGAGAGAGGAGATCTAGATCCACATTTCCACCAATCACTTTCTCCTCTATGTGAGGGGAAACCCTTGGATCTAGATCTTGGAGTTCTTGGTGTTCTCCTTCTTGTTCTTCCTCTCATTTTTCCTCCCTAGCATTAGTTGCTTTGGTGGGATTTGAGAGAGAAGGACTTGGGCACTCCGTGTGCCCTTGCCATTGCATTTGGTGCATCGGTTTGAGTTCTCCACGGTGATACGTGGAAGTTACAAGTTGAGAAGCTTATTACTCTTGGGTGCTTGGTGCCCTTGAGCTTGTTCCTCTTGGGTGCTTGGTGCCCTTGAGCTTGTTCCTCTTGGGTGCTTGGGCGCCCTAGACGGTTGGTGGTGTTCGGAGCTCAATCATTGTGGTGTAAAGCTCCGGGCAAGCGTCGGGGTCTCCAATTAGGTTGTGGAGATCGCCCCGAGCAATTTGATGGGTACCGGTGACCGCCCCCAAGGGTTGCCAAAGTGTACGGGTTCGGTGACCGCCCCCAAGGGTTGCCATTTGTACGGGTTCGGTGACCGCCCTCAAGGGTCCCTTAGTGGAATCACGGCATCTTGCATTGTGCGAGGGCGTGAGGAGATTACGGTGGCCCTAGTGGCTTCTTGGGGAGCATTGTGCCTCCACACCGCTCCAAACGGAGATTAACATCCGCAAGGGTGTGAACTTCGGGATACATCGTCGTCTCCGCGTGTCTCGGTTATCTCTTACCCGAACCCTTTACTTATGCACTTTACTTTGTGATAGCCATATTGTTTCTTGTCATATATCTTGCTATCACTTAGTTGTTTATCTTGCTTAGCATAAGTTGTTGGTGCACATAGGTGAGCCTAGTTGTTGTAGGTTTTGTGCTTGTCAAATTAACCGCTAGGTTTATTCCGCATTTGTTCAAGCCTAAACCGTAATTATTTTAAAGCGCCTATTCACCCCCCCCCTCTAGGCGACATCCACGATCTTTCAACTATGGTGCGTAACTTAAACTTGTCCAAAAATCCCCTTGAAATGTATGAATGCGATGCACCAGTATCAAATAGAACAAGAGCGGTAAATGGCTTAACCAAAAACTTATCGATAACTGCATCAGGCTGCTCTTCAACCTCCTCCATGTTCACGTGGTTCACTTGTCCCCTGTTGAAAGGGTTGGGCTTCTTCCCAGCGCTTCCATTGCCATTTCCGTTCTTCAATTCCGGACAATCATTGGCGTAGTGCCCAGTCTTCCCGCACTTGAAACAGGTAATGTGACTTTGATCCTGCTTGGCGGGTGTGGCTGGGTTAGAGCGGTTCTGATTGCTGCCTGCTCCATTCCCGTTTCCATTCTTGGGGCCACTGTGGTTATGCTCACTTCCTCCATTGTGAGTGTAGCCTCCATGGTTATGGGTATATCCTCTCGAGTTCGGGGTAAATCGAGGCTTCTGCTGAGCTCCTGAATTGTACTTCCCTTGTCCATACTTCCTTTTGCGGCTCTCAATCTGCTGCTGCTTCCCTTCAATCATAAGAGCCCTGTCTACCAACTCCTGATAGTTAGCGAATGTCGCTACCATCAACTGCATGCTCATCTCATCATTCAACCCTTCCATAAACTTCTCCTGCTTCGCGGCATCTGTGGCCACATCATCAGGGGCATAGCGAGCTAATTTACTAAACTCATCTACGTACTGAGCCACAGTACGGTTTCCCTGGCGTAAGTTGCGAAACTCACGCTTCTTCATGTTCGTAGCTCCAATTGAGACATGTGCAGTGCGGGATGCTTGCTGAAACTGATCCCAAGTGATGTTGGCTATAGGGAAGGTGGTTGTGTAATTCTCCCACCATCAGGCTGCTGGTCCATCCAACTGATGTGCGGCAAAACGCACCTTCTCTGCATCTGTGCAACCTGCGGTGGTCAACTCCCTTCCAATCCTGCGTAGCCAGTCATCCGCAACTATTGGCTCGGTGCTACTGGAAAACACCGGCGGCTGCAACCTCAGAAAACGGGCTAAGTTGTCAACTGGAGGTGGTGGTGGCGGGTTGTTGTTGTTGTTGCATTGATTCTGGACTAATATCTGCATCAAGGCATTCTGCTGCTGGATCAACTGGGTGATCTCAGGTGGGAAGACAAATCCGGTGTCACGTCTCGGAGGCATCTGATGGGTTTAGAGGGGAGAGATTAGAATAGAAATGAGGTCTAGTGAGAAAGCACTACCATATGCACATGAGACAAACACAATCATATCACACCAAATCAATTCAAGCAAGGGCATACAATCGGTCTAGAACTATCGTTAAAAAAGTGCTCGGACTACTGTTATATACATGGGGGAATACTACTAATCATATGGTGGTCATTCTAGAAATATTGATCGGTGGAAGACTCCATGATATCCGCTCCAGCTTCATCTTCATAATCATCATCACTATCGTCGGGGTCGGAGTCGGTGTCGTCGATGATGATGTAGTCTTCAGAACGTATTTCCTTAGGTTCGTCGTCATCTCCTCCTGGCGCGGGGTCTCCCATAAAAACTCCTAGCTTCCTTGTCAGGTCGTCATTCTTCTCCACGAGTATCGTCATTTCCTCCTCATATCTATCGCGTGTAGACTTGAGTTCCTCATCTAGCTCTGAAATCCTGGTCATTGCCTTCTTTAGGCCTATCATGCTTGCGCACATCTGATTCTCCTGTCGACGAATATGCTGGTTTAGCTCCTGTATGAATGCTGCAATGGACCGGTCCCTCCTGGTGCTGACTATCTCCCATTGCTCATCTCGGCGCCCACATATCTGATAGATAGTGTCCTTCAGCTCCTGTTTGTAGACTTCTCCAATTCGTCCCATAGCAATGTGGGTTGACATGCTCTTGCCTAGACTCCTGGTGGGTGCATCAGAGGAAAACTCTATGGGCTCAGTGACTGGCATGAATGTCCTTCCTAGAACTTGAACTTGAATCATCCAGCGCTCCTCTTCTGGTAAAGTGGCGGTGTAGGTCCCGGTGAAGCTTGGTATTCCGATGTCCAGGTACCTAGTGACTTCCTTCAAGTGTCGTCCAAAAGGTGTGTCTTCACCCGGTTGTGCAAACCTGTTCCTTGAGTCCGTCATCCTAAAGAGTAGAAAATGGAGAGGAGTCACAAATGAGTAGAGAAGAGTGACCTATGGCTCATCTTAGTGGTCGTGTCCTCCATTCAGCGTGTGCTCTGATACCATCTTATAGCAATCCGACCTCAGACGGTCAAATCTCTGTGTTCAGTGTCATCCCTGGATCGGTAATGCTGACACACACAGTACTCGAATGGATTTATAACAGAGTGGCAATCACACACTTATTACATCGAATGTCTCAAAAGAGAACTTATTACAATAAAGATGGCTTAAGGCTATCTATATAAATAACAGCGGAAGGCTTGGAAGATAAAGTGAGTCCATCAACTCCAATGGCATAGCTGAGTGCACGACAAACGACCTATGGCACCTTACTCGTCATCTGAAAAGTCTGCAACATGATACGTTGTAGCCCGAAAACAGGTCAGCACATGGAATATGCTGGCAATATAACACAGTAGAGCAATGAACAGATAAATGCTATCACTACATGCATATATGGCTGGTGGAGGCTCTATGGTTATATTGTTTTATTTAACTATCATGGTAGTTGAAACATTGAGAATGGTACCCCCATCTCAATCCCAATAAAAAAATAATTATCAACCCAACAAATTAATTTAGAGTGATGAGATCAATCCAATAATTCAAGTACCAAATACTCAAGTTGTCCATAACCGGGGACACGGCTAACCATGATTAGATTGTACACTCTGCAGAGGTTTGCATAATTTTTCCCCACAAGACTCGATCTCCTCCGTTGGATTTCTCGCCCTACATGGTGTTTGAGAAACAGATGACCGAGACACAGTGTTTCAGAAGCATTAACTCTAACCCCGGGTAGACAGTGCCAACCTACATCCCCTACATCTGCTAGCCTACCAGTGGAAGAGGTCATGCAACATACTCAACTATGCTAGAGGCCATAATAGCTTGTGGATACACACGGAAGTTTCTATCATGAATAATCGTATGATCCCTTTGAGCCTGGGTGGCGGACCATAGGAGGATCACACGGTATAACCCCGGGATCTCCTAGGACAACACTGGTATAACCCCAGGTGCCCAAAACCAACAATCCACCCAGATGTGTATTAAAGTTGCCACCTTAATTGAACCATTAATTAACAAAATCACATCTGTCATGGACACACTCAAACGCAATCCACGTCTACGAGCATAGCATGGCAATATAAGCATAACTAGGAAGTAACTCCAAAGGGTTTGATATTAAAACTAGTAATAGGTTCTACCTCATCATCTACTTCCCAATACCCACAAGTTAATCACATCCTAATCATGCAGTGTTTTAGGATTGTAACTAATGCATAAAAACTGGGTATGAAGAGAGTATGATCAATGTGTTACTTGCCTTGCTGGTGATCCGCAAAACCTAGTGACTCGTAGTAGCACGCTTCGCACTCCGGGAATTCTATCGCAAACAAACAATAGCATACATAAGCACTCAAGCAAGGATGCACGGGTAAAACTCAAATAAGAAGATCTAACCAGAAAGTTCAACCAAAAAACTCCGGTTTGCAAAAAGAATCAAATCAAACGGAGCAACAAAACTCAAACTACGAAAGAAACAAGATTCGTTTACTAATCTGGACTAATCAAATTTTACAGTACCAAAATCTTGTTCAAGTTGGATAAACAGAAAGAGAGTTTTGAGACGAAGATCTAGGCGCTTGTTTCACCCGATTTGGATAAACGAGCCAAAAGATAAACTAAAACGAAGATCAGGGCAGAAATCGCGATCGAAAATAATCGCGGAAAACCCTGGAAAATAAAATGAGATGAAGAGGCTGACGAACGAACGTTCGCTGTCAGCGGCTAACTGACAAACAGCGTTCGTTAAAAGGAACGTACGGACGAACGTCCGCTAAACAATAAACCGACGAAAAAAACCGAACGAACTGATCTAAAAAAACAAAACTAGTGTTCACTAAAAAATGGCGGTTTACCTTAAACCAAAAAAAAGGCGTCAGATCCGATGAGATCCGGCGCGGTCTCCGGCGAGGCGAGGCGAGGCGGGGTCCGGCGCGGTGGTGCGACGCAGCGGCGGCTACGCGGGGCAGCGGGGTGCAGCGCGGCAACGTCGGCGGCATGCGGCAGCGCGGCTCGGGCGGCGGCTGGCGGCGGGGCTCGGCGTGGGCGGCGGTGTGTGGCAAGGGGGGGCGGCGGCGGGGTATTTAAGAGGGGGGGTGGCGGTGACGTGGGGAAGGGGCCACGGCGTCGTCTCCTTGAGGGAGACGGCGGCGCAGCGCGGGCCGGCTCGGCTGGGCCGCTGGCCCAGTCGGGCGTTGACCTTTTTTTTAAACAGAATTCGCCGGGAAAAAAACCCTAGAAAATAAAATAAAACTCTAAAAATGCCAAAACAAATTTTCACCGTCTAAATAAAATATTTAGAACAGGATGAACATTTTCTTGGCCCTAAAATGCAATTTTAAAATATGAAAATTTTTCTAATTCAATTAAAATTGCAATAAAATTCAAATAAACATAATTATTTGATTTTAATCTTTTTTCCTTGAATATTTCATTTATTTTGGATAAGTCATATTATCTCCTCTCATATATTTTTAATACGAAATATTTTAGAATAGGAAAAATAATTAAAACCAAATGATCCTCTTTTTCAAAATTTGAGAAAAACTCAAATATGAAAATAACGAAATTCCCAACTCTCTCCGTGGGTCCTTGAGTTGCTTAGAATTTCGAAGATTTTGCGAAACGAAATGCGATAAAATATGATATGCATGAGTGACCTATGTATAACATTCCAAATTGAAAATTTGGGATGTTACAAGTAGCTTCTTTCTGTGAATCATTTGCTACTCATGTTGATCTCCCTAAGGAGAAGTGGTTTAAATATCATCCTCCCATTGAAGTAAAGGTAGTTGAACCTATTAAAGTTGAAGAAAATATTATCACTTATAATGTTTATCCTATTGTTCCTACCGCTTATATTGAGAAACCACCTTTCCCTGATAGAATAATGGATCATGCTAAAGCTTCAACTGTGGTTCGTAAGAGTAAGGCTAGAACACCTACACCCCCTGAGCAAATTAAAGTTGAACCTAGTATTGCTATGGTTAAAGATCTCTTGGTCGATAATATTGATGGGCATGTTATTTACTTCTGTGATGAAGCTGCTAAAATTGCTAGACACGATACTAAAAATAAACATAGACCTGTTGTAGGCATGCCTGTTGTTTCTGTTAAAATAGGAGATCATTTTTATCATGGCTATGTGATATGGGTGCTAGTGCGAGTGCAATACCTCATTCCTTATACGAAGAACTTATGCATGATATTGCACCTACTGAGATAGAAGATATTGATGTTACAATTAAGCTTGCCAATAGAGATACTATTTCACCAATTGGAATTGTTAGAGATGTTGAAGTGTTGTGTGGGAAAATTAAATATCCTACTGATTTTCTTGTTCTTGGTTCCCCACAAGATGACTTTTGTCCCATTATATTTGGTAGACCCTTCTTGAATACTGTTAATGCTAAGATCGACTACGAAAAGGATATTGTTACTGTTGGTTTAGGGGACATGTCCTATGATTTTAATTTTGCTAAATTTCATAGACAACCCCATTATAAAGAATTGCCTAGTAAAGATGAAATTATTGGTCTTGCTTCTATTGCCGTGCCTCCCAATGATCCTTTAGAGCAATACTTGCTTGACCATGAAAATGATATATTCATGAATGAAAGAAGGGAAATAGATGAAGTATTCTTTAAACAGGGACCTTTATTGAAACACAACTTGCCTGTTGAAATCCTAGGGGATCCTCCTCCACCCAAGGGTGATCCCGTATTTGAGCTTAAACCTTTACCTGATACTCTTAAATATGCTTATCTTGATGAAAAGAAGATATATCATGTTATCATAAGTGCTAACCTTTCAGAGCAGGAAGAGGAGAAATTATGGAAAACTCTGAAGAAGCACCGTGCTGCTATTGGATATACTCTTGATGATCTTAAGGGCATTAGTCCCACTCTATGCCAGCACAAAATAAAATTGGAGAAAGACGCTAAACCGGTTGTTGATCACCAACGACGGTTGAATCCTAAGATGAAAGAAGTGGTAAGAAATGAAATACTAAAGCTTCTGGAGGCAGGTATAATTTATCTTGTTGCTGATAGTCAGTGGGTAAGTCCTGTCCATTGTGTCCCTAAGAAGGGAGGTATTACTCTTGTTCCTAATAATAAAGACGAATTGATCCCACAAAGAATTGTTATAGGTTATAGAATGGTAATTGGATTCCGCAAATTAAATAAAGCTACTAGACAAGATCATTACCCTTTACCTTTTATTGATCTAATGCTAGAAAGATTATCCAAGCATACACATTTTTGCTTTCTAGACGGTTACTCTGGTTTCTCTCAAATACCTGTGTCGAAAGAGGATCAGGAAAAGACCACTTTTACTTGCCCTTTCGGTACTTTTGCTTATAGACGTATGCCTTTTGGTTTATGTAATGCACCTACTACCTTTCAAAGATGTATGACTGTTATATTCTCTGACTTTTGTGAAAAGATTGTTGAGGTTTACATGGATGATTTCTCCGTGTATGGAACTTCTTTTGATGATTGCTTAAGCAACCTTGACCGAGTTTTGCAGAGATGTGAAGAAACTAATCTTCTCTTGAATTGAGAGAAGTGCCACTTTATGGTTAATGAAGGTATTGCCTTGGGGCATAAAATTTCTGAAAGAGGTATTGAAGTTGATAAAGCTAAAGTTTATGCTATTGAAAGGATGTCGTGTCCTAAGGACATTAAAGGTATAAGAAGTTTCCTTGGTCATGTCGACTTTTATAGGAGGTTCATTAAAGACTTCTCAACAAATTCTAGGCCTCTGACTAATCTCTTACAAAAAGATGTTCCTTTTGTCTTTGATGATGATTGTGTAGAAGCATTTGAAATACTTAAGAAAGCCTTGATTTCTGCACCTATTGTTTAGCCACCTGATTAGAATTTACCCTTTGAAATTATGTGTGATGCTAGTGATTATGCTGTAGGTGCTATTCTAGGACAAAGACTTGATAAGAAACTAAATGTTATCCAATATGCTACTAAAACCCTAGACAGTGCCGAGAGAAATTATGCTACTACTGAAAAAGAATTTTTAGCAATTGTATTTGCTTGTGATAAGTTCAGACCTTATATTGTTGATTCTAAAGTAACTGTTCACACTGATCATGCTGCTATTAAATATCTTATGGAAAAGAAAGATGCTAAACCTAGACTTATTAGATGGGTTCTCTTGCTACAAGAATTTGATTTGCATATTATTGATAGGAAGGGAGCTGAGAACCCCGTTGCAAACAACTTGTCTAGGTTGGAAAATGTACTTGATGACCCACTACCTATTGATGATTCTTTCCTGATGAACAATTGGCTATCATAAATGCTTCTGTACTGCTCCATGGTATGCTGATTATGCTAATTACATTGCTACTAAATTTATACCACCTAGTTTCACATACCAGCAAAATAAAAAGTTTTTCTATGATTTAAGACATTACTTCTGGGATGACCCACACCTTTATAAAGAAGGAGTAGATGGTGTTATTAGACGTTGTGTACCTGAGCATGAACAGGAACAGATCCTACGCAAGTGTCACTCCGAGGCTTATGGAGGACACCACGCTGGAGATAGAACTGCACATAAGGTATTGCAATCCGATTTTTATTGGCCTACTCTTTTCAAAGATGCACGTAAGTTTGTCTTGTCTTGCGATGAATGTCAAAGAATTGGTAATATTAGTAGACGTCAAGAAATGCCTATGAACTATTCACTTGTTATTGAACCATTTGATGTTTGGGGCTTTGATTATATGGGACCGTTTCCTTCCTGTAATGGGTATACACATATTTTAGTTGCTGTTGATTACGTTACTAAGTGGGTAGAAGCTATTCCAACTAGTAGTGCTGATCATAACACCTCTATTAAGATGCTTAAAGAAGTTATTTTTCTAAGGTTTGGAGTCCCTAGATACTTAATGACTGATGGTGGTTCACATTTTATTCATGGTGCTTTTCGTAAAATGCTTGCTAAGTATGATGTTAATCATAGAATTGCATCTCCATACCATCCACAGTCTAGTGGTCAAGTAGAACTGAATAATAGAGAGATTAAATTAATTTTGCAAAATACTGTTAATAGATATAGAAAGAATTGGTCCAAGAAACTTGATGATGCATTATGGGCCTATAGAACTGCATATAAAATTCCTATCGGTATGTCTCCATATAAAATGGTTTATGGAAAAGCATGTCACTTACCTCTCGAACTAGAACATAAGGCATATTGGGCCATTAAAGAGCTCAATTATGATTTCAAACTTGCCGGTGAGAAAAGACTATTTGACATTAGCTCACTTGATGAGTGGAGAACCCAGACCTATGAGAATGCCAAACTGTTTAAAGAAAAAGTTAAAAGATGGCATGACAAAAGGATACAAAAGCGTGATTTTAATGTAGGTGATTATGTTCTGTTATACAACTCTCGTTTAAGATTTTTTGCAGGAAAACTCCTCTCTAAATGGGAAGGTCCTTACATTATCGAGGAGGTCTATCTTTCCGGTGCCATAAAAATCAACAACTTCGAAGGCACAAATCCGAAGGTGGTGAACGGTCAAAGAATCAAACATTATATCTCAGGTAATCCCATAAATGTTGAAACCAATGTTATTGACACCGTGACCCTGGAAGAGTACATAAGGGACACTTTCCAACACGTTTCAGACTCTGAAAAGGAACAGGTATGTGGTACGGTAAGTAAACCGACTCCAAAATAGTTCTAACAGCAATTTTTCTCTGTTTTGGAGTACTTAAGAAAATAGGAAAATAAGAAGTAGTTTGGAAAGGACACGAGGCATCCACGAGGGTGGAGGGCGCGCCTCCTGCCCCGTGGGCACCTCGTGTGGCCTCCGGACTCCGTTTTCTTGCACGATACTTCTTTTGGTCGGCAAAAATTCATTATATAATCTCCCGAAGGTTTTGACCACCGTACCACGACAAAATCCTCTGTTTTTGGTTTGAGTTGTTTCTGCCATAGATTAGATCAAGATGTCTTCTCAAGAGTCAGTCGGGGAGAGCCGGGTATCTCACCCAACACCGTGGCCAAAAGCAAACAGCGATGCCAATCACATTGGGCCATCCCCTGAGGAAGAGATGGAGGCCGACTTGAAAAGGATAGATGCCATGGAGGAAGATCAAGAAGTTACCTCTCGTCGCCAAGCCAGATATATGATGGAGGAACACCAGAGCTCAGCAATTCCAAATTCGGTCATCCCTTCCAATGCTAGATTTCTTTCTTATGAAAACATGAAAAAGAGTGTTACTTGTTCTCCCGCAGCTATGCAACATCCATGGGTGAAAGAAGATTTAACCGTCGCGGGTAAACTCCGGAAGGAAACAATGGATCTTAAGCAGCAAGTCAATAAGCTCGAGGAAGAGAACCGTATCCTAAGGGGCATCATCGCCAAAAATATCACATCACTACCTCCGAAGAAAGAGACATAAACACATGGGTATGGGCACTCCCCTTGGCAACTGCCAAAGCTTGGGGAAGGTGCCCCGGTATCGTATCACCAGCACACTTCTATCTTTACCGTTTTTCTTAGTTCGATCCTTTTGGTTATATCTTGATCTAGTAGAATAAAGTTTAGTATGATCTAGCTTTGAGTTTTTGTGTTGATCCTTATCTATGTAATCGAGTCTGTGAGCTATATATAATAAAGATTATTCTTGAGTCACGGGCTTGGTTATCTTGCTATGATCTTGAGGGAATAAAAGAAAGAATAAAAAGAAATAAAGAGATCATATTGATCTTATGGAGAGTAATGACTTCACATATAAAGAGTATGATGAATAAAAGTTGTTGAGAGTTGAGAAACATAGTTTTGGTCATCGTTGCAATTAATAGGAAGTAATAAAGAAAGAGAGGTTTTCACATATATTAAAAATATTGGGCGAAGAAAGCACCAAAGGGGGGGCCACCCACTGTCCACGAGGGTGGAGGGCGCGCCCTACCCCCCTTAGCGCGCCCCCTGCCTCGTGGGCCACTTGGAAGCCCCCTGATGCCCATCTTCTGGTATATGGTGTCTTTTGACCAGGAAAAAATCAGAAGGAAGTTTTCGGGACGAAGCGCCGCCGTCTCGAGGCGGAACCTTGGCGGAACTAATCTAGGGCTCCGGTGGAGCTGTTCTGCCGGGGAAACATCCCTCCGAGAGGGGGAAATCGTCATCACCATCGATCCTCTTATCGGGAGGGGGTCAATCTCCATCAACATCTTCACCAGCACCATCTCCTCTCAAACCCTTATTCATCTCTTGTATCCGATCTTTGTCTCAAAACCTCAGATTGGTACTTGTGGGTTGCTAGTAGTGTTGATTACTCCTTGTAGTTGATGCTAGTTGGTTTATTCGGTGGAAGATTATATGTTCAGATTCTTTATGCACATTAATACCCCTCTGATTATGAACATGAATATGATTTGTGAGTAGTTACGTTTGTTCCTGAGGACATGGGAGAAGTCTTGTTATAAGTAGTCATGTCAATTTGGTATTAGTTCAATATTTTGATGAGATGTATATTATCTTTCCTCTAGTGGTGTTATGTGAACGTCGACTACATGACACTTCACCATTGTTTGGGCCTAGGGGAAGGCATTGGGAGGTAATAAGTAGATGATGGGTTGCTAGAGTGACAAAAGCTTAAACCCTAGTTTATGTGTTGCTTCGTAAGGGGCTGATTTGGATCCATATGTTTAATGCTATGGTTAGGTTTACCTTAATTCTTCTTTCGTAGTTGCGGATGCTTGCGAGAGGGGTTAACAATAAGTGGGATGCTTGTCCAAGCAAGGGCGGTACCCAAGCACCGGTCCACCCACATATCAAATTATCAAAGTAACGAAAGCGAATCATATGAGCATGCTAGCTTGACGAGAATTCCCATGTGACCTCGGGAGCGCTTTGCTTTATATAAGAGTTTGTCCAGGCTTGTCCTTTGCTACAAAAACGATTGGGCCACCTTGGTGCACCTTGTTTACTTTTGTTACTTGTTACCCGTTATGAATTACCTTATCACAAAACTATCTGTTACCGATAATTTCAGTGCTTGCAGAGAATACCTTACTGAAAACTGCTTGTCATTTCCTTCTGCTCCTCGTTGGGTTTGACACTCTTAGTTATCAAAAGGACAACGATAGATCCCCTATACTTGTGGGTCATCATGTAGCAGTTCGCAAAAACTGAATTCGAGAAATTTTGGAAAAAAACAGATGCAGTAGGGAGCAGCCGGAAGCGGTAGTTTTCAGTTCAACAAAATTTTCCTCAAGCAGAAGTGCCATGTGTTGGATCACGGGTTCCGGCAAAACCCTTAAGGTTCAAACTCTGGGGTGCACACGAAGTTCTCTCCCTCCTACCGATCCGCATCCTAACTAGCTAAGATCTCAAGAACGAGCTCGACGAACTCACAATCACAAAGACACGAGGTTTATACTGGTTCGGGCCACCGTTGTGGTGTAATACCCTACTCCAGTGTGGTGGTGGTGGATTGGCTCTTGGGCTGATGATGAACAATACAAGGGGAAGAACAGCCTCCTTAGGTTGAGGTGTTCTTGTGCTTAGTGTGCTTGAGGGTGAGAGGATGGAAGGTGGAATCGATCCCCCCTACTGTGGTGGCTAGTTCTACTTATATAGGCCCTGGTCCTCTTCCCAAATATTGAGCGGGAAGGGAGCCAACAATGGCCAATTTGAAAGGGGACAGCTAGTACAGCTTATCCTGACAAAAGCGGTCTTCGCCTGCAAAAGGCTCTGGTGGTGATGCCACCTTGGGCTCCATGGTGACCTCCGTCTTGCCGTCCTGCTGGTCTTGGTCTCGTTGCACCGATATGGAAACCTTTGCTCGATGCCTCGGTACTCGCGCCTGCACTTCCCCTTTAGCACCAAAGAGGAAACAAGGACGCTGCGCGCGCTGGCGCCCGCCTGGCGCCAGCCTGATCTTAATCGTCATGGCTCATGTCATGAGAGCCTCGCGAGGTTTGCCCTGCCTTGATCTCTCCACCCCTCGCGAGCCTGCCTGGCGAGGCCGCTCCTGAGGAGGTCTTGCGTCGTCCGCCTCACGAGGCTTGGCCCCTCGCGAGGGTCCTGAATGCCTCATTGATGAAGACGGGCCATACAGGCCTGCTAGCACAGCACGCCGTGGGCCGCAAACAGGCAAGTCTGCGGACCCCATTCCCAAAACGCCGAAAGTAGCCCCCGGGCCCAAGGCGCGCTCGGGCTTGGCTTCAAGGCAAAGCCAAAGGTCAAGCACGGAGCGCCGCGGGCCCCAAAATCCTCCGGCCTTGGTCGACGCGTGGCGGTTGATTGGACGTGGGCGCCTCCGCTTCCCCACGCTGCCTTGAAGTCCGCCTGGCTATGCGGCCCCCGCTACCTACACAGTTATTCTTCCATCACACGCGCCTTGCTTCCCAATCCTTCTGCTTCCTTGAGACTCTGCCCCTCCTCTCCAATCTGATCGGTGCTTTGCCCTCTTCTTCGCCATGGCGCCGAAACAAGCAGACAAAGGGAAGAAGCCCCTGTCTTTGCCAAGCGCGCCTCCAGCCGTCAAGCCTGCAGTCGGCCGATCCTTGGTGCTCAACGACGAGGCAATGGACAAGGTGCGTCCCATGCTTGCCTCCAGTTTCAACGAGTGGGGGAGATGGCGGCCTGGCCTGCGTCTCGCGCTCGCAATGTTCGGGCAGCCACAGAGGTCCCAATCTTCATCGATGCCCTCTGGGCCGGCCTGATTCCCCCTTTCTCCGCCTTCTTCAATGCGGTGCTTGAGCATTACCAGATCCATATGCTGCATCTCGACCCCCAATCCGTGAATCTCCTTGTCGTCTTCGCCTTTGTGTGTGAGGCCATGGTGGGCATTGCTCCTTCCGTGGCCCTTCTCCGTCATTTCTTCTCATTGCATCTGATGGACCCTTGGCAAAGCTCGGGGTGCATGAGCTTCCAGACAGTGGCCGCGACGGCGGGCGTGGGGATCGACTTCGAGCTTCCTCCATCCACGAGCGAGTTTCGGACATGGTGGGTGTTTGTCGATGCCGGGGTGCTCAGCCCTCTGCTCCACTCTCCGCCAGCACCCGCCGTCCCCAACTCCGGTTGGGGTCATGAAAGGCTCGCGAGCCCCCGTCTTGTCCCCGTCTGGCTCAGGCTGAGGAGATTGAAGGACCGTGGCGTGACTGCGCCCATGGTGGTGAAGGAGTTCATCAAACGCCAAGTCGCTCCGCTTCAGCGCCACTCTCGCCCGATGTGGACCTTGCTAAGCAGTCAGGACCACATGAGGTTCCAGGAGTCCGGGCTCCCTCTTAAGATGCGGCAAACGGTGCTTGAGGTCCTTACAGGTGTCCCTTTGCCAGACGACATGCCTGGGAAGAGCTGTCTGCTGTACCGCAGCACGAACAAGGCTGAATTCGTAGAGAGCATGCCTTCCTTTGATGAGTGGGGACTGTGCCCGGACGGCCTGGTGGGGCCTCGTGAGAACCCCGTCGACGTGGTTCCCTTCTCCGTTGCTAGCACTGAGCTCGCCCCAGATGTGGATGCAGGGGGGCGAGCGTCGCCGGAGGCTTGTGGCACGAGTGTTGACGTGCAGATGCCGCCTGGGCTCCTGGGGCGTCATCCTCAGGAACTCGTGATTCTCCCCCTGGGAAGCCGGTTGCTGAGACGATGCAGTACGCGGCTCCCGAGGCCGAAGCTCCGGCGGCCTCGGGAGGTCGCGGTGAGGCGGCGCCCGACTGCTCTCCGCAGTCCGGTACCCCTGAAGTCGCCCCCTCGAGCACTTCTCCGGCTGTGCCCCGCGCCGGCCGCCATGTCCAGCGCTTCGATCGGCTTTGCGTGGACTTCAAGGAGCTCCGCAAGAGGAAAGGGTCTCCGAGCAGCAGCGGTATCTTCGGGTCGTTGAAGCGACGAAAGTACATCGCCGTCGACGAGTAAGTATTGCACCTTGTGATTTCTTGACTGCTGCTTTCCTCCCTGACGTCGGCTCTCCAGAACCCCTTCTGTCAGGGCCACTGTGTCCCCCGAGAAGCGACCTCCGCCTTCCTCGACTCCCCCGCGGGCCTTGAGCGTCTCGAGCCGGCAGGTCGCGCCTGGAGCAGGGCCGGCCGGGGAGGTGCGCTCGCCTTCATGGCACTTCGACTGTGCGGCCTCGCCGTCCTTCCTCCACAGCCTGGCTTGGAGCTTGGCGGGTGTGCCCCGGACCCCTCCTCTGGTCATGGACAGTAGCTGGTTGGCTTCGGTCTTCAGTTCCTCTTCAAGCAGCGGGCCCCGACTAGCCAGGGCCCCTCGTGAGGCCGGGCCGGCGCCTGGGGCGGCACCATCCCCCTGCCGAGAGGGGGAGCGCCGCTTCACGCCCCGTCTATAGCCCCCGTGGCGGAGGACGAGGTGGGCCGCGCGTTGGAGTTCGAGCACGGGCGGAGCGTCGTTCGCCACGAGCTCTTCCGGGAGGCGATGAGCGCGATGAGCCAACTCGGCGGTGAACTTACGGATGTCGACGCACGCCTCAAGGTTGAGGGTCTTCGGCTGGTGGAGGAACAACGTAAGCTGAAGGTGGCCATCAACCTTGGCCGCTACCAGCGTGATCTTGAAAACGCGAAGGCCGAGGCGTCTCTCAAGGTTTCCCGCAAAGCTTGCTCCCGAGCTCTGGAGGAGTCTCGCGAGGCTGACCGCCGTCGCGAGGCTGCGGAGAAGCGCGCGTGGGAGCTCCAGGCATGGAGTGTGTCCCTAGAGCAGCAGGTGGAGGCGTGCCAAGCCACCCTTGTGTCGCTGAGGGGGATGCCCACCGAGGAAGAAGAGATCCGGAGGCGCGGGGAGGCGCTGGCTCTGGAGGCCATGGAGCGTAGCCTCGAGCTTGAGCAGCTGGAGACAGGGGAGCGTGAAGTTGCCCAAGCGGAAGATGCTGTCGGCGCACGCGAGGCCTAGGCTCAGGAGGAGGTTGATCGCCGGGTGGCCGAGGCTCGCGCGGATCTTGAGGGTAGGTATGACTTGAGGTTGAAGCTTGCGGGGACAGAGGATCCGGGTAGGGCCGCCGCCCTCAGGCCCAAGCTGGCTAAAGTGGAGAGGCGCGAGGAGGCTACGGCAGCCGCCCTGGTCACAGCGCAGGCGGACTTGTCCTCCGCCCGCGCCGAGCTGCTCTCTCTTCAGAAGCGGGTTGATGACGCCGAGTCCGTTGCGCGGCAGAGTTGGGAGGAAGTGTTTCAGCGGCGGACGCTGGAGCGCGAGCACGGCCCCATGCTCCAGGACCTCAGGGTCAGGGCCAACACGGCGTTGGGCCATGTCTGCGACGAGAATGCTCCGCACCCACACTAGAATGACTACGCCAGTCATCTGCGCTTCTTTGCTGACGTGGTGACGCGCCTGGAAGCTCGGTCCAATAGAGCTCGCCAGCTTGTGGAAGAGAGAAGCCGGGGCCTGCTCGGGCGCGCGTTCTCCCGTGTCTTCAGCCATCTTCGGAACACCTTCCCTGACTTCGACTTCGCCGCCGCCATTGCCCCCGTACCGCAGGCCATCCACGGCGACCTGGCGCGGTGGGTGGAGGACAACGTGGATGCGCTGGTCAGAGCCTTCTCTTCTGAAGACGACGCGGTGGTGGTCGCTGCGGACGAAGGTGACGTGGTTGACGATGGTGATGCCGGCGTTGGTGAAGGTGGAGGTGGTGCCGACGATGGTGACAGCGACGCCAGCGGTGCGTCTGAAGACGACGTGGAGGACGCGGCGAGTGACATATCTGGCTGATCCCTTGTTCCTTTACTGTTTACCCTATATGCAAAAACTTGGGCGTGGCCCCTAAAGATTGTGAGAGCATTTTGAGAGGGGGAGCCCCGCATGTAAACAAATCACAATTTTTACTCTTCTACGCCGAGCCGTGTGTGTGCCTTCGTGGATTCATGAGTCTAGCGGCAAGTCTTGCTATGTGGCTTACCTTAGCCAAGTAAGCCCCCGTGCTGGGTCGTGAGATCATGAGCTCCTGAGGAACTCCCGCGAGGTCTTCTGGCTCGCCCAAGGGGGCTTCGTGAGAATCCGACGCCGATCGTGGTGTCGACGCGCTTGGCGCGTACGCTGCGCCCCGCCCCGCTTGCGAGGAGCCCCCGAGGGGGAGGCAGCGGTCGTAAGGATCATGGTAGAGGAAGAACCAGACAGCAAAAACGCTCGAATGAGAAAAGGCACCCCCCCCCCCCCGCGCGCATCAATGAAAATTCAAATTCAACTTAAATCTGAATCCAGAAGGCAAGGCTAAAGAAAAGAGATCCAAAGCAAATGGCCGCGTCCGGCGCCTAGTCTAATCTTCAGGTCTTTGATTCTTCTCACCAGCGCGGAGCTAAGTGCTGCCACTAAGCGTGGGAGGGAGCCCCCAAGGCCCGAGGGCGGCTCTCCGAAGACTCCGGGGCGTGTACAGCCCCACTCATAATTACGTGAGAGTGTCACGGGCGGCGATCTTCACAGGCACTGGGCCTTCTTCAGTGGTACCGGCCTTGCTTCATATCGCCAGGCGAGGGCCCCGCCTTGCGCCCCCCTCGACCACCTTTGAGCCGACCGGCAACTAGGACGACACAAAGGGGGGAAAGGGGACGCCAGCGACGCCCTCGGTGGCCACGGGTCCTCTGCCGGGGGAAGGCTCGCCGCTGCCTCCCCGGCAGAGGGCCTACCTCCGGATGACGCCTTGCTCCGTGCAACGCGGGGAGGGATCTGGCTCCCGACCCCTCTCTTGCAGCCCCCAGCGCGATCCCCCTGACGAAAGGGAGGCCGCCGAGCTGGGGCTGCCAGCCGCTGTGGTGACCTGATCTCCCTGCGACTCATGGTTAGCGTAAGCTTGCTCCTAAGGGATTAGTGGTACCCTGTATCTGTTGTCGACGGCGCGGTTGGCGGGGCTCTCTGGCGGCTCCTGGAAGGCTTCAGCTCCTAACGCCTCCTCCTCCGAACCTGGCCCGAGGAACGAGCCGGGGTCGTCCTCCAACGTGTACTTTTGGTCCATCATGCGGGGCACATAGGCTTCCGGGGCTGTTACCCCGAACACCTAACCGTGGTGCCCCACACTCCACGTTGCCCGACCCAGCGCGGCGTCCTGAGGATGATAGCGCGACGTCTCGTTGTGACCATGGGAGGCAGCGCTCGTGCACATGCTCATCGGAGGCGGCGTGGGCGCAACGGGGCCCCCGGCACCGCCGGTCGTCCCGGTGTCGACGAAGCCCCCAGGCACACCCGAGGGCGCGTGGTTGCGACGAGGTCCGCCGTGAGATCTGGTAGCGGCCCGGGAAGGAAGCAGATAGCAGAAGGGCGGCGCTCCTGACACCGCCGCGTCCAGCAGCTCAGTGTCGCGTTCCAGCAGTGCATCCCAGCCGCTCTCCATCAGCCGGCACCGCAGCAACTCTCGCGCCACCGTGAGAGCTGCCCGCATGTTCGCCTGTTCCCACCGGGTGTGTGGCGCCGTTGCTGCGGCATGGCTTGCGGCCCTTGCAGTGGCTCGCGCTTGTCGTGGAGTGAGGGTGGACGGCGCCTGGCCGCGCCGTCCGCGCCCAGCAGCGCTAGGTGGCACTCGTGCCGCCTGGAGCGCGGGGTTGAGGTCTTCATGAGCAGGTGGCGCCGCCCGGGCGGGCCAGGCTGCCCAGGGGTCGGAG
Organism: Aegilops tauschii subsp. strangulata; assembly: GCF_002575655.3. Classification (NCBI taxonomy): domain Eukaryota; kingdom Viridiplantae; phylum Streptophyta; class Magnoliopsida; order Poales; family Poaceae; genus Aegilops; species Aegilops tauschii. The sequence goes on from NC_053038.3 coordinate 506,015,410, forward strand.
TCGGCCCTCGGGTCGCCGGACATCGGGGCCGCGGAGCATCGGCGGGTCGATTGGCGGGGAAGAGGCTCCGGCGCACCCCTACCTGGTGCGCCATATGTCGGATCACGGGTTTCGGAAAAACCCTTAAGGTTCGAACTCTGGGGTGTGCGCGAAGTTCTCTCCCTCCTACCGATCGCGCGTCCTAACTAGCTAAGATATCAAAAACGAGCTGGACTAACTCACAATCACAAAGACACGAGGTTTATACTGGTTCGGGCCACCGTTGTGGTGTAATACCCTACTCCAGTGTGGTGGTGGTGGATTGGCTCTTGGGCTGATGATGAACAATACAAGGGGAAGAACAGCCTCCTTAGGTTGAGGTGTTCTTGTGCTTGGTGTGCTTGAGGGTGAGAGGATGGAAGGTGGAATCGATCCCCCCTACTGTGGTGGCTAGTTCTACTTATATAGGCCCTGGTCCTCTTCCCAAATATTGAGCGGGAAGGGAGCCAACAACGGCCAATTTGAAAGGGGACAGCTAGTACAGCTTATCTTGACAAAAGCGGTCTTCACCTGCAAAAGGTTCTGGTGGTGACGCCACCTTGGGCTCCATGGTGACCTCCGTCTTGCCTTCCTGCTGGTCTTGGTCTCGTTGCACCGATATGGATACCTTTGCTCGATGCCTCGTTACTCCGCGCCTGCACTTGCCCCTTTAGCACCAAAGAGGAAACAAGGACGCTGCGCGCTGGCGCCAGATCTTGATCATCATGGCTCACGTCACGAGAGCCTCGCGAGGTTTGCCCTGCCTTGATCTCTCCGCCCCTCGCGAGCCTGCCTGGCGAGGCCGCTCCTGAGGAGCTCTTGCGTCGTCTGCCTCGCGAGGCTTGGCCCCTCACGAGGGTCTTGAATGCCTCGTTGATGAAGACGGGCCGTACAGGCCTGCTAGCACAGCCACTCCGTGGGCCGCAGGCAGGCAAGTCTGGGGACCCCCGTTCCCAGAACGCCGACACCATGCAACAGTTCAGCAGAAAATGGTGGTTCAAAAAGTTATAAAATTTTCAGTTTGAATGTTTGGACTGGCACAAAGTTAAACTAAAATGCCTTTTTTATGGTGGCTGGCAGATAGCTACACATTCAAAATGTTGGGTTGTACTACATTTGTGAGTAAATAAGGATTATTTTGGACAATGAGCCTATTTCGAAAAGGGAATTCTTGAGGTGTGCAGCCGAGGGCAGCAGAGCTGGCCAAAGGCACTTTTTTTAAGTCTCATCCTACTACTGCTGATGTTGGTGTCTAGAGAGCCTCAAGCCTGCTTACAAGTTGGTCTTCCTAGTTTATTTATTGATGAAACAATAGAAAATCGCCCTGCTGGTGCCTAGGAATTGAGCAAATGATGCACTGGTTTGTGCCTGGGGATAAAGTAGATGTAGCAGTCCAACATGTATTCTATCATCGGTTCATAGAAAAAGAATAGGGATTTGCATTATAGTTATAGACTAATGGTGTCCTCATCCTACTGTGGCACGTTGTTTAAATTCAATCAGTTCAATTAGATAAGCCATTCAAGTTCGAAGCTAATGATAATCATTAGTTCGGATGAGAAACTATATTTGAAACTAATACACAAAAAGGTTTATTTCTATAAGTCCACGTTCTAAACCCGAGACAGTACAAAAAATCTGGTCATATAATCCACTTTCATTTTACGAGTTAAAAAAATGATGTCTTTTTTGGCATATTCAAAACTGCTCCTAAACTGCAATGAATTTAGAGAAATGTTCAACATGAAAAAAGTTTCTTCTATTCACCATCTTTCCGACGGTAAAAGTTCAAGTCACAAAACAAGACAAGTCCAAAACATCGTTGCAAAAAAAATTTAGTTAGAAAAAAGAAACAAACGGAAAAATTTCCTTTTGAAAAAACATCATTCAGTTCAACGATATAAACCATGCAAGTTCGGAGACTATGATACCGTAAACCGTTATAAAATTACGAGAACCATATAAAAAACAGAATAAACTCTAGTTTGTGAAAACATGCTCAGTACAAACTCATACGGACATCAACTCAAGTACTCTTTTGTTGGAACCATTCAAAATCACTCTGTGAAAAATACCTCAGTACAAATATGCACATAGATTAGTACAAGTACTCTATTTTTTCTGACGGGAAACGACACGACAGGTCTCACCATATTCAAAATTACTCCTCAATGATTGCGAATTTGAGAAAACGTTCAACATGATCAAGTTTCGCATTTTCGATATCTTCCCAACAGTATATTATTTGCCTCATTTTGATAAACTTTTTAAAATTATCGCGTTCGAAATCAAATTTGATCGTATCAAATTCGTCTTTAAACCGTAAGGAATGAGAAATACATTTCAATACGAAAAAGTTGTGCATTTTCCATTGTTTTCCAATGCCATATCATTTGCGTCAATCCGACAAACCGTTTACAAAAAAGCGCAAAAATACGTTTCGCCTGAAATTTCACCGTTTTTCAAATTACTTTTAAATTGTACAGAATTTGAAAAACAATAGATATGTGAAAGATGCGTATTTTTACCAGCTTTCCAACGCCATCTTATTTGCTCAATTCCGACAAACCATTTGAAAATTGAGTCCAAAATACAATTTACGTTTTCGGTTTTGAAAAAAAACAGTTTTTTTCAAAACTGCTCGTAAACCATGATGATTTTGCAAAAACGTTCAATATACTTGAAATATAGTTGTCAAGAGCTTTCCAACGATATATGACACGCCCCATTACGACAAAAAAATTGCAAAAAAAATTTGAACTAAAGAAGACGATTTCTTAAACAGAAATGAAAACATCAGTTCAACCGCTCGAATACATCAGTACAACCACCTGAAACCATCAGTTTAAGTAGGGTAACAGAATAATATTCTGTTATGCGAAACAGAATAGCCCAGATGTATATATATATATACACACACACAGCCGGTCTATTCTGCTAATATTAGCATGTCATTGTTTGAAGAAAGTGTGCTGCAGTACTCAGGCGAGTGAATTTCCTTTTGAAAAAACATCATTCAGTTCAATGATATAAACCATGCAAGTTCGGGGACTATGATACCGTAAACCATTATAAAATTATGAGAACCATATAAAAAACAGAATAAACTCTAGTTTGTGAAAACATGCTCAGTACAAACTCATACGGACATCAACTCAAGTACTCTTTTGTTGGAACCATTCAAAATCACTCTGTGAAAAATACCTCAGTACAAATATGCACATAGATCAGCACAAGTACTCTATTTTTTCTGACGGGAAACGACACGACAGGTCTCACCATATTCAAAATTACTCCTCAATGGTTGCGAATTTGAGAAAACGTTCAACATGATCAAGTTTCGCATTTTCGATATCTTCCCAACAGTATATTATTTGCCTCATTTTGATAAACTTTTTAAAATTATCGCGTTCGAAATCAAATTTGACCGTATTCAAATTCGTCTTTAAACCGTAAGGAATGAGAAATACATTTCAATACGAAAAAGTTGTGCATTTTCCATAGTTTTCCAATGCCATATCATTTGCGTCAATCCGACAAACCGTTTACAAAAAAGCGCAAAAATACCTTTCGCCTGAAATTTCACCATTTTCAAATTACTTTTAAATTGTACAGAATTTGAAAAAACAATAGATATGTGAAAGATGCGTATTTTTACCAGCTTTCCAACGCCATCTTATTTGCTCAATTCCGACAAACCATTTGAAAATTGAGTCCAAAATACAATTTACGTTTTCGGTTTTGAAAAAAAACAGTTTTTTTCAAAACTGCTCGTAAACCATGATGATTTTGCAAAAACGTTCAATATACTTGAAATATAGTTGTCAAGAGCTTTCCAACGATATATGACACGCCCCATTACGACAAAAAAATTGCAAAAAAAATTTGAACTAAAGAAGACGATTTTTTAAACAGAAATGAAAACATCAGTTCAACCGCTCGAATACATCAGTACAACCACCTGAAACCATCAGTTTAAGTAGGGTAACAGAATAATATTCTGTTATGCGAAACAGAATAGCCCAGATGTATATATATATATACACACACACAGCCGGTCTATTCTGCTAATATTAGCATGTCATTGTTTGAACAAAGTGTGCTGCAGTACTCAGGCGAGTGAATTTCCTTTTGAAAAAACATCATTCAGTTCAACGATATAAACCATGCAAGTTCGGGGACTATGATACCGTAACCATTATAAAATTACGAGAACCATATAAAAAACAGAATAAACTCTAGTTTGTGAAAACATGCTCAGTACAAACTCATACGGACATCAACTCAAGTACTCTTTTGTTGGAACCATTCAAAATCACTCTGTGAAAAATACCTCAGTACAAATATGCACATAGATCAGTACAAGTACTCTATTTTTTCTGACGGGAAACGACACGACAGGTCTCACCATATTCAAAATTACTCCTCAGTGGTTGCGAATTTGAGAAAACGTTCAACATGATCAAGTTTCGCATTTTCGATATCTTCCCAACAGTATATTATTTGCCTCATTTTGATAAACTTTTTAAAATTGTCGTGTTCGAAATCAAATTTGACCGTATTCAAATTCGTCTTTAAACCGTAAGGAATGAGAAATACATTTCAATACGAAAAAGTTGTGCATTTTCCATAGTTTTCCAATGCCATATCATTTGCGTCAATCCGACAAACCGTTTACAAAAAAGCGCAAAAATACCTTTCGCCTGAAATTTCACCGTTTTTCAAATTACTTTTAAATTGTACAGAATTTGAAAAAACAATAGATATGTGAAAGATGCGTATTTTTACCAGCTTTCCAACGCCATCTTATTTGCTCAATTCCGACAAACCATTTGAAAATTGAGTCCAAAATACAATTTACGTTTTCGGTTTTGAAAAAAAACAGTTTTTTTCAAAACTGCTCGTAAACCATGATGATTTTGCAAAAACGTTCAATATACTTGAAATATAGTTGTCAAGAGCTTTCCAACGATATATGACACGCCCCATTACGACAAAAAAATTGCAAAAAAAATTTGAACTAAAGAAGACGATTTCTTAAACAGAAATGAAAACATCAGTTCAACCGCTCGAATACATCAGTACAACCACCTGAAACCATCAGTTTAAGTAGGGTAACAGAATAATATTCTGTTATGCGAAACAGAATAGCCCAGATGTATATATATATATACACACACACAGCCGGTCTATTCTGCTAATATTAGCATGTCATTGTTTGAAGAAAGTGTGCTGCAGTACTCAGGCGAGTGAATTTCCTTTTGAAAAAACATCATTCAGTTCAATGATATAAACCATGCAAGTTCGGGGACTATGATACCGTAAACCATTATAAAATTATGAGAACCATATAAAAAACAGAATAAACTCTAGTTTGTGAAAACATGCTCAGTACAAACTCATACGGACATCAACTCAAGTACTCTTTTGTTGGAACCATTCAAAATCACTCTGTGAAAAATACCTCAGTACAAATATGCACATAGATCAGCACAAGTACTCTATTTTTTCTGACGGGAAACGACACGACAGGTCTCACCATATTCAAAATTACTCCTCAATGGTTGCGAATTTGAGAAAACGTTCAACATGATCAAGTTTCGCATTTTCGATATCTTCCCAACAGTATATTATTTGCCTCATTTTGATAAACTTTTTAAAATTATCGCGTTCGAAATCAAATTTGACCGTATTCAAATTCGTCTTTAAACCGTAAGGAATGAGAAATACATTTCAATACGAAAAAGTTGTGCATTTTCCATAGTTTTCCAATGCCATATCATTTGCGTCAATCCGACAAACCGTTTACAAAAAAGCGCAAAAATACCTTTCGCCTGAAATTTCACCATTTTCAAATTACTTTTAAATTGTACAGAATTTGAAAAAACAATAGATATGTGAAAGATGCGTATTTTTACCAGCTTTCCAACGCCATCTTATTTGCTCAATTCCGACAAACCATTTGAAAATTGAGTCCAAAATACAATTTACGTTTTCGGTTTTGAAAAAAAACAGTTTTTTTCAAAACTGCTCGTAAACCATGATGATTTTGCAAAAACGTTCAATATACTTGAAATATAGTTGTCAAGAGCTTTCCAACGATATATGACACGCCCCATTACGACAAAAAAATTGCAAAAAAAATTTGAACTAAAGAAGACGATTTTTTAAACAGAAATGAAAACATCAGTTCAACCGCTCGAATACATCAGTACAACCACCTGAAACCATCAGTTTAAGTAGGGTAACAGAATAATATTCTGTTATGCGAAACAGAATAGCCCAGATGTATATATATATATACACACACACAGCCGGTCTATTCTGCTAATATTAGCATGTCATTGTTTGAACAAAGTGTGCTGCAGTACTCAGGCGAGTGAATTTCCTTTTGAAAAAACATCATTCAGTTCAACGATATAAACCATGCAAGTTCGGGGACTATGATACCGTAACCATTATAAAATTACGAGAACCATATAAAAAACAGAATAAACTCTAGTTTGTGAAAACATGCTCAGTACAAACTCATACGGACATCAACTCAAGTACTCTTTTGTTGGAACCATTCAAAATCACTCTGTGAAAAATACCTCAGTACAAATATGCACATAGATCAGTACAAGTACTCTATTTTTTCTGACGGGAAACGACACGACAGGTCTCACCATATTCAAAATTACTCCTCAGTGGTTGCGAATTTGAGAAAACGTTCAACATGATCAAGTTTCGCATTTTCGATATCTTCCCAACAGTATATTATTTGCCTCATTTTGATAAACTTTTTAAAATTGTCGTGTTCGAAATCAAATTTGACCGTATTCAAATTCGTCTTTAAACCGTAAGGAATGAGAAATACATTTCAATACGAAAAAGTTGTGCATTTTCCATAGTTTTCCAATGCCATATCATTTGCGTCAATCCGACAAACCGTTTACAAAAAAGCGCAAAAATACCTTTCGCCTGAAATTTCACCGTTTTTCAAATTACTTTTAAATTGTACAGAATTTGAAAAAACAATAGATATGTGAAAGATGCGTATTTTTACCAGCTTTCCAACGCCATCTTATTTGCTCAATTCCGACAAACCATTTGAAAATTGAGTCCAAAATACAATTTACGTTTTCGGTTTTGAAAAAAAACAGTTTTTTTCAAAACTGCTCGTAAACCATGATGATTTTGCAAAAACGTTCAATATACTTGAAATATAGTTGTCAAGAGCTTTCCAACGATATATGACACGCCCCATTACGACAAAAAAATTGCAAAAAAAATTTGAACTAAAGAAGACGATTTCTTAAACAGAAATGAAAACATCAGTTCAACCGCTCGAATACATCAGTACAACCACCTGAAACCATCAGTTTAAGTAGGGTAACAGAATAATATTCTGTTATGCGAAACAGAATAGCCCAGATGTATATATATATATACACACACACAGCCGGTCTATTCTGCTAATATTAGCATGTCATTGTTTGAACAAAGTGTGCTGCAGTACTCAGGCGAGTGAATTTCCTTTTGAAAAAACATCATTCAGTTCAACGATATAAACCATGCAAGTTCGGGGACTATGATACCGTAACCATTATAAAATTACGAGAACCATATAAAAAACAGAATAAACTCTAGTTTGTGAAAACATGCTCAGTACAAACTCATACGGACATCAACTCAAGTACTCTTTTGTTGGAACCATTCAAAATCACTCTGTGAAAAATACCTCAGTACAAATATGCACATAGATCAGTACAAGTACTCTATTTTTTCTGACGAGAAACGACACGACAGGTCTCACCATATTCAAAATTACTCCTCAGTGGTTGCGAATTTGAGAAAACGTTCAACATGATCAAGTTTCGCATTTTCGATATCTTCCCAACAGTATATTATTTGCCTCATTTTGATAAACTTTTTAAAATTGTCGCGTTCGAAATCAAATTTGACCGTATTCAAATTCGTCTTTAAACCGTAAGGAATGAGAAATACATTTCAATACGAAAAAGTTGTGCATTTTCCATAGTTTTCCAATGCCATATCATTTGCGTCAATCCGACAAACCGTTTACAAAAAAGCGCAAAAATACCTTTCGCCTGAAATTTCACCGTTTTTCAAATTACTTTTAAATTGTACAGAATTTGAAAAAACAATAGATATGTGAAAGATGCGTATTTTTACCAGCTTTCCAACGCCATCTTATTTGCTCAATTCCGACAAACCATTTGAAAATTGAGTCCAAAATACAATTTACGTTTTCGGTTTTGAAAAAAAACAGTTTTTTTCAAAACTGCTCGTAAACCATGATGATTTTGCAAAAACGTTCAATATACTTGAAATATAGTTGTCAAGAGCTTTCCAACGATATATGACACGCCCCATTACGACAAAAAAATTGCAAAAAAAATTTGAACTAAAGAAGACGATTTCTTAAACAGAAATGAAAACATCAGTTCAACCGCTCGAATACATCAGTACAACCACCTGAAACCATCAGTTTAAGTAGGGTAACAGAATAATATTCTGTTATGCGAAACAGAATAGCCCAGATGTATATATATATATACACACACACAGCCGGTCTATTCTGCTAATATTAGCATGTCATTGTTTGAACAAAGTGTGCTGCAGTACTCAGGCGAGTGAATTTCCTTTTGAAAAAACATCATTCAGTTCAACGATATAAACCATGCAAGTTCGGGGACTATGATACCGTAACCATTATAAAATTACGAGAACCATATAAAAAACAGAATAAACTCTAGTTTGTGAAAACATGCTCAGTACAAACTCATACGGACATCAACTCAAGTACTCTTTTGTTGGAACCATTCAAAATCACTCTGTGAAAAATACCTCAGTACAAATATGCACATAGATCAGTACAAGTACGCTATTTTTTCTGACGGGAAACGACACGACAGGTCTCACCATATTCAAAATTACTCCTCAGTGGTTGCGAATTTGAGAAAACGTTCAACATGATCAAGTTTCGCATTTTCGATATCTTCCCAACAGTATATTATTTGCCTCATTTTGATAAACTTTTTAAAATTGTCGTGTTCGAAATCAAATTTGACCGTATTCAAATTCGTCTTTAAACCGTAAGGAATGAGAAATACATTTCAATACGAAAAAGTTGTGCATTTTCCATAGTTTTCCAATGCCATATCATTTGCGTCAATCCGACAAACCGTTTACAAAAAAGCGCAAAAATACCTTTCGCCTGAAATTTCACCGTTTTTCAAATTACTTTTAAATTGTACAGAATTTGAAAAAACAATAGATATGTGAAAGATGCGTATTTTTACCAGCTTTCCAACGCCATCTTATTTGCTCAATTCCGACAAACCATATGAAAATTGAGTCCAAAATACAATTTACGTTTTCGGTTTTGAAAAAAAACAGTTTTTTTCAAAACTGCTCGTAAACCATGATGATTTTGCAAAAACGTTCAATATACTTGAAATATAGTTGTCAAGAGCTTTCCAACGATATATGACACGCCCCATTACGACAAAAAAATTGCAAAAAAAATTTGAACTAAAGAAGACGATTTCTTAAACAGAAATGAAAACATCAGTTCAACCGCTCGAATACATCAGTACAACCACCTGAAACCATCAGTTTAAGTAGGGTAACAGAATAATATTCTGTTATGCGAAACAGAATAGCCCAGATGTATATATATATATACACACACACAGCCGGTCTATTCTGCTAATATTAGCATGTCATTGTTTGAAGAAAGTGTGCTGCAGTACTCAGGCGAGTGAATTTCCTTTTGAAAAAACATCATTCAGTTCAATGATATAAACCATGCAAGTTCGGGGACTATGATACCGTAAACCATTATAAAATTATGAGAACCATATAAAAAACAGAATAAACTCTAGTTTGTGAAAACATGCTCAGTACAAACTCATACGGACATCAACTCAAGTACTCTTTTGTTGGAACCATTCAAAATCACTCTGTGAAAAATACCTCAGTACAAATATGCACATAGATCAGCACAAGTACTCTATTTTTTCTGACGGGAAACGACACGACAGGTCTCACCATATTCAAAATTACTCCTCAATGGTTGCGAATTTGAGAAAACGTTCAACATGATCAAGTTTCGCATTTTCGATATCTTCCCAACAGTATATTATTTGCCTCATTTTGATAAACTTTTTAAAATTATCGCGTTCGAAATCAAATTTGACCGTATTCAAATTCGTCTTTAAACCGTAAGGAATGAGAAATACATTTCAATACGAAAAAGTTGTGCATTTTCCATAGTTTTCCAATGCCATATCATTTGCGTCAATCTGACAAACCGTTTACAAAAAAGCGCAAAAATACGTTTCGCCTGAAATTTCACCGTTTTTCAAATTACTTTTAAATTGTACAGAATTTGAAAAAACAATAGATATGTGAAAGATGCGTATTTTTACCAGCTTTGCAACGCCATCTTATTTGCTCAATTCCGACAAATCATTTGAAAATTGAGTCCAAAATACAATTTACGTTTTCGGTTTTGAAAAAAAAACAGTTTTTTTCAAAATTGCTCGTAAACCATGATGATTTTGCAAAAACGTTCAATATACTTGAAATATAGTTGTCAAGAGCTTTCCAACGATATATGACACGCCCCATTACGACAAAAAAAATTGCAAAAAAATTTTGAACTAAAGAAGACGATTTGTTAAACAGAAATGAAAACATCAGTTCAACCGCTCGAATACATCAGTACAACCACCTGAAACCATCAGTTTAAGTAGGGTAACAGAATAATATTCTGTTATGCGAAACAGAATAACCCAGATGTATATATATATATATACACACACACACAGCCGGTCTATTCTGCTAATATTAGCATGTCATTGTTTGAACAAAGTGTGCTGTAGTACTCAGACGAGTGAACTTCCCGTCGTAAAAAAACTGTGCGTTGTGTTTTTTCGGGAACCTTTTTCACTCTAGTTTTTGAACAGTTTATCGGAACGAGGCGTGTAATATACGGTTGAAAAGCTGTGGATTAGGCGCAACTTCGTCATGTTGAACACTTTTCGAGATTCCTCGCGGTTTAAGAGCAGTTTCCAAAATGGTGCGGCGCACGACTAGTGGCAGCGACCGTTTTTTCACATTTTTTCTAAACCGCTCGCCGGAATGAAGCAAATGATACACCGTTGAAAAGATATCGTCGAGACGCATCGTTTTCATATATATTATTTTCTCTAATTCATTACGGTTTAAGAGCAGTTTTAAATTTACCAAATCGCGGAACTGTTTTAAAAAAAATCAATTTTTAGGTACCGTTTTCGCTCCAGTTTTTTTAACCGTTTGTCGAAATGAGGCGTGCGATATGCCATTGGAAAGCTACGGACGAGGCTCAACTTTCATATGTTGAAGTGTTTTTGAGATTCTTTACGGTTTTTAGTTAATTTTGAAAATCGTGCGGCTGACGACGTGAGGCAGCGGCCGTTTTTCTCGAAATTTTTACAAAGCGCTGATCGGAATGATTCAAATTATATGCCGCTGGAAAGATATCGACGAGGCACAATTTTTTCATGTAGAACACGCTCTCTAATTCCTTACGGTTTAAGAGCAATTTTGAATTTACCGAAACGCGGACACTCTGTTTTTCGCGACACCCAAATCATCGTGTTTTCTGCATGAGACACATGAGCACACTGCTTCAGACCAGAAACCGCACTGCATCAGACAGGCAAGTGAACTTCATGGTTTCTTTCGTCATTTTATAAAATAAAAAAATCTTTTGACTTTTTTTTCTAACAAGTGGACCGCAGAGACTGAGCGAGTGAACTACATCTGATAAGAAGTGAACTTCTTCAAGATGTTTTGGTTTCTGTTGAGTTTTTTTAGTCTCAACTGGACTACATGGTCAATGTTTAGTGAGCTGCATGAAAGAGGCAAATGGGCTACATTAAAAATTACATTGCACCAAAAGAATGTTACCTCCCACCAACATTATTTTGATTTTTTTTAAAGAACAAGTGAACCGCACAAAAACACAAAGTACTGCACGATCGAGCCAACCAAACTGCACGCACACTTTCTATTTTGCGCCACTGTCTATGGTCGCTGATGATGTTCATGGGCACAATACATCCATCAATTGTTTTACACAGCCACACACACATACATACACACAAAATCAGCACTAGCACCCGCCGGAGCTGCAATAGAGGATCAGCAGAACTGTATTTTGGGGACCAACCGAGCTGCACTAGATCAGAAACCTGCACCAGCTTGGTCATATCCTTGAATAGTTTTAAAAAAGAAAATTTCTAACTGAATCGCGCACGCCCATCTGAGCTGCACACCAGGGCCATCTGAACAGCTCGCGTGCGCGGCATCTCTGGCATCGCCGGCGAACTGTATGGCGGCGCTGCCAGGCACATCAGCCCTCTGGTAAACCTTTTCTATTACTACGTCCAAACTACTAGACAAGACTAGTGAACTGCATTATTTTAACTATTTTTGTTCTTTTGTTCTAGAACTTTTCTGTTACATCATTATATTGTTATCTTCGCATTAAAAAAACTGCATGTATATGCAGTACGTACTGCAGGATGCCATAAGGGAACAGCAAAGATGAACTACTAAAGAAATAATTATGCCGCCGGCCACCATAGTGCAGTGCACATGTCTCTCGCCGCCTGCAAACAAGAAGTAGGAGAGAGCTGCAGGTGAGAGCCGTAGACTGCACGCCGAGGCGAGCTGCACTGCACGCCACGCTCGACAGCACTGCATGATGTGCTCGCTCGCCAGCACGTGGATTGCACGGGTGCTGTCGCCTGGCTGCAGGGTAGGGATGCCCGCACGCTCACGCTGTTCCGGACACTGGGCGAAGTGAGCTGCAGTTCGATCCAAAAACAACCACCCGTATGGACGAAGTGAGCTGCATCGATGCGGGAGTGCTGCCAGGCCGCCAAATAGAGGAAGTGGGGGTTGGGGGATCCGCCATCCCTCTCCTCCCATGGCACCCAGACCTTGCCGAGCCCCCTCTAGCGCTTCCCTTTCCGTCCGTCGAGGGTCGGTGGAGGCAGATGCAGAGGGGAGGGAGGCGTTGGCGAGTGGATCATGCCGCCCTCCCCCTGCCCCGTGCGCGCTACCCAGGTCGCAGGGACCGGCGCACCTCGATCCCGCGTGGGGCTGTAGCTCCATGGCTTGGCGGCGCGGCTAGCCGGGAGGGAGGGCGGTGCCGCAGTGCGCCTTGGCTGGTGACTGGGCGGTTGGGGAGGGGGTGACGAGGAGAGGTGGAGCCGGATCCCATCGGATCTGGTGGTTGTTGGGCGGGATAGGAAGGCGGGGCAGGGGAGGCTGGTGGCGCGGGGGAGATGGTGGTGGTGGGGTGGGGTGGTTGGGTCCATTATGAAGTTCAATTGAGTAGGACAGAGTGACTACCATACCAAGGTATGCTTTGTATATATGGTACAAACATTGTTCATATCATGAGTGATCAATTGGGACTTCTTAACACATTTCAGTTGAAATGATAGTTCATTTTAAAGTGCATCGTTTGGTTGATTTTAGTTTTAGTGCTCACCATGAAGTTCTTACTGAAAAGTGTTATGGTTCCTTAGTACCTTCCATAATTTGGTAATTTTGTGTTTATATAGCAGGAATTGTTGTTTCATGCCTAATACCATGAAATTTACCTAAATAATGAGTCTCACATTGCTATTGTGAATTTTCATATGATGCATGTGTCACTGAAAGGCTGGAGTATGGTGTAGGGTCCTTATTCGTAGATGATCTTGAGCCGTTGGAGCTATAGGCTGTAACATCATGATCGCTTGCAGCCAACAAAGAGTTGGCCTAGCCATGCTTTCATGAAATATTGCTCCTTTGTATCCTTTTCGGTTCTCATTCCCGTTGCTTGACCCAATTGAACTTTTTGTAGAAAGTGGTTTCTACTCCTACGTAATGTTGGAGAAATTTTTGTATCTATAGTGATGACAAGATGACAACATCATCTATCTATTATATATAAAAAGCGCTTAACGGGCTACCCAGAAAAAAAGATAAATAGGCTAAAATTACCACAAAAATTAGAAACATCTAACCGTTTATTTAATTGGCTAAAATTATATAGCCATTAGATTAGATTTACATGAAAAAAAAGCGCTTAATGGGCTACCCGGAAAAAAGATAAATAGGCTAAAATTACCACAAAAATTAGAAACATCTAACCGTTTATTTAATTGGCTAAAATTATATAGCCATTAGATTAGATTTACATGAAAAAAAAGCGCTTAACGGGCTACCCAGAAAAAAGATAAATAGGCTAAAATTACCACAAAAATTAGAAACATCTAACCGTTTATTTAATTGGCTAAAATTATATAGCCATTAGATTAGATTTACATGAAATTTACCCACCATTGCCATTTATTATAATATAAAAGAAGAAAATGTTTCACCATAATCTTACCTAATTACAAAAAAAACATTGGATTAATGGGTGCCCAATAGTTTTGTCAAAAATATATCGCATTGCAAAGAGAGGCAGCTCTCACGTCCTGGCGCTAGGGTTTATCTGGCCGCTCAGGATCTCACATCGGTGGGGTTGCGCCCGGAGTTGCTGAGCCTGAATCGATTCTCCGATGACCTACGTGCTGATAAGAGAGGTACATAGTACGTACATGTATTTCATCTTTCCTTGCTTCGCCGATTGCAATTGTTGGTGCCATTATTTTCCAGATTCCCACGATGTTGTCGATGATGTGATAAATGGCCACGATCCAGTCCAGCCTCTTCTTAATCCTTTTTCATCCACTTTTCAAGTCGTCCTAGATCCATCCAGCTCTGTAACCGATCTTAAAAAAGGGCGACCAACCCAATCCAGTATCTCTCCTAATCCCTTTCTTCTTTAACCTTCTAATCGCCTCAGTTTCCTGTTCTGACCATGAAGCAATCGAGCTTCTATTTTTTTTGTCAATTAATGAATCATTCTCACCATGGTAGATGTAGCAGAGGATGGGGTGTATTGGCTGGATTCAAGCCGATCTGACAGCCGGCGAGGAACTGCAGGCTGCAGCGGATTGGCAATACAATGATTTCTGCTCCATTCATCAACTGTAAATTCATCACTGAACCAGGACGATTGGAATGGTGTTTTCGGTTGCTTGGAAGGAAGCTCAGTCATCTAACCACAAGATCTGAATTTCAGGTGCGTGTATTCAGTCAAACGTGCTATCAAGTATGAATATTGTTAGCTAAATTACAGGTTAGCTAGGTCCCAGAACCAAAGTAGAAGATCAGAGAACAACTATGTGTGTGGGCTGCTATACTCGAAGTCTGTCTCGAACAGAAGAAGACAAAAGAAGTTGCAGCATAAACATGCGATGCAATCTACAAACAAACAAACGCGCGCGCGCGCGCGCACACACACACACACAAGCACTGGAGTAGCTCACGTACACTAGAAATTTGAAGCTGATTTGCTTGGAGTTACAAAGAGTGCATGCACATACAACTGACTGTATGGAGCTGCACAAAACATGCACAACTACCTTCGCTGATATCCTAAAAGCAACCCATAGTGACTACGTTAGATTGTTCCTCTCAATTTCTTGCCTTACCAAGGAACTTGGTGCCACTTACTTCTCTAGAGAAACCATGCCTTGCGTGCAAGATATTTCTTGGCATTCAGTTCACTGGTACTGGTAAGTTGCACTTGCCAACATGAAGTAGTCAAATCATTTTCTTAAGATAAGTAAAATTGATTGGCATATGAGATTCGTAGTGTGTGATACTCATGATTTTTTCCTTGCACTTTACAAAAGTATATGTAGTTTGCCAAGAGTTCTTTTATAAACGCAGGAGGTTGAAAGAGTAAACACACCTGCAGTATAAGAAAATTTGTGCAGTAAAGATCCGTGTAATTCTCCTTAAAAAAGATAGTTTTCAAATTACAATGCTCGATATCTACATTTTGCTGGATAGGATCCTACCAGGACAACTAACAAGCACCAATAATTGCATTATGTTTTGTTTTCTGACCTATTTCGTTGATTCCAAATATTTTATTCGGAAAAGGACATGCTTTACACATTAAGGGTGAATAAATTTGTCCATAAGGTCCGTCACAGACTCTGTTTTTATAAGTTTTTTCCTAAGGCTATCATAGTTAACGTAATCATAGTTGTCGTGCTGCTTAATGATCCTTAGTAACTAAAAAAATGATCCTTAGTAACTAGATCCTTCTCTAGGCATGGAATACGTTACTGCACCCCTATTTTATGATTTACACCTTCAACTGACCAGTTATATCCACCTAACCAACACTTTACTTGGCTTAGCATGCAAGAACAGAAGATGAAATATTAATTTCTTAAAAGTGAATGCTAACATATAGATAATTATTTCTTACATATTGCTATTTGATTATTTTTCTCGAATACATCGCTATTTGATTTTGTCTGGAACTATTGTTAAGAAGCATGCCTTTCAACCATAATAATGATAAGTTCTCATATACATTTTTAGCTTACAAATGATGCATGCTTACAAATTTAGCTTTCAGTGTTTCCGGAATGGTGTTCTATTCTGCAAGACACATTACCTGGTAACATGGTGAAATATCATCATCATGTCCACCAAAATTTGCCCTTTGCTGACTGATTTTCTGCCATGACAAACTGCACACTCAAAATCTAATGACACTGCGATAGGAGATAGTAACGAGACAAAGGAGTACACCGGAATAATTGCTACTGTTCTATTTCTGTTATATACTCCCTCCGTCCCGAAATGTAAGACGTTTTTTGATACTATGATAGTGTCAAAAAACGTCTTATATTTTGGGACGGAGGGAGTAATATACTACATTGCATGAAGTTGTTGTAGTAAAGGAAAATAAAGATTAATTAATCAGATTCAATGGTCATGTTTTCGGGAACTTGGAATCAAATGATAAATAAACAAAGACTATGTTTTTCACGTGATCGATTCTTTGTGTTAATAGATACAACACTACACTTTCTTTTTATAGTTGTACATCCTGCATACTGGCCATGGACTAGCTTGCGACCTGAAGTCTGGCCATGTGCACTAACTGATCATGCACATGAGAAGAGCACAATTTTAATTCTAGGCATGAATCATTAAATTATGACTTATTAAAAATTTATGTGTACTGATTTAGTATCAGGCAACAACCAGCCATTTAATTATCCAACAAACTTATATTTCTCATATCATGACATAGGCAACTGTCACTCTAAAACATATGATGTGTCATAAAGAAAACTCTATTCTGATAACTGGAATACAACACTCTTAAGCAACAATACCCCGAGCTTTTCTATTTTGCCCTTAACAGCTTGGCCCCTCTCTGCCCAACCCTTTGGCCAGTTCCAACAAGTTCGATTAACATTAGATCGCATCTCTCCTTGCATTGAATCAGAACTCTGTAATGTTTGCCAGGATATATGGAGCTACTGTTGGAATTCTGCAACCTTTTCTGCTGTCAAACTTTACAGAGTTCTGATTAGAGGAGAGATGGCACACCCCAATTTTTAGAAGATTTGGAAATCAACAGTTATTCAGAGATACAAAATTTTCTGTTGGTGTCTGATCGAAGATAGGCTCAACACAATAAGTCTGCTTCTCAGGAAATCATTTCACCTCCCCTCCTACCAATGTGTGCTATGTTATGAGCAAATTGAAGAGACCACATGGTACCTCTTTTTGGACTGCTCATTTGCTCTGCAATGCTGGGACCAGATCAACCCTAATCAGAGGAGGGACACATTTTTCATTCAGGAAATCATGCTGTCTTTGAATGAATTACCAAATGGAGTGGCCATGAACATTGTCATTATGAGTTGCCGGCATATTTGGATGCAAAAGAACAACAAGATCTTTAAGCATATTAATCCGAGCACCACATGATGGAAGCTGCTACTCAAGAAAGATCTAGAGTTGCTACATCATAGAACTAAGCACCAGCTCCTTCAAAATTTTCAAGACTGGATTGCCACACGTTTGTAGTCTGAAAGATCCTTGAGTTAGACATCTTTCCAAGAGCTGGCATTGGTTAGATGGGTTAGCCATCTCCTTTTCATTCTGACCACTTTTGTACACACCCTTTGAATTGCTTTTAACGAAAATCACCGTAGAACAATTGTCATACGGTCTCTGCCTAAAAAAACATGTAAGAAGAACTGAGAGGTTGAGAAGACTACATAATGGGGAAAGTGAAGAATCAGACGGGTGTGACCCAGAAACCAATGACGTTTTGTACATGTAGTAGTGTGGACAATGTTATTTTTCCTCCAAAGGAAGTACACGTTATTTCTTTCTAGAAAGTGGACACTGTGAAAGCAAACCATGCAACGTGAAAATATAAGCTACCATTGGTACTGCTGAATGCACGTGTCTTACCAACAAACATTTATTGGATATGTATAGTACATAAATAAAATAAATCACTAAAATAAATATGTGAATTTTGCACGGCGTTAGAAAATTTACCAAGAACCACACTAACACTATGACAACTATTAATTTGTGTTTACTGAAAAATATATAACCAAGTAGCATGGTAAAAAAACAGAAAATAACAAATATAATATGAGCTACTTGACCGATCATAAATAAATAATTCTTTATGTCATGCATAATTAGGAAGTAAATGATGAAGGGATAACACATATATTTAGATATCAATAAAAACCCTAACATGTCGAAGATAAAACTATGTTCGTCGTAGTCATATATTTGAAAATTTCATAACATTTGGTTTCAACTTTTTCTTTAGACAAATCAAACAATATGGTTTCAACATTTAACTTTATAAAATGCTAGCCCGCGCATCGAGCGGGCCACATTGCTAGTTCACCTAAATCTAGCAACCTCAATGGAAATCACATAGCAGCAAAAGAACTTTACCGTATAATAGATGCCAACTTCGCAGGAGGATCAACATCCAAAGATGAAAATCTAAATCATGTTTTGTCACATGTAAGATATGTTGTTGATCGTCTGAATGACGCAATGACACAGTTAGAGTATGATCTCCAACAGACAAACATATGTTATTGGAGCCTGGACGATGATATTGAAGGAATCTCTGTTTTAGGTAATGATGGACCGCCAATGGATATTTAGGGCATATATATCAATGGCTTTGCCTGATGATCATCGGCTCATAACTATAACCATCTATATGATGCGCCAATACTATGTATCACCACTGGGTTCTCTTAAAACACTATGTATCAAAACTAAGTTTCTATTTGCTTATGCTCATTGTAAATTTCTTAGAACAATATGTATCAGCACTACGAGATCAATATATGATATCGTCAAGTAATATCATTGCTTCCTTTTGTCTAATATCATATATACTAGCATAGCCCGCGTGGCGGCACGCCGCGCCCATCGTTACATTGTATTTATACGGATCGTAAAGTGCATTTTTATATTTGTAACAATAGAATCGTCCATGGCTAAAACCCAGAAAGAATATATCCGATGAGTCCAATAAAAGAAGATGGAAAAGGGGACATTTATTGCAGCTATGCATGATACATACTGATGAACGGAAGTTTACACGCTGATACATATTACTAATAAGGTCTACCTATTGGCATTGTATACAACACGCCGCGCCTGTTGATACACTATGCGATAAATTCTGTATATGGTTATATTAAACTTTAACTGTTAACTATTTGATTAATTATTCAATTGTTTCTTATTCAACTTTAATTTTTATGTTGCAATGTATATATAAACATCATATTGGTACAGATAATGAAATCTTTCATAGATAAAATCATTATTGCATAAAAAGAATCAATGCATTGTAGATAAAGGGGAATACATATTGATATTGCATGATAAAATTTTGATTCTTCAATAATTCATAGCATCCATGTTTGATCGCTTTCCGGATTTGTGTCGATGATGAAATTATACAGAACTTTATTAATACTTTATGTTCAAATTACATATGTGATAAAAGGAAGACTCATGTGTTAAATTTTTGACTGTTGATTGGTTTCTAGTTTGACATCATCTCTTTCTGGTTTGCAGGGGCATGCAAATAGATATGCTTACTTGGTTTGTTTAATGGGACCGAACACGAAGGTAATTACTAAGGACTATTTCAAGACAACCATCGACCTAAGGTCAACCTCGTGATAGCTTCTCAATATAGAGATTGGATCAACTCAAACTGGAATCAATATAATTTTTTCACTTAAATTTGTGAATTGATGATAGAGAAAAACCTCCTCAACTCAAATCGTAATAATACATGGAGTTTTGCATGGATAAAATAAACTGTGAAACATAAATTAATGCACCCTTTCACCATTATGTAAGCAGTCCAGTTAAGAAAATAAATTGAATTACCGGCGCAAAAGAACAAAGTCTGGCATGAAATTTGAAAGATGTATCTTGTCATGTCCTAAAGTAGCTTAACAAAGTTATGTATATCAGCTTAATACAAAAACAATATAGAGAGCCACAAAAATGCAGAGAAAGGGAGCACCAAACTATCTGTAATTTATGTCCGCTTAGTTCAATCATAGATTCCATGCTCATCAGATGAGGATAGGTAGCCCAAAACACCCTCCAAAAAATATATGCAGAAATATTCTTTGCATCTCTGTTTTCATTCCTTCAAAAGAAAATCCTAATACAAAAATAAATATGATTGTGCCTCATGCGGTCACCACATCATCAAAATAGTGAAAATTCATGATACTGCAAAAGCTCAATCTGCAAAAACCTTAAACACTAAATTAGTAGTATGTCCACACTTTTACTCGAATAATAATGCCACCTGAAAGCGCAGTTATCTCCCTCCCGCTCCAACGATTTGGCCTTTTCTTGCTTGAACGCTCAGTTTCTGATTCACTGAGCTCCGCATGTTATTAACTATCTTATAAAAAGCAGAGTTGGTGATGATGGTGTGCCTGCCATCCTGCAATATAGGCCGTCCGATCTATATCTAATGGATAGGAAGAAAACTATGACAATTTACCCGCACTCCTCTCCACATTTGCAGATAAGGCCTTCCCTCGTTCATCATTTTCTCCCACATGATCTTGATGTTCCGTGCAACGCACGGGCATCTTGCTAGTTATTAACTAATACTTCTCTCTCCATTATGAAATTTGCTTGTAGATTCCTGCACCTCAAGTACATCAAAAGATGCATAGATAAATTGGAAGGCTCACAATACATAGGAATTTGATTTCTCTCATACTTCAAACAGAAGAAGTCAACCAGAGTAGCACGTCAGCCGCATGCATGAAACACGTACCAAAGAAATACAAAGAGAGAGAGAGAGAGAGAGAGAGAGAGAGCTAACAGCACACGGCTCGCAAACAACAGTATGTCCTTCAGATGGAAGTAGCTCGTGAGTACATGACTGGTTTTTGCCGGATAATCCTGCAACTAACCTTGAAGGACGAACAACGCAGCGGCCTGGTGTACATGCTGCTGCTCGTGCTCTTGTTGACGGAGAGCACATACACTCGGTGATGGCGCCTACGGCGAACTGCAAGTGGGCCTTGAAAGCGTGCTGCCCGCATGCAGAGGCGTTGCCGGTCTTGTCGTGACTTGCTGGTACTACAGTGTAGCGCCGTCGAGATGGGCCGGAAGGGGTGAAGCATGCATGACTGCACCGCGGCATACCTCGTCCCCGGGAGGACAAACACAGGCATGCAGGCCCGTCCCTGTCCATCTCCCACTGACTTGCCTCCCACTCGTTGCGCTCTTTGCGTGGTCAAAGGGCACACGGCGCCTGTCCTGCCGCGCATAAGAGCTCCTTGGCCGCCGACCGGCGACCACGCATGTGACATGTCCAACACACCACGCCCGATGAAAGGAGGAAGGAACCGACAGGAAGAGGAGGGCACCATTTCAGGCAGCAGCTGGCCAGCTAGCAGAAGAAGAATCCCAGGCGCTCCGATGGAGGTAAGGCTACGGGTCGCCACGACCGCGGTCCTGTGGCTGGCACTGTCCGTCAGACCTCTCAGACGCTTCCTTCTTCTTCTTTCTCTTTGCTACTATCCACCAACCGAGAGAGAAATCGAGCACGGAGGTGATAGAGCCTGATCGAGAGCCTCACCGTGCAAACAAAAACTGTAATTGAGAGGCGCCATCTCTACACTCTTCCCTGTCCCTTTCCCTCCTCCGCGGCTCCCGCCTCCAACTTCAACCACCGCTGGCATTCGCCTGCCGATTGGATGCGTCCTGGCGGCGACCATCAACATCGGCGTCGGGCATGCAACAGGGATAGTGACGAGAACATCAATACCATTGTTACACCCACAGCCCCTGCTACTATACATACTGGACCAATTACTAGAGCTCGCGCACGCCAGTTAAATTACCAGCTACTTTCGTTTCTTGGTAATGATTCTAATGTTCATGAGAATATGATGCTGCCTAAATTGGATACATTTGTTTTGCTTACAAATGAAGGGCCTAGCTTGGAGAAGGATGAACATTGGAGCAAGAACAAGCATAGAGTTGATGGCATGCGCAAGGGAAACAAGAACAGAGTTCCAGTGATGATTTCAGGACTTTGAAGTCACCATAATGAGTGCATGAAGCCTTGGACGAAATATACAAGATGCCACTTCATAAATTTCGTCCAGAGGCTATTCTAGGTGATGCGTCACCTTATTATTGGGCCAGGCCCATGTAATTTCGAAATACTTGAATATAGGCTATTTTTAGAGTCCGTATGTGTGGGGAAACAAGAGTTAGGGTTGATTTCGGACCCCTCCTCCAAGGGCCACGAAATTCCCCCCCTCTTCCTCCATATATACAGCCCTTAGGGCATCGTTTAGACTTTGGGTTTTGTTTAGATTAAAAGTTCACCATAGCTGCAACTTTGCGTACTTCGTTTGTGTTCAACGACCAGACCAAGACGTCACAGAACCCCATCTTGATCAATAAAGCTTTCCTCTTATATTCGCAATATCCAGATTGCAATCTTAGTTTCTTGCTTGTTCCTCGTTTGCCTGCAGGAAACAGATCTTCGTGGTCAGGTTGATCATGCTCCGGCGTGGTCAATAACCTCTCGGAGTTGGTTTAGCGATTGCTAAGGCGCGACGTCCTCGCACGTTCGTAGTTGGATCGTCAAAGTTGACTTCCTCCAAAACGATAGCCACCATCTCATCAAAAGACGGGACACCTTTGCCTCTATCAAGTGGTATCAGATTTCCAGGTTGCTCGGTGAGATTTTACAGTTTTTCGTAGTTTAGATCGAGTCTGTTCTTCATACCTATAGTCCACGAAAAAGCCAAAAGAAATTTTAGGGTTAGTTCATCATATCCGAACCAATCTGAGCCTTTGCATAATCTTTTCCGTATTTGCTTTGTTGAATTTGCGGTTACATCATCGTGTCAGGTTGCTGGTCTTAGCGTCTAGTCCTTTAGAGTTTCGAGTTCTGTTCACAGGTTGTCACGTCGCCGCTGCCATATATCACCACCGCATCATCATTATCGCTGCTAACATATACCACCACCGCACCAACTTCATCACCGCTGCCATATACCACCACCACATATTCACCGCCAATCCGAGTCCATATTCGCCGCCATCACGCCAATCCGAGTCCACCTGCAACATATATCCACCACCAGTCCGAGTTCCACCAGATTCATCTCCGCCACCAGTCCGAGTTCCACCATATTCATCTCCGTCACCAGTCCGAGTTCCACCATATTCATCTCCGCCACCAGTCCTAGTCTGAGTCCAGTATTTTGTTACTCTGTTTTGGATTTCCATATCACGCCATACTCCGAGTCGTGACGGAGTAGGACTCCCGAACTTTCGTGCTACCCGTACAAGAAAAATAGTTCCAGTTTAAAAAAAACTAAGTCTGGAAAATTCTGGCTAGGCAGTTTTTAGGCCATTTGTAGACTTTTTCGAAAAAAAATTGTTGTGGAGCAAAAAAAAAAGAGGGCAAAAAAGTGTCGAAAAAAGTGAAAAAAAGAGAAAAAAAATTCAGAGTGTGCTCCTCCCTTGTTTACGTGCAGCGCCGTGATTTAGTTAGTGTTCTAGGCTCGCGTCTCTAGCACGGTGTAGCCTAGGACCAGCACGGTACCGTCGTTGAGCGTTTATTCAACTTTGCATCTCTGAATTGATTATTGCTGACCTTTTTTGCTACCATATTATAAGCCTTCCCAACTCCACATACATCTACGCCGTGCGTTTGACTCTCCCTGGTAATTGCTCTATCCAAGCTTTGAGAGTTTTGACCTCAACGGTTGCCGATCACCACCTGCTGCTTGGTCAGAACTGGTAAGAATTTGAGATTCGCTTGACGGATTTGTGACTGTCCACCACACCACTACCACCGCTTCCTAGTAGTCTGTAGGATCATATTCTTGTGTGTTTCTATTGCTGCTAACCATGATAGGATCACAAGCCGACGAGACTGACTGGGAGAACATGACGAACAAAGAGTTACATGATAAGTTTCAGCAAATGATGAGTGGACAGGTGGAAGATGTTCTAAACAGATTTGAAGAGGCATGGAGAATATAGATGGCATTGAGAAGGCGTTCGAAACAAAGCTCGATAAGAAGTTTAAAGAATTGCTCGTGCGTCTTCCACAACCACCGCCCGCTGCACCTATCGCACCTCTACAACAACAACAACAACAACAACATTGCCTTCCAAATCAAGTGGGACGAGCAAAGCGCGTTCCCCTTGAGCCTGGTCAAACTTCTGGTGCCGCTGTATATACTGTTGATGCTTCTGTAGCACCTGCTGCTACTGCAGAGGTGGAGGACCATTACAAGGATGAGGTTGATCAAAATCAGAACTACGTGCAACCACTAGCACCACCACCACCAGGTCGTCCTCATGCATATCATCGAAACGGTAGGGCTGCACCACCTGAGGTACAAGCTCATGACCATCTTCCTAAACTAAAATTGAATATTCCACCATTTGAGGGTAGATATGTTCCTGATATATATCTTACTTGGGAGTTAGAAACTGAACAACGTTTTACATGTTTACAATATCCTGAGGAGAGACGTGTTCCTGCTGCTGTTTGTGCTTTTACTAGTTTTGCATGTGTTTGGTGGTCTGAACATTGTAGATTATATCCTATTCCAGCTACTTGGGCTGCTTTGAAAACTGCTATGCGTACTCGTTGGGTTCCAACATATTATCAACATGAATTGCTTCAAAAATTGCAGCGTTTAAGACAAGGAAAAAATTATGTGGAAGAATACTATCAGGAATTACAAACTGGCATGACTAGATGTGGTATTGTTGAGGAGAATGAAGCTATGCTTGCACGTTTTATGGGTGGATTAAATAGAGACATTCAGACCATTCTCGAGTATAAGGAGTATAATAATATCACTCATTTATCCCATATTGCTTGTAAAGCTGAACGTGAAGTGCAGGATCGACATGCATTGGCGCGAACTAACTTTTCTGCAGGTCGACTTTCATCATGGACACCACGTGCATCCTCTACTTCCACTGCACCAGCACCTCCATCAGGTGCCACCTCCAACCATGATACAAGAAAGCAGGCACAACCACCACTATCTTCCAAGAGCACACCCGCCGGGCCTATACAGAGCTCTTCTTCTTCCATGGCATCAACAGGGCACACAAGTGATATTATTTGTCGTCGTTGTAAGGGAAGAGGTCATTATGCGAGAGAATGCAAATCTCAACGTGTGATGATTGCTACTGAGGATGGTGGTTATGAGTCCGCTAGTGACTATGATGAGGAGACTTTGGCTCTTATTACACGTGAAGAACACATTGTAGATGATTCTGAAAATGAGACGCAATACATGGCTCCTGAAGACGCTGACAGGTATGAATGTTTAGTTGCTCAACGTGTTTTGAGTGTGCAGGTCACACAAGCAGAGCAAAATCAGAGGCATAATTTGTTCCATACAAAGGGAGTTGTGAAGGAACGTTCTGTTTACGTCATCATAGATGGAGGGAGCTGTAACAACTTGGCTAGCATGAAGATGGTGGAGAAGCTATCTCTCACCACAAGATGAGATCCACATCCTTACTACATCCAATGGTTCAACAACAACGGCAAGGTTAAGGTAACACGTACTGTTCGTGTGCATTTTAGTATCTCTACATATGCTAATTATGTTGATTGTGATGTGGTACCCATGCAAGCATGTTCCTTATTACTTGGTAGACCATGGCAATTTGATAAAAATTCTATACACCATGGTAGAAACAATCAGTATACTCTTGTTCATAAGGATAAAAATATTACTTTGCTTCCTATGACTCCTGATTCCATTTTGAAACATGATATTAATAGAGCTAATAAAGCAAAACAGGAGAAGAATAAGAGTGAAAATCAGATTCTGGCAAAAGAACTTGAGCAACAAATAAAACCTAATAATAAACCATCTAGTGTTGCTTCAGAAATTAAATTGAAAAGTCCATGTTTACTTGCCATAAAATCTGATATGATGAGCTAGATTTCAGCAAATCTGTTTGCTCTGCTTTTGTGTGCAAAGAAGCATTATTTTCATTCGAGGACGTGCCTTCCTCTTTGCCCCCTGCTGTCACTAACATTTTGCAGGAGTTCGCCGACGTCTTTCCACAAGACGTGCCACCGGGATTACCACCTATTCGAGGGATTGAGCATCAAATTGACTTAATTCCCAGTGCATCGCTACCCAACCGTGCACCATACCGTACCAATCTAGAGGAGACGAAGGAGATTATGCGTCAAGTACAGGAGCTGCTCGACAAAGGTTATATACGCGAATCTCATAGTCCTTGTGCTGTTCCTATTATACTTGTGTCTAAAAAGGATGGTACATCGCGTATGTGTGTTGATTGTAGAGGCATTAATAATATTACTATTCGTTATCGTCATCCTATTCCTAGGCTAGATGATATGCTTGATGAATTGAGTGGCTCTACAATATTTTCCAAAGTTGATTTGCGTAGTGGATACCATCAAATTCGTATGAAACTGGGAGATGAATGGAAAACAACATTTAAAACTAAGTTTGGTTTATATGAGTGGTTAGTCATGCCTTTTGGGTTAACTAATGCACCTAGTACTTTCATGAGACTAATGAACGAAGTTTTACGTGCTTTCATTGGACGATTTGTGGTAGTCTATTTTGATGATATACTGATTTATAGCAAATCTTTGGAAGAACATTTGGAACATTTACGTGCTGGTTTTATTGCTCTACGTGATGCACGTTTGTTTGGTAACCTTGGGAAGTGCACCTTTTGCACCAACCGAGTATCTTTTCTTGGCTATGTTGTTACTCCACAGGGAATTGAAGTTGATAAAGCCAAGATTGAAGCTATTGAGAGTTGGCCGCAGCCCAAAACGGTCACACAAGTGAGGAGTTTCCTTGGCCTCGCTGGTTTCTATAGGCAT
Source organism: Aegilops tauschii subsp. strangulata (assembly GCF_002575655.3). NCBI lineage: Eukaryota > Viridiplantae > Streptophyta > Magnoliopsida > Poales > Poaceae > Aegilops > Aegilops tauschii. The sequence continues at coordinate 506,042,828 of NC_053038.3, forward strand.
TTTGTGAGAAATTTCAGCACCATTGCTGCACCTCTCAACGAGCTTACAAAGAAGGATGTGCCTTTTGTTTGGGGTACCGCACAGGAAGAAGCCTTCACGGTATTGAAAGATAAGCTGACACATGCTCCTTTACTCCAACTTCCTGATTTTAATAAGACTTTTGAGCTTGAATGTGATGCTAGTGGAATTGGATTAGGAGGTGTGTTATTACAAGATGGCAAACCTGTTACATACTTTTCTGAAAAATTGAGTAGGCCTAGTCTGAACTATTCTACTTATGATAAAGAATTATATGCTCTTATTTGTTCCTTACAAACATGGAAACATTATTTATGGCCCAAGGAATTTGTTATACATTCTGATCATGAATCTTTGAAACACATTAAAAGTCAAGCAAAACTGAACCGTAGACATGCTAAATGGGTTGAATTCATTGAGACTTTCCCTTATGTCATTAAACACAAGAAAGGTAAAGAAAATGTTATTGTTGATGCATTGTCACGTCGTTATACCATGCTTTCATAACTTGACTTTAAAATATTTGGTTTGGAGACCATCAAAGATCAATATGTGCATGATGCTGAATTTAAAGATGTATTGCAGAATTGTAAGGAAGGGAGAACTTGGACAAGTTCGTCGTTAACGATGAATTTGTGTTTCGTGCTAAGCATTCCAGCTAGCTCCGTTCGTCTTTTGTTGTTGCAGGAGGCGCATGGAGGAGGATTAATGGGACACTTTGACGTGAAGAAGACGGAGGATATACTTGCTACACATTTCTTTTGGCCAAAGATGAGACGGGATGTTGAGCCTATTGTTGCACGCTGCACTACATGTCAAAAAGCTATATTGTAGATTCCTGCACCTCAAGTACATCCAAAGATGCATAGATAAATTGGAAGGCTCACAATACATAGGAATTTGATTTCTCTCATACTTCAAACAGAAGAAGTCAACCAGAGTAGCACGTCAGCTGCATGCATGAAACACGTACTAAAGAAATACAATGATATATATATATAGAGAGAGAGAGAGCTAACAACACACGGCTCACAAACAACAGTATGTCATTCAGATGGAAGTAGCTCGTGAGTACATGACTGGTTTTTGCCGGATAATCCTGCAACTAACCTTGAAGGACGAACAGCGCAGCGGCCTGGTGTACATGCTGCTGTTCGTACTCTTGTTGACGGAGAGCACATACACTCGGTGATGGCGCCTGCGGCGAACTGCAAGTGGGCCTTGAAAGCGTGTTGCCCGCATGCGGAGGCGTTGCCGGTCTTGTCGTGACTTGCTGGTACTACAGTGTAGCGTCGTCGAGATGGGCCAGAAGGGGTGAAGCATGCATGACTGCACCGCGGCATACCTCGTCCCCGGGAGGACAAACACGGGCACGCAGGCCCGTCCCTGTCCATCTCCCACCGACTTGCCTCCCACTCATTGCGCTCTTTGCGTGGTCAAAGGGCAGACGACGCCTGTCCTGCCACGCATAAGAGCTCCTTGGCCGCCGACCGCCGACCACGCATGTTACATGTCCAACACACCGCGCCCGATGAAAGGAGGAAGGAGCCGACAGGGAGAGGAGGGCACCATTTCAGGCAGCAGCTGGCCAGCTAGCAGAAGAAGAATCACAGGCGCTCCGATGGAGGTAAGGCTACGGGTCGCCACGACCGCAGTCCTCTGGCTGGCACTGTCCGTCAGACCTCTCAGACGTTTCCTTCTTCTTCTTTCTCTTTGCTACTATCCACCAACTGAGAGAGAAATCGAGCACGGAGGTGATAGAGCCTGATCGACAACCTCACCGTGCAAACAAAAACTGTAATTGAGAGGCGCCATCTCTACACTCTTCCCTGTCCCTTTCCCTCCTCCGCGGCTCCCGCCTCCAACTTCAACCACCGCTGGCATTCACCTGCCGATTGGATGCGTCCTGGCGGCGACCATCAACATCGGCGTCGGGCACGCAACAGGGATAGTGACGAGGACATCAATACCATTGTTACACCCACAGCCCCTGCTACTATACATACTGGACCAATTACTAGAGCTCGCGCACGCCAGTTAAATTACCAGCTACTTTCGTTTCTTGGTAATGATTCTAATGTTCATGAGAATATGATGCTGCCTAAATTGGATACATTTGTTTTGCTTACAAATGAAGGGCCTAGCTTGGAGAAGGATGAACATTGGAGCAAGAACAAGCATGGAGTTGATCGCATGCGCAGAGGAAACAAGAACGGAGTTCCGGTGATGATTTTAGGACTTGGAAGCCACCATAATGAGTGCATGAAGCCTTGGACGAAATATACAAGATGCCACTTCATAAATTTCGTCCAGATGCTATTCTAGGTGCTGCGTCACCTTATTCCGGTGATGATTTCGAAATACTTGAATATAGGCTGTTTTTAGAGTCCGTATGTGTGGGGAAACAAGAGTTAAGGTTGGTTTCGGACCCCTCCTCCAAGGGCCATGAAATTTCCCCCTCTTCCTCCATATATACAGCCCTTAGGGCATCGTTTAGACTTTGGGTTTTGTTTAGATTAAAAGTTCGCCATGGCTGCAACTTCGCGTACTTCGTTTGTGTTCAACGACCAGACCAAGACGTCACTGAACCCCATCTTGATCAATAAAGCTTTTCTCTTATATTTGCAATATCCAGATTGCAATCTTAGTTTCTTGCTTGTTCTTCGTTTGCCTGCAGGAAACAGACCTTCGTGGTCAGGTTGATCGTGCTCCGGCGTGGTCAATAACCTCTTGGAGTTGTTTAGCGATTGCTAAGGCGCAACGTCCTCGCACGTTCGCACGATAGCCACCATCTCATCGAAAGACGGGACACCTTTGCCTCTATCAGATAGGTTGCACGTCGTCACCACCATGGGATCGTCGTCGGTGGCATGGTGGCAACCGGGAGTGTGGTGGACGGCAGCGAAGCACGCCGATGCCAGCGCTACGGCAGTGAACGGGATGCGGGCGGCGCACACGGGGGAACCAGGCAGCGGTAGCTCGTCCCAGCCTTCAACGTGGATCTCCAAGAGGAGGTCTTCCACTGCGTCGTGCAGATGGCTGTGGTGGCAGAAATTGGATGGCACCGCAGCGGTGCCTCCAACGATGACGCCGGGGAGGGATCCGATGGCGCGGGGCACCGACAGGCTGGATGGGCTGACCTCCGTAGTCATGGCCTCCGCATGGCTTCCGGGGAGAGGAGGGCCAGATGGGGATGGTGAGAAGATGAGGCGAGAGCCCACCCGGGGTCTTTTATATGCGCAATGGGCGGCGAAGCGGTGGCGGAGATTGGGCTCGAGACTTCTCGACACAAATATCCGAAGAGATTGAGCGAGGCAACATGCATGCACACACGTGTCTACAGGAAAGGAGAGGAAAAAATCAAACAGCCAAACGGCAGTCAATCCCGCATGCAGCACAACCCACCGAAGAAACCTTACGCGACCAAGTCAATGGGCTGGCCCACAGGCTCCCAAAATTGCTAACCGCACCAAAAGAAGCGCTACACACGTTAACTGTACACGGTGAGAACCCAAAATATTACACGTGCCATGTACCTGATTATCAGAGGATCATTTTCAGCCAAATGGGTAAACCTCAAGGCGAAAACATCCTCAGATATAGGGGTTTGGGTATGCATTAAACTATCACATACACATGCTTTAAAAACCTGACTGGCCGATGCTTTTTGCGCCATCGGCGCAACGGGTTATCTAGTTTTATAATTTCATCTCTGAACTGGTGTACCACTAACGGATGGTCTCTTTCAAACTTTCTTTCAGACTTGGCTAAATATAAATACGTTGGTGATTGTGTGCAGAGGTGACTGACTACCGTTAGATGTGGATTGGTAAAGAGTCAAGACACGAAACAATCGGTGCTGATATTTTCACCCAACTACTAGTATTTGACAAGTACAGTACATGATGTGTGTACCTACGTAGTACTAGACTCGGATCTTACATATGCCCACACAGCAATACAACGGTCGTTAGTTTCTGCATCGTCCTAATCGACTCGTCTAAGTATACACAAGCTGCATGTTCTCTGTGACGAATTATATACTGTAGCAACCACTATGTTACGTCCTTACATACGTACGTGCGCCGGCTCTGCAGAGGTCATCGGGGCACCTGCACAAGCACCCTGTGCTGCTGCATGATGAGCACGGAGCCCATCTCCATAGACGTATTGGACGCCAGGATCTCCGCCACGGCGCCCAACTCCCGCCCGGCCTCCGCCCACTCGTCCAGCCCGACCAGCAGCTCCTTGGGCTGCCGCCCGGCCCGCCCCACGATCACCAGCGAGAACATCCCGGCCATGGCGTCCAGCGTCTCCACCACGTCCGCCGGGCTCTCCACCACCTTCTCCACGTACATAGCCATCTCCGTCGCCGCGTAGTTCTCGTAGAACCTCCACATGAACCGCTCGTCCACCTCCGCGTCGTTGAACGGCCGGCTCAGCCCTTCGCACGCCGCGGCCGCGGCCGACCTGGAGGACGACGACGTCACGGTGTCGTACGTGCTGAGCTTCACGAACCGGAACACTGTGAGCCCGATGTTGGGGTTCTCGGCCAGCCGGGAGGCGACGGACACGGCCTCGCGGTCGTCGGCCCCGCCGAGGAACACCGCCGCGATGACGTGCCTCACCGCCCTGTCGCTGCACGGGTGCAGCAGCGTGCTGGTGCTCGTGTCCACGCTGGTGGGGACCTGGAAGCTGGCGCCGCTGCTCCTGTAGGGCCGGTCCATCAGGAGGCCCACGGTGCACGGCGCCTTGGCGAGCACGCCCACGTTCAGCTCGCGCCGCTCCTCCAGCCGGCACGCCATCTTGCCGTCGTACCGCTGCTCCCTGTAGCAGGGGAGGAGGAGCAGGGCGGCGCGCGCCTCCGCGGCGCAGCGGCACACGGCGTCCACGTCCCGGGACGCGCTGCTGCACACCACGTCGATCTGCTGCAAGGCGATGCCCGTCGACCGCAGGTACAGGTCCACCACCGTGTTCATGTCGTTGATGGCCTCGCGTCCGGCGTCATACTCGTCGATGATTGGCGGCAGGTACGGCGTCGTCGGGGACGCCGCCGCGGCCGCCGCAGCGGCACGCTTATGGCCGCCCTCGAACAGGTGGACGACCTGGACCGCCGGCTGCTTGGCCGGCTCCATCACCATCAGCTCCACCAGGCTGAGCAGGGCGGGCATGGAGTGCGCGCTGTGAGAGCACGTCATCATGCGCAGCTCCGCCTCCTCGCGCAACGACTCCAGGGCCTGGTGCGTCATCGCGTACGCCTCTTTCTCCTTGCGCACAAAAACCGCCGCCGCCGGACCAGCCACCAGCGTGCTTGCGAGGTTGCCGATGATCATCGCGTACAGTGCTTGCTCCGCCCACACCTGCGCGACGGTTTCGTAGTTCATGGTTGTGTTTTAGACTTTGTGATAGTTCAAGGCAGTAATATATGTGGACTTCTCTCAAATATGAATATGATTTCGTACCCCTTCTGATTTGGCGAACTGCATGTTCATGGTGTCCACGTGGCCCTTCACGTTGAGCAGCACGCTGAAGCGGAGGGCGTCGCAGAGCGGGATGTTGAGGTACGCGGAGGCCACCGCCGCGCCGATGGCCTTGCCGACAAGGCCGAGCAGCATCATGAGCACGCCGGGCAGGATGATGGCACCAGACATGGTGTTGAAGTTCATCCGCATCCCGATGGTGGCGAAGTAGAAGGGGATCAGCAATCCGTTCACGGGTGGCACGAGGGCGTCCGCGACGGACCGTGCCGCGGGGCCTTCCCTCGGGAACACCAGCCCCAGAGCGAAGCTCGTGGGCAACCCGTCGAAGCCAAGCTTCTGCGGGAAGTTTCCGACGATCCAGATGGCCGAGATCATGAACGCCAGGTCGCGTCTCCTCACATGGTGCTGCCCGACGTTGCGCTGGTTGACGCGTGTTACGGCGGGCCGCACCAGCCATAGGGCGAGCCCCACCCCGGTTAGCGCGACGAAGCCCTGGGAGACGTCCATACTGTTCTCCCTCGCCATCCTCGTGGACCGCAGCACGCCGTCGCCGATGACGCATATGATGTTAGTGCCGATGGCGGCGCTCACGAGGAGCCGCCCGTTCTCGGTCACCGTGAGCTTGAGGTCGTCGGCGATCCGCGCGACCGACAGGGACGACGTGTTTGTCAGCGCCACCATGAGGGTGGCGGCCAGCATCTCGGGCGTCCTCACCGGGGAGTGCATCATGCTCCCGTACATCCCACTCGACACGATGGCCGCGAGGAGGAGGCTCGCCGCCACCGTGGCGTAGGTGAAGGCAACGCAGCGCCGGGCGGTGCTCCGCAGCGACGCGATGTCCGTCTCGAGGCCGACGAGGAACATGTAGAGGATGCGCGTCGCCGCGATGTACCCGTTGTACATGTCCTCCACATTGTCCACGTCGATGTGCACGATGGCGTTGCGGAGCCCCATGCCGCCCACCACCATGCCGGCCTGCACGCACGCGAGATACATACATACATGCCGTTGCCAGCTAGTTAATTGACCCTGCACTGCATATGACGCTCACTCCATTTTCTCAACCACGCCCCGCCCGGAGAAACAGTGTCAGATTGATTGATTACCAGGATCTGCGAGATGGCATTGGGCTGGTTGTACCGCCGGAGCAAGGAGTGGAAGAGGTTGGAGACGAGGATGATGGCGAGCGCCTGGATGACGAGGAGGAACAGCGTGTCCACGGCGATGCCAGGGACCGGCGTCCACACTAGCGGATCAACGTCCTCCGAGCAAAGGGAGACTCTTCCCATCTTCCTCGCCTCGGCAGTAGTCGGCCGCCGTAGTTGGACGGCGCCTGTCGCCCGTATTGTCGCTGCCGAGCTTAGCCCGATCGGCTCCGGTGCGGGCCTCCCTAACGAGTCTCCTTGCGTGCGTGCATGCGCTCGTTGAGGGAGGTGTAGTGGCTGTCAGAGACCTGGGCTATTTTTGGAGGGACGCCCATGGTTTTCATGGCAGTGGCCGGGGGAGGAAGGCGCCCCCGGAATAGGATTGCGTATGTGTTGTAAAATTAGCTAAATCTCATTTGCTCATGCATTCGCCCCATGATCCTGGTGTCGCGGTTTTGTCACGGCAGATGTCCTTAATGTCAGGACTTAGTCGCGAGGCCAATATATCTATGTGGTAGCTTGAGAGGGGTTGAGTGGAATCGAGAGACGCAACAGAAGACAAGGATTTAGACAGCTTCGGGCCCCGGGAAACATCATCCGGTAACAACCCTACATGCTGTTTGAGGCTAGGTCTCATTATCACCACGAGGGAGTCGCCGGTAAACCGGCTCTTTGTGTCTAGCCCTAGAGATTGTTTCTTCTTGCCTCTCCCTCTTTGGGGAGCCCTGCCCCTCTTTATATATGTTGAAGGGGCGGGTTACGTGTGGAGTCCTATTAGGATCAGGACTAGTCTACCTCTAATATAAACTGGATACAAGTCCAGGTCTTAACTCCTTGTAAGAGAAATATCCCTCACGCCTTTCCTTGTAAACCGGCCCACCATAGTATGAATCGGCCTTCATGAACCGCCCGTTGGGCCACCGGGTCTTGTCGCTCCTCTGACCCGCCTGCCGGATTACCAATGAATCGTAAACCGCCAGGTCCAAACAGGTCGCCAGTGGATCGTCAATTCTCAGCCGGGTCTCAAGTAAACCGCCAAGTCCGGCCGAGTTATACTTCCGGCCGGTTTACGCCGCGGGGTATATCCCCGACATTAGCCCCCAGTTTAATTTGGATTTATCCATATTAAACTGATCCTGTAAAACAAATACAAGAACAAATTTGACAGATTATGCTCCGGGTTAAGAATTCTTGTAAACCGACATCTAATCATTCTTAAGTCCTTGTCATTTCCTCCTTCTAGAAAATCCGGGTCAGTAGACCAGCTTCATAATCAATTTACTTGTAGAATAAATATTGTAAATAAAGAATCCATTTGAATCCGCCTTCAATGCGCTGACTTGACAAAAATATTGGTCTTCAAATATTCAACTGATATCCACCGGTTTGAAAATGTAGAACTTGCCGGTTTATCATTGTCAAAATTGCCGGTTTATAAATATTGATGGCACCGGGTCATAATTGTTGTCGACACCGGGTCATGTAATTGATCTTCCTGATTTGCTCAAGTCTTAAGAGGAGAACATAGTGATAACTTAAGACTTGCTCCAATAAGCTTGAAGAAATCCGGTTTGTTCATCTCAATCATATAAACTGAATACTCCATATATGTAGCACCCAAGTACCGGGTTGTCATGTTTGCAGCAACCTGGGACTTGTAATTGCTTATAAAAACTTCAATCAGTGTAGCCCCCAAGGGCCGGCTTAGTAAGATAATACTGAACCGGGACTTGATATATACTTCAATGAAAATAACATCATATAATGTAGCTTCCATCGTAGGGCTTGAACCCACGTCCACAAGGTTAAGAGCTTTGTGCTTTACCAACTGAGCAATGAACCCTTTAATATAATGGATTAAAGCTTGTATACCTTGAATGTTTGACAGGAGCAATTGGTAGCCTCCAAGGCCCGGCTCATTATGATGTGATGAGTCGGGTCTTCAATAAGGCCAATAAAAAATGACTTTGCATTAGCCCCCAAGTGTCATGGTGCATGCTTGCAGCGACATGAGACTTGCATGTAATCTCAATTAGAATAATGTAGCCCCCAAGTGCCGGGTCATAAGCCTGCAGCGACTCGGGACTATTCCTTCCATTGTAGAATAAATCATATCCTTTGACAAAATAATAGCCATTGCGCTAAAGTGACTTTGAAAACCTCAATAATACCGGTTACTAATAACCATAATAAAAATCCAGCCATGTTGGCTATTCAAGATAATATAATCCGGTATGAAAACCTTATTCATTCAATATCATAACGAAAATTCAGCCAAGTTTGGCTATTTGAATAATATAACCCAATGATTTATAAGCGCATGATTCCAATGGCGCAATCCAAATATATACTGGCGACTTATAGTCCAAAGCCAGGCCGGGTTAGCAAACACCAGATAATTTCTCATCATATACTGGCGACTTATCGCCTTAAAGCCAGGCCGGTTTAATAAACACCGGATAATTTATCATCATACTGGCGACTTATAGTCGAAAGCCAGGCCGGGTTAATAAACGCCGGTGATTTATAATCATGATTCATTCAACCTGTTTCTACATTCAACAAGTTTAAAGTGTCCTGGCGGTTTACCGCCGGACGGGTCATAATGCCCAACATATAACCTGGGTTGATAACCAAGGCTGCACTTAAGAATAATCAAATATGAAATATATCATACCTGTGACATTAAATCACATCATTGGTTGGCCAACTTTATTGTAGTAAAAGGTGATAACCCCAATCTTGAGTACTGATAACTCCTTCCATATTGCGCCGGTTTATGATAAAACCGTATCGGGTTGTGATAAACACCGGATTAACCATATATAATACTGGCGATTTGTAGTCAAAACCAGACCGGGTTGATAATCTCCGGATTATGACTGATCATATACTGACAACTTGTAGTTGATAGCCTAACCGGGCTGATAAACACCGGTTTAAAAATGTCACAAATCTTATTAAAACAAAGAAAACTCAGCAAAAGGCAAATAAAAACCGTTGTAGTCGAGGCTTTTCACTGGCTGCCAGGCCCCAAATTTGATCAAGAGGTGTAGCTATGGTTCGGGTTCGACCAAGCCCCCAAGTGATGCTGTGGCATTACGCCGATCAAGAGGTGTAGCTATGGTTCGGGTTCGACCAAGCCCCCAAGTGATGCTGTGGCATTGCATCGATCAAGAGGTGTAGCTATGGTTCGGGTTCGACCAAGCCCCCAAGTAATGCTGTGGCATTACGCCGATCAAGAGGTGTAGCTATGGTTCAGATACGACCAAGCCCCCAAGTGATGATGTGGCATTACGCCGATGAAGAGGTGTAGCTATGGTTCGGATACGACCAAGCCCCCAAGTGATGCTGTAACATTACGCCGATCAAGAGGTGTAGCTATGGTTCGGGTTCGACCAAGCCCCCAAGTGATCAATAATATGATAAGCCAATAAGGCAGGATACCCATGTTTGAACCGCGCATCATGGCAGCAGGTCCTCTTCGGCAACCTTTAACTTTTTGCAAGAGATAAATTCTTCTTGAACCGGGATTTTAAACCGGATATTGAGAGCTTCAAAGTTTTGTGGGAGACATCTTTCTCTTGAACCGGATTTTAAACCGGAATCTTCATTTTCAGCCGGAAATTTTCTGACGGCATTTAAACTCGAACTTGCGAGAGATTAATTCTTTTTGAGCCGGAAATTCTTAAACCGGTTTTGAGAGCTTCAGAGCTTTGTGGGAGAACAGATTTCCCTTGAACCGGATTGTAAACCGGATATTTGAGAGCTTCAGCGAGACTGACTTCCCTTTAGCCGGATTTTAAACCGGAATCCTTTCTGATGACCCGGAACTTCTTCATTGAGCCGGGTTTTGGTAACTGTCATATATTTTCTAAGCCGGAAATTTTCTGACGGCCTTTAAATTTTCATCCATATGGTAGTAGCCTCCGGGACCGGGTTATCTTTCCCTCCAACGTCCTGGGGTTCTTGACTTCACTGAAAACCGGCATCATTTGCTGAGTCATATTACTGTAGCCCCCGAGTCTCAAGGTGACTCGAGGAGTTGACTTGAGATTCTCCATATTTGACCTTGATATAAACCGGCATAACTTATATATCATTGGTGTTGATTGCACGATGTGAATCCACAGAAGGTTGAGGTAACTGCGGCGGGTTGTAAATGATCCCGTATGAGCGGTGTCAGCAACTCGGCCAATGGTTCCTTCCAACTGGCGATTTGAAGTTAACCAAACTGTAGTGGCGGCGATTTGTGCGCCTGCCCATTGAGCCACCCAGTGCAGACGACGGTTGATAGTCTATGATAATTTGCCTCCATTTTGTTGAAAGAAAACGGGCTACCCAAGCTGTGACTTGCTTTATACTCAATAAACAGCTCATGCAGACAGGTGCGGCCCGGTGTGTTGATGTAGACCAGCCCGCGAGAGACGGACGGAAAAGACGACCTCAGCATCAGAGGCGGCTCAAACAGATGAACCGGCCGCGGGGTTGTAAACCAGCGCGGACGAGCAAGTCAACCACGTCGTTTTGATGCAGTGAATAATTGTCCTGCATCAAAAACATCGCAGGCCAGAGTAATTGTTTTTTGACAAAAGGAATATGTGCCAAATTTATACTTAGAAGAATATCACCTGATTCGCCTAGACAACACACGAGTTGGCCGTGGTATTGTAAACCGGCGCAGACGGGAGAGTCGGCCATGGGGTCGGACGAGTAAGTCGCCCATAGTGTTGTAAACCAAGGCGGACAAGAGAGTCGGCCGTGGCATTGTTGATGTAATCCGGACTGCGGGGGCGGCGGTTTGTGTTCCTGTTCATCAGTGCGGCATGCGCAGATTCCGGTGTAGAGCAGCTAGCGTGCGCCCCCCGCGGTAGGGCATCACTTTCATAGTGAGCACTTGTCCTGTATAAAAAAAGATATAGGCCAGAGTGATTGTTCTCAGACGAATAATGTATACTAAAAATATACATAAGGTGAATAACACCTGGTATTTTTGTCGGATGAACACGACTGCTGGCACTAGATATTGTTGGATGTAGTCAGACAAATAGCAGATATTCGTGTAGACTGACATAATGATTCATTGCTCTGTACTCGAAATATGGGCTGATTGCCTTCGTTCCTCAAGTGATGATGTACCAAAGGTACATTATATAATCAGGAGTGCTTAGCACTATTTGATCCATCACTGCAGATTGCCCCCGGCTTGCAAGTTGCAGGAGCTGCAGCAAACCAGATTAATTGTTCTTTGACAAAAAACAATATATGCTAATAAATTTAAACAGATAGATATCACCTGATTGTTCGGATGACGGATGATCCGTTCAACACAACAGAAGACGGTTCAGGCAAACCGACGACTCGATATAACCCGGGCGGCTCAACATAGCAGAGGTGGCTCAACGCGGCCCTCGCAGCTCAACATGGTAGCGAAACGGAGGCATCACCATGGCGGTGGCGCAGAAACTACAACAACAGCGCGTTTGAGACAGCGGAGGCGGCGACTGGAACGGCTTGAAACGTCGCGGGTCGATCCGGGGCAGGCGGCGGAGACGGCTCACAGCAGGCGAGGCGGGTCACAGCAGGGCCCAATCCGGGCAGCTTCAAAACGGAGCAGCGGCCTGGATGGCGCCGGCATGGCGGGCCAAGGCAAAACGGAGCAGCATGAGGCAGATCCGTAGAGGTAGAGACCTTTCCCTCGTACACAGACATCCAAGTGTGAATCACCTCTGCTCCAGACTAGACCGGCTAATTAGGCAGCCATCCGATTTGTTTTTGTCTTGTTGGACATGCACCAGTACTGAGTAGAATTCGGATATTATAGCTGATCCGAATGCAAAGTACTCCTTCCTTTTGTCTTGACGCGATGATAAACTTTTGTGGTATTCCCTCCGGTCCACGCGCACGCACAGTCCTCGGGCGCTTCCACAAGCACTTGTTTTTTTACTAACATCTACGCCGGTCCAGACCGGGTCAAGGCAGGAGGCCAGATTCTTAAGAAACCACCTCGGAACTTTGAAGCAAACAATGAGAGGTGGAGCGGTCATGGTGGCGGCGGCTTGGGCAAAACGACCACCGTAAAGATTTTTCTGTCCGTCTCAGTGTAACACGCCGTTCCAACCGCTCGTCGACGATGTAGATCCTTGCATGCTGACTGACCCGGCTGGTGCATCCATCATCCGATGCTAAAACAGATCCTTCAAACCGGTTCTTCTTCATTCGAAAAGCTGCGAACTTCTCGAAATCCTAGAAAAGATCCCTCCAAGATCTCATCACCACCATGCGCAGGCCCCACGGTGGACGCCAACTGTCGCGGTTTTGTCACGGCAGATGTCCTTAGTGTCAGGACTTAGTTGCGAGGCCAACACATCTATGTGGTAGCTTGAGAGGGGTTGAGCGGAATCAAGAGACGCAACACAAGACAAGGATTTAGACAGCTTCGGGCCCCGGGAAACATCATCCGGTAACAACCCTACATGTTGTTTGAGGCTAGGTCTCATTATCATCACGAGGGAGTCACCGGTAAACCGGCTCTTTGTGTCTAGCCCTAGAGATTGTTTCTTCTTGCCTCTCCCTCTTTGGGGAGCCCTGCCCCTCCTTATATATGTTGAAGGGGCGGGTTACATGTGGAGTCCTATTAGGATCAGGACTAGTCTACCTCTAATACAAACTGGATACAAGTCCAGGTCTTAACTCCTTGTAAGACAAATATTCCTCACGCCTTTCCTTGTAAACCAGCCCACCATAGTATGAATCGGCCTTCATGAACCACCCGTTGGGCCACCGGGTCTTGTCGCTCCTCTGACCCGCCTGCCGGATTACCAATGAATCGTAAACCGCCACGTCCAAACGGGTCGCTAGTGGATCGTCAATTCTCAGCCGGGTCTCAAGTAAACCGCCAAGTCCGGCCGGGTTATACTTCTGGCCGATATACGCCGCGGGGTATATCCCCGACACTGGGCGTTCGGGTTTACCCGAATTTTCTGGTCGGGTATTTCGGGTTTTTTGAAATTCGGCTTTTCAGAAACAACTCCTGAACTATCTCTAAAAAAATAAAGCCCGAAATATCGGGTTCGGGTAGTCCCAAATTTCCCAACCCGTGAACAAAGGTACTTACTGATGTGGTTATTTTCCCTCTTCTTCTATTTATTAGTCTATATGAATGATGATTGATTTATACTTACTGATGCTCCATATTCTATTTGAAGTGATATGGAAACTGTGGCATTTAGACTTACTGTCATCCATGTTCTATTTGAAGTGAGATACAAACAGAGCCACACACTTCCAAAAACAGAGTACATCTGAGTAGCAGAATAATGTAGCATGGAAAATGTCAATTTTTAGCATGATAACTCAGCATGACAATATGGCAGTTAGCAGCATAACAACATGCAAAATGATAGTTTTGAACAGCATAAGTGCATAACAACATGTCATTTACATCAACATAACAACATGAGGAATAGTAGTTTGAAGCAACACATTGCATGGCAATATTCAATAATCAATAGCATAACCTTAATATGAGTACATAGTTTCACTTCTCAGCAAACAGTAGCACAGGTGTCCACCATAACCCACAAGTACTTCATGACAAACATTCAAACAGTAGGCTACGAGGCACCAGTCACGAAACATAGCATAACACAAAATAGTTTAGTTTTGACATTTAGTAGCCACCAAACACTCAAAACTCTCCAACACCAATGACCAGCAGGCCAAAATGAAGCACTTCTTTAGCCAACACTTGAATCAACCATACCATCAGCAACTCTCCAACACCAGTCCACACAAGCTCATGCTGCAATAACAAGGTGCGAGTTCATTGCATTATCATACAATTATAATGAGGATATGTCAGTTGTCAACTTGCATGTCAAAACTTAAAATGGTATACCTTTAAGTAGATGTTTCAATGGTGGAGTTGAATTTGCTTGGTTGTGATTTGGAAGTGGAAGGCATGCTTTTGTCACTTTTATCTTGACGTTTTTCTTTGGGCCCGAATTCTTCAATTAACTCTGCAAAGGAAGCAATGCAAGCATGTAGTTCACGATCTAATATGATGTGCAAGTCAATGAAATTATAACAACTCCCAAGACCATGAGACCAAGAATACAACAACTAGCTCATTTAGAAATTGAGCAAATCTTTCGCATAAAGAAACTATGAGGAAATCACTATTGTGTTTCCAAAAAGGCCAACAATGTTATACCTTTTTCGATCATCACCAACTCCTCCATACTTTCTTGAATGTCAATAGGTGTTCCCATTCTCAGCCAATCTTGTGCACACACCATAGTTTCCAACATGAATGGAGTAAGGGATGTACGAAAGTCATCTAAAATACGCCCACTTCTGTTGAAAGCAGACTTTGATGCTACTGTTGAGATGGGTATAACAAGGACATCATGGGCCAAGCGTGCCAATATTGGAAATCGAGCGGCATTGTTCTTCCACCAAGCTAGAATGTCAACATTGCTCTCTATATCCTCGGTATCTTCAGCTAGATATTTATCAAGTTCTGACTTGACATACATAATCGAACCATTGTTCATCTTCAACTTCTTTTTTATAACATCAGTGAACAAGGCTCCTCTGTCTCCCTTTGATTGTCTTGGTTCGGGTACTTGATTTGGTAATTCAGTTGGAGCATAAAGATCCCTATATTCATCAAATAAGTTATGGACAGAAGCTTTAAGAGCTTCCCAAACTTGATGTCCCTTTTCCTCACCAAATATTTCATCAACAATAGCATTTGTGAACAGAGATAGCTTGTATCTTGGATCAATAACTGCAGCAACAAAAATCAGTAAATTGATATTCTGCTTCTTCTTCTCCTTACCCCTTCCCTTCCCCTTCGCCTTTTCCTTCTCTCTGTCATTCATGTCCTTCTCCTTTGTGTGCCAAAGTCCCCAGTACTTGTCAAATTTATCTTTCATTCTTTTTCCCATTGCTGCTTGCAAAGTAGCAGGACTGTTTATCCAAGCTTGAATCAGCAAACACACTTCTCCAATCTCATGAACAAATATGTTTGAAGTGTCTGTTGGGGAACGTAGCATGCAATTTTTAAAAAATTCCTACGCTCACGCAAGATCTATCTAGGAGATGCATAACAACGAGAGGGGGAGAGTGTGTCCACGTACCCTTGTAGACCGAAAGCGGAAGCGTTAGGTTAACACGGTTGATGTAGTCGAACGTCTTCGTGATCCAACCAATCAAGTACCGAACGTACGGCACCTCCGAGTTCAGCACACATTCAGCTCGCTGACGTCCCTCGAACTCTTGATCCAGTAGAGGGTTGAGGGAGAGTTTCGTCAGCATGACGGCGTGGTGACGGTGTTGGTCATGTGATCCACGCAGGGCTTCGCCTAAGCACTACGTGAATATGACCGGAGGAGTAAACTATGTAGAGAGACGCCGCACACGGCTTGGAACAATTGGTGTTTCTCCAAGGGGTGCCCTGCCCACGTATATAAAGGAGGGAGAGGAGGAGGCCGGCCACCAGGGGCGCACCAAGGAGAGGGAAGTCCTACTAGGACTGGAGTCCTAGTAGGATTTGCCCCCCTTTTTCCTTCTTATGGAGGGGAAAGAGGGAAGAGAGAGGGAAGAGGAGAAGGAAAGGGGGGCGCGCCCCCTCCCCTACTCCAATTCGGACTCCCTATGGGAGGGGGGCGCGGCCACCCCTTGTGGGCTGCATCCCCTCTCCCCTATGGCCCATGTAGGCCCATTACTTTCCTCGGGGGATTCCGGTAACCCCTCGGTACTCCGATAAATATCCGAAACATCCCGAAACTATTCCGGTGTCCAAATACCATCGTCCTGTTGGGGAACGTAGTAATTCAAAAAAATTCCTACGATCACGCAAGATCTATCTAGGAGAAGCAGACCGAAAGCGGAAGCGTTTAGTAACGCGGTTGATGTAGTCGAACGTCTTCGTGATCCAACTGATCCAAGCACCGAATGTACGGCACCTCCGCGTTCAGTACACGTTCAGCTCGATGACGTCCCTCGAGCTCTTGATCCAGTTGAGGTCAAGGGAGAGTTTTGTCAGCATTATGGCGTGGCGACGGTGATGATGAAGTTACCGGCGCAGGGCTTCACTTAAGCACTACGACGATATGACCGAGGTGTGTAACTGTGTAGGGGGGCACCACACACAGCTAACAGAAACTTTGGTGTGCCTTTGGGGTGCCCCCCTCCCACGTATATAAAGGAGGGGGAAGAGGAGGCCGGCCCTAGAGGGGGCGCACCAAAGGGGGGAGTCCTACTTGGACTCCCGGTCCAAGTAGGATTCGCCCCCCCTTTCCTATTCCAACTAGGAGAAGGAGGGAAGGGAGAAGAGAGAAGAAGGAAAGGGGGGCCGCCCCCCAACCCTAGTGCAATTCGGTTTGGGCTTGGGTGGGCACGCGCCTCCACCTGGCCGCTGCCTCCTCTCTCCACTAGGGCCCATGAAGGCCCATTAACTCCCCAGGGGGTTCCGGTAACCTCCCGGTACTCCGAAAAAATGCCCGAACATCCCGGAACTATTCCGATGTCCAAATGCAACCTTCCAATATATTAATCTTTATTTCTCGACTATTTCGAGACTCCTCGTCATGTCCGTGATCTCATCCGGGACTCCGAACAAACTTCGGTTCATCAAATCACATATCTCATAATACAAATCGTCATCGAACGTTAAGCATGCGGACCCTACGGGTTCGAGAACTATATACACATGACCGAGACACATCTCTGGTCAATAACCAAAAGCGGAACCTGGATGCTCATATTGGATCCTACATATTCTACGAAGATCTTTATCGGTCAAACCGCATAACAACATACTTTGTTCCCTTTGTCATCGGTATGTTACTTGCCCGAGACTCGATCGTCGGTATCATCATACCTAGTTCAATCTCATTACCAGCAAGTCTCTTTAGTCGTTCAGTAATGCATCATCCAGTAACTAACTCATTAGTCACATTGCTTGCAAGGCTTATAGTGATGAGCATTGCCGAGAGGGCCTAGAGATACCTCTCTGATACACGGAGTGACAAATGCTAATCTTGATATATGCCAACCCAACAAACACCTTTGGAGACACCTGTAGAGCATCTTTATAATCACCCAGTTACGTTGTGACGTTTGATAGCACACAAGGTGTTCCTCCGGTATTCAGGAGTTGCATAATCTTATAGTCAGAGGAACATGTATAAATCATGAAGAAAGCAATAGCAAGAAAACTAAACAATCATTATGCTAAGCTAATGGATGGGTCTTGTCTATCACATCATTCTCTAATGATGTGATCCCGTTCATCAAATGACAACACATGTCTATGGCTAGGAAACTTTAACCATCTTTGATTAATGAGCTAGTCAAGTAGAGGCATACTAGGGACACTCTGTTTGTCTATGTATTCACACATGTACTAAGTTTCGGTTAATACAATTCTAGCATGAATAATAAACATTTCTCATGGTATAAGGAAATATAAATAACAACTTTATTATTGCCTCTAGGGCATATTTCCTTTAGTCTCCCACTTGTACTAGAGTCAATAATCTAGATTACATAGTAATGATTCTAACACGCATGGATTCTTGGTGTTGATCATGTTTTTATCATGGAAGAGGCTTAGTCAACGGGTCTGCAACATTCAGATCCGTATGTATTTTGCAAACTTCTATGTCTCCCTCCTTGACTAGATCGCGAATGGGATTGAAGCGTCTCTTGATGTGCTTGGTTCTCTTGTGAAATCTGGATTCCTTCAACAAGGCAATTGCTCCATTATTGTCACAAAAGATTTTCATTGGAGCCGATGCACTAGGTATTACACCTAGATCGGATATGAACTCCTTCATCCAGACTCCTTCATTTGCTGCTTCTAAAGCAGCTATGTACTCCGCTCCACACATAGATCCCACCAGGACGCTTTGCTTGGAACTGCACCAACTGACAGCTCCACCATTCAATATAAATACGTATCCAGTTTGCGACTTAGAGTCATCCGGATCAGAGTCAAAGCTTGCATTGACGTAACCATTTACGATGAGCTCTTTGTCTCCTCCATCAACGAGAAACATATCCTTAGTCCTTTTCATATATTTCAGGATGTTCTTGACCGCTGTCCAGTGATCCACTCGTGGATTACTTTGGTACTTCCCTACTATACTTATAGCAAGGCACACATCAGGTCTGGTACACAGCATTGCATACATGATAGAACCTATGCTGAGGCATAGGGAATGACTTTCATTTTCTCTCTGTCTTCTGCAGTGGTCAGGCATTGGGTCTCACTCAACTTCACACCTTGTAACACAGGCAAGAACCCTTTCTTTGACTGATCCATTTTGAATTTCTTCAAAATTTTATGAAGGTCCAATTAAGCGTCTTGATCTATCTCTATAGATCTTGATGCCCAACATGTAAGCAGATTCACCGAGGTCTTTCATTGAAAAATTATTATTCATGTATGCTTTTATGCTATTCAGAAATTCTGTATCATTTCCAATTAACAATATGTCACCCACATATAATATTAGAAATGCTACAGAGCTCGCACTCACCTTCTTGTAAATATAGGCATCTCCAAAAGTCTGTATAAAATCATATGCTTTGATCACACTATCAAAGCGTATATTCCAACTCCGAGAGGCTTGCACCAGTCCATAAATGAATCACTGGAGCTTGGACACTTTGTTAGCACCTTTAGGATCAACAAAACCTTTTGGTTGCATCATATACAACTCTTCTTTAATAAATCTATTAAGGAATGCAGTTTCGACATCCATTTGCCAAACTTCATAATCATAAAATGTGGCAATTGCTAACATGATTCAGACAGACTTAAGCATCACCACGGGTGAGAAGGTCTCATTGTAGTCAACTCCTTGAACTTGTCAAAAACCTTTCGCAAGAAGTCGAGCTTTGTAGACAGTAACATTACCGTCAACATCAGTCTTCTTCTTGAAGATCCATTAATTCTCTATGGCTTGCCGATCATCGGGCAAGTCAACCAAAGTCCACACTTTGTTCTCATACATGGATCCCATCTCAGATTTCATGGCATCAAGCCATTTTGCGGAATCTGGGCTCATCACCGCTTCCTCATAGTTCGTAGGTTCGTTATGGTCTAGTAACATGACGTCCAGAATAGGATTACCGTACCACTCTGGTTGACCTACGAGGTTCGGTAGTAACTTGATCTGAAGTTTCATGATCATCATCATTAACTTCCTCAATAATTGGTGTAGGAATCACTAGAACCGATTTCTGTGATGAACTACTTTCCAATTCGGGAGAAGGTACTATTACCTCATCAAGTTCTACTTTCCTCCCACTCACTTCTTTCGAGAGAAACTCCATCTCTAGAAAGGATCCATTCCTAGCAACGAATATCTTGCCTTCGGATCTGTGATAGAAGGTGTACCCAAGAATCTCCTTTGGGTATCCTATGAAGACACATTTCTCCGATTTGGGTTCGAGCTTATCAGGTTGAAACTTTTTCACATAAGCATCGCAGCCCCAAACTTTAAGAAATGACAGCTTAGGTTTCATGCCAAACCACAGTTCATATGGTGTCGTCTCAATGGATTTAGATGGTGCCCTATTTAACATGAATGCAACCGTCTCTAAAGCATAACCCCAAAACGATAGCGGTAAATCAGTAAGAGACATCATAGATCGCACCATATCTAATAAAGTACGATTACGACGTTCGGACACACCATTATGTTGTGGTGTTCCAGGTGGCGTGAGTTGCGAAATGATGTCTACTACACAACCTTCTTCCTGTAGACGTTGTTGGGCCTCCAAGTGCAGAGGTTTGTAGGACAGTAGCAACTTTCCCTCAAGTGGATGACCTAAGGTTTATCAATTCATGGGAGGCGTAGGATGAAGATGGTCTCTCTCAAACAACCCTGCAACCAAATAACAAAGAGTCTCTTGTATCCCCAACACACCCAATACAATGGTAAATTGTATAGGTGCACTAGTTCGGCGAAGAGATGGTGATACAAGTGCAATATGGATGGTAGATATGGGTTTTTATAATCTGAAAATATAAAAGCAGCAAGGTAGCAAGTGGTAAAAGTGAGCGTAAACGGTATTGCAATGCTAGGAAACAAGGCCTAGGGTTCATACTTTCACTAGTGCAAGTTCTCTCAACAATGATAACATAATTGGATCATATAACAATCCCTCAACATGCAACAAGGAGTCACTCCAAAGTCACTAAAAGCGGAGAACAAACGAAGAGATTATTGTAGGGTATGAAACCACCTCAAGGTTATTCTTTCCAATCAATCCATTGGGCTATTCCTATAAGTTTCACAAACAGCCCTAGAGTTCGTAGTAAAATAACACCTTAAGACACAAATCAACCGAAACCCTAATGTCACCTAGATACTCCAATGTCACCACAAGTATCCGCGGGTATGATTATACGATATGCATCACACAATCTCAGATTCATCTATTCAACCAACACAAAGAACTTCAAAGAGTGCCCCAAAGTTTCTACCGAAGAGTCAAGAAGAAAACGTGTGCCAACCCCTATGCATAAGTTCACAAGGTCACTGAACCCGCAAGTTGATCACCAAAACATACATCAAGTAGATCACATGAATATCCCATTGTCACCACAGATAAGCACATGCAAGACATACATCAAGTGTTCTCAAATCCTTAAAGACTCAATCTGTTAAGATAACTTCAAAGGGAAAACTCAATCCATTACAAGAAGGTAGAGGGGGAGAAACATCATAAGATCCAACTAACATAGCAAAGCTCGCGGTACATTAAGATCGTGCCATATCAAGAACACAAGAGAGAGAGAGAGAGAGAGAGAGAGAGAGAGAGAGGGATCAAACACATAGCTACTGCTACATACCCTCAGCCCCGAGGGTGAACTACTCCCTCCTCGTCATGGAGATCGCCGGGATGATGAAGATGGCCACCGGTGATGGATCCCCCCTCCGACAGGGTGCCGAAAACGGGTCCCAATTGGTTTTTGGTGGCTACAGAGGCTTGCGGCGGCGGAACTCCCGATCTAGGTTATTTTCTGGAGGTTTGGGGATTTATAGGAGAGGTTGGTGTCGAGAACAAGTAAGGGGGCCCACGGAGAGTCCACGAGGCAGGGGGCGCGCCCTAGGGGGGTGTCGCGCCCTCCACCCTCGTGGGGCCCACGGGACTTGAAGGAAATATGCCCTAGAGGCAATAATAAAGTTATTATTTTAGTTCCTTATATCATGATAAATGTTTATTATTCATGCTAGAATTGTATTAACTGGAAACTCGATACATGTGTGAATACATAGACAAAACAAAGTGTCCCTAGTGTGCCTCTACTAGACTAGCTCATTAATCAAAGATGGTTAAGTTTCCTAACCATAGACATGTGTTGTCATTTGATGAATGGGATCACATCATTAGGAGAATGATGTGATGGACAAGACCCATCCGTTAGCTTAGCATAAATGATCCTTTAGTTTTATTGCTATTGCTTTCTTGATGACTTATACATGTTCCTCTGACTATGAGATTATGCAACTCCCGAATACTGGAGGAACACCTTGTGTGCTATCAAACGTCACAATGTAACTGGGTGATTATAAAGATGCTCTACAGGTGTCTCCGAAGCTGTTTGTTGAGTTGGCATAGATCGAGATTAGGATTTGTCACTCCATGTATCGGAGAGGTATCTCTGGGCCCCCTCGGTAATGCGCATCACTATAAGCCTTGCAAGCAATGTGACTAATGAGTTATTTGTGGGATGATGCATTACGGAATGAGTAAAGAGACTTGCCGGTAATGAGATTGAATTAGGTATGAGGATACCGACGATCGAATCTCGGGCAAGTAACATACCGATGACAAAGGGAACAACGTATGTTGTTATGCGGTTTACCAATAAAGATCTTTGTAGAATATGTAGGAGCCAATATGAGCATCCAGGTTCCGCTATTGTTTATTGACCGGAGATGTGTCTCAGTCATGTCTACATGTTCTCGAACCCGTAGGGTCCGCACGCTTAACGTTCGATGACGATTTGTATTATGAGTTATGTGATTTGATGACCGAAGTTTGTTCGGGGTCCCGGATGAGATCACGGACATGACAAGGAGTCTCGAAATTGTCGAGAGGTAAAGATTAATATATTGGAAGGCTATATTCGTACATCGGAATAGTTCCGAGTGATTCGGGTATTTTTCGGAGAACCGGGGAGTTACGGGAATTCACCAAGGGAAGTATTGGGCCTTATTGGGCTTTAGTGGAGAGGAGAGCAGGGCCACAAGGAGAGGTAGCGCGCCCCCCATGGGCTGGTCTGAATTGGACTAGGAGGGGCCGACGCCCCCCTCTTTCCTTCTCCCTCTCCTCCTCCTTCCCTCTCTCCACCTCTTGGAAAAGGAAGGGGACTCCAACTAGGATTGGGAATCCTAGTTGGACTCCCCCTATAGGTGCGCCCCTCCTAGGATGGCCTCCTCCTCCCTCCTTTATATACGGGGGAGGGGGCACCCCAAAGAGACACCAAAGTTTCACTTAGCCGTGTGTGGTGCCCCCTCCACAGTTACACACCTCGGTCATACCGTCGTAGTGCTTAGGCAAAGCCCTGCGCCGATAACGTCATCATCACCGTCACCATGCCGTCGTGCTGACGGAACTCTCCCTCGGCCTCAACTGGATCAAGAGCTCGAGGGACGTCATCGAGCTGAACGTGTGCTGAACACAGATGTGCCGTACATTCGGTGCTTGGATCTGTTGGATCGCGAAGACGTTCGACCACATCAACCGTGTTACTTAACGCTTCCGCTTTCGGTCTACGAGGGTACGTGGAGACACTCTCCCCGCTTGTTGCTATGCTTCTCCTAGATAGATCTTGCGTGATCGTAGGATTTTTTTTTGAAATACTATGTTCCCCAACAGTGGCATCCGAGCCAGGTCTATGCGTAGATGTTATATGCACGAGTAGAACACAATGAGTTGTGGGCGATAATAGTCATACTTCTTACCAGCAACGTCTTACTTTGATTCGGCGGTATTGTTGGATGAAGCGGCCCAGACATTACATGACCGCGTTCATGAGACTGGTTCTACCAACGTGCTTCGCACACATGTGTCTAGTGGGTGTCTGTTTCTCCAACTTTAGTTGAATCGAGTTTGACTACGCCCGGTCCTTGTCGAAGGTTAATACAACACACTTGATGAAAAATCGTTTTGGTTTTGATGCGTAGGTAAGAACGGTTCTTGCTAAGCCCGTAGCAGCCACGTAAAACTTGCAACAACAAAGTACAGGACGTCTAACTTGTTTTTGCAGGGCATGTTGTGATGTGATATGGTCAAGACGTGATGTGATATAAATTGTTGTATGAGATGATCATGTTTCGTAACCGTAATCGGAACTGGCAGGAGCCTTATGGTTGTCGCTTTATTGCATGAAATGCAATCGCCATGTAATTGCTTTACTTTATCACTAAGCGGTAGCGATAGTCGTAGAAGCAATAGTTGGCAAGACGAGAACGATGCTACGATGGAGATCAAGGTGTCAAGCCGGTGACGATGGAGATCATGACGGTGCTTTGGAGATGGAGATCAAAGGCACAAGATGATGATGGCCATATCTGTCACATATTTTGATTGCATGTGATGTTTATGCTTTATGCATCTTATTTTGCTTAGTACGGCGGTAGCATTATAAGATGATCCCTCACTAAATTTCAAGGTATAAGTGTTCTCCCTGAGTATGCACCGTTGCTACAGTTCGTCGTTGTCGGTGTGGAACGACACCTATGGGATCACAAGAATCCCTACTACGGTTACCGGGGCGCAGGGTTGCGAGAAGAGCAGGATTAGTAATTAGCACATGGGTCGTTTACCCATGTTCGGGCCGCGAGGATGCGTAATACCCTAGTCCTGCTTTGGTGGCTGTATTTCAGAGAGTTCTTGAGCTCTCGAACTAGCTATGGTGGATGCGTGGTTCGAAAGAGCCGAATCCTTCTCCAGTATGCCAAGGGCCTCCTTTTATAGTCGAAAGGGGCTGCCACAGTGGCACACAGGAGGTGGAAAGGCGTATAGTACTGTGAGCTTATCACTCGTATTACAGGACAAGACGCATTTAATGCGTCACTGAGGTGTCCCCTAGCTTTATCGGGGACGGGAGCGAGGCCCGTCCCGTCCGTCGCTGCTCCTCCTCGCTTCAACACGTGCCTAGCCAGCGATGCATGCGGCGCCATGTAGGCAGGCAGGCAGCTGAGGTGGCGCGGTAGTGGAGCCTTCACGAAAATCTGCATGCCTCCACGCAGGCGTGTGCTGAGTTGGCCTGGAAGCTGCATGTTGCCACGCAGGTGCCTGCCCGCTGGTTGGGCTGGCAGCTGCATGCGAATGGTGGTGGTGACTTGGTTGGTGCGGGCCTGGCTGTGGCCCCGCTGGCGCCCTTGGTGAGGGCCTTGCCGGGTGGCCCGGCAAGGGTCTTGCCGTGGCGTGCCGTCGTCCCCGGCAAGGATCTTGCCGGGGGTCTTGTGGCTCTCCTCGGCAAGGGTCTTGCCGAGGACCGTCATCTTTTAATCCTCATCTGATCTTGAATATTCCTTGTCTTCACAAAGATCTGCATGCCACCACAAAGGTGCCTCCCGAGCCCTGGCCCAACATGGTTGATGGTGTTGGACACCGTGGGCTCAAGGGCGGCTCGCTCTGTTGGTGTTTGGGGCGTGCTGCCCCGGCAAGGGTCTTGCCGGGACTGCTGAGGCTGTCCCCGGCAAGGGTCTTGCCGGGGGAAGCTGCTCCGCCCCTCTGCTTCTTTGCGTTCTTGGCCTTGGCGTTGCCTTGGCTGTCTTTGGCTTCGGTCTTACCTCGGTTCACCTCACCTATTCCGCTTGGTGCGGCCGTGGGCGCGGCTCCGACTGTCCGTGCACATGTAAAGGGGTACAAATGTGCGCCCCTTCTCTTGTACACCGACAGGAGCCCCCGGGCCTGGGCCACACATAAGCGCGACACGTTGTTGGGCCAGGCCCAAAACGGTGTGCAGGTAGGCAGGGCGGTTTTTACCGCGGTAAAACTTTTCGCGCGCTGCTCTTCCCATCACCCGCGTTGAATGCACGACATGGAGGGGTGCGCGTGACGTAGTCGGCATGCGTGGGGCAGTTTCCACACGCATGCGTCACATCGCAGTAAAGAGGTGGCTCGCGCCTTCCCCGCAAAAAGAGGAAGGCGTGGAGGCGCGGCTCATTTACTGAATGGGGCCGGGTCGCTGTCTTCAAGGCGTCCATACCCCACGATCACGGGGTGGGGAGAGGTCGCCTCACCCGTCCCTCGGTTCTGCACGTTCGCCACGCGTCCTCCATGCGTTTGGGGTGGCAAGCGGTGCAGACGGGAAACCGGGCCGCCGCTGGTTGGGGCAGCGGGTCGGTCCCGATTCCCTGCGGCTCTGGTAGCTGGATTGGCCGAGCGGGGCGGCCGAGCCCCGACCCCGCCCCTTTATAAGGAGAGGGAAGGGGGATGGCATCCCGCACTCTTCTGTCATCTACCTCCTCCTGCCCCCGCTTCTTCCTCTCATCTGCCATGGAGAAAGGGACCCCGGTCCCTCGACGGTGGCGGCGAGGGTCGCCGCTCGACAGCGGATCCCTCTTCTTCCTGAGCCCGCGGTGGTGGAGCCGCTTGGGAGGGTAAGGGGGAGGGGCGAGGCCGTGGGCGAAGCCGTGGCAGAGGTCGTGGTGCTCGGGGAAGAGGAGGACGGGGCGGCGCGCCGGCCTCGCCCCCACCAATGATGCCTTTCCCGACGGAGGGCCACGTTGGTGACCAGCCCCGCGAGTTCTTCATCAGGCTGCGTCGGGCTCCGCGTCGCCGTCTTCGTCTTCCTGCCCCGTTTGCTCGGGAGATGGAGCGTGACCCGCCCCAGACCCTCAGGTTGCACATGAGGGGCTGCATGAATGGGGGCACGCGGGTCGATGTCGACTTCCCGACTCCTCGGGTCATGTACCTCTGCCGTGGATAGAAGACGTTCGCTCGCATCCATAGCCTGACGGCGGGGCTCGTCCTCTACTTCAAATTAATGGAGGACGGGTTGTTCTCCGTCATGGTCTTCGGAGATTTTGGAACTCGCCTGATGTGCTGCGTGGAGAGCTCCTCCGACGGAGACTCCGACGATGGAAGATCTTCCTCGAGCGAAAGTGACGAGGAGGACAGCAGGGCAGATGACGGGGACGAGTTCGACTAGGCGTTGGACGCCCCGCGCCTGGGCGGGTGCGGCAGCAGCAGTATCTGCACCTGGCCGCTCCTCCGGCGGAGTTTCACCGGGGGAGGGGCCAGCTCCTTGAACTTCTCGGGGCCATCTCCTTGGGCGATTGGTGTCGGGAGGCTGTGGAAGAGGAAGAGGGTGGGCGGCAAGGCCATCAACTCAGAGTACGCGGACACCGACGCCTTCGTTGCGTGTCCGGCGACCTGCCGCCTCGTCTTCCAGCTCCTTTCCCGGCACCGTCATCACCGGCCCACCCTTGGGCAGCCGCCCAGGTGTTCTCTTGGTGTTTTCTGCTGCTCCTAGCTCGCCTAGGCACCCCTTTTGCCCTTTCGCCTTCTTGACCTGCCTCCTGAGGAGAGGGACAAGAAAGGGATTACGGGCATCTTATCTCTTTTTTAGTTTGTAAGCCTTCGGGCCTTTGTTTAATTTAGAACCTGTAATCCCCTTGCTCATGTTTTTCATTTCGTATGAACTATACTTGTATGGGATGTTTTTTTAATGAAAAAGGGATGTTTGCCGGGTTTTTCGTTCGTGGGTAGACCCCGCGACAAGGAGCGAATCCTTGTTACTTTTTAAGGTAAACATTTTTTTGCCCGGCAACAGGCCTTGCCGTCCCCCTCACTTCGCTCGACCATTCTCGTGCTCTTGGCGGAGGTAGGGATGAAGTGGGCTTAGGCTCCTTGTTCTATTTCCTTGCCGCCGCGACTACAACAAAATCTGGGCCCAGGAGATAATCCTTGGGTATAGGAAAGGGGAGCACGGTGGCCTAGAAATAAAACGAGGTTTCACATATCCCAGTTCCATGTCGAAATGCATGACAGGGGATAAAAGACTTATCTGGATCTGCAACCCCCGGCAACCTTGTCTTGCCGCGGTTGGATCCTTGTACTTGCAGCCCCCGGCAACTCTGTTTTGCCGGGGTTGGGATGCCGGTCCGTTCCCTTTCTTCCAAGTAGCTCAGCAGATGTGCCCATGTGCCCTGCGAACCAAAGGAGAGCAGAAATAGAAAGACGCGCACTCAACCTTTAGGCTAGGGGTTAGTCGCCGCTAAGCACTATCAACCCTAACCAAGGAAGAGACTCTACCTAGCATGCATGCTATAACTTAGGGTGCCAGCGCTTCATTTATTTGTGCTCAGGGTCTGCGCCTGGCTTTGTACAAAGGGTTACATGCCTTGCCGGCAAGGCTTGTACAAAAGGTGGCTTGTCGGGGGCCCCGGCAAGCCGCGCCTTATGGGTAAAACTTGCGAAGATGCTCGATGTTCTAGGAGTTGCTCACTGGAACAGCATCTTCGGTCTCCAGGCGGATTGCGCCAGGCCTGGTGACTCGTATTACCCGATAAGGGCCTTCCCACTTCGGCGTCAACTTGTTGGAATTCTTGGCCGACTAAACGCGCCGAAGAACAAGGTAGCCTTCCTCAAAGCTTCGGGCATGAACCTTGCGGCTATGGTAGCGGCGCAAGGCTTGCTAGTAGCATGCTGCTCTCACAGCCGCCCGATGATGATCTTCCTCAAGGAGCGTCGTGTCATCTTGCCGCAACTGTTCTTGCTCAAGCTCATCATAAGCGAGCACTCGAGGTGACCCGTATATGAGTTCCGTGGGGAGAACTGCCTCTGCCCCATATACTAGGGCAAAGGGTGTCTGACCGGTGGCTCGATTTGGCGTCGTCCTAATCGACCAAAGAACCACCGGCAATTCATCAATCCAGCGCCTTCCGCTCTCGTGCAGCCTCTCAAAGGTCTTCATTCTCAGGCCTCGCAACACTTCATCATTCGCCCTCTCTGCTTGGCCGTTGCTCCGGGGGTGTGCCACAGAAGCAAAACAGACCTTGCTGCCGAGGTCCTGAATGTACTGCATGAAGGTGTGGCTTGTGAACTGTATGCTATTGTCGGTGATGACTCTGTTTGGCACATCAAAACGGCAGACTAGTCCCTTGAAGAACTTGACGGCTGACTATGTTGTCACCTTCCTCACTGGTTCCACCTCTGGCCACTTTGTGAACTTTTCGATTGCAACGTACAAGTACTCAAAGCCCCCGACAGCAGGGGGGAAGGGGCCTAGTATGTCGAGCCCCCAGACTGAGAACGGCTAGGAGAGAGGGATCGTTTGAAGGGCTTGAGCTGGTTGATGAAGCTTCTTTGAATGGAACTGACATGCTTCACACTTGGTTACTAGTGGCGTTGCACCCTGGAGGGCGGTGGGCCAGAAGAAACCTTGTCGGAACGCCTTGCCGGCAAGGGCCCTCGACCCTATGTGGGAGCCACATACGCCTCCATGTATCTCCGCCAACAGCTCCAGTCCTTCCTCCCAGGGATGCACTTCAATTTCACACTGTTCGGCCTTCTCCTGTACAAGACGTCGTCGACGAACTGGTACAGGGCAGACCGACGGGCTACTTTTTCTGCTTCTTCCTGCTCCTCAGGAAGTTCTCCTGTTTGGAGGAATCGAACGGTATGCTGCGCCCATGCCGGAGCCTGGGGCTCGACAGCAAGGACCAATAGCATTTCGTCTGCCATGGGAGCGGCTGTCTCCACGGCCAGGGCTTGGTGCCCCACCGGAGCCAGTTGCTCCTCGGCAGGCTCAGTGTCCACGACAGCATCCTTGCCGGCAGCCCTAGGGGGATCGGTAGGAAAGTACTTGCCGGGACCAGATTTCCTCCGCTTGTTCTGCCCCGTTGATGGTTCGACGGATGGCTGAGTTAACCGGAGCAAAAAGGTACCTGGTTCCACAGGTAGCTTGAATGCAGCACGCTTTGGCAGGTAATCAGCGATGTCGTTCTTCGCTCGAGGAACGTGCTCCGCTTGGATACCGTCAAAGCGCTCCTCCAGCTTCCTCACTTCATCTACGTAGGCCTCCATCAATGGGCTCCGGTAATCCTTGTTGACTTGTCAGACGACAAGCTGTGTGTCACCCCTGACGATGAGCTTCTTCACCCCGAGGTCTGCTGCGATCCTGAGACCGGCAAGCAGCCCCTCGTACTCAGCAGCGTTGTTTATGGACATCTCCCTGGGAAAGTGCATCTGGATCACGTACTTGAGGTGCTCTCCGGTGGGTGCGACAAGCAGCACACCGGAACCGGCGCCTTGCAGCGAGAAAGCCCCGTCAAAGTACATGATCCAGTCGCGGTCCGCTTCCTTGGCGGGGAGAGCGATCTCTTGGATTTCTTCGTCAGGTGTTGAGGTCCATTCCGCAATGAACTCTGCCAGGATTCTGCTCTGGATTGTTGAGGTACTTTCAAACTTCAACCCAAAGCTTGACAACTCCAAGGCCCATTCCACAATCCTTCCGGTCGCGTCTGGGTTGTGCAGTATCCGTTGTAGCGGGAGGCGGGTGACGAGAGTGATCTCGTGGGCTTGGAAGTAATGACGCAGCTTCCTCGAGGCCATAAGAAGGCCGAAGAGCAATTTCTGCACACCGGAGTACCTCGACCTAGCCCCCTGCAAGAGAGAGCTGACAAAGTACATCAAGTGTTGCATCATCTTCTTCTTCTGCACCACTTCCCTTGACTGAGCGGGCGCTGCCCTGACGGCGTCAGACTCTGTCGGGGGCCTTGCCTTGCTGGCACCAGGCCCTGCCGGGGGAATCTTTGGCTCGCCGTCCGCCGGTCCTGCCATTGCCGGTGCCTCCTCGTCGACCTCCCTCTGCGCCACCAGTGCGACGCTGACCACTTGATTCGTTGCCATTAGATACAGCAGCAACGGTTCTGGTGGTTTAGGCGCAACCAGTATTGGCGTGGAGGAAAGGTATTTCTTCAGATCCTGCAATGCCGCCTCGGCTTCTGGGGTCCACTCCATCGGGCCTTCCTTCTTCAAGATTTTGAAGAAGGGGAGGGCGCGCTCGGCAGACTTGGAGATGAACCGGCTCATGGCGGCGACGCAGCCAGTGAGCCGACGCACATCCTTGATCCGCATGGGCGCCTCAATCTGTTCGATGGCCTTGATCTTGTCTGGGTTTGCCTTGATCCCGCGCTGCGACACAAAGAATCCGAGAAGCTTGCCAGACGGAACGCCGAAGACACACTTCTCAGGGTTCAACTTAAGGTTGATCTTGCGCAGGTTGGCAAATGTCTCCTCCAGATCTTGCACAAGAGTTGCCCCGTCCTTGGTTTTGACCACTATGTCATCCATGTATGCCTCCATATTTCTATGGAGCTGGGGCTCAAAACCAATTTGGACTGCTCTTGCAAATGTCGAGCCAACACTCTTCAACCCGAAAGGCATCCGTAAAAAGCAATACGTACCACACGGGGTGATGAATGCTATCTTCTCTTCATCTTCTCTTGTCATGAAGATTTGGTGGTAGCCCGAGTAGGCGTCGAGGAATGACAGCAGATCACACCCGGCCGTGGAGTCGACAATCGGGTCGATGCGCGGCAACGGGAAGGGGTCCTTAGGACAAGCCTTATTGATATCTGTGTAATCAATACACAGTCTCCACTTCCCATTTGCCTTGCGCACCACTACTGGATTGGCCAACCATGTCGGATGGAGCACTCCTCTCACCAAACCCGCTGCTTCCAACTTCCTGATCTCCTCTGTGATGAACTCCTGCCTCTCCAGAGCCTGCTTTCTGACCTTCTGCTTGATGGGCCGCGCATGAGGACAGACAGCTAGGTGGTGCTCAATCACCTCCCTGGGAACACCGGGGATGTCGGATGCTTGCCACGCAAACATGTCGACATTCGCCCACAGGAAGGTGACGAGCGCGCCTTCCTATTTGCTGTCGAGGGTGGAGCCTATGGTGAAAGCCCCTCCCGTGCCATCCTCCCTGATGGACACCTTCTTGGTCTGCGGTGGCTTGGCTCTGGATTTCTTGCTCTTGCCGGTAGAGCTCTCTGGCACGTCCTCGATGGTAGCACAACACTTCGAGGAGGTGTGCTTGCCGGAGTGGGTGCGAGAGGTCTTGACCGGGCTTCCTTTTCCCTCCCGGGGCTTCAGCGGCAGAAGCAAGTGCCTTGGATGAAGATGCTACGACTGCTTCCCGGTAGAGTTGGTCGGTGCAAATCAGCGAGTCCTTCTTGTAGGAGGGGACGGAGATGATGGTCAACGGCCCGGGCATCTTTAGCATGTTGTAGGCGTAGTGCGACGCCGCCATGAACTTGGCTAGTGCCGGGCGGCCAAGGATCCCGTTGTAGGGCAAGGGGATCTCGGCCACGTCGAAAACAATCCTCTCCGTCCGGTGGTTCAACTCCCCTCCAAACGTCACGGGCAGCGTGACCTTCCCCTTTGGCTGGCTCCTCCCTGGATTGACCCCTTGAAATGTGCCCGTTTCCTCGAGATCTCAATCAGGGATTTGCAGCCTTTTGATCACGACGGGCGATATCAAGTTCAGGCCGGCCCCGCCGTCGACCAACATCTTGTTCACCTTGAGGTTGCGTATCATTGGCGAGACCAACAACGGCAAACACCCGACCGCGGTTGTGCGGTCAGGGTGGTCCTCGGCGTCAAAGATGAGGGGCGTGCTGGACCACTTCAGCGGCTTCTGAGCGTCGAACGACGGCTCCGCTGCTGTAATCTCACGCGCCCACTTCTTGAGCTGGCGGTGAGAAGTATGCAGCGAGGCGCCACCGTCGACGCACATGGCCTCCGTAGCCTTCTGGAACTCTTGCTCACCAGACTCGTCGTCCTCATCATGATCATCGTCTTCTTGCTTCTTGTCACGGCCCCGGGCGGGCCTCTCTTGCTGGTTGTCCTTGTCGCGGCGGCCTCCTTGGCCGCCACGCTTCTTGCCGGATCCCTCGGCACCGTCCTGGCCCTTCTCCTCGTCCCGCTTCTCATACTCGGCCTTTTGCTTTCCAGCAAGCAAATCGACTTGCCGGCAGTTCGGGAGGTCGTGGCCCTTGGTGCGGTGGATCTTGCAGTACTGCTTGCCGGAGCCCCCTGGGTGGTCGGCAGCTGCTAAGGCCCGACAGGCGACGCACACGGCAATCTCCTTGTTGGGGTCGTCTGCCTTGACCTTCTTGGCAGCGCCGGTGTCGTCAGACCCCTCAATGGCAAGCACGGCCTTGCCCTTGCGTTTCCTGTTGCGACGCCGTCCCTTCTTCGTCGGGGTGGCGGCGTCTTCGTCTGTAGAGTTGGTTTCCGCGCCGGCGTCTTCGCCGGGGTACTTCCTTCCCTCTTCAGCCCGGGCGCATCTATCGGCCAGAACGTAGAGTTTGGCCACATCCTTAACCTTGGTCATCGCCAGCTCTTCGCACATCTTGCAGTTGTGCACGTTCTGATGGAACGCGCTGATCACAGCGGCGGGATGAACGGTGGGGATGTTGTACTGCACCCGGCTGAACCTCTGAATGTACTTGCGCAGGGTTTCCCCTTCCTTCTGGGGAATGATATGCAGATCACTCGCCTGGCCATGAGCTTGGTGGCCTCCTGTGAAGGCGCCAACGAACTCATGGCACAGATCCAACCAAGAATGTCGGAGTAAATGGCCACGGGTAGCCTAACCGACTCCCCCTGGATCTTCGAAAAATTATCAGGCCATTCGAGCCTTCAAGCATCCAGAGCATGGGGCCGCCTTCCCCCGGCCGGCTATCCCCATGGCCGACTACCAGAAGGCGACCAGGCCTCAGAAACCTTCCCAAAGAAAGCTACGAGATGGCCGACTCCAGGAAGCCGGCCCCAAGAGGACCGACTCCCAGAAGCCGGCCATGAAGAAAGCCGACTCCCAGAAGCCGGCCAAGACTGCACCCACCAAGGCTGCATCCACATAACGATGATAAGACGGGGCGTGGCCGTAGTACAGCCCACTACCCCCGAATCCCGGAATAGGCATGGCCACAGGGCGTCGTACGGGTCAGCCATCTCCCGTCTGGTGCGGCACTGTAGCCATGTTGACCTCGATGTCACCCACGACAAGCGCCAGTACTGCCCGCGGGCGGCGGGCCCCTTTAGCCAGAGAGACGCTCGAAGGCGGCCCAGCCTCCCCTAGTCGGCCGGGGGCGTTGCCGGCTCCCAATAGCCGGCTACCTTCCTCCCTCGAAACATGTGCCTCATTAAGGAGACAAGACGAGGTGAGGCTACAGTGAGAGCCCACAAGACGGCGGCACTGTAGCCACGCTTACCTCGACAAAGCCCTCGTCATCAGAGGCGAGGCAACAGTAACAAGCCGCCGACAAGGCCTCCAAGCGGTGGGGCCGGCCTGTCGGCCAAGATGCCGGCAGCCGGCAGGACTCACCAGTCGGCGGGCCCCAATGGCCGGCGGAGAAGCCGGCGAGCACAGACGCTAACGGCTGGGACCCACGCCCAGCCGGATTACCATTGTACCCCTGGGGGGTAGGCCTATATAAGCCCCCCGGGACACCCATGCAAAGGGTTGATCTCATAGAGTTTCACACACCACATAGAGAGAAAAGGAGAGCTAGCCGTGCCCTTCTTCCTCCCCTAGCAAAACAGCTCAAGGAGCACTTGTAGCTACTTGTATTGATCTAGTGATCATGCGGAGACCCCGCAGAGCAGGACTAGGGGTGTTATCTCCACGGAGAGCCCCGATCCTGGGTAAGATCCGCTGGCGTGCATGTCTTCGCCTTATCCCGTTTCCAGGCACCGGCGATGTCTTACTGGCTCCCACAATGATAAGCCACCCGTTGGCATATGTCGCACCTACCACCCGACAAAGAAGAAATGGAATCCGCCGGCAAGTGCATTAACCAAGACATAACATTGGGCTTCAGTGCCAGCGGGAAATAATTGGCAAGCACCTTGTCGTCGCGAGCTCCGGCAGCCTGCATCGCGATGGTGTAGATGCTGAGGAACTCGGACGGATGGGTCTTGCCAGTGTACTTCTCGCCGACGTCGGGCTTGAACGTGCGGTGGGACGGCAACTGGAACTGCCGCAGCTCACGGGTAAAGGCCAGGCATCCCACCTCGTAAGGTAGGCCGCCGGAGCCCCCCGGTAGTCGGTGGTCCATAGTGGGTCCCGCCCGCTTGTCCGATTGGTGGCGTGTATCACGCCGGCGCTCAATAGTGGTTCGAGCATCTTCGTGAGCTCGTTCTCGAAGAACTTGGCGCTGGTCGCGGTGGGTCCGCGGGTCGGACGATGCTATAGAGATGTTATCACAAGCGTCGTCACGACGGGCAGACGCCCGCGGTGGCTGGTGAGGAGGAGGAGAGTGCACCGTGGCCGCAGCTCCCCCGGTCCTCCCAGTGCCAGCACGTGGTGGCTCAGTGGAGCGCCGACCCGAGGGTCCCGCTGGTCGCGGATCGTCTTTGTTGGCGACGGCGACAAGGCTCCGGATGGTGGCCCTCCACTCATCGAGCTTCTCCGCAGCAGGAGGGAAGTCGAGGAGCAACTGCGCGCGCCAAAGCTTCTGCTGGCGTGGGTGGCAGCAACAGCTGCGTGGTTTGTGGCGCGCTTCGAATTCTAACCACGTTAGAAGGAGCTCTATCACGACCCAGCGGCTGCGCGCCATTTTCGTCAGCGCCTCGGCGGGCATGCTGGACTCCTTCGTCCTGCGGACGATGCACAGGGCTCTTCCCACTGCGGTGTCTGGGGTCTTCAGCGTGGTGACGCTGCTCGCCGCGCACACCATGGGAAGAGCGCGCCGTGGTCGCGGCGTGGGCGTCTTGGAGGTTGCTGCGCCGCCCGTGGGCGGCACAATGACACTCCTGGAGGGCCCCGCGCCGCCTGTGGGGGGCCCAGCTCTGTCTTTGGATCTGGCGACGTGTGGCCGGTCGTCTGGCGCGCGAACGACACCGCTTGCCAGGCTCTGACTGCCAGGGCGATGCTGGTGCTCGCGGGCCGCGGCCTGGGTCCTGTCCGCGACCGGCCCGCTGCTCGTCCGCACTGGCACGGGTCGTTTGGCTCCCAACGAGCCAATCGTCGTGCCCGTCTTCTTCTTTGGAGCCATGGCGATGAAGAAACGCTAGGCTAACTACTAGAGCAGATTCTCACAATTGCGCCTCCTACCTGGCGCGCCATAGATGTCGGTGTGGAACGACACCTATGGGATCACAAGAATCCCTACTATGGTTGCCGGGGCGCAGGGTTGCGAGAAGAGCAGGATTAGTAATTAGCACAAGGGTCGTTTACCCAGGTTCGGGCCGCGAGGATGCGTAATACCCTAGTCCTGCTTTGGTGGCTGTATTCCAGAGAGTTCTTGAGCTCTCGAACTAGCTATGGTGGATGCGTGGTTCGAAAGAGCCGAATCCTTCTCCAGTATGCCAAGGGCCTCCTTTTATAGTCGAAAGGGGCTGCCACAGTGGCACACAGGAGGTGGAAAGGCATACAGTACTGCGAGCTTATCGCTCGTACTACAGGACAAGACGCATTTAATGCGTCCCTGAGGTGTCCCCTAGCTTTATCGGGGACGGGAGCGAGGCCCGTCCCGTCCGTCGCCGCTCCTCCTCGCTTCGACACGCGCCCTGGCCAGCGATGCATGCGGCGCCATGTAGGCAGGCAGGCAGCTGAGGTG
Source organism: Aegilops tauschii subsp. strangulata (assembly GCF_002575655.3). Classification (NCBI taxonomy): domain Eukaryota; kingdom Viridiplantae; phylum Streptophyta; class Magnoliopsida; order Poales; family Poaceae; genus Aegilops; species Aegilops tauschii. The sequence continues at coordinate 506,079,098 of NC_053038.3, forward strand.
GCGCGGTGGTGGAGCCTTCACGAAGATCTGCATGCCGCCACACAGGCGTGTGCTGAGTTGGCCTGGAAGCTACAAGTTGCCACGCAGGTGCCTGCCCTGCTGGTTGGGCTGGCAGCTGCATGCGAACGGCGGTGGTGACTTGGTTGGTGCGGGCCTGGCTATGGCCCCGCTGGCGCCCTTGGTGAGGGCCTTGCCGGGTGGCCCGGCAAGGGTCTTGCCGTGGCGTGCCGTCGTCTCCAGCAAGGATCTTGCCGGGGGTCTTGTGGCTCTCCTCGGCAAGGGTCTTGCCGAGGACCGTCGTCTTTTAATCCTCATCTGATCTTGAATATTCCTTGTCTTCACAAAGATCTGCATGCCACCACAGAGGTGCCTCCCGAGCCCTGGCCCAACGTGGTTGATGGTGTTGGAGACCGTGGGCTCAAGGGTGGCTCACTCTGTTGGTATTTGGGGTGTGCTGCCCAGGCAAGGGTCTTGCCGGGACTGCTGAGGTCGTCCCCGGCAAGGGTCTTGCCGGGGGAAGCTGCTCCGCCCCTCTGCTTCTTTGCGTTCTTGGCCTTGGCGTTGCCTTGGCTATCTTGGGCTTCGGTCTTACCTCGGTTCACCTCCCCTGTTCCGCTTGGTGCGGCCGTGGGCACGACTCCAACTGTCCGTGCACAGGTAAAGGGGTACAAAGGTGCGCCCCTTCTCTTGTACACCTACAGTCGTGCCGAGACACCACGTGATGATCGGGTGTGATAAGCTCTACGTTCACATACAACGGGTGCAAGCCAGTTTTGCACACGCAGAATACTCGGTTTAAACTTGACGAGCCTAGCATATGCAGATATGGCCTCGGAACACTGGAGACTGAAAGGTCGAGCGTGAATCATATAGAAGATATGATCAACATAGAGATGTTCACCATTGAAAACTACTCCATATCACGTTATGATCGGACATGGTTTAGTTGATTTGGATCACGTGATCATTTAGATGACTAGAGGGATGTCTATCTAAGTGGGAGTTCTTAAGTAATATGATTAATTGAACCTTAATTTATCATGAACTTAGTCCTGATAGTATTTGCATATCTATGTTGTAGATCAATAGCTTGCGATGTAGCTCCCCGTTTGTTTTTGTTATGTTCCTAGAGAAAACTAAGTTGAAAGATGATAGTAGCAATGATGCGGTCTGGGTCCATGATCTGAGGATTATCCTCATTATTGCACAGAAGAATTATCTCCTTGATGCACCGCTAGGTGACAGATCTATTGCAGGAGTATATGCAAATGTTATGAACGTTTGGCAAGCTCAATATGATGACTACTTGATAGTTTAGTGCACCATGCTTTACGGCTTAAAACCGGGATTTCAAAAATGTTATGAACGCCACGGAGCATATGAGATGTTCCAAGAGTTGAAATTAGTATTTAAGGCTCATGCCCGTGTCGAGAGGTATGAGACATCTGAAAGTACTTTGCCTACAAGATGGAGGAGAATAGGTCAACCAGTGAGCATGTGCTCAGATTTTCTGGGTACTACAATCGCTTGAATCAAGTGGGAGTTAATCTTCCAGATAATATAGTGATTGATAGTGTTCTCTAGTCACTATCACCAAGCTACTAGAACTTCGTTATGAACTATAATATGCAAGGGATGACGAAAACGATTCCCGAGCTCTTCGCGATGCTGAAATCGGCGAAGGTAGAAATCAAGAAAAATCATCAAGTGTTGATGATTGACAAGACCACTAGTTTCAAATAAAACGGCAAAGGGAAAGAAAGGGAACTTCAATAAGAATGGCAAGCAAGTTGCCACTCCCATGAAGAAACCCAAAGCTAGACCCAAGCCTGAAACTGAGTGCTTCTACTACAAAGGAAATTGTCACTGGAAGTGGAACTGCCCTAGATACTTGGTGGATAAGAAGGATGGCAAAGTGGACACAGCTATATTCGATATACATGTTATTGATGTGTACTTTACTAGTGTTTATAGCAACCCCTCGGTATTTGATACTGGTTCAGTTGTTAAGAGTAGTAAAACGAAAACATGAGTTGCAAGATAAACAGGGACTAGTTAAGGACGAGGTGACGATGTGTATAGGAAATGATTCCAAGGTTGATAAGATCACCATCGCACACTCCTTTTACCTTCGGGATTAGTGTGAACCTAAAATAAATGTTATTTGGTGTTTGCGTTGAGCATGAATATGATTGGATCATGTTTATTGCAATACGGTTATTCATTTAAGTCAAAGAATAATTGTTGTTCTGTTTACGTGAATAAAACCTTCTATGGTCATACACTTAATATAAATGGTTTATTGAATCTCGATCGTAGTGATACACATATTCATAATATTGAAGCCAAAAGATGCAAGGTTAATAATGATAGTGCAACTTATTTGTGGCATTGCCATTTAGGTCATATTGGTGTAAAGCGCATGAAGAAACTCCATGCCGATGGGCTTTTGGAATCACTTGATTATGAATCACTTGATGCTTGCGAACCATGCCTCATGGGCAAGATGACTAAGACTCCGTTCTCCTGAACAATGGAGCGAGCTACTGACCGTGGAGGCGAATGGTTCAAAGAATGTGGAATAGTTTCAAAGAATTTGAATGGTTCAAAGAATTTCAGAGTGAAGTAGAGAATCATCGTAACAAGAAAAGAAAAAGTTTCTATGATCTGATCGCGGAGGCGAATATTTGAGTTACAAGTTCGGTCTTCATTTAAAACAATGTGGAATAGTTTCACAACTCACGCCACCTGGAACACCACAGTGTAATGGTGTGTCCGACCGTCGTAACCGTACTTTATAAGATATGGTGTGATCTATGATGTCTCTTACCGATTTACCACTATCGTTTTGGGGTTATGCATTAGAGATAGCTGCATTCACGTAAAATAGGGCACCATCTAAATCCATTGAGATGACACCGTATGAACAGTGGTTTAGCAAGAAACCTAAGCTGTCGTTTCTTAAAGTTTGGGGCTACGATGCTTATGTGATAAAATCTTTAACCTGATAAGCTCGAACCCAAATCGGAGAAATGCGTCTTCATAGAATACCCAAAGGAAACTGTTGGTACACCTTCTATCATAGATCCGAAGGCAAGACTTTTGTTGCTAAGAATGGATCCTTTCTAGAGAAGGAGTTTCTCTTGAAAGAAGTGAGTGGGAGGAAAGTAGAACTTGATGCGGTAATTGTACCTTCTCTCGAATTGGAAAGTAGCTCATCACAAAAAACCATTTCTGTGATGCATACACCAACTAGTGAGGAAGCTAATGATAATGATCGTGAAACTTCAGATCAAGTTACTAACGAACCTAGGTTAATGAGAGCACATTCCGCAGCAAAGTGGTACGGTAATCCTGTTTTGGAAGTCATGTTACTAGACCATGACGAACCTACGAACTATGAGGAAGAGATGATGAGCCCAGATTCCGCAAAATGGCTTGAGGCCATGAAATCTGAAATGGGATCCATGTATGAGAACAAAGTATGGACTTTGGTTGACCTGCTCGATGATCAGTAAGCTATTTGAGAATAAATGGATCTTCAAGAGGAAGACGGACGCTGATAGTAGTGTTACTATCTACAAAGCTTGAATTGTCGCAAAAGGTTTTCGACAAGTTCAAGGTGTTGACTATGATGAGATTTTCTCACTCGTATCGATGCCTAAGTCTGTCCAAATCATGTTAGCAATTGTCACGTTTTATGAAATCTGGCAAATGGAAGTCAAAAACTGCATTCCTTAATGGATTTCTTAAAGAAGAGTTGTATATGATGCAACCAGAAGGTTTTGTCAATCCTAAAGGTGCTAACAAAATGTGCAAGCGCCAGCGATCCATCTATGGACTAGTGCAAGTATCTCAGAGTTGGAATATACGCTTTGATGAGATGATCAAAGCACATAGTTTTATACAGACTTGCGGTGAAGCCTGTATTTACAAGAAAGTGAGTGGGAGCACTACAATCTTTCTGATAAGTATATGTGAGTGACATATTGTTGATCGGAATGATGTAGAATTTTCTGGAAAGCATAAATGAGTGTTTTGAAAGGAGTTTTTCAAAGAAAGACCTCGGTGAAGCTGCTTACACATTGAGCATCAAGATCTATAGAGATAGATCAAGACGCTTGATAAGATTTTTCAATGAGTACATACCTTGACAAGATTTTGAAGTAGTTCAAAATGGAACAGTCAAAGAAGGAGTTCTTGCCTATGTTGCAAGGTGTGAAGTTGAGTAAGACTCAAAACCCGACCACAGCAGAAAATAGAAAGAGAATGAAAGTCATTCCCTATGCTTCAGTCATAGGTTCTATAAACTATGCTATGCTGTGTACAAAACCTATTGTGTACCTTGCCATGATTTTGGCAAGGAGGTACGATAGTGATCCAGGAGTAGATCACTGGACAACGGTCAAAGTTATCCTTAGTTACCTAAGAGGACTAAGGCAATATTTCTCGGTTATGGAGGTGATAAAGAGTTCGTCGTAAAGAGTTACGTCGATGCATGCTTTGACACTGATCCGGATGACTCTGAGTCTCAATCTGGATACATATTGAAAGTGGGAGCAATTAGCTAGAGTATATAGCTATGTGCAGAGCATTGTTGACATAGAAATTTGCAAAATACATACGGATCTGAATGTTGTAGACCTGTAGACTAAAATTTATCTCACGAGCAAAACATGATCACACCTTAGTGCTCTTGGGTGTTAATCACATAGTGATGTGAACTAGATTATTGACTCTAGTAAACCCTTTGAGTGTTGGTCACATGGCGATGTGAACTATGGGTGTTAATCACATGGTGATGTGAACTATTGGTGCTAAATCACATGGCGATGTGAACTAGCAGTAGTAGAAAACTGGGCTTCGGTCACAGGGAAATATTCACATTAGTCCCGGTTCAGTCATGAACCGGGACTAATGTGAGCATTGGTCCCGGTTCGTGCGGCCAGGGGCCTGCCGGGCCTCGTGGGGGCATTGGTCCCGGTTCATCCGGACCCTTTGGTCCCGGTTGGTGGGACAAACCGGGACCAATGTGCCACGCTCCTGGCCCACCACCCTTTAGTCCCGGTTCCTACCACAAACCGGGACTAAAGGGCTGGTCCTAGTTGCGGCCAGTGTTTAGTCCCACCTCGCCAACCGAAGGGCGCTCACACCAGTTTATAAGCCCGTCCCTCTCTGCGTTGTTGAGCTCCTCTTAAAGTGAAAATAGATGCCCTTATACAGGATATTTGACCTAAATTCACAGTAAATTTCATTGAAATTTATTATGAATTTAGGTTGAATTTCCTCTATAAGTGCATCTATGTTCATTTTTTTATATTTATAAAATAAATAAACCTTAATAAAATAAATAAAAATAAATAAACCTTAATAAAATAAAATAAAATAAACTATAGTAACTAAAATAAATAAACCTTAATAAATTAAGTAAAAATAGCAGCAGTAAAATAAATAAAAATAGCAGCAGTAAAATAAATAAAAATAAAATAATTAAAGTAAAATACATAAGTAATTAGAAATAAAATAAATAAGTTTTTTGTTGTAAGTAGAAACAAAACAAAACAAATAAAGCAAAAGAGAAAAAATACAGAGGAAAAAAATTATGCCACCTATTGGGCCACCACGGCGTGAATACGACTAGAAACCCATCCATGGGCCAGGATTCAGGCCCGCAGAAGGCCCAGTAGGCCCCACAGGCAAAGAGAACGGTTAGGCCCGAAAGCCTGCAGTTGAGAGGAGTTCGAGAGGGTGGGCGCAGCAGTGCTTATAAACCACTCTCGAGCTCTCTCAACTAGCGAGGTGGGACTAAACTTTTGACGCGGGGCAGCACAAGGCCTTTGGTCCCGGTTGGTGCCACCAACCGGGACTAAAGGGGGCATTGGTCCCGGTTCGTGGCACCAACCGTGACCAAAGGCCTTTAGTCCCGGTTGGTGCCACGAACCGGGACCAATGAGTTCCCTATATATACCCCATCGCCACAGCAGAGCACTCCAGAGTGCTCTGTTTTTTCTGGCCGGCGAGGGGAGGGCATTTGGGTGCTCTAGCTCACCTCCTATGCACATGAGGTGTTCGATAAAATGTCTGAGCCACACTAGTTAATCTTTGTCCTCTCGAAACTCGACCTCCGAGCTCCATTTTCCCCGAGATTTGTCTAGGTTTAGCGGTCCGTCACGTCCCGTCCCCGTCTTCACCGCCGTCGATCGCCCGCGCCGATCTCGTCGCCAGCACCACCGTGGTGAGCCTCTTGTTCTTATCTTCTTTCTGAAAGGAAAAAATTCTTACTTTAGATAGTTACTTGTCTAATTTTGGTACTTTTATTATTCCTTCTTATTACATAGTGCGATGGTTTTGGTATCCGCCCCCGTCGGCCCTCGTCCTGTCTATGATTCGGATGTGGTATATATTATCTTTTTATAACTATTTGGTTCATTTATTGTTTATGAAAAATATACCGACCAACGTGACATAGATTTTATTTATCTAGGAGATGGTTGAACCGGAAATTCTAACCGACCCTATTGTCGAGACGTTAAATTTAGTTGAAGAAGAAAACAATTACTTGAAAGAAAAAATAAAAAAATTGAGGAGGAGAAGATGATATTGGAGTTGCATGTTGCGGATGTCGTCGATGATCACAAGATCAAGATGGATGCAATGCGCTTGAAGATTAGAAAGATTAGAAAATATGCCATTCATACCGAGGCTTGGTATCATTATTCCGTTGGATCAATTGTTACCTTGGTTGCGATTATGATCGCATTTGTTTTCGCATTGAAATGTTTTACATAGTTTCAATGTATGGTTTAATTAATTAGATGCTCTGGAGAGCTATATATATGTTGTTAGATGAGAACTATGTATGTACTTTGGTTTGAATGTGATGATGAACTTCCATTAATTTGGTCACTTAATTATCTATTCATGATGTTCTGTAATGGTTTTTGAGACACTTAATTATATATAATGCACGCAGATGAACCGGCAATGGATGTACGGTGACAGACACACCTCCGAGTACATTAAGGGCGTGCATGATTTTCTCGAAGTGGCTGAGGCAAACAAGCAGAATGGTTTTATGTGTTGTCCATGCCCTATATGTGGGAATACGAAGTCTTACTCTGACCGGAAAATCCTTCACACCCACCTGCTTTACAAGGGTTTCATGCCACACTATAATGTTTGGACGAGGCACGGAGAAATAGGGGTTATGATGGAAGACGGCGAAGAAGAAGAGGACGATGACAACTATGTGCCCCCTGAATACGGTGATGCTGCAACGGGGGAAGCTGCTGAAGATCAAGAGGAACCAGACGATGTGCCCAATGATGCTGCAAGGGGGAAAGCTGCTGAAGATCAAGAGGAACCAGTGCCCGATGATGATGATCTCTGCCGGGTCATTGTCGATGCAAGGACGCAATGCGAAAGTCAAAAGGAGAAGCTGAAGTTCGATCGCATGTTAGAGGATCACAAAAAAGGGTTGTACCCTAATTGCGAAGATGGCAACACAAAGCTCGGTACCGTACTGGAATTGCTGCAGTGGAAGGCAGAGAATGCTGTGCCTGACAAAGGATTTGAGAAGCTATTGAAAATATTGAAGAAGAAGCTTCCAAAGGATAACGAATTGCCCGACAGTACATACGCAGCAAAGAAGGTCGTATGCCCTCTAGGATTGGAGGTGCAGAAGATACATGCATGCCCTAATGACTGCATCCTCTACCGCGGTGCGTACAAGGATCTGAACGCATGCTCGGTATGCGGTGCATTGCGGTATAAGATCAGACGAGATGACCCTGGTGATGTTGATGGCGAGCCCCCCAGGAAGAGGGTTCCTGCGAAGGTGATGTGGTATGCTCCTATAATACCACGGTTGAAACGTCTGTTCAGAAACGAAGAGCATGCCAAGTTGATGCGATGGCACAGTGAGGACCGTAAGAAAGACGGGAAGTTGAGAGCACCCGCTGACGGGTCGCAGTGGAGAAAAATCGAGAGAAAGTACTAGGCTGAGTTTGCAGCTGACCCAAGGAACGTATGGTTTGGTTTAAGCGCGGATGGCATTAATCCTTTCGGGGAGCAGAGCAGCAATCACAGCACCTGGCCCGTGACTCTATGTATGTATAACCTTCCTCCTTGGATGTGCATGAAGCGGAAGTTCATTATGATGCCAGTTCTCATCCAAGGCCCTAAGCAACCCGGCAACGACATTGATGTGTACCTAAGGACATTAGTTGAAGAACTTTTACAGCTGTGGAATGGAAATGGTGTACGTACGTGGGATGAGCACAAACAGGAGGAATTTAACCTGCACGCGTTGCTGTTTGTAACCATCAACGATTGGCCCGCTCTCAGTAACCTTTCAGGACAGACAAACAAGGGATACCATGCATGCACGCACTGTTTAGATGACACTGAAAGTATATACCTGGACAAAAGCAGGAAGAATGTGTACCTGGGCCATCGTCGATTTCTTCCGACCAACCATCAATGTTGAAAGAAAGGCAAGCATTTCAAAGGCGAGGCAGATCACCGGAAGAAGCCCGCCATGCGTACCGGTGATCACGTACTTGCTATGGTCAATGATTTACACGTAATGTTTGGAAAGGGTCCCGGCAGACTAGCTGTTCCGAATGACGCTGAGGGACACGCACCCATGTGGAAGAAGAAATCTATATTTTGGGACCTACCCTACTGGAAAGAGCTAGAGGTCCGCTCTTCAATCGACGTGATCCACGTGATGAAGAACCTTTGTGTGAACCTGCTAGGCTTCTTGGGCGTGTATGGGAAGACAAAAGATACACCTGAGGCACGGGAGGACCTGCAACGTTTGCACGAAAAAGACGGCATGCCTCCGAAGCAGTATGAAGGTCCTGCCAGCTACGCTCCTACGAAAGAAGAGAAAGAAATCTTCTTTGTATGCCTGCTCAGTATGAAGGTCCCGACTGGCTTCTCGTCGAATATAAAGGGAATAATAAATATGCCAGAGAAAAAGTTCCAGAACCTAAAGTCTCATGACTGCCACGTGATTATGACGCAACTGCTTCCGGTTGTATTGAGGGGGCTTCTACCGGAAAACGTCCGATTAGCCATTGTGAAGCTATGTGCATTCCTCAATGCAATCTCTCAGAAGGTGATCGATCCAGAAATCATACCAAGGCTAAGGAGTGATGTGGCGCAATGTCTTGTCAGTTTCGAGCTGGTGTTCCCACCATCCTTCTTCAATATCATGACGCACGTCCTAGTTCATCTAGTCGATGAGATTGTCATTCTGGGGCCCGTATTTCTACACAATATGTTCCCCTTTGAGAGGTTCATGGGAGTCCTAAAGAAATATGTCCGTAACCGCGCTAGGCCAGAAGGAAGCATCTCCATGGGCCATCAAACAGAGGATGTCATTGGGTTTTGTGTTGACTTCATTCCTGGCCTTAAGAAGATAGGTCTCCCTAAATCGCGGTATGAGGGGAGACTGACTGGAAAAGGCACGCTTGGAGGGGACTCAATAATATGCAGGGACAGATATTCTTGGTCTCAAGCACACTACACAGTTCTACAGAACTCTACCTTGGTGACCCCATATGTCGATGAACACAAGACCAGTCTGTGCTCCAAACACCCGGAGCAGTGTGACGACTGGATTACATGTGAACACATCAGGACTTTCAACAGTTGGTTGGAAACATGTCTCAGAGGTGACACCACTGTTTGTGATGAGTTGTACTCGTTGTCCAGGGGACCATCTTCGACTGTATTGACTTACAAAGGATACGAGATAAATGGGAATACATTTTACACGAACGCCCAAGATCAAAAGAGCACCAACCAAAACAGCGGTGTCCGCTTTGATGCGGCAACCGAGAGGGGAAAGGACACATATTATGGTTACATAATGGACATATGGGAACTTGACTACGGACATGATTTTAAGGTCCCTTTGTTTAAGTGAAAATGGGTCAATCTGTCAGGAGGCGGGGTACAGGTAGACCCACAGTACGGAATGACAACAGTGGATCTGAACAATCTTGGGTACACTGACGAACCGTTCGTCCTAGCCAATGATGTGGCACATGTTATCTACGTGAAGGACATGTCTACCAGACCGAGGAAAAGAAAACATAAGGAAGCGAATACATCATAAGATGAGCCAAAGCGCCACATAGTTCTTTCAGGAAAAAGGGACATTGTGGGAGTGGAGGGCAAGACAGACATGTCTGAAGATTATGAAAAGTTTCATGAAATTCCTCCCTGCAAAGTCAAGGCTGACCCAAGCATCCTGATAAACGATGAAGACTATCCATGGTTACGGCGCAATAAGCAAATGACACAAGCGAAGAAAAAGTGAAGACTTTCTCCCACAACTATTATGATGATACCATGCCAACTTTGTAACAGACGAGTATGATACCATTGTCCGTTTTGTACAAGAAGTGCATCTAGTGTTTGCGGTAACCCTCTCAACTTTCTTGCACATGCTATGTGGATGAAATGATGATACCATGCCAACTTTCAACCTTTTCAGAGTTCATTTGAAATGCTTTTCAATTTAGGGTCTTATAGCTCAAAATAATTAGTAAATGCATGAAAAATAACATGCCAAAAATTAAAAATTATGCCACCTACTGGGCTACCACGGCCTGAATACGATTAGAAACCCATCCATGGGCCAGGATTCAGGCCCGCAGAAGGCCCAGTAGGCCCACATGCATGTACAGAGAGGTTAGGCCCGTAAGCCTGCTTTAGAGAGGAGCTCGACAGCTCAGGCGCACCGCACCTTATAAACAGGTGCGGCTCTCTCTCAGCTAGCGAGGTGGGACTAAACTCACCACCACGCCGCTGTGCAAGGCCATTGTTCCCGGTTGGTGGCACGAACCGGGACCAATTCCACCCGTTGGTCCCTGTTGGTGCCACGAACCGGTACTAATGAGGCTGTGGCCCCACGAGCACCTTTAGTACCGGTTCGTGGCACGAACCGGTACTAGAGTTTCTTACTAAGCAGTTTTTTAGTCCCACCTCGCTAGCTGAGAGGCACTAGGAGCGGTTTATAAGCCCTGAGTGCAGAGACGATGAAGAAGAGGCGCAATGCTCACGTTGCTTAGCTTCAAGCCTTGAGGAATAAGGTAGACTGCATGGAGCTATGTGCATTGCAGTCTACACTATTCCGAAAGGCTTGAAGCAAATCAACGAGCATTGCGCCTCTTTTTTATTTTTAATAACTTATTACAACTCCGGACTTCTTGTGTTCCGACAAAATAAAATAAACTTTAATAAAATTTATGAAACTAAAATTAACAAAGTATTTTCTGTTCAAAACATTATAAGAAACCTCTATTATTATTGAAACTAAAATCATATAAAATTGATGCAACTAAATTTATCAAAGTATTTTCTGTTCAAAATCATTAAAAGCAAAAAGAATTTTCATAAAGAACTTTTTTTGATAGAAACTTTAATAGCAAAAAGAATTATCATAAAGTAAAATAAATAAGTAATTAGAAACAAAATAAAATAAAATAAATAAGTTTTTTGTTGTAAGTAGAAACAAAACAAAATAAATAAAGCAAAAAAGAAAACACAAAAACAGGCAAAAAATAAAAATTATACCACCTACTGGGCCACCATGGCCTGAATATGACTAGAAACACATCCATGGGCCAGGATTCAGGCCCGCAAAAGGCCTAGTAGGCCCACAGGCATGTACAGAGAGGTTAGGCCCGTAAGCCTGCTTTAGAGAGGAGCTCGATAGCCCAGGCGCACCGCACCTTATAAACAGGTGCGGCTCTCTCTCAGCTAGCGAGGTGGGACTAAACTCCCACCACCACGCCGCTGTGCAAGGCACCCTTTGGTCCCGGTTCGTGGCACCAACTGGGACCAATGCCCCCCCCCTTTAGTCCCGGTTGGTGCCACCAACCGGGACCAAAGGCCGCCGGTTCCCGCCCTTTGGGCTGCTGAAAAGGGACCTTTGGTCCCGGTTGGTGGCACCAACTGGGACTAAAGGGTGGCATTGGTCCCGGTTGGTGCCACGAACCGGGACCAATGCCCTTGCTATATAACCAGGACTTTTGAAAATTTCACATCTCCCTCGCCTCCCTCGCCAGTTGCCCCCGCCGCCAGGCTGCCCAAATCGCTCGCGCGCTCCTCGTCGCCGTCGTCGCCGCCGGCCGCCATCCCCGTCTCCCCGTGCCCCTGCCCCGCGCCCGAGCCCACGCCGGCCGCCGCCCCGTGCCCCTGCCCCGTCCCCGAGCATGCACGGCCGCGCCCCTACGCCCCGGCCCTCCCCCACCATTGTCGTCGTCGCCGGCGCCCGCCCCCACTGCCGCCCCTGCCTCGACGCCGCCCCTCCTCCCCGTTCGGTCCGGCTCCGGCGACCCCCTTTCCTCCCTGTCCCCTCGATCCTCTTCATATAATTTTTTCATATAATTTTTTTTCATATTTTTTTTTCATATGCATATGTTGATTATATGGATGGATGGATGATGTATATGTTCATTATATGGATGGATGATGTATATGTTCATTATATGGATGGATGGATGATGTATGCATTTTTTTCATATAATTTTTTTAGGCAGATTTTTAGAATTTTTTGTGTATGTATGTTATGTTTATATGTATGTATGTTTATATGTAAAGCATATGCAAAGAAAATGTATGAATGGTCATATGCAAAGAAAAATGTATGTATGGTCATATGCAAAGAAAATGTATGTATGTATGTTCATATGAAAGAAAAATGTATGTATGTATGTTCATATGCATATGCAAAGAAAATGTATGTTCATATGCATATGCAAAGAAAATGTATGTTCATATATATGATGATATGTTCATGTATGAGTATATGTATGTATATATGTTCTCTGTGTATATATATGTTCATGTATATATGCAAAAGATAGATTTTTAGAAAAGTTAGGATTTTTTTCTATTCATAGATTTTTTTGGTGATATTAATTATTGTAGAGTATGCAAATGTTTGTATATTCATATGAACAATGCATTAGGCAAAACCTTTACTTTTTTCAAAATTTTCTATTTGAACTTTTTTTATGAATGAGAGGAAAAAGGAAAATAAGAAGAGGAAGAAAGGAGAAGAAGAGGAGAGGAAGAAGAGGAGAAATAAATAAGAAGAGGAAAAAAGAAGAAAAAGAAGAGGAGAAGAAGAAAGGAATAGAAGAGAAGAAGAAAAAATAGAAAAAAATTCTATTTTTTCTTCTTCTCTCCTCTATTCCTTTCTTCTTCTCCTCTTTTTTTTCTTCTTTTTTTCTTCGATCTTCTCCTCTATTCCTTTTCTTCTTCTCCTTTTTTTTATTTCTTCTTCGTTTTCTTATGTTTTATTGGGTCTGTTGTCGTCGATATACCCCTCTCCCGATAACTTCAACACGAGGGGGGGTCGATATACCCCCTCCCAGATAATATTATTTTCCCATGTACATATGTCGTCATTGTCGATATAACCCCCTCCCGATAACTTCAACACGTGGGGGGGTCGATATACCCCCTCCCCGATAACATTATTTTCCCTTGTATGTATGTCGTCGTTGTCGATATATATAACTCCCTCCCAGATAACTTCGACATGATGGACGGTCGATATTTATACCCCCTCTCGACCGTGATAACTTATACCACGGGAGCACCCCCCGGCCCTCTCGCTCGACCAAAACTCTCGAGGACACCCAAACCCTAGAAAAAAACGATGTCGGTCTCCTACCCCCTCCCGCCGCGCCCCTACCCTTGAAGCGTTGCCGAGGCCACCCCAAACCCGGAATAAGCTAGGTCTACGTTTGCACTAATATATCCACCTGCTGTCATGTTTGTGTAATAATTGCCATGTTGTAATATTTGTAGAAACAATGGAGCAAGGACGAGACGAGCAAGCAGAAGAGGTGTTGGGGGACATAATCTTAGCCGGAGGTGATATCTTGTCGTATCTTAATGACAATGATGGTCTGGAAGAATAGGGTGAAGAAGCAGGCTACGGTGATCGAAGAGTGGAGGAGGAAAGACATGATTATGATGGCTCCGGTGACCCAATGTTGGTGCAAGAAGGAGCCCGTGGTGACGGCTCCGGTGACCGAACAGAGTCCGGCCAGGTAAATATATTAGTTAAGCCTGTGCTGACTAGCTAATTATTGCATTCATTGTCTTGGTATGTACACATATTAATTAACACTCGTCTTTCTTCTTTTTTCTAGCCCTCCGGATCGAGCACAACTGCGGTAAAGAGACGAGGCCCGAAGAGAAAGTTGCGCTCGGATGAAAGGTTTGAGATCACAGCAATCGCGTGCGACGGCCAACCGATTGAACCCATCCGGACAAAGGATGCATTTGCTGCTCAATGCGGGGTTCTAGTTAGGGACAAGATCAGGATCAGCATCCACCAATGGTATAAGCCTAAGAAGGAAGACCCTGAGGTGTCTTATGTCAATGATATGCAGAAAGATGATCTTTGGACTGAGCTGAAGGCAAATTTCACCCTATCGCCAGAGGAGGATCCGGAGAAGCCAGTTAAAGAGCAATTAATCAAGTCTCATGCTCTTAAGAAGATGGCAGACCTATTCAGGAGGTGGAAGAATGAGTTGAAAACGTTTGTCGACAAAGAAGAGACACCAGAATTCATCGGCCGGTATGAGAAGATCAGAGATCACTGGCCCACATTTGTGGCCCACAAGACATCGAAAAAGAGTAAGAAGATGTCGGCGACAAACAAGAAGAATGCTGTGAAGAAGAAGCTTCACCATCGCACGGGGTCAGGTGGCTACCTCAAAGCCCGGCCTAAGTGGGCCAAGGCTGAGAATGATCTGCTTGAAAAAGGGATCGAACCATAGACAATGAACTGGACAAACCGTTGCCGGACTTGGTTCTTCGGGGCTGGCGGAACCTTGGACCCTGTATCAGGGAGGTGCGTTTGGACGAACGAGCTTTTGAGAATACCAGTCAAGAAGATTCAGCAATATATCGATGCAGCGCAGGAAGGGACGTTCGTTCCAGACAGAGAGAACGACGAGCTCACAATGGCCCTCGGGAATCCTGAGCACCCTGGATGGACACGAGGCACGCCAGGCTCCGTTCCATGGAAGGCTGGTTTTCCAGACGCGGGCGGTTACAGAAGCCAGGAGAGGAGGAAAAAAGTGGAGCTGATCCAAATTCAGAAGCTGCACGAAAGGGTTCAAGCACTAGAGGAACGAGACGACAATCGACATGCCGAAACTGCCCCCGAAGCTACACCGCTATCTCAGCGGAGAAGCAGCGTGGCTTCCACCGAGCTGCTTCAGATGGAGCATGCGGCTCCTGCTAGCTACCCCGTGGATGCTATCACGGAGTCTCAACATTGCCACCTTATGGCGGAATGGCAGAACTTCAAAGTCAAGGCGGCTGTTGACTCTGTTTTACCTCCTGAACCCGGCGCAACCTACCACTGCCGGCCGATTCCAGAAGGATATGCTAGGGTGATGGTGGATGAAATAACGGAGGGATTTGAGGAGCTCCAGCTTGACCACCCTACCGGTGAAGGGGAGACTCGGCTGGGTTCTGCTCTGAAGACTCCATGCCTATGGCGGAAGGAGCTCATCAAGCTTCCGAACTGGACGGCTCCGCGAGTAAGGGCACTCCGCCTCCTCCTCCGGTGAGTGATCAGGGCACTCAGCCTCCTTCTCCGGCGCGTGGCGGCACTCCGCCTCCTTCTCCGCCTGCGCCGGCGCGCCAGAGCAGCCAGCCTCCTCCTTCTCCGCCTCGTCAGCAAGGGCGGAAGAGACCCGCCGCCGCTGCGGCTGCTCCGGCGCGTCGTAGTCCTTCTCCTCCGCCTCGTAAGCAAGGAAAGAAGACAGCCGCAGCCGCTCCGTCTGCTCTGCCGGCGTCTAGAAGTACAGCTGCCAGAGGCGGGAGGCAATACAGATTCGGTCCTTCTCTGAAGACTCCAGAGAAGTTACCATACGAGAGGACCGAGGAGGAAACCAGGAAGATCGTGCGAGCCGAAGTGACAAACTTCTTTGAAGGGGTGAAAGCAAAGAAACATCCACCTCCGGAGGAGAAGGTAGATCCGGTGAAAGCAAAGCGCACTCTGGCTGCCCTGACAAAACCACCAAAATCTCTGCCGAGAGGCAACTATGAGCGCATTCTTGCAAAGACATATGCCGAAGCGGAGCGGTCGGGAAGTACTGTCAGTGATCAAAGGTTAAAAGAACGACGAGCTGGGAAAAAAATTGCCCAGCTCGGCGAACAAGCGAACCAATCGTGCCCCCCGCAGAAGGTGTCAAAAGACATCGTCGCTAATGATCCGAGGATGGTGCCCGGTTATAGCAATCTTGGAGATTACCTGCCCGACGATGTACATTATGAAATCATGGAGGTGGACGAACACAAATACCATTACGGGAAGCCTCTCGTCAAAGATGAAAGATCTCTAACAACGATGATGCGAAGATTACATGATTGGTACATGAAAACCTACAGAGAGTCTGATGGGACGAGTACTTTGACGCTGAGAGTTAAACCGGAGCATGACCTCGCTGGAATTGAACTGCTGAATGTTCCATTTGAGGGTTTCTTCCAGTTTTACAATCAAAAGGCCCTCGATAAAACAATGATCACTTGCTACTGTCTGTAAGTAGTACTACTTCTGTCATTAAGTCTATCTATATAGGTCAACTCTTTCATAGCATGTATTTATAATTATCCTCAATATATTATGCAGATTGAAGATCGCCGAATTGAAGAAAAGACAAATCGATGATATTGGGTTCATTAACACAAATCTCATAGATGCATATACGGTTGAAAAACATCCCAAAGAAGCCGAGGCCAACTTGCTACAATCATTGGTATTAAATCAAAACAAAGATATAATACTCTTTCCTTACAACTTCAAGTGAGTATTACTGTCTTGTGCATATTCGGTTTCCCTTATTAGTCCAGATTATGGTAATGTAATTGATGACTTATGCATGCATGCGCAGCTTCCACTATATTCTCCTAGAGATTAAGCTTGAGCAGGGAGTAGTAACCGTCTTAGACTCGAGACGAAAAGATCCCCAGGACTATGCAAACATGACTCAAATGCTCGAGAAGTAAGTTAAATCGATCATTATCCACCATATCAGCAACTTTGTTCATTTCCTGATATCAAGTAATTGTTTTCTTTGTCTCGCAGGGTTTGGAGAAAATTCACCACAAAAGCTCCGGGACTGCCGAAGAAGCTGCAATTTAAACACCCGAAAGTAAGTACTATAGTAGCAGGTTCCACGCATCTCCTAGTGATTCAAGCTCTAGTTTCATCAATACCATTTAGCATGCTTGCTTATCAGTTTGATTGACCTCTATTTCTTGTAAAGTGGTTGTGGCAGGAACCCGGGAATAATTACTGTGGATACTACGTTTGCGAGTCCATCCGCTACACGACCTGTGAGCGGGGCTACACTGAAGAACAATATGAAGTGCGTAAGCAATAATATTCACAATTTTATTTTATTACCATCATTTGTGTTGAGTTTCATTTATTCATATATATATGTATTGGCCCCCTTCTTCAAATTAGATGTTTCGGAAGCGGAATGAACTCCTAGCTCCAGATCGTATGCGAGGAATTCAAGAGGAATTGGCGGCATTCTTCCTTGACCAAGTGATCGCTGAAAACGGAGAATACTATGTGGACCCTGTGTTCTTACAATTTAATTAGGAGATTGTATTGTAAGAGATAATTATTGTATATATGTAGCCTGTAGTGTCGGATAGATATACGAGAACTTGTTGTTCGACCAATCTCTCGGAGAAGGAGAGGTGGTCGATATCACTTCTCTCTGTATGCATATGTTCATGACGATCTTCTGTTTCCTTCATTTGATTACTAGCTAGCGTGTCTAGTCCTCTCCATACGTATATAGTACGTAGCGTCGACCAAGCACGGAGATAAGAGAGGACACTTCTCTCTATTAATTAGCTAGCTAACACAATATATGAAACACCTAAATTAACCCCCCAAAACCCCTAAACCACCCCCTTTAAAAAAAACAAAAACCTCAGCTCCTGCCAGCTGCTGACGCGTGGATGCCTATTGGTCCCGGTTGGTGACACCAACCGGGACAAAAGGCCCTGCCTATTGGTCCCGGTTGGTGGCACCAACCGGGACCAAAGGCCCCCCTACCTGGGCTGGCAGCTGCGGCCACGTGGAGGACCTTCTGTCCCGGTTCGTGTAAGAACCGGGACTAAAGGGTTAGGGCTTTAGTAACGACCCTTTAGTCCCGGTTCGAAAACCGGGACAAAAGGCCCTTACAAACCAGGGTAAAAGCCCCTTTTCCTACTAGTGTAGATTATTGACTCTAGTGCAAGTGGGAGACTGAAGGAAATATGCCCTAGAGGCAATAATAAAGTTATTATGTTATTTCCTTATATCGTGATAAATGTTTATTATTCATGCTAGAATTGTATTAACCGGAAACTTGATACATGTGTGAATACATAGATAAAACAAAGTGTCCCTAGTATGCCTCTACTAGACTAGCTCGTTAATCAAAGATGGTTAAGTTTCCTAACCATAGATATGTGTTGTCATTTGATGAACGGGATCACATCATTTGGAGAATGATGTGATGGACAAGACCCATCCGTTAGCTTAGCATAAATGATCGTTTAGTTTTATTTCTATTGCTTTCTTCATGACTTATACATGTTCCTCTCACTATGAGATTATGCAACTCCCGAATACCGGAGGAACACCTTGTGTGCTATCAAATGTCACAACGTAACTGGGTGATTACAAAGATGCTCTACAGGTGTCTCCGAAGCTGTTTGTTGAGTTGGCATAGATCGAGATTAAGATTTGTCACTCCGTGTATCGGAGAGGTATCTCTGGGCCCTCTCGGTAATGCACATCACTATAAGCCTTGCAAGCAATGTGACTAATGAGTTAGTTGCACGATGATGCATTATGGAACGAGTAAAGAGACTTGCCGATAACGAGATTGAACTAGGTATGAGGATACCGACGATCGAATCTTGGGCAAGTAACATACCGATAACAAAGGGAACAACGTATGTTGTTATGCGGTTTGACCGATAAAGATCTTCGTAGAATATGTAGGAGCCAATATGAGCATCTAGGTTCCGCTATTGTTTATTGACCGGAGATGTGTCTCGGTCATGTCTACATAGTTCTCGAAACCATTGGGTCCGCACGCTTAACGTTCGATGATGATTTGTATCATGAGTTATGTGACTTGATGACTGAAGTTTGTTCGGAGTGCCGGATGAGATCACGGACATGACGAGGAGTCTCGAAATGGTCGAGAGGTAAAGATTCATATATTGGAAGGCTATATTCGGACATCGGAATAGTTCCGAGTGATTCGGGTATTTTTTGGAGAATCGGGGAGTTACGGGAATTCACCGAGGGAAGTATAGGGCCTTATTGGGCTTTAGTAGAGAAGAGAGAAGGGCCACAAGGGGAGGCAGCGCGCCCCCCATGGGCTGGTCCGAATTTGACTAGGAGGGGGAGACGCCCCCCTCTTTCCTTGTCCCTCTCCTCCTCCTTCCCTCTCTCTACCTCTTGGAAAAGGAAGGGGACTCCAACTAGGATTGGGAATCCTAGTTGGACTCCCCCTATAGGCGCGCCCCTCCTAGGCCGGCCTCCTCCTCCCTCCTTTATATACGAGGGAGGGGGCATCCCAAAGACACACCAAAGTTTCTCTTAGCCGTGTGCGGTGCCCCCCTCCACAGTTACATACATCGGTCGTATCATCGTAGTGCTTAGGCGAAGCCCTGCGCTGGTAACTTCATCATCACCGTCACCATGCCGTCGTGCTGACGGAACTCTTCCTCGGCCTCAACTGGATCAAGAGCTCAAGGGACGTCATCGAGCTGAATGTGTGCTGAACACGGATGTGCCGTACATTCGGTGCATGGATCAGCTGGATCGCGAAGACGTTCGACTACATCAACTGCGTTACTTAACGCTTCCGCTTTCGGTCTACGAGGGTACGGGGACACACTCTCCCCGCTCGTTGCTATGCTTCTCCTAGATAGATCTTGCGTGATCATAGGAATTTTTTTGAAATACTACGTTCCTCAACAGGACTCCCCTCCGGTAACTCTTCGTTCCAGTATTTTTTATGTTTTCCAGAAAAAATCTTCGTTGATTTTAAGTGTATCCCGAGAACTTTTATTTCTGCACAAAAACAACACCACGGTAGTTCTACTGTAAACAGCGTCAGTCCGGGTTAGTTCTAACCAAATCATACCAAAATCATGTAAAAATATATAAACATGGCATGAATACATCAAAAATTATAGATATGTTGGAGACGTATCAAGCATCCCCAAGCTTAATTCATGCTTGTCCTCGAGTAGGTAAATGATAAAAACAGAATTTTTGATGTGGAATGCTACCTAACATATTTGCCAATGTAATCTCTCTTTATTGTGGCAAGAATATTCAGATCTTAAAGATTCAAGACAAAAGTTTAATATTGACATAAAAACAATAATACTTCAAGCATACTAATAAAGAAATCATGTCTTCTCAAAATAACATGGCCAAAGAAAGTTATCCCTACAAAATCATATAGTCTGGCTATGCTTTATCTTCATCACAAAAATATTTAAATCATGCACAACCCCGGTTTCAGCCAAGCTATTGTTTCATACTTTTTATGTTCTCAAACTTTTTCAATCTTCACGCAATACATGAGCATGAGCCATGGACATAGCACTATATGTCGTGGTATTCTCACGGGGGGGTGTGAGTCGACAGATGCCACAAGGGCTTTGTGTGAGGGTAAGACTGCTGCTGATAGGACCGGGAGCGGGTATGCGAGTAGCACGCGCTAGTTTACCCAGGTTCGGGGCTCTCCAGAGAGATAATACCCCTACTCCTGCATGTCTGAGCATATATATCTGGGGTGTACATCGGGCAGTACAAAGTGCTCCTAGAGCTGTATCTGGGGGCAGTACCATGGGCGTCTGGCCCCATATATGCATGCACAAAGCATGCTCTAGTGGCCGGCCATGAGCATGGCCGTATGTGTGCTTGGGCAAGCTTGCCCGTGGGAATGGATGGATGGCTAGCTAGCTCTCTTGCTAGCTAGCTTGTTTGTGTGAGTGTGTACGTGAGTCCCCCCATGGATGGATGGATGTGTGTCTCCTTTTATAGGAGAGGGTAGCTTTGTATCTAAGCTATGTGGAGGTATGGGAGCAAGGCATGGAGCATGTCATGCTTGTCCCCTAGGTCACTTCATGAATAGTGCCAGGGGACAAGTGACACTATACATGATGGTGTTGCGGTACGGTTGTCTTGTCCGCGGTATGGCCGTCTCGTCGGGGTCTTGTCGATGCCGGGTCGGACTGCAGTCGGCAGCCGGCTAGTCGGTGCAGTCGGTCAGCTGGCAGCCGGCCGGGTGGAGCAGTCGGACGGGGAGCCGGCAGGAGCGGCCGGGCAGTCGGACTGAGGGGCTTTGCTAGCCCCGATGTCTTGAAATATTGTCTCGCCGTCTTCGGGATACCCGTGTCCAATTACTCCGACACTATAGGTGGAATAGAATGGTGGTTGTGGACAAGACAAAAAGAAGGAGAAGATAGTCTCACATCAACTAGGCGTATCAACGGGCTATGGAGATCCCCATCAATAGATATCAATGTGAGTGAGTAGGGATTGCCATGCAACGGATGCACTAGAGCTATAAGTGTATGAAAGCTCAAAAAGAAACTAAGTGGGTGTGCATCCAACTCGCTTGCTCACGAAGACCTAGGGCATTTTGAGGAAGCCCATCATTGGAATATACAAGCCAAGTTCTATAATGTAAAATTCCCACTAGTATATGAAAGTGACAACATAGGAGACTCTCTATCATGAAGATCATGGTGCTACATTGAAGCACAAGTGTGGTAAAAGGATAGTAGCATTGCCCCTTCTCTCTTTTTCTCTCTTTTTTTGTTTTTTTTGTTTGGGCCTTTTCTCTTTTTTTTTGCCTCTATAATTTTTGTATTTTGTATTTTTTATTTTTCGCCACAATCATAAAGAATCAAACTTCTCATAGTATTCAATGCACTTTATATGAAAGTTTTTATTATATCCCTCTTGGATGCCTATCCTATTAGGATTAAATTCATAACCTAAGTAAATTACCATGCTGTTTAAGACTCTCAAAATAATATAAGTGAAGCATGAGAATTCATCAATTTCTTCAAAGTAAAACCACCGTCGTGCTCTAAAAAGATATAAGTGAAGCACTAGAGCCAATGACAAACTACTCCAAAAGATATAAGTGAAGATCAATGAGTAGTTGAATAATTATGTAACTATGTGAAGACTGTCGGTGTCAAAACCGGCGGATCTCAGGTAGGGGGTCCCGAATTGTGCGTCTAGGATCGATGGTGACAGGAGACGGGGGACATGATGTTTACCCAGGTTCGGGCCGTTTCTATGGAGGTAATACCCTACTTCCTGCTTGATTGATCTTGATGAATATGAGTATTACAAGAGTTGATCTACCACGAGATCGTAATGGCTAAACCCTAGAAGTCTAGCCTGTATGACTATGGTAATGTGTATATCCTATCCGGACTACGCCCTCCGGTTTATATAGACACCGGGAGGATCTAGGGTTACATAGAGTCGGTTACATAAGAAGGAATCTTCATAGTCGGTCGTCAAGCTTGCCTTCCACGCCAACTAGAGTCTAATCCGGACACGGGTGTAGTCTTCGGCCTTCATGTCTTCGCAGCCGGTCCGGCCCATGGATAATAGGTCGGACGCCCGAGGACCCCTTAGTTCAGGACTCCCTCAGTAGCCCCTGAACCGGTCTTTAATAGCGAAGTGTTCGGCACACAAATCATCTTCGGCATTGCAAGGCGGGTTCCTCCTTTAATGATCTCCAAGTAATGTATTCGGCCATTGATCCAATGTCGCTCCCCTCGGCTTCTGCGCGTTAAATAACTTCGTCTTCCACGTGTCGAGGGAAGGTGGAAGGTCAGGGTATTTTTGCAGATTACACCCCATCCATGCAAGGAAGAGCACCTATTAAAGAGATTGGATCCTAGATCCATTCGGCACCACGTAGAGAAAATCCCCGGAGACTGTTTAAGATAAACCATTCCAGCATGGCTAGCGTCCCCAGCTCCTCCACCCGTTCCGGCCCAGAGAAAGGCGAGTGGGAGAGGTGTTCAGTGTCCCACAGTCAATTAACGAACTTGCAGACGCAGGGATTTCTTCCCCCTGCAGACCTAGTCCCTATTCGAGTGGGGCTAGATTTCTTCAATGGTGAGACTCAGGCAGAGGACCTTCCCAATCCATCTGGGAGAGTGCGAGTATGTTTCATCCCCTACCTGCTAAGAGGCGTTGGATTTCCCATCCATCCGTTCCTCCGAGGGCTTCTGGAATACTATGGCCTCTAGCTGCACAACTTCACCCTTGCCTCCATTCTGCATATTGCGGGTTATGTCGCTTTATGCGAATTATTCCTGGGCATTGAAGCCTATTTTGACCTGTGGAGTAAATTGTTTTGTCTTGTTCCGCGCAATCATGAGGGGTCAATATTTGAAGTGGGCGGAGCCGAAGTGTGGCGTATCGCCGATACTGGATATCTGTCCGGCACACCAAGGAAGGCATCTGAAGAATGGCCTTCCGAATGGTTCTACATTGAGGACGTCACACTTCCTGACCCAGTTCGAAAGGGTCTTCCTGAATTCGCGAGTGTTCCGCTGAAGAAACGCCACAGTTGGCATCCCCGGAGTCATGAAGAGGGTGACAGTGCAGAAGTTCGTCAGCTCATGAGCAAGATAAGGATGCTCGCTTAGTCCGGACTCACAATAGTCGAGGTAATGGCGACCTCCATAGTGCGAGGGGTTCAGCCACTACAATACAGAGGGCTGCCGATGTGGCACTATAATGGAGAGGATGACGCCTCCCGATGTGGCCGGAAAGGTCCGGATACCCCCGCCGCTCTGGCCAAGATATTGGCCGAGCTGTTTAAAGGGGAGGAAGAGGAGTTTCTTTGCATCAAGCGCAGAGATGGGTATTCTATGTATGATCCTCCAAGTTGGGTAAGCCTCCACCCCTCTATTCCACTCATTCCATTTCCGGATTATTTTTGATAAATTTGAAGTCTGTTTGTTATGACAGCACTGGCGGAAGGTCACCGAAGGACTTCATAGTCCTGCCCCACAGCCGGAGATCCACAACCGGGATCTAGATCCTGGGTTTGAAGAGGATCCAGATATATTCGTGGTGCTTGCGGAGGGGGTGTTTTACCAGGCGAGCTATGATGGCACAGAAGTGGCCATCATCGTCAATTATCCTAGTCTTCTTCCAGTTTCCCACATAAGTATTCAGGAGAAACCCCCTCGAAAGAGTTTCCTCGCACTGCCTCACCCACCGCACTATCTCATGCTTCAAAGGGGAGGCGTTCGGCGCGTCATGCTACGCCAGGGATGACTCCAAGAAGAGCAGCTCCCGCGCCGAGCAAGGCCTTGAAAAGGAAGGTTGGCGAAGACCAGGTCGGACCTTCATCGAAGAGGTATGGATTTAAAGGTATGCTTTGGCAGTCGTACCCAACCGTGATTGTTATGTTGGTCCTGTAGCAAGAAAAATGTTCACCGGACTATGTCCGGGGATTCCGCCGGCCGCACTCCCAACAACAGGGATTTAGATCTCACCGGAGAGGTGGGGGCCGCTATGGGGGCAACGCCGGATTGTCCTTTGGCCAAGGGTTCGGAAGACATGTCCGTTACCAACTCGGAAGTAGAGAGCGCCTTGAATCATCGGCCCTGCAGGGCTGTCTTACGAGACCCCAAGTTCTCGGAAGAGGCATTCAATGCCTTCAGTTTGGCTGACACATACATCCGAGCTGCTCGAGATGGGCTTAGAAAATCCACAAAGAAACACTTGACAGATGTGCAGGTAAGTTTTTTCTTCGTCCAAAAAGGATAACCACATGCCCATAGCCCCCGAGACTAAAAGCAGTTGGTACAACTGATTTAAGGATCGTTGTATAACCAGGTCCTTACCGAGAAGAATTCTTTGCTAGCCCAAGAGCTGGAGCAGTGTCGGGCGCAGCTGAATGCTGCTACCGCCGAACTGGACAATTTCAAGAAGGTGTCTTCCGGTAACGTTGCCCTCCATCGAGGAACAATAATTTTATATCAACTGTGCTAATACTGTTACTGGTCACATAATAGGATCGCCTGATCAACTTGAAGAGAAGTTGAAGATCGCCCAAGAGGGAGAAGGAGAGGCGAAAAGGCTACACGCCACAGGCGAGCATGTGCTGACCCGCGTCAGGGACGAGAAAAACAAGCTACAGGATTCCAACACTACATTGGGTGAAGAGTTGAAAGATGTGCGGGCCCAGCTAGCTGATTCCGTGAAGGAGAACAAGAAGTTGCGGGGCGGCATATTCAGTATGTATCTGAACTTATTTTTAGAGTAGTTCGGAGATAAATGGAACTGATATAGTTATGTTTGCAGGCATATTGATGGGCCGTCCTGAAGAGGAGGTGTCCAGATCATCAACTGATCTGCTGGAAAGTCTGTCGGAAGTGCACGAGTATGCCCGGCTAGCCATGCGGAGCGTTGCCCAGGCCTTATGGCCATCCGCCTCCCCTTCAGGAAGTATGGAAGAGCTTGTAGAGATATTCAAGGGAGCGTGGCGGCGTATCCGACTATGGAAGATATCGGCCTGCCGAGAGGGTGCGCGAGAGGCCTGGGCCATGGTGAAAACGCAATATACCAAGCTGGATCCGAATCACATGGCCCGGGTTGGACCGCTAGGGTCAAATGGGGAAGAAATTCCCGTTAGTTTAGTATATGACCAAGTAGAGGTGGCCGCCAAATATTCCCAACAGGATTGTAAGTTAGACTGCCTGTTGGATGGTATAGAGGAGGAAGTGTTTGAGTCCAAGTGACTATGTACTTTCCTTACCATGTGTAATTCTAGCTGAATTGTATAGCATTTGTCATGGCAGACCTTTTCGCTTCAACCTCCGGACCCGAGGGTGCGGAGTGTTTCCGAATACCCTCACGGCCGAATAGACCGGGGTATGCCTGGAAAACTAGGCGTAGGGGTCATAGTTGCTTGAACAGACAAGTTGTATCCTGCTAGTTATGGTATATTACATTGGATCGTAAGAAACATCTTCTACGGAGAATAGTTCCGTTAAGGGTTCCTTTCCCTGGGTGTGCATGTATTAATGTACATGTCCGAATTATGATGGAAAAATCATAGTGTATGTAACTTCTGGGGCTTCGCAATGGAGTAAGTGCAAAAACGTCTTTAATTCACCGACCGAATATTCCCTTAAGAACGCTAGCTTTCGGCTTCACCCAGTCTGAGGTACACATCCGGATGACCCGGTAGTAACAATCGCAGAGGTGCTCCCTTTATGCCCTAGCCGAACTAAAGGGAACGTAGGGCATAAGCACAGGAGCCAGGCAACCCAGCTTGGCCAAAACTTAAGTCATACCGATGCATATAATGGTGAAGAAAAGGTACATATGGAAGAAAACGCATATGTGAAGAGCTTGATGCTCCGTGAATAATAAAAAAGCTTCTGTTCAAGAAGCCCCCAGGTATAATGGACGTACATATATAAAGATGCGTACGTTGATGGTGTTCGGTCGAGCGGTATGAGAGCTTTAAAGCGAAGAAATAAAAGTGGAAAAGAGAGAAAAAGTAATGGAAACTATAGAGGAGAAGGAGACAAACAAAGAATTCGGCGCTAGGCATAGAACCTTCGGAGTCCGGCCGCATTCCAGGGGTTCGGCTCTAGACGATTCTCCGATGCATCACGAAGACGGTACGCTCCTCCGGTAAGAACTTCGTCAATTATGAAGGGACCCTCCCATTTGGGCTTGAGTTTGTCCTTTTTCTTCTTCGGCAAGCGTAGAACGAGTTCGCCAACGTTGTAAGTCTTGGCCCGTACTTCTCTGCTTTGATATATTCGAGCCTGCTGTTGATAAAATGTTGAACGGGCTTTGACGACATCGCCCTCCTCCTCCAGGGCATCTAGGCTGTCCTGCCGATCCAACTCGGCCTCTTTCTCTTCGTACATACACACTCGAGGTGAGTCATGTATAATATCGCAGGGCAACACAGCCTGTGCACCATACACCATGAAAAAAGGTGTGTATCCGGTAGTATGATTGGGTGTGGTCTGCAGCCCCCAGAGTATGGAGTCGAGCTCCTCAACCCAGTGCTTGTATGATTCTTTCAAAGACCGCACTAGTCTGGGTTTGATGCCGCTCATAATAAGACCATTGGCTCATTCGACTTGACCGTTGGTTTGCGGGTGGTAGACGGAGGCGTAATCGAGTTTAATGCCAAGATTAGTACACCAGGTTTTTACCTCGTCGGCTGTGAAATTAGAGCCGTTGTCGGTGAAGATGCTGTGTGGAACACCATAACGGTGCACCACCCCGGATATGAATTCTATCACCGGGCCGGACTCAGCCGTTTTGACTGGTTTAGCCTCTATCCACTTAGTGAATTTGTCCACCATAACCAGTAGATATTTTTTCTTATGGCTTCTTCCTTTAAGGGGTCCGACCATGTCTAGTCCCCAGACCGCGAAAGGCCAAGTAATGGGGATAGTTTGTAAGGCAGTTGGGGGCATGTGGCTTTGGTTGGCGAAGAGTTGGCATCCCACGCAGCGTTGGACGAGGTCTTGTGCGTCTGCTCGGGCTGTCGGCCAATAAAACCTAGTACAGAAGGCCTTGCTAACAAGAGCCCGAGCTGCGGCGTGGTGTCCACCGAGACCGGCGTGTATTTTCGCTAAAAGCTGCCGCCCCTCTTCTTCGGAGATACATCTTTGAAGTACTCCAGTAGTACTTTTCTTATAGAGCTCTCCGTCGTGAACCTTGTAGGCCTTCGAACGCCGGACAATGCGGCGAGCCTCATTCTGGTCTTCGGGAAGCTCCTTCCTATTAATGTAGGCTAAGAAAGGTTCGGTCCATGGGGCAATGACTGCCATAATGAGGTGGGCCGACGGTGTTATTTCGGTGGCTGAGCCCCCGATACTATCGGTGTGTTCGGGATTTGGAGTTGTATTCGGATCTGGACTATTGTTGCCGCCCTCCCCTTGCCACACCACGGATGGCTTAAAAAGCCTTTCCAAAAAGATGTTAGGTGGGACGGGGTCGTGCTTAGCACCGATGCGAGCAAGGACGTCCGCCGCTTGGTTACTTTCTTGGGCGACGTGATGAAATTCAAGCCCCTCGAACCGAGCCGACATTTTTAGTACAGCATTGCGATAAGCTGCCATCTTTGGATCTTTGGCGTCAAAGTCGCCGTTTATTTGAGATATGGCGAGGTTCGAGTCCCCGTGCACCTCCAGGCGTTGTATGCCCATGGATACGGCCATCCGAAGACCATGCACTAGGGCCTCGTATTCAGCTGCGTTGTTAGAGTCTGTGTATAATATCTGGAGTACATACTGCACGACGTCTCCGGTGGGGGATGTTAACACGACTCCCACTCCCAGCCCTGCCAACATTTTGGAGCCGTTAAAATACATAACCCAATTGGAATATGCACCGTACTCTTTAGGGAGTTCGGCCTCTGTCCATTCAGCGACGAAGTCGGCCAGTACTTGGGATTTGATGGCTCGTCGTGGCTTGTATGTTATGTCGAATGGAAGTAGCTCTATGGCCCATTTGGCGATCCGTCCCGTGGCATCGCGATTGTTTATTATGTCATTGAGTGGGACCTCAGAAGCCACCGTGATTGAACACTCCTGGAAGTAGTGTCGTAGCTTGCGGGATGCCATGTAGACCGTGTATGCTATCTTTTGGTAGTGGGGGTACCGGGATTTGCACGGTGTGAGGACGGTGGATACGTAGTATACTGGTTTTTGAAGTGGGAATTTTTGTCCGTCCTGTTCTCGTTCGACGACGAGCACGGCGCTCACCACCTGATGTGTTGCCGATATGTATAGCAACATGGGTTCGCCCGCGTTCGGTTCGGCCAGGATTGGATTGCTTGCCAGGAGGGTCTTTATTTCCTCCAGTCCGACGGTCACCGCGTCTGTCCATTCGAAGTTATCGGTGCGCCGTAAGAGGCGATAGAGTGGTAGCGCCTTTTCTCCTAATCTGGAGATAAAGCGACTTAATGCTGTCACGCAGCCAGCTAGTTTCTGGACTTGTTTGAGGTCTGTTGGTGTAGCCAACTGTGACAGAGCTCAGATTTTAGCTGGGTTTGCTTCTATTCCACTGTTGGAAACGATGAAGCCTAGCAGCTTCCCAACGGGGACGCTGAAGACACACTTTTCCGGGTTGAGTTTAATGTCATACGCGCAGAGGTTGTCGAATGTGAGACGTAAATCGTCTATTAGTGTTTCGACGTGCCTAGTTTTGATGGCGACGTCATCGGCGTAGGCCTCTACTATCTTGCCGATCTGCTTCTCCAGGCATGTTTGAATCATGTGTTGGTATGTCGCGCCGGCATTCTTGAGCCCGAAGGGCATGGTGTTGAAGCAGAATGGCCTGTATGGGGTAATAAATGCTGTTGCAGCTTGGTCGGACTCCTTCATTTTGATTTGATGGTATCCGGAATATGCATCGAGGAAACACAGTGATTCGTGTCCTGCGGTGGCGTCAATGATTTGATCAATGCGGGGAAGGGGGAAGGGATCCTTAGGGCAAGCCTTGTTGAGGTGCTTGAAATCGACACACAGGCGTCAGGGTTTATCCTTCTTTCGTACCATTACAAGGTTTGCCAGCCAGTCCGGATGTTTAATTTCTCTAATGAATCCGGCTTCGATAAGCTAGGCCAACTCCTCCCCCATTGCTTGTCGCTTGGGTTCAGAAAAGTGCCGCAGTGTCTGCTTGACCGGTTTAAATACCTTTAATATATTGAGGCTATGTTCGGCCAACTTGCGTGGGATCCCTGGCATATCCGAAGGGTGCCAGGCAAATATGTCCCAGTTTTCGCGCAGGAATTCTCATAGTGCGGCGTCAACTGTTGGGTTTAGTTGCGCTCCGATAGATGTTGTCTTCTTGGGGTCCGTTGGGTGGACCTGGAATTTGACTATTTCTACTGCTGGTTTGAAGGAGGTGGATTTGGGGCGTTTGTCAAGGATCACATCGTCCCTGTCCACCGTGGAGCATAGTGCGGTTAATTCTTCGGCCGCAAGGGCTTCGGATAGCGCCTCCATGGCCAGGGATGCGGTTTTGTTTTCAGCGCGGAGTGCTGTGTCCGGATCACTGACAAGAGTGGTTATACCGTTTGGTCCGGACATTTTGAGCTTCATATACCCGTAATGGGGTATGGCTTGGAAGCGTGTAAAGGCATCCCGCCCCAATAGGGCGTGGTATCCGCTGCTGAAAGGGCTACTTGGAAAGTTATTTCTTCGGAGCGATAGTTCTCCGGCGTGCCGAATACTACGTCAAGTGTGATTTTGCCCGCGCACCGCGCCTCCCGGCTGGGAATAATTCCTCAGAAGGTTGTGCTACTTTGCTTGATGCGGCTCCTGTCTATTTCCATTTTATGGAGTGTGTCCTCATAAATGAGGTTTAGTCTGCTGCCGCCGTCCATGAGGACCTTGGTAAGTCGAAACCCGTCCACGATGGGACTGAGGACTAGCGCAGCTGGCACTCGGACTGTTCTGTACTTCGGTTCGTCACCGGAATTAAACATTATAGTCGTGTCGTTTCAAGGGTTTATTGCAGCAATTTGGCAGACTTCTGCGAGGTCATGAAGTGCCCTTTTGCGCTTGTTGTTTGAAACGAAGGTCTCCAAGACCGTCAATAATCTTGTGCCGTCGTCTTCTGGGGGTGCTGTTCTGGGGCGTCCTTGATAAGGATGTCCTCGCCGCTCTTGGCTACCTGCCGTAGTATCCAACATGCTCTAAGGCTGTGGGTTGCCATGGTATCTGGTGTTGTATGTATTTTGCATGGGCCATCGAGCCACCCCTCTAGAACGGCGCCATGCCGCATAGTGGTTTTATGTTTCTTGACTGTTGGACTGGGCGTGCCACGGGGGTGTGCCCTCTTCGCCTGTAGGGGGAGTTGAGTTGGGACCGACGGTTCCCAGCGAGCTGCCTGACTTTTCCAGGCGCTCTCCATCGCGCTGTACTTTTGTACGATGGTTGCTAAGTCAGCGAATTTCAGTATGCGGCGGCGATTGATGGCGTTGAGGATTCCTTCGTCCGCGCAATTGTTGTAGAACGCTGATATTGCGTCCTCGTCACGGCAATCTTTTACCTTGTCCTTGACAAGGAGGAATCTGGCCCAGAAGTGGTGGACCATTTCCTGAGACTGTTGTTTTATGCTCGTGAGAGCGTCTATGTCCGGGTGGGTGGGTGTAATTAAATCCGAACTCCGACCTGACCGATTATCCGGAGTCTGATGACCTTCCGGGCTTAATAGTCCGGGTTCCGGAATATCTTCTGATTGTTTAGGACCGTCGTCCGATGCTATGTTCGGAGGGCTGGCCGCATCCTTTCGCGGGTGAGTATTCGGCTCTTCCTGAACGGTGATCCGAACATAGTCCGTCTTCGATATAGAAGAAGACTCGTCGTCCTGCTCCACGACTACCGCAATCTGGTGGGTGACCGGTGGGGCCTTGATTGGTTTTAGGCCAGATCCGATCGTAGTCTGTGGCGATTCCCAAAGCGGCGATGCGATCTAGGAGTTCATTCAAAGACGAAAACTCTGCCGGATCCATCTACTTGGAGTGCTCGGAGTTGATGCGAAGGGGGTTTTCGATGGCCCGAGAGGTCATCGTCGGCTCAACGGCCGAACGGGCGATCATAGTAAAGCCGCCCAGCCGGAGGGTTTGGCCTGGGGCCAGAGCTCCCCCGGAGGTGATGTTGTCTTTAAGGACAAGGCGAGCCATCGAGCCTTTCGTCGACGGCACAATGGAACTCTCAATGAAAGCACCAATGTCGGTGTCAAAACCGGCGGATCTCGGGTAGGGCATCCCAAACTGTGCGTCTAGGATCGATGGTAACAGGAGACGGGGGACACGATGTTTACCCAGGTTCGGGCCCTCTCTATGGAGGTAATACCCTACTTCCTACTTGATTGATCTTGATCAATATGAGTATTACAAGAGTTGATCTACCACGAGATCGTAATGGCTAAACCCTAGAAGTCTAGCCTGTATGACTATGGTAATGTGTATATCCTATCCGGACTACGCCCTCCGGTTTATATAGACACCGGGAGGATCTAGGGTTACATAGAGTCGGTTACATAAGAAGGAATCTTCATTCGTTCGTCAAGCTTGCCTTCCACGCCAAGTAGAGTCCAATCCGGACACGGGTGTAGTCTTCGGCCTTCATGTCTTCACAGCCCATCAGTCCGGCCCATGGATAATAGGCCGGACGCCCGAGGACCCCTTAGTCCAGGACTCCCTCAAAGACTCTCTAACATTTAAGAATTTCAGATCTTGGTATTTTATTCAAACATCAAGCAAAACAAAAGAAAATGACATTCCAAGAATAGCACACATCATGTGAAGAAGCAAAAACATAGGTTCAACCGGTACTAACCGATAATCGTTGACGAAAGGTGGGATGCCTACCGGGGCATCCCCAAGCTTATATGCTTGAGACTTCTTGAATATTATCTTGGGATGCTTTTGGCATCCCCAAGCTTGAGCTTTTGTGTCTCCTTAATTCCTCTCATATCATGGTTTCCCTAAATCTTCAAAAAACTTCATCCACACAAAACTCAACAAGAACTCATGAGATAAGTTAATATAAACCAATGCAAAAACCTTATCATTCTCTACAATAGCAAATCACAAAAATTATTATTCAACATTGCATATTAAATGTCTCTGCATATTTAATACTCCTATCCTCAAATAGAATCATTAAAATGCAAACATATGCAAACAATGCAAACATAACAGCAATCTGCCAAAACAGTACAGTCTGTAAAGAATGCAAGAGTATCAATACTTCCCTAACTCCAAAAATTATTAAAATTTACCACACTTTAGAAAATTTATCAGAGCTCAATATGCAAAAAATTTCAACATTTTATCATATTCTGACTTTTCTAGGGAATTTTTGCAACAGCGATAAACTTTCTTTTTTGAAACAGCAACATGTATACTTGCAAAATAAGCATGGTCAGGGCTATCCTTGACATTTTTTTGAAAATAAAGATGCAAAACATTATTATAAATAATAGCAAGCAAATCCTAGCAAAATAAAATGATGCTCCAAGCAAAACTCATATCATGTGATG
The DNA here is from genome assembly GCF_002575655.3 of Aegilops tauschii subsp. strangulata. Lineage (NCBI taxonomy): Eukaryota > Viridiplantae > Streptophyta > Magnoliopsida > Poales > Poaceae > Aegilops > Aegilops tauschii. The sequence goes on from NC_053038.3 coordinate 506,112,270, forward strand.
AATAAAAATATAGCCTTAAGTAAGGTTACCGATATTGTTGGAGACGAAAGAGGGGATGCCTTCCAGGGCGTCCCCAAGCTTAGTTGCTTGGATCTTCCTTGATTATTACCTTGAGGTGCCTTGGGCATACCCAAGCTTAGGGTCTTGTCACTCCTTATTCTCCTCATATCAATATCTCACCCAAAACTTGAAAACTTCAATCACACAAAACTTAACGGAAGTTCGTGAGATAGGTTAGTATGATAAAGAGCAAACCATTTCACTTTTGGTACTGTCAAAGACAAGATTAATAATTGTTTCCACACAATGCCTACTGTATCATATCATTTCCACAATTTATATTGAGCAATATAAGCCATAGAAACTAGAAAACAAGCAAACTATGCATTGAAAACAGAATGTGTCAAAAACAGAACAGTCGGTAGTAATCTGTACTCCAACCATATACTTCTGCTACTCCAAAAATTCTAAAACATTAGGACCACGTGAGAAATTTGTATATTAATCTTCTAAAAAAATAATCAGGGCAAAATCACGTTTTTGTGATTTATGAAAATTATTTTCGTGAGTGCATAAGTTTCTGTTTTTTAGCAAGATCACATTAACTTTCACCCAAGTCTTCCCAAAGGTTCTACTTGGCACTTTATTGAAACAAAAGCTATAAAACATGATTACTACAGTATCTTAATCATGTGGACACACAAAAACAGTTGGGGTAAATATTGGGTTGTCTCCCAACAAGCGCTTTTCTTTAATGCCTTTCTAGCTAGGCATGATGATTTCAGCGATGCTCACATAAAAGATAAGAATTGAAACATAAAGAGAGCATCATGAAGAATATGACTAGCACATTTAAGTCTAACCCACTTCCTATGCATAGGGATTTTGTGAGCAAAAAATTCATGGGAGCAAGAATCAACTGGCATAGGAAGGCAAAACAAGCATAACCTCAAGATTTTCAACACATAGAGAGGAAACTTGATACTATTGCAATTCCTACAAGCATATATTCCTCCCTCATAATAATTTTCAGTAGCATCATGAATGAATTCAACAATATAACTATCACATAAAGCACTCTTTTCATGAGCCACAAGCATAGAAATTTTATTACTCTCCACATAAGCAAATTTCTTCTCATTAATAGTAGTGGGAGCAAACTCAACAAAATAACTATAATGTGAGGCATAATCCAATTGAAAATTAAAATCAAGATGACAAGTTTCATGGTTATCATTATTCTTTATAGCATACATGTCATCACAATAATCATCATAGATAGCAACTTTGTTCTCATAATCAATTAGAACCTCTTCCGAAATAGTGGATTCGTCACTAAATAAAGTCATGACCTCTCCAAATCCACTTTCATCAATATAACCATCATAAAAGGGAGGCATGCTTTCATCAAAATAAATTTTCTCATCAAAACTTGGGGGACTAAAAATATCATCTTCATCAAACATAGCATCCCCAAGCTTGTGTCTTTTCATATCATTAGCATCATGGATATTCAAGGAATTCATACTAACAACATTGCAATCATACTCATCATTCAAATATTTAGTGCCAAACATTTTAATGCATTCTTCTTCTAACACTTGAGCACAATTTTTCTTTCCATCATTTTCACGAAAGATATTAAAAAGATGAAGCATATGAGGCACCCTCAATTCCATTTTTTTGTAGTTTTCTTTTATATACTAAACTAGTGATAAAACAAGAAACTAAAAGATTCAATTGCAGGATCTAAAGATATACCTTCAAGCACTCACCTCCCCGGCAACGGCGCCAGAAAAGAGCTTGATGTCTACTACACAACCTTCTTCTTGTAGACGTTGTTGGGCCTCCAAGTGCAGAGGTTTGTAGGACAGTATCAAATTTCCCTCAAGTGGATGACCTAAGGTTTATCAATCCGTGGGAGGCATAGGATGAAGATGGTCCCTCTCAAATAACCCCGCAACCAAATAACAAAGAGTCTCTTGTGTCCCCAACACACCCAATACAATGGTAAATTGTATAGGTGCACTAGTTCGGCGAAGAGATGGTGATACAAGTGCAATATGGATGGTAGATATGGGTTTTTATAATCTGAAAAATATAAAAACATCAAGGTAGCAAGTGGTAAAAGTGAGCGTAAACGGTATTGCAATGCTAGGAAACAGGGCCTAGGTTCATACTTTCACTAGTGCAAGTTCTCTCAACAATGATAACATAATTGGATCATATAACAATCCCTCAACATGCAACAAGGTGTCACTCCAAAATCACTAATAGCGGAGAACAAATGAAGAGATTATTGTAGGGTACGAAACCACATCAAAGTTATTCTTTTCGATCAATCCATTGGGCTATTCCTGTAAGTGTCACAAACAGCACTAGAGTTCATAGTAAAATAACACCTTAAGACACAAATCAACCAAAACCCTAATGTCACCTAGATACTCCAATGTCACCAAAAGTATCCGCGGGTATGATTATACGATATGCATCACACAATCTCATATTCATCTATTCAACCAACACAAAGAACTTCAAACAGGGCCCCAAAGTTTCTACCGGAGAGTCAAGACGGAAACGTGTGCCAACCCCTATGCATAAGTTCACAAGGTCACTGAACCCGCAAGTTGATCACCAAAACATACATCAAGTAGATCACGTGAATATCCCATTGTCACCACAGATAAGCACATGCAAGACATACATCAAGTGTTCTCAAATCCTTAAAGACTCAATCCGATAAGATAACTTCAAAGGGAAAACTCAATCCATTATAAGAAGGTAGAGGGGGAGAAACATCATAAGATCCAACTAACATAGCAAAGCTTGTGGTACATCAAGATCGTGCCACATGAAGAACACGAGAGAGAGAGAGAGAGAGAGAGAGAGAGATCAAACACATAGCTACTGGTACATACCCTCAGCCCTGAGGGTGAACTACTCCCTCCTTGTCATGGAGAGCGCCGGGATGATGAAGTTGGCCACCGATGATGTATCCCCCTTCCGGCGGGGTGCCGGAACAGGGTCCCGATTGGTTTTTGGTGGCTACAGAGGCTTGCGGCGGCGGAACTCCCGATCTAGGTTATTTTCTGGAGGTTGGGGATTTATAGGAGAAGTTGGCGTCGAGAACAAGTCAGGGGGCCCACGAAGAGTCCACGAGGCAGGGGGCATGCCCTAGAGGTGTGGGCGCGCCCTCAACCCTCGTGGGGCCCATGGGACTCCCCTCTGGTAACTCTTCGTTCCAGTATTTTTAATATTTTCCAGAAAAAATCTCCATTCATTTTCGGCGTTTTCCTAGAACTTTTATTTCTGCACAAAAACAACACCACGGTAGTTCTGCTGAAAACAGCGTCAGTCCGGGTTAGTTCTAACCAAGTCATTCCAAAATCATGTAAAAATATTATAAACATTGCATGAATACATACAAAATTATAGATACGTTGGAGACGTATCAGGAAACTATTCCACATTGTTTCAAATGAAGACCAAACTCATAACTCAAACATTCTCCTCCATGATCAGATTGTAGAAATTTTATTTTCTTGTTACGATGATTTTCCACTTCACTTCCAAATTCTTTGAACTTTTCAAATGTTTCACACTTATGTTTCATTAAGTATATATACCCATATCTGCTTAAATCATCTGTGAGCGTCAGAAAATAACGATACCCGCCGCGAGCCTCAACACTCATCGGACCGCATACATCAGTATGTATTATTTCCAATAAGTCAGTTGCTTGCTCCATTGTTCCGGAGAACAGAGTCTTAGTTATCTTTCCCATGAGGCATGGTTCGCAAGCATCAAAAGATTCATAATCAAGTGATTCCAAAAGCCCATCGGCATGGAGTTTCTTCATGCGCTTTACACCAATATGACCTAAACGGCAGTGCCACAAATAAGTTGCACTATCATTATTAACTTTGCATCTTTTGGCTTCAATATTATGAATATGTGTATCACTACTATCAAGATTCAACAGAAATAGACCACTCATCAAGGGTACATGACCATAAAAGATATTACTCATATAAGTACAACAACCATTATTCTCTGATTTAAATGAATAACCGTCTCGCATCAAATAAGATCCAGATATAATGTTCATGCTCAACGCTGGCACCAAATAACAATTATTCAGATCTAAAACTACTCCCGACGATAGATGTAGAGGTAGCGTGCTGACTGCGATCACATCGACTTTGGAACCATTTCCCACGCGCATCATCACCTCATCCTTAGCCAATCTTCGTTTAATCTGTATCCCCTGTTTCGGGTTGCAAATATGAGCAACAGAACCAGTATCAAATACCCAGGCGCTACTACGAGCATTAGTAAGGTACACATCAATAACATGTATATCAAATATACCTTTCACTTTGCCATCCTTCTTATCCGCCAAATACTTGGGGCAGTTCCGCTTCCAGTGACCAGTCCCTTTGCAGTAGAAGCACTCATTCTCAAGCTTAGGTCCAGACTTGGGCTTCTTCCCGGGAGTATCAACTTGCTTGCTATTCTTCTTGAAGTTCCCCTTCTTCCCTTTGCCTTTTTTCTTGAAACTAGTGGTCTTGTTAACCATCAACACTTGATGCTCCTTCTTGATTTCTACCTCCGCAGGCTTTAGCATCGCGAAGAGCTCAGGAATAGTCTTTTCTCATCAGTTTCAGCAATTTCATTCTCTTTAGCTCTAGCAATTTGTTAATCAAGAAAGTCACCTAGTGGCACATTATCCTCAAGAAAGGTACTAGCATCATCATAAGTATCATTCATATCAGAAGTAGCATCATCAATAACTTGGGACATATCAGGATTAATAGCATGTGGTGGCGTTGCAAGTTTACTCAAAATAGAAGGTGAATCAAGTGCAGAGCTAGATGGCAGTTCCTTACGTCTCCTCATTTAGAGGGAAAAAACTTGGTTTTGGTATCCTTCGCATTGTTCATAGTGATAAATTGATAATAATCCCAAGTGACTCAACAAATATAGCTATGCTCCCCGACAACGGCGCCAGAAAAAGGTCTTGATAACCCACAATTATAGGGGATCGCAAAAGTTTTCGAGGGTAGAGTATTCAACCCAAATTTATAGATTCGACACAAGGGGAGCCAAAGAATATTTGCAAGTATTAGCAGTTGAGTTGTCAATTCAACCACACCTGGAGATTAAATATCTGCAGCAAAGTGATCAGTAGCACAGTAGTATGGTAGTTGGATAGCAATGGTAACGGTAACAGTGGTAACAGTAACAGCAGTAACAGTTTTGTAGCAGTTGGAACGGTAGCAATAGCAATAGTGACTTAGCGAGAGCAATATGTGAAAAACTCGTAGGCATTGGATCGGTGAATTCGTTGGATGATATTCATCATATTACAGTCATAACCTAGGGCGATATAAAACTAGCTCCAGTGCATAAATATAATGTAGGCATGTATTCCGTAAATAGTCATACATGCTTATGGAAAAGAACTTGCATGACATCTTATGTCCTACCCTCCCGTGGCAGCGGGATCCACAAGGAAACTAAGGGATATTAAGGCCTCCTTTTAATAGAGAACCAGAACAAAGCATTAACACATAGTGAATACATGAACTCCTCAAACTACGGTCATCACCGGAAAGTATCCCAATTACTGTCACCCTGGGGTTTACGGATCATAACATGTAGCAGGTGCATATGACTAGCAAGATCGGATCTAGAACATAGATATAACGGTGAAAACATAAACGGTTCAGATATGAAATCATGGCACTCGGGCCCTAGTGACAAGCATTAACCATGGCATAGTCATAGCAACATCAATCTGAGAACATAGTGGATACTAGGGATCAAGCCTTAACAAAACTAACTCGATTACATGATGAATCTCATCCAATTCCTCACCGACAAGCGAGCCTACGAAGGAATTACTCACTCCCGGTGGGGAGCATCATGGAATTGGCGATGATGGAGGGTTGGTAATAACGAAGACCGAAGATTCCCCTCTCCGGAGACCCGAACGGACTCTAGATCTGGCTTCCCGATGAAGAACAGGAGGTGACGGTGGCTTCGTGTCATGAAACGTGATGATTCTTCCTCTCTGATTTTTTCTCCAAAAATAGGTATTTCAGGAGTTGAGATTAGGGCCAGGGGGCCACGAGGTGGGCACAACCCACTAGGGCGCGCCTCGAGGGGGTGGCGCGCCCTGGTTTATCGTGCCCAACCAGGGCACCCCCTCCGGTGGTTCTTGGTACCAGTATTTTTTATATATTCCGAAATAATTCTCCAAAAAGTTTCATTCTGTTCCGAGAACATTTATTTCTGCACAAAAACAACACCATGGTAGTTCTGCTGAAAACAACGTCCGTCCGGGTTAGGTTCATTCAAATCATGTAAATTAGAGTCCAAAACAAGAGAAAAAGCGTTAGGAAAAGTAGATACCATGGAGACGTATCAAGGCTGTTCATGACCTATAACCCGGACGACACTCCCTACTTTCTTCAGCAGAGTTCGGGTCACTAACCTCTGCATGCATGTTGCCCCCAACTTGGCTGTCGCGAGATCCAATGGCGCCCCGATGTTCCAGGTGAACATGAGGAGGAATCCGCGAAGAAGCGCATCCGCCCAACTAAGGGCCCGTTCGGAAGCTCTCCTGCTTCCAGCTTCCCGAAATAGCTCCAAGAAGCCAGCCAAACGATCCAGCTTCCAGAAGCCCGCTCTTGGAGAACGATCAGCCCGTAGTGCAAATTTCTGGAGCAGCGATCGCACAGCTTTGCAAAAACGAGAAGCGGGAGTTGCTCCAAATTACGTGGTAATGCCATCCCAAAGTGCTACAGCCAACCCAGCGAATCGTTTTCCTATCGCTAAAGCCCTGCACGAACCGTTTTCTCTCAGCGAACAGTTTTCCTATCGCTACAGCCCACCAAGTCGGCAGCCGAACGCTCGCCCAGCTCCCGCGAGAAGCCAGCTCGCCCAGCTCCCGTGAGAAGCTGTCTCGTTTGGGCAGCTGGAGAGCTTCTAAACGGGCCCTAAGTACGGTCATGATGGCTCCATATGTCGCTGGCATTGGAGCATGTGCCCAATTCCATAGACCCAATAACGGTGGTGCCCGTTGAGTCTGAGCCTTTTCCCCGCCCGATGTTAAACCAACGGCGGACGGCATGCCGGTGATGGTATCAGTGGGGATGCAGGAAAAAAAAAGATAGCAAAAATTTAATATAATGTAAATATAAACTAAAGGAAGAATAGACTGAATTCTTTTATACTTCTAAAGAAAGTGTAGATACAAGGATTCATCTTCCATAGGTATGTGCTCCTTCTCTAAAAGCATACTCAAGATGACCATAGTATCTACAATTATTATGCTTCCAGTGAGTAGATACAAATGTTGGATTTGAAATCAAACTTATAGTCGGTACTCACCATCGTTGTTGATTCTGGCGGAAGAAGAGGATTTCCCCCGCTGCAATAGGTGACGATGTATCCGTGAAATCACCCAACCAAGGATGGATGAGGAAGCCATGGGTTCTCTAAGTTCGCACACGGGAGGCGCTAGATCTAGGGCCAGCGGTTTGCTGACGCCCGTGGATAGTGAGGAACATAACATGGTGGGGGGGTAACATGTCAGTGCTATGAGAGGTCGGGGAGAGGATGGGGAGGAGAGGGTGGCATGTTGTTACGGCCTTGATGCTCTTACTGCTGATGTTTTGCTGCTAGTATTTCCTTGTGGAAGGCGGAGACAATGTTGATGTGACTTCTCGAAGGGTCATGATGCGGTGAGAGAAAGAAAAGGAATTGATCGGGAGTGGGAAAACAAATCACAGAATACCGATATGTATCGCAGAGAAGCAAAGAAACACGTGTCAGGAGCACAGAAATCGCCAGCAGACCCCTAAAGTCGAAGAGAATTGAAAAGTTACGCGGTTCTGTACATGTAATGTAATATTGTAGTTACGCACAAAATCTACGATCCCAAAAGCAAATTAAACGTGTTTATCCGGCAAAAATACATAAGAACATAGGAAGAGAAAAAAATGTGCATACCACTTCCATTTGTCATGCCGACAAAGAAAGGAAATAGCAAAGCACTCGTTGTTGTTTCCTCGCGAGGGGGTCGAAGAAAATGCTTGACGCGCCTTCTCGAAGAGCCACAACATGGTGGCGGAAAATAATAAAGAAGACCGAGCAGAGGTAGGAAAAAAATTGGGGAACACACCTACCAACAACCACCACCAGGTCCCTAAAATCAAAGAGAATTGAAAGGCTAAACGGTTTTGTGCCTGCAATAACATAATTATGAATGTTGTTATCACACAAAAATCTACCTTCCCAAAAGAAAGCATAAACATTATTACCCCGCAAGAAAGCATAAGAACCTAGTGTATGTAGGAAGAGAAAAACAAAGTGTGCACACCGGTTGTCATTTGTCAAGCCGTCGAAAGAAGGGAAATAGTTGTGCAAGTGCCACATTCTAGGTCATCATGTATGCACGCGCCAGAAAAGGAGCAACGAATGCACATTGAGTGTATCCACCGTGCAGTCCCCTCCCCTCTTCCTTCTGCTGCGCTGAGGTCTAATAAAAGTGGGGATCCCACGCATGACTCCCTCCAACTACAAAGACCCCCGACCCCAAGCAAGCCCCAAGTAGTTCCAGTCTCCCTCACCCTGGCTCCCTGTGCGGAGTACGTGTTGGCAAGCGTGCGGCACAACAACCAAAATCTCCCCGAAAGCGAGAGGAGGTTGGGGCAGTTGCTTCGACTTTGCTTCTCCTGTCCCGAATGCCCGAGGCATTGACTAGCTATTGCATTCTAGGTCATACATTGTCGTCTTCATCCTTGTACATATTGCTTTGTCATCATACATTGTCGTCTTCATTGTTAGACACATATTGCTATTCAAGTCATAAATTGCCTTCAACATTGTTAGATATCGCTTCATCGGTTCTAATATGCATCACATTGACCAACTTCTTTTGGGAACTTCTTGATTGAATAGAATTGGTCATCTTGACATTCTGGAACTCTTTTGTTGAAGACCGAACTGTGAATATCGCTATCGCACTTGCATGTAATTGTTTTGAAGAAATCTTAGTTGCTAAGACACATTCATTTGACCAGCTATTGTGTTCCGACACATACATTGTTTTCATCTTGTTGGATAATGTTTTCATTGGTACGTATGCTCGTTGCATTGACCGCCTGTTGCTATTAGAGTAATACATTGCTGGCATCTTGTTAGATAATGTTTCTGTCGGTTCGTATGTTCATTGCATTGACCATTTGTTGTTGTTAGAGTCATACATTGTTGTTGTCTTGTTAGATAATGCTTTTGTCAGTTCGTACGCTCGTTGCATTGACCATCTATTGTTATTACAATCATACGTTGTTGTCGTCATCATTAAATGATTTTTGGTTGTCTGCTCTTATCTACGTTGCATTGACCAACTATTGATAAGAATGGGCCCTATTGACATTTGGAGCTCTTTTATATAGGCCAATGAGTGCACATTTTTGTTTCAGTTGTAGGTACATTGTTCATACGAATCTAGTTGCTAAGCTAAAGATTACATGATTCCAAATATTCATTTGGTTGCTCTTGTCCAATTACCTTTTGCTCTTTTGATTTGGTAATAGTTGTCATTGATGCATGACCCCAATATGATTTGTCGCCGGTGCAATAGGAAATGTTGTATCCATGAATCCATCCAACCAAGGACGCATGAGGAAGCCGTGGGGACTCTGGATTCGCAGTCGAGGGGCATTGTGTCCAGGGCATGCGATTCGCTGAATCCCATGGATGTCGAGGAAGATAAGGTTGTGGGGTGGGCGATGCGCCAGTGCTGCAAGAGGTGCGGGAGGGCGTGGTGTTGTTGTGCCCTCGATACCATTACCACTGATGTAGTGTTGCTGTTATTTTCTCGCAGAAGATGGAGGAAACCCTCGATGCGCCTTCTCGAAGGGCCACTACAAGGTGCTAGAAATAAGAAAGAAAACCTATCGAAGGACGTGGGAAAACGAATCACGGAACACCAGCGCATTCGAAGAGAAGGATAGAAACACACGTGCCACCACCAGAAACGTGGAAGTCACCAGGAGGCCCCGAGAACCAGAGAGAATAGAAAGGCTACGTGGTTCTGTACATGTAAAGTAATTATGTATTTGTTATTATAACACAAAAGATCTACAATCCCATCGGAAAAACATAAACATAATTACTGCAGAAAAACACATAAGAACCTAGGAAGAAACAAAGAAAGTGTGCACGCCACTTGCCATTTGCCAAGCCGGTGAAAAAGAGGAAAGAGATCGTAGGTGTCATGCTCTGAGTCCCCACGTACGCGAGCGCCAGATAAGGAGCACTTGGAGCATGTTCACCATGCAGTACGCCTCCCTCTCTCCATGCCGCTACGTTGAAGCCTGATAACAGTGGGTGTCCCACTCACACACGCAGGACTCCTCCGACTACATTGTAATCATGGACGACGACTGTGTAATTCTAGACGGTGACCCTGACATAGCCATGTTCGATGTCAATGAGAAGAAACCTGGGAACGATGGTGAAAAAGAAGATTTGCGTGTTGTTTCAGAGAAAGGGGAGGTACTGATTTCTTGCCTGCAATACCTCTATGTTACCACATCGTGTCCGACTCATACATCATTGCCGGTTTGTATATGTGCTAAATTTGACAAGCTATTGTGTTCTGGGTCATATATTGTCGTGTTCATCCTTGTACATATTGCTTTGTCATCATACATTGTCGTCTTCATTGTTAGACACATATTGCTATTCAAGTCATAAATTGCCTTCAACCTTTTTAGATATCGCTTCGTCCGTTCTAATATGTGTCACATTGATGAACTTCTTTTCGGACCTTTTTTATTGACCAGAATGTGTCCTATGGACATTCTAGAACTCTTTTTATGCAGGCTGATATGTGAACATCTATGTCTGACTTGCATGTAAATTTGTTGCATAAATCTTAGGATTTGCGGATGGTGCAATATGTGACGATGGATCCGTAAAACTACCCATCCAAGGTGGAGGTCGAAGCCTTGGGGACTCTATATCCTGCAGCCAGGCTGGCTGGCAATGCTTGTTCTAGAGTCGACAGGTCGTGGAATCCCATGGACATCGAGGAATACAACATCCCGGAGATGGTGGCGTGTTGGTGTTATGACAGTTCACGGGAGAGGGGATGGAGGAAAGGGCTACATGTTGATGTGTCACCATTGTTTTTACTGCTAATGTTTTGTCATAGTTCCCTTTTTTACTTAATTGTGTAAGGAGGAGAAAGTGTTGGATGTGCCTTCTTGAACGGTCACATACATTGTGTGGAAAGGAACACAAATTGACTGGAGGTGAGAGAATGAATCAGAGAAGACAGTTCAAAATCACGTACGTATGAAGTGAACTAACAAAGCAGACATTTCAACACCATAGTAATCACTAGCAAAACAAAAAAGTAGGAGGATTGAAAGGATACCCTGTTTAGTACATGTAGCAATGTACGTAGTTATAAAAAAATGAGCAAAAGAACCTAGGAAGAGCAAGTGTGCATACCACTTGTCAAGAAGGTGAAAGAACGGAAATAGCAATGCAAGTGACATCGTTTCTTCCTAATATTTCGTTTTCCTCATTTTACAATGAATGAATTCACCATGTAGTGAGTTTATCATTTCGTCCTCCCATTTCCATTTTATTCCCCCCATTTTCTTGACATTTGTGGTTTCTTGCCATCGATTCCAAGATATCACCATTCAAAACAGTAAACATTATTTGCCACCAAGATTTCAATGTGTGTGCAACATGGGGTTTACGATTTTCTTATAGTTGATGAGTATGTTTCTTCTAGGTAGCGGCTTTGCTTCTGCTCTGTGAGGAAAGATGGAGGTGAGGGTATCATCCGAACAGTAGGGAGCGATGGCGGGAAGGGAGTCGCTTGGGATGCCAATAGCCTGCTAACGCCACAGTCCTCTGGCCCCATGTAGAGCTCAGCTTGTTATCTAGCCTCGACTTTCCTGTTGTCCCCGGCGAGGCTGGCACAGGAGGCAATGGTGTGTCGGACTTTCAAATCAACATGAGTAGGATGACATGTAGAAGCGCTGACAATCAACTAAGTATGGTAACAAAGGCTCCATCGTTGGTATTGGTGCCTATGGCCAAAGTTCATGGACCAACGACAGTGGTTCCCAAATGAGTCAGGGGCTTTCTCGACACCTAGAGTCAAACCGAAGGCGTGCGACGGTGGCACTGGTGGGATGAAGAAGAAAATTGATAACTCATTTTCATCAGTTTGAAGTTAAAATTATAATAAAGTATAGACTAGTTTTTATAATACTTATGCATCCACTAATATATGCAAATGTTAGATTGAAACCAATAATCATGTGCGATGTTGATACGATGGAAGAAGAGGATTTGCCGACGGTGCAATAGGCGATGTTATATTTGTGAAACCACCCACCCAACCAAGGACGGATGAGGAAGCCATGGGTTCTCTGGATCCCTCAGTCGGGACAACAAGCGACGTTGGGACTAGGGACAATAGGCCGATAACACCCGTGGGCATCAAGGAAGAAAGCATGGTGGAAAGGGTCGTGTGTTGATGTTGTGAAAGGTCGAGGGAGAGAACACAAAGGAGAGGGTCACCTTTTGATGCTCCGTCATTGTTATTATTGCTATTAATTGTTTCATTTTTGCTTAATTTGCTAAAGGAGGAGAACGTGTTTGATGTGACTTCTTAAAGGGCCACATTCCACGTTGTGCAACAAAAAAACACTAACCGTACGTGAGAAAAAATATCAGAGAAGACCAGTCAAAATCACGTATGTACAAACAGAACTAAAGTAATAGGCATGTCAGCAACATAGAAATCACAAACAGACCTAAAAAGCAGAGGGGATTGAAAGGCTAGGCTGTTTAGTACACGTAACAATGTGTGCAGTTATAACACAACAACATACGGTCCCCAAAAATGCACACAAGGAACTAGGAAGAGAAAGTGTGCATACCACTCTTCAAGCCAATACAAGAAAGAAAATAGCAATACAAGGGACATCGTTTGGTCCAACTATTTCACTTTCCCCATTTTAGGATGAATAAGGTCACTATCTAGTGAGTCTACCGGTTCTTCCTCCCATTTAATTCCATTTTCCTTATTTACTTGAAATTTGTGTCTTCTTCCCAACCATTCCAAGATACCACTACTCAAAGCTGTAAAATTTGTCCGCTGCAAAGATTCTGAGCTTTGTGCAATAGGAGGTTTATGGTTTTCATATAATTTGTGAACATGTTTGTTCCAGGTAGGAGCTCTGCTTATGCTATGTGAGGAACAATTGAAGTGAGGGCATCGTTTGAGAAGCAGGGAGTGATAGCGGGAAGGGAACCATTTGGGCTACCTAATAGCTTATCGACGCAACAGTCCTCTGGCCACATGTAGATCATGCGTTCTACATACGACCCGGAAGAACTCCCTACTTCCTTCAGCGCAGCTCGGCTTGCTAGCCTCAGCAAGCCTATTGGCCCGGACATGGTTGTCGCATGAGGCAATGGCACCCTGATATTCCAGGTGAACATGAGGAGGAAGCAATGAACAAGCGCAGGCAACCAACTAAGTACGGTGATGACGACTCCATGTCGCTGGCATTGGTGCCTGTGCCAATCCCATAGACCCGACGATGGTGGTTCCCGGTGAGTCTGAGCCTTTTAGTCGCCTTCCGTCAAACCGTCGGCGGATGGCAAGCCAGTGGCGGTGCTAGTGGGGAGGAAGAAATAAAAAATAGCAAAATTTTATTAGTCATAAGTATAAACTAAGGAAGTATACAATGAGTTCTTTTATATACTTCCACAAAGTATAGACACAAGTATTCATCTTCTAGATACTATGTGCTCCTTTCTTAATCCATATCCAAGAGGGCATCATACCGTCAATTATTATGCATGCACTGAGTAGATGCAAATGTTGGATTGAAATCAAATGTGTAGTACGCACTCACTAGCGATGTTGATTCTGATGGAGAAGAGGATTTGTTGGTCGGTGCAACAGGTTTCATTGTATCCATGGAAACACCAAACATAGAGACAGATGGGGAAGCCATGGGGACCCTGGATTCATAGTTGGAAGGCACTTGGTCCAAGGACGGTGAGGAAGATAACATGGTGGAGAGGGAAATGTGTCACTGCTATAAGAGGTCGGGGGAGAGGAAGCGAAGGATAGGATTGCGTGCTGTTGCGCTCTCGATGTTATTACTATTGATGCACTGCCGCTGTTATTTTCTCACAAAAGGAGGAGAAAACACTTGACGCGTCTTCTAAAAGGATCACAGCACGGCGATACAAATAGAAAGGAAAAATAGCTAGAGTTGGGAGAACAAATTGCGGAACACTAGTGCATTTGAAGAGAAGTAAAGAAAAACACATGTCATTAGTACAGAAATCACCAACACAACGCTAAAATAATAAGAGAACGGAAAGGCTAGGCGGTTTGTACATCTAATGTAATAATGTGATGTATAATTACTAAGGATTGTCACACAACAATCTACGATCATCATGAAATAAAAACATAAGGACCTAGTAGGAAGAGAAAAAGAAAGTGTCCATACCACTTGCCGTTTATCAAACCGATGAGAGAAAGGAAACATCTACACAAGTGCCACGTATGGCTCCCCACATACGCGGGTTCTAGAAAAGGAGCAAGCCTCCCCTTCCCCTCCCGCTGTACCGAGGTCTCATAATAGTGGGGGTCCCACTCATGATTCCCTGGGGTTTGGTTGTGCCTAGGCTTGTGTTGGTTATCTGGGACATGTTCGAAATTCCATGTAGATGCATAAGTTTGTTTGTGCAGGGCATGGGATTTATTCCACACCCTGGTCAGGGCGGCTTGGTTGGTGCACTCCTCGTTCTCCACCAGTCCACCATCATGGCACTGGTCGAACATTACAGCTTGGAATTCGGTGACACTCGGCTCAGCGGAGTGCAATGAGGGGAGTGGACAGGACCACGATAGGACATGGACGAGGGGACAACCAGTGTCATGACCGAGCGACAACTACTAGTAGTGGAAAAAAACGGCTACTAAAGAATGGGGACCACGTCTCATGTTGTTGGAAATTTTGTTGACTCAAGATAACATTTCCCCCTAGCGGTTTGACATCTAATTTTTGTTTTCATATTTTTTATTTATTTACTCCTTGTAATTATTATGAGAAACAAATATACATACACATCACATGCTACTTGCGGAAAGGGTTTTCCTCTTCTCTAGTCCACGTGACCACATCTGGGCAGAGAGACAAAGCTCGGGGAGACGGAGAAGGGGAGCGGAGATGATCATCATGGCGGGCTTAGAGAAGTGAATATGGTACATGGCGGCGGGGGATGTGGTGAGGATGACCCAATTCAGAGAGATCTGCGGATAGTTTCCAAACATGGAGATGCTCGATGAGGACTCGGTTAGAATTGCCATCTCGGCAACGAGGGCAAAGTGAGCAAGGATGTTCAGAGATGGAGCTTTATTCCTACGAGCTTATTCACTATGCTATGATTGAATCGAAATCGGCGGATTAGGGGTAGAGGAGGAGATGGGCGGCATACAGACACATGTGATCTTTTCCCCAAATCTAGAGGAATTTGTGGTGGGAGAACTAATGGCAATGCCTGTACCGGGGTTGGTTGAGCAGCAGATACCGGAGATTGGAGAAATTATCATGCCTAATACAAGGAGAGGGAGAGGCATGCACACGATTCAGATGTCGTGTCGCTCGCCTCGCTTCCCTTATCGCTCAGCGAGGATTCGGGCGCTTGCTCATGGGTTAGGCGGGCATTATGAGTCAGTCCAGCCGGTAGCCGCTCCTGGGTGCTGGACGGGAGAGGATTCCGATGAGGAATCTTCTATAGTGTACCATATGTATAATCAAACCCCCTTCTCAAATTTATGCTACCTGGGGTAAATATCTCATTACACCGTCAAGATATTTAGATTGATATGGCTCATTTCATACTCCTGTTGTCCATGATAGATGAATAAGGAGATATGTGAAGAAGCAATTGAGGAAGCAACATTGTACTAATAATACTAAATATGTGGTTGATTTGAGTTGCTCTCCAGCTTTGGCTTTGCCTCCTAGTTGCTTCACTCTTGATTCAGTTGGTGATATTTGATGACCCACAAGTATAGGGGATCGAGACAGTCCTCGAGTGTAGTATTTCACTCAAATTTATTGATTCGACACAAGGGGGGCCAAGGAATATTTTATGAGCCTTAGTAGTTGAGTTGTCAGTTCAACCACACCTGGAAAATAATATTTTTGCAACAAAATATTTAGTAGCACAGTAGTATGATAGTTTGATGGTAGCGGTAATAGTAGCAATAGTAATAGTAACGGTGGCAGTTTTGTAGTGACTGTAACAGTAGCAACAACAATAGTAACTTAGCAAAGACAATACGAGCAAAGCGTAGGCATTGGATCAGCGATGGATATTTCTGTGGATGACATTCATCGTATAACAGTCACAACAAAATAGAGCGATACACAGTAGCTCCAATTCATCTATTCAATGTAGACATGTATTGCGTATATAGTCATACATGCTTATAATAAGAACATGCATGACATCTTTTGTCCTACCCTCTCATGGCAGCGGGGTCCATAAGCAAATCTAAGGGATATTAAGGCCTCCATTTAATAGAGAACCAGAATAAAGCATTAACACATGGTGAGTACATGAACTCCTCGAATTACAATCATCCCCAGAGAGTGTCCCAATTATTATCACCTTAGGGTCCACAATCCAGAACAATAACAAGTCCATACAACTAGCAGATAGGATCAAGAACTCAAATATGTTAATGAAAACATAGAGGGTTCGGATTTGAAATCATGACACTCGGGCCCTACTGACAAGCATTAAGCATAGCAAAGTCATAGCAACATCAATCTCAGAACATCGTTGATACTAGGATCAAGCCCTAACAAATTGACTCGATTACATGATAAATCTCATCCAACTCCATCGCCGTCCAACAAGCCTACGAAGAAATTACTCACTCCTGGTGGTGAGCATCATGGAATTGTTGATGAAGAAGGGTTGATGATGACGACGGCGATGAATCCTCCTCTCCGGAGCCCCGAACGGACTCCAGAACAGCCCTCCCAATGAAGAACAAGAGGTGGCGGTAGCTTTGTATCGTAAAACGCGATGAAACTTCTTCTCCTATTTTTTCTCTCGGGAAGATGGAATTTATAGGCTTGGAATTAGGCCAGATGGAGCCTCGTGGGCCCAACAAGACATCTAGGCACGCTCTGCGTGGGGGGTAGGTGCACCCTGTTGCCTTGTGGGCAACAGGTGGGTCCTCTCTAGTAGATCTTCATTCCAATATTTTTTATTTATTCAAAAAAAAGTCTCCACAAAGTTTCGTCCGATTCCAGGAAATTTTGTTTCTGAACAAAAAATAACACCATGGTAGTTCTGTTGAAAGCGGCATCAGTCCGGGTTAGTTTCATTCAAATAATGCAAATTAGAGTCCAAAACAAGAGCAAATATGTTTGGAAAAGTAGATATGATGGAGACGTATCAACTCCCCCAAGCTTAACTCATTGCTTGTCCTCAAGCAATTTAGTTCATCAACTGAAAGTGATAAATAAAAAACTTTAAAAACTCTTTCGTTTTTGTATCTGTATATAAGCTTAAATAGTAACCAAGTTTTCAGCAAATATCATGATCTAACCATGTGAATTATAACACTTAGAACTCACATTAACTCATATCAATAGCATAATCAACTAGCAAGGAATAATAACATATCTCAAATGCCAACAATTGGTCAAAATAATCATGATATAATATGATAACATGGTATCTCGCTAGCCCTTTCTAAGAATGCAAAACATAAATGCATAGGACCTCTGAAGTTGAAGAATTTACTAAACATTGTAATACATGGTAGAAGAGATCCACTCATGCTCATTTCCAACATTAACTAGACTCAATGCGTGTTAAACTAAGAATAACAATAGTGCTCTCTATGTTGGTTCTTGAATGAGAATGTGATGACTCAATAGTAAAAGTAAATAACATGAATGTAAATAGAAAGGCCCCTCACAGAGGGAAGCAGAGATTTGCAACGGTGCCAGAGCTCAAAGCTTAAAACAGAGATGAATACATTTTTGAGTGGTGTGCTTTTCCTGTCAACGTCACGATAATGAATTTCAACATCTTCCATGCTAAACACATTATTGGCGGTTCCCATGCAGAATGAAAAGTTTAACTCCCCCACAATCATACAAACACAAGGCATGGCTAGCTGAATCCACGGGTGCCCTCCAAACAATCAATTTTCCAGGGGGAGTTTTGTTTTATTATATATATTTTTCTTTTTGTTTGATGGGACTGGGCATTCCAATTACTAGTCTCTCTCGTGCAAGACAAGTGAATAAACTCTCGCCATGAGAATAACCCATTTAGCATGGAAGATATTGACTGCCCCATCGCTCCATGAGCGGTACGGGCACACAAAATAGATGTTTATTTGTATAAATAGAGATGGCACATGCAAATTTACTTGGGACGGCAAAGCAATACTGTTTATGGGTAGATATGGTGGACTCTGTTGGAATAACTTTGGGGTTTTAGGATTGTGGATGCACAAGCAGTATTCCCGCTTAGTACATGTGAAGGCTAGTAAATAGATTGAGAAGCGACCAACTAGAGAGCGACAATTGTCATAATCATGCATTGCGAATATTTAACATTGACTTTGAGCATGAGTAGGATATAAACACTCTGAATATAAATATCATAAAAGATGCATTGGTTTTGAATCAACTACATGTGTGAACATGTGCCAAGTCAAGCCACTTGAATTCTTCAGAGGATACCATCCTAACATACTACACCATAATCATTTTAATGCATGTTGATACTCAAGATAAATCATTATTCACTCCTAACTACTTAAGCATGGCATAAGCACCTATAGTCTCTAATTCTCATCACAAACATGTTTACTCATAATATGTTGAATCAGGGCTACCGAGTTAAACACATTTACAAAAACAAAAACAAGAGAAGTTCATACCAGCTTTTCTTTGCCACAATCACTTCATCAAATTATCGTCATTATTGCCTTTCACTTGCATGATTGAATGATGTGAAAATAATAATAGTGCAAGCGTGTCGTGGACTAAGCTGAAACTGCAAACAATTTACTCAAAGGAGAAGACAAGGAAATATTGGCCCTTTGTTAGATCAACAACCAAGCATATGAGAGACACTCAACAATTATTACACAGTCTTCTACGTACAACGACTCAAAGAAAATAAAAGGAATTCAGATAAACACACCGAAATTGTCGAGGGAACGACCTCCGGGTAGTCCTAAGACAGCGAGTCAGGCAAGTTGTCCGGCTGCCCCGGCTCACGCCCGCAGCCAGCTGCTCCAGCCGGTCGGCCGCCCGAAATCAACCACGATGTCGCGTCGTACCTGCACGGATGTGACGGCCATGCCAGGCGGCAAGACACTATCGATGAATAGGTGGACACTGCACGCCTGTCATGCGTCATCATCTACAGTGCTAGTTAGGTGTTGTGGGCCCTCTCGTGTTTCGTGCGCACTGACTTATAAAGTGCCCCATGGGCTCCTCGCCTCAGTAAGCTCACGGACGCTCTGCTCCATCCCTCTCGTGCAGACCACCAAAATCATGCCCGCTCAAAAAAAAACTCCAATCGAATCCCCACACCGTTTCTGGGCCTCAAGTCGCCGCCCTAGGCACTGATACGTCTCCGTCATATCTACTTTTCCAAACACTTTTGCCCTTGTTTTGGACTCTAACTTGCATGATTTGAATGGAGCTAATCCGGACTGACGCTGTTTTCAGCAGAATTGCCATGGTGTTTTTTTTGTGCAGAAACAAAAGTTCTTGGAATGACCTGAAACTTCACGGAGATTATTTTTGGAAATAATAAAAATACTGGCGAAAGAATCAAGGCCAGGGGGCCCACACCCTGTCCACGAGGGTGGGAGGCGCGCCTACCCCCTGGGCGTGCCCCCTGCCTTGTGGCCCCCCTGGTGCTCCACCGACCTCAACTCCAACTCTATATATTCACGTTCGGGGAGAAAAAAATCAGAGAGAAAGATTCATCGCGTTTTACGATACGGAGCTGCCGCCAAGCCCTAAACTCTCTCGGGAGAGCTGATATAGAGTCCGTTCGGGGCTCCGGAGAGGGGAATCCGTCACCATCGTCATCATCAACCATCCTCCATCACCAATTTCATGATGCTCACCGCCGTGCGTGAGTAATTCCATCATAGGCTTGCTGGACGGTGATGGGTTGGATGAGATTTATCATGTAATCGAGTTAGATTTGTTAGGGTTTGATCCCTAGTATCCACTATGTTCTGAGACTAATGTTGCTATGACTTTGCTATGCTTAATGCTTGTCACTAGGGCCCGAGTGCCATGATTTCAGATCTGAACCTATTATGTTTTCATGAATATATGTGAGTTCTTGATCCTATCTTGCAAGTCTATAGTCACCTACTATGTGTTATGATCCGGCAACCCCGAAGTGACAATAATCGGGACCACTCCCAGTGATGACCGTAGTTTGAGGAGTTCATGTATTCACTATGTGTTAATGCGTTGGTCCGGTACTTTATTAAAAGGAGGCCTTAATATCCCTTAGTTTCCAATAGGACCCCGCTGCCACGGGAGGGTAGGACAAAAGATGTCATGCAAGTTCTTTTCCATAAGCACGTATGACTATATTCGGAATACATGCCTACATTACATTGATGAATTGGAGCTAGTTCTGTGTCACCCTATGTTATAACTGTTGCATGAATAATCGCATCCCGCATAATTCTCCATCACCGATCCAATGCCTACGAGCTTTTCACATATTGTTCTTCGCTTATTTACTTTTCCGCTGCTATTGTTACAATCACTACAAAACCCAAAAATATTATTTTTGCTACCGGTACCGTTACTTCCATACTACTTTGCTACTAAATACTTTGCTGCAGATATTAAGTTATCCAGGTGTGGTTGAATTGACAACTCAACTGCTAATACTTGAGAATATTATTTGGCTCCACTTGTGTCGAATCAATAAATTTGGGTTGAATACTCTACCCTCGAAAACTGTTGCGATCCCCTAAACTTGTGGGTTATCAAGACTATTTTCTGGCGCCGTTGCCGGGGAGCATAGCTCTATTCTTTGAGTCACTTGGGATTTATATTTGTTGGTCACTATGAGGAACTTGAAAGACGAGAAAACCAAAATTTATCCCTCAACTACGAGGGGAGGTAAGGAACTGCCATCTAGCTCTGCACTTGATTCACCTTCTGTTTTGAGTAAGCTTGCGACACCTAAACCTGCTTCTGCTATTAATTCTGATATGTCGCATGTTATTGATGATGTCACTTCTGCTATGCATGATACTTATGATGAAACTACTTCTACTACTGTGCCACTTGGTGAATTTCTTGATGAACAACTTGCTAGGGCTAGAGAGAATGAAATTATTGAAACTGATAATATTGATGAAAGTGATGATGAAGATTCTCCCCCTAGATATGAATTGCCTGTTGTGCCTGAGGGTTATGTTATGGATGAAGAAACTGCTAGAGACTTTCTTGCTTGCAATGATAGGCGTGGTCTTAAGAAATTATTAGCTAAGCTAAAACAAAAATCTCTGAATGCTAGAATGAAATATGATCCTGCTTATGCTACTTCACCTATCTTTGTTACTGATAAGGATTATGAATTCTCTGTCGACCCTGATATAATTACTTTGGTTGAATCTGATCCTTTTTATGGCTATGAATCTGAAACTGTTGTGGCACATCTTACTAAATTAAATGATATAGCCACCCTGTTCACTAATGATGAGAAAACTCGCTACTATTACATCTTTAAAATATTTTTGTTCTCATTAAAGGGTGATGCTAAGATATGGTTTAATTCTCTTGATCTTGGTTGTGTGCGTAGTCCCCAGGATATGATTTATTACTTCTTTGCTAAATATTTCCCTGCTCATAAGAAACAAGCTGCTTTAAGGGAAATATATAATTTTGTGCAAATTGAAGAAGAGAGTCTCCCACAAGCTTGGGGGAGGCTTCTCCAATTACTTAATACTTTGCCTGATCATCCCCTCAAGAAAAATGAAATACTTGATATATTTTATAATGGACTAACCGATGCTTCCAGAGACCACCTGGATAGTTGTGCTGGTTGTGTTTTCAGGGAAAGAACTACTGATCAAGGTGAAATTCTATTGAATAATATGTTGACAAATGAAAATAATTGGACACTTCCTGAACCAACTCCTAAGCCAACTCCGAAGAAAAGGGGTGTTCTATTTCTCAGTCCTGAAGATATGCAAGAGGCAAAGAAATCTATGAAAGAAAAAGGTATAAAAGCTGAAGATGTTAAGAATTTACCTCCTATTGAAGAAATACATGATCTTAATTTACCGCCTGTTGAGCAAACACATGGTTTTGATAACCCGACACAGGTAGTAAAAGTAAATTCTCTTTATAGATTTGATGAAGGTGATATTCCTCATTATAAGTCTGCTAGCCAATGCTTAGATGAGTTTGATAATTTTATTGTCAAACAAGAAAACTTCAATGCTTATGTTGGTAGGGAATTAAAACGCAATGCTTATATGATTGAACACTTGAGTGATTATATGTCTAGAGTTAAAGGTGAATTTAAACTCATTAGTAAACATGCTTCTATGGTTACCACTCAAGTAGAACAAGTACTTAAAGCTCAGAATGATTTTCTCAATGAATTGAATAGTAAGAATAATGACTTTGCTGTTAGAGTTGCAACTAGAGGAGGTAAAGTGACTCAGGAACCTTTGTATCCTGAGGGCCACCCTAAGAGAATTGAGCAGGATTCTCAGAGAAATAATTTAGATGCACCTAGTCCTTCTAAAAAGAAGAAAAAGAAAAATGATAGGACTTTGCATGCTTCTAGTGAACTTGTTGTAGACACACCTGAGAATCCCAATGATATTTCTATTTCTGATGCTGAAACACAATCTGGTGATGAACATGAACCTAGTGATAATGCTAATGATGATGTTCATGTTGATGCTCAACCTAGCAATGATAATGATGTAGAAATTGAACCTGCTGTTGATCTTGATAACCCACAATCAAAGAATCAACGTTATGATAAGAGAGACTTTGTTGCTAGGAAGCACAGTAAAGAAAGAGAACCTTGGGTTTAGAAACCCATGCCTTTTCCTCCTAAACCATCCAAGAAAAAGGATGATGAGGATTTTGAGCGCTTTGCTGAAATGATTAGACCTATCTTTTTGCGTATGCGTTTGACTGATATGCTGAAAATGAACCCTTATGCTAAGTATATGAAGGTTATTGTTACAAATAAGAGAAAGATACCGGAAGCTGAAATTTCCACCATGCTTGCTAATTATACTTTTAAGGGTGGAATACCAAAGAAACTTGGAGATTCAGGGGTACCAACTATACCATGCTCCATTAAAAGAAACTATGTTAAAACTGCTTTATGTGATCTTGGAGCCGGTGTTAGTGTTATGTCTCTCTCTTTATATCGTAGACTTGATTTGAATAAGTTGACACCTACTGAAATATCTTTGCAAATGGCCGATAAATCAACTGCTATACCTGTCGGTATTTGTGAGGATGTGCCTGTTGTGGTTGCAAACGTTACTATTTTAATGGACATTGTTATTCTTGATATTCCCAAGGACGATAGTATGTCTATTATTCTTGGAAGACCCTTTTTGAATACTGCAGGGGATGTTATTGATTGCAACAAAGGCAATGTCACTTTTCATGTTAATGGCAATGAGCATACGGTACACTTTCCGGGGAAACAACCTCAAGTTCATAGTATAAACTCTATTCGAAAAATTCCATCGATTATTATTGGAGGTTTTGAATTTCCTCTTCCTACTGTCAAGAAGAAATATGATATTCTTATTATTGGGGACGTGCATATCCCCGTTGAGGTAACCTAGTGCTATTCAAAATTTCTCCGGTTCCATGTTATTCAGAAAGAGTTTGTTAACAAGACTTGATCAACCTTGTTAATGGATTCCTTTTGATGAGCATGAGGTGGATGAAGTTAGAAAGCACAACCTTCTGTACCCTCCTTTTACTTTCTGTAAATTAGATTAAATAAAGCAAAAAATAGTATTTTCTGTCTGTTTCCTGAATTATCAGTGTAAAAAAATACCCTGAAAATAAAAATTCTCCAAATGCCCCGAAATTGAAATATGATTTTTTTTTTCTGGAATATTTGAGAATATATGGCACTGAGAACACAGCAGGGGAGCAAGCACCTGGCCACGAGGGTCCAGGGCGCGCCCACCCCCCTGGGCGCGCCCCCTACCTCGTGGGCCCATGGTGGCTCCCCTCCACTTATTCCTGCACCCACACACTCCTTCTTCCTCCCAAAAAAATCACCAACCAGCTCAAGCACGAGTTCTAGCTCATTTTTCTATGATTTTCGATCTCCTTGCTCAAAGCTCCACTCAGAAAACTGCTTTGGGGGATTGATCTTTGGTATGTGACTCCTCCAATGGTCCAATTAGTTTTTGTTCTAGTGCTTTATTCATTGCAAATTTTTGCTGCTTAGGTGACCATGTTCCTGAGCTTGCCTGTCAAATTTATATGGTTCCAAGTAGTTCTAATGCATGATATAGTCTCTAGGCACTTGTGGGAGTAGTTGCTATCAATTTTGTTGAGTTTGGTTCACTTTTATTTGAAGTTACTAAAAATTTCAGAAATTTTCAGAAAATGATGAAGAGATTTTTGAGGGGCTCTTCAAGCCGAAGCTCGAAAGATAAGCAAAGTGAAGAAGAAGAGAGGCCCAAATATAATCTCCCTCGCACTGCGGAAGTTCGGCCGTGTGAATGGCCTTGTGATGATTTCTTGAGAGCAGACGGGATTTATGATGATTTCTATGAGTTGGCTGAGAATGCAGGCCTCACCGACTTCCTCAGCGACCAACGCGAACAGTATCTCTTACTCACTAATATCTTTGTGCAAAATTTTCATTTCCATGCTAGGAGGTCACCACCTTCGGTGGATTTTTATTTACATGATGAATATAAGGAGATGACCCTTCGTGAATTTTGTGAGGTTTGCAAGCTGCCCTTTTCGGGTAGCGTAGAGGAACCACATCGTGATCATGTGGAGGGGTTTATTGATACAATTGCTGTAGGGGAAACTAGGAAAGTTTCCGATGCAAGAATTACTAGCATACATTTTCCTGTTTTACGTTACTTTGCAATATTTGCTAGTAGATGCTTAATTGGTCGCGGAAACTGTGGCAACCTAAGTGCTCATGATATTATTCTTTTGTGCCATGCCCTGTTTCATGACGACACATTTAGTATGGGCGCTATTGTTGCAAAGCTGTTAAATCTTAACCGTACTAAGGGCCCCATCTTGGGAGGCATCTTCGCCTCGCGCCTCGCTGCGTACTTTAACATACCTATTAGGCATTATGAGAAAGAAGAAAAGTTGTTGCCTACTATTTTTCTAGACTACAAGAGTATGGTTGCACATGATTTCATTGTTAAGAACAAGAAAAAGGAGCTTAACTATAGACTATTATTTGATAAAAATCACCCTGGGACTATTACTTTGCCTGCTCCTTCCTTGTTTGACTTATCTGCAGGCAAGTACCTTGTTCCGCTGGAGGCCATTCACGACAATCGAAACCAGCTACAGAGCCAGAACCGGAACCACAATTTGATCCTTCACGACAGTCTGTTTATCAATGGAATCCGGAGGAGATGACCAGCCAGTGGCAACCCGAGGCTTCATCTCAGTACGACCCCAGTTACAACTTCGGATATCCGCCAGGCTAGCCGTGGCAATAGACCAACTTAGGCCAAAAGCCTAAGCTTGGGGAGTACGTATTTCTCACCGACATTACATTTATGTTCACACACTCATTGCTAGTTGTCGGTGCTCATACTTTTTCACTGTAATATCCATGCTAGTTTATTTTCCTTTTTATGCGTTCTTCTTGTGTGTTTGAAAAACCTGAAGGAAAACCAAAAAAATTAGTTGTAGCTTTTAGCTAGTTTACTTTTCATGTTGTAGTAGTAATAATTAAAAGAAAACCCAAAAAGATTTATTGTTCTTCTTTTGCTTGTTGGGAGCTTTCCCGTGTAAATAGTTTTATTTCTTTTCTTTTCTTTGGGGGTCGAGAGGAGAAGACCATAATGAAAATGTTGAAGTGGCTCTTATATGCATTATTGTTGGTTTAACCAAGAGCCCATATTGCCTTGTCTTCTCATGTTTATTGAATGCTTGCAGATTCCAGCTTAGTCCAATGCACGTGCACTATTATTATTATACACATCGTTCGGTCATGTAAGTGAAAGGGAATTATGACGACATATGATGGACTGATTGAGATGAGAGAAGCTGGTATGAACTCGACCTCTCTTGTTTTTGTAAATATGATTAGTTCATCGTTCCTGATTCAGCCTATTATGAATAAACATGTTTGCAATGACAATTAGAGATTATAGTTGCTTATGCCATGCTTAATTTGCTAGGAGTTTATAATGGTTTACCTTGCGTGCCAACATGCTATTAAAATGGTTGTGATGTGGTATGATGGGGTGGTATCCTCCTTTGAATGATTCAAGTGACTTGACTTGGCATATGTTCACACATGTAGTTGAAACAAAATCATCATAGCCTTCACGATATTTATGTTCATGGTGGATTATATCCTACTCATGCTTGCACTCAATGTTCATTAATTTTAATGCATGTTCATGACTGTTGTCGCTCTCTAGTTGGTCGCTTCCCAGTCTTTCCCTAGCCTTCACTTGTACTAAGCGGGAATACTGCTTGTGCATCCAATCCCTTAAACCCCAAAGTTATTCCATATGAGTCCACTATACCTTCCTATATGCGGATCTACCTGTCGTTCCAAGTAAATTTGTATGTGCCAAACTCTAAACCCTCAAATGAAATTATGTTTTGTATGCTCGAATACCTCATGTATCAACTAGGGCTGTCTGTATCTTCCATGCTAGGCGGGTTATTCTCAAGAGGAGTGGACTCCGCTCCTCACTCACGAGAAAATGGCTGGTCACCGGGATGCCCAGTCCCATGCTTTAAGCAAATCAAATAAAAATAGTTGCAAACAAAACTCCCCAGGATTGTTGTTAGTTGGAGGCACCCGTTGTTTCAGACAAGCCATGGATTGATGCTTGTTGGTGGAGGGGGAGTATAAACTTTACCATTCTGTTTGGGAACCGCCTATAATGTGTGTAGCATGGAAGATATCGACATCTCTCGGTTGTTATGTTGACAATGAAAGTATGCCGCTCAAAATATTATTTATCTCTGCTTTAAAATCGAGCTCTGGCACCTCTACAAATCCTTGCTTCCCTCTGCAAAGGGCCTATCTATTTACCTTTTTGTTGAGTCATCACCCTCTTATTAAAAAGCACCAGCTGGAGAGCACCGCTGTCATTTGCATCCATTACTATTAATTTATATTGGGTATGACTATGACTGGATCTCTTTTACCATGAATTACAATGTTTAGTCAGTCCTTGATCTTTAAAGGTGCTCTGCATTTATGTTTTGCGGTCCCAGAAAGGGCTAGCGAGATACCATCTTGTTATATCATATCATGATTGTTTTGAGAAAGTGTTGTCATCCGAGATTTATTATTATTGCTCCCTAGTTGATTATGCCATTGATATAAGTAAACATGAGACCTAAGTGTTATTGTGGATATGGTTAGTTCATAATCTTTGTTGAAAACTTGAATGCTCGCTTTACATATTTACAACAACAAGAGCAAACAGAGTTTGTAAAAGTTTTTCTTTATCACTTTCAGTTTATCAACTGAATTGCTTGAGGACAAGCAAAGGTTTAAGCTTGGGGGAGTTGATACGTCTCCGTCGAATCTACTTTTCCAAACACTTTTGCCCTTGTTTTGGACTTTGACTTGCATGATTTGAATGGAACTAACCCGGACTGACACTGTTTTCAGCAGAATTGCCATGGTGTTATTTTTGTGCAGAAACAAAAGTTCTCGGAATGACCTGAAACTTCACGGAGATTATTTTTGGAAATAATAAAAAATACTGGCGAAAGAATCACCAGGGGGCCCACACCCTGTCCACGAGGGTGGGAGGCGCGCGTGCCCCCCTGGGCGCGCCCCCTGCCTCGTGGGCCCCCTGGTGCTCCACCGACCTCAACTCCAACTCTATATATTCACGTTCGGGGAGAAAAAAATCAGAGAGAAAGATTCATCACGTTTTACGATACGGAGCTGCCGCCAAGCCCTAAACTCTCTCGGGAGGGCTGATCTAGAGTCCGTTCGGGGCTCCGGAGAGGGGAATCCGTCATCATCAACCATCCTCCATCACCAATTTCATGATGCTCACCGTCGTGCGTGAGTAATTCCATCGTAGGCTTGCTGGACGGTGATGGGTTGGATGAGATTTATCATGTAATCGAGTTAGATTTGTTAGGGTTTGATCCCTAGTATCCACTATGTTCTGAGATTGATGTTGCTATGACTTTGCTATGCTTAATGCTTGTCACTAGGGCCCGAGTGCCATGATTTCAGATCTGAACCTATTATGATTTCATGAATATATGTGAGTTCTTGATCCTATCTTGCAAGTCTATAGTCACCTACTATGTGTTATGATCCGGCAACCCCGAAGTGACAATAATCGGGACCACTCCCGGTGATGACCGTAGTTTGAGGAGTTCATGTATTCACTATGTGTTAATGCGTTGGTCCGGTACTCTATTAAAAGGAGGCCTTAATATCCCTTAGTTTCCAATAGGACCCCGCTGCCACGGGAGGGTAGGACAAAACATGTCATGCAAGTTCTTTTCCATAAGCACGTATGACTATATTTGGATTACATGCCTACATTACATTGATGAATTGGAGCTAGTTCTATGTCACCCTATGTTATAACTGTTGCATGAATAATCGCATCCCGCATAATTCTCCATCACCGATCCAATGCCTACAAGCTTTTCACATATTGTTCTTCGCTTATTTACTTTTCCGTTGCTATTGTTACAATCACTACAAAACCCAAAAATATTATTTTTGCTACCGTTACCGTTACTTCCATACTACTTTGCTACTAAATACTTTGCTGCAGATATTAAGTTATCCAGGTGTGGTTGAATTGACAACTCAACTGCTAATACTTGAGAATATTCTTTGGCTCCCCTTGGGTCAAAACAATAAATTTGGGTTGAATACTCTACCCTCGAAAACTGTTGCGATCCCCTATACTTGTGAGTTATCAGGCACCTGCCCTCCCCGCCGCGTTGGCCGCCGACCACCCGTCCGATGGGTTTTAGGGGCTGGTCCTACGGCGAGGGGTCGGTGTAGCCAGACCCGGGCTCGGGCGCGCTTGTCCGCACCCCCTACCACGAGCCAAAGCTTGCCTCCACCTCCAATGTCATTGTCATCACCTCCATGGCCGTCCAATTCGGCCTCTTGCCCACCCGCACCGAGGAGATCCTCCTCATAGCCAAAACCGCCATTGCCGGGAATCCCTCCACCCCCGGCACCACCTTCCTCCCGCTCTTCCTCGTCGAGGCCGCCGTGGCCGCGTCCTGCATCACGGTCACGCTCGGTGATCTCGTATCCCGCATCGCCTCCCACCACGCCCTTCCTCCCCTCCCTTCCTTCGACTACGAGGCCGCACCTGAACGCGCCGTGCTCAACTCATACAAGCTCACCACCTATGCGCGTGACGAGGGGACGACAGCAATTCTCTCCCAAGTCTTATTTCTCCTTTTCGCGCACCTCCACAGCCGCGCACCCATGCACCTCGCCACCTGCTCCGCCTCCGCGCGCTCGCGCCGCCCCGCGCCGGTTGCTGGCAGCCTGTCGACCGATCTGGCCGCGCGCTGGCTCCACCCGCATCGCCCCGGCCCTTCTCCACCCCGCCTCTAGCTGCGGGAACGCGCGGACGCGGCGACACTCGTGGTGGTGAAGAAAAAATAGATAACATTTATGATCAGTACCAAGTTAAAATAATATTAAACAAAATTTAGACTTGATTTTGTAAATACTTCTAAAAAAGTGTAGACACAAGTATTTTTCATCCGTAGGTATGTGTTTCTCTTCTAAAGCATACTAAAAATGGGCTCAGTATCGTCAATTATTATGCATCCACTAGTAGATGCCAATGTTGGATTGGAATCAATATTCCCCTGTAATGTTGATACGATGGAAGAAGAGTATTTGCCAACAGTGTAATAGGTGACAGTGTATCTATGAAACCACCCAATCAAGGACGGATGATGAAGCCATGGGGACTCTGGATCCTGCAGTTGGGAGGGCGACCAATTCCGGGTCTACGGCCACCGCTGATTCCAATGGACGTTGAGGAAGACAACATGGCGCAAAGGGTGGTGTTGATTCTGTGAGAGGCCGAGGGAGAGGACGCGGAGAAAAGGGCTACGTGTTGATGCTCCACCATTGTTATTACTAGATATGTGTTGTCATTGTTACTATTTTACTTCATTTGCTAAAGGAGGGGAAATGGTTTTCCGTGCTATCTTAAACGGTCACATTATGTGGTGTGCATAGAACAAACTGGAGGTGAGAAAGCAAATCAGAGAAGACCAGTCGAAATCACATACGTACAAAGAGAACTAAAGAAACACATGTGTCAGCAACATAGAAATCAGTAGCAGACCTAAAAAGCAAAGAGAATTGAAGGGCTATGCAGTTTAGTACATGTAACAATAACAATGTACATAGTTATAACACAACAACCCACAATCCTCAAAAATGCACACCAAGACCTCGTAGGAAGAAAAAGTGTGCATACCACTTATCAAGACAGTAAAATAAAGGAAATATCAGTGCAAGTGACATCGTTTCATCCAACTATTTCATATTTTCCATTTTAGGATGAATAAACTTACCATCAAGTGAGTTTATCGTGAGTTTACCATTTCTTTAGCCCATTCATTTTCCCTATTTACCCACTCGAAGATACCACCGCTCACATATGTAAACTCTGTTTGCCAACAAAATTGTGAGCTTTAGGAAACATGGGATTTATAGTTTTCTGATAGTTGTTGAGCATGTTTGTTCTAAGTAGGAGCTCTGCTTTTGCTATGTGAGGAATGATTGAGATGAGGACCTCGTCTAAGCAGCAAGGAGTGATGGCGGGAAGGGAGCCGTTTGGGCTGCATAGCTATTAGCTCACATACTCCATAGTCCTTTAACCCCATGCAAAGCATGTGCATGATCTACAACCCAGATGACAATCCCTGCTTCCTTCAATAGAGCTCGGGTCGCTAACCTCTGCATGCATGTTGGTTGCGACGTAGCTGCTGCGGGAGGCAATGGTGCCCTGATGTTCCAGGTGAACATGAGGAGGAGGCCGCGAAGAAGAGCATCCGGCCAACAAAATACGGTGATGACGACTCCATGTCGCTGGCATTGGAACATGTTCCCAGTCCCATAGACCCAACGATGGTGGCGCCCGATGAGTCCGAGCCTTTTCGCCGCCTGCTATTAAATCGATGGCGGACGGCAAGATGGCAGCGGTATCAGTGGGGATGAAGGAAACAAAGATAGCAAAAAATTAAAAAATGTAAATATAAACTAAAGGAAGGATAGACTGAATTCTTTTATACTTCTAAAGAAAGTGTAGACATGAGTATTCATCTTCCATAGGTATGTGCTCCTTCTCTAACAAGATACTTATGCTTCCAGTGAGTAGATGCAAATGTTGGATTGAAATCAAACCTATAGTCGGTACTCACCATCACTATTGATTCTGACAGAAGAAGGAGATTTGCCGCCGCTACAACACGTGACGTTGTATCCGTGAAATCACCCAAGTAGGATGGATGAGGAAGCCATGGGAACTCTAACCCGCAGATGGGAGTCGCTAGATCTAGGGCCAACGGTTCACAGACTCCCATGGATAGTGAGGAAGATAACATGGTGGGAGGGCAACATACCGGTGTGCTATGAGAGGTCGGGGGAGAGGACGTGGAGGAGAGGGTGGCGTGTTGTCGCAGCCTCGATGTTATTACTGTTGATGCATTGTCGCTATTATTTCCTTGTGGAAGGCAGAGAAAACGTTGGCGTGCCTTCTAGAAGGGTCATGACGCGGTGAGATAAAGAAAAGGAATCGACCGAAGGTGGGAAAAATCACAGAACACCGATATGTACCGAAGAGAAGCAAAGAAACACGTGTCAGCAGCACAGAAATCGCCAGCGAACCCCTAAGGTCGAAGAGAATTGAAAGGCTATATGGTTCTGTACATGTAATTTAATAATGTAGTTACTGCACAAAATCTACGATCCCAAAAGCAAATTAACCATGTTTACCCGGCAAAAATACATAGGAACATGAAGAGAAAAAGAAAGTGGGCATGCCACTACCATTTGTCAAGCCAACAAAGGAAAGAAATAGCAACGCAGCCACTGTTCTTTCCTTGCGGGGGGGTGGGGGTTAGAGAAAGTACTCGGCCCGCCTTCACGAAGGGTCAAAACGTGGTGGAAAACCGAGCGGAGGTGGGAAAACAAATTGCAGAACATCGGTGCATACGAAGAGAGGTAAAGAAACACGCCTATCAAGAATTGCCACCAGACCCGTAAAATCAAAGAGAATTGAAAGGTTACATGGTTTTGTGCCCGTAATAATGTAATAATGTAGTTATCACACAAAAATCTACCCTCCCAAAAGAAAAACATCAACATTATTACCCCACAATAAAGCATAAGAACCTAGTGTATTAGGGAAGAAAAAAAGAAAGTGTGCACACCGGTTTTCTTTTGTCAAGCCGTCGAAAGAAGGGAAATGATGTGCCAGTGCCATATTCCGGGTCCCCATGTACGCACGCACCGGAAAAGGAGCAATGAATGCACACAGAGCGTATTCACCGCGCATTCCCCTCCCCTCTTCCTCCTGCCACGCCGAGGTCTAATAACAGTGCGAGTCCCACTCACGACTCCCTCCGTCTACACAGACCCCCTACCCCAAACAAGCCAATGAGTGCACATTCGTGTTTCGGTTGTATGGACATTGTTTATAGGAACCTAGTTGCTAAGCTAAAGTTTACTTGATTCCAAATATTCATTTGGTTGCTCTTGTCCAATTACCTTTTGCTCTTCTGATTTGGTAATAACTGTCATTGATGAATGACCCCACTATGAGTTGCAGGTCCTATATAATATTTTGGTTTAGTGCACCAATCATTCACCTTAAAGATTAAGCTATTAAGGGAAGGTAGCCAGACTACTTGCATTTCAGTGATATTGTTCCCTATTTTGAATATCATGGATGGCCTTCCATGGGATGTGTTGGGGATATTACCGCTGGGCGTAAACCGGCCAGGAGAGGCCGGGTTAACCTCATAAGTAGTTCATCTGTATCTGAAGCCCATGAAGACAGACGGTGACGCTTCATGAAGGCCCAGGGCCCAAAGCCGGTTTAAGGCCTGTAGACACAAACCGGCGTTGATATGTAAACTTGTGTTGTAAGATAGAAGTAGCAGAGACCGAGCCGGACACGATTATGAGCCGGCCTCGGAGTCTGTAAACCGACGGGCGTCAACCCATGTATATAAGGGGACGACCCGGCAGCGGTTCAAGGAGAACAGACAACAACTCGAGACTCAGGCAAAGAGTATTCGCTCCCTGGTCATCGAAACCCCATCAATTCCATCACAACTAGACGTAGGCTTTTACCTTCATCGTAAGGGGCCGAACTAGTATAAAACTCTCTTGCGTCCCTTGTCCGCTTTAACCCCTTTAAGCTAACCCGTAGCGATGGCTCCACGACTAAGTCCTTTCTCTAGGACATCTGCCGTGACAAAACCACGACAGTTGGCGCCCACCGTGGGGCTATCGCACGATGGTTTCAAGTTCTTGGAGGGAAACTTCGAAGGACTCAAGGGTTACGTTGTGGGCCAGATGACCAAGAGTCGTCGCGGCAAGCTCTACATCGACGATGCAGGCTGGGGCCCCGAGGCCGGCTCAATCGAGTACGGGTACCGGGTCCCCTTTGGTGGCATACACGTTTTCATTGGCAAGATCGGTCAACCGGGCCCTGAGCCGGACATCTGCACCAACCTCGTCGAAACGGCTCAGCGTGCGAGATCTGCCCGGGTCAAGCCTATCATGAAGTGTGCCTTCGTGGGAGTTATCCATGGAGGGGAATCTGAGGATAGATCAGAATCTGGTGGTGAGACCGTCGTTTATTCCGGCGACGAGTCATCGACCGGAGAGACCAAGTCGTTATATCAGTTACAAGATGGCCGGATTGGGGGATGTTCCGATGGCGACAATATTCCGGACCCCTTTGATCTGCCAAACCGGGTTGCGATCTTCATGGCCGGCACGCAACCAGCGCTCCACTACAAGAAATGTGTTAATCCATGACGGATTCGAACTGTCACATATGTGTGCAAATCTGTCATGGCAGGTCGTCCTTGACGGATTTGAAATTCGTCATGTATATCGCGTCATAATTTGACCACCATGCACTCCATGACGGATCCCCAAAGCCGTCATGGATCCGTGACGGTTCTTGACCATCACGATTTACTATCAGATAACGACGTTAATCATGCATTCCACGTCATCATCTGACATGGCGGTCAACATGGACCTGACATGGCAGCCCATGTAGTAGTCGGCCTAATCAGAGTTTTAGCCCAGTAAATTTCACCTCTATCTAAGACCATCGGCCCATCATAAGAATTTTGGCCCATTAAATTTCCGATCCGTCCAAGGCCCACTAATTTTAATTGAGACATTAGCCGATCCATTTGTTTCTCTTGGTCCATGGAAACTTTAGTCATTAAGATTTTTTTTGATTATATATGCTCATTGCCTTATAGATAAAAAGGAAAATTGCATAAACATACCAGATAACTAAATTTTATTTTTACCAAAAGGAAGAAATACACAACCAAAAACTTGGAATTACAGTTTTTTTCCCCTAGATCTGGCCTACTATTTTGCCCGGAGATATTCTGGAGCCACCGCATCAAGCGCCGCCCAGCCTTCGCGGGACATCAATCGGAGTTCAACGCCATTGTTTTTCACGCACAGATCTGGCAAAGTTCTTTAAAAAAATTACAAGAAAAAGCACCACCAGAGACACCCATAGCGAGGCGTTTGTTGCTGCTGCTCATGTGGGAAGGCGCCGATGTGGGGGCGTCTCCTCCAGGAGGAAGTGGCTAGCCAGCGGTGGCGTTGGATCCCGCGAGTGGTATCACATCGTCGAGGTGGCCGACGACCCAAGCGAGGCGCAGAAGTAGGAACGGGGCGCTGGCATCCGGATCTAGCCGGATCCCGACGAATTGAAAGGAGAGCGACTGCTGGGAGGTGAGCTCGGGCGATGCCATGGGCGGTCGGCCTCCATTGCTGCAAGGAGGAGAGAGATTAGAGAGGAGAACATAAGAGAGAGAGAGAGAGAGAGAGAGAGGCGGCGCAAGGCGCGGCTCACCGGCGTGCTGTGGTGGGAGGTGCGGGCGGCGGCCCTTCGCGCGGATGGCGGCGTCCGACGACTGCGAGCTGTGGATTTCCTCGGGCATGGCTGCTGCTGGCATGTTTGTGTGGCTGTGTGAGAGGATAAGAATCAGGGAAAGTACAGATAGAGAGTAGAAGGAGCAGGGACCGTTGGATCAGCTAAGGATGGACGGTGGAGAGGCGTGATCCGTGGGAGGTCTGGTTCAGCCAATCAGAAAGCAGCAGGCTAGAAAATATCTTCTACTACTATAAAAAGGCCAGTGTGTGTTTAGATTAAAACTGTATCTTAATACAGTGGTTTTGTGGCGTTAGAAATGTAAATGAGGTCCTTGTTCAAATCCAACGTACGTACTACTATTTTTGTGGCTTTCTTTTCCCCCCCTTATTTTAGCTTTATTTTACTAAATTTAATTCGTTCTTGGACATCGATAAATGAAGTGGAATCTATTTCTTTTGTACTTTATTTGAAGACAAACGTCTTAACATTTTTTCCAACATGAACTTTCATGCGTTTCGGAGTTCGTTTGCATTTCAAAATTTAAAAATAAAACTCCATGTTTGAGACGTATCAGATTTGGCTCGCAAAGAAATATCCATAAATAATACGAAAAATCATCCAATATGACAAGGTAATAATTATAACCGGAAAAGCTAACAACTGTCGATGTCCATAAATCGCAGTGGACTAATTGAAAAGGCGCGGTGGCGAAGCATGTAGAGGTGGGTAAGGGGAGGCGAGTATGTTTGCCAAGTTGGCATGCAGTACAAAGCATGGAGTCATGGACATCTTTATTACATGAGTCTAAGAAATCAAGGGGGAAATGAGCTAAAGTAGATGAGCTGGGGTGGCCAAGTCCGCGACAAGTTGGACAGCTCGACGGTGAGGACCATCGGGGAGGAGCGACCATTACTGCTTGAAAACGGATAGAGATCACCTCCACTATTGCACCTAAGAGAAGGGCCTTGCTGACCAGATCCTTCACGAAAAAACCAGAGGGTCAAATTTCACAGAAACAAAGTTTTCATGAGTAAATTGTCGGACTAAAATAAGGTTCTTAACGATATTAGGCGAGAGAAGGATTTTAGAAAGATGAAACGGGCGAGAGGGGAGGAGAGCGCTACCGATGGCAACAACAGGAAGGCGGGCCCCATTACCCACTGTTATGGAACGAGAATCAAACGCTAATGGGTAACGAGACAAGGTGAGGCTACCTGATTCCCCGGTGACGTGAGACGCAGCTCATGTGTCCACTATCCACTTTAGCGCCGGGGGAAACACGACGTATGGAGGGGCGGCATACGAAGGGGCGGCGTACGGAGCAGGCGGCGTGCCAGAGTACATAACCGGGTACGCCTGCATTGGCGCACCAAGTCGGGACCCAAGGATGCCTGCAGAGTTTGGGGGCACCCAGGGCGCACGAGGGGGTGGGAACGACGCACCCCATGGGGTCGAAGTACCCAACCCAAGGGTGCTGGCCAGGACCGTCGGACGCCTCATCGCGCCCGCCGCCGTTTCGGCCACGTCCGCTGTGGCCACTGCCACCACGACGACAATGCACATTGAGTTCGGGGTTGAGTCTTGGCACCCTCGAAATTAAAAAACAGAAAATTCCATGTGTTGGGGTTGAGTCTAGGCACCCTCGTGTTTCGAATTCATTTCATTTTCTTGTATAAGGCCTAAACGCAGACTCGAGAACATTAGTATGTTTTTTCAACCCAATTTTGCCAACCTTTTACCACTTGAATTCAAATTTGAATTATATTTGTTAAATGTGTAGAAATGCACTTAATGGCTTAAATGTAGCAAACAGATTCGGAAAGATGCCAAATTTTGACATAGGTTTAAAATAAGTAATAGAAAATAACCAAGTATAAAAATAGAGTGGAGAAAAGTTGACATGGATTTGTAGCTCCTGCCATTCTCACACTCTTCTACTATGCATTTCTGGCCATTATTTCACACATTTGCAGCTCAAAGTCAAGTTATATTCATTAAACGCCTAGAAATATAGCAAACAGACGTCAAACAATATCAAATGATATCATTTGTTAATATTTTAGTATTAAATTAATTTCTAGCTATAATAGTTAATTTCCTAATCTTACCAATAATTTGCATCTCTTTTATTTAAATCAATTTGTGCACTTTATTTATTGAAAAAGATTTCCCATTCAATTAATTCCCAGGCCAAGCTCACGGTTTTTGTTTTGCTCCAGAAAAACTCAAGTTTTTCTTTGTGTTTCTATTATTGGTTTTATGTGTTGCACATTTTTCATCATTTTTTTGGTTTTTGTTTTCTGTTCATTTTTTATTTTAATCTTTTATTCAATTTCATTTTATTTTAGAAAAATACATGTGTACTTTGTCCAATAGACGTTGTACATTTTTTGTATGCACAAGCAGCATTTTTATACACGTTTAACACTTTTTAAATACATGACGATTTTTTTCAAAATAGATGTCTGAATTTATTTCTCAAAAAATGTTAACCATTTTTTTAAATACAAGTTGCCAAGTTCGAAGGTGCTAACCGCTTAAAATTTATGTGTCAGGTTCGAGTTCCATTAATGTGGTGTTCTCGTTTTAATTAAAATATGCGGCATACCCCTATAAAATTGTCACATCTACTATAATACATACATTTTCTTTTGTAGGGGTTTCAATAATTTTTTAGATGATTTAAATTTTCTATGGTTTAAATGAATTTATGTGTGCTTACTGGAGGTAGTGCAATTTGTTGTATATGTAAGTCAAATAAGGTTTAAACATTTCAAAAAAGATATTTAAGGAATTATGTTTTATTTTAGCTCATATCCAAGAAATAGATGAAAATGTCAAAAGATACTTAGGGATAACTTCACTTCTAGTTGCAACCTATTAGAAAAAATGATAATACTATCAAAATATGGTAGACAATTCTTCCAAATGGGCATGGAACAATGTTATTGATTCATAAGATGGGCACAATTTTTTTAGGAGATTTCGTGAATGTTTGCTATACATTGACGTTAAGTCGTACAGTACATAACTATTGTTGTCTTTTCGCAAAAAAAAACATATTACTGCCTACACGTGAAAAGTACTACAAATATCTTGAAAAAAAACAAGGCTCGTTGTATGTAAGAACTTGGCTTGTTGGAACGTAGAGATTAGTGCTACGTGGTTCAAATCCCTGTTCAATCACCTTTTTTTTATACTAAACAACTTGGCTAGTTTTATCTGTAAGTAAGACCTTAAAAAGGCATTTAACAGAAACATAGATAATACCCTAGCGGTAGCGACCTAGGTATCTAAGCGTGAGGTCCCCTAGTTCAATGCCTTCTGGCAGTTTTTCCTTTTTTTAATTTAAAGATAAAGGTTTATTAAAGAAACCACACAGTTTTTCTCTCTGTAAAAATATACTTAGCGCGGCCCAACGTCGGGACGACACAGCAGCAGTAGTCCTTTCCCATGTAAAAAGAGAGCGCCAATTAGGAGAAGCGACGCTTGCTATAGCGCGACCAGGGCTAGCCCACGAAGGGGCACCGCACAAAATGGTGATAAAAATGCGTGAAAAACATTCCAAAAATTACGTTACAGCGACAATTCAAACTCGCGACCTGCACTACCTACATTTGTTCAGCTAACCACTAGGGCATGTCTATGCAACTGACAAAATGCAGCGCTAACACTTGAAAAAACTTCCATAGCCGCTCATATATGATTTTCTTTAAGAAAAATGAAACTTCACAAATTTCGGAAAAGGTGCATGAACATGAAAAAAACGTTGCCCTATTCAAGAAAATTTCAATGATTTTGAAAAAAGTTCATCAAATTTTTTTAAAGAAGTGCACAAAAAATTAAAAAATGTTCATCTAAAATTTAAAGAAAATTTCACCAATTCAAAAAAAGTTCCTCATTTTTAAAAAATTCAAAAAAATTAAAAAAGTTCATCATTTTTAAAAAAAAGGTCATCCAATTTAAGAAAAGTTCATCCAATTTCAAAAATGTTCATTGCATTTGAAAACAATTCATAGATTTTGAAAAAATTTCATCAAATTTGAAAAAAGGTCATCGAATTTGAAACAACATCGTCATTTTTTAAAAGTAGTTCAGGGAAAAAAAGTTCATAGATTTTGAAAAGAAAAGTTCATCAAACTTGAAGAACTACATCATCGATTTTGAAAATGTTCATGTATTTTAGAAAAGAAAAAACAAAAAACGATGAGGGAAGAAACCAGGAAGAAGAAGAAGAAAAGAAGAAACAGATAACGAAAATGGAAAAATGGAAAATGAAAAAAAGGAAAAGGAAAAGGAAAAGGAAATAATAATTGAAAGAAAAAGTTGAAGCTTATTAGATCCTGTTGTGTGGCAGGATGGTTATACTATCGAACCTCAGTGCGGGAGGTCTCGGTTCGAGTCGCGATGGCACGCTTATTTTTTGTGGAATAAAGTACACAGCGGGACGTCCCAGTGCGGTGCGCTGCAGGCGCCCGTTTACAGAATACACATTAACGGGCGTCTTAAATGATGTGCTCCGTATATATAATCAAGCCATGTCTTGCAAATATAATACCTAATCAAAATCACAAAAAATAATGAATAATTTACCATTAAAAATGTATAATTCCTCATCGAACAATAGCAGCCCAACCTCGAGACAACACTACAGCAACAGTCCTTTTACCCCCCTTAAAAAAGCCACGTCGGGACATGCAGCAACATCAGCACTCCGTTTTCCTAAAAAAACACCAGAAGGCCGCCCGTGATGATTCAACAACTTTGAAAAAACTAAGGCTTATATATGTGGGTCGAACACGCGTGACACATCAGCATGAGCTATCCATGACGGTACGTTTGGTGTAGTACTGGTCGACTCATGACGGTATCCATGACGGCTCATCATAAGGGCGCCATTGTCGCTGGTTTTGTTCTCGTCGCATTAATCTGTGACGGATTTCATGACGAAGAAGAAGAATCCGTCATCGATCATGATGGTTCCTGAGAACGTCATGAGAAATCCGTCATAGATTAACACATTTCTTGTAGTGTCCACTCTTCGACCGCAGCGGCGATGATTTCCGGATCGGCAGCGGCGGCGGCGGCCGGGGCAGGAGGCCCTGTGCGACCGCCAGCTCAGGTTGTATCTGATTTGTTTGATGTGTTGGCAACGCTGATGGCGGAGGTTAACCCGGCGGATCGGGATGCACACAATGCGGAAATCGCGAAAGTAAAAGATCAGATCACCCAGGCCAAAGCCGACTTAGCAGCTGAGGATACCAGGATAGCCGCGGAGCGGGCCGCTTTGGATGCACAAGCTTACCGGATTATGCTGGATCAGAGTGTGTCGAATGAAGTCCTGAAGAGGAGGCATCGATCTCGCTTGCCACCGGTTTATGACGCTAGAAATCTCTTTAACACCCCAGGAGCAGGGACCAGTAATCCGCCGGTGGTAAACCGGGCGGAGGCACCGGGGGCAGGGGCGCCGGTTCAGCCACGTTTGGCGGATCCGCCTCGTCAGAACAACATTGTGGCACCACATGTCCCCATGCCACCAGGTCACTATTCTAACCCGATGGGCAACATTGCCACTGCCGCTTCACGGCTGGCGGCCATCCCGATCGAAGGCGATTCTCCAGCAGCGGTCGAGACGCGTCGGGTTAAGGAGCTTCTTCAGACAGCCTTGGTTCAACAGGAGGCTTGTTCATATAGTCGCGATCGGATTCATTCCACTCCCCGTCCAAGCCGGAGTTACAGCAGGCGTATGGATGAACCGGCAGTATCAAGCAATGCGCGGAACCGTGATCCGCCCCGTGTCCATAACCCGGCGGGTGGTGCTGGTGACGCTCAGGAGGTGGTGGACCGGGCTCGGGCACGCAGAGAGGCCGAGTTAGATGCGCAGCACGAGGCCCGTCAGCTTACTCCGGTTCGTCCAACCACATCGGTGGAACCAGGAGTTACCTCTAGTTCATTGGGAGTGCCATGTCTTGTCCCAGCGTTGCGCAATTTGCGCCTGCCCAAGGATTTCAAGGGCCCGCGCAAGGTGCCGAATTACACCCCCGATTATCCCCTGAAACATGGGTCGAAAGCTATGAGATGGCCATGGAGATGCTGGACGTGGATGACGCGGCATGTGCGAAGTACTTCACCATGATGCTAGAAGGAACGGCCCGCACTTGGCTAAAGAGCTTACCGGCTAATTCTATCAGGTCATGGGCCGAGTTGAGAGCCTGGTTTATTCAGAATTTCAAGGATACATGCAAGCAGACCATGTCAATTGTGGACTTAGATGCCTGTGTCCAGGAGGAAGGGGAGTCAACAACCCATTGGGTGCGCCGGATTTCGGAGATTTTGCACTCATCGGACCGCATCAACGCTGACACCGCAGTTTTAACATTGGAAGGCAATTGCCGGTTTGAACCCCTGAAGTTGAAGTTGGGACGGCTCAAACGTCATTGTAATGACATGGGAACCCTCATGGCTGCACTGGTGAAGTATGCCGACTCTGATAGTACCAAGGATCCCGAGTCTGATGATGATAAGACAGGGAAGGGAAAGTAGAGCGGCAACGCCAAGGGGCAGCACCCCAACCCGGCGGGTCATGGAAACGGCAGCAAGCGTAAAGCGGACCACGGTTTAGACTTTGTGGCTAACACTAATACGCACGACAAAGGCCAGCGGCGTAAGGGTAAACCGCCCCGGCGCAGTGGAATGCCAAATCCTAATCCGGACCGTTTGTCGTATCTGTTGAACCAGCCCTGTCCAAAGCATG
Source organism: Aegilops tauschii subsp. strangulata (assembly GCF_002575655.3). NCBI lineage: Eukaryota > Viridiplantae > Streptophyta > Magnoliopsida > Poales > Poaceae > Aegilops > Aegilops tauschii. The sequence continues at coordinate 506,154,533 of NC_053038.3, forward strand.
GGACGAAGGAGGAACCGTCCACACACCTCTGGAAAGATTGTTACATCATGCAAGAGTTCAAAAATTCTGATTCTTTCCGGTATGATCATGGATTAGGAGGCGGTTCGGGCTCTGGCTCTCATGGGCAGGGTTATGGCGGAGGAAATTCCGGTTCAGGATTCCATGGCAATCAGGGTGGATATAACAATCAAAGTAATCAAGGTAACCAAGGTGGCTATAATCATCAGGGCAATCAGCAGCAGCAGCAGTCGGGTTACCAGAGCAACCCGAAGCAGTTGAATAGCGGACAGTATCATGTCTTCACCACTAGCTTGGACAAGCGCGATCAGAAGCTTCATAAAAGGGTGGTGAATGCCGTTGAACCGGCGGTGCCCCGTTATTTGCGCTGGTCCGAGTAGCCGATTGTGTGGAGTAGAGAAGATCATCCACCCAGGGTTGACAATCCGGGTCATCTGGCTCTGGTGGTGGCACCTCAGGTGGGAGGTTATAAGTTCATTAAGGTACTCATGGATGGAGGGAGTAGTATCAATATCCTTTATATGAAACTTTCCGTCGCATGGGGCTAACAGATAAAAATCTTAAACCGTCCAATACGGTGTTCCATGGTGTGGTGCCTGGTAAGTCGGCATATCTTGTTGGTAAGATAGCTCTGGAGGTGGCTTTTGGAGATGAGCATGACTCGAGATCAGAAACCTTGACCTTTGAAGTGGTGAAAATCAGAAGCCCGTATCATACCCTATTTGGACGGCCAGCTTATGCTAAGTTTATGGCACGACCTTGTTATGTCTATCTACAGCTCAAGATGTCGGGTCACAAGGGAACTATAACCGTGCATGGAAGCCGCAAGATTGCTCTGGAGTGTGAGGAAGGTGATGCGGCTTATGCAGAGTCGGTTTGTACAACAGAAGAGTTGAAGTTTTACAAGGACAATGTTGATCCGGCAGATATGACTTCGTTGAAGAAACCAACTACAGCGCATCATCCGGCCCTGAAGTTTAAATCGGCTAAGGAGACTAAACTTGTTGACTTCGTGCCTGGCGATTCGTCCAAGCAGTTTAGCATCAGCACTAACTTGGATCCGAAATAGGAAAGCGCGCTCATCGAGTTCATCCGTGAGAATCGGGACATCTTTGCATGGAAGCCTTCTGACATGCCTGGTGTACCGAGAGAACTCGCTGAGCACACTCTCAATGTTGATCCTAAGTATAAACCGGTCAAGCAGTTTCTCCGCCGGTTCAATGAAGAAAGACGCAAAGCTATTGGAGAAGAAGTAGCTAGGCTCTTGGTGGCTGGATTTATCGTTGAAGTATTCCATGCTGAGTGGTTGGCTAATCCGGTGCTGGTCCTCAAGAAGAATGGCACTTGGCGTATGTGTGTGGACTCCACAGATCTCAAAAAAGCTTGTCCAGCAGATCCTTTTGCCCTTCCCCGTCTTGATCAAATTATTGATGCTACGGCGGGTTGCGAGCGTTTAAGCTTTTTGGATGCATACTCTGGTTATCATCAGATCAAAATGGCAGTTAAGGACTAGGAGAAGACAGCCTTCATAACTCCCTTTGGAGCCTTCTGCTATGTGTCCATGCCCTTTGGGCTCAAGAGTGCCCAGGCGACTTATCAAAGGTGTGTGCAGAATTGTCTGCATAAACAGATCGGCCGCAATGTTCACGCCTATGTGGATGATACTGTGGTAAAATCAAGGAAGAAGGAAACATTGATTGATGACTTGAAGGAAACCTTTGATAACCTGCGAGTTTATAAAATGATGCTTAATCCGGCCAAGTGTGTCTTTGGTGTACCTGCAGGCAAACTCTTGGGATTTTTGGTGTCTAACAGGGGCATTGAAGCTAATCCAGAAAAGATCAAAGCCATCACCTCCTTGACTAAACCGAAGTGTATCAATGATGTTCAATGCCTGGCAGGCCGGATTGCCGCGTTGAGCCAGTTTGTCAGTCGCCTTGGCGAGAAGGCCATCCCTTTGTATCAGATGCTGAAGAAAACGGATAACTTCGTCTGGAGTGACGCTGCTAATGAAGCATTTGAGGACTTAAAGCGGCAGCTGGCTAATCCGCCGATTCTCGCTGCTCCGGTTGACAAAGAACCATTGTTGCTATATGTGGCAGCTAACGCTCGGGCTGTTAGTGTGGCTATTGTGGTGGAGCGCAAAGAGGCAGGAAAGGAATATCCGGTTCAGCGGCTGGTTTACTATATCAGTGAGGTACTCATTGAGTCCAAGAAGAGGTACCCGCACTGGCAAAAATTGGTGTATGGGGTTTTTATGGCAAGCCGGAAGCTTAAGCAGTATTTCCAAGGTCATCCCATCACGGTGGTCAGCTCTGCTCCTTTGGGAGATATAATCCAGAACAGGGAAGCAACCGGCCGGATTGCTAAGTGGGCTATCGAGCTCGGGCCTCACGGGTTGAAATACATGCCCCGAACGGCAATCAAATCTCAGGCACTTGTGGATTTCATCAATGATTGGACAGAGTTACAAGCGCCAGAAGAGAAGCCGGATCATACTTATTGGACTATTCATTTTGATGGGTCCAGGCAATTGGAGGGCTCGGGGGCTGGAGTCGTATTAACTTCCCCACGAGGTGATAAGTTTTGTTATGTTCTCCGTTTAATGTTCCCTTGCACTAACAATGCAGCTGAATATGAGGATTTACTCCATGGTCTTCGGATGGCTAAGGAGATGAATCTCAGCCGAGTTAAGTGCTTCAGTGACTCGGATCTGGTGGCTCAACAAGTGTCCGGCACTTGGGATTCCAAGGACCCACTAATGGCAGCATATCGTCGTGAGGTGGACATTGTTGCAGGTCACTTTAAAGGTTATCAGGTGGATCATGTGGACCGGCGGAAGAATGAAGCGGCAGACGCTTTAGGCCGCCTGGGTTCCCAACGTAAACCGGTTCCACCTAATGTCTTCGTGGATGTTTTGCATAATCCGTCCGTCAAGCTTCCTGGTGAAGAGGATTTGGCTGTTCCTGATCCGGAGGCTCAGTTGGTGGCGGCTCTTCATGTTATCCCAGATTGGACGGTTCCATATCTGGCGTATATAAACCGGGGCGAGTTACCAGAGGATGAAACTTTGGCCAAGCAGATAACCCGGTCCAAGTCCATGACTATTATCAATGGAGAGTTACATCATTGCAGTGTGACAGGGGTGTTTCAACGCTGTGTGTCTCCTGAGGAAGGCCGTGAAATTTTGCGTGAGATCCACGAAGGAGATTGTGGTCACCACGCCGGTTCAAAATCTTCGGTGGCCAAGGCGTTTCGTCACGGGTTCTATTGGTTGACAGCTCATGCTGATGCCGAGGACTTGGTCAAAAGATGTGATGGCTGTCAGAAATTCTCAAGACGCGCTCATGTACCGGCTCAAGAATTGAGGATGATTCCAATCACCTGGCCGTTTGCAACTTGGGGGCTGGATATGGTTGGGCCTTTCAAGAGGTCCAAGGACAAGAAGACCCACCTCTTGGTGGCGGTTGATAAGTTCACGAAGTGGGTGGAGGCAGAGCCAGTTAGTAAGTGTGACGCGGCCACGGCGGTTCAATTCATCAAAAAGGTGATCTTCCGGTTTGGCTTTCCACACAGCATTATAACAGACAGTGGTACCAATCTGTCAAAGGGTGCCATGAAGGAGTTCTGTCAACGTGAGCACATCCGGCTTGACGTATCATCAGTGGCTCACCCCCAGTCCAATGGTCAAGCGGAGAGGGCCAATCAAGAGATCTTGAGAGGCATTAAACCCCGGCTTATGGTTCCTTTGCAACGGACGCCGGGTTGTTGGGTTGAGGAGCTACCTTCAGTGTTATGGAGCATCAATACCACACCCAACAGATCGACAGGATACACACCGTTCTTCATGGTTTATGGAGCGGAAGCGGTTCTTCCTAGTGACATCCGTCATGACTCACCTCGTGTAGCGGCATACGTTGAAGCTGACAACGAGAAGGCACGGCAGGAAGCTCTTGACCTGTTAGATGAGGAGCGTGACATGGCGGCAGCCCATTCGGCGATTTATCAGCAAGATCTGCGTCGTTATCATAGCCGCCGGGTTAGAACCAGAACCTTTCAAGAAGGAGATTTGGTGCTTCGACTCATCCAGGATCAGACAGATATGCACAAGCTATCCCCCCCCTTGGGAAGGACCTTTTGTGGTCAGCAAGAATCTGCACAACGGGTCATACTACCTAATCGATGTTCGAGAGCGCAAAGACTCACGTAAATCGGAGGAGGAGACCAACCGGCCGTGGAATATTGCTCATCTTCGGCCCTACTATACTTGAGCTACAGGCTCTGCTTATGTACATATTATGACATTGTATATATTATGATCAATATAATAAACCGGAACCTCAGCTAAAGCGGGGTATCTGTTGTTTTTCTTACATAATGTGTGGTTACATGGAGCTTACAAAGTGGCGTCTGGTTTACCCCTTGATTCGGCTTCTCAAAGCTTGATATTAGATCACTTGGGGGCTTGGTCGTATCCGAACCATAGCTACACCTCTTGATCGGCGTAATGCCACAGCATCACTTGGGGGCTTGGTCGTATCCGAACCATAGCTACACCTCTTGATCGGCGTAATGCCACAGCATCACTTGGGGGCTTGGTCGTATCCGAACCATAGCTACACCTCTTGATCGGCGTAATGCCACAACATCACTTGGGGGCTTGGTCGAACCCGAACCATAGCTACGCCTCTTGATCGGCGTAATGCCACAGCATCACTTGGGGGCTTGGTCGAACCCGAACCATAGCTACGCCTCTTGATCGGCGTAATGCCACAGCATCACTTGGGGGCTTGGTCGAACCCGAACCATAGCAACACCTCTTGATCGGCGTAATGCCACAGCATCACTTGGGGGCTTGGTCGAACCCGAACCATAGCAACACCTCTTGATCAAATTTGGGGCCTGGCAGCCTGTGAAAAGCCTCGACTACAACGGTTTTATTTGCCTTTTGCTAAGTTTCTTTTTCTTTTGCTAAGATTTGTGATGTTTTCAAACCGGTGTTTATCAACCCGGTTAGGCTGTCAACCACAAGTTGTCAGTACATGACCAAGTTATAATCCGGAGACTATCAGCCCAGTCTGGTTTTGACTCATACTCACCAGTATGGAATAAACCGGTGTTTATCACAACCCGGAACGGTTTTATTGTAAACCGGCATTATATAACAGGAGATACTTTTACTCCGGATTAGGGTTATTGCCCTCATTACAAGGTTGGTCAGCCAACACTATGCCTAAAGGTCACAGGTATCATATATTTCCATATTTGGTTATCTTTTACAACCTTGGTTATAAACCTTGGTCATATATATAGTTGGGTATCATGACCCGCCCGGTGGTAAACTGCCAAGGCGCTTTAAGCTTCTTATCTGCAGGAACAGCTTGAATAAATAGCTATGGATTATGAACATCATATCTCAAGGATGGCGGATTAACACGCATCAGTTGCAGATAAATATGCACGAAGGCATAACAGACCAAGTGTTTTAACTAGCCTATTACAAGGCGCTTCAGTGCCCAAAGGAATAATTGTTTTTCAATAAACATTGCAGTATGGAAGATTAAACCGGCCCCCGGGTTATGATCGCTGAGCAGCTTGACCTGACGGCTGCGGATCATCTTGCACCGGTTCATCTTCTTCGTCTCTACCCAGGGGCTGGAAGTCAACAGTTGTCCAGTCGATCCTAGTTAAAGCTTGGAACACAGCTTCGTCGCTTATAAGGGTGGACGGTTCAATATCAGGGGCATAAGTGTGCTTATGGATTGGAGGGATCAGGTTTTGAGCCTCAGGAGTTGGTGCAGCAACCCGCTTGTTATTGGTATCATAGCTCGCCTGGTAAAATGAAAGATCAGCCTCTTCAGCAAGTTGACAAGCCAGTGGACATACTTCCCGGTTTATGGCGCGGAGATCATCAGTGCCAAACTCGGATCCGTCTTCTTTTAAGCTTGGGTAGCCTTTAGCCACGTCCGTCGGATCAAGATCAGGCACCCATGCTTTTGCCCGGGTTAGTGCGGTCAGAGCGCCAGCCCTTGCAGCAGACCTCTTCAGCTCTTCTATCTGGGCAGGCAGCATAGATAGCCTGTCTAAGGTATCCATGATCAACGTCGGGGGCGGCTTATTGTGAGAAGCGGTGCAGATAATTCGTTGCGCGCCGGTATACAGTTGTTCTATCAGCGTGTAGGCAGCCTTCAGCTTCTTCTAAACATCAGAGCCCAGATGACTAATGCGAGTTCCTGCATCATTGCAAACATCAGTAAACCGGCAACGCATGGGAAGATATGTTGACAATATTAAGGAAAAGATGCTTACCAAACACAGTAGCGGTCATCGCATGTACTTGCCGCTTTACTCCAGTCAGCTCGTCTACCACCGGTTTGAGAGCTGCTTCTGCGTCTTCAGCTCTTTTCTGCAAAGCAGATTTCTCCGTGTTCCAATCCGCCCGCTCCTTGGCGAAGCTCTCCTTTAGCTTTTCCATAGCGGCTAAGGCGCTTGTCAGCTCATCTTTTGCTTTGGATGTTTCAGCCTGTTGGGACTTGATGTTCTCTTGCAGATCAGCGGTTTGGCTTTCCTTCTTGCTCAGCTCCGCCTGTAAAGGGATAGATGAATAATGAGTTAACATTACATATTTGAAGTACCAAGCCCATAACAAGTTATGCCCTTGATACTTGGGGGCTAATGCATGTTTGCTCTTGATCAGAAATTTCTACAAGTCCGAAGCACAATACAAGTATTAATCTTGGCACTTGGGGGCTAATGTGTGTTTGCTCAAAAAGCTGTTGGTATGGGAATTCTTCTACAGTCCCGATTCATCTTTATAAAGTTAAACCGGCCCTTGGGGGCTATACCGGTGAAAGGGCAGTATGGCAAATTTTAAAGAAACCGGTTCATCTTAAAGAGGTAATCCGGTCCTTGGAGGATAAATATGCAAAGATAAGTTATGACAAAGGTCCCGGTTTAGATTGGTATCATAAACCGTCACTTGGGGGCTACTAGGAGTTGATAAACTGCAATTGGACAAAAGAGAAAAACAGTAGTTACCTCATATCGCTCCTTCATCAAGTTTACCAAACTAGCTTCATAGTCACGGCTGGTATACAGACGGTTCAAGAAGCCAGAGTGAATGTCTTGAGCATTGAGATGAGCGTAGCTTGATAAATCGGCATTCCATTTGCCTTTGCCGATAGCAGAGAGATCATCCTTGGCAGTATGCTTTGACAAAGCTACAGGATTGCCAGGAGTGGTGTGGCCAGTACCAGTAATCATAACGTCATCATCTTGTTCATCAGCAGCCTTCACCGGAGTTGGCGGTTTATCAGTGTCCTTAGCTGGACTGACCGGTTTGTCATCAGTTCGGACAGGGCTGGTTGGCCGGTCTGCATGGCCTGTAGTGTCAAATTGCACTTGTTCAGCAAGGAAATCATGGTCTTGAAGCAGCAGATCGTGAAGCATGGCATCAGCATCGGTTTCTTCCAGATCTGGAGTTGTCTCCGGTTCAGCAACTACATTATCATCAGTCGGTTTGTTTAACCGAGCTTTCTTGCTGGGTCTTGGCTTGGCGAAAAGATAGACATAAGGATCAAGTACAGTATGTAAATATAACACATCAAGAATAAAGACATGTGCATAGCTCACCCAGGAATTGTTTTGACGGGTGGAAGCTGTGTGGCCGATGACTCGCCAGATGATGAGTGAGAAGTACCCTGATAATTTGAATCAGACGGGTTAAGAGGCTAGCGAAAACAACCTGCTTTGGGCATGAAGTATCAATGGGATAAGAGACCTCTGATCGGCGTTTCCGAACCGGATTGTTCGGTAAACTGGCGGAGGTAACTACCTGGCCGCTGTGCCGAGTTGTACGGCGAGCTTCGTGCTGCTGCATCTTCAAAAGAAAGTTTGGGTCCAAGTAAGCAAGAGGGTGAGAAAAATTTACTTTCCGGTTTGCTTGACGGATTTTTTTATGTTGGCAGAGGATCTGAATCGGAGGAAAGAATGGTTACCTCTACGTCCTCAGCATGACTGCCTTCAGTGTCGTCCTGATAATAATCATTGTCAATGAGATGTACGAAAAATGAACCAAGAGAGTCAAGTTCTACCTCTGGTTCCGGATTACGCACATCGTCATCAGCTGGTAGATCGGAGGATGCGGTGGTCCTTCTTTTGGCAGGTTTCTTAACAACCTTGGTCTTTGGACGAACTGGCTTGACCGGTTTGTCTTGCGGCTTCGCCGGTTTGTCTTGTGATGGTTTCTTGTTCCAGTACGGATCATCACCCTGTCAGAAAATAATCACACTTTCAGAGAATATTTGGACAGAAGCAAATTCAGATACAAAGGATTATATGAATCTTACAGCTGGTGGTTTGTTGAAAGTGCAGAAAGGGAGTAGTCCGGTTTGGGCACAGACGGCCTCCGGTTCGTTCAGTATTTTCTTTATAGCCTCAGTGACTTCTTCGTCTGTAAGCTGAATGTCAATGTCCCGCTGAGCATCCTTCAAACTCCCCGTGTACTCACACATCAAACCGGGGCGCCGGCTTAAGGGCAGAATGCTCCAGCTTATCCAGCAACGAGCAAGATCAACTCCTGTCAAACCGTTCGCCATGAAGGCTCTAAGCTTTGATAATTGGGGAGCATAGTTGGCCCGTTCTCTTGCTGTCAACCTCTGAGGAAAAGGATGCGTTCAGGGCGGTAACCCGGCAAAGGATTTTCATCAGATGGAGATGTATCCATGCAGTAAAACCAAGTCTGGTTCCACTCTTTGGGGTGACTGTGGAGTTTGGGATGAGGGAAGGTGACTTCCTTCCTTTTCTGAACCGCCATTCCGCCCAGTTCCGTATTGGGTCCATCTGAGAACTCAGTGCGACGGTTTAAGTGAAAGAAATCCCGAAACAGTTCGACTGAAGGTTCCTCTTGCAGATAAACCTCACAAAAGACTTGGAAGTGGCAGATGTTGGTTACAGAGTTAGGACCAATGTCTTGAGGGCGCAGTTGAAAACTAGCCAGTACATCCCGGAATTTTTTTGAACCGGGAGGGCTAAAACCTCGTCCGAGATGATCAGCGAACACGACTACCTCTCCATCCTTGGGTGTAGGAGGATTTTCCGGGCCAGGGACCCTCCAGTGGATGACATCTTTCTTGGCTAAAGCGCCCATTTTAACAAGGTTGTTTAACTGCTCCTCGGTTACTCGAGAGGGAGCCCAATTGCACTCATAGACTTGCTTAGCCATGACAAGGAAAATCTGAAACATGATTATTACCGGTTTAAGATTCACAGTGGACAACTATACAGCGGTATGAGGATACAAGCATATTGGTAAACCGGATTTGGTTATTCGTAAACCGGAGTCTGACAATGGAACAGTGTAATGCATTGACGGTTCAACAGGGGACTAATGGTATCTACCGGGTCATCCTTTTTTTATGAAGTTAAACCGGCCAATCTGGTATTCAAAGTGTGTAAAAGGAAGGAACAAGTTTCACATCTTGCTATGGTAATTTCAGATCTACCGCGCGTAGGAAAAACAAAATATATTCTGACCTAAATTCCAGCGTACTAAAAGTTCACCAAGTTGAGATGAGTTGGATATCAAACAGGTGCGGAAACTACTACCGTGCGAGATCTATATGGTTTAAACTACTACCGCGCGAGATCTATGTGGTTTTTGGATCTAATCCATGGATATAAATAAGGGAAAAGAAGGGCGGCGATGAACACTAATGAACGACAGAAACCCTAAGTGCAGATCTATGATAAGAGGAAGAGGAGACTTACGGAGGCTGTTGAGCAGCGGCGGCGCGCGGAGGAGCTCTGGTACATTCAGGTCGATGCAGCGGCCAAGGTTGGTGCAGCAGTCGAAGGTCGACGGCGGCGGCCGAGGTCGAAGGGTCGGGCGTCGCGAGGTTGACGATGAAGCGAAGAGGCACGAGGGGGAAAATGGAAAGACCCCCCTGGCCCTATTTATAAGGGAGATAAACGACAGACGCGAAAATCGAGGAGCCGAATTTTTGGATATGAGGCAATGACGTCGCCTCGATTGTCGGAGGCTCGTTAATGACAGGTGACGCCACGGCGGTTTACCATGATCCTAGAAGATGATGTCATGGCGGTTTACAAGATTGTGTGAAGATGTTGAAGAAGAAATTTTCTTAAGTATTGAGGATTGACATGAACCAGTTCAAATCAATCTTGGGCCTAATGTTGGGGATATTATCGCTGGGCGTAAACCGGCCAGGAAAGGCCGGGTTTACCTCATAAGTAGTTCATCTGTATCTGAAGCCCATGAAGGCAGACAGTGACGCTTCATGAAGGCCCAGGGCCCAAAGCCGGTTTAAGGCCTGTAGACACAAACCGGCGTTGATATGTAAACTTGTGTTGTAAGATAGAAGTAGCAGAGACCGAGCCGGACATGATTATGAGCCGGCCTCGGAGTCTATAAACCGACGGGCGTCAACCCATGTATATAAGGGGACGACCCGGCGGCGGTTCAAGGAGAACAGACAACAACTCGAGACTCAGGCAAAGCGTATTCGCTCCCTGGTCATCGAAACCCCATCAATTCCATCACAACTAGACGTAGGCTTTTACCTTCATCGTAAGGGCCCGGACTAGTATAAAACTCTCTTGCGTCCCTTGTCCGCTTTAACCCCTTTAAGCTAACCCGTAGCGATGGCTCCACGACTAAGTCATTTCTCTAGGACATCTGCCGTGACAAAACCACGACAGGATGATTTCCCCATGTATTGCTATTGCAAAAAACTATTTGGTGGATTCTGACGGGATAATATTGTAACTTCAAGATGACTTTAGTGACCCTTGATATTGGTATGGTATACTTCTGTCATATCTAGTTGCTTATGACGAAACTAGTGATTATTTAAGGTACCGGAAGTACCCCACTGGTCGTCATGCCAATATATATTCGTTTCTATGCATATTAATTTTCAAACCGGCGGCGGACGGCAAGCCAACATCAGTGTCGGCGGGGATGAAAGAAAAAAGATACTCCCTCCGTCTCAAAATAAGTGTCTCAACTTTGTACTAGCTCTAGTATAAATTTGTACTAAGCTCAAGACACTTATTTTGGGACGGAGGGAGTAGCAAATTTATCAATCAGAAGTAAATAAATGAAAGGAAGTATAGACTAAATTATTTTATATACTTCTAAAAAAAGTGTAGACACAAGTATTCATGTTCCATTGGTATGTGGTCCTCTTCTTAAACCATACTCAAGAGGGCACAACATTGTCAACTATTATGCAATCACTGAGTAGATGCAAATGTTGGATTGCAATCAAACTTGTAGTGAGTACTCACCAGCGAAGTTGATTCCGATGGAAGAAAGAGGTTTGCCACCGGTGCAACAACTAATGTTGTATCCGTGAAACCACCCAACCAAGGAAGGATGAGGAAGCTATTGGGACTCTTGATTCGCAACCGGGAGGTGCTGGGTCTAGGGCATGCGATCCGCTGAATCCCGTGGATATCGAGGAAGTTAATGTGGTGGGGAGGGCGCCGGTGTTGCGAGAGGTGGGGGAAGGGCAATGTGTAGTTGCACCCTCGATACCATTACCGGCGATGCAGTGCCTCTATTGTTTCCTCGCGAAAGGCGGAGAAAACACTCGACGCGCTTTCTCGAAGGGCGACAACGCGGTGCCAGAAAGAAGAAAGAAACCCGGCCGGAGGTGGGAAACCCGGCCAGAAAGAAGAAAGAAACCCGGCCGGAGGTGGGAAGAAGGAAACAGCAACTCAAGTGCCACGCTCTTCCGAGTCCCCACGTACGCGGGCGGGCGCGCGCCGGAAATGGAGCAGCAGATGCATGCACACGGAGCCAATCACTACTAAGGAAAACCTTATACACAGAGGTATAGCAGTAGCGTTGGTCAAGAAAAAATGCTACTGCTACTTACCCGTAGCGCGGGGAAACAAAGGGCGCTGCAACTATTGTGGTAGCAGTAGCGCGTCTACAGGTAAAAGCGCTACTACTATAATTCCCACACTGTTGCCGGTAGGCTAGGAATAGTAGTAGTGATGTTGTGGAAAACACACTACGACTAAGTTCCTTGTAGTAGCGTGTTTCCTGTGGAGAGCGTTACTGCTAAGAAGAAGAAAATAAAATGAAAAATAAATAGAAAAGTAAATAAAAATGAAAGAAATAGAAAAGGATAAAGTAAAAAAATAAAATGTAAAGAAAAACAAAAGTAAAAGAAAAATAAAGCAGAAAGGCATACCGGTAACGCTTTTTTCACAAAGCGCTATAGCTACTCTAGCAGTAGCACTTTTTGTAGGCCAGCGCTATAGCTAAGTTCCTTAAATAAAAAGAAAAGAAAAAGGGAAATAAATAGCTACTTCCTATAGCAGTAGCATGTTTTTTAAACAAGCGCTATAGCTAACTTAGCTATAGCGAGGGGTCCTAATCCAGCGCTACTGCTATTTTGACTTAACCCCGCGCGGGCTCAAAATTTTGTTATGTCCTTTCCCCCATCTCCCCCTCTCCCCCACTCCTGTCGCCGCTGTCGCCCTGCCCGAGCACGCCCTCGACGCCGGCCATCGCCCGAGCCCACCCTCGACCTCACCGCCGCCGCCCGAGCCCGCCCTCAACCTCCGCCGCTCGGGCCCGCCTGAGCCGCCACTGACCGTAAGCCTCTCCCTCTCCTCTCCCCCGCCCTCCTCTCCCTCTCTCTCTGCTAGGGCAAATTTCATATGAACCCTAGATTTGTTCATATGTTGCTGCTGTGATGATATTCATATGAACCCTAGATTTGTTTAGGACAGTAGGAATTTTATTAGCATTTAGGAAATTTGTTTAGCAAATTTTATTAGGAAATTAGCTAGGGCAAATTTTTATGAAACTGCCTAAACAGTAATTCCATTTAGTTTTAAATTAACATAGGGTATATAAATAATAGCATTTAGCTAGGGCATTAACAGAGGGTATATAAATTAGCTATAAATAAAAAACAATAGCATTTAGCTATAAGCAAAAAAAATAACATTTAGCTATAAATAAAACAGTAGCATTTAGCTATAAATAAAAACAGTAGCATTTAGCTATAAAAAACAGTAGCATTTAGCATTTAGCTATAAATTAGCTTTAAAAAAACAAAAGCATTTAGCTATAAATAAAAAACAGTAGCTATGGCATTTAGCTATAAACAAAAAACATAATTGTTTTTCTTTGCAGTAGCTATGGCATTTAGCTATAAATAAAAAACAGTAGCTACAGCATTTAGCTATATATGTCATTGATGTTCATTTCCATATTCCACTATTGTTGATTATATCTTTTATTTACAATTGTTGAATATGATATGATTAATGTTGGCTGAATGGAAAATTGTCGAAGAATATCCGAGTGACCTATGTTTTGCCAGAATGTTGATTTATTTCCGTTCCGGCAAATTTCAGGCGCTCAATTTGTCCACTTTGTAGCAAAGGTCATGCCGAAATTTTCCTTCAATTTCGGCATGACTTGTGCTACGAACTAGGACATATCGAGTGCCAGGGTTTGTAGCAACGGGAATGAATCAACATTCCTGCAAAACATAGGCCTTTTTTTATTTATAGCTTTTCACTTTGCTCGGGGACTTCCTCCCTGATTTGGATGGTTGGCATGACATGTTGGAGTGATTGACGATGACAATGTGGCCGTTTAGTCACTACTTTCTCTATGACGAAACTTTGAATTTATGCACGACGAAACTTTGTGATGTAATTAAACCGTCCTCCACAACTAGCGTAGATCACTCTAGTTAGGGCAGCTTGGGTATGATGAACTTTGTTATTCATGCTTATGATATGTTGCTTCTATTTTTGCTAGCTCGGTCTCTTTCTGTTTCTCAGCTATATATTATGTTGCATATTTATCGAATCATGTGACGATGCAGGTACATAGATCATCAATGGCGAAGAAGTACTACGCCGTGTATGTAGGGAAGGTTCTAGGAGTATACGACGAGTGGCCTAACTGTCAGGCCCAGGTGTACCAGTTTCCGAGCGACAGCCAGAGAGGGTTCGATAGCAGAGCCGAAGCGGAAAATAGTTAGTTTAGGTTCACGCTAGTGCGAGAGAGGGATCCGAACCGGCGCCTCAAGAAGTACTACATTATGTATGATGAGACATGTCAGTTAACTTGTATCGCTATATCATGATTATGATGTGACGACATGATTTGTGTTGGATAATATGATGAGACTATTATGTGTATGATATGATGAGCATATTACATGTTTATGATATGATTAGAATACTATATAAAACCTGTACAAAATTGCTATATAGCAGTGGCACACTAATGGCTATAGATGGAATGGCCACTAATGGCGCACCAGACATGTGGTGCGCCATTGCTATATAGCAGTGGCGCACCATGTCCTAGTGCACCATTAGTGTGAAAGACACTAATGGCGCACCAGACACACGGTGCGCCATTAGTAACAATTTTTTTTATTTTTCCAAACATACTAATGGCGCACCAGGGCACAGTGCGCCATTACTAGTTCTAACTAGTAATGGCGCACCAGCCACATAGTGCGCCACTACTATATATATTTTTTTTTTTGCAAAACTACTAATGGCGCATTGTTCCCTGATGCGCCATTAGTGTCTTTTTTTTGTAAAACTACTAATGGCGCACCACCAGCAGGTGCGCCATTAGTAACCAGGGTTACCAGGGTTACTAATGGCGCATTGGGTGGTGGTGCGCCATTAGTAACCTGGGACGAGCTAGATATTTTGGACAGCCACACCTACCCACTCACTTTCCCCACTTCATTCTCTCCACCTCCTCCTCCAAGCTTGTCTCGGCTGCCTCCTCCTCCTCACCTCATTTGCACCATAAATTCATCCAAATTAAGTGGTTAAATTACCTTTTTTGATAGGTAAGTAAGGGGGAAGCTATCTTTATGTTGTTCTCCCTCTCGAACAACGTGCACATGCACTTTTTATGGCCTAGCTAGATCTATGTATGTTAGTGGTGTTGCATATATGTTTGTGTTTGCAGGTACCGGTATTTGAAATGCGATAGTTGCCAATATTTTGCCGGAATGTTGATTCATTTCCGTTTCGGCGAGAATTTTGGCACTATGCATTCTTTTTGGTCCTATTTTTAGGGAAAGTCATGCCAAATTTTTTCTTGGTTCTAAAATATCGTTTTGCTCTACCCCGCAGGCGACCATGGTCCGCACGACGACCGAAGGCATCATGAATAGGTTTTTGAGCTCCGCGAAAGCCGAGATGCTTGAAAAGAACGAGACGGAGATAAGATGTCCGTGTCGAAGATGCAAGCTAAAGAGCCTTATTGCGGACCCGGATTCCGGGCAGGTGCGGGACCACCTGCTCTTGCGTGGTTTCATGGATGGCTATCGGTGGCAAGGTGATGAATATGACTATGAAGTCGTCCATGGGGGTCGGGCAAGAAATGAGGATGGGCAGCAAGACAACCACCGCGGCTCGGGCGGGCGAGAAGACGAAGAATCTCCAAGAGATGATCACGATGGTGATGCTGTACACAGTCATCATGTAGAAGATGCTGGACATGATGATGAGGAAGATGCAGGAGCAGACGAAGGGCATGATCATGAAGATGAAGATGCCGGCAGAGCAGACGACGATGGACCATCGATGGGCTGGGTGTAGGACCCTCATATTCAAGAGCTGCTTCTCAAGCAGACGGATAACACAAGAGCTGCCGCCCGAGAGAAAGCCAAGCTGGATCAACTGGAGATAGACGCGGTTACTCCATTGTATGAAGGATGCAGGCCCGAGGATACCCGCCTGAAAGTAACGCTCATGGCTCTGGAGATGAAGGTAAAACACAAAATGACCGACGCATGCTTCGACGAGAACATGTCATTCTGGCACGAACGTCTTCCCAAGGGGAACAAGTGCCCGACCAGTTTCGAGGAGGCGAAGAAAATCGTGTGTCCTCTGGATTTACCGCACGTGAAATACCATGTGTGCATGAACAATTGCATCATTTATCGGGACGAGCACGCGGAGTCTACCATATGTCTGGTGTGCGGCGTCACTCGATACAAGAAGAGGAAGAAAGCTCCTCAAAAAGTGGTGTGGTACTTTCCGATCACTCCTCGTCTGCAGCGGTATTTCGCGGACCCTAAGGTAGCAAAGCTCCTGCGTTGGCACGCGGATAGGGAGGAGAAGAAGTGAGAAGATGACGCAAATGATCCGGAGATAAATAAAAAAGACAAGATGCTGAGTCACCCTAAGGATGGGAGCCAGTGGCAAGCGTTGAACTTCGAACACCCGGAATTTGGGAACGATCCAAGGAACATCATGCTGGGCGCGAGCACCGATGGAGTCAATCCGTTTGGCAGCCAGAGTAGCACACATAGCACCTGGCCTGTGTTTGTGTGGATGTACAACCTTCCCCCCTGGTTGTGCATGAAGAGGAAGTACATTCACATGAGTATGCTAATTGAAGGGCCGAAACAACCAGGGAACGACATCAATCTGTATCTAGGGCTGCTGAAAGAGGAGCTAGACACGTTGTGGAAAACGCCAGCCAATACGTGGGACGCCGCAGAGAAAGAATATTTCCCTATGAGAGCCGCACTGCTCACGACGGTGCACGACTATCTCGGTTTCGGATATCTCGCGGGGCAGGTGGTCCACGGATTTTCTGGATGCGTCAGGTGCATGGATGACACAACGTATCGCCAGCTAGATAGAGATCCCGGGTCTTTGAAAACCGTGTTCATGGGACATCGAAGGTGGCTTCGTGACGATGACCCGTGGAGGAAACGCAAGGATCTGTTCGATGGTGAAACCGAACCCCGAAGACGCCCGCGTACGAGGAGCAGCGAGGAAATAGACGAGCTGTTGAAAAATTGGAAAGATTGCCCACTGCCGGGAAAGAAGCAAAAGGCACCAGAACCGGGAAAGAAGCGAAAGGCGCCAGAGCCACTGCTGAAGGTATGGAAAACGAGGTCTGTTTTCTGGGACTTGCCGTACTGGAAGATCCACCGTGTGCCTCACAGCCTTGATGTCATGCATATCACGAAGAACGTGTGCGAGAGTCTGCTTGGTACCCTGCTCAACATGCCAGAGAGGACCAAAGATGGGCCCAAAGCAAGGGTAGACTTGAAATCAATGGGCATCAGGGAGGAGCTTCACGCTAATGATGATGATGATGATGAGGTGAAGCAGGACACGGAAAGTCGTCGCAAAGGCAAAAAGGCCAAGAAGACCGGAAATGACTTCCCTCCCGCGTGCTTCACTCTAAGTCAGGAGGAGATCGATCAGTTTTTCACCTGCCTCGTAGGAGTAAAACTTCCTTATGGTTATGCGGGGAAGATAAGCAGATACCTAGACTCAGCGAAGCAGAAGTTCAGCGGGATGAAGTCTCACGACTGTCACGTGCTGATGACGCAGATACTTCCAGTTGCAATCCGTGGGATCATGGACGCGCACGTCCGTGAAACGCTATTTGGCCTATGCAACTTTTTTGACGTCATCTCTCGGAAGTCGGTTGGCGTGAGGCAACTCAGAAGGCTACAGGAAGAGATCGTGGTGATACTATGCGAGCTTGAGATGTACTTCCCTCCCGCATTCTTCGACGTTATGGTGCATCTGCTGGTCCATATCGTGGAGGATATCATCCAACTCGGGCCGACGTTCCTACACAGCATGATGCCGTTCGAAAGGATGAATGGTGTCATCAAAGGATACGTTCGCAACATGTCACGTCCAGAGGGAAGCATAGCCAGGGGCTTTCTGACCGAAGAGTGCATCTCCTATTGCACGAATTATCTAGGCATCGAGAACCCCGTTGGTCTGCCCGTCAACAGGCACCTCGGCAGGCTCGCTGGATGGGGTCACCGTGAGGGTCGCCGCGAAATGCATGTCGACTTCGATGGTCGACTCGCCGACTTTGAAAGAGCAAACCTAGTCGCGCTACAACACATAGACGTGGTCGATCCTTGGGTGGTACAGCACAAAACGTTTATTGAGAAGACGTACAATGACCGAGGCCAACAGAGGACGGACGAAGATATAATCAAAGAGCACAACTCATGTTTCACGCGTTGGTTCAAGCAGAAGCTTCTGTCGTACCCTTTACATGAGGATTCTTCCGCGGAAGAACAACTCATATTCGCCTTGTCACAGGGCGCCGAGCACAACCTGATGACGTATGAGGCGTACGATATCAACGGCTACACATTCTACACCGAGGACAAGGACATGAAGAGCGATGGTTATCAGAACTCCGGGGTAACGATGGAATCCTACACCGGTAACGACAAGGACAGATACTACGGAAGGATCGAGGAGATCTGGGAGCTGAGCTACGCTGGAGAGAAGGTCCTGATGTTCCGTGTCAGATGGGCCAAGACCGTCATAAAAGAAGACCGGTATTTCACCACCATGGTTATACCCGAAGCCAAATCCAAGACCGCAGGCGCGAACGTCACCGCGAAAAATGAGCCATGGGTACTGGCTTCCCAAGTGGACCAATGCTTCTTCATTACCGACCCGTCAAAGCCCAGTCATGTTGTCGTGAGGAGAGGCAAAAGGAAGATCATCGGAATGGATGGAGTTGCCAATGAGCAAGACTTCGACAAGTACGGCAACCCGAAGATGGAACATGACGACGACGATGAAGTATCAGCATACACCACAAGAAGAAGCAGGACCACCCTACCTAAAGGACGTCCGTTCAAGAGAAGAACTCCATTTACGAAAAATAAGGGCAAGAAGATTGTGAACAGATAGCTAGCTAAGAACTCCATTTCTCGATTGTATTTTGACATATTGAAATGATATTTCTTCTGTTCTAGTGTCCTCATGAATATTTATTTATGTTTATTATTAATATTTTTTGAACTCATGAATATTTTTAAATTTCATGGGCACTTTTTGAATTCATGAATATTTTTTAAATTTGATGATATTTTTTCATATTCAATATGAAAAAATATTGAATATTCATGAGGTCGACACTCGATCTCGATCCCCTCCATCTCGATCGCTATCCCCCCTCGCCAGATCCCCCTCGCCGCCGAGCACCCCCCACCCTCCCCCGCTCCACCGCCGCCGCCGACCCCCCGCACCCTTCCCTGCTCCACCGCCGCCGAGCACCCACCGCACCCTTCCCCGCTCCACCACCGCCGCCGACCCCCCGCACCCTCCCGCTCCACCGCCGCCGCCGACCCCCCGCACCCTCCCCTGTCTCCTCGCTCGGTTCCCCCTCCCTCCCTCCCCCCGAGCGCCATTGCTATACAAAAAAAAGGTTACTAATGGCGCACCTCTCTGGGGTGCGCCATTGCTATTCAAAAAAAAAGATTACTAATGGCGCACCTCTCCGGGATGCGCCATTGCTATACAAAAAAAATTCTAATGGCGCACCGCTCGGGGGTGCGCCATTGCTAACCCTCCCCCCCACTAAAATCCCCAGTCCTTTCTATCTTCCCCATCTCTCTCACCCGCCCACTGCCCCGACCCATACTGCGCCGCCGCCGCCCCCGTGCCCCCGCCGCCTCCCCCGCTCCGACCCTCGCGCTCCAGCCGTAGTCTTCAGTCTTCACCGGCGGCGACGAGCCCTTCCGCCCCCACCATCTCCGCCTCTTCTTCCTCGGGGAAGCAGAGCCGAAGCGGAAGCAGAGCCGAACTCGCTGCTGTAGACATGCTCGCCGCTGTAGACGTGCTCGTCGGGGCCTCTCCTCCGACGTCACCGGTGAGCCACCACGCCCTGCCCTCTCCCTCTCTGCTCCTTCCTCCTTTCCCTCTCCCTCTCTGCTCAATCCCCTCTCTTCTTTGTCTCCACCTTCTGTTCTTGCCTGTGAGGTGTTTGATTAAATGTCAATTCAAACGATTGATGCAGCCGCGTCCACCGGAGCACCACGACTGCATCTGCGACCTCATCTCTGCTCCGCCGCCGTCTACGACCTCGTCTACGACCGCGTCCACCGAGGTGAGTTCTTCCATGGATCATTTTTGTTTCTTCAGTGATTGCTAGAAGCATGCAACTTTCCATGTGCTGTCCTAGAGAAGAATAACTGCAGCAAATGCCTGACATGAAGCATTTTTAGTAAGTGCTACACCTGCCTGACACAAAGCTCTTTTCATTCTTTTCTACTACTAAGAAAAACTGCTGGAACAAGAAGCCTGTCTGAATGTATCAGCAGCATCATTTGGCATGAGCAACAAGAAGTAGGGTAGAAAACAGATAGCCAAGATTGAATCTGCATAGAGTTTGAGTTTGAGTGACAGTGACATGGAGCAGCAAGTAGGGAACTCTGGATATCAGATATCTCTTTTCCCTTGTTTTCTTTCAGTTCAGGCATTGTTTGTTCTCACTGTTACTACATACTGTTAGCAATATGCACAGAGTCCTACAAAAATTACTAGTTGCTGATGAGTGCAGAGACACTAGAAGCCTGACATTCAGCATTTTCAGTCTGTCTGAATGTTGAGACTTTTACTAGTACAGAAGACTTTCATGCTATACAAAAATTAGAGTAGATGGAGCTTCTTTCTTTTAATTCAAACAAACTACTACTATTGATTGTTGTGGTTGCTCAACAAGTTATCTCTCATTTAGAGTAGATGGAGCTTCTTTCTTTTTCATCTCATTTAATAAGTGGCTAATCATTTGCTATCACTTGGCAAAAATGAAAAGAAAGGAAAGAATCGTTGTTTGTAGGCAATGTGATGTGATTTCAATGTGATGTTGACAGTAGTTAATTAAACCTGCTGCTGCTGCTGTTATGCCTGTATTCACTGCAGCTGATGTTGTACTTGTGATCTACATATGCTTGTGTGGTTGTGTTTGTGCCCATACAACTGAAGATCTGAAATCTTTTTTGTTTAAAGTACCAGCCAATTTTCTAGGTTATGCATTCTGAAAATCTTGTGTCATTTGGTTCAGCAAATGATCTTGTCTTTGTCAATGGCTCACTGCAAAAAAGAAAACTTCTTCTTTCATTTGTCACTACTAAGAAAGATACACTGGAAAAAGGTTCTCCTTATATTATGCTTTCTTCCGTTTATCAACAACGGAAAAGATAGGACTGAAGTGCCCTTAATTTGGAGATTTATGTATCTAGAGTGTGCAGAATTCTTTTCAGGTGTTGCAGTATGGATTTTAGTATGAGTCGTGTGTTGAACTATGTAGTGCCTCTACACTTGAACTGTATGTTGAGCTGCTAACACTGAGTAGTTTTGAGCTGTTTTACGTCGAATATGAGTTTTCCGAACTGTTTTACCTCTTAGCTTCCGATTCTATAGTCCTGGAATCTGTTAGATAAGTTGGAAAGAACTGGAATGTAGATCTGGAATGTTTCTTAGCCTGCAAGTACAAGTGAACAACTTGCTGCTATTAGATCTGGAATGGAAGCTCACATAAGTTGAGCTGCTTTTTGTCCATATGAAAGCAGAGGACCATATGGTCTATGGCCTTTTCATCCATATGAAAGTAGAGGCACATTGTGGTGCTAGTTTGCTGGGTTTTGTCTCCGACCATCGTGTCGTGATGATTTTGCAGGTACCCTTGAGTTTGCCGGAATGTCGATTAACTTTCGTTCCGGCAAATTCGGGTACTCCATATGTCCTATTTTCAGCAAAGGTCATGCTGAAATTTTCCGTGAATTTTAGCATGACTTTGCTAAAAATAGGACATATGGGGTACTTGCGACTAATGCATGGGCCGGGGTATCTTAGTACTTAATTAAGTAGGCCCTAAATGATAAAACCTTGGCTTTTAGGGTGCCTCGGTGTCGATGAGAACCTAAATGATGTACGCTTAGGCTTTTAGGGTGCCTCGGCGTCGACAAACCCTAAATGATAAAAGCTTAGCTTTTAGGATGCCTCGGTGTCGACAAACCCTAAATGATGAGACCATGATCTTGTTCCTTGACAATAACCAACTTTTTGACCAAACTTTTTTCCTATTTAGAGCGAAACATGGCCCACAACGATGAGGCCGGCGGTTCAGGCGGCAAGCAATTCTGGGAGCTGTCCCAGGAGATGGAGGAAGAACCTCACCGCTATGAGGACGCCGCCGCGGAAGACACCGATCCTGACTACACAACCCCTAGTGGCGTCGGGGATGACACCACTGATGGTGCCGCCAAGGATGCCACCACTGATGATGGCGGTGCACGCACAGATGGCAGCCAACCGAAGAGGCAACGGAAGGACCGGCGCCCGAACATGCTCGGCACCGTCAAGGAGGAATTTACTGAAGTGAACTCCGACGGGCATCCAATGGCGCCCAAACATGTAGTCAAGGGGTACTCGGTTCAGCTCGGGTGCATTCTCCGGAGCACCGTCTCGATCAACACCGAGAACCTAAGGCATAAGGACCGAGGGAATTTGCACAGCCTCCTCTTCACGAAGCTGCACGAACGATACAAGTTCCCCGCTGAGTTTGCAAACACACGCCTCTCAGGGGATAAAGTGAACAGTGCCGCCCTCACGAGGATGAGCACGGCCCTGTCTACATGGAGAAGCACGGTGAAGGCAATGATTGAAAAAGGTGATAGTTATGAGAAGATCAAGGCGAAATATCCTTTGATGAGCGAAGATGACTACAAGGAGTTCAAGATCAAGTGCGAGAGCAGCGCAACCTCCGAATCAAGTCAGTGGGGGAAAGAAATGCGGGAGTTGAACTTAGGGGTCCACAAACTCGGTCCCGGCAGTTACAGAGTGGCGGAGCCTATATGGGACAAGGAGGACGCGGAGCGTGCCGAGCAAGGCCTACCGCCCCGCTTCGAGAAATTACGTGACAAGCAGACCAGGAACTTTGTCAGGGCCCGGTACAAGGAGGACCCGGTAACAAAGGAGCTTACCACGGATCCGAAGACCAGGGCGCTTGAGCATGTTCTGGTAAGGAATACACCCCCGCGTAATTAGCTCCATATGGTTGCATTCTAATTAATGAAGCCAAATTTCTAAATGGTTCACATTCCTTCCACAGGAGGCTGAAAGCAGTAGCGCGGGGTCGTCTCAGAGCTCCCCTTTTGACACCCCTTTAAATAGGGCGTTGAACGTAATGAAAAACAAGGATAAGCTCAGTAAGCCGTCGTCAGCTGGTCGTGTGGCCGGCAAAGGCTTGTCCACAAAATGGTCGTCATACTATACCGCTGGTGGGCGAAAGGAGAAAAAGACCAGCTCGGAAAGCCAGTCGCGCGAGGTTCAAGAACTCAAGGCACAAGTGGCTCGGATTCCGGAGATTGTCCAAGAGCAAGTGCAACAACAACTGGGAACGACGCTCACCGCCATTGTGCCTACCTTGATTCAGGGGCTGACGATGTGGATTACGGGCGGCCAACAGGGGCCTCCCCTGGTTCCCAGCTTCACGGCCAGCAACTCGCACAACGCGCAGCCGGCGCCATTGGTGTCTCCGGCGGAGGCGGTATTCGTGTCTCCGACGCCGGCACGGGCATTGGAGCTTAATGCACCCGGGTGTACGCCGGCCGGCACCTCGCCAGCAAGCGGCCCCTCCGTCAGTTGCACGCGCACGCCCGCCATTGGCGGTGCCTCGACATTAGCCGAGCTCGACGGCTTCACGGTAACTAAGCCTCTCGGCCGATGACTTCATCTCCTTGCCTTTGACTGGGCATCCCTGACGCCCTACATGTTTTTGCAGGGCGCCACCGATGTTCCTTGCACTCTCCTGCACTTCGTGGGCGGCGAGTTGGTCGATGTCGCCAAGGGCAGAATCGTTCAACCGGGCAACCGCATGTTCCACGGTAATCCGATGCCACCCACCTTGTATAGGGTTGAACTGGTTCGGGTGCTGCCAGGCTGCGACGAGTTGTTACCTCCGATTCGGCCCGCTGGGGCCGACAAAGATGATGTGATGACCCTCAGCGCCTGCGTAAGCTGGCCCCTGCTTTGGCCGAAGAGCCAGATTCGTTTGGGGCGGGGGACACCACCCCACAGACAAGACTGCCAGTCGTGCCAGCGCCAAGCCATGGCAAGAACGCCGCAACGCTACCGGACATGCCGGACATCCCTATGGCACAGGATCCGGACATGCATATGGCACAGGATCCGGACAACGACGACGACGACAACGACGGCGGTACATTTTCCAACGTCGATAAGTACTTTGCCGAACATGGGTACGGTGACGAGTTCTGCGGGCCTCCTTCTCAAGAACCCAACCCTGAAAAAGACGACCGCGATCTAGCTGGTACGGCGGAGAAACCCAATTGCAACAGGCGTCGTCTGGCGTTCAGTTCTCAGGAGACGCCTCCAGCTGCCGCCTTCACCGAGCCTCAGATAGCTGAGGTGCCAAATATTATCAGCCCCAACACGCTCAAGAAGGCGGTCTGTGAGCAGAACTCGATCCCATTACAGCAGATCAGGAAGAAGGGACGGAAACGAAAGACTAACAAGGGCGCCAGTGCGAGCCAGCCGGCACCGAGTACGATCCGTGCTCAGGACAGGCCACCTTCACCTAAGGATATCTCGAGGAGGGTGCATGTGGTGGGTAGGCCGATGCTACCGACAAATATGCTCAATGCTGCAACCGGTGCTATGTGGAGTCTCCATGACAGTGTTCTTTCTTTGGAGAAGCGGCGTCTCAGAGAGAATGATGTGGCATACCCGGTTTTCGTGGCCAAGGTGCCAGAGGGCAAGGGCATTGTGGATAGCGCTGTTGGGGGTACGATCGTCCTGCGGTTTGATGACATCTTTGCTATGCTTAACCTTCATCCACTGCACTACACCTTCGTTCGGCTGTTTTCGCTGAGTATGGAGATGCGGATCATTAGAGACAAGACCCCGGACATTGTGATAGTCGACCCCTTCTACATGTGTGCCAAGATCTTGGGCAGCGCTGGGAACCGGCAAGTCGCGAGTTCACACCTCGAAGGCGTCATTCTGGCAAACCAAGATAAGGATAACTTCCTCGTGCCTTACTTTCCTGAGTAAGTCATCTCCTAACCGCCCCGTAACATATGATTTCTTAGATTTCGATCGTTCTTTTTTTTTCTAACATTCTGTGTTCTGTGCAGTGACACACATTGCACACTCATCCTCTTAAGCCCGAAATATTCCATGGCCACGTATTTCGACCCGGACCGTGACTCCAAGATAGACTACACAAATATCAAGAAAGTTCTTGATGATGCTCTCCCCGGCTACGCCGCATCTGGAGGCACCTTTAAGAGGCCAGTTCGTAGGTACGGCAGGCACGTGTTCACCCACAATACGCCGTTCCCCTGCGTCAAGCAGCCGCCTGGCGGTCAGAAGGATGCCTACTATGCCCTCCATCACATGCGGGCGATCGTGCGGGACCATAATCACCTTCTGCTACCAAATAATCTCAAAGATTGGGCCGCAAGCTTGGCGGCAATCCAGGACGCGGACATCTGACAAGAATTCTTTCGCATCCAGTCGGAGTTTGCAGAAATCATCCATCAAGATGTCCTTCGTACCTCGGGGCAGTTCTAACTCAAATTTCAACCGTCCAACAGTGAGATAGACACAACGCTACAAATGCAGGCTGACAACGCCCGCGACTTCATGACCATCACGACAGACGGCGGCTTCATCCACGCTCCGGTCCCATGAGTCGAGTCGAAAGTAGTGATGCTATGTGTAGTTCTGAAACATTGATTAGCTCATGTTGTAATTAAACTTTAATGAACTTGTATGTCTCTTTGGTTTGGACAGTCGTTCAACTTAGATGTAATCGATGCTATTTATTAGTAGGACCATGAATCGTGCTATTAATGTCTTACTTTTCTCTTCTGATCCTTTTGTTGCATACTTATATATTGCTTATGTATTGTCTGTTGTTTGGCTAGTGCATAGAGATGCCGTCGTATGTCGTGTACAAGGGTAAGGTTCCCGGAGTCTACGACGACTGGGAGGAGTGTCGGAGACAGGTTCACCGTTTCAGGGTAACAGTTACAAAGGGTACCACTAGGGCGGAGGCGGAATCTAGATACGCGCGCTATCTAGCGGGAGAGAGGAGGGAGCGTTGGAGAAACCGGATGAAGACCAGTTTCATCGCGATGATGCTCATCGTGATGACCGCAGCTCTCTTCTATGTGATGGTAGTTTAGATGATCGATATCGACTTGTAATGTGAAGACAAAATCGCTACTCGCGGTCTCGAGACTTGTAATGTTCTATCTTTGTTCGGTCTTTTGAATTCGGGGACTAATATGATGAATTGTATTCGGAGACTAATCTTCTATTGTATTCGATGAATCTGCTATTGCTGTGTGGTGCTGCTTATATTCTGTCCAATAATATATTTTGTAATCTGTGCAAAAATCAGAAAAGAAAAAAAAATAATCCCTAATATACATACTAACGGCGCATCACCCCAACGTGCGCCATTAGTATGCCAAAGGATACTAATGGCGCATCACACCGCAGTGCGCCATTAGTATGTCAAAGGATACTAATGGCGCATCACCCCGCAGTGCGCCATTAGTATGCCAAAGGATACTAATGGCGCATCACCCCGCGGTGCGCCATTAGTATGGCTAGGCACATGGGTAAATATGGCCCCCTGGGAGGCATACTAATGGCGCACCGTGGCCTATACTAATGGCGCACTGCCTGGTGCGCCATTAGTAAAAAATACTAGTGGCGTGGTACTAGTGGCGCACCAGTAGTGCGCCATTAGTAGGCAAAACTAGTGCGCCACCAGTAGGCCTTTTCCTAGTAGTGTATTGTTGATTATATCTTTTATTTACAATTGTTGAATATGATATGATTAATGTTGGCTGAATGGACAATTGTCGAAGAATATCCGAGTGACCTATGTTTTGCCAGAATGTTGATTCATTTCCGTTCCGGCAAATTTCAGGTGCTCGATTTGTCCACTTTGTAGCAAAGGTCATGCCGAAATTTTCCTTCAATTTCGGCATGACTTGTGCTACAAACTAGGACATATCGAGTGCCAGGGTTTGTAGCAACGGGAATGAATCAACATTCCTGCAAAACATAGGCCTTTTTTATTTATAGCTTTTCACTTTGCTCGGGGACTTCCTCCCTGATTTGGATGGTTGGCATGACATGTTGGAGTGATTGACGATGACAATGTGGCCGTTTAGTCACTACTTTCTCTATGACGAAACTTTGAATTTAAGCACGACGAAACTTTGTGATGTAATTAAACCATCCTCCACAACTAGCGTAGATCACTCTAGTTAGGGCAGCTTGGGTATGATGAACTTTGTTATTCATGTTTATGATATGTTGCTTCTATTTTTGCTAGCTCGGTCTCTTTCTGTTGCTCAGCTATATATTATGTTGCATATTTATCGAATCATGTGACGATGCAGGTACATAGATCATTAATGGCGAAGAAGTACTACGCCGTGTATGTAGGGAAGGTTCTAGGAGTATACGACGAGTGGCCTAACTGTCAGGCCCAGGTGTACCAGTTTCCGAGCGACAGCCAGAGAGGGTTCGATAGCAGAGCCGAAGCGGAAAATAGTTAGTTTAGGTTCACACTAGTGCGAGAGAGGGATCCGAACCGGAGCCTCAAGAAGTACTACATTATGTATGATGAGACATGTCAGT
Source organism: Aegilops tauschii subsp. strangulata (assembly GCF_002575655.3). NCBI lineage: Eukaryota > Viridiplantae > Streptophyta > Magnoliopsida > Poales > Poaceae > Aegilops > Aegilops tauschii. Next base: position 506,182,058 of record NC_053038.3, read on the forward strand.
TAACTTGTATCGCTATATCGTGATTATGATGTGACGACATGATTTGTGTTGGATAATATGATGAGACTATTATGTGTATGATATGATGAGCATATTGCATGTTTATGATATGATTAGAATACTATATAAAACCTGTACAAAAACATCACAAATACGTAGCAAAAAAATATGTGAAAATAGTAGTTGTGCGCTTTAGCAGGAAGCAGCAACGCCGTAAACAAGTGCTACAGCTAATTAGCAGGATCACTGGACAGGAAAACGCTACTGCTAAGCCAGCGCTACTGCTAAGTAGATATAGCAGTAGCGCGGGACAAACAACGCTACTGCTACAAGTTAGTTGTAGTGCCTTACTAGTAGCGCAGGTGCCCGCGCTACTGCTAGGCATTTGACCCGCGCTACTGTTAGGCTTTTTTCTAATAATGAATAAAAGTGGGAATCCCACGCACGCACGACTGCTCCGACCCAAAGCGAGGCCACGTCACTCCGTCCGTCCGGTCTCCCCTCGCCCTGGCGGAGTACGCGTAGGCAAGCGCGCAGCCGCGGCTCAAAAACCACAATATCCCCAAAAGTGAGAGGGCAGTTGCTTCGCCTTCGCTTCTCCCGTCCCCACCACCCACCTCCCCCATCTCCACCACGGTAACCCCCCCTCCCCTCCCCTCCCCTCCATATTCCTCCAGTCCCATGCAAAGACGGCACTCCCTACTTCCTTCAACAGAGCTCGGGTCGCTAACCTCCGCATGCATGTTGGCTCCGACGTGGCTGTCACATGAGGAAATGGTGCCCTGATGTTCCAGGTGAACATGAAGAGGAGGCCGTGAAGAAGTACATCTGGCCAACTAAGTATGGAGACGGCGGATCCATGTCGCTATTATTGGAGCATGTGCCCAAACCCATAAACCCAATGACAATGGCACCCGATGAGTTCGAGCCTTTTCACCACCTGCTGCTAAACCGATGGCGGATGGCAAGCCGATGGCAGTATCGGTGGGGATGAAGAAAAAAGATAGCAAATAATTAATAAATTGTAAATATAAACTAAAGGAAGGATAGATTGAATTCTTTTATACTTCTAAAGAAAGTGTAGACACAAATATTCATCTTCCATAGGTATGTTCTCCTTCTCTAAAAGCATACCCAAGAGGGCCATAATATCGTCAATTATTATGCTTCCAGTGAGTAGATGCAAATGTTGGATTGAAATCAAACCTGTAGTCGGTACTCACCATTATTGTTGATTCTGACGGAAGAAGGGGATTTGCCGCCGCCGCAACAGGTGGCGTTGTATCCGTGAAATCACCCAACCAAGGATGGATGTGGAAGCCATGGGGACTCTAACGCAGACAGGAGGCACTAATTCTAGGGCAACGGTTCACAGACTCCCGTGGATATATAGTGAGGAAGATAACATGGTGGGAGGGAAACACAACGGTGCTATGAGAGGTCAGGGGAGAGGACGTGGAGGGAGAGGGTGGCGTGTTGTTGCGGCCTCGATGCTATTACTGTTGATGTGTTGCCGCTATTATTTCCTTGTGGAAGGCGGATAAAATGTTGACGTGCCTTTCCAAAGGGTCATGACGCGGTGAGAGAAAGAAAATGAGTCGACTGGAGGTGGGAAAACAAATTGCAGAACACCAATATGTACCGAAGAGAAGCAAAGAAACGCGTGTTAGTAGCACAGAATTCGCCAGCAGACCCCTAAAGTCGAAGAGAATTGAAAGGCTACGCGGTTCTCTACATTTAATGTAATAATGTAGTTACTGCACAAAATCAACGATCCCAAAAGCAAAGTAAACATGTTTACCCAGCAAAAATACATAAGAACATAGGAAGAGGAAAAAAGTGGACATACCACTTACATTTTTCAAGCCAACAAAGAAAGGAAATAGCACGCAGTCACTGTCGTTTCCTTGCAGGGTGGTCGGAGAAAACGCTAGACACGCCTTCTCGAAGGGTCAAAATGTGGTGGCGGAAAAGAAGAACGGAAACCGAGTGGAGGTGGGGAAAAAAGTCGCGGAACATCGGTGCATATGAAGAGAAGTAAAGAAACACGCCTATCAAGAATCACCACCAGACCCCTAAAATTGAAGAGAATTGAAAGGTTACATGGTTTTGTGCCCGTAATAATGTAATAATGTAGTTATCACACAAAAATCTACCCTCCCAAAAGAAAAACATAAATATTATTACCCCGCAAGAAAAGCATAAGATCCTAGTGTATGTAGGAAGAGAAAAACAAAGTGTGCACACCGGTTGTCTTTTGTCAAGCCGTCGAAAGAAGGGAAATAGTTGTGCAAGTGCCACATTCCGGGTGACCATGTGCGCACGCGCCGGAAAAGGAGCAACTAATGCACACGGAGCGTATTCACCGAGCACTCCCCTCCCCTCTTCCTCCTACCGCACTGAGGTCTAATAAAAGTGGGGGTCCCACGCACGATTCCCTCCGACTACACAGACCCCCGACCCCAAAAAAGCCCCAAGTCATTCCAATCTCCCTCACCCTGGCTCCCTGTGCCGAGTATGCGTAGGCAAGTGCGCAGCGCAACAACCAGAATCTTCCAGAAAGCGAGACGAGGTTGGGGCAGTTGTTTTGCCTTCGCCTTCTCTTCTCCCGTCCCAAAAGCGAGAGGCATTGACCAGCTGTTGCGTTCTAGGTCATACATTGTCGTCTTCATCGCTATACATATTGCTTTGTCAGCATACATTGTCGTCTTCATTGTTAGACACATATTGCTATTCAAGTCATTAATTGCCTTCAACATTGTTAGATATCGCTTCGTCGGTTCTAATATGCGTCACATTGACCAACTTCTTTTGGGAACTTCTTGATTGACCAGAATCAGTCATCTTGACATTCTGGAACTCTTTTTAGGGAGACTGATCTGTGAACATTGTTGTCGCACTTGCATGTAATTGTTTTTGAATAAATCTTAGTTGCTAAGACACATTCATTTGACCAACTATTGTGTTTCAACACATATGTCGTCGTCGTCTTGTTGGATAATATTTTTGTCGGTTCGTATGCTCGTTGCATTGACCACCTGTTGCTGTTAGAGTTATACGTTGTTGACGTCTTATTAGATAATGTTCTTGTCGATTTGTATGTTCATTGCATTGACCATTTGTTGCTGTTAGAGTCATATATTGTTGTTGCCTTGTTAGATAATGCTTTTGTCGGTTCGTACGTTCGTTGCATTGACCATCTATTGTTGTTAGAGTCATACGTCATCAAATAATTTTTGTGTGTAAGCTCTTATCTGCGTTGCATTGACCAACTATTGATAAGAATGGGCCCTATTGACATTTGGAGCTCTTTTGTAGGTCAATGAGTGCACATTCAAGTTTCGGTTGTATGTACATCTCTACTCCTAAGGGAGCAGTTGGTAGTCTCGCTTCCAGGTTTTTTTTAGTCCCACCTCCCACGGTTTATTTTGGTACCTCCTCCCACCTCTGACTTATCCACCAGAAACCGAAAAACCCTCCTCCTGAGGCCCCAACCCGCACCCATCCACGTACCAAAAAATAGACCTACGAAGGTTAACCAACGAAAAAAGACCTACCAAGGTTAACCGGCGACAAAAAAACCTAAACCTATCGCCCACTCCCTCGCGCCCCTGTTGCTCCCTCCCCGATCCCGATCTGGATCGAGGGGACGAGGAGCTCCTGCCTCCCCGACGGCCGGCCTCCTCCTCGCCCCGCCGCTGCGTCCGGCGCCGCCATGGCCTCTGGAGCCAGGGAAGCCATGGCCTGAGCTCGGCCTCGAGGTCCCCGTCGCCGTCTCCTGCAGCTTCTGCCCCGCCACCGTCTCCTTCGCCCTCGCAGCCGCCGCCGATCCCCTCCCTCAAATGCCGCTGCTGCCCGTCGGCGCCGCCCCCGCCACCTCCCGTCGCGGGCAGGCGGGAGGAGCCCTGCCCGGCCTCCTCCTCCCCCTCACCTTCTCTCCCTCTCCGGCGGCAAGGGGAGGCAGCGCCCAGATCCGCAGCCGCACCGGCGGGCCGCCGTCCCTCGAGATCGTCCATGGAGGTCCGACCCGGCTACAGCCATGGACTGAGACGCCCGAATCCCTAGCTACCCGTGGAGGTCCGACGCCTCAACCTCCAAGGAAAGGACGCGCGCCGGCTGCAGGCCATCTCCGGCGACCTCCGACCATGGTGCGCGCGCCTCCTTCCCTTGTCTTGTCGGTTTCTTCATGCCCCTCCTTGTGATTCCTTTCCTTTCCTTTCCTTTGTTTTCTGTGCAGGTTGCTCGGATCTGGACCAGCTGCTGCTCCTACTGCTTCCGGTGACGAGGACGAGCCCTCCCTCATTGCTGCTGCAGCTGCCTACTCCCTCCTCCTACCCCCTGGCCTGGTGTGGTGAGCTCCACCCCCTTCCTTGCACATCTCATCTTTTGATTGCAAATGGTCTGGACACAACTTGGTGGTGTTTGCTAATGTGCACGTATCCATCCAGTTTGAACGTGTGTGCCGAGACTCGAGCAGGTTCATTGTTATTGTTGTTCTTGCGTGTCAAAGCTTTTGGCTAGATCTGTAGGTATACATATGAGTCGATGCTTAATTTTTGTCACGTTTCTTACTTACCACTATTATTTCTAGCAGACCTAACCTGATATAGTAGTTAATTTTGGCACTAGACACAACAACTTTGACATTGATAATTTCCTCATATTTTTAGTAGGACAATAAACTTGTCTAGCATTTCATAGTTGCAGGCTCTGAAAACAAATGTATCTGCCCCCTAAATGATTAAACGTGTGGTTTCTGAATTATGCATGCTGACATGCATTGGTAATCATTATTCAACGGTATTCCTTTTCACTGAAATAAGAACCATGTAATGCTTATGATTTAATCTGGTTATCTAGATAACTAAATGGGTTAATGTTATGCTTAGTATCTTTTGGCAAATGTAATGCAGGGAAGTAAACCACTGTCTTTTGATAGGGATTTCTGGAGGTAACATGCCTCTGATTGTATGCACTGAATTTCAGATGCTATCTTGCGTACGACTGAGCAGTCTCAGATATACTTCAACCCAGACATCAACGCAACAAATAACTTGATTATAAGGTACAATCATGATTACCAATGCCTAGCTATTTTTTGATCTTGACTAACACAAAGGGTATAATGTGTAGTTTCAGGGAGCCGTGTAGTTTCATGGAGCCCCGTCGCTTTCTCATAGAATTTGTTCAGATATAAATTTGCCTATTGCCAACAATACATGATATTATAATTATAATATTGCAGGAACAAATGTCATGCGAAGCAAATAATTTCCTTAGAAAAAAGTAAGCTCCGTTTGCACTATTAATTAGCTTCCTGAGTTATTTGGCTCGACAAGAGAAATGGACTTGTTTTTTTCTATAGCCTAATTGAATAGTAAGAGTCTCTCCTACTTTCACTGCTAAGAAATCAAATAAACCTACATACGGACATGCACCTCAATCTCTTGTTTCGAAGTTAAACTGTTTGTAGATACTTTTTGATGTACCTTTCGAACCCATAAACTTAATGTTGTGCTTGTAGTGTTGGTTCTGGGTTTAGAATCAATTAAATATGTGGATTGATGTCCCACCAACCAAAAACCAGAATTTCTTCTTTGATATTCTGCTGGTTTAGAAAATGTACATTCTGGTTGGGGATTTCCATCGAGAGTGAATGTATAATCCAGCCAACCAACCCAAGATGTGTTTACCAGCACCATCACGATGATCTTTCTCAGCCTTCTCGGCCCAATCAGTCTTCTAATATTCATCTCATGGTAGGCATGCTCTGCAAAAATGCAGCAACGGCATTTTTTTTGTCATGTATGTTAAACTTGTGCTATGAACTGTTAGCATATTGGCCCTCCTTTGCTTCGACTTTACTTAGGATATTCACTCCAAGGATAGGAAAATCACATACAATTTTCCGCATTTACCCCGCTGAATTAATTGCCTAACTGTTTAATGATTTTTTAGGAGGGCCAAGAAAAAGACGCAAAAGCATAGCTTGCTCCTTGATTCCAGTTTCTGCAGCCACCATTGATAAGCATGGGACTGAGCAAATGAGTATCAAAAGGAAGTGAAGGAAGCTTCGTCCTCTTGGTTGCTTGCGATGTAGTTCTCCAGCAGCTTCAGCGCCAAGGTAAGACTTCATCAATTTCGCAAACTGGGATAACACCCATTATTTTCACTTATTTTGAATTGATAGATCCTGTAATGGCATGGATAATTGTGATGATGCCATACACAGAAATATACTGCATTTCTGGACATCTAGAAATCTTGTTGCTGGTAGATACCATTGTTGTCTGAAATTAAAAGTTCCTAGAACATGTGACCATGAGGCTCCAAGATAAAAATAAAATGAAAGTGAATGTTATTATATTATTCAAGGTGGATGATATTAGAAATTTTATTAGTTGTCGAAGGTGAAGCCGCATGGGTGATGTAGCCGGTTGGCCGTAGTGCAGAGTTATAATATATGTTGTATATTACTTTTCTTCTTCTACGATTACTGGTCTATTTCGACAAATGAAATTAGTTATTATAAATCTATTTTGACCAATGAAATGAATATATGTTTGTGATCTTGTTCCCACGCACGACTTGTAGTTGTAAACTTATGCATTTGGGGCTATTAAAGGGAGGCAGTTGACGTGCATTTCAAGAGGAGTTATTCTGTGGCAACCCACAGGTATTTAGCTAGATCATCTTACTCGGATACTAATATATATTATTGTTGTCTTCACCCAGTTCTTGTTTTGGTGCCTTAAAAATCATCTTAATCGGATACTGATATCACTTATGCAAGAGTCATGTCTGATCATTAAAAGAATTGGCCACGGATCCCCACGGACGCCGCCGCCGCTGCGGATCCCCACGGACGACGCAGACGCCGCCGAACAGAGCAGGGCATGGTCGTGTTGCACTGATTGGAGGAGACCGTGCCGGCCGTGCCCTGTTTGGAGGATGAACACAGGTATTAATCTGTTCGAGTATGCATGGGCCTCGAAGAACCGAGCAAAGCATCCCATTCATTTCAGTCATTGCATGTGTTTGCTCTGCAGGTTCACCGCCATGGCTATGAGAGGACGCATTTGTGGAATCCCCTGCACGCAATGGACGGATCGATTGTTTGAACGGGCGCAAGGAAAGAGATCTGGGCCTGCTTGAGGGGGTGAGCTGACATGGGAGACCCGAGCTGCTGTTCATGTAATATTTCCTCCTTTCCCTCCCTCCCTTTCTAGCATGCCATGGCCTCTGAGTTCTCAACATTTGTTCAGTTGTTCGGGCAGAGGAGACACTTTTTTGAAGCATCAAGTGAATTGAAATGTGCAAATGCTCTTGGTGCCCATTAATTCTGTGTGTGACTAAGAAATCGTTTTCTTCTCCATAGCTGAGAAACCAGTAAAGAAATTATGTGTCAGGAGCAAGAATCTTTTTCGATGAAAGCCGCTACCTTTCATATATAAATTGTCTTCCTTTTCAAGAAAGAAATCTGTAGCCTTGAATCAATAGATATACATAAGTTTTATGCTGATGTTATCTATAATAAGAGTACTTGAAATTGATAGAGTTGCCATTAGATTTTCCGAGAAGAGGCAGACATTATATCACCTGTCCATTTAATCTTTCTCTGTTTATTATGTTGCTTCTCTTTTTTTGTCTTATTCTTATTCCAATCATTGCATTAGGATTCATTGCCAATTTATTCGGTCCTTATTTAATTTGGATGGCGCTGAACTATTTTTGTGGTACCTGGTACCTTTCATGATCAAGAAGAGCTCACATGTGACTAAATAGACATGGTGTATAGTAATTTTTTGCTTGCAGTTTTGGAAGGCGGGGTCGTGATCTGTTTGGCCTCTATGAGGCTCCGCCAGTGCTGGATGGTGAGGAGTGGTGATGTGTAGAGAAGAGAAGGGGCACCTTGCTTGAGATATCTCGATGGGGATTGGGTGCTGTTGCTACTGCTTTTTTTTCTGAACGAGATGTGGCGGCACCGATATGGTCTGAGCAGGGGAGCACGGCAAAAATGCTAATTGCTCCCTGACTCTCTTTCATTTGATTGCAGAATATTGTGCTTACTCCCATCTCTCGCGCTCTTGCAGGCTTTCAAAAGTGAGGCTGGGGCGCGGAGGTGATGCCAAATTGGCGTGTGAATGTAAGGATTGAAATGAGATAGTTATCTTCTTTCAGTTGTTTGCTTCTGCTTATTGATAGAGATAATTATTCCCTATTTAGTAGATTCTGTCACATGTTAATATTGGGAATTATCTATGGTTCATTTGGTGTTCATATCTCCATCCTAGCGACCGCTTTGTCCATGGCGTTTTTATCGCATCCACCCAGGTTAGTATGAAACGAGAATGCACATCTATGTTGTATTTGCTGCCGTATGTTGTTTGCATCAAAAACGTTCTTTGCATGGTGAACACGGCAGCAATTCATTCTTCGAAGAAGTGAAGTGATGTAAAAAATGTGCATCGGCGGCCGCCGAGTGATCACCCGTCATTTTTCGTAGTCCTCTTAGTTATGTACTAGCACAGATGTTGCGTACGAAAGTAGGAGCAATCAAGTTGTTGTTTCTCTGACATGGAGGCAAGCTGGCCTTGTTGTGCTATGCTCATCTCAAATTTTATGCTACGTCTACTTATTTTAGCTAAACGTAGGTTTTGGCAGCAAGAAACACTTGCAAATGTATGTCTTCTTGATATAAGTATCTGTTCTAGAAGATAAATATAGATATTTATAGTGGTCACAATAACTGAATCTGTTGTGTACTACAATATTTTTATTCAGAAGAAGACATGATTATATGTTTTTATGTAGTTTTAATATCTGAGTCGAACTTTCTTAATTTGTAAAAAGATAGTTGTAATTGATTGAAGAAGCGTGTTACCTGAGAACCGAGGATCTGAGATGTGTGGTAGCTGAGACATGCATTGTTCTCGGTTATTTTAGCACCATGAGTAGCATTTTTTTTCTTCAAAAAGCCCGCGGGCGTTCTACTAGTTGTTTATAGGAACCTAGTTGCTAAGCTAAAGTTGACTTGATTCCAAATATTCATTTGGTTGCTCTTGTCCAATTACCTTTTGCTCTTTTGATTTGGTAATAACTGTCATTGATGCATGACCCCACTATGAGTTGCAGGTCCTATATAATATTTTGGTTTAGTGCACCAATCATTCACCTTAAAGATGAAGCTATTAAGGGAAGGTAGCCAGACTACTCGCATTTCAGTGATATTGTTCCCTATTTTGAATATCATGGATGGCCTTCCATGGGATGAGTTCCCCATGTATTGCTATTGCAAAAAACTACTTGGTGGATTCTGACTAGATAATATTGTAAGTTCGTGATGAGTTTAGTGACCCTTGATATTGGTATGATATACTTATGTCATATCTAGTTGCTTATGACGAAACTAGTGATTATTTAAGGTACTGGAAGTACCCCACTGGTCGTCATGCCAATATATGTTCGTTTTTTATCCATATTAAATTTCAAACCGGTGGTGGACGGCAAGCCAACATCAGTGTCGGTGGGGATGAGAGAAAAAAATAGCAAATTTTATCAGTCGGAAGTAAATAAACCAAAGGAAGTATAGACTAAATTATTTTATATACTTCTAAACAAAGTGTAGACACAAGTATTCATGTTCCATAGGTATGTGGTCCTTTTCTTAAAGCATACTCAAGAGGGCATAGTATTGTCAACTATTATGCATCCACTGAGTAGATGCAAATGCTGGATTGCAATCAAACTTGTAGTGAGTACTCACCAGCGAAGTTGATTCCGATGGAACTAAGAGGATTTGCCGCCGGTGCAACAACTAATGTTGTATCCGTGAAACCACCCAACCAAGGACGCATGAGGAAGCTATGGGGACTCTTGATTCATAGCCGAGAGGCGCTGGGTCTAGGGCCTGCGATCCGCTGAATCCCGTGGACATCGAGGAAGATAATGTGGTGGGGAGGGCGCCGGGCGCTGGTGCTGCGAGAGGTGGGGGAAGGGCGGCGTGTAGTTGCACCCTCGATACCATTACGGTGATGTAGTGCCACTATTATTTCCTCACGAAAGGCGGAAAAAGCACTCGATGCGCTTTCTCGAAGGGCCACAACTCGGTGCCAGAAAGAAGAAAGAAACCCGACCGGAGGTGGGAAACCGAATCGCAGAACGCCGATGCGTTCGAAGAGAAGGAAGGAAACACGCATGCCAGCAGCGCAGAAACCACCCGCGGGCCCCGAGAACCGGAGGGAATGGAAAGGCTACGCGGTTCGGTACATGCAATGTAATAATGCACGTACTCATAATAATAACACAAATCATCTACAATCCCAAAGGAGAAAACATAAACATAATTACCCCCCAAAAAACACATAAGAACCTTGGAAGAGACGAAGAAGAAAGTGTGCATCCCACTTGCCATTTGCCTGGCCGGCTAAAGGAGAGGAAACAGCAACGCAAGTGCCACACTCTTCCGAGTCCCCACGTACGCGGGCGGGCGCGCGCCGGAAACGGAGCAGCGAACGCACGCACACGGAGCCCGCTGCGTCCAATAAAAGTGGGGATCCCACGCACGCACGACTGCTCCGACCCCAAGTCGCTCCGTCCGTCCGGTCTCCCCTCGCCCTGGCGGAGTACGCGTAGGCAGCCGCGGCGCAACCACCACAATCTCCCCGAAAGCGAGAGGGCAGTTGCTTCGCCTTCGCCTTCGCCTCGCCCGTCCCCACCACCCACCCCACCTCCCCCCTCGCCGCCACGGTAAAGCCCCCCGCTCCCCTCCCCTCCCCTCCAGCTCGGTGGTTTCTTCCATCAATCCAGGCCGCGGAGCTGCAGAAAATCCTGCTAAACCTTTCCTCCGTGTCCCTCTCCTCCAGCTCGGTGGTTTCTCCCCAGGTGCATTGCGGCGGAGCCACCCCCGCCCGCCGCCGCATTGGGCGCCGCCTCGTCTTCCCCTGCCCTGCTCTGCTCTGCTGTAAGTAAAAGTAAAACACCTGCCCTGCCTTTCCAGGGGCAAAATCTAACTACCTCCCTCCCTCCTTCTGCCCGGAACCAAGATTGAGTCTTTTTTTTTTTTCCGCCCAAGAAACCCTCTTTGTTTCTTGGTTCAACAAGACCGGCATCTTCCCGTCTCGCCGCTGATCGCCTGCTGCTCTGCTCTGTTCTGCTCGCAGGGTTCATTGCCCGCCGCGGACTTCTTTTCCGAGTCTGCTGCGAATTTCGTCGAGGGTTTTTGGGGCGGATCAATGGGGCCGGCGGCGGGGGCTGTCATCGAGATCATCTCGGACGACGACGAGAAGGGGGGTCCTTTTGCTGCCAAGCCGACCGCCGACGCCCTCGAGTGGGCCTCCAGCCTCCTGCTCGACGACCTCACTGGGTTGGGGGAGGGTTTAGACGACTCCGCGGTGATACAGGAGCTCTTGTCCGCTCTCGAGGGTGAAAAGAAGGCTGCTGATGACGACGATGACGACGACGACGACGACTGCGTGATCCTGGACGGTGACCCTGATAAGCCCCTGGTCGTTGTCAAGGAGGAGAAGCCTGGGAAAGATGGGGCAGAAGAAGACTTGCAGGTTCTTTCAGAGAAAGGGGAGGTACTGATTTCTTTCTTGCCAGAAATTCCTCTATGTTACCAGGTCGCGTTTCGATTCATACATCGTTGTCGGTTTGTATGTGCGCTACATTTGACCAGCCACTTCGTTCCAGATCATACATTGTCATCTTCCTCGTTACACATACATATTGCTTTGTCATCATACATTGTCGTCTTCACTGTTAGATACATATTGCTATTTTTTGAGTCATAAATTGCCGTCAACATTTTTAGATATCGCTTCGTCAGTTCTAATATCCGTCACATTGACCAACTTCTTTTGGGAATTTTCTTATTGACCAGAATGGGTCCTATTGACATTCTGGAACTCTTCTTATGTAGGCTGATCTGTGAATATCTCTGTCTCACCTGCATATAAAATTGTTTCAGGAATCTTAGTTGCTAAGCCATACATTTGACCAGCTATTGTGTTTCGACGCATACATTGTTGTTGTCTTGTTAGATAATATTTTTGTCGGTTCGTATGTTCGTTGCATTGACAATCTGTTGCTGTTAGAGTCATGCGTCGTCATCACTAAATGATTTTTTGTCAGTTCGTCGCTGCGTTGCATTGACCAGCTATTGACATTTGGAGCTCTTTTATGTAGGCCAATTAGTGCAGATTTCTGTTTCGGTTGTATGTAAATTGTTTATAGGAATCTAAACCAAAGTTTACTTGATTCCAAACATTTATTTGGGTGCTCTTGTTCAATTACCTTTTGCTCTTCTGATTTGGTAATAACTGTCATTGATGCATGACCCCAAAATTAGTTGTGGGTCCTATATAGTATTAATATTTAGTTACATGCACCAATCAATCACCTTATTAAAGCTTATGCTATTAGGGGAAGGTAGCCAAACTACTTACATTTCAGTGATATTGTTCCCTGTTTTTGATATCATGGATGGCCTTCCATGGGATGAGTTCCCCATGGATTGTTATTGCAAAATACAATTTGGTGGGCTCTAACTGGATAACATTGTAACTTGGTGATGACTTTAGTGATCCTGGATATTGGTAGTGTATGCGTACTGTCATATCTTATAGTTGCTGAGATGATGATACTAGTGATTATTTAAGGAACTGGAAGTACCCCACTGATTGTCATGGCAATATATGTTCTTTTTTTAACCATGTTAATTATTGGGCCCTGTGCATCCAGGAGCCATCTCAAAGCTCCCAATTTTAGAAGACGTGTGGTCTTATAATTCTCTTCTATTTTCAGGTAGCATGCAGGGATTTCCCCCATCCACGTCATCTATGTGCTAGATTGCCTTTTGGAGCTGGATCTCATGCAAATCATTGCACCATGGTTAGTTAATGAATGCAAGTCTTTGCCTTCTCATCTGATCAAGTTATGGAACAGTATTGAATGCCAATTGTTCCAACACGGATGCATTACCATATTTTGCTTTTCTTCTTGATGCAGTGCCACTGTTATGTTTGTGATTCTCGTGCTCCATGCCCCTGGTGGGGCAAAGGTACCTTGCCTACTGATCATTGCCATGCTACGGATAAGGATGAAAAATGGAAGAAACAGAGGCAGTCACTCAAACGCAAGAGCGTGCCACCATCTAAGCGTGAAGGTGTCAAGAAAATGTCTCTCTCAAGCTCAACAACACCATCCTCTCAGCAATTTACAGGGCATCAGGTATCAGTTGCACAACCATATGCACCTTTGGGGAGAACCGTAAACCAACCTTCCACGGCAAGGGTTCCTGTTGCTAGTAATGTCAGTCAAAATCAGCAAAGACATCCATCTGCTTTGGGGACAAGTGTAAACCAACCTTTCGCCGGAAGAGTTCCTGTTGCAAGTAATGTCAGCAAAAATCAACAATTGAATCCATCTGCTTTGAGGACAACGGTAAGCCAACCTTCCACCGGAAGAGTCCCTGTTGCAAGTAATGTTAGCAGAAATCAACAATTGCATCCATCTGCTTTGAGGACAACTGTAAACCAACCTTCCACCGGGAGAGTTCTTGTTGCAAGTAATGTCAGCCAAAATCAACAAATGCATCCATCTGCTATGGCTGCACAGAATGCGTGGCGAGCCGCCCATCTGGCAAAAGCATCTGCTCCTGCGCCAAAAATCTCAGGCAAAACAGGGGCTGTTCCTACAGTTTATACACCCTCAAATGGTTACGTTTACCCTGCTCTTCGTAACAATGTCCCAATGCATCCAGCAACCCCGCGTGCAGTTCAGACAGTACAAGCGGCACCCGGAAGCAGGGTACTGCCAGGAGGTAACCTTATTCAGGGTTTCTCCACTCAGCGTTCTCTTGCTGCACCGGTGCAGGTTCGGCCAATGCCACATCTCCAGGCTGCTCGAAATGGATCATTTGGTACTGCTGGAATGCAGCAGCTTCGTCAGTGCTCCACGCCTGTAGCTCAGGCAACACAGCGAGTAACTGAGGCACCACAAGGCGTGCAAGACGCATCAGCTATTCAGAAGTCATGGCAGATTGCACTTGCTAACCTGGCCTCTGATCTTGGTGTGTCTGACTACAATGACGAACGACCGCCTGTTCAACAGTCTGTGAGCACTCAGCCTCTGCATCCCAGCCAGCTACTTGCTCAACCAAAGGCAGTCCAGGGGGGTGAGACTCTGGTGGCAGCGCACATGAGGCCTTCCAATGGTCCTCCTCAGCCGGATAGCAAATCTGGAGACAGTGTTGTCCCTATGCAGAAAACACAAGCCTTGTGCGTACTGAATTCCCAGAGCAGCCTTACCTCAAGTGAATCTTCTCTGAATAGCTTAGTAGCTAAACCTGCCATGGAACATTGAGCCTCTGCTGAACCATATTCTTGATACCCTTTTTTGTGCTCTTACATGTCCAAATTACAAATATACTCCGTGTTTCATAGCTGAGAAACTTACTCGTGTGGCCTATCCTAGAAGAGTAGAAAGGGCACTCCTTTAAGAAAGTGAAGTGCTGTAGTGTTTGGGATTTCTGATGTAATGGCTTAAGACTCCGAATTAATGGTCAATTTTTCAGTGATTTTTTGTTCATGATAGTTATTGATGTGTTTCTTCTTCATATCATGCGCTTTGTTCCTCTGTTTGCTCAGGTTTCGTGTTTGTGCTGGAATAGGCATGTTCCCTTTCTCCAGTTTTTATTGTTCACGTACGTAACCTTTCATTACTTTGACATGTGTCTGATATTTGAGGGCTCCTCTATCTATTTTCTGCCTTTCTTTGGAGCACCTGTTGTGTCCAGGACAGTGTTACAAATAGCTCCTAGCTGATTTCTGGGTATATATTTTGCTTTGACGATTTTGTTTTGAACATCCACTTATCTGTACCTTGGCGTGTTTTACTTATAATTAGTATAGTACTCACTCCATCTCAAAATAAGTATTGCTGACTTAGTACAACTTTAAAACTTTTACTTACGGCTGGCTACTGCTGATAATTTTGCACACTGAATGACTATTTTACTCGCTGTATCTGAGCTCCTGGACTAAAATTTTAGGGCCGGCTACAGTAGCAGTGTAAAAAAGATGACAGCAGCTTCAGATGAGCCGAAATCGGCACCAAGAAAATCTACTGTGCAAGCAGCCAGTTTAAATGGCTGGATGGCCGAATCATACAAACTACAGAGAGTATGAATTCTTTCTCCAGAACATTCATCACTGCTTCTGAACCCACCCAAGATTAAAAGCAAAATGCTACTTCTTAATTCGACTGAATGCTTATTTGTATGATTCTTAATAATAACTGTATGTGATGGAAAGTATATTAGATACACACCACACAGAGTACGTACTCATTAATAATAATCTAGTAAAGCCGGGAACCCCGTGGACTGGTGCAGCGTGTGCGCGAAGGACCGGTGAAGCCGTGAAGGGGGTGTAGATGAGCTGATGGAGGCGGAGCAGCGCAGTGTCGATCATGTCAGGCCGGTTGGCGGCGCCGATGACCAACACCTCCTCGAAGAAAGAGGACGCGTGCACGGCGCCGACTGCCTGGCCTTCACGAAGATCTCATGGACGTTGGCCTCGCTCTCGCCGAACCACATTTTTTCGCGAATACGCAAGATGCGTATCTTTTCATTGATAGGGGAAGAGAGTTTTTAGCACGAGATTACAACCACTTACAAGGCCATGTACGCATGCGGCATGAATGAAAGCGTTGGAGCAGAACAGAGTATGGGGTTGCTCAGCCCCTAGGGAAGTTGGCTAACTAAGCGCCGGGGATTATGTTTTGTAATCCAGTGACACCTGCCTTTGCCCAAAGGCGTGCCTCGTCTTTGATGGTGGCGGAGAGGAGGGATATCGATGGCCGGTCGCCGTCGAAGATGCAACCATTGTGGTGTTTCCACAAGCGCTAGGCGGTTAGAATGATGAGGGTCGAAAGGCCCTTCCTCATCTGGGCGATGGTGTTGCCAGTCGAAGTATTCCACCAAGTATGGAAGGGTGTGTCAGGATTCGGTATGTCCATCGAGGCTCTCACCCAGCTGAGGATCTCATGCCATATCTGTCTGGAGAAAGGGCATCTAGTGAGTAGGTGTTGCATGGTCTCCGAATCCTGATCGCATAGAACACATGTCGCGTCATGAGGTAGGCCATGTCTGGCCAGACGGTCAGCAGTCCAGCATCTGTCTTGTAGAGCCAGCCAGAGAAAGAACTTGACGCGTAGCGGTGCCCACGGTCGCCATGTGAGCTTCCAGTGGGGGTCCTCGCAAGCGCCGAAGAAGAGGGCCTTATAGCACGAGCTTGCAGAGTAGGCACCGGAGGTGGTCCAGTACCATTTGAGCACATCCGGCTCATCGGAGAGGCCAATGTGGCGAACGCGACGCCAGAGATCAACATATTGCACCATAGCCGTCGGTCCAAGTTCTCCATGGATGTCTTGGACCCAAGTTCTGAGGTGGAGACCCTCGCGAACTGTGCAGGTCCGGCACCGGCGTCGAGGGAGCAAGGACAAGAGGGGCGATCTCAGCCATGGACCTTCCGTCTATCCGGTGGTCGGCCCAAAATCTGCAGGTGTCACCAGACCCAAGGTCCCAGGTTGTAGATGCTCTGAAGATGGTGCTCACATCAGGGTCGTGTGGTATGTGTAAGTGGCTCCAGGGTCGAGAGGGGTCGGTGTGTTGTAGCCAAAGCCACCGCGCACGGAGGGCGATGCCGGTCATTTGGATGTCCCTGATGTTGGGGAACGTAGTAATTTCAAAAAATTTCCTACGCACACGCAAGATCATGGTGATGCATAGCAACGAGAGGGGAGAGTGTTGTCCACGTACCCTCGTAGACCGACAGCGGAAGCGTTATCACAACGCGGTTGATGTAGTCGTACGTCTTCACGATCCGACCGATCAAGTACCGAACGTACGGCACCTCCGAGTTCTACACACGTTCAGCTCGATGACGTCCCTCGAACTCCGATCTAGCCGAGTGTTGAGGGAGAGTTTCGTCAGCACGACGGCGTGGTGACGACGATGATGTTCCACCGACGCAGGGCTTCGCCTAAGCTCCGCAACGGTATTATCGAGGTGTAATATGGTGGAGGGGGGCACCGCACACGGCTAAGAGATCTCAAGGATCAATTGTTGTGTCTCTGGGGTGCCCCCCTGCCCCCGTATATAAAGGAGCAAGGGGGAGGCAGCCGGCCAAGGGGAGAGGCGCGCCATAGGGGGGAGTCCTACTCCCACCGGGAGTAGGACTCCTCCTTTCCTTGTGGGAGTAGGAGAAGGGAAGGGGGAAGGAGAAAGAAGGAAGGGTGCGCTCCCCTTCCCTAGTCCAATTCGGACCAGACCATGGGGAGGGGTGCGGCCACCTTTTGAGGCCTTTCTCTCCTTTCCCGTATGGCCCATTAAGGCCCAATACGAATTCCCGTAACTCTCCGGTACTCCGAAAAATACCCGAATCACTCGGAACCTTTCCGAAGTCCGAATATAGTCGTCCAATATATCGATCTTTATGTCTCGACTATTTCGAGACTCCTCGTCATATCCCCGATCTCATCCGGGACTCCGAACTCTTTCGGTACATCAAAACTCAATAAAACTGTCATCGTAACGTTAAGCGTGCAGACTCTACGGGTTCGAGAACTATGTAGACATGACCGAGACACGTCTCCGGTCAATAACCAATAGCGGGACCTGGATGCCCATATTGGCTCCCACATATTCTACGAAGATCTTTATCGGTCAGACCGCATAACAACATACGTTGTTCCCTTTGTCACCGGTATGTTACTTGCCCGAGATTTGATCGTCGGTGTCTCGATACCTAGTTCAATCTCGTTACCGGCAAGTCTCTTTACTCGTTCCGTAACACATCATCCCGCAACTAACTCATTAGTCACAATGCTTGCAAGGCTTATAGTGATGTGCATTACCGAGTGGGCCCAGAGATACCTCTCCGACAATTGGAGTGACAAATCCTAATCTCGAAATACGCCAACCCAACAAGTACCTTTGGAGACACCTGTAGAGCACCTTTATAATCACCCATTTACGTTGTGACGTTTGGTAGCACACAAAGTGTTCCTCCGGTAAACGGGAGTTGCATAATCTCATAGTCATAGGAACATGTATAAGTCATGAAGAAAGCAATAGCAACATACTAAACGATCGAGTGCTAAGCTAACGGAATGGGTCAAGTCAATCACGTCATTCTCCTAATGAGGTGATCTCGTTAATCAAATGACAACTTATGTCTATGGCTAGGAAACATAACCATCTTTGATTAACGAGCTAGTCAAGTAGAGGCATACTAGTGACACTCTGTTTGTCTATATATTCACACATGTATTATGTTTCCGGTTAATACAATTCTAGCATGAATAATAAACATTTATCATGATACAAGGAAATAAATAATACTTTATTATTGCCTCTAGGGCATATTTCCTTCAGTCTCCCACTTGCACTAGAGTCAATAATCTAGTTCACATCGCCATGTGATTTAACATCAATAATTCACATCACCATGTGATTAACATCCATAGTTCACATCTCTATGTGACCAACACTCAAAGGGTTTACTAGAATCAATAATCTAGTTCACATCGCTATGTGATTAACACCCAAAGAGTACTAAGGTGTGATTATGTTTTACTTGTGAGATAATTTTAGTCAACGGGTCTGTCACATTCAGATGCGTAAGTATTTTACAAATTTCTATGTCTACAATGCTCTGCACGGAGCTACTCTAGCTAATTGCTCCCACTTTCAATATGTATCTAGACCGAGACTTAGAGTCATCTAGATTTAGTGTCAAAACTTGCATTGACGTAACCCTTTACGACGAACCTTTTTTTTCACTTCCATAATCGAGAAACATATCCTTATTCCACTAAGGATAATTTTGACCGCTGTCCAGTGATCTACTCCTAGATCACTATTGTACTCCCTTGCCAAAATCAGTGTAGGGTATACAATAGATCTGGTACACAGCATGGCATACTTTATAGAACCTATGGCCAAGGCATAGGGAATGACTTTCATTCTCTTTCTATCTTCTGCCGTGGTCGGGCTTTGAGTCTTACTCAATTTCACACCTTGTAACACAGGCAAGAACTCTTTCTTTGACTGTTCCATTTTGAACTACTTCAAAATCTTGTCAAGGTATATACTCATTGAAAAAACTTATCAAGCGTCTTGATCTATCTCTATAGATCTTGATGCTCAATATGTAAGCAGCTTCACCGAGGTCTTTCTTTGAAAAAACTCCTTTCAAACACTCCTTTATGCTTTGCAGAATAATTCTACATTATTTCCGATCAACAATATGTCATTCACATATACTTATCAGAAATGCTGTAGTGCTCCCACTCACTTTCTTGTAAATACAGGCTTCACCGCAAGTCTGTATAAAACTATATCCTTTGATCAACTTATCAAAGTGTATATTCCAACTCCGAGATGCTTGCACCAGTCCATAGATGGATCGCTGGAGCTTGCATATTTTGTTAGCACTTTTAGGATTGACAAAACCTCTTGGTTGCATCATATACAACTCTTCTTTAATAAATACATTAAGGAATGCAGTTTTGTTTATCCATTTGCCATATTTCATAAAATGTGGCAATTGCTAACATGATTCGGAACAGATTTCTATGATGAACTACTTTCCAATAAGGGAGCAGGTACAGTTACCTCATCAAGTTCTACTTTCCTCCCACTCACTTCTTTCGAGAGAAACTCCTTCTCTAGAAAGGATCCATACTAAGCAACGAATGTCTTGCCTTCGGATCTGTGATAGAAGGTGTATCCAACTGTCTCCTTTGGGTATCCTATGAAGACACATTTCTCCGATTTGGGTTTGAACTTATCAGGATGAAATTTTTTCACATAAGCATCGCAACCCCAAACTTTAAGAAACGACAACTTTGGTTTCTTGCCAAACCACAGTTCATAAGGCGTCGTCTCATCGGATTTTGATGGTGCCCTATTTAACGTGAATGTAGCTGTCTCTAATGCATAACCCCAAAACGATAGTGGTAAATTGGTAAGAGACATCATAGATTGCACTATATCCAATAAAGTACGTTTATGACGTTCGGACACACCATTATGCTGTGGTGTTCCAGGTGGCGTGAGTAGTGAAACTATTTCACATTGTTTTAACTGAAGGCCAAACTCGTAACTTAAATACTCTTCTCTACGATCAGATCGTAGAAACTTTTTTTTTCTTGTTACGATGATTTTCCACTTCACTCTGAAATTATATGAACTTTTCAAATGTTTCAGACTTATGTTTCATCAAGTAGATATACCCATATCTGCTCAAATCATCTGTGAAGGTCAGAAAATAATGATACCTGCTACGAGCCTCAATATTCATCGGACCACATACATCTGTATGTATGATTTCCAACAAATCTGTTCCTCTCTCCATAGTTCCGGAGAACGGCGTTTTTAGTCATCTTGCCCATGAGGCACGGTTCGCAAGCATCAAGTGATTCATAATGAAGTGATTCCAAAATCCCATCAGTATGGAGTTTCTTCATGCGCTTTACACCAATATGACCTAAACGGCAGTGGCACAAATAAGTTGCACTATCATTATTAACTTTGCATCTTTTGGCTTCATTATTATGAATATGTGTATCACTACGATCGAGATCCAACAAACCATTTTCGTTGGTGTGTATGACCATACAAGGTTTTTATTCATGTAAACAGAACAACAATTGTTCTCTAACTTAAATGAATAACCGTATTGCAATAAACATGATCAAATCATATTCATGCTCAACGCAAACACCAAATAACACTTATTTAGTTTCAACACTAATCCCGAAAGTATAGGGAGTGTGCGATGATGATCATATCAATCTTGGAACTACTTCCAACACACATCATCACCTCGCCTTTTACTAGTCTCTGTTTATTCTGCAACTCCCGTTTCGAGTTATTACTCTTAGCAACTGAACCAGTATCAAATACCGAGGGGTTGCTATAAACACTAGTAAGTACACATCAATAACATGTATATCCAATATACCTTTGTTCACTTTGCCATCCTTCTTATCCACCAAATACTTGGGGTAGTTCAACTTCCAGTGACCAATCCCTTTGCAGTAGAAGCACTTAGTCTCAGGCTTAGGTACAGACTTGGGCTTCTTCACTTGAGCAGCAACTTGCTTGCCGTTCTTCTTGAAGTTCCCCTTCTTCCCTTTGCCCTTTTCTTGAAACTAGTGGTCTCGTCAACCATCAACACTTGATGTTTTTCTTGATTTCTACCTTCGTCGATTTCAGCATCACGAAGAGCTCGGGAATTACTTTCGTCATCCCTTGCATACTGTAGTTCATCACGAAGTTCTACTAACTTGGTGATGGTGACTAGAGAATTTTGTCAATCACTATTTTATCTGGAAGATAAACTCCCACTTGATTCAAGCGATTGTAGTACCCAGACAATCTGAGCACATGCTCACTAGTTGAGTGATTCTCCTCCATCTTTTGGCTATAGAACTTGTTGGAGACTTCATATCTCTCAACTCGGGTATTTGCTTGAAATATTAACTTCAACTCCTGGAACATCTCATATGGTCCATGACGTTCAAAACGTCTTTGAAGTCCCGATTCTAAGCCGTTAAGCATGGTGCACTAAACTATCAAGTAGTCATCATATTGAGCTAGCCAAACGTTCATAACGTCTGCATCTGCTCCTGCAATAGGTCTATCACCTAGCGGTGCATCAAGGACATAATTTTTCTGTGCAGTAATGAGGATAATCCTCAGATCACGGATCCAATCCGCATCTTTGCTACTAACATCTTTCAACATAATTTTTCTCTAGGAACATATAAAAAATAAACACAGGGAAGCAACAACGCGAGCTATTGATCTACAACATAATTTGCAAAATACTATCAGGACTAAGTTCATGATAAATTCAAGTTCAATTAATCATATTACTTAAGAACTCCCACTTAGATAGACACCCCTCTAATCCTCTAAGTGATCACGTGATCCATATCAACTAAACCATGTCCGATCATCACGTGAGATGGAGTAGTTTCAATGGTGAACATCACTATGTTGATCATATCTACTATATGATTCACGCTCGACCTTTCGGTCTCCGTGTTCCGAGGCCATATCTGTTATATGCTAGGCTCGTCAAGTTTAACCTGAGTATTCCGCGTGTGCAACTGTTTTGCACCCGTTGTATTTGAACGTAGAGCCTATCACACCCGATCATCACGTGGTGTCTCAGCACGAAGAACTTTCGCAACGGTGCATACTCAGGGAGAACACTTATACTTTGATAATTTAGTGAAGGATCATCTTATAATGCTACCGTCAAACAAAGCAAGATAAGATGCATAAAGGATTAACATCACATGCAATCAATATAAGTGATATGATATGGCCATCATCATCTTGTGCTTGTGATCTCCATCTCCGAAGCACCGTGCTTGTGATCTCCATCTCCGAAGCACCGTCATGATCACCATCGTCACCGGCGCGACACCTTGATCTCCATCATAGCATCGTTGTTGTCTCGCCAACTTATTGCTTTTACGACTATCGCTACCGCTTAGTGATAAAGTAAAACTATTACATGGCGATTGCATCTCATACAATAAAGCGACAACCATATGGCTCCTGCCAG
The DNA here is from genome assembly GCF_002575655.3 of Aegilops tauschii subsp. strangulata. Classification (NCBI taxonomy): domain Eukaryota; kingdom Viridiplantae; phylum Streptophyta; class Magnoliopsida; order Poales; family Poaceae; genus Aegilops; species Aegilops tauschii. Next base: position 506,204,710 of record NC_053038.3, read on the forward strand.
TTGCCGATAACTCGGTTACAAAACATGATCATCTCATACAATAAAATATAACATCATGCCTTGACCATATCACATCACAACATGCCCTGCAAAAACAAGTTAGACGTCCTCTACTTTGTTGTTGCAAGTTTTACGTGGCTGCTACGGGCTGAGCAAGAACCGTTCTTACCTACGCATCAAAACCACAATGATAGTTTGTCAAGTTAGTGCTGTTTTAACCTTCTCACGGACCGGGCGTAGCCATACTTGGTTCAATTAAAGTTGGAGAAACTGACACCCGCGAGACTGGTTCTACCGACGTGCTTTGCACACAAGTGGCTAGCGGGTGTCAGTTTCTCCAACTTTAATTGAACCAAGTATGGCTACGCCCGGTCCGTGAGAAGGTTAAAACAGCACTAACTTGACAAACTATCGTTGTGGTTTTGATGCGTAGGTAAGAACGGTTCTTGCTCAGCCCGTAGCAGCCACGTAAAACTTGCAACAACAAAGTAGAGGACGTCTAACTTGTTTTTGCAGGGCATGTTGTGATGTGATATGGTCAAGGCATGATGTTATATTTTATTGTATGAGATGATCATGTTTTGTAACCGAGTTATTGGGAACTAGCAGGAGCCATATGGTTGTCGCTTTATTGTATGCAATGCAAATGCCCTGTAATGCTTTACTTTATCACTAAGCGGTAGCGATAGTCGTAGAAGCATAAGTTGGCGAGACGACAACGATGCTACGATGGAGATCAAGGTGTCGCGCCGGTGACGATGGTGATCATGACGGTGCTTTGGAGATGGAGATCACAAGCACAAGATGATGATGGCCATATCATATCACTTATATTGATTGCATGTGATGTTTATCTTTTATGCATCTTATCTTGCTTTGATTGACGGTAGAATTATAAGATGATCTCTCACTAAATTATCAAGGTATAAGTGTTCTCCCTGAGTATGCACCGTTGCGAAAGTTCTTCGTGCTGAGACACCACGTGATGATCGAGTGTGATAGGCTCTACGTTCAAATACAACGGGTGCAAAACAGTTGCACACGCGGAATACTCAGGTTAAACTTGACGAGCCTAGCATATGCAGATATGGCCTCGGAACACTGAGACCGAAAGGTCGAGCGTGAATCATATAGCAGATATGATCAACATAGTGATGTTCACCATTGAAACTACTCCATCTCACATGATGATCGGACATGGTTTAGTTGATTTGGATCACGTGATCACTTAGAGGATTAGAGGGATGTCTGTCTAAGTGGGAGTTCTGAAGTAATATGATTAATTGAACTTAAATTTATCATGAACTTAGTACATGATAGTATTTTGCTTGTCTATGTTGATTGTAGATAGATGGCCCGTGCTGTTGTTCCGTTGAATTTTAATGCGTTCCTTGAGAAAGCAAAGTTGAAAGATGATGGTAGCAATTACATGGACTGGGTCCGTAACTTGAGGATTATCCTCATTGCTGCACAGAAGAATTATGTCCTGGAAGCACCGCTAGGTCCCAGACCTGCTGTAGAGCAACACCAGATGTTATGAACGTCTGGCAGAGCAAAGCTGATGACTACTCGATAGTTCAGTGTGCCATGCTTTACGGCTTAGAACTGGGACTTGAACGACGTTTTGAACGTCATGGAGCATATGAGATGTTTCAGGAGTTGAAGTTAATATTTCAAGCAAATGCCCGGATTGAGAGATATGAAGTCTCCAATAAGTTCTACAGCTGTAAGATGGAGGAGAATAGTTCTGTTAGTGAGCATATACTCAGAATGTTTGGGTATAACAATCACTTGATTCAACTGGGAGTTAATCTTCCGGATGAAAGCGTCATTGACAGAATTCTTCAATCACTGCCACCAAGGTACAAGAGCTTCGTGATGAACTATAACATGCAAGGGATGGATAAGACGATTCCCGAGCTCTTCGCAATGCTAAAGGCTGCGGAGGTAGAAATCAAGAAGGAGCATCAAGTGTTGATGGTCAACAAGACCACCGGTTTCAAGAAAAAGGGCAAAGGGAAGAAGAAGGGGAACTTCAAGAAGAACAGCAAACAAGTTGCTGCTCAGGAGAAGAAACCCAAGTCTGGACCAAGCCTGAGACTGAGTGCTTCTACTGCAAACAGACTGGTCACTGAAAGCGGAACTGCCCCAAGTATTTGGCGGATAAGAAGGATGGCAAGGTGAACAAAGGTATATGTGATATACATGTTATTGATGTGTACCTTACTAATGCTCGCAGTAGCACCTGGGTATTTGATACTGGTTCTGTTGCTAATATTTGCAACTCGAAACAGGGACTACGGATTAAGCGAAGATTGGCTAAGGACGAGGAGACGATGCGCGTGGGAAATGGTTCCAAAGTCGATGTGATCGCGGTCGGCACGCTACCTCTACATCTACCTTCGGGATTAGTTTTAGACCTGAATAATTGTTATTTGGTGCCAGCGTTGAGCATTAACATTATATCTGGATCTTGTTTGATGCGAGACGTTTATTCATTTACATCAGAGAATAATGGTTGTTCTATTTATATGAGTAATATCTTTTATGGTCATGCACCCTTGAAGAGTGGTCTATTTTTGTTGAATCTCGATAGTGGTGATACACATATTCATAATATTGAAGCCAAAAGATGCAGAGTTGATAATGATAGTGCAACTTATTTGTGGCACTGCCGTTTAAGTCATATTGGTGTAAAGCGCATGAAGAAACTCCATACCGATGGACTTTTGGAACCACTTGATTATGAATCACTTGGTACTTGCGAACCGTGCCTCATGGGCAAGATGACTAAAATGCCATTCTCCGGAACTATGGAGCGAGCAACAGATTTGTTGGAAATCATACATACAGATGTATGTGGACCGATGAATGTTGAGGCTCGCGGCGGGTATCGTTATTTTCTCACCTTCACAGATGATTTAAGCAGATATGGGTATATCTACTTAATGAAACATAAGTCTGAAACATTTGAAAAGTTCAAAGAATTTCAGAGTGAAGTTGAAAATCATCGTAACAAGAAAATAAAATTTCTACGATCTGATCGCGGAGGAGAATATTTGAGTTACGAGTTTGGTCTTCATTTGAAACAATGCGGAATAGTTTCGCAACTCACGCCACCCGGAACACCACAGCGTAATGGTGTGTCCGAACGTCGTAATCGTACTTTACTAGATATGGTGCGATCTATGATGTCTCTTACTGATTTACCGCTATCGTTTTGGGGTTATGCTTTAGAGACGGCTGCATTCATGTTAAATAGGGCACCATCGAAATCCGTTGAGATGATGCCTTATGAACTGTGGTTTGGCAAGAAAACAAAGTTGTCATTTCTTAAAGTTTGGGGCTGCGATGCTTATGTGAAAAAGCTTCAACCTGATAAGCTCGAACCCAAATCGGAGAAATGTGTCTTCATAGGATACCCAAAGGAAACCGTTGGGTACACCTTCTATCACAGATCTGAAGGCAAGACTTTTGTTGCTAAATTTGGATCCTTTCTAGAGAAGGAGTTTCTCTCGAAAGAAGTGAGTGGGAGGAAAGTAGAACTTGATGAGGTAACTGTACCTGCTCCCTTATTGGAAAGTAGTTCATCACAGAAACCCGTTCCTGTGACACCTACACCAATTAGTGAAGAAGTTAATGATGATGATCATGAAACTTCAGATCAAGTTGTTACTGAACCTCGTATGTCAACCAGAGTAAGATTCGCACCAGAGTGGTAAGGTAATCCTGTTCTGGAGGTTATGTTACTAGACCATGACAAACCCACGAACTATGAAGAAGCGATGGTGAGCCCAGATTCCGCAAAATGGCTTGAGGCCATGAAATCTGAGATGAGATCCATGTATGAAAACAAAGTGTGGACTTTGGTTGACTTGCCCGATGATCGGCAAGCCATTGAGAATAAATGGATCTTCAAGAAGAGGACTGACGCTGACGGTAATGTTACTGTCTATAAAGCTCGACCTGTTGCGAAAGGTTTTCGACAAGTTCAAGGGATTGACTATGATGAGACTTTCTCACCCGTAGCGATGCTTAAGTCTGTCCGAATCATGTTAGCAATTGCCGCATTTTATGATTATGAAATTTGGCAAATGGATGTCAAAACTGCATTCCTGAATGGATTTCTGGAAGAAGAGTTGTATATGATGCAGCCGGAAGGTTTTGTCGATCCAAAGGGGGCTAACAAAGTGTGCAAGCTCCAGCGATCCATTTATGGACTGGTGCAAGCCTCTCGGAGTTGGAATAAACGCTTTGATTGTGTGATCAAAGCATTTGGTTTTATACAGACTTTTGGAGAAGCCTGTATTTACAAGAAAGTGAGTGGGAGCTGATGTGTTCCCTATGCTTCAGCCATAAGCTCTATCATGTATGCAATGCTGTGTACCAGACCTGATGTGTGCCTTGCTATAAGTTTAGCAGGGAGGTACCAAAGTAATCCAGGAGTGGATCACTGGACAGCGGTCAAGAACATCCTGAAATACCTGAAAAGGACTAAGGATATGTTTCTCGTTTATGGAGGTGACAAAGAGCTAGTCATAAATGGTTACGTCGATGCAAGCTTTGACACTGATCCGGACGATTCTAAATCGCAAACCGGATACGTGTTTACATTGAACGGTGGAGCTGTCAGTTGGTGCATCTCTAAACAAAGCGTTGTGGCGGGATCTACGTGTGAAGCGGAGTACATAGCTGCTTCGGAAGCAGCAAATGAAGGATTCTGGATGAAGGATTTCACATCCGATCTAGGTGTCATACCTAGTGCATCGGGTCCAAGGAAAATCTTTTGTGACAATACTGGTGCAATTGCCTTGGCAAAGGAATCCAGATTTCACAAGAGAACCAAGCACATCAAGAGACGCTTCAACTCCATCCGAGATCTAGTCCAGGTGGGAGACATAGAAATTTGCAAGATACATACGGATCTGAATGTTGCAGACCCATTGACTAAGCCTCTTCCACGAGCAAAACATGATCAGCACCAAGGCTCCATGGGTGTTAGAATCATTACTGTGTAATCCAGATTATTGACTCTAGTGCAAGTGGGAGACTGAAGGAAATATGCCGTAGAGGCAATAATAAAGTTATTATTTATTTCCTTATATCATGATAAATGTTTATTATTCATGCTAGAATTGTATTAACCGGAAACATAATACTTGTGTGAATACACAGACAAACAGAGTGTCACTAGTATGCCTCTACTTGACTAGCTCGTTGATCAAAGATGGTTATGTTTCCTAGCCATAGACATGAGTTGTTATTTGATTAACGGGATCACATCATTAGGAGAATGATGTGATTGACTTGACCCATTCCGTTAGCTTAGCACTCGATCGTTTAGTATGTTGTTATTGCTTTCTTCATGACTTATACATGTTCCTATGACTATGAGATTATGCAACTCCCGTTTACCGGATGAACACTTTGTGTGCTACCAAACGTCACAACGTAACTGGGTGATTATAAAGGTGCTCTACAGGTGCCCCCCTTTCCTTCCTCTCTCCCTCCTCCTTCCCCCTTCTCCTACTCCAACTAGGAAAGGAGGGAGTCCTACTCCCGGTGGGAGTAGGACTCCTCCTGGCGCGCCTCCTCCTAGCCGGCCGCCTCTCCCTCCCTTGCTCCTTTATATACGGGGGCAGGGGGCACCCCATAGAGACAACAATTGATCTCTTGATCTCTTAGCCGTGTGCGGTGACCCCCTCCACCATAATCCACCTTGATAATATCGTAACGGTGCTTAGGCGAAACCCTGCATCGGTAGAACATCATCATCATCACCACGCCGTCGTGCTGACGGAACTCTCCCTCAAAGCTCGGCTGGATCGGAGTTCGAGGGACGTCATCGAGCTGAACGTGTGCTGAACTCGGAGGTGCCGTGTGTTCGGTACTTGATCGGTTGGATCGTGAAGACGTACGACTACATCAACCGTGTTGTGCTAACACTTCCGCTTTCGGTCTACGAGGGTACGTGGACAACACTCTCCCCTCTCGTTGCTATGCATCACCATGATCCTGTGTGTGCGTAGGATTTTTTTTTGAAATTACTACGTTCCCCAACAGTGGCGCAGTGCCGCCGGGGCAAGGATCGTGACAGCAATCTACATCAACAATCTTGCTACCGTCAACACCAACTTTCTCCCCCTCTATGCAGCGGTGTAACACCCTTTCTCCCCGCTGTAATCTCTACTTAAACTTGGTGCTCAACACTATATATTATTTCCCAATGCTATGTGGTTATCCTATGATGTTTGAGTAGATTTGTTTGTCCTGTGGGCTAATCGTGATCTTGGTTGGTATGATTGTATATTTTATTTATGGTGCCCTCCGTGTGCCGGAAATGTGAGGGGTCCCCGCTGTAGGGTGTTGCAATATGTTCATAATTTGCTGTTGCCGGTTGCCGGAGTGACAGAAGCCTGAACACGGATAAGTGGGTTATTGCGTATGGGAGTAAAGAGGACTTGATATTTAATGCTATGGTTGGGTTTTACGACCTTAATGACCTTTGGGAGTTGCGGATGCGTGCTAAAGTTCCAATCATAAGTGCATATGATCCAAGTGCATATGCCTCTCCCTCATATAAAATTGCAAGATGATTACCAGTCTAGTTATCGATTGCCTAGGGACAAATGACTTTCTTGTTGACAAAAGGTATCCACTTTTATTATCTTGCAATTTATTCATAGTTCTATTCTAGCAAAGTACTTCTAGTTTTATAGTCGTTCTAGGTAAAGCAAACACTAAGTGTGCGTAGAGTTGTATCGGTGGTCGATAGAACTTGAGGGAATATTTGTTCTACCTTTAGCTCCTCGCAGGGTTCGACACTCTTATTTATCGAAAAAGGCTACAAACGATCCCCTATACTTGTGGGTTATCAGTGGCAGACGGGACGAGTCACCCGCCACAGCTATTTTGAAAAGGTTGGAGTGGCGGGTAATAAATTGGGACCGCCACAACTAGTGTAACAGTAGTGGCGGGCCCTTTCTCACACCCGCCACATGTAAAATCTTCAATATGGGCTTTTTTGTACAACTCAGCTGTTGCAGGCGCAGCTAGGTGCCCGCCATAGTTACGTGTCCTAGCAGTGGCGGGCATCTCCTAACTACCGTCACTAGTTGTCCTTTCCCGATGCCCACTGTTGGTAGAATATAACTGTGGCGGGTACCCAAATACGATCGCCACAGCTAGACCTGTCCACGAAAGTTTTAATTTCCCTCCAAATTACCACCCTCCGCCCTCTCACGAAAAGGCAGCTTCAAACCTTCTTCGTTCTCAGCCGCACTCACCCCCAACCCTATGCCTCGACGCCGCCGCGCCCATTCTCTGCCACCGCGCCACGCTCACCGCCACGACTGTCCTTCCACACCGCCTCTGCCCTCGTCGCCGCCCGCCTCCTCCACCGCGCCCCCTCTTGCCACCGCGGCCCGCCCCTAAACCCTCCTCTATTGTGCCCGCCTCCTCCGCCGCGCCCTCCACTGCCGTGGACCACTCATTGTTGGGGCCCTCCTCTGCCGCGCCCCCCTCGTCGTCGTGCCCCCCTAGTCATCGAGCCTCCGCCGCCACCGTCCCCTAGTCACCAGGACTCCTCCGTCGCCGCCCCCTAGTCGCCATGGCTTTCTCTGCCAGCAGCGGGGGCATGACACCGCACCAGCAGCCGACTCCTCTACCTCTAAGGCTACTACTGATCCCTCCTCCGCATCGCGCTCAAGAAGTGCATAGGTAATGCCCTATCTATCTAAGGGTCGAAGACTAATATATTAGTGCCATATATGACATGGTAGTAACAGATGAAAGTGCAACAACTCTAGATATACAACTCCGGGTGTCCTTATTTTTGTGGTTGGCAATATTTTTTTCATACATTTCAAATAAAAATAACAAATTATATCTTAGAAGTTGTAGCTTAGCTATTGACATAATATGATCTTTTGCAGTACCTGTTGTTGGTGCTATTATTGGTAGCCTTTTATTCTATCTATGTCGTATCCGTATCAATATTCACATGCCTATTTATTTGGAGTGCTCCAACAATACATGGCTTCAAAGGAGTGTAGGAAATATCGTGAAATGTTGATTAATTTCCGTTTCGCGAGATTTCAGACACTCAATGATTCATTTTTAGCATAATTCATGTCCAATTTTTCTGTCCATCCATAGTCTTTACAATTGGTTGATGTTTATATAGTTACATAATTGGTAACCTTTTATTCTATCCATGTGTTATCCATATTAATATTCACATGCCTATTTATGTGGAGTGCTCCAACAATACATGTCTTCAAAAGAGTGTAGAAAATATGGTGCAACGTTGATTAATTTCTGTTTCGTGAGATTTCAGACACTCAATGTTTCATATTTTAGCATAAGTCATGTCCAATCGTTCTGTCCATCCATAGTCTTTACTATTGGTTGATGTTTAATATAGTTACATAACTGGTAGCCTTTTATTCTATCCATGTCTTATACTTAACATGAACGTAGGCAATGAACGAAGGATACCACTTCTGTGGCGACAGGAGGCTAGGTGTCTGTTACAAAGTTCACCTAATTTGCAATGAGATCTGTGTTGACCTTCATGACAACTTTATGGAGTGGGCGGTATATATGTTCCATTTAATTAGTGTTATAGCTTATGGTTTGGTAATGTTGCGCCCACAATTATCTAATTTCTATTTCCTTTTTTCATGCTCAGCGTATCCCTTGTTGGGGAAGGGAGGAGTTCTTGCGTGTGGCCAACCTGGCCATCGATGAGGAGTGGACGATTCAGTTCGACATGATGCAGTTAAAAATAGCATTCTCTTGACCCTCACTCTCACCAACAAGGGAGGGAGAACGTATTTCCATGGTTAAAACTGGATTGACATTGCTACACAATTTGGGATGCAAGCTGGGAAGTCGTTCTTGCTTCTTCTTCACGAATTTGAAGAGGGTCATCAGGGCGGCAACAAAATCTATCTGTGGTATGATGTCCAACAATCACCGTAGCACATACTTTCGGTGGTGATTAAGATGTTGTACATATATGTACTGCTTTCTGGGACTAGTTATAGCACTTTATTCAACATATATGTTTGTATGCACTCATCTTATTGTACTATGTAAGTACTAAACATTAGAGAGTTGTTTAACATATATATGTTTATTGTTTTATGTTGTACTAATATTATTGCTTGATAATAATTAACGTATGCTTCAATTTATGATTTTAGTTTCATGCAAAATGCAGCCATGGGAGCAAAAACATTGTCATGGCTGTAGAATTTTTAATTTGCATGACAAAGCTTTCAGTGGCGGGCGCTGAAACAGCACGCCACTGCTTCGACGTTAAGCAGTAGCGGACCTGCCATTGCAGACTATCTACCAGTGGCGGGCGGGCGCCCACCAGCCCGCCCGCCACTGCTATAACTGCATCAGTGGCGGAAGGTAGGTGGCGGGTGCCCATGGGGGCCTGGCCCGCCACTGTTGGAGTTTTTGCGCCCGCCACTATTAGGCATTCTTGCAGTAGTGGACTCAGTTATGCCCACGAAGTCGACAATGTGTTTGTACTTAGCCAAATGTGCAAGACCTCTGCTATTTTAAAACATACCTCGCATGATGAACCATTATTAAATTTAGAAATCATCACCCTCTAAGATAGATGCCCTCTTTTCTTCGCTGAAGTGGACTTGTTTTTTCTTACTGATGTGGCAGGCTCACATAACATGGTATCACGTACATTATCATCCAAGTCTACTTCAATCATGTCATTAACCAAATGGGAGAGAAGCTTGCCATCAAGTTCGGCATCAACATCCTCCTCATCTGACATGAGAGGGTCTAAAATAGTCTACAACTTTGGAGCAACTGTGAGTTGGTCAAACTCCAAATTTGAAATGGCCCTAACAAAAAAATTCACGTCCTACTTGTTGGGGAAGGTTGCATGGGAAACAAAAAAATTCCTACGCTCACCAAGATCAATCTAGGAGATGAACATCTACGAGAGGAAAGATTAGATCTACATACCCTTGTAGATCGCTAACCGGAAGCGTTAAGAAACACATTGATGTAGTCGAACGTCTTCGCGATCCAATCACGATCCGTCCCACGGACTCCCAATCAAGTGCCGAATGGACGGTACCTCCGTGTTCAGCACACGTGCAGCTCGATGACATCCCCTCTTTCTTGATCCAGCAAGAGAGGGAGGAGAAGTAGATGGGATCTCAACCAGCACGACGGCGTGGTGGAGATGATGGTGGAGCAATCCCAGTAGGGCTTCGCCAAGCGCTACCGTAGATGCGATCTGAGGAGAAAACGAAGTAATGGAGAGGTAGGGCTGCCTCCAGGGCGTGGGAATTGGTGTGCCCAGCCCCCCACGCCCCTCCCCACTATATATAGGGGTGTGGGAGGCCTGGGGGCGCAGCCCTAGCCCCTCCTCCAAGGACGGGAGGCGTCCAAGGGGGAGGAGTGCCCTCCAAGTCAAGTGGAGGGCCCTCCCCCTTAGGGTTTCCCTTCCCCTAGGCGCATGTGCCTCTTTGGGGCTGGGGCCCCTGGCCCAATAAGGCTAGGACGGCCCCCTACAGCCCATGCACGCCCTAGGTGCTAGAGGAACCTTCTGGACTCCTCCGGAACCCTTCGGAACCTTCTAGAACCTTCTGGAAGCTTCCCAATACAATACCGGTAAAACCCGAAACCTTTCCGGTAGCCAAAATATGATTTCCCATATATAAATCTTTACCTCCGGACCATTCTGGAGCTCCTCGTGATGTCCTGGATCTCATCCGGGACTCCGAGAAACATTCGGTCACCAAAGTTAATATCCCAATACTACTCTAGCGTCACCGAACGTTAAGCGTGCGGACCCTACGGGTTCAAGAATAATGTAGACATGACCGAGACACCTCTACGATCAATAACAAATAGTGGGAGCTGGATGTCCATATTGGTTCCCACATATTCTACGAAGATCTTTATCGGTCAAACTTCGATGCCAAGGATTCAGCTAATCCCGTATGCAGTTCCCTTTGTCTATTGGTATGTTACTTGACCGAGATTCGATCGTCGGTATCTCCATACCTAGTTCAATCTCGTTACCAGCAAGTCTCTTTACTCGTTCCGTAATACAAGATCCCGTGGCTAACTCTTTAGTCCTATTGCTTGCAAGCTCATTGTGATGCTGTATTACCCAGTGGGCCCTGAGATACCTCTCTGTCATACGAGTGACAAATCTCAGTCTTGATCCATGCCAACTTAACAGACACCCTCAGAGATACCTGTAGAGCATCTTTATAGTCACCCAGTTACGTTGCGACGTTTGATACACACAAGGTACTCCTCTGGTGTCAGTGAGTTGCATGATCTCATGGTCATAGGAACAGATACTTGACATGCAAAAAACCGTAGCAAAAAACTTGATACGATCATATGCTACGTTTATAGTTTGGGTCTTGTCCATCACATCATTTATCGTTATCAAATGATAACTCATGTCTATGGCTAGGAAACCATAGCCATCTTTGATCAACGAGCTAGTCCTGTAGAAGCTCAATAGGGACATATTGTTGTTTGTGTATCCACATGTATTTGAGTTTCCAATCAATACAATTATAGCATCGACAATGAACAATTACAATGAACAAGAAAATATAATAATAACCACTTTATTATTTTCTCTAGGCCATATTTCCAACACTACTCACTACGCCCCTAACGAAACTCTGAGGCTGTAAACATTTGAAGCAACTCCACCAGAATTATTGAAAGACTAAAAAGATTTATGAATGAGATTACATTCGAAGTCAAGGTTGCGGGATGTCATCCTACGCAAGACCCTACTCATTGAGTACTCAACAGTGACTGCCGCACGATTAACACTAACGAGGTAGCATCCGTCGCGCCTCAGCGGAGAAGGGGTGACGACGGCAGGGGCCTCAGCCCCGATGTGCTTGATTGGTGGAGTAAACGAGGGCGACGAGAACTAACACGACAGAGAGAACTGCACCTCGGCCCTGGTGCCCATGAATGGTGGTGTAGTCGTGGGCGGTGTCGATGACTCGCTTGCGTCTCCCCATCCTGATGGAGCCCGCATCAGCGACGAAGAAAGAGAGATGGCACCGGGTGAGGCAAGTATAGAAGGCACCAACCTCGGTGAGGAAGAACTCTGGTGCCACATCTATGGTGCTGGTAAGGTTTATCGTGTTGTATCGAATTAACTACATTCTCCTCCGTTTGTGCAGGCCCTGGTCAATTCCTCGATATGTTGCTTGCTTCTCTTCTGTCTTAAAAAAGTGAGGATTTCCAATGACATTTTGTACCCGAAACAAATGCACTATCAGGGTGTGCTACATCCATTTTCCAAATTAAATTGTTATACAATATACCATTTGTACATAATTCTTGTTTTGTTTTCCACATCATAAGAAGAAGGCAGCCGACCATATTGGCAACGGCTGGTAAACTCCATGCACGAACCGGGAGCCCCTTCCCTCGGCATGGATGACGTAGGCTGCGGGGGTTGGAGCAAGGAGTGACTGGAGCTGGAGCCCTGAGCAGTTACAGGCTGTGTGGCCGACTAGATGTCGCAACACGGCCTCGAGTGTGGAGGCGGAGAAGAGTTGGCGACTACGGTAGCGAATGAATGCTGCGAGCTGATATTACCCGACGTGTGCGAATGGTTCCATAAGTGCCCGAGTAGACGATGGATATTCATCGTCCGAAGCAGACGCACCGACTAAGTCTGAGCAGTCAAAGTATGAACGCCGGGAGAACCTGCTCGATCTGATCTTGCTGCGTGTGACGCGAGAGCCTGTGTGTCCCCACGCGACACAATAACAAGCCAACGCCGCTAGGTAGCCACCCTCCCCCTCCTGCGCCGCTGGCCGCTCCGGCCACCCCCACCGCGCCTAGCATGGCCGCGCCGCCCTGCTTCCGCCTTGGATCCGCGAGGCTGCTCAGCCCCTGGCTCGGACCCGCGGGATGGTCCGGCGCCCCCCTCCCCCACCCCGTTTGAGATCCCGGCCCCTGGCGCATCTTCAAGCCCGGATCCGGCGGCCCCGCCGCGCCTGCTGCTGCGGGATGAGTGCTCCGAGGCGCCTAACTCGGTAGACCCGACGGATCTCAACCCCCCCCCCCCCTCGCCAGACGCCTTCAATCCATCGTCGTCGTCCCATCCCCAGCGGTCGCCCATTCCTCTTCGGGAATGGACGCAGACTGGACCAAGGTCTCCTCACGCAAAAGCCGCAAGGCAGCCCTGGATCCGCTGGTTTCTGCTAAGAAGAACGCGGCTCCGCGTTCAGACCGGCGGCCGGGCTTCAGTGCGGTGGGTGGCCGGGAGGCCTTCATAAGCCGCTTCCGCGGCCGCTGCTTCCGTTGCCTCAGCAAGCACCACCGTAGGAAGGACTGCCGCGACCCTCTCCGCTGCGTGATCTGCGAGCTTTGTGGTCATTTTGCTAGAGAGGGCCCCCAAAATCCACGCAACGGCCATGGCGGTCCTGCCTCCAGTCGGATAGGCCCGCTACCTCCTCGCACCTCTGTCCACGCTCGCCTGCGCTTCCCCACCCCGCCTCCATCGCCGCCGGCCCCTCTCTCCCCGACGGCTGCTGACATGGCTGAGCTCAGCTTGGTCGACCCGGCCAGGCGCCCTCGCTCAAGCCACAAGGTCGGCGAATCCACCCCGGCCATCGAGCAGAGCGTCTTCTTCCTCCGCCGCCACGCCGTCACGCTGCGTGCGGCCGACGGAGTCTGCACCACCTCGCCCATGGCGGTGGGCCGCACTTTTGAGGCGCAGCTGTGCGTCCCACCGCACCACCTGCGGGTGACGGCGCACAACCCGGAGGACTTCTTCGTCATCTTCACCCAGCCTGCCCACCACGACAACGCGGTGCGCGACGGCACCCTGCGCGTCGACGGCGTCAACTTCAACATCGCGCCATGGGGTGAAAACGACCACGCGGGCCATGGCATCTTCAACCTCCACGTCCGCTGCGTCATCGAGCACCTGCCTCAGCAGTACTGGACCCTGGAGGGCGTCCGAGAAGTGTTCGGCGACAAGGTGCGCATCGACCGCCTCGACAGCCGCACGCTGGAGCGCGACCACACCAAAACCTTCGCGTGCTGGGTGTGGGTCTGGGACATGGCGTTCATCCCCACCCGACACACCTACTGGAAGCTCCCTCAGGGCGCCGGCCGTGTCGAGGAGATGGAGGGCCATTCGCAGCCCGATCGCCGTGTCGCCCTGCCGCCCGGCGCCGAACGCTACGACCTGCTCATCCACGTCGACAGGGTGGAGGACTGGTCCCCCCGCTCACCGCACTCCTCCCACTCAGCTCAGAGCGGCCTACCCTCCTCCGACTCCGACCACGACGACAACTTGCCGCGCACCTTCCCGGGCACCTGGGTCATGCATGTGGAGGACGGCCAGACTGAGGAACGTCACCGCCGTCTGCAGCGCGCGCCGGTGGTGGACATGGGCTGCCGCGGTCTTCCTCATGGCGGCCCCCGCCGCGACGATGACGGGACGGGAGGCGGGGGCGGCGGCCGTCGCTCCTAGAAGGACACGCTGCTTGGGCGCGGGCGTAGCTCCAACGCCTCGTCAGGAGCGGACGGGGCCACTAGCAGAGTGCGCCAGCGTAGCCGCTCCCCTCCCCCCGCCGCTCCGGAAGCTCCAGAAATCCCAGCCAGCATGGTGGCCGTGACCGATCGTCCAACAAGGCATACCCAAGCAAGAAGAGGGCCGGCAAGCAGCGTCTGGCAAGCCAGGTGCACGTGCCCACCCCAACCCCTGCTGCGCGTGCGCTAGCCCCAGACGACGTGGAGGAGTTCTTCGCCACGGCAGACAAGTCACTCCCCGCCGCCCTGCCCCTGGGAGACGTCGTGGCGACCCAGCTTGATGAGATGATCGCGGCCTCGACGGTCGTGCCCCTCGACTTTGACGAGGGTGCAAAGAAGAGGAGGGGCAAGGAAGCGGCGGAGATGCCGGACGCCTTCAGCCCCACGCTCTCTGGAGCGTGCCACCACTCGGCTCTCCTCAGCTGCCAGACGCCGACGACTGCGGCCACGGTTGCTGTCCAGCTGGGAGAGGTCACGCAGCAAGTCCAGCACCTGGAGATTGCAGAATCCTCTGCCGCTCCTCGACGCCTCTTCTGTGACAAGCCGGCCCCTCTGCTTGGCATGCCGCAGTCCAAGCGCAGCTCGGCTCCACCCAAGATGCGTGCTACGTCCGTTCCCCCGCCACGACAGAGCGCTCGTCAGGTGGCCCAGAACTGCAAGGTGTCGGTGGCGCAGCGCGGTTCACTCCGGTTGGTCCAGGGACTAGGCCTTCTTGGACCGAAGGAAAAGATGACGAAGAAGGCCGCGGAGGCGCTCGTGCGCAGGTTCGATGAGCCCCTCTCCGACGAAGACATCGCTGTCATCGCCAAGCTCACCAGGCTGGGCAAGGACGCCCTGCGCATCGCTGCCGGCCTCAACGGGCCGGAAGGAGTCGCCGAGGAGGCCATGGTTTAATCATGTTAGGACCCCCCCTACCGTCTTGTAGCTGTAGTAGTAGTTTCCGGCGACGGCCAGGGCTCGGCTGGTTCGAGTTAGGTTTGCTTCCCTCCTGTAATAGTTGTAGGCTCAGGCCAGTCCGGCGCTGTCATGATTTGGGGCCTATTGGTGGTCGACGGCATCCCCCGGAGAGCTGGATGGTGTACCTGTTCGTTTTTAGTGATTGTAGTTGCCGGAGATCCCATCAGTGTCCAGATGAATGACGACCTGTCCACTCCTCCGATCATGAGCTGGAACGTACGCGGCCTGATCTCGCCGGCGAAGAGAGAAGCTGTTAGAGAAGTAGTTGCTGCACATCGCGCGGCCATTCTGTGCATGCAAGAGACCAAGATAGATGTTTGGTCGCCAGCCCTCGTCTGCGACATTGGTGGCGCAACGCTGCAAGGATGTGCGGTCATGCCCGCCATCGGCACCCGCGGTGGCATTGCCATTCTATGGAACCGAGACCTAGTAGATGTCGTCACCCACGCCGTTGGCCAATTTGCAATCACGGTCAGGATCACCATATCTAGACGCCCCACCTCCTTCTGGCTAACCTCGGTCTACGGACCAACTGACGACGCCAGCAAGGAGGCTTTCCTCGCTGAGATCTCGAGCGCTGCCCCGCCTGCTTCTGAGCCTTGGATTATCAACGGCGATTTTAATCAAATCTACGAGGCCAGGGAGAAGAACAACCTAAACCTCAATAGGAGGCTGATGGGCGCTTCAGGGCGGCCATAGATAGAGCTGGTCTCCGTCAGATCAAATGTGGCAACCGTAAGTTCACCTAGAGCAATGAGCGCGACAATCCAACCCTTGTGGGCATCGACAAGTTCTTCTGCAACGCGCCATGGGAGACCCTTTTCCCCATGGCCATGCTCATGGCCGCCTCCACGGCCTGCTCAGACCACTGCCCGCTTGTGCTGACAGATGCGGCGGGACCCCGCCGTCACAAATGCTTCAAGTTCGAGCCCTTCTGGCCGCGCTTCGCGGACACGGTGACCGCGGCCTGGGCGCGGCCGGTGGCTGCTTCATGTGCGTTCGCCCGCCTCCACGTCAAGCTTGCCCGTACGGCCAAGGACCTCCGCATTTGGAGCCAGAGCCTTTTCGGCGATGCAAAGCTGCAATTCCATATGGCCTGCGAGGTCATCTTGCGCCTCGACGAAGCCCAGGAAAGGCGCCAGCTCTCACCGGCTGAACGCGACCTGCGCAAGAGCCTCAAGCTCAGGTTGCTGGGGCTGGCAGCGATCGAGCACTGCAGGAAGAGGCAAGCCTCTAGGCTCAGCTGGCTGCGCTCCGGCGACGCCCCAACAAAGTTCTTCATGGCAAAAATCTGCTCGCGAAGGAGAAAGAGCTTCATACATTCTCTGAAGATCAATGAAACAGTGGTCACGGCGCACAGCGACAAAGAAGCAGCCATTCACGACCACTTTGACAGCATGCTAGGCTCTACAAAGCAGCGATCAACTACAATAAACTGGGGGCAAATTCACATGCCAACAATCCAAGGCGGTGGGTTGGACAACCCCTTTTCAGAGGAGGAGGTGTGGGCGGCAATTCTGGCCACCCCGGTAGAAAAAGCACCTGGACCGGACGGTTTCAATGGCACATTCTTCCGATCGTGCTGGCTGATAATCAAAGAAGATGTCATGCAGGCCTTCAACCAATTCTACACCCTTGCTGGCAGCAACTTGGGCTTGCTCAACTCGGCGATCGTTGCCTTAATCCCCAAGAAAGAAGGCGCGTGCGGCATCAGCGACTATCGTCCGATTAGCCTGATACACTCCATAGCCAAGCTAGTCTCCAAAGTGCTCTCCATCAGGCTCGCCCCGGTTGTTCAACGCATCATATCGCCGGCCCAGACAGCTTTCCTGAAAACCAGATGCCTTCATGATAGTTTCGTCTACGTCCAAAACTGTGTTAGAGCTCTGCACCGCAAAAAGACGCCGGCTGTCCTCCTCAAACTAGACATCTCTAGAGCCTTTGATAACGTATCTTGGGAATACCTGCTCGAGCTCATGGTGAATTTAGGGTTTAGTGCTAGATGGCGTGATTGGATCACCCTGCTGCTAGCCACTTCATCGTCGGCCTTCCTCCTCAACAGCGTCCCCGGCCAAACTATCATGCACCGGCGCGGCCTACGGCAGGGCGACCCTCTGTCGCCGTTTCTGTTCATCCTTGCGATCGATCCCATCCATCGCCTACTTAAAGCGGCTGAAGAAGAACTCCACATTGCGCCGGTGCCAGGCAGGGAGATCAAATTTAGGGTTAGCTTATACGTGGACGACGCCATTATTTTTGCAAATCCCATCAAGAAGGAGATCGACTACATTATGGATATGCTAGAGAGCTTCGGCGACGCCACGGGCCTGAAGATAAACAATGCCAAGTCCACGGCAACTCCGATTCGCTGCAACGACATCGACCTCATTGTTGGAAATATGCCCTAGAGGCAATAATAAAATGGTTATTATTATATTTCCTTGTTCATGATAATTGTCTATTGTTCATGCTATAATTGTATTAACTGGAAGCCGTAATACATGTGTGAATACATAGACCACAACATGTCCCTAGTGAGCCTCTAGTTGACTAGCTCGTTGATCAATGGATGGTTATTGTTTCCTGACCATGGACATTGGATGTCATTGATAACGGGATCACATCATTAGGAGAATGATGTGATGGACAAGACCCAATCCTAAGCATAGCACAAGATCGTGTAGTTCGTTTGCTAAGAGCTTTTCTAATGTCAAGTATCATTTCCTTAGACCATGAGATTGTGCAACTCCCGGATACCGTAGGAATGCTTTGGGTTTACCAAACGTCACAACATAACTGGGTGGCTATAAAGGTACACTACAGGTATCTCCGAAAGTGTCTGTTGGGTTGGCACGAATCGAGACTAGGATTTGTCACTCCGTATAACAGAGAGGTATCTCTGGGCCCACTCGGTAATGCATCATCATAATGAGCTCAATGTGACTAAGTAGTTAGTCGCGGGATCATGCATTACGGAACGAGTAAAGTGACTAGCCGGTAACGAGATTGAACGAGGTATTGGGATACCGACGATCGAATCTCGGGCAAGTAACATACCGATTGACAAAGGGAATTGTATACGGGATTGATTGAATCCCCGGCATCGTGGTTCATCCGATGAGATCATCGTGGAACATGTGGGAGCCAACATGGGTATCCAGATCCCGCTGTTGGTTATTGGCCGGAGAACGTCTCGGTCATGTCTGCATGGTTCCCGAACCCGTAGGGTCTACACACTTAAGGTTCGATGACGCTAGGGTTATAGGGAATAGATATACGTGGTTACCGAATGTTGTTCGGAGTCCTGGATGAGATCCCGGACGTCACGAGGAGTTCCGGAATGGTCCAGAGGTAAAGAATAATATATAGGAAGTGAGGTTTTGGCCACCGGAAAAGTTTCGGGCGTCACCGGTAATGTACCGGGACCACCGGAGGGTTCCGGGGGTCCACCGGGAGGGGCCATCAACCCCGGAGGCCTGCGTGGGCCAAGTGTGGGAAGGGACCAGCCCCTAGGTGGGCTGGCGCGCCTCCCACAAGAGGCCCAAGGCGCATGGAAAGGGGAAGGGGGAAAACCCTAGGCTCAGATGGGCCTAAGGCCCACCTAGGGTGCGCCCCCTCTCTCCCCCTCTTGGCCGCCCTCTCCATCCAATCTAGGGCTGCCGCCCCCTAGGGGTGGGAACCCTAGAGGGGGCGCACCCACTTCCCCTCCTCCTATAAATAGTGAGGGTTTTGGGGCTGCAGAAGACACGAGTCTCCCTCTCTCTTGGCGCAGCCCTACCCCTCTCCCTCCTCGTCTCTCGCAGTGGTTGGCGAAGCCCTGCTGGAGTGCCACGCTCCTCCACCACCACCACGCCGTCGTGCTGCTGCTGGACGGAGTCTTCCCACACCTCCCCCTCTCCCTTGCTGGATCAAGGCGCGGGAGACGTCACCGGGCTGCACGTGTGTTGAACGCGGAGGCATCGTTGTTCGGTGCTTAGATCGGATTCGGCCGCGATCTGAATCGCTTCGTGTACGACTTCACCAACCCCGTTCTTGCAACGCTTCCGCATCGCGATCTTCAAGGGTATGAAGATGTACTCCCCTGTCTCTTGTTGCTAGTTACTCCATAGATTGATCTTGGTGATGCGTAGAAAATTTTGAATTTCTGCTACGTTCCCCAACAGTGGCATCATGAGCTAGGTCTATGCGTAGTTTCTATGCACGAGTAGAACACAAGTTGTTGTGGGCGTTGATTTTGTTCAATTTGCTTACCGTTACTAGTCTTATCTTGATTCGGCGGCATTGTGGGATGAAGCGGCCCGGACCGACCTTACACGTACTCTTACATGAGACAGGTTCCACCGACTGACATGCACTTGATGCATAAGGTGGCTAGCGGGTGTCTGTCTCTCCCACTTTAGTTGGATCGGATTCGATGAAAAGGTTCCTTATGAAGGGTAAATAGCAATTGGCATATCACCGTTGTGGCTTTTGCGTAGGTAAGAAACATTCTTGCTAGAAACCCATAGCAGCCACGTAAAACATGCAACAACAATTAGAGGACGTCTAACTTGTTTTTGCAAGGTATGCTATGTGATGTGATATGGCCAAAAGGATGTGATGAATGATATATGTGATGTATGAGATTGATCATGTTCTTGTAATAGGAATCACGACTTGCATGTCGATGAGTATGACAACCGGCAGGAGCCATAGGAGTTGTCTTAATTTATTGTATGACCTGCGTGTCAATGAAAACACCATGTAATTACTTTACTTTATTGCTAACCGTTAGCCATAGTAGTAGAAGTAATAGTTGGCGAGAGAACCTCATGAAGACACGATGATGGAGATCATGGTGTCATGCCGGTGACGAAGGTGATCATGCCACGCCTCGAAGATGGGGATCAAAAAGGCGCAAGATGATATTGGCCATATCATGTCACTTTATGATTTGCATGTGATGTGTGTCATGTTTACATCTTATTAGCTTAGAACGACGGTAGCATAAATAAGATGATCCCTCTCTAAAATTTCAAGAATGTGTTCCCCCTAACTGTGCACCGTTGTGAAGGATCGTTGTTTCGAAGCACCACGTGATGATTGGGTGTGATAGATTCTAACGTTCGCATACAACGGGTGTAAGCCAGATTTACACATGCGAAACACTTAGGTTGACATGACGAGCCTAGCATGTACAGACATGGCATCGGAACACAAGAGACCGAAAGGTCGAACATGAGTCGTATGGCAGATACGATCAACATGAAGATGTTCACCGATGATGACTAGTCCGTCTCACGTGATGATCGGACACGGCCTAGTTGACTCGGATCATGTATCACTTAGATGACTAGAGGGATGTCTATCTGAGTGGGAGTTCATTAAATAATCAGATGAACTTAATTATCATGAACATAGTCAAAATGTCTTTGCAAATTATGTCGTAGCTTATGCTTTAGTTCTACTGTTTAAGATATGTTCCTAGAGAAAATTTAGTTGAAAGTTGATAGTAGCAATTATGCGGACTGGGTCCGCAAAGTAAGGATTGTCCTCATTGCTGCACAGAAGGCTTATGTGTGCTGAACCTCGAGCGTCGTTTGTAGATGTTGCGAACATCTGACATACACGTTTTGATGACTACGTGATAGTTCAGTGCGTAATGTTAAAACGGTATAGAATTGAGGCGCCGAAGACGTTTTGAAACGTCGCGGAACATATGAGATGTTTCAAGGGCTGAAATTCGGATTTCAGGCTTGTGCCCACGTCAAGAGGTGTGAGACCTCCGACAAGTTTCTTAAGCCTACAAACTAAGGGAGAAAATGTCACGACCGGTTTTCCAATAAAAATATTTATTGAGAGACCGATCCCTTTTACGGACCAGTAGAGAAGAATCCTTCTCACTGGTAGACAATTTCTTGATCACAGAAGAAAAACCAGGAGTACTAAATATAATACAAGGTTGAGCAGAGACTGCTCAACAAATTATTACAAACATGCCGATATTACACATAAAGGCGGATAGGGTGGCATAACTACTGACTCACAATAAACGCGGTGGTGGATATATCACAGCGAAGTGGGTGACATGACTCCTGAATCTAACAGCTCTTCGAGCGTCGAAGTGAGGCTCGAGGATACTTATTGTGGGTGGCGGAAGCGTATATAATACAAGTGACCAATATCCAGGATCGCACGGGACTGACTGGGACTCCTCTAGGCGTCGGACTCACTATCAAACTCTTCATCCATGAGATCGCCTTCGTCAACATCTGGCCAAATCAACAAGCCAGGTGAGTACTATGAAAGTACTCGCAAGACAGTTCGGACATACGATATAACAAATGTAAACATGATGCATATGAACAGATTAACAAGCGCATCAGACAATGAGATAATAATGCATGGGAAATAAAAGGGAAGTCGGGCGGTAGTCCTCCCGAAATCCCAAAGTAATACTGAGGGCCAATCGAGTGTCTGAATGACTCCTCGAAAGGATACAAATGAAATAACAATGCCGCAGTCGGGCGTCATGGCGACACCACATAAAGGGCTTATAAAGGAAAAATAAATAACAGTGCATGCCACAGTCGGACGTCTGAAGCGACATCACATAAAGGGCTTATATCAAAGGTAAATAGCGGGCGTGCCACAGTCGGACGTCTGAGCGACATCACATAAAGGGCTTATATTGAAAGTAAATAACAAGAGTGCCACAGTCGGACGTCTGAGCGACATCACATAAAGGGCTTATATTGAAAGTAAATGACAAGAGTGCCACAGTCGGACGTCTGAGCGACATCACATAAAGGGCTTATATTTCACAACTTAATATTCCAGTAGCTTATGAATTTAATTCATTTCAAGGGAATATTCAGGTACGATATAAATGAAGGTTGTTCCATCCCCAGGAATAACAATTCAAACGTGTATACCACTCAATCTTGTTCACCGGGGATTTACCACGAGGATTGACATAGATATGGATATACTGGCCATGGTCCTTGACCATGGACACGATGACTTGGAAGGATTTGACTCTGCAGAGTTTGTACTTTAACCACAGCCAACGGATTTCAGTAGTCACGGGGACTAGTTCCGTTTACGGTGTTTTGGAAGAAACACATCTAACCAGTACACACCCATTCAACATTCCGATGCCAGGAATCACCCTCGGCAACGTTCAAGAAAAACTTTGAGACGGGGAGGCTACAACCTCGCGTAGCATGGGATCAAATTTATATACGCGCGCTCTAAGGGGTGCCCCCCTCTCGGTCCCAACCGGAAACACCCATGCCCCCTGATCGGATGACTGGCTTTAATCCAGGGCCATGGAACCCTCATCCCAGCCCCTCTATTTTGTGTGTACACGGAAAGAGGTTAACAACTTACTAAACCGTATCCTTTGCAGAAAACATGTGGCAGCACGGAAGGGGAAGAACGATAACGTGACTCAGTCCACGTTAACGTCGGAGTTTATCGGATGTCTTAAGGCTGGCATGCTACAACAATACCACCTTACTGCCTTTCATGTCACCACATGACTAGGCCATCTCTCATCAGAGATCACAGTAACTTCGGAACACACGGATAGTTGCCTTACATGCAACGAGATACTCACCGATGCTCATATGTCATGCACAAACCATTCAAGCAAACATGCAAAACACCTATCATATCGAAGGTTCAAACATGCTTGCCTGGTTCGGAGAAGTCGGAGTCTAGCTCAGCGAAGTTCGCGGCTCCGTCACCTCCTCCGGAACCTACGGTATAACGAAATCGTATACTAACGTGAACATCGACGCGTGCATAAAATTTGTTCTGAAATTTTTCCAAATAAATACTATAAAAAACTAGACAAAAATATAAGACTGACAGAAAAAGAATCAATCAAAATCATCTTTTATTAAAAAGATATAAGGGTTTTAGTCCAGGGACTAATCTATGATGAAACATAAAAGATCCAGGGACTTAACTGAGAAAACAGAAAACGGTTCGGAAAGAAATGCGCCAGCCCAAAGAGAAAACGCATTCTACCCGAAGGCGCCATCAGAAAACGGTTCGAGGGAAATAGAAGAGAGGCTGACGGGGGGGGGGGGGGTCCACACGTCAGGTTTAAAAAACGGCCAACGGAGCTCGCCGGCGCCCGAAGGCTGCGGTGGTCGCCGGCGTTGAACCACGGCGAGGCAGAGAGATCGGAGGGTACCAAGAGGTTCAGTGTGTTCTTCCGCGTCGGTGGGTGGTGGACTTGACCGACGGAGAGCACCACGTCGACGGCGACACTTTCTCCAGCGGACGGTGGCTCGGGCGATGGTGGAGAACTCCGGTGGGTGCTGCAAACTCCAAATTGAAGCGCGGGTCAGCAGAGTGGATGCACTAGAAGGCAACTGGCAAGAGCTGAGGGGTAGGGGTGCACGCACGGGAGCGAATCGAGCTGGGTCCCGTGGCGGGTCGAGGCGGCCGGAGTTGGGGAAGAAGGCTCCCTCGGGGCTCTTCCAGTGGCTTGGCGTGGTATTGGTGGTGTGTAGAGGTGGTGTGGGTTCGAGTTTGAGCTCGGGGCCTCTATTTATAGGCGATCTGAGGGGGTGGCCATGAACGGGGTAGCTCCGGCGAGCGATTACGGCGAGGCAGGGGTTGGGCAGGGAGTTGAAGTGGCCAGGCAACATCAGGGAGGTTCACTGGTGCCGTTCCCCCGCTAAACCTCGGTCGGGCATGGCGTAATGCGCCGATCCCCGACGGGGCGGCCGTACGGGCACGGCGGCGGCAGAGAGCGCGCTCCGCGCCTAGCAGTTCACGACGACGGATGGCAGCGTGCACGGGCGAGTGGGTGGCCACGCGGCGGCCTCCGGTGGCTTGGGCGGCGCTGGACGGCGCCGTCCATGCTGCGCCTCTCTCTGGCAGCCGCAAGGCCG
This sequence comes from Aegilops tauschii subsp. strangulata, assembly GCF_002575655.3. NCBI lineage: Eukaryota > Viridiplantae > Streptophyta > Magnoliopsida > Poales > Poaceae > Aegilops > Aegilops tauschii. The sequence goes on from NC_053038.3 coordinate 506,229,141, forward strand.
CTGCTGCCGTCGCTCACGGGGTGGCGCACCTCCTACTGCTCGTCGCCGACGCCCGCAAACCTCCAGGCGATCGTGCGGCGCAGGGATAAGAAGGAGGGGACAGGGAGCAAGGCGCCACCGCGGTACTGGCGAGATCGACATCGGGCTCTGAAGAAAACGACAGCAGTTCCTGAAACTGTTAACTGAACTTTCTGAACATGACAGAAACAGTGCCCTTCAAGTGCTCGATGAAATGATTTGGCATGAAGAAATTTTTTTCTGGAGCTCGGACTTGGTGAGGTGACCTCTCAATGCATCCAGAGGCTGCCTGAATTTTCTCAGATTTTTAGGAGAAGAATTCAAATGAATTTCATCAAATTTGGCAAATATGGTCCAAACTTGCAGCAAGCACAATTTGAAATATTTGAACTGGAGACCAGTGGATCTTCATGGATCTTGGTTGAGGGTTCTAAGGACTAGCCAGGGAAAAAGGTTTGGAGGCAAAACTCAAAGTAGAAATGGTAGTTCCTTTGAAAACCTCCAAGGATCAAAATAGAAGGCATAAATTATTTTTGATAAGAATTAAATGGAAACAAATATATGGAGAGGTTCAACTTGCTGGATTTGAAGTATAACTTGGCACAAAGATGGGGAATGGCTTTTGGGAGGGGATTTCCACTCATGTCATGGCAAGAGGAGATTTTGAAAAGGGGAGAAGATCACTCCAAATGCCATAGGGCTATTTAAAAGATTTTTCAAAAGAAATCTCCCAAGTGAAAAGCATTTGGTTTTGAGTCCACATAAGAAGGGAAAAACCTCCAAGACCAAAATCAATTCTTGGGTGAATCCAAAACAAAACACTTGTCATAAAAGAAAATATTTTGAGAGGGAGAGTTCTTCAGAAAATTTTAAATAACATCCCTTAAATCAAATAAAAGTTTGAAAAAGCCAAATAAAATTTTTGGGTGTCACAACACCTACCCCCTTAGGAAAAATCTCGTCCCCGAGATTTCTGCTGAACCTCAAATAGATATGGGTACTCTGCCTGAAGAAAATCTTCTCTTTCCCATGTAGCTTCATCCTCGGTGTGATTGCTCCACTGGACCTTGAAGAATTTAGTTGTTTTCTGACGGGTCCTCCTTTCAGACTCTTCCAAGATCTTTACTGGCCGCTCTCTGTAGGTGAGGTCTGGTTGCACATCAATGATTTCATGAGATACATGCTTCTCTGGGTTGTTCACACATTTCCTCAACTGTGAGACGTGAAACACGTCGTGGACGTCTGACAGCTCTTTGGGTAGGTCTAGCTGGTAGGCTACTGTGCCTTTTCGGGCAATTATACAGAAGGGTCCAATAAATCTCGGGGCTAGCTTCCCCTTAATTTTGAACCATTGCAGGCCCCTCATAGGAGACACTCGTAGGTATACGAAATCACCGGGTTCAAAGCTGACCTCACGATGTTTTTGATCGTAATAGCTCTTTTGTCGGCTTTGAGCTGTCTAGAGTCTGTCCCTGATCTGTTTAACTTTCTCCTCGGCCTCATTGAGCATGTCTGGGCCGAAGATACGACTTTCACCTGTCTCTGACCAATTTAGTGGGGTACGACACCTCCGTCCGTACAATGCTTCAAAGGGTGCCATTTGTAAGCTGGCTTGGTAACTGTTGCTGTAAGCAAACTCGGCATATGGCAAACTTTCTTCCCAACTGGATCCATAGGTGAGCACACAGGCTCTTAGCATGTCCTCTAGGATTTGGTTCACGCGTTCCGTCTGTCCATCAGTCTGAGGGTGGTACGCTGTATTGAAAGCTAGTTGCGTGCCCAGAGCTTGTTGCAGGTGATCCCAAAATTTAGAGACAAATTGAGTGCCTCGGTCGGATATTATCGTCTTTGGGACTCCATGCAGACAAACTATACGGGAGAGATAAAGCTTGGCTAGCCTTTGAGTGGAGTAGGTTGTCTTCACGGGAATGAAATGTGCTACTTTGGTTAGCCTATCTGTGATGACCCATATGGCATCATTTCCGCATTGCGATCGAGGTAGTCCGACGATGAAGTCCATTCCAATTTCATCCCATTTCCACTCAGGTATCCTGTTTGGCTGGAGTAGCCCTGCTGGCTTTTGATGCTCGGCTTTAATGCGCTGACATGAATCGCAACAAGCAATAAATGCGGCTATATCCCTTTTTATACCGTGCCACCAAAATCTTTCCTGAATGTCTTTGTACATTTTGGTTCCTCCAGGGTGGATCGAGTATGGAGCGGTGTGGCTTTCGGTTAGGATTTGTTGCTTGAGTTCCTCAATGTTAGGTACGCAAAGTCTGTCCCCGTACCATAATACTCCTTCATTGTCTGTGACGAACTCTGAAGCCTTGCCAAGGCTCATCTTCCTCTTTATACCCTCGATGCTGGGATGTCCATGCTGAGCCTTCTTAATTTGTTCCACTAGGGTGGGTTGTATCTCCAGATTTGATACGGTGCCCTCAGAGACTAACACCATGTTGAGTCTAGCGAACTCCTGCTGAAACTCAGGCCTCAAGTTTTGTGGACTATCGCTGCCCGGGCTGGGGTTCCGACTAAGAGCATCTGCCACTACATTTGCTTTCCCTGGATGGTAGTGAATGCCAACATCATAGTCCTTGACCAATTCCAACCAGCGTCGTTGGCGTAAATTTAGCTCTGGTTGCGTGAAAATATATTTAAGGCTCTTATGGTCCGTATATATTTCACAACGATTTCCCAGTAGAAAGTGCCTCCACTCTTTGAGTACATGGATGACTGCTGCTAGCTCCAAGTCATGAGTAGGATAATTTTCATGCTTCCGTAGTTGCCTGGAAGCATACGCGACAACTTTGCCATCCTGCATCAGTACACATCCGAGGCCCTTCCGGGATGCGTCACAATACACTTCAAAACTCTTGTGTATGTCTGGCACGATCAAAACTGGTGCTGTTGTTAGTTTCTTCTTGAGTTCTTGGAAGCTTTTCTCGCACGCTTCTGTCCATACAAACTTCTTGTCTTTCTTGAGTAACTGTGTCATTGGTTTTGCCACAGTGGAGAATCCTTCAATAAATCTTCTGTAATATCCGGCCATTCCCAGGAAACTTCGCACATCTGTCACGTTGGCCGGTGGTTTCCAGTCAAGTATGGCTTTGACTTTTTCTGGGTCTACGGCCACGCCTTCTTGGGTCAATATATGGCCTAGAAAACCAACTTGTCTTAGCCAAAATTCACACTTGCTAAATTTGGCGTACAATTTATGTTTCCTTAATTCTCCCAAAACAATACTGAGATGCTCAGCATGCTCTTCTGGTGTCCTTGAGTATATCAGAATATCGTCAATAAACACCACAACAAATTTGTCCATAAATTTCATAAACACTTTGTTCATGAGGTGGACGAAATATGCAGGGGCGTTCGTCAGTCCAAACGGCATTACTGTGAACTCATATAATCCGTATCTGGAGGTGAATGCTGTTTTAGGGATATCTTCTGTCCGTACTTTTAATTGATGATATCCCGATCTTAAATCAATTTTTGAGAACACCTTGGCTTGTGCGAGCTGGTCAAACAAATCATTTATCCGTGGCATCGGATATTTGTTTTTGATGGTGACCATATTGAGAGCTCGATAGTCTATACACAATCTCAGTGTCCCATCCTTTTTCTTGGCGAATAATACTGGCGAACCCCAAGGTGAGGAGCTGGCTCGAATAAATCCTTTGTCCAGTAATTCTTTTATTTGCTTCTTCAATTCTACCAATTCTGAGGGTGCCATTCTATAAGGTTTCTTATAGATGGGAGTGGTGCCAGGTGCTAGTTCAATGCTGAACTCTATCTCTCGGTCTGGTGGTATGCCTGGTAGTTCTTCAGGAAATACGTCAGGAAACTCGCACACCACTGGAACTTTTCTCAGTTCTGAAATGTCCACTTTGTTCAATTTTGGTTGCCGTGACCGTGGTCTCTCTTGAGTGGTAACTTTTATTGTCCTGCCGTGATGATGAGTGAGAATCACAGTCCGATTGAAACAATCAATAAATCCCTTGTTGGTGGTCAACCAGTCCATCCCTAAGATGGCATCCAGTCCTTTATTTTCCAACACGATGAGATTAGCTTGAAACTTTAGTCCTTCGAACTCAATGATCACTCCTTGGCAGTAACTCTGAGCGATCTGCTTATTCCCGGGGGACTTGATGATCATAGATTTTTCCAAGGGAAGTATCGGAAAACCATGTTGTAAAACAAAACTCTTCGAAACGAACGAGTGAGAAGCTCCAGAATCAAACAAAACCGTGGCAGGTACTGTGTTGACAGGGAACGTACCGAGCACGATGTCTGGGGCATTCTGCGCTTCATCCCTGGTCACATGGTTCAGGTGACCCTTCCTGTGATTGTTGTTGGGGTTGAAATTGTTGCGCTTGGGGGCTGGATTATTCCCACCATTGTTCGGCTTGGGGGCCGAGTTCCTTGGTTTTGGGCACTGTTTGACATAGTGCCCTTCTTCACCACAAGCATAGCAAGTGACCCCTGGACGGTACGTGAAGTCCTTGTCCCTGGAATGAAACTGTCTGGTTGGCCTTAGATCAGTAGTCATGGATTTTCTTGCTTCAATCCTCTGGACATCAGTCTTGCTTCGGTTGTTGCGAGCAAGAGTCGTCTTGTCCCTCTTCCGCTTACGAATATCTTCCAGACTACGGCGCTCATTCTCCAAGGTAATGGCCTTGTCAACCAGAGTTTTGAAATCTGGGAAAGTGTGTATGACCAGTTGGCATCTTCGTGCTGGCGCCAGGCCGTCCAAGAATTTTTCCATCCTTTTGTTCTCAGTCATATGCTCATCATAGGCATAACGAGATAGCTGGGTAAACTGACTGTTGTATTCCGTCACTGACATGCCTCTTTGCTTGAGGTCATCAAATTCTCTTTTCTTGATTTTTATGATGCTCCTGGGGATGTGTGCCCCACGAAAGCCTTCCTTAAACTCTTCCCAGGTGATGTTGTGTTCACTGGGATGCATGTGTAGGAAGTTTTCCCACCATGCTGCAGCTGCTCCAGTGAGGTAGTGAGGTGCATAAAGCACCTTCTCATGGTCAGAACATTGAGCAATAATCAACTTTCTTTCGATGTCACGAAGCCAATCTTCAGCTTCAAGCGGCCTATCAGTGTGAGCAAACGTTGGAGGGCGTGTCTTCTGCAGTTCAGACAACTTGGAGTGTGGTTGGTATGGCTCACGGTGATTCCCCATATTGATGACGTGATTCATCATTTCTTGGTGTTGCTGTTGGCTTTGTTCGAAAAGGCGGCATACTTGAGATAAGGCTGCTTCGCTGTCCTGTTGACTAGACTGTCCCTGAGTGAAGTTGTTGCTTGTTTGTGTTCCATAAACTTCTTCTGGTTGATTGGGCATGGAACGAGTCCACGGACGAGACATTTTCCACTCTGGGGTATTATTTTGCAAAACTCATGAGAAGAACTGTATGGCACAAGGAAATTCTTGCAAAGGCAAAAATTTAAAAGACCTCAAGATTATTCAAGAAAACATAAACGATTTCGCACGGAGAAGGGCCACTTAGCACATATCTTACACGCGATACGCGAACATACGATACATCACTCAGGATGTGCGCACACACTCCTGACATGTTATTTAGGCTAGCATACTCCTCCGGGACCCTACATGACGCGCACACGAACACTACAAACTAACGTACATATAAAACATATCATACATGCAGACACAACGCGCGGCTACTCGGCGCACTCAGTCGGAGATGGTGAAGATGTCCTTCCCCTTGCCGAGGGTAAGACCCAGCGGTGCAGGAGACTCAACCTCCACCTCCTCCCTAGTAGGCTCCAGGCGCGTAGCACTGCGCTGAGGTGATGGCGCGGGTGCGACAGGCGGCAGCGCGGGTGCGGCAGGCGGTGCAGCTCTGACTGGAGTAGGAGCGATGACTCGGTCGAACTCCTCAGTGGTAGGCAGACGGCAAGCAGTGGCCAAAATGGCCGGTGCATAAGATGTTGAGGACGAGACGAAAGTCAGTGGTGGTGCCATGTGGAGAAGCTCCTTCCTGCTGGCAGGACCGCCCCGAACTAAGTCCATGCGGGCAGCCACAAGATCATCCACGAGGTTGTCGAAAGATTCCTCCAGAGCTTTGAGATACTCCACAATCATCTCGATGGCTTCATCTCGCTCTCCCCTATGGCAGGCGAATGCATAGTGACAAGTATATGGCACATGGCATGGGAGGTAGCGGTAGCGACGAGTCTTCATCGAAGGAAGAATGTCCCGAAGGCGAGCTATCGCCTCACGGGCAGCCATCTGCATGGCATGCCTCTCCGCAGGCATGGCCCTTCCCACAAAACGGAAGTGGCGAGACGCAGAACGTCCTCCCTTGAATTGCACCATGGCCTGGTGCATACACACGTCGTCGCTGAGCTTGTGCTGGTAAAGCGTGAACTCTGGACGAGTCGCTGGCCCGATCGAGAGCTTGGTGATGGAGACGAGGAGTTTGACAAACCCCTCGGGCACATTCGTGAACACCCGAGTCTCGCAGTCGTTGCCAGCCATCTACAAAAGTAGGCAAAAATTCTGAGTAGTCAAATCATAAATTTATGATGACCAACAGAAAATAGCTACATTTGCAAAATGCTGAAAAAGCACTAAAGACGCTAATAACCGATTAGCGATCGCACCTAGTGGCTTCCTACAGTCAGCCTGGCTCTGATACCAAGCTTGTCACGACCGGTTTTCCAATAAAAATATTTATTGAGAGACCGATCCCTTTTACGGACCAGTAGAGAAGAATCCTTCTCACTGGTAGACAATTTCATGATCACAGAAGAAAAACCAGGAGTACTAAATATAATACAAGGTTGAGCAGAGACTGCTCAACAAATTATTAAAACACGCCGATATTACACATAAAGGCGGATAGGGTGGCATAACTACTGACTCACAATAAACGCGGTGGTGGATATATCACAGCGAAGTGGGTGACATGACTCCTGAATCTAACAGCTCTTCGAGCATCGGAGTGAGGCTCGAGGATACTTATTGTGGGTGGCGGAAGCGTATATAATACAAGTGACCAATATCCAGGATCGCACGGGACTGACTGGGACTCCTCTAGGCGTCGGACTCACTATCAAACTCTTCATCCATGAGATCGCCTTCGTCAACATCTGGCCAAATCAACAAGCCAGGTGAGTACTATGAAAGTACTCGCAAGACAGTTCGGACATACGATATAACAAATGTAAACATGATGCATATGAACAGATTAACAAGCGCATCAGACAATGAGATAATAATGCATGGGAAATAAAAGGGAAGTCGGGCGGTAGTCCTCCCGAAATCCCAAAGTAATACTGAGGGCCAATCGAGTGTCTGAATGACTCCTCGAAAGGATACAAATGAAATAACAATGCCGCAGTCGGGCGTCATGGCGACACCACATAAAGGGCTTATAAAGGAAAAATAAATAACAGTGCATGCCACAGTCGGACGTCTGAAGCGACATCACATAAAGGGCTTATATCAAAGGTAAATAGCGGGCGTGCCACAGTCGGACGTCTGAGCGACATCACATAAAGGGCTTATATTGAAAGTAAATGACAAGAGTGCCACAGTCGGACATCTGAGCGACATCACATAAAGGGCTTATATTGAAAGTAAATGACAAGAGTGCCACAGTCGGACGTCTGAGCGACATCACATAAAGGGCTTATATTTCACAACTTAATATTCCAGTAGCTTATGAATTTAATTCATTTCAAGGGAATATTCAGGTACGAGATAAATGAAGGTTGTTCCATCCCCAGGAATAATAATTCAAACGTGTATACCACTCAAGCTTGTTCACCGGGGATTTACCACGAGGATTGACATAGATATGGATATACTGGCCATGGTCCTTGACCATGGACACGATGACTCGGAAGGATTTGACTCTGCAGAGTTTGTACTTTAACCACAGCCAACGGATTTCAGTAGTCACGGGGACTAGTTCCGTTTACGGTGTTTTGGAAGAAACACATCTAACCAGTACACACCCATTCAACATTCCGATGCCAGGAATCACCCTCAGCAACGTTCAAGAAAAACTTTGAGACGGGGAGGCTACAACCTCGCGTAGCATGGGATCAAATTTATATACGCGCGCTCTAAGGGGTGCCCCCCTCTCGGTCCCAACCGGAAACACCCATGCCCCCTGACCGGATGACTGGCTTTAATCCAGGGCCATGGAACCCTCATCCTGGCCCCTCTATTTGGTGTGTACACGGAAAGAGGTTAACAACTTACTAAACCGTATCCTTTGCAGAAAACATGTGGCAGCACGGAAGGGGAAGAACGATAACGTGACTCAGTCCACGTTAACGTCGGAGTTTATCGGATGTCGTAAGGCTGGCATGCTACAACAATACCACCTTACTGCCTTTCATGTCACCACATGACTAGGCCATCTCTCATCAGAGATCACAGTAACTTCGGAACACACGGATAGTTGCCTTACATGTAACGAGATACTCACCGATGCTCATATGTCATGCACAAACCATTCAAGCAAACATGCAAAACACCTATCATATCAAAGGTTCTAACATGCTTGCCTGGTTCGGAGAAGTCGGAGTCTAGCTCGGCGAAGTTCGCGGCTCCGTCACCTCCTCCGGAACCTACAGTATAAAGAAATCGTATACTAACGTGAACATCGACGCGTGCATAAAAATTGTTCCGAAATTTTTCCAAATAAATACTATAAAAAACTAGACAAAAATATAAGACTGACAGAAAAAGAATCAATCAAAAATCATCTTTTATTAACAAGATATAAGGGTTTTAGTCCAGGGACTAATCTGTGATGAAACAGAAAAGATCCAGGGACTTAACTGAGAAACAGAAAACGGTTCGGAAAGAAATGCGCCAGCCGAAAGAGAAAACGCATTCTGCCCGAAGGCGCCATCAGAAAACGGTTCGAGGGAAATAGAAGAGAGGCTGGTGGGGGGGGGGGTCCACACGTCAGGTTTAAAAAACGGCCAACGGAGCTCGCCGGCGCCCAAAGGCTGCGGTGGTCGCCGGCGTTAAACCATGGTGAGGCAGAGAGATCGGAGGGTACCAATAGGTTCAGTGTGTTCTTCCGCGTCGAGGGGTGGTGGACTTGACCGACGGAGAGCACCACGTCGACGGCGACACTTTCTCCGGCGGACGGTGGCTCGGGCGATGGTGGAGAACTTCGGTGGGTGCTGCAAACTCCAAATTGAAGCGCGGGTCAGCAGAGTGGATGCACTAGAAGGCTACTGGCAAGAGCTGAGGGGTAGGGGTGCATGCACGGGAGCGAATCGAGCTGGGTCCCGTGGCAGGTCGAGGCGGCCGGAGTTGGGGAAGAAGGCTCCCTCGGGGCTCTTCCAGTGGCTTGGCGTGGTATTGGTGGTGTGGGTTCGAGTTCGAGCTCGGGGCCTCTATTTATAGGCGATCCGAGGGGGTGGCCGTGAACGGTGTAGCTCCGGCGAGCGATTATGGCGAGGCAGGGGTTGGGCAGGGAGTTTAAGTGGCCAGGAAACATCAGGGAGGTTCACTGGTGCCGTTCCCCCGCTAAACCTCGGTCGGGCTTAGCGTAATGCGCCGATCCCCGACGGGGCGGCCGTACGGGCACGGCGGCGGCAGAGAGCGCGCTCCGCGCCTACCAGTTCACGACGACGGATGGCAGCGTGCACGGGCGAGTGGGTGGCCACGCGGCGGCCTCCGGTGGCTTGGGCGGCGCTGGACGGCACCGTCCACGCTGCGCCTCTCTCTGGCAGCCGCAAAGCCGCTGCTGCCGTCGCTCACGGGGTGGCGCACCTCCTACTGCTCGTCGCCGACGCCCGCAAACGTCCTGGCGATCGTGCGGCGTAGGGATAAGAAGGAGGGGACAGGGAGCAAGGCGCCACCGCGGTACTGGCGAGATCGACATCGGGCTCTGAAGAAAACGACAGCAGTTCCTGAAACTGTTAACTGAACTTTCTGAACATGACAGAAACAGTGCCCTTCAAGTGCTCGACAAAATGATTTGGCATGAAGAAATTTTTTTCTGGAGCTCGGACTTGGTGAGGTGACCTCTCAATGCATCCAGAGGCTGCCTGAATTTTCTCAGATTTTTAGGAGAAGAATTCAAATGAATTTCATCAAATTTGGCAAATATGGTCCAAACTTGCAGCAAGCACAATTTGAAATATTTGAACTGGAGACCAGTGGATCTTCATGGATCTTGGTTGAGGGTTCTAAGGACTAGCCAGGGAAAAAGGTTTGGAGGCAAAACTCAAAGTAGAAATGGTAGTTCCTTTGAAAACCTCCAAGGATCAAAATAGAAGGCATAAATTATTTTTGATAAGAATTAAATGGAAACAAATATATGGAGAGGTTCAACTTGCTGGATTTGAAGTATAACTTGGCACAAAGATGGGGAATGGCTTTTGGGAGGGGATTTCCACTCATGTCATGGCAAGAGGAGATTTTGAAAAGGGGAGAAGATCACTCCAAATGCCATAGGGCTATTTAAAAGATTTTTCAAAAGAAATCTCCCAAGTGAAAAGCATTTGGTTTTGAGTCCACATAAGAAGGGAAAAACCTCCAAGACCAAAATCAATTCTTGGGTGAATCCAAAACAAAACACTTGTCATAAAAGAAAATATTTTGAGAGGGAGAGTTCTTCAGAAAATTTTAAATAACATCCCTTAAATCAAATAAAAGTTTGAAAAAGCCAAATAAAATTTTTGGGTGTCACAGAAAAGCTCAATCGTTGAGCATGTGCTTAGATTATCTGAGTACTACAATCTCTTGAATCGAGTGGGAGTTGTCTTCCAGATGAGATAGTGATGGTTCTCCAAAGTCACTGCCACCAAGCTACTGGAGCTTCGTGATGAACTATAACATATCAAGGATAGATATGATGATCCTTGAGCTATTCGCGATGTTTGACACCGCGAAAGTAGAAATCTAGTAGGAGCATCAATTGTTGATGGTTAGTAAAACCACTAGTTTCAAGAAGGGCAAGGGCAAGAAGGAATACTTCATGAAAGGACAAATCAGTTGCAGCTCTAGTGAAGAAACCCAAGGTTGAACCCAAACCCGAGACTAAGTGCTTCTGAAATGAGGGGAACGGTCACTGAAGCAGAACTGCCCTAGATACTTCGTAGATGAGAAGGCTGGCAAGGTCGACAGAAGTATATTGGATAGACATTATATTAATGTGTACTTTACTAGTACTCTTAGTAGCACCAGGGTATTAGATACCAGTTCGGTTGCTAAGTGTTAGTAACTCGAAATAAAAGCTGTGGAATAAACGGAGACTAGCTAAACATGAGATGACGATATGTGTTGGAAGTGTTTCCAAGGTTGATGTGATCAAGCATCGCATGCTCCCTCTACCATCAAGATTGGTGTTAAACCTAAATAATTGTTATTTGGTTTTTGCATTGAGCATAGATATGATTGGATTATGTTTATTGCAATATGGTTATTCATTTAAGGAGAATAATGGTTACTATTTTTATTTGAATAATACCTTCAATGGTCTTGCACCTAAAATGAATGGTTTATTGAATCTCGATCGTAGTGATACACATGTTCATGCCAAAAGATATAAGATAGTGATGATAGTACCACATACTTGTGGCACTGCTATTTGAGTCATATTGGGATAAAACGCATGAAGAAGCTCCATGTTGATGGATCTTTGGACTCACTCGTTTTTGAAAAGATTGAGACATGCGAACCATGTCTATTGGTATACATGCATGAAGAAACTCCATGCAGATGGATCATTTGGACTCACTTGATTTTGAATCACTTGAGACATGGAAATCATACCACATGGGCAAGATGACTGAAAGGCCTCGTTTTCAGTAAGATGGAACAAGAGAGCAACTTGTTGGAAGTAATACATTTTGATGTGTGCAGTCCAATGAGTGTTGAGGCATGTAGTGGATATCGTTATGTTCTTACTTCACAGATGATTTGAGTAGATTTACTTGATGAAACACAAGTCTGAATTATTGAAAGGTTCAAGTAATTTCAGAGTGAAGTTGAAGATCATCGTGACAAGAGGATAAAATGTCTATGATATGATCATAGAGATGAATATGTGAGTTACGAGTTTGGCACACAATCAAGACATTGTGGAAATTGTTTCACGACTAATACCGCCTGGAACACCATAGTGTGATGGTGTGTCCGAACATCATAACTGCACCCTATTGGATATAGTGCATACCATGATGTCTCTTATCGAATTACCACTATCGTCTATGGGTTAGGCATTAGAGACAACGCATTCACTTTAAATAGGGCACCACGCAATTCCGTTGAGACGACACCGTATGAACTATGGTTTAGAGAAACCTAAGCTGTCGTTTCTTAAGAGTTTGGCGCTGCGATGCTTATGTGAAAAGTTTCAGGCTGATAAGCTCGAACCCAAAGCGGATAGACGCATCTTCATAGGACACCCAAAAACAGTTGGGTATACCTCCTGTCTCAGATCCGGAAGCAAAAGGGATTGTTCCTAGAATCGGGTCCTTTCTCGGGGAAAAGTTTCTCTCGAATGGATTGAGTGGGAGGATGATGGAGACTTGATGAGGTTATTGAACCGTCACTTCAACTAGTGTGCAGCAGGGCACAGGAAGTTGTTCCTGTGGAGCCTACACCAATTGAAGTGGAAGTTGATGATGGTGATCATGAAACTTCGGATCAAGTCACTACCAAACCTCGTAGGTTGACAAGGATGCGTACTACGTCATAATGGTATGGCAATCATGTCTTGGAAGTCATGTTGCTAGACAGAAATGAACCTACGAGCTATGGAGAAGCGATGGTGGGCCCGGATTCCGACGAATGGCTCGAGGCCATAAAATCCGACAGAGGATCCATGTATAAAAACAAAGTATAGACTTTGGAAGAACTACTTGATGGTCGTAAGGCTGTTGGGTGCAGATGGATTTTAAAAGGAAGACGGACAATGATGGTAAGTGTCACCATTAAGAAAGCTCGACTTGTCGTTAAGATGTTTTCCGACAAGTTCAAGGAGTTGACTGCGATGAGACTTTCTCACTCGTAGCGATGCTAAGAGTCTGTTGGAATTATATTAGCAGTTACTGCATTATTTATGAAATCTTGCAGATAGGATGTCAAAACATTGTTTCCTCGACGATTTTTTTGAGGAAAGGTTGTATGTGATACAACCAGAAGGTTTTTTCAATCCTGAAAGATGCTAAAAAGTATGCAAAGTTCCAGCGATCCTTCTAAGCACTGGAGTAAGCATCTCGGAGTTGGAATATGCGCTTTGATGAGATGATCAAAGATTTTGGGTTTATACAAAGTTTATGAGAAACTTGTATTTCCAAAGAAGTGAGTGGGAGCAATATAGAATTTCTGATGAGTATATTTTGTTGACATATTGTTGATCGGAAATGATGTAGAATTTCTGGAAAGCATATAGGGTTGTTTGAAAAGTGTTTTTCAATGGAAAACCTGGATTAAGCTACTTGAACATTGAGAATCAAGATCTATAAGGATAGATAAAAAACGCTTAATAGTACTTTCAAATGAACACATACCGTGACAGGATTTTGAAGGAGTTCAAAATAGATCAGCAAAGAAGGAATTCTTGGCTGTGTTACAAGGTGTGAGTATTGAGTAAGACTCAAGACCTGACCACGGCAGAAGAGAGAGAAAGGACGAAGGTCGTCCCCTATGCTTTAGACGTAGGCTCTACAGTATGCTATGATGTGTACCGCACCTGAAGTGTGCCTTGCCATGAGTCAGTCAAGGGGTACAAGAGTGATCCAGGAATGGATCATAGGACAGCGGTCAAGGTTATCCTTGGTAACTAGTGGACTAAGGAAATTTTCTCGATTATGGAGGTGGTAAAAGAGTTCGTCGTAAAGGGTTACGCCGATGCAAACTTTGGCACTAATCTGGATGACTCTGAGTAGTAGACCGGATTCGTATAGTGGAGCAGTTATTTGGAATAGTTCCAAATAGCGCGTGGTAGCTGCATCTAGGAGATGACATAGAGATTTGTAAAGCACACATGGATCTAAAAGGTTCAGACCCGTTGACTAATAACCTCTCTCACAAGCGTGATATGATAAAACACCATGGGTGTTGGATTCATTGCAATCACATAGTGATGTGAACTAGATTATTGACTCTAGTGCAAGTGGGAGACTGTTGGAAATATGCCCTAGAGGCAATAATAAAATGGTTATTATTATATTTCCTTGTTCATGATAATTGTCTATTGTTCATGCTATGTATTAACTGGAAGCCGTAATACATGTGTGAATACATAGACCACAACATGTCCCTAGTGAGCCTCTAGTTGACTAGCTCGTTGATCAATGGATGGTTATGGTTTCCTGACCATGGACACTGAATGTCATTGATAATGGGATCACATCATTAGGAGAATGATGTGATGGACAAGACCCAATCCTAAGCATAGCACAAGATCGTGTAGTTCGTTTGCTAAGAGCTTTTCTCATGTCAAGTATCATTTCTGAAGGAAATATGCCCTAGAGGCAATAATAAAGTTATTATTTATTTCCTTATATCATGATAAATGTTTATTATTCATGCTAGAATTGTATTAACCGGAAACATAATACATGTGTGAATACATAGACAAACAGAGTGTCACTAGTATGCCTCTACTTGACTAGCTCGTTGATCAAAGATGGTTATGTTTCCTAGCCATAGACATGAGTTGTTATTTGATTAACGAGATCACATCATTAGGAGAATTATGTGATTGACTTGACCCATTCCGTTAGCTTAGCACTCGATCGTTTAGTATGTTGCTATTGCTTTCTTCATGACTTATACATGTTCCTATGACTATGAGATTATGCAACTCCCGTTTACCGGAGGAACACTTTGTGTGCTACCAAACGTCACAACGTAACTGGGTGATTGTAAAGGTGCTCTACAGGTGTCTCCAAAGGTACTTGTTGGGTTGGCGTATTTCGAGATTAGGATTTGTCACTCCGATTGTCGGAGAGGTATCTCTGGGCCCACTCAGTAATACACATCACTATAAGCCTTGCAAGCATTGTGACTAATGAGTTAGTTGCGGGATGATGTATTACGGAACGAGTAAAGAGACTTGCCGGTAACGAGATTGAACTAGGTATCGAGATACCGACGATTGAATCTCGGGCAAGTAACATACCGATGACAAAGGGAACAACGTATGTTGTTATGCGGTCTGACCGATAAAGATCTTCGTAGAATGTGTGGGAACCAATATGAGCATCCAGGTTCCACTATTGGTTATTGACCGGAGAGGTGTCTCGGTCATGTCTACATAGTTCTCGAACCCCTAGGGTCCGCACGCTTAACGTTACGATGACAGTTATATTATGAGTTTGTATGTTTTGATGTACCGAAGGTTGTTCAGAGTCCCGGATGTGATCACGGACATGACGAGGAGTCTCGGAATGGTCGAGACATAAAGATTGATATATTGGAAGCCTATGTTTGGACATCGGAAGTGTTCCGGGTGAAATCGGGATTTTTCCGGAGTACTGGGAGCTTACCGGAACCCCCGGTAACTTAATGGGCCTTAGTGGGCCTAGGTGGAAGAGAGAAGAGGAAGCCAGGGCAGGGCCGCGCGCCCCTCCCCCAGTCCGAATAGGACAAGGAGAGGGGGGCGGCGCCCCCCCTTCCTTCCTCCCCTCCACCTCTTCCCCCTTTCTCTCCTAGTCCAACATGGAAAAGGGGGGAGTCCTACTCCCGGTAGGAGTAGGACTCCTCCTGGCGCGCCTCTCCTCTAGGCCGGCCGACCCCCCTTGCTCCTTTATATACGGGGGCAGGGGGGCACCTCTAGACACACAATTGATCAACGATCTTTTAGCCGTGTGCGGTGCCCCTCTCCACCATATTACACCTCGATAATATCGTAGCAGTGCTTAGGCGAAGCCCTGCGTCGGTAGAACATCATCATCGTCACCACGCCGTCGTGCTGACGAAACTCTCCCTCAACACTTGGCTGGATCGGAGTTCGAGGGACGTCATCGAGCTGAACGTGTGCTGAACTCGGAGGTGCCGTGCGTTCGGTACTTGATCGGTCGGATCGTGAAGACGTACGACTACATCAACCGCGTTGTGTTAACGCTTCCGCTTTCAGTCTACGAGGGTACGTGGACAACACTCTCCCCTCTCATTGCTATGCATCACCATGATCTTGCGTGTGCGTAGGAAATTTTTTGAAATTACTACGTTCCCCAACAGTGGCATCTGAGCCTGGTTTTATGCGTTGATGTTATATGCACGAGTAGAACACATGCGAGTTGTGGGCGATATAAGTCATACTGCTTACCAGCATGTCATATTTTGGTTCGGCGGTATTGTGAGATGAAGCGGCCCGGACCGACATTACGCGTACGCTTACGCGAGACTGGTTTCACCGTTGCGAGCACTCGTTGCTTAAAGGTGACTGGCGGGTGTCTGTCTCTCTCACTTTAGTTGAACCGAGTGTGGCTACGCCCGGTCCTTGCGAAGGTTAAAACAGCACCAACTTGACAAACTATCGTTGTGGTTTTGATGCGTAGGTAAGAACGGTTCTTGCTAAGCCCGTAGCAGCCACGTAAAACTTGCAACAACAAAGTAGAGGACGTCTAACTTGTTTTTGCAGGGCATGTAGTGATGTGATATGGTCAAGACATGATGCTATATTTTATTGTATGAGATGATCATGTTTTGTAACCGAGTTATCGGCAACTGGCAGGAGCCATATGGTTGTCGCTTTATTGTATGCAATGCAATCGCCATGTACTTGTTTTACTTTATCACTAAGCGGTAGCGATAGTCGTAAAAGCAATAGTTGGCGAGACGACAACGATGCTACGATGGAGATCAAGGTGTCGCGCCGGTGACGATGGTGATCATGACGGTGCTTCGGAGATGGAGATCACAAGCACAAGATGATGATGGCCATATCATATCACTTATATTGATTGCATGTGATGTTTATCTTTTATGCATCTTATCTTGCTTTGATTGATGGTAGCATTATAAGATGATCTCTCACTAAAATTTCAAGATAAAAGTGTTCTCCCTGAGTATGCACCATTGCGAAAGTTCTTCGTGCTAAGACACCACGTGATGATCGGGTGTGATAGGCTCTACGTTCAAATACAACGGGTGCAAAATAGTTGCACACGCGGAATACTCAGGTTAAACTTGACGAGCCTAGCATATGCAGATATGGCCTCGGAACACTGAGACCGAAAGGTCGAGCGTGAATCATATAGTAGATATGATCAACATAGTGATGTTCACCATTGAAAACTACTCCATTTCACGTGATGATCGGTTATGGTTTAGTTGATATGGATCACGTGATCACTTAGAGGATTAAAGGGATGTCTATCTAAGTGGGAGTTCTTAAGTAATATGATTAATTGAACTTGAATTTATCATGATCTTGGTACCTGATAGTATCTTGCTTGTCTATGTTAATTGTAGATAGATGGCCCGTGCTGTTGTTCCGTTGAATTTTAATGCGTTCCTTGAGAAAGCAAAGTTGAAAGATGATGGTAGCAATTACACGGACTGGGTCCGTAACTTGAGGATTATCCTCATTGCTGCACAGAAGAATTACGTCCTGGAAGCACCGCTGGGTGCCAGGCCTGCTGCAAGAGCAACACCAGAAGTTATGAACGTCTGGCAGAGCAAAGCTGATGACTACTCGATAGTTCAGTGTGCCATGCTTTACGGCTTAGAACCGGGTCTTCAACGACGTTTTGAACGTCATGGAGCATATGAGATGTTTCAGGAGTTGAAGTTAATATTTCAAGCAAATGCCCGGATTGAGAGATATGAAGTCTCCAATAAGTTCTACAGCTGCAAGATGGAAGAGAATAGTTCTGTCAGTGAGCATATACTCAAAATGTCTGGGTATAATAATCACTTGATTCAACTGGGAGTTAGTCTTCCGGATGATAGCGTCATTGACAGAATTCTTCAATCACTGCCACCAAGCTACAAGAGCTTTGTGATGAACTATTACATGCAAGGGATGAATAAGACAATTACCGAGCTCTTCGTAATGCTAAAGGCAGTGGAGGTAGAAATCAAAAAGGAGCATCAAGTGTTGATGGTCAATAAGACCACTAGTTTCAAGAAAAAGGGCAAAGGGAAGAAGAAGGGGAACTTCAAGAAGAACAGCAAGCAAGTTGCTGTTCAAGAGAAGAAACCCAAGTCTGGACCTAAGCCTGAGACTGAGTGCTTCTACTGCAAGCAGACTGGTCACTGGAAGCGGAACTGCCCCAAGTATTTGGCGGATAAGAAGGATGGCAAGGTGAACAAAGGTATATGTGATATACATGTTATTGATGTGTACCTTACTAATGCTCGCAGTAGCACCTGGGTATTTGATACTGGTTCTGTTGCTAATATTTGCAACTCGAAACAGGGGCTACGGATTAAGCGAAGATTGGTTAAGGACGAGGTGACGATGGGTGTGGGAAATGGTTCCAAAGTCGATGTGATCGCCGTCGGCACGCTACCTCTACATCTACCTTCGGGACTAGTATTAGACCTAAATAATTGTTATTTGGTGCCAGCGTTGAGCATGAACATTACATCTGGATCTTGTTTGATGCGAGACGGTTATTCATTTAAATCAGAGAATAATGGTTGTTCTATTTATATGAGTAATATCTTTTATGGTCATGCACCCTTGAAGAGTGGTCTATTTTTAATGAATCTCAGTAGTAGTGACACACATATTCATAATGTCGAAGCCAAAAGATGCAGAGTTGATAATGATAGTGCAACTTATTTGTGGCACTGCCGTTTAGGTCATATCGGTGTAAATCGCATGAAGAAACTCCATAATGATGGACTTTTGGAATCACTTGATTATGAATCACTTGGTACTTGCGAACCGTGTCTCATGGGCAAGATGACTAAAACACCGTTCTCCGGTACTATGGAGAGAGCAACTAATTTTTTGCAAATCATACATAGAGATGTATGTGGTCCGATGAATATTGAGGCTCGTGGCGGATATCATTATTTTCTCACCTTCACAGATGATTTTAGCAGATATGGGTATATCTACTTAATGAAACATAAATCTGAAACATTTGAAAAGTTCAAAGAATTTCAGAGCGAAGTTGAAAATCACCGTAACAAGAAAATAAAGTTTCTACGATCAGATCGTGGAGGAGAATATTTGAGTTACGAGTTTGGCCTACATTTGAAACAATGCGGAATAGTTTCGCAACTCACGCCACCCGGAACACCACAATGTAATGGTGTGTCCGAACGTCGTAATCGTACTTTACTAGATATGGTGCGATCTATGATGTCTCTTACTGATTTACCGCTATCGTTTTGGGGTTATGCTTTAGAGACGACTGAATTCACTCTAAATAGGGCACCATCAAAATCAGTTGAAACGACACCTTATGAACTATGGTTTGGCAAGAAACCAAAGTTGTCATATCTTAATGTTTGGGGTTGCGATGCTTATGTGAAGAAACTTCAACCTGATAAGCTCGAACCTAAATCGGAGAAATGTGTCTTCATAGGATACCCAAAGGAGACTGTTGGGTACACCTTCTATCACAGATCCGAAGGCAAGACATTCGTTGCTAAGAATGGATCCTTTCTAGAGAAGGAGTTTCTCTCGAAAGAAGTGAGTGGGAGGAAAGTAGAAATTGATGAGGTAACTGTACCTGCTCCCTCATTGAAAAGTAGATCATCACAGAAATCCGTTTCTGCGACACCTACACCAATTAGTGAGGAAGTTAATGATAATGATCATGAAACTTCAGGTCAAGTTATTACTGAACCTCGTAGATCAACCAGATTAAGATCCGCACCAGAGTGGTACGGTAATCCTGTTCTGGAGGTTATGTTACTAGAGCATGACGAACCTACGAACTATGAAGAAGCGATGGTGAGCCCAGATTCCGCAAAATGGCTTGAGGCCATGAAATCCGAGATGGGATCCATGTATGAGAACAAAGTATGGACTTTGGTTGACTTGCCCGATGATCGGCAAGCCATTGAAAATAAATGGATCTTCAAGAAGAAGACTGACGCTGACGGTAATGTTACTGTCTATAAAGCTTGACTTGTTGCGAAAGGTTTTCGACAAGTTCAAGGGATTGACTACGATGAGACCTTCTCACCCGTAGCGATGCTTAAGTCTGTCCGAATCATGTTAGCAATTGCCGCATTTTATGATTATGAAATTTGGCAAATGGATGTCAAAACTGCATTCCTGAATGGATTTCTGGAAAAGGAGCTGTATATGATGCAACCGGAAGGTTTTGTCGATCCAAAGGGAGCTAACAAAGTGTGCAAGCTCCAGCGATCCATTTATGGACTGGTGCAAGCCTCTCGGAGTTGGAATAAACGCTTTGATAGTGTGATCAAAGCATTTGGTTTTATACAGACTTTTGGAGAAGCCTGTATTTACAAGAAAGTGAGTGGGAGCTCAGTAGCATTTCTGATATTATATGTGGATGACATATTGCTAATTGGAAATGATATAGAATTTCTGGATAGCATAAAGGGATACTTGAATAAGAGTTTTTCAATGAAAGACTGTAACACTCCAAAAAATTTATTTGGTTTTATTAATTTCCTTTTTATGGGAAGGAGGTAATTTAATTTTTTTTTAAACCTCTCCTTCTCAAAACCTTTAAGGCAAGTATTTTATGTGTTTTTCTCAACATTTACTTTGGTCTTGAGGGCTTTTCATTTAGTGTTGACTCAACACAAACATTTTCTTTGGGAAAGTTTTTGAAATCCTTTCTTTTAGAAATAACCCTATGACTTGGTGATGGTCACTGAGGGCAACGTGTCAAATCTGGAAATACAGCCCACCCTAATGGAACAGATTAAGAAAGCTCAGCATGGACATCCCAGCATTGAAGGCATCAAGAAAAAAATGAGTCTGGGCAAAGCTTTAGAATTCGTCGTAGACGATGAGGGAATATTATGGTACGAGGACAGACTTTGCGTACCAAACATAGAGGGCCTCAAACAGCAAATTCTAATTGAAAATCCACCCTGGAGGGACCAAAATGTACAAGGACATCCAGGAAAATTTTTGGTGGCACGGTATGAAGAGGGATATAGCCACATTCATTGCATGTTGTGATTCATGTCAACGCATAAAAGCCGAGCACCAAAAACCAGCAGGGCTATTACAGCCAAACAGGATACCTGAGTGGAAATGGGACGAAATTGTATGGGTCATCACCGATAGATTAATTAAAGTGGCACATTTCATTCCCGTAAAGACAACCTACACCACTCAGAAGCTTGCCAAGCTTTACCTCTCCCGTATAGTTTGCCTGCATGGAGTTCCAAAGACTATAATATCCGACAGAGGTACTCAATTCGTCTCTAGATTTTGGGATCATTTACAACAAGCTCTGGGGACTTGACTAGCATTCAGTATAGCATACCACCCCCAGACTGATGGACAAACTGAACGCGTGAACCAAATTCTAGAGGACATGCTCAGAGCATGTGTTCTCACCTATGGAACCAGTTGGGAAGAAAGCTTGCCATATGTCGAGTTCGCATACAACAACAGTTACCAAGCCAGTCTACAAATGGAACCTTTTGAAGCCTTGTACGGGCGGAGATGTCGTACTCCATTAAATTGGTCAGAAATAGGAGACAGTCGTATCTTCGGCCCAGACATGCTCAAGGAAGCCGAGGAGAAAGTTAGACTAATCTGGGACCGACTCAAGATAGCTCAAAGCCGACAAAAGAGCTATTATGATCGAAAACACCGTGAAGTCAGCTTTGAACCCGGTGAATATGTGTATCTACGAGTATCTCCTATGAGGGGCCTGCAACGGTTCAAAGTTAAAGGAAAGCTAGCCCCAAGATTTATTGGACCCTTCTGTGTAGTTGCACGAAGAGGCACAGTAGCCTACGAGCTAGACCTACCCAAAGAGCTGTCAGACGTCCACGACGTGCTCCACGTCTTACAGTTGAGGAAATGTGTAAGCAACCCGGAGAAGCATGTATCTCATGAGAGCATTGACATGCAACTAGACCTCACCTACAGGGAACATCCAATAAAAATATTAGAGGAGTCTGAAAGGAGGACCCGTCAGAAAACAATTAAATTTTTCAAGGTTCAGTGGAGCAATCACACCGAGGATGAAGCAACATGGGAAAGAGAGGATTTTCTTCGGACAGAGTACCCACACCTATTTGAGGATCAGCTGAAATCTCGGGGACGAGATTTTTCCTAAGGGGGTAGGTGTTGTAACAGCCCAAAAATTTTATTTGGTTTTATTAATTTCCTTTTTATGGGAAGGAGGTTATTTTTTTAAACCTCTCCTTCTCAAAACCTTTAAGGCAAGTATTTTATGTGTTTTTCTCAACATTTACTTTGGTCTTGAGGGCTTTTCATTTAGTGTTGACTCAACACAAACATTTTCTTTGGGAAAGTTTTTGAAATCCTTTCTTTTAGAAATAACCCTATGACTTATGGATTGATTCTTTGTCATTCAAAATTTTGTTTTTGCCATGACCTAGGTTGATAAATTTCTTCCAAAACCCCTCCCTCCACTTTGGGTCAAGCCAAGCATCCTATTCCAGCCAGTCTCAAACTCTTTTAAATTTCATTCCTATTTGTTTTATCCTCAAAACAATTTCTGTCATTTATTTTGGGCCTTGATGAGTTACAAAGGAACCACCAGATCCCTTTTGAGTTTTGGTTCCAAACAAACTCCTCTGACTAGTCCTTAGTACCCTCAACCTAGATCCATCAAGATCCACTGGTCCACAGTTCAAATTTTTCAAATTCTGCTTGCTGCAAGTTTGGACCAGATTTGCCATTTTTGGTGAAATTCATTATCTTTCTTCCCCAAAACTTCTGAGAAAAATCAGGCAGCCTCCAGATGCATCAAGAGACCTCTCCACCAAAGATCAACTCCAGGAAAATTTTCCCCATGCCAGAATCATTCCATCGAACAGCTGGCGTGCATTGTTTCTGTCAAATTCAGAGTTCAGTGTTTCAGTTCAGTCGTCAGTGTCGTTTTCGCCAGTCGGCAGCGTCAATCTCGCCAGTGCCCTTGTTGGCTCGTTGCTCACTGCTCCTCCTTCTTATCCACCGCGCCGCACGGTCACCTGGACGGTTGTGAGCGTCGGCGGTGAGCTGGCAGAGGTGCATCGCCCCCGTGAGTGGCGGCAGCAGCACTTGCTGCGGCTGCCAGAGAGGCGCAGCGAGGGACGGCGCCGTCCAGCACCGCCCACACCACCAGAAGCCTACGCATGGCCGTCTTCTTCCCCGTGCGTGCTGCAGCACAGTCGCCGTGGCCTGAGAGGCGCAGAGCGCGCTCTCTGCCGCCGACGAGCCCGTGAGGCCGTTCCGTCGAAGACTTGCAGTATCGCCCAAGTCTGGCCAAGTTTAGCTACGGGATAAAGCCAGTGATCCAATCAGCAGCTGCCCCGACCCCTAAACCCCCATTCGACCACTGCCTCGCCGTAATCATCGCCGGAGTTATCCCGTTCTCGGCAACCGCCTCGGACCGGCTATAAAAAGGAGCCTCGAGCTCGCCTTCGACCCAGCACCACTCCTACATCCCACCAGAGCCACGCCTAGCTGCTAGGGAGACCTCGGGGAGGCCTTCTTCCCCGACTCCGGCCGCCACGATCCGCTTCGGGCTCCGGCACGATTCCCTCTGGTGAGAACACCCCCGCCTCCTAGACCGTGCCAGCCGCCTCCTAGTACACGCACTCCTCTAACCCGAGCCTCAATTTGACGATTGCAGCCCTCCGCGGCGAGATCCACCACCGCCCGAACCACCGTCCGCCGGAGTGGAGGCCGCCGTCGACGTGGTGCCCGCCGACGACCAACTCCACCACCCACAGACGCGGGAGAGCACCGTGAGTCCGTAGGTACCATCCACTCCCCCTACCTCGCCGTGGATCGCCGCCGGCGACCACCACGGCCCTCGGGCGCCGGGGGCTCTGTTTTGATTTTTAAACCTGACGGGTGGGACCCCCTCGTCAGCCTCTCTCTCTGATTCGAACCGTTTTCTGAAAGCGCCTTCGGGCAAAGTACGTCATCTGTTTTTGTAAACTAACCCCTGGAAACTTTCTGTTTCATTACAGATGAGTCCCTGGGCTAAAATCCTTATAACATTTAAACAAAAGATGATTTTGAATTGATTCTTTTTCTGTCATCCTTGTTTTTCTGTCTAGTTTTTATCATATTTATTTGAAAAATATTTGGAACAACTTTTATACACACACGGTATTTACGTTAGTATGCGATTTCTTTATACCGTAGATACCGGAGGAGGTGACGGAACCGCGAACTTCGCCGAGCTAGACTCCGACTACTCCGAACCAGGCAAGCATGTTTGAACCTTTGATATGATGAGTGTTTTGCATGTTTGCTTGAATAGTTAGTTCATGGCATGTTTATATGAGCATCAATGTGTGTTATATTGCATGCAAGGCAACTACCAGTATGCTTCGAATCTTGTTGTGATCATTTGATGGGAGATAACATGATCATGTGGTGACATGAAAGCTGGTAAGATGGTATTGTTGAAGCATGCCAGTCTTATGTCAACCGTTAAACTCCAGTGTCAACGTGGATCAAGCCACGTTACCGTCCGTCCCCTTTTCGTGCTGCCACATGTTTTCTGCAAAGAATACGGTTTAGTAAGTTGCAAACCTCTTTCCTCGTACACACCAAATAGAGGGGCCGTGATGAGGGTTCCATGGCCCTGGATTAAAGCCCGTCATCCGGTCAGGGGGCATGGGTGTTTCCGGTTGGGACCGAGAGGGGGGCACCCCTTAGAGCGCGTGTTATAAATTTGATCCCATGCTACTCGAGGTTGTGGCCTCCCCGTCTTAAAGTTTTTCTTGAACGTTGCCTAGGGTGATTCCTAGCAGCGGAATGTGGAATGGGTGTGTACTGGTTAGATGTGTTTCTCCTAAAACACCGTAAACGGAACTAGTCCTTTGTGACCACTGAAATCCGTTGGCTGTGGTTAAAGAGTACAAACTCTGCAGAGTCAAAACCCATCTGAGTAACCATGTCCATGTTCAAGGATCTTGGTCAACATATCCATATCAGTATCAGTATCAGTCTCAACGTCCGTCTCAGCGTCAGTCTCTGTGTCAGTCATAGTGAAAATCCCCGGTGAATAAACATGAATGGTAAACCCGGCTGAATGTTATTCCTGCGGATGGACTAACCAGTTTATTATTATGTACATGCGTGTTTCCTTGAGATGATTTAAATTCATGAGCTACATGAATTCAATATAAGCCCTTTATGTGATGTCGCTCAGACGTCCGACTGTGGCACTCTTGTTATTTACTTTTGATATAAGCCCTTTATGTGATGTCGCTCACGTGTCCGACTGTGGCACTCTTGTTATTTACTTTTGATATAAGCCCTTTATGTGATGTCGCTCAGACGTCCGACTGTGGCACTCTTGTTATTTACTTTTGATATAAGCCCTTTATGTGATGTCGCTCAGACGTCCGACTGTGGCACTCTTGTTATTTACTTTTGATATAAGCCCTTTATGTGATGTCGCTCAGACGTCCGACTGTGGCACTCTTGTTATTTACTTTTGATATAAGCCCTTTATGTGATGTCGCTCAGACGTCCGACTGTGGCATTCTTGCTATTTACTTTTGATATAAGCCCTTTTCGAGATGTCGCTTAGACGTCCGACTGTGGCACGCACTGTCGTTTATATTTCAATATAAGCCCTTTATGTGGTGTCGCCCTGACGCCCGACTGCGGCATTGTTAATTTATTTTTACCTTTCGAGGCGTCGCTTCAGACACCCGATCGGTCTTCAGTTATTTTATTAGGATTTCGGGAGGACTACCGCCTGACTTCCTTTTTATTTATCGTGCAGTGCAATTTATTATCTGAGTGTGCATTACTAATCTGCTCATGTGCATCATGTTTACATTTGTTATATCTTATGTCCAAACTGTCTTGCGAGTACATTCAAAGTACTCACCTGGCTTGTTGATTTGGCCAGATGTTGACGAAGGCGATCTTATGGATGAAGAGTTCGATAGCGAGTCCGACGCCTAGAGGAGTCCTAGTCAGTCCCGTGCGATCCTGGAATTGGTCACTTGTATTATATACGCTTCCGCTACCCAGAATAAAAGTCATCGAGCCTCACTCCGACGCTCGATGAGTTGTAAGATTTAGGAATCATGTCACCCACTTCACTGTGACATATCCACCACCACTTTTATTACGAGTCAGTAGTTATGCCACCATACTCCTTGTGTCATATCCGCCCTTATGTATTATATCGGCGTGCTTGTAATAAATTGTTGAGCAACCTCAGCTCAACCTTATATAATATTTAGTACTTCTGGATTTCTGTATCAAGGATTTGTCCAACAGTAAGAAGGATTCTTCTATACTGGTCCGATAAAAGGGTCGGTTTCTCAATAAATGTTTTATTGGAAAACCGGTCCTGACAACCTTGGTATCAGAGCCAGGCTGACTGTAGGAAGCCGCTAGGTGCGATCGCTAATCGGTTATTAGCGTAATAAGCGCAAGTTTTAACATTTTGCAAACGTAGCAATTTTCTGTTGGTCATCATAAATTTATGATTTGACTATCCAGAATTTTTGTCTACTTTTGTAGATGGCTGGCAACGACTGCGAGTCAACTGAGTGCGCCTAGCAGCCGTGCGATGTGCCAGCTTGTATGATATGTTTATATGTACATAGGTTTGGTGAGAAGTAGTTTGTGTGCGCATCATGTAGGAACTCGGAGAAGTGCACTAGCCTAAATAACATGTCAGGAATGTGTACGCACATCCTGAGTGATGTATTGTATACTTACGACTCGCGTGTAAGATATGTACTGAGCAGTCCTTCTCCATGCGCAATCAAGTTTTTTTTTCTTGAAAAATCTTGGAGTCTTTAAAAATTCCGCCTTTGCAAAATTATTCATTTTGCCACTCGGTTTTTCTTATGAGTTTTGCAAAAATACCCCAGAGTGGAAAATGCCTCGTCCCTGGACTCGTTCCATGCCAAGTCCGCCGGAAGAAAATTATGGTACCCAGACAAGCCACAATTTCACACAGGGGCAGTCAAGTCAGCAAGGCAGTGAAGCAGCATTTTCTCAAGTATGCCGCCTTTATGAGCAAAGCCAGCAGCAGCATCAAGAAATGATGAACCATGTTATCAATATGGGAAATCGTCGTGAACCATACCAGCACCTTTCCAAATTGTCTGAACTAGAAAAGACACGTCCCCCAACGTTCGCTCACACTGATAGGCCGCTTGAGTCCGATGATTGGCTTCGAGACATTGAAAGGAAATTAATTATTGCACAATGTTCGGACCGTGAGAAGGTACTTTATGCACCTCACTACCTCACTGGAGCAGCTGCATCATGGTGGGAAAATTTTCTACACATGCACCCCATTGAAAATAACATCACCTGGGAAGAATTTAAAGAAGGTTTTCGTGGGGCGCATATTCCCAGAAGCATTATGAAGATCAAGAAAAGGGAGTTTGATGACCTCAAGCAGAGAAGCATGTCAGTGACTGAGTACAATAGTCAGTTTACCCAATTATCTCGTTATGCCAACGAAGAGCATATGACTGAAAATAAAAAGATGCAGAAATTTTTGGACGGTCTGGCACCAGCACTTAAATGCCAGCTGGTCGTACACACCTTTCCAGATTTCAAAACACTTGTGGACAAGGCTATTACATTGGAAAATGAGCGCCGCAGCTTGGAGGATCTTCGCAAGCGCAAAAGGGAGAAGACTACTCATGCTCACAACAACCGGAACAAGACTGATTTTCAGAAAAATGGAGCGAACAAATCCACGACCAATGTTCCAAGCCCAACCAAAAAATTTCATGCAAGGGACAAGGATTTTACGTATCGCCCAGGTGTTACTTGCTATGCTTGTGGAGAGGAAGGACACTATGCCAAACAGTGCCCAAAACCAAGGAACTCGGCCCCCAAGCCGAACAACGGTGGAAATAATCCAGCTCCCAAGCGTAACAACTTCAACCCCAATAACAATCACAAAAAGGGTCACTTGAACCATGTGACCAAGGAGGAAGCACAGAATGCCCCGGATATCGTACTCGGTACGTTCCTTGTCAACACAATACCTGCCACGGTTTTGTTTGATTCTGGAGCTTCTCACTCGTTCGTTTCAAAGAGTTTTGTTTTGCAACATGATTTTTCGATGCTTCCTTTGGAAAAATCTATGATCATCAAGTCCCCTGGGATTAAGCAAATCACTCAGAGTTACTGCCAAGGTGTGGTTATTGAAATTGAGGGATTAAAGTTTCAGGCAAATCTCATCATTTTGGACAATAAAGGACTGGATGTTATCCTAGGAATGGACTGGTTAACCACCAACAAGGGATTTATCGACTGCTTCAATCGGACTGTAATTCTCACTCATCATCACGGCAAGAGGATAAAGGTTGCAGCTCAAGAAAGACCAATGTCACGACAACCAATGTTGAACAAGGTGGACATTTCAGAGTTGAGAAAAGTTCCAGTGGTGTGTGAGTTCCCTGACGTATTTCCCGAAGAACTACCAGGCATGCCACCAGACCGGGAAATAGAGTTCAGCATTGAACTAGCACCTGGAACCACCCCCATTTACAAGAAACCTTACAGAATGGCACCCTCCGAGTTGGTAGAATTAAAGAAGCAAATAAAGGAATTACTGGACAAAGGATTTATACGAGCCAGCTCCTCACCTTGGGGTTCACCGGTATTATTTGCAAAGATAAAGGATGGGACACTGAGATTATGTATAGACTATCGAGCACTCAACATGGTCACCATCAGAAACAAATATCCGATGCCACGGATAAATGATTTATTTGACCAGCTCGCACAAACCAAGGTTTTCTCGAAAATTGATTTAAGATCGGGGTATCATCAATTAAAGGTACGGACAGAAGATATCCCTAAGACAGCATTCACCTCCAGATACGGATTATATGAGTTCGCAGTAATGCCGTTTGGACTGACAAACGCCCCCGCATATTTTGTCCACCTCATGAACAAAGTGTTTATGAAATTTATGGACAAATTTGTTGTGGTGTTCATTGATGATATTCTGGTATACTCAAACACACCGGAAGAACATGCTGAACATCTTAGAATTGTAGTGGGAGAATTGAGGAAACATCAATTATATGCCAAGTTCAGCAAATGTGAATTTTGGTTAAGACAGGTTGGTTTTCTAGGCCATGTATTGACCCAAGAAGGTGTTGCCGTAGACCCAGAAAAAGTCAAGGCCGTACTTGGCTGGAAACCACCAGCCAACGTAACAGATGTACGAAGTTTCCTAGGAATGGCTGGATATTACCGAAGATTTATTGAGGGATTCTCCACCATAGCAAAACCAATGACACAATTACTCAAGAAAGATAAGAAATTTGTATGGACTGATGCTTGCGAGAAAAGTTTCCAAGAACTCAAAAGGAAATTAACAACAGCACCGGTATTGGTTGTGCCAGACATACACAAAAGTTTTGAAGTGTATTGTGACGCATCCCGGAAGGGCCTCGGGTGTGTATTGATGCAAGACGGCAAAGTTGTCGCATATGCTTCCAGGCAACTACGAAAGCATGAAGAAAATTATCCTACTCATGACTTGGAGTTGGCAGCAGTCATCCATGCACTCAAAGAGTGGAGGCACTTTTTGCTTGGGAATCGTTGTGAAATATATACGGATCATAAAAGCCTCAAATATATTTTCACACAACCAGAACTCAATTTACGGCAACAACGCTGGTTGGAATTAGTCAAAGATTATGATGTTGGCATTCACTACCATCCAAGAAAAGCGAATGTAGTGGCAGATGCTCTTAGTCGGAACCCCAGCTCGGGCAATGACAGTCTACAGAACTTGAGGCCTGAATTTCAGCAGGAGTTCGCCAAACTCAACTTGGCGATGGTCACTGAGGGCAACGTGTCAAATCTGGAAATACAGCCCACCCTAATGGAATAGATTAAGAAAGCTCAGCATGGACATCCCAGCATTGAAGGCATCAAGAAAAAAATTAGTCTGGGCAAAGCTTCAGAATTCGTCGTAGACGATGAGGGAATATTATGGTACGAGGACAGACTTTGCGTACCAAACATAGAGGGCCTCAAATAGCAAATTCTAACCGAAGGCCACACCGCTCCATATTCAATCTACCCTGGAGGGACCAAAATGTACAAGGACATCCAGGAAAATTTTTGGTGGCACGGTATGAAGAGGGATATAGCCACATTCATTGCATGTTGTGATTCATGTCAACGCATAAAAGCCGAGCACCAAAAACTAGCAGGGCTATTACAGCCAAACAGGATACCTGAGTGGAAATGGGACAAAATTGGAATGGATTTTATTGTCGGACTACCTCGGTCACAACACGGAAATGATGCCATATGGGTCATCACCGATAGATTAACTAAAGTGGCACATTTCATTCCCGTAAAGACAACCTACACCACTCATAAACTTGCCAAGCTTTACCTCTCCCGTATAGTTTGCCTGCATGGAGTTCCAAAGACTATAATATCCGACAGAGGCACTCAATGTCTCTAGATTTTGGGATCATTTACAACAAGCTCTGGGGACTCGACTAGCATTCAGTACAGCATACCACCCCCAGACTGATGGACAAACTGAATGCGTGAACCAAATTCTAGAGGACATGCTGAGAGCATGTGTTCTCACCTATGGAACCAGTTGGGAAGAAAGCTTGCCATATGCCGAGTTCGCATACAACAACAGTTACCAAGCCAGTCTACAAATGGCACCTTTTGAAGCCTTGTACGGGCGGAGATGTCGTACTCCATTAAATTGGTCAGAAACAGGAGACAGTCATATCTTTGGCCCAGACATGCTCAAGGAAGCCGAGGAGAAAGTTAGACTAATCAGGGACCGACTCTAGACAGCTCAAAGCCGACAAAAGAGCTATTACGATCGAAAACACCGTGAAGTCAGCTTTGAACCCGGTGAATATGTGTATCTACGAGTATCTCCTATGAGGGGCCTGGAGCGGTTCAAAGTTAAAGGAAAGCTAGACCCAAGATATATTGGACCCTTCTGTGTAGTTGCACGAAGAGGCACAGTAGCCTACCAGCTAGACCTACCCAAAGAGCTGCCACACGTCCACGACGTGTTCCACGTCTCACAGTTGAGGAAATGTGTAAGCAACCCGGAGAAGCATGTATCTCATGAGAGCATTGACATGCAACCAGACATCACCTACAGGGAACGCCCAATAAAAATATTAGAGGAGTCTGAAAGGAGGACCCATCAGAAAACAATTAAATTTTTCAAGGTTCAGTGGAGCAATCACACCGAGGATGAAGCAACATGGGAAAGAGAGGATTTTCTTCGGACAGAGTACCCACACCTATTTGAGGATCAGCTGAAATCTCGGGGACGAGATTTTTCCTAAGGGGGTAGGTGTTGTAACACCCCAAAAATTTTATTTGGTTTTATTAACTTCCTTTTTATGGGAAGGAGGTTATTTAATTTTTTTTAAACCTCTCCTTCTCAAAACCTTTAAGGCAAGTATTTTATGTGTTTTTCTCAACATTTACTTTGGTCTTGAGGGTTTTTCATTTAGTGTTGACTCAACACAAACATTTTCTTTGGGAAAGTTTTTGAAATCCTTTCTTTTAGAAATAACCCTATGACTTATGGATTGATTCTTCCTCATTCAAAATTTTGTTTTTGCCATGACCTAGGTTGATAAATTTCTTCCAAAACCCCTCCCTCCACTTTGGGTCAAGCCAAGCATCCTATTCCAGCAAGTCTCAAACTCTTTTAAATTTCATTCCTATTTGTTTTATCCTCAAAACAATTTCTGTCATTTATTTTGGGCCTTGATGAGTTACAAAGGAACCACTAGATCCCTTTTGAGTTTTGGTTCCAAACAAAATCCTCTGACTAGTCCTTAGTACCCTCAACCTAGATCCATCAAGATCCACTGGTCCACAGTTCAAATTTTTCAAATTCTGCTTGCTGCAAGTTTGGACCAGATTTGCCATTTTTGGTGAAATTCATTATCATTCTTCCCCAAAAATTCTGAGAAAAATCAGGCAGCCTCCAGATGCATCAAGAGACCTCTCCACCAAAGATCAACTCTAGGAAAATTTTCCACATGCCAGAATCATTTCGTCGAACAGCTGGCGTGCACTGTTTCTGTCAAATTCAGAGTTCAGTGTTTCAGTTCAGTCGTTAGTGTCGTTTTTGCCAGTCGGCAGCGTCAATCTCGCCAGTGCCCTCGTTGGCTCGTTGCTCACTGCTCCTCCTTCTTATCCACCGCGCCGCACGGTCACCTGGACGGTTGTGAGCGTCGGCGGTGAGCTGGCAGAGGTGCATCGCCCCCGTGAGCGGCGGCAGCAGCACTTGCTGCGGCTGCCAGAGAGGCGCAGCGAGGGACGGCGCCGTCCAGCAC
Source organism: Aegilops tauschii subsp. strangulata (assembly GCF_002575655.3). Taxonomy (NCBI): domain Eukaryota; kingdom Viridiplantae; phylum Streptophyta; class Magnoliopsida; order Poales; family Poaceae; genus Aegilops; species Aegilops tauschii. Next base: position 506,261,584 of record NC_053038.3, read on the forward strand.
CGCCCACACCACCAGAAGCCTACCCGTGGCCGTCTTCTTCCCCGTGCATGCTGCAGCACAGTCGCCGTGGCCTGAGAGGCGCAGAGCGCGCTCTCTGCCGCCGACGAGCCCGTGAGGCCGTTCCGTCGAAGACTTGGAGTATCGCCCAAGTCTGGCCAAGTTTAGCTACGGGATGAAGCCAGTGATCCAATCAGCAGCTGCCCCGACCCCTAAACCCCCGTTCGACCACTGCCTCACCGTAATCATCGCCGGAGTTATCCCGTTCTCGGCAACCGCCTCAGACTGGCTATAAAAAGGAGCCTCGAGCTCGCCTTCGACCCAGCACCACTCCTACATCCCACCAGAGCCACGCCTAGCTGCTAGGGAGACCTCGGGGAGGCCTTCTTCCCCGACTCCGGCCGCCCCGATCCGCTTCGGGCTCCGGCACGATTCCCTCTGGCGAGACCACCCCTGCCTCCCAGACCGTGCCAGTCGCCTCCTAGTACACGCACTCCTCTAACCCGAGCCTCAATTTGACGATTGCAGTCCTCCGCGGCGAGATCCACCACCGCCCGAACCACCGTCCGCCGGAGTGGAGGCCGCCGTCGACGTGGTGCCCGCCGATGACCAACTCCACCACCCACAGACGCGGGAGAGCATCGTGAGTCCGTAGGTACCATCCACTCCCCCTACCTCGCCGTGGATCGCCGCCGGCGACCACCGCGGCCCTCGGGCGCCGGCGGCTCTGTTTTGATTTTTAAACCTGATGGGTGGGATCCCCTCGTTAGCCTCTCTCTCTAATTCGAACCATTTTCTGAAAGCGCCTTCGGGCAAAGTACGTCTTCTGTTTTTATAAACTAACCCCTGGAAACTTTCTGTTTCATTACAGATGAGTCCCTGGGCTAAAATCCTTATAACATTTAAACAAAAGATGATTTTGAGTTGATTCTTTTTCTGTTATCCTTGTTTTTCTGTCTAGTTTTTTATCATATTTATTTGAAAAATATTTGGAAAAACTTTTATACACACACGGTATTTACGTTAGTATGCGATTTCTTTATACCGTAGATACCGGAGGAGGTGACGGAACCGCGAACTTCGCCGAGCTAGACTCCGACTACTCCGAACCAGGCAAGCATGTTTGAACCTTTGATATGATGAGTGTTTTGCATGTTTGCTTGAATAGTTAGTTCATGGCATGTTTATATGAGCATCAGTGTGTGTTATATTGCATGCAAGGCAACTACCAGTATGCTTCGAATCTTGTTGTGATCATTTGACGGGAGATAACATGATCATGTGGTGACATGAAAGGTGGTAAGATGGTATTGTTGAAGCATGCCAGTCTTATGTCAACCGTTAAACTCCAGTGTCAACGTGGATCAAGCCATGTTACCGTCCGTCCCCTTTTCGTGCTGCCACATGTTTTCTGCAAAGAATACGGTTTAGTAAGTTGCAAACCTCTTTCCTCGTACACACCAAATAGAGGGGCTGTGATGAGGGTTCCATGGCCCTGGATTAAAGCCCGTCATCCGGTCAGGGGCCATGGGTGTTTCCGGTTGGGACCGAGAGGGGGGCGCCCCTTAGAGCGCGTGATATAAATTTGATCCCATGCTACTCGAGGTTGTGGCCTCCCCGTCTTAAAGTTTTTCTTGAACGTTGCCTAGGGTGATTCCTGGCAGCGGAATGTGGAATGGGTGTGTACTGGTTAGATTTGTTTCTCCTAAAACACCGTAAACGGAACTAGTCCTTTGTGACCACTGAAATCCGTTGGCTGTGGTTAAAGAGTACAAACTCTGCAGAGTCAAAACCCATCCGAGTAACCGTGTCCATTGTCAAGGATCTTGGTCAACATATCCATATCAGTATCAGTATCAGTCTCAACGTCCGTCTCAGCGTCAGTCTCTGTGTCAGTCATAGTGAAAATCCCCGGTGAATAAACATGAATGGTAAACCCGGCTTGTTGAGGATATAACCCTTGGAGTCACCCGCCAGGAGGGGCCGGGTTACACATAAGGATCATCACCTGAAGCCCGGCGCCAAGCTTGAAGACGGTGGGCCAAAGATGGGCTTAAGACCCAGAGATGGCTTAAGGCCCGTAGTCACAACCGTCATTATGGTAGAACTTGTAGTATAAGGCAAGAATAGTTGAGAGTCCGAGCCGGACACTCTTATGAGCCGGCCGGGACTCTCAGAAGCTGCTGGGTGTCAACCTCTCTATATAAAAGGGACGACCCGGCAGCGGTTTAGGGGTAAGAAAGATCTCGTCGGGAGCCAGGCATAGCAGTTAAGCTCCCTGGTCATCGAAACCATAATCAATACCACCTCAACTGGACATAGGCTTTTACCTTCACCGTAAGGGGCCGAACCAGTATAAACCTTCGTGTTCCTTGTCCCGTTAACCCCTTCAAGCTTCCTAGCGGCGATGGCTCCACGACTAAGTCCTAGTTTGAGGACATCTGCCGTGACAATTCCGCGACAGTTAGCGCCCACCGTGGGGCCAGCGCACGGTGGATTTGAGTTCTTGAAGGGCAGCTTCGAAGGGCTCAAGGGATACGCTGTGGGCCGGTTGACCAAGAGTCGTCGCGGCAAGCTCTAAATCGATGATGCAAACTGGGGCCCCGAGGCCGGCTTAATTGAGTACGGATACCGGGTCCCCTTCGGCGGAATTCATGTTTTCATTGGAAAGATTGGTGAGCCTGGCCCTGAGCCGGATCACTGCACCGATCTCATCGAGATGGCTCAACGCTCACGACCCGCCCGAGCCCTGCCTGTCTTGAAGCATGCTTTTGTGGGATGTGTCCATGGAGGGCTCTCTGATAGATCTGGATCTGGTGATGAGACGGCCGCCGGCTCTGACGACGAGTCGTCCACAGATGAGTCAAACTCGTTGTATCAACTTCAAGATGGCAGGCTCATGGGTTGTTCCGATGGTGACAGTATTCTGGACCCGTTTGAGCCGCCGAGCCGGGTTGGAATCTTCATGGCCGGTGCGCTGCCTGTTCAGAACCCTGCTGCTGGGGCGGGAAACCCGGTGCCCTCGCCGGCTCAGGTGCTGATGGATCTCACGGACAAGATGACGGCCCTGTTGACCACCGCGGTTGACCCGGCGGATCAAGCTCAGCATGACGTGGAGGTGGCGCAGTTAAAGTTAGATCTAGTGAAAGCCAAGGAGGATCTGGCAGCGGAAGGGATCAGGATGGCTGCAGAGAGGGCGGCTCTCGACGCCCAAACTCAGTTGATTCAGGCGCAGTCCTTCCGGCTCACGATGGATCAGAACGCGTCCAATGAGGTCATGAGAAGGAGGCACCAAAAGGCCCAATCTCGACTCCCTCCGGTGTACGACCCTCGAAACCTCTTCAACACGCCAGGTGCAGGGTCTAGTAACCCACCAGGGATCATAGTGCCCGGGTCTGGGACCCCTGTTCAGCCACAAGTGATGGGGCCTCCCCAGGTGAACCCTGCCCCGCCTCAGTATGTGCCAATACCACCGGGCCATTATGCTAACCCGCTGGAGAACATGGTCGCCGCAGCAGCACGGCTGGCGGCCCTCCCGAGTGACGGCGACTCTCCAACGACTATTGAAACCCGCCGAGTCAGGGAACTCCTTCAGACAGCGCTGGCGCAGCAAGAGGCGTATTCTTACAGCCGGGACAGGATCCACTCGACCCCTCGTCCAGGCCGGAGCCCGAGTTATAGCAGACACATGGTCTCAGCGACCGGCTCAAGTAATGTCCGACGCCATGACCCGCCCCCTGTCCATGGCCCGGCTCATAACGGAGCCTTTCACGCAGCAGACCAAGACAGAGCGCGGCAAGAGGCGGAGCAGGTGCCTCAGTTGACGGCTTACCAGACCCCCCCGGCTGATCCGACGACTTCCGTCGACGTGGGTATCCCTACAAGGACTGGAGGTGTCCCTTGTTTAGTGCCAGCTCTCCGCAATGAACGTCTACCCAAGGACTTCAAAGGCCCTAGGAAGGTGCCTAATTACACGGCTGACTTACAACCCGCAGCCTGGATCGAAAGTTACGAGATGGCCATGGAACTGCTGGAGGTCAGTGAAGCGGCGATGGCCAAGTACTTCACCATGATGTTAGATGGGACTGCCCGCACTTGGTTGAAAGGGCTACCACCGAATTCCATCGGATCTTGGGCTGAGCTGAAGGCCCGGTTCATACAAAACTTCAAAGATACCTGTAGGCAGTCTATGTCAATAGTGGATTTGACTAACTGTAAATAGCAGGAGGGTGAGTCGACGACACATTGGGTTCGCCGGGTCAAAGAGATCATACATTCATCGGATAAGATGGATGCCGGCTCTGCAGTCTTAATGTTGGAGCAAAATTGTCGTTTTTTGCCCCTGAAGATGAAACTCGGGCGGCTTAAGCGCGACTGCAATGATATGGGTACGCTGATGGCGGCTCTCGTCAAGTACGCCGATTCTGATAGTACCAAGGACCCCGCTTCAGATGATAAAAGGACAGGGAAGGGAAAGAAGAACGGCAATGGCAAGGGTCCTCAGCATAACCCGGGGAACCAAGGAGGTGGCAAGCGTAAAGCTGACGGTAGCCTAGAGTTCGTGGCCAACGCCAGTTCACAGGGTAATAGCCAGAGACGCAAGGGGCGGCCCCCTCCCCGAGCCGGCGGGTCAGGCCCGACGCTGGAGCAACTGTTGAATGAGCCCTGTCCAAGGCATGGCTCTAGAGAGAAGCCAGCTACTCATCTATGGAAGGATTGTGCAATCATGAAGGCCTTTAAGAATTCCAATGCCTTTAACGGCAACAATGGCCTGGGCGGCGGCTCAGGCGCCGGCGGCTTTCATGGCCCGGGCGGCGGCTCAAATTCTAATCCTCAGAACGGTCAAGGGGGCTTTAATCAGCAGTCTGGCCAGGGTCATCAACAACAGCAGGGGGTTATCAGACCAATCCAAAGCAGCTTAGCGGTGGGCAGTATCATGTGTTTACCACCAGTCTGTGTAAGCGAGATCAGAAGCTTCATAAGAGGGCTGTGAATGCTGTTGAACCGGTGGTTCCACGCTATTTACGATGGTCTGAGCAGCCTATAGTGTGGAGTAGGGAGGATCACCCTCCCCGGGTGGATAATCCGGGTCACTTGGCCTTGGTGGTGGCTCCTCAGGTGGGAGGATATAAGTTCACTAAGGTGCTCATGGATGGGGGCTGTAGCATCAACATCCTCTATTATGAGACTTTCCGTCGTATGGGGTTGATTGATAAGAACCTCAGCCAGTCAAACACTATTTTCCATGGTGTGGTACCTGGTAAGTCGGCAAGATCGAGTTGGAAGTGGCCTTTGGAGACGAGCACAACTACAGGGTGGAAAAATTGACCTTTGAGGTGGTCAAGATAAGAAGCCCGTATGATGCCATATTTGGGCGGCCGGCTTATGCCAAGTTCATGGCACAGCCGTGTTACGTGTATTTACAGCTCAACATGCCGGGTCTCAATGGGACCATTACGGTTCATGGCAGCCGGAAGGTGGCCTTGGAGTGTGAGGAAGACGATGCAGCTTATGCAGAATCTGTTTGTGCAACAGAGGAGTTGAAATTTTACAAGGACAATGTTGACCCAACATATATGACCTCTCTGAAAAAGCCGACTATGGAGCATGAGCCGGCAATGAAATTTAAGTCGGCTAATGAGACTAAACTTGTTGATTTCGTTCCAGGTGATTCATCTCAGCAGTTTAGCATCAGTGCCAATCTGGATCCAAAATAGGAAAGCGCGCTCATCGAGTTCATCCGTGAGAATAGGGACATTTTTGCATGGAAACCTTCTGACATGCCAGGTGTACCTAGAGAACTCACTGAGCACACTCTCAATGTTGATCCGAAATTTAAGCCTGTCAGGCAATTCCTTCGGCGGTTTAATGAAGAGAGGCGGAAAGCTATTGGTGAAGAGGTGGCCCGGCTCTTGGCGGCCGGGTTTATTGTTGAAGTCTTTCACCCAGAGTGGTTAGCTAACCCGGTGCTCGTACTCAAGAAGAACGGCACCTGGCGGATGTGTGTGGACTACACGGACTTAAATAAGGCGTGTCCGGCTGATCCTTTTGCCCTTCCCCGTATTGATCAAATCATTGATGCTACGGCGGGTTGTGAGCGCTTAAGTTTCTTGGATGCTTATTCTGGATATCATCAGATTAAAATGGCAGTTAAGGACCAGGAGAAGACGACGTTCATCACTCCCTTTGGAGCCTTCTGCTATGTGTCTATGCCCTTTGGACTCAAGAGTGCACAGGCGACTTATCAGCGTTGCGTGCAGAACTGTCTTCATAACCAGATTGGGCGCAATGTTCATGCTTATGTGGATGATATTGTGGTTAAATCCAGGAAGGAGGAAACCTTGATAGATGATCTGAGGGAAACCTTTGATAATCTCCGGGTCCACAAGATGATGCTTAACCCGGCCAAGTGTGTTTTTGGTGTTCCTGCGGGCAAGCTCTTGGGTTTCTTGGTTTCTAACAGAGGCATTGAAGCTAACCCGGAGAAGATCAAGGCCATCACCTCCCTGGCTAAGCCGGCGTGTATAAATGACGTCCAGCGCTTGGCGGATCGCATCGCTGCTTTAAGCCGGTTTATAAGCCGTTTGGGTGAGAAGGCCATGCCATTATATCAGTTGATGAAGAAAACTGATGACTTTGTCTGGAATGATGTGGCTAATACTGCTTTTGAGGATTTGAAGAGGCAGCTGGCAGAGCCCCCAGTCCTTGCTGCTCCGGTTGACAAGGAGCCTTTATTGCTGTATGTAGCTGCTAACACACGAGCCGTCAGTGTGGCTGTGGTGGTGGAGCGCAAGGAAGAGGGTAAAGAGCATCCGGTTCAGTGGCCAGTTTATTATGTCAGCGAAGTGCTCATCGAGTCCAAACAGCGGTATCCACATTGGCAGAAGCTTGTTTATGGTGTGTTCATGGCAAGCCGGAAGCTTAAGCATTATTTCCAGGGTCACCCCATCACCGTGGTTAGTTCTGCCCCCCTTGGAGATATCATTCAAAACAGAGAGGCCACAGGGAGAGTGGCTAAGTGGGCTATAGAGCTCGGACCTCATGGTCTGAAATACGTACCACGCACTGCTGTTAAATCTCAAGCCTTGGTGGATTTCATCAACGATTGGACAGAGTTACAAGTGCCCGAGCAAAAGCCGGATAACACCTACTGGACTATTCACTTCGATGGGTCCAGGCAATTGGAGGGCTCGGGGGCTGGAGTCGTGTTGGCTTCCCCTAAGGGTGACAAGTTCCATTATGTGCTACAGTTGATGTTTCCTTGCACTAACAATGCGGCTGAGTACGAGGCCTTGCTCCATGGTCTTCGGATGGCTAAGGAGATGAGCTTGAGCCGGGTAAGGTGCTTCGGCGACTCAGACTTGGTGGCTCAACAAGTATCAGGAAAGTGGGACTCCAAGCACCCTCTCATGGCGGTTTATCGCCGTGAAGTTGATGCCATTGCTGGGCACTTTCAGGGTTACCAAGTAGAGCACATTGATCGCAGGAAGAACGAGGAGGCTGATGCTTTAAGCCGGCTGGGCTCTCAGCGAAAACCGGTGCCGCCTAATATTTCCCTGGACGTCCTGCATAAACCTTCTGTTAAACTGCCTACAGAGGAAGACTTGGCTGTCCCCGACCCGGAGGCACGACTGGTGGCGGCTCTCCACATCATCCTGGACTGGACAGTGCCCTATCTGGCTTATATGACCCGGGGAGATTTGCCTGAGGATGAAACTTTGGCCAGACAAATAACTCGGCGGTCCAAGTCAATGGTTGTTATCAATGGTGAGCTGCATCGCCGCAGTGTTACGGGAGCGTTCCAGCATTGTGTCTCCCCTGAGGAAGGTCAAGAGATCTTGCGTGAGATTCATGAAGGGGATTGTGGCCATCATGCTGGCTCAAAATCCCTTGTGGCCAAGGTTTTTCGTCATGGTTTTTATTGGCTGACGGCTCATGCTGATGCGGAGGACTTGGTTAGTAAATGTGATGGTTGCCAAAGGTTCTCGTGACGGGCTCATGTGCCGGCTCAGGAGCTGAGGATGATCCCAATTACTTGGCCCTTTGCGGTCTGGGGGCTTGATATGGTGGGGCCTTTTAAAAGGTCCAAGGATAAGAAGACCCACCTTTTGGTGGCAGTTGACAAATTTACAAAGTGGGTTGAAGCAGAGCCAGTTAGCAAGTGTGACGCAGCCACGGCGGTTCAGTTTATGAAAAAGGTGATCTTTCGCTTTGGCTTTCCGCACAGCATTATAACTGAAAATGGTACCAATCTATCCAAAGGCGCCATGGAGGAGTTTTGTCAACGAGAGCATATTCGACTTGATGTTTCATAAGTGGCTCATCCTCAATCCAATGGTCAAGCTGAGAGAGCTAATCAGGAGATTCTGAAGGGCGTCAAGCCGCGGCTTTTGGTCCCTTTGCAACGGACGCCGGGTTGTTGGGTGGAGGAGTTTCCCTCCGTGTTATGGAGCATCAATACTACACCTAACAGGTCTACGGGTTACACACCTTTCTTCATGGTTTATGGAGCGGAAGCAGTCCTCCCCAGTGACATCCGTCATGACTCGCCTCGAGTGGCGGCTTATGTTGAGGCGGATAATGAACGGGCGCGCCAAGATGCTCTTGACTTGTTGGACGAGCAGCGTGATGTGGCAGTGGCTCGATCCGCGATTTACCAACAAGACCTGCGCCGTTATCACAGTCGCCGGGTTAAGTCCCGGGTCTTTCAGGAAGGTGATCTGGTGCTCCGGCTCATCCAAGATCAAACAGATGCGCACAAGTTATCCCCGCCTTGGGAAGGACCCTTTGTGGTCAGCAAGAACTTGCATAACGGGTCATATTACATCATTGACATTCGGGAGCACAAAGATTCACGCAAGTCGGAGGAGGAGACCCGTCGGCCGTGGAACATAGCTCAGCTTCGACCCTACTACACTTGAGCCACCAGCTCTCATATGTATATATTTCTATAGCCATATATATATTATAATAAGCAATAAAGCAGGACCTCTGTCCTTTTTTCTCCTCCAAAGGTGGACGTGTTATTTCCATTGCAAGATCACAGGATAACTTGAAGGAGGATCCGGCTTATGATCGTATTCGAATTTAGCCGTACGCGATAAGGTCACTTGGGGGCTTCCTGTTCAAACGTAGGTCGTATTCGAACTAAAGAGAACATAGCTGTCGATACCCATTTGATTGGCAAAGTGCCGAGCTCATTGGGGAGTTTTCTTTGATCATATTTGAATCACAGTTCAACCCCCTTCGGGAACCGACGTGGATCGTATTCGAATCAGCGTCGTTAAACAACTTTTAAGGTCATTTGGGGGCTTCCTGTTCAAACATGGGTCGTATTCGAACCAAAGAGAACATAGCTGTCGGTACCCTCTTGATGAGCATCGCCAACCAGAAGCCCCTAAGTTTTTTCTGATTTACAACTTCTTCTGATTGTTTCAATAGTGTGCAAGGCGGGTCTCACTTTGCCGGCTTAACTTTGATTCACAGTACTAGTCGAACACAATCGGCGTTGTTAAGACTGGTAAACCAGGATTGAGGTACCAGCCTTATTACACGGGTTATATAAATCGGAAGTGAGCTTGAAAGGCCGGTAAGTGTGTTATTACGGTTATATCAAGGATATGATTGAGGATCAGTCTTTCATGACTTAGCTCTTTATTCCGGGTTATATGTACGAGACTACGATTCTCAGTGCGGTAAGCCGCCTAGAGACTTGTGATTTGTTTTTCTATGCAGGATAGTTAAAGGCAACTATTTGAGCTTAAGGAAAATGAATGATCAAATTATGACCCGGAGAAATATAAGGAAGCAACTTCAATGGAATTCAGCATCTGGCACGTGCACGATGGCACGGCAAAGTTAAAGTGTTGGTCCTATTCTATTACAAGACTAATCGAGTCCACAGGGTGAAGCATTGTCAAAATAAGCCGCCTACAGAGTTAAGATGTTTGCTGGGTTGAAGCTTCCGGCTCATCCCTCTCCGCTCCTCCGGCTGTTCCCAAGACCTAGAAAGTTGACGATTTCCAGTCAATGCCGCTCAGAGCTTCAAATTGAGCTTCCTCGTCAATTAACCCGGCCGGGTCAATTTCCGGGGCAAAGGTGTGCTTACGAGTCGGCGGAACTAAGCTGATGGCTTCATAACGCGGAGTGGGGATCCTCTGATTTTCTGCATCGTAACCCGGCTGGTACTTGGTCAGATCCGTGTCATTTCCAATCAGGGTGGCCACCGGGCGCACGATCTTCACGCAGGCTGCGAAGTCCCTTTGGTCGAAGGGGGTGCCGTCTTCCTTCAAGCTGGGATAGCCAAGGGCAATGTCTGCCGGGTCTAATTCTAGAAGGAACGCCTTGGCCCGGCTCAGAGCAGCTATGGCTCCGGCTCTTGCGGAGGCCCGTCACAGCTCTTGGACACGTTGAGGAAGAACGGCAAGCCGGCGAAGAACTTCCGCCAGGTGAGTCGGCACCTCATTGCATAGGGCCACCACCGCCAAGGCACGCTGTGACCCGGTGTAGAGCTGCTCCACCAGGGTGTACACGGCCTTCAACTTGGTCAACACACTTTGGTTGAGGTTGGTGCTTCTGGGACCTGTTTAATAGAGTAAGATAAGCCGCTGGCAGTGATGGGTTATGAGACATAAAAGATTATAAACTGGACGAGAGCCGGTGGAATGACTTACCGAAGATTGCGGCAACCATCTGTGACACGTGGCGCTTTAAGCCGGAGAGTTCGGCGGTTTTCTCCGTCAGAGCCTTCTCCGCCTGTTCGGCCCAGCTCGCCAGGGAAGCCTTCTCTTCGGCCCAAGTTTTCCGTTCAGCTTCAAAGTTCTTCTTCAGCTTCTCTTGAGCGGCAATACTGGACACAAATTTGGCGTTGGCCTTCCGGGTCTCAGTTTCCTGCGTCCTCAGGCGGGTCTTCAGGTCAGAGATGTCAGCCTCAAGCTTCTTGCAAGCAGCCTGCACAATTTCTGGGTTATAATATAAATAGTTACTATGCAAACTTAAAGTCCCAAGCGCTTTCCAAGCAAAGACACTTGGCACTTGGGGGCTAATGCATATCGAACGTTTCTATCTACAAATTACCGGTTCATGGAAGTAAGCCGGAACTTAAGTCTACAACATATTCAATCATAAGTCGTCGACTTGGGGGCTAGTATGGTAAAGATAACTATGCAGTAAACAGTAGAATGGTACCTCAGACTTCTGCTGTATCTGATTCACCATGTTGATCTCTAAATCCCGGCTCTTATGCACCTGACTCACATAGCCGGAGACGATCTCTCCGACGCTCAAGTGTGTGTAATTGGTGAGGTCAGATTGGCCCGGCTGCGCTCGAGCAACTCTTCCTTGGCGGAGTGCTTGGCCAGCACAGTGGGTCTCCCCGGCTCAACAAACTCCGTCCGGGTGATTACCACGTCCGAGTCATCGGCTGGCTGAGCCAGGCTGGAGATATCCGGGTTGGTGGAAATCTCCATGGCTGGCTCGTCGGTGGGGGCGGTGGCTTCAGGAGCAGAGCCGGCTGGCGGCTCTTGAGCGGAAACTTCCGGTTCCGTCACGACCGACTCCTCCGCCGGCTTATTTTTCTTTGCTCTTTTACTGAGCTTTGCTTGAGCGCTGAAAGGACAAGAGGTTAGTACGAAAGTATGAGTAAAGATAAAGCACAGCAAGGGATGATCATCATTACCCGGGTACGGTCTTGAAAGCCGGCAAATTCGACTGCATCGAGTCACCAGAGGAAGGAGATGTTTCCTGATAATTTGAATCAGAAGAATTGAGAGGTTGACGTATAACACCCGCCAGAGGATGAAAAGGATATAAGTTGGAGATAACCTCGGTCCGGCGTTTCCTTGATGCCTCAGGTAAGCCGGAGGAGAGGTCAGCATCCTTGTTGGTCCGGGTGTGCCGCCGGCGCTCATGAATCTGTTGCTTCAAAAGAAATTGAGGATCTTGATAAGCTAAAGGATGTGAAAATCTTACTTTCCGGGTTACCCTTCGGACTTTCAGCCTTGGCAAGGGCTCCGAGTCGGAGGAAAGTGTCATTACCTCTTCAACCACTGGGTTATTTGCTCCGGTGTCATCCTGTGGATGAACAGTATTGATAAAGTGGACAGAAATAAACAAGAAATACAACAAGAGCTTACAGGCTTAGGGGTTACCTCTGACTCGGAGCTGTCACTTAGTTGAAGCAGCTCTGAGGCAGTGGGCCTGCTTCCCTTCTTGCGGGAGCGGCTCTCTTGGCGGCTTTCTTAGCCTTCCTAGCCTTCTTGGCCGCCTCATGGTCATATTTGACCTTCCAGAATTTATCATCGACCTAAAAGATACAATGACAATTTTTTAAGGTTCAGATGAAAGCTATCTACAGAAGGAAATAAGATGTTCAGATCAGCGGCTTACCGCTGGGGCCAGGTTGGTCTTGCAGAAGGGGCTTAAGCCGGTCCTCCCGCAGTCTGCCAAGCTCTCGTTCAAGAGAGCCTTGGTCATGTCCTCAGCAACGTCTTCAGGAAGATCGTTGCGGCTGTGTCTCAGGGGGTCATCTTTCCGGCCTGTGTACTCACACATTAAGCTGGGGCGGCGGCTTAAGGGGATCACCCGCCAGGAGATCCAGACTCGGACCAGATCAATGCCATTAAGGCCATTTCCCAGGAGAGCCTTGATTTTTTTGATGGTGGGGATCAGAGGTTGGCGCTCCGCCTGAGTTAACTTGTGTGACAGAGGGTGAGTTGGTTCTAGACGCGAAGGACGAAAGCCGGGCAGCGGGCTCTCATGAGCTGGCGACGTGTCTTGGCAGTAGAACCACGTCTGGTTCCACTCCTTTGGGTGGCTTGGCGGCTCGGTGTAAGGAAAAAGGCAGTCCCTCCGTCGCTGAATGGAGATTCCACCAAGTTCTAAGCTCGGCCCATTGGCGCACTCGTTCTGGCGGTTCAGATAAAAGAGTTCTCTGAAGAGCAGCAGGTTGGGCTCTTCTCCAAGGTAGACCTCGCAGAATACTTGGAAATTGCATATGTTCGACACCGAGTTGGGTCCTATGTCTTGTGGCCGCAGATCAAAGAAATTCAGCACATCTCTAAAGAACTTCGAGCCGGGCGGTGCGAAGCCCCGGCTCATGTGATCAGCAAAAACTACCACCTCCCCGTCCTTTGGCTGTGGTCTCTCCTCTGATGGGTCGGGGGCACGGTAGGACATGACGTTCTTCTTGGGCAGGTAACCCGACTTCACGAAATCTGCTAAGGTCTCGTCGGTGACGTTGGACCTCATCCAATTGCATGTGATGGGTGCTTTGGGAGCTTTGGGAGGCATGGTGAAAGTCGGAAGCCTATGATAAAAGGAAATGTCCGGTTTAATTATAAGCCGGAGGAAATTTACAGTTCAATGTTTAAAGTGGCGGCTTATGGAGGGGCCTAATGACATATATCTAAGTACATCGGGTTATCTAAGCCGCTGGAGGTATTGAGAGTAATTCAATCGTCTACAGCCTTGTTGTAAATGAGCCAGAATTTTTTTACGGTGCGTGGCTTCTTTAAGCCGGAAATGTAAACCGCCATGACTCAGCAGGTGTAGTTTTTTTACTAAGTGTGGTGAAAACAGGTTTCACACATCGCAGTAACTAATTTGGATCAAAATGGTCGGTTAAAAAGGAAAGTTTCTAGACCTAAAACAGACGCAAAAAAGTTCTTGGGTTCGAACGGAGCCTTTATGCAGTGAAAAGAGATCTATTTGCATTTGAAATGGGTGCCAAACAACTACCGCGGTAGTCCTATGCAGTTAGAGATCAAGAAAGGTAGTAAAAATAAAAACTACCAAGAACTCGCGAGCAATGGCGAAGAACACGGGAAGAACAGCAGGAGCTTAATGTAGATCTATTCTACGAAGAGGAAGGAGCTTACAGATGCAGGTGTACTGCGAGGGTTCGCCGCGGTTCTCTGGACGGGTCAGGGTGATGCAGCGGCCAAGGTCGATGAGGACGCGGAGCTCTGTTGCGGCGGCGGCGGCGGCGGAGCTCGAGCAGCACAGGAGCAGCGGGAGGAAGGAGACGACAGAAGGGGGAGAATGGAAAGACCCGAGGGTCGGGCTATTTATAAGGCCAGAATCATAAGTGGGCGCGAGAAACGAGGAGGCCACGGCGCGGTTATCTCACCGTAAGACGCCTCGATTTTCGGGATGGCAGTAAAGATAAGATCCGTTGCGGATATGGTGGAGTAAAAAATGGATTTAATGGAAGATGACGTCACGGCGGATTACCCGGAATCCAGAGGATGACGTCACGCCGGGTTATGGCCTTCACGCAATTGTAAGCCGGAGATTTTCTGTCGAAAGAATTGAAGATTGACATGAGCCGGCTCAAATCAATCTGGGGCCTAATGTTGAGGATATAACCCTTGGAGTCAGCAGCCAGGAGGGGCCGGGTTACACATCAGGATCATCACCTGAAGCCCGGCGCGAAGCTTGAAGACGGTGGGCCAAAGATGGGCTTAAGACCCGGAGATGGCTTAAGGCCCGTAGTCACAACCGTCATTATGGTAGAACTTGTAGTATAAGGCAAGAATAGTTGAGAGTCTGAGCCGGACACTCTTATGAGCCGGCCGGGACTCTCAGAAGCTGCTGGGTGTCAACCTCTCTATATAAAAGGGACAAACCGGCAGCGGTTTAGGGGTAAGAAAGATCTCGTCGAGAGCCAGGCATAGCAGTTAAGCTCCCTGGTCATCGAAACCCTAATCAATACCACCTCAACTGGACGTAGGCTTTTACCTTCACCGTAAGGGGCCGAACCAGTATAAACTTTGTGTTCCTTGTCCCGTTAACCCCTTCAGGCTTCCTAGCGGCGATGGCTCCACGACTAAGTCCTAGTTTGAGGACATCTGCCGTGACAATTCCACGACACGGCTGAATGTTATTCCTGCTTTTTACTTTTGATATAAGCCCTTTTCGAGATGTCGCTTAGACGTCCGACTGTGGCACGCACTATCGTTTATATTTCAATATAAGCCCTTTATGTGGTGTCGCCCTGACGCCCGACTGCGGCATTGTTAATTTATTTTTACCTTTCGAGAAGTCGCTTCAGACACCCGATCGGTCTTCAGTTATTTTATTAGGATTTCGGGAGGACTACCGCCTGACTTTCTTTTTATTTATCGTGCAGTGCAATTTATTATCTGAGTGTGCATTACTAATCTGCTCATGTGCATCATGTTTACATTTGTTATATCTTATGTCCAAACTATCTTGCGAGTACATTCAAAGTACTCACCTGGCTTGTTGATTTGGCCAGATGTTGACGAAGGCGATCTTATGGATGAAGAGTTCGATAGCGAGTCCGACGCCTAGAGGACTCCCAGTCAGTCCCGTGCGATCCTGGAATTGGTCACTTGTATTATATACGCTTCCGCTACCCAGAATAAAAGTCATCGAGCCTCACTCCGACGCTCGATGAGTTGTAAGATGTGACACCCAAATTTTTATTTGGATTTTTCAAAAAAAATTATTTCACTTGAGGGAGGTGATTTAAATTTTTCTTCAAAAGAACTCTCCCTTTCAAATAATTTTTTTGGCAAGAGTTTTATCTGGATTCACCCTAGATCTATTTTTGGTCTTGGAGGTTCTTGCTTTTCATTTGGACTCAAGACAAAATACTTTTCACTTGGGAAAATGCCTTTTGAAAAATCTCTTTGAAAATGCACTATGGCTTTTGAAATAATCCTTTACCACTTTCAACAATTCTCTCTTGCCATGGCCCTAGTGCAAATCCACTCTCCTAACCCTCCCCTCATCTTTGGATCATGTTTTGCATCAAATCCAGCAAGTTGAACATCCCCATATGATTATTTTCCATTTAAATCTTATTCAAACAAATTTCTGTCTTCTATTCTAGCCATTGGTGATTTACAAAGGAGCTACACTTTCTGCTTTGATTTTTGCCCCCAAACCTTTTTCCCTTCCTAGTCCTTTGAACTCTCAACCAAGAATCATGAAGATCCACTGGTCTTCAGTTCAAATTTTTCAAACTACACTTGCTGCAAGTTTGGACCAGATTTGTCAAATTTGGTGAAATTCATTCAAATCCTTCTCCAAAAATTCCAAGAAAAATCAGGCAGCCTCTCGGTGCATTGAGTGGTCACCTCACCAAGTACCAGCTCCAGAAAAAAATTCAGCTTGCCAAATCATTCTGTCGAACACCTGCAGTGCATTGTCAATGTCAAGTTCAGTTAAGTTCAGAGAACAGTTTCAGTACACTGTCGTTTTCTTCAGAACCCGACGTCGATCTCGCCAGTACCGCTGTGTCGCCGTGTTCCCTGTCCCCTCCCCCTTGTCCTCTGCACCGCACGAGCGTCTGGCACCTTGCGGACGTCGGCGACGAGCAGCAGAAGGTGCGCCGCCCCGTGACCGACGCCAGCGGCGGCTTTGCGGCCGCCAGGGAGAGGCGCGGCGCTGACGACGCCACCCAGCGCCTTCCAAGCCACCGGAGCTCGCCGCGTGGCCTTCCACTCCCCAGAACGCGCTGCCACTCTCGTCGTGAACCGCAGGGCGCGGAGCGCGCTCTCTGCCGCCGACGTGCCCGTGCGGCCACCCCACCGTGGACCGGCGCCATTACGCCAAGACCAACTCCGTTTAGCAGTGGAATGGCACCAGTGCACCTCACTGATGCTGCCTGGCCACCTAAACCACCTGCTCATCCACGACATCGCCGTAATTGCTCGCCGGAGATTCTCCGTTCACGGCCACCCCGTCGATCCGCCTATAAATAGAGGCCTCGAGCTTCAACTCGAACCCACACCATCCCTGCACTCCACCTAGAGCATGCCTAGCCACTGGAAGAGCCCCGAGGAGGTCTCCTTCCTCGACTCCGGCCGCCGCGACCCGCCACGGGATCCAGCTCGATTCGCTCCCGTGCGTGCACCTCTGCCTCCCATCTCTTGCCAGTAGCTTCCCTATGCATCCACTCTTCTGACCCGCGCTTCAATTCGAGGTTTGCAGCTCACCACCGGAGTTCCCCACCAGCACCCGAACCGCCGTCCACCGGTGAAAGTGTCGCCGTCGACGTGGTGCTCTCCGACGGTCGAGTCCACCACCCACCGACGCGGAAGAACACGCTGAAGCTCTTGGTACCCTCCGATCTCCCTGACTCGCCGTGGTTCCACGCCGGCGTCCACCGCAGTCTTCGGGCGCCGGCGAGGTTTTTAAACCTGACATGTGGGACCCCCCTGTCAGCCTCTCTTCTGTTTCCACTCGCGAACCGTTTTCTGTTGCTGCCTTGGGCAAAATACGCTTTCCCTTTTTAGCTGGCGCATTTCTTTCCGAAGCGTTTTCTGTTTTCTCAGTTTAAACCCTGGAACTTTTCTGTTTCATTACAGATAAGTCCCTGGACAGAAACCTTTATAACTTTTTAATAAAAAGGGATTTTTGAGTGATTCTTTTTCTGACAGTCTTCAAATTTTGCCTAGTTTTTTTATGGGATTTATTTGGAAAATTGTTGGAGAAGTTTCTGTGCACGCGTTGGTTTTCACGTTAGTGCCCGTTTTCGTTATGCCGTAGGTTCCGGAAGAGGTGACGGAGCCACGAACTTCGCCGAGCTAGACTCCGACTTCTCCGAACCAGGCAAGCATGTTTGAACATTTGACATGATAGGTGTTTGCATGTTTGCGTGAAAGTTTGTGCGTGGCTTATGAGTGTCGGTGAATACCTCGTTGCTTGTAAGGCAACTACCCGCATGTTCCAAAGTTGCGATGATCTCTGATGAGAGATGGCCTAATCATGTGGTGACATGAAAGGCAGCAAGGTGGTACTGTTGTAGCATACCAGCCTTGCGTCATCCGACAACGTGGACGGAGTCACGTTATCCTGCGGCCCCCTTTTGTGAGGGGGCACCCCTTCTCCCGAAGTTACGGGGCTATTTTCCCCTCCGTGCTACCACGTGTTTCTTTGCCAAGATGCGGTTTAGTAAGTTGGTAACCTCTTTCCGTGTACACACCAAACAGAGGGGCCGGGATGATGGTACCTTGGCCCAGGATTAAAGCCAGTCATCCGGTCAGGGGGCATGGGTGTTTCCGGTTGGGACCGAGAGGGGGGGCACCCCCTTAGAGCGCGTGTATAGAAATTTGATCCCATGCTACGCGAGGTTGTAGCCTCCCCGTCTCAAGGTTTTTCTTGAACGTTGCCGAGGGTGATCCCTGGCTTCGGAAGATTGAAAGGGTGTGTACTGGTTAGACGTGTTTCTTCCAAAACACCGTAAAAGGAACTAGTCCCCGTGACTACTGAAATCCGTTGGCTGTGGTTAAGTACAAACTCTGCAAAGTCAAATTCTTCCAAGTCACCGTATCCATGATCAAGTAGTGTAATCAGTATATCCATATCTATCCGCGTGGAAAACTTGTCCCCGGTGAACAAGCTCAAGTGGTAAATCTAGTTTAATTATTATTCCTGTGGATGGACTAACTTTATATTTGTCTCGTACTTGTGATAATTTAGGTTCCCGAACTATTGAATCATTGAGCTACAATATAAGCCCTCTATGTGATGTCGGTCAGACGTCCGACTGTGGCATGTTTTTGTTTCTTAATTTAGATATAAGCCCTTTATGTGATGTCGCTCAGACGTCTGACTGTGGCGTGTTTTCTTTTGTTTCTTACTTTAAATATAAGCCCTTTATGTGATGTCGCTCAGACGTCCGACTGTGGCACGCACTGCCTTTATTTCTGTTATAAGCCCTTTATGTGGTGTCGCCCCGACGCCCGACCGTGGCATTATTATTCTTACAGTTTCCGCTCGAGGAGTCATTCAGACCCTCGTTTGGCACCAGTATTATTATTTTTGCAGTTTCCTCTCGAGGAGTCATTCAGACCCTCGTTTGGCACCAGTATTATTATTTTTGCAGTTTGCTCTCGAGGAGTCATTCAGACCCTCGTTTGGCACCAGTATTACTATTCTTACAGTTTCCTCTCGAGGAGTCATTCAGACCCTCGTTTGGCACCCAGTATTTACTATCTCTATGTCTGAACGCACTGGTTAATTTGGTTCAATGCTTCATGTTTTCATCTGTTATATCTTATGTCCGAACTGTCTTGCGAGTACTTTCATAGTACTCACCTGGCTTGTTGATTTGGCCAGATGCTGACGAAGGCGATCTCTTGGATGAAGAGTTTGATAGCGCGTCCGACGCCTAGAGGAGTCCCAGTCAGTCCTGCGCGATCCCGGATATTGGTCACTTGTATCATATACGGTTCCGCCACCCGCAATAAGTCTCCTCGAGCCTCACTCCGACGCTCGATGAGCTGTAGTCTTCAGGAGTCATATCACTCGCTTCGCGGTGATATTTCCACCACCGTTATTATCGTGAGTTAGTAGTTATGCCACCCTATCCGCCTTCTTGTTTTATCGGCGTGCATGTAATAAATTGTTGGGCAGTCTCCGCTCAACCTTGTATTATATTCAGTACTCCTGGTATTTTTCTTCTGTGACCAAGATATTGTCTACCAGTGAGAAGGAATTCTTCCTTGCTGGTCCGTAAAAGGGATTGGTCTCTCAATAATTATTTTATTGAAAAACCGGTCGTGGCAAGCTTGGTATCAGAGCCAGGCTGACTGAAGGAAGCCACTAGGTGCGATCGCTAATCGGTTATTAGCGTCTTTTGTGCTTTTTCAGCATTTTGCAATTGTAGCTATTTTCTGTTGGTCATCATAAATTTATGACATGATTACTCAGAATTTTTGCCTACTTTTGTAGATGGCTGGCAGCAGCTGTGAGAATCGAGTGTTCATGAACGTGCCCGAGGGGTTTGTCAAGCTCCTCGTCTCCATCACCAAGCTCGCGATCGGTCCAGCAGCTCGCCCGGAGTTCACGCTCTATCAGCACAAGCTCAGCGACGACGTGTCTATGCACCAAGCTGTGGTGCAATTCAAGGGAGGACGTTCTGCAGCTCGCCACTTCCGTTTTGTGGGAAGGGCCATGCCTACGGAGAGGCATGCCATGCAGATGGCTGCCCGTGAGGCGATAGCTCGTCTTCGGGACATCCTTCCTACGATGAAGACTCGTCGCTACCGCTACCTCCCATGCCATGTGCCATACACCAGTCACTATGCAATCGCTTGCCATCGGGGAGAGCGAGATGAAGCCATCGAGATGGTTGTGGAGTATCTCAAGGCTCTGGAGGAGTCTTTCGACAACCTCGTGGACGATCTTGTGGCTGCCCGCATGGATTTAGTCCGGGGCGGTCCTGCCAGCAGGAAGGAGCTTCTCAACACGGCGCCGCCTCTGACATTCGTCTCGTCTTCAGCCTCGTATGCACCGGCTGTTTTAGCCACTGCTCGCCGTCTGCCTACCACTGAGGAGTTCGACCGAGTCATCGCTCCTACTCCAGTCAGAGCTGCACCGCCTGCCGCACCCGCTCTACCACCCGTCGCTCCCGCACCGTCACCGCGGCGCAGCGTTACGCGCCAGGAGCCAGCTAGAGAGGAGGTGGAGGTTGATTCTCCTGGACCGCTGAGTCTCGCCATCGGCAAGGGAAAGGAAATCTTCACCATCTCCGACTAAGAGCACCGAGTAGCCGCGCGTTAAGTCTGCTTGTATGATGTGTTGTTTTTATCTGGACGCTAGTTTGTATTGGTGTGTTTGCTGCTTTCCGGAGGAGTACGCTAGCCTAAATAACATGTCAGGAATGTGTACGCGTATCCTGAGTGCTGTATCATGTGTTTGCTTTTCGTATGTAAGATATATGCTAAGCAGTTCTTCTCCGTGCAAAATCGCTTATGTTTCCTTGAAAACCTTGAGGTCTTTTAAATTGTTGCCTTTGCAAGATTTTCCTTATGCTACACAGTTTTCTTCATGGGTTTTGCAAAATAATACCCCAGACTGGAAAATGTCTCGTCCGTGGACTCGCTCCATGCCCAATCAGCCAGAAGAGGTTTATGGGACACAGACTAGCAACAATTTCACTCAGGGTCAGTCCAGTCAACAAGACAGCGAAGCAGCCCTGTCTCAAGTATGCCGTCTCTTCGAGCAAAGCCAGCAACAGCACCAAGAGATGATGAATCATGTCATCAATATGGGAAACCACCGTGAGCCCTATCAACAGCATTCCAAGTTATCTGAGTTACAGAAGACTCGCCCCTCAACTTTTTCTCACACCGATAGGCCGTTGGAAGCTGATGATTGGCTTCATGACATTGAAAGGAAGCTGATTATTGCTCAATGTTCAGATCATTAGAAGGTGCTTTATGCACCACACTACCTTACTGGAGCAGCTGCAGCATGGTGGGAAAACTTCCTACACATGCATCCCAGTGAACACAACATCACCTGGGAAGAGTTCAAGGAAGGCTTTCGTGGGGCACACATCCCCAGGAGCATCATAAAGATCAAGAAGAGAGAGTTTGATGACCTGAAGCAGAGAGGCATGTCAGTAACATAATACAATGGTCAGTTTACCCAGCTGTCTCGTTATGCCTATGACGAGCACATGACAGAAAACAAGAAGATGGAAAAATTCCTGGACGGCCTGGCACCAGCACTAAGATGCCAACTGATTGTACACACCTTTCCGGATGTTAAAACTCTGGTGGACAAGGCCATTACCTTGGAGAATGAGCGCCGTAGTTTGGAAGATATCCGTAAGAGAAAGAGGGACAAGACGACTCTTGCTCGCAACAACCGAAGCAAGACTGAGGTTCCACGGACAGAAGCAAGGAGATCCACGACTACTGACCCGAGACCCGTCGGACAGTTTCATGCCAGGGACAAGGAGTACACGTACCGTCCAGGGGTCACCTGCTATGCTTGTGGTCAAGAAGGGCACTATGCTAAACAGTGCCCAAAGCCAAGTAACTCGGCACCCAAGCCAAACAATGGTGGAAACAATCCAGCCCCCAAGCGCAACAATTTCAACCCCAACAACAACCACAGGAAGGGTCACCTGAACCATGTGACCAGGGAAGAAGCGCAGAATGCCCCAGACATCGTGCTCGATACGTTCCCTGTCCACACAGTACCTGCCACGGTTTTGTTTGATTCTGGAGCTTCCCATTCGTTCGTTTCGAAGAGTTTTGTTTTGCAACATGGTTTTCCGATACTTCCCTTGGAAAAATCTATGATCATCAAATCCCCCGGAAATAAGCAAATCGCTCAGGGTTACTGCCAAGGAGTGGTCATTGAGTTCGAAGGACTACAATTCCGACCAAATCTCATCATGTTGGAGAGTAAAGGACTGGATGTCATTTTAGGGATGGACTGGTTGACGACCAACAAAGGATTCATCGACTGTTTCAATCGGACAGTGATTCTCACTCACCATCACGGCAAGACAATAAGGGTTTCCGCTCAAGAAAGGCCACGATCACAGCAACCAAAACTGAACAAAATGGACATTGCAGAACTGAGAAAAGTTCCAGTGGTATGCGAGTTTCCTGATGTGTTCCCTGAAGAACTACCAGGCATGCCACCAGACCGAGAGATAGAATTCAGCATTGAACTAGCACCTGGCACCGCTCCCATCTATAAGAAACCTTATAGAATGGCACCCTCAGAATTGGTGGAGTTGAAGAAGCAGATAAAGGAATTATTGGACAAAGGATTTATTCGAGCCAGCTCCTCACCTTGGGGTTCGCCTGTCTTGTTCGCCAAGAAAAAGGATGGGACACTGAGACTATGTATAGACTATCGAGCACTCAATATGGTCACCATCAAAAACAAATATCCGATGCCACGGATAAATGATTTGTTTGACCAGCTCGCACAAGCCAAGGTATTCTCAAAAATTGATTTGAGATCGGGATATCATCAACTGAAAGTACGGACAGAAGATATCCCCAAGACAGCATTCACTTCCAGATACGGATTATATGAGTTCACAGTGATGCCTTTTGGTCTAACAAACGCCCCCGCATATTTCGTCCACCTCATGAACAAAGTGTTCATGAAATTCATGGACAAATTTGTTGTGGTATTCATTGACGATATTCTGGTTTACTCAAGGACAACAGAAGAGCATGCTGAGGACCTCAGAATTGTTTTGGGAGAATTAAGAAAACACCAGTTGTACGCCAAATTTAGCAAGTGCGAATTTTGGCTAAGGCAAGTGGGTTTCCTAGGCCACATATTAAACCAAGAAGGCGTGGCCGTAGACCCAGAAAAAGTCAAAGCCATACTTGACTGGAAGCCACCCGCCAACGTTACAGATGTGCGGAGTTTCCTGGGAATGGCCGGATATTACAGAAGATTTATTGAAGGATTCTCCACTATGGCAAAACCTATGACACAGTTGCTCAAGAAGGATAAGAAATTTGTATGGACGGAAGCCTGCGAGAAAAGCTTCCAAGAACTCAAGAAGAAGCTAACAACCGCACCAGTTTTAACTGTGCCAGACATACACAAGAGTTTTGAAGTTTATTGTGACGCATCCCGAAAAGGACTCGGATGTGTACTAATGCAGGATGGCAAAGTTGTCGCGTATGCCTCCAGGCAGCTGCGAAAACATGAGGAAAATTACCCAACACATGACCTGGAGCTAGCCGCCGTCATTCATGCACTCAAGGAGTGGAGGCACTTTCTGTTGGGAAATCGCTGTGAAATATATACGGACCATAAGAGCCTCAAATATATTTTCACACAGCCAGAGCTAAATTTACGCCAACGACGCTGGATGGAATTGGTCAAGGACTATGATGTCGGCATTCACTACCATCCAGGGAAAGCAAATGTAGTGGCAGATGCCCTTAGTCGAAACCCCAGCCCGGACAATGACGGTCCGCAAAACTTGAGGCCTGAGTTTCAGCAAGAGTTCTCTAGGCTCAACATGATGTTAGTCTCTGAAGGCACCGTATCAAATCTGGAGATACGACCCACCCTGGTGGAACAAATTAAGAAGGCCCAACAGGGACATCCCAGCATCGAAGGTATAAAGAGGAAAATGAACCTTGGTAAGACTTCAGAGTTCGTCACAGACAGTGAAGGAACATTATGGTACGGAGATAGACTTTGCGTACCTAACATTGAGGAACTCAAGCAACAAATCTTAACCGAAAGCCACACCGCTCCATACTCGATCCATCCTGGAGGAACCAAAATGTACAAAGACATACAGGAAAGATTTTGGTGGCACGGTATGAAAAGAGATATAGCCACATTTATTGCTTGTTGCGATTCATGTCGGCGCATCAAGGCCGAGCATCAAAAGCCAGCAAGGCTACTCCAGCCAAACAGGATACCGGAGTGGAAATGGGATGAAATAGGAATGGACTTCATTGTCGGATTACCCCGATCACAACGCGGAAATGACGCCATATGGGTCATCACAGACCGACTAACCAAGGTTGCTCATTTCATTCCCGTGAAGACTACCTACTCCACACAAAGACTGGCCAAACTTTATCTCTCCCGGATAGTTTGCTTGCATGGAGTCCCAAAGACTATAATATTAGACCGAGGCACACAATTCGTCTCCAAATTTTGGGATCACCTACAACAAGCTCTGGGCACGCAACTAGCTTTCAGTACAGCGTACCACCCTCAGACTGATGGACAAACGGAACGTGTAAACCAAATCCTAGAGGATATGCTAAGAGCCTGTGTGCTCACCTATGGATCCAGTTGGGAAGAGAGTTTGCCGTATGCCGAATTTGCTTACAACAATAGTTACCAAGCCAGCTTGCAAATGGCACCCTTTGAAGCATTGTACGGACGGAGGTGTCGTACCCCACTGAATTGGTCAGAAACAGGTGACAGCCGTATCTTCGGCCCAGACATGCTTAAAGAGGCCGAGGAGAAAGTTAAGCAGATCAGGGACAGACTCAAGACAGCACAGAGCCGACAAAAGAGCTACTATGATCAGAAGCATTGTGAGGTCAGCTTTGAACCCGGTGATTCCGTATACCTCCAAGTATCTCCTATGAGGGGTCTGCAGCGGTTCAAAATTAAGGGGAAGCTAGCCCCAAGATTTATTGGACCATTTTGTGTAAAGGCACGAAGAGACACGGTAGCCTACCAACTAGACCTACCCAAGGAGCTGTCAGACGTCCATGACGTCTTCCACGTCTCACAATTGAGAAAATGTGTGAGTAACCCGGAGAAGCATGTACCTCATGAGGGCATTGATGTACAACCAGATCTCACCTACAGAGAGAGGCCGGTAAAGATATTGGAGGAATCTGAAAGGAGGACCCGTCAGGAAACGACAAAAATTTTCACGGTTCAGTGGAGCAACCACACTGAGGATGAAGCTACATGGGAAAGGGAAGATTTCCTCCGGGCAGAGTATCCATATCTATTTGAGGATCAGCAGAAATCTCGAGGACGAGATTTTTCCTAAGGGGGTAGGTGTTGTGACACCCAAATTTTTATTTGGATTTTTCAAAAAAAATTATTTGACTTGAGGCAGGTGATTTAAATTTTTCTTCAAAAGAACTCTCCCTTTCAAATAATTTTTTTTGGCAAGAGTTTTATTTGGATTCACCCAAGATCTGTTTTTGGTCTTGGAGGTTCTTGCTTTTCATTTGGACTCAAGACAAAATACTTTTCACTTGGGAAAATGCCTTTTGAAAATCTCTTTGAAAATGCACTATGGCTTTTGAAATAATCCTTTACCACTTTCAACAATTCTCTCTTGCCATGGCCCTAGTGCAAATCCACTCTCCTAACCCTCCCCTCATCTTTGGATCATGTTTTGCATCAAATCCAGCAAGTTGAACCTCCCCATATGATTATTTTCCATTTAAATCTTATTCAAACAAATTTCTATTCTAGCCATTGGTGATTTACAAAGGAGCTACACTTTCTGCTTTGATTTTTGCCCCCAAACCTTTTTCCCTTCCTAGTCCTTTGAACCCTCAACCAAGATCCATGAAGATCCACTGGTCTTCAGTTCAAAATTTTCAAACTACACTTGCTGCAAGTTTGGACCAGATTTGTCAAATTTGGTGAAATTCATTCAAATCCTTCTCCAAAAATTCCAAGAAAAATCAGGCAGCCTCTGGGTGCATTGAGTGGTCACCTCACCAAGTACCAGCTCCAGAAAAAAATTTCTGCTTGCCAAATCATTCTGTCGAACACCTGCAGTGCATTGTCAATGTCAAGTTCAGTTAAGTTCAGAGAACAGTTTTAGTACACTGTCGTTTTCTTCAGAACCCGACGTCGATCTCGCCAGTACCGCTGTGTCGCCGTGTTCCCTGTCCCCTCCCCCTTGTCCTCTGCACCGCACGAGCGTCTGGCACCTTGCGGACGTCGGCGACGAGCAGCAGAAGGTGCGCCGCCCCGTGACCGACGCCAGCGGCGGCTTTGCGGCCGCCAGGGAGAGGCGCGGCGCTGACGACGCCACCCAGCGCCGCCCAAGCCACTGGAGCTCGCCGCGTGGCCTTCCACTCCCCAGAACCCGCTGCCACTCTCGTCGTGAACCGCAGGGCGCGGAGCGCGCTCTCTGCCGCCGACGTGCCCGTGCGGCCACCCCACCGTGGACCGGCGCCATTACGCCAAGACCAACTCCGTTTAGCAGTGGAATGGCACCAGTGCACCTCACTGATGCTGCCTGGCCACCTAAACCACCTGCTCATCCACGACATCGCCGTAATTGCTCGCCGGAGATTCTCCGTTCACGGCCACCCCGTCGATCCGCCTATAAATAGAGGCCCCGAGCTTCAACTCGAACCCACACCATCCCTGCACTCCACCTAGAGCACGCCTAGCCACTGGAAGAGCCCCGAGGAGGTCTCCTTCCTCGACTCCGGCCGCCGCGACCCGCCACGGGATCCAGCTCGATTCGCTCCCGTGCGTGCACCTCTGCCTCCCATCTCTTGCCAGTAGCTTCCCTATGCATCCACTCTTCCGACCCGCGCTTCAATTCGAGGTTTGCAGCTCACCACCGGAGTTCCCCACCAGCACCCAAACCGCCGTCCGCCGGAGAAAGTGTCGCCGTCGACGTGGTGCTCTCCGACGGTCGAGTCCACCACCCACCGACGCGGAAGAACACGCTGAAGCTCTTGGTACCCTCCGATCTCCCTGACTCGCCATGGTTCGACGCCGGCGTCCACCGCAGTCTTCGGGCGCCGGTGAGGTTTTTAAACCTGACATGTGGGACCCCACCGTTTTCTGTTGGCGCCTTCGGGCAAAATACGCTTTCCCTTTTTAGCTGGCGCATTTCTTTTCGAAGCGTTTTCTGTTTTCTCAGCTTAAACCCTGGAACTTTTCTGTTTCATTACAGATAAGTCCCTCGACAGAAACCTTTATAACTTTTTAATAAAAAGGGATTTTTGAGTGATTCTTTTTCTGACAGTCTTCAAATTTTGCCTAGTTTTTTTTATGGGATTTATTTGGAAAATTGTTGGAGAAGTTTCTGTGCACGCGTTGGTTTTCATGTTAGTGCCCGTTTTCGTTATGCCGTAGGTTCCGGAAGAGGTGACGGAGCCGCGAACTTCGCCGAGCTAGACTCCGACTTCTCCGAACCAGGCAAGCATGTTTGAACATTTGATATGATAGGTGTTTGCATGTTTGCGTGAAAGTTTGTGCGTGGCTTATGAGTGTCGGTGAATACCTCGTTGCTTGTAAGGCAACTACCCGCATGTTCCAAAGTTGCGATGATCTCTGATGAGAGATGGCCTAATCATGTGGTGACATGAAAGGCAGCCAGGTGGTACTATTGTAGCATACCAGCCTTGCGTCATCCGACAATTTCCGAGTCACGTTATCGTTCTTTTCCCCTCCGTGCTACCACGTGTTCTTTGCCAAGATGTGGTTTAGTAAGTTGGTAACCTCTTTCCGTGTACACACCAAACAGAGGGGCCGGGGTGATGGTACCTTGGTCCAGGATTAAAGCCAGTCATCCGGTCAGGGGGCATGGGTGTTTCCGGTTGGGACCGAGAGGGGGGGCACCCCCTTAGAGCGCGCGTATAGAAATTTGATCCCATGCTACGCGAGGTTGTAGCCTCCCCGTCTCAAGGTTTTTCTTGAACGTTGCCGAGGGCGATCCCTGGCTTCGGAAGATTGAAAGTTTGTGTACTGGTTAGACGTGTTTCTTCCAAAACACCGTAAACGGAACTAGTCCCCGTGACTACTGAAATCCGTTGGCTGTGGTTAAGTACGAACTCTGCAGAGTCAAATTCTTCCAAGTCACCGTATCCATGATCAAGTAGTGTAATCAGTATATCCATATCTATCCGCGTGGAAAACTTGTCCCCGGTGAACAAGCTCAAGTGGTAAATCCAGTTTAATTATTATTCCTGTGGATGGACTAACTTTATATTTGTCTCGTACTTGTGATAATTTAGGTTCCCGAACTATTGAATCATTGAGCTACAATATAAGCCCTTTATGTGATGTCGCTCAGACGTCCGACTGTGGCGTGTTTTTGTTTCTTACTTTAGATATAAGCCCTTTATGTGATGTCCCTCAGACGTCCGACTGTGGCGTGTTTTTTTTTTGTTTCTTACTTTAAATATAAGCCCTTTATGTGATGTCGCTCAGACGTCCGACTGTGGCACGCACTGCCTTTATTTCTATTATAAGCCCTTTATGTGGTGTCGCCCCGACGCCCGACCGTGGCATTATTATTCTTGCAGTTTCCGCTCGAGGAGTCATTCAGACCCTCGTTTGGCACCAGTATTATTATTTTTGCAGTTTCCTCTCGAGGAGTCATTTAGACCCTCGTCTGGCACCAGTATTATTATTTTTGCAGTTTCCTCTCGAGGAGTCATTCAGACCCTCGTTTGGCACCAGTATTACTATTCTTACAGTTTCCTCTCGAGGAGTCATTCAGACCCTCGTTTGGCACCCAGTATTTACTATCTCTATGTCTGAACGCACTGGTTAATTTTGTTCATATGCTTCATGTTTTCATTTGTTATATCTTATGTCCGAACTGTCGTGCGAGTACTTTCATAGTACTCACCTGGCTTGTTGATTTGGCCAGATGCTGACGAAGGCGATCTCTTGGATGAAGAGTTTGATAGCGCGTCCGACGCCTAGAGGAGTCCCAGTCAGTCCTGCGCGATCCCGGATATTGGTCACTTGTATCATATACGCTTCCGCCACCCGCAATAAGTCTCCTCGAGCCTCACTCCGACGCTCGATGAGCTGTAGTCTTCAGGAGTCATATCACTCGCTTCGCGGTGATATTTCCACCACCGTTATTATCGTGAGTTAGTAGTTATGCCACCCTATCCGCCGTCTTGTTTTATCGGCGTGCATGTAATAAATTGTTGGGCAGTCTCCGCTCAACCTTGTATTATATTCAGTACTCCTGGTATTTTTCTTCTGTGACCAAGATATTGTCTACCAGTGAGAAGGAATTCTTCCTTGCTGGTCCGTAAAATGGATTGGTCTCTCAATAATTATTTTATTGAAAAACCGGTCGTGACATAAGATTTAGGAGTCATGTCACCCACTTCACTGTGACATATCCGCCACCACTTTTATTACGAGTGAGTAGTTATGCCACCATACTCCTTGTGTCATATCCGCCCTTATGTATTATATCGGCGTGCTTGTAATAAATTGTTGAGCAACCTCAGCTCAACCTTGTATAATATTTAGTACTTCTAGATTTCTGTATCAAGGATTTGTCCACCAGTAAGAAGGATTCTTCTATACTGGTCCGATAAAAGGGTCGGTTTCTCAATAAATGTTTTATTGGAAAACCGGTCCTGACAAAGACCTCGGTGAAGCTGCATATATATTGGACATCAAGATCTATAGAGATAGCTCAAGACGCTTAATTGGACTTTCACAAAGCACATACCTTGACAAAGTTTTGAAGAAGTTCAAAATGGATCAAGCAAAGAAAGGGTTATTGCCTGTACTACAAGGTGTGAGATTGAGTAAGACTCAATGCCCGACCACTGCAGAAGATAGAGAGAAGATGAAAGATGTTCCCTATGCTTCAGCCATAGGCTCTATCATGTATGCAATGCTGTGTACCAGACCTGATGTGTGCCTTGCTATAAGTTTAGTAGGGAGGTACCAAAGTAATCCAGAAGTGGATCACTGGACAGCGGTCAAGAACATCCGGAAATACCTGAAAAGGACTAAGGATATGTTTCTCGTTTATGGAGGTGACAAAGAGCTCATCGTAAATGGTTACGTTGATGCAAGCTTTGACACTGATCCGGACGATTCTAAATCGCAAACCGGATATGTGTTTACATTGAACGGTGGAGCTGTCAGTTGGTGCAGTTCTAAGCAAAGTGTCATGGCGGGATCTACGTGTGAAGCGGAGTACATAGCTGCTTCGGAAGCAGCAAATGAAGGAGTCTGGATGAAGGAGTTCATATCCGATCTAGGTGTCATACCTAGTGCATCGGGACCAATGAAAATCTTTTGTGACAATACTGGTGCAATTGCATTAGAAAAGGAATCCAGATTTCACAAGAGAACCAAGCACATCAAAAGACGCTTCAATTCCATCCGGGATTTAGTCCAGGTGGGAGACATAGAAATTTGCAAGATACATACGGATCTGAATGTTGCAGACCCGTTGACTAAGCCTCTTCCACGAGCAAAACATGATCAGCACCAAGACTCCATTGGTGTAAGAATCATTACTGTGTAATCTAGATTATTGACTCTAGTGCAAGTGGGAGGCTGAAGGAAATATGCCCTAGAGGCAATAATAAAGTTATTATTTATTTCCTTATATCATGATAAATGTTTATTATTAATGCTAGAATTGTATTAACCGGAAACATAATACATGTGTGAATACATAGACAAACAGAGTGTCACTAGTATGCCTCTACTTGACTAGCTCGTTGATAAAAGATGGTTATGTTTCCTAGCCATAGACATGAGTTGTTATTTGATTAACGGGATCACATCATTAGGAGAATGATGTGATTGACTTGACCCATTCCGTTAGCTTAGCACTCGATCGTTTAGTATGTTGCTATTGCTTTCTTCATGACTTATACATGTTTCTATGACTATGAGATTATGCAACTCCCGTTTACCGGATGAACACTTTGTGTGCTACCAAACGTCACAACATAACTAGGTGATTATAAAGGTGCTCTACAGGTGTCTCCAAAGGAACTTGTTGGGTTGGCGTATTTCGAGATTAGGATTTGTCACTCCG
Source organism: Aegilops tauschii subsp. strangulata (assembly GCF_002575655.3). Classification (NCBI taxonomy): domain Eukaryota; kingdom Viridiplantae; phylum Streptophyta; class Magnoliopsida; order Poales; family Poaceae; genus Aegilops; species Aegilops tauschii. Next base: position 506,292,611 of record NC_053038.3, read on the forward strand.
ATAGTCGGAGAGGTATCTCTGGGCCCACTCAGTAATACACATCACTATAAGCCTTGCAAGCATTGTGACTAATGAGTTAGTTGCGGGATGATGTATTACGGAACGAGTAAAGAGACTTGCCGGTAACGAGATTGAACTAGGTATCGAGATACCGACGATCAAATCTCGGGCAAGTAACATACCGATGACAAAGGGAACAACGTATGTTGTTATGCGGTCTGACCGATAAAGATCTTCGTAGAATGTGTGGGAACCAATATGAGCATCCAGGTTCCGCTAGTGGTTATTGACCGGAGAGGTGTCTCGGTCATGTCTACATAGTTCTCGAACCCGTAGGGTCCGCACGCTTAACGTTACGATGACAGTTATATTATGAGTTTATATGTTTTGATGTACCGAAGGTTGTTCGGAGTCCCGGATGTGATCACGGCATGACGAGGAGTCTCGAAATGGTCGAGACATAAAGATTGATATATTGGAAGCCTATGTTTGGACGTCGGAAGTGTTCCGGGTGAAATCGGGATTTTTCCGGAGTACCGGGAGCTTACTGGAACCCCCGGTAACTTAATGGGCCTTAGTGGGCCTAGGTGGAAAAGAGGAGAGGAAGCCAAGGCAGGGCCGCGCGCCCCTCCCCCCTAGTCCGAATAGGACAAGGAGAGGGGGGCGGAGCCCCCCTTCCTTCCTCCCCTCCACCTCTTCCCCCTTTCTCTCCTAGTCCAACATGGAAAAGGGGGGGAGTCCTACTCCCGATAGGAGTAGGACTCCTCCTGGCGCGCCTCTCCTCTAGGCCGGCCGAACCCCCCTTGCTCCTTTATATACGGGGGCAGGGGGCACCTCTAGACACACAATTGATCAACGATCTTTTAGCCGTGTGCGGTGCCCCTCTCCACCACATTACACCTCGATAATATCGTCGCAGTGCTTAGTCGAAGCCCTGCGTCGGTAGAACATCATCATCGTCACCACGCCGTCGTGCTGACGAAACTCTCCCTCAACACTCGGCTGGATCGGAGTTTGAGGGACGTCATCGAGCTGAACGTGTGCCGAACTCGGAGGTGCCGTGCGTTCCGTACTTGATCGGTCGGATCGTGAAGACGTACGACTACATCAACCGCGTTGTGTTAGCGCTTCCGCTTTCGGTCTACGAGGGTACGTGGACTACACTCTCCCCTCTCGTTGCTATGCATCACCATGATCTTTTGTGTGCGTAGGAATTTTTTTGAAATTACTACGTTCCCCAACAATTTCCTTTGACCATGAGATTGTGCAACTCCCGGATATCGTAGGAATGCTTTGGGTGTACCAAACGTCACAACGTAACTGGGTGGCTATAAAGGTACACTACAGGTATCTCCGAAAGTGTCTGTTGGGTTGGCACGAATCGAGACTGGGATTTGTCACTCCGTATGACGGAGAGGTATCTCTGGGCCCACTCGGTAATGCATCATCATAATGAGCTCAATGTGACTAAGTAGTTAGTTGCGGGATCATGCATTACGGAACGAGTAAAGTGACTTGCCGGTAACGAGATTGAACGAGGTATTGGGATACCGACGATCGAATCTCGGGCAAGTAACATACCGATTGACAAAGGGAATTGTATACGGGATTGATTGAATCCCCGACATCGTGGTTCATCCGATGAGATCATCGTGGAACATGTGGGAGCCAACATGGGTATCCAGATCCCGCTGTTGGTTATTGGCCGGAGAACGTCTCGGTCATGTCTGCATGGTTCCCGAACCCGTAGGGTCTACACACTTAAGGTTCGATGACGCTAGGGTTATAGGAAATAGATATACGTGGTTACCGAATGTTGTTCGGAGTCCCGGATGAGATCCCGGACGTCACGAGGAGTTCCGGAATGGTCCGGAGGTAAAGAACAATATATAGGAAGTGAGGTTTTGGCCACCGGAAGAGTTTCGGGCGTCACCGGTAATGTACCGGGACCACCGGAGGGTTCCGGGGTCCACCGGGAGGGGCCACCAACCCCGGAGGCCTGCGTGGGCCAAGTGTGGGAAGGGACCATCCCCTAGGTGGGCTGGTGCGCCTCCCACAAGAGGCCCAAGGCGCATGGAAAGGGGAAGGGGGAAAACCCTAGGCTCAGATGGGCCTAAGGCCCACCTAGGGTGCGCCCCCCTCCCCTCTCTCCCCCTCTTGGCCGCCCCCCTCCATCCAATCTAGGGCTGCCGCCCCATAGGGGTGGGAACCCTAGAGGGGGCGCACCTGCCTCCCCTCCTCCTATAAATAGTGGGGGTTTTGGGGCTGCAGAAGACACGAGTCTCCCTCTCTCTTGGCGCAGCCCTACCCCTCTCCCTCCTCGTCTCTCGCAGTGCTTGGCGAAGCCCTGCTAGAGTGCCACGCTCCTCCACCACCACCATGCCGTCGTGCTGCTGCTGGATGGAGTCTTCCCCAACCTCTCCCTCTCCCTTGCTGGATCAAGGCGCGGGAGACGTCACCGGGCTGCACGTGTGTTGAACGCGGAGGCACCGTTGTTCGGTGCTTAGATCGGATTCGGCCGCGATCTGAATCGCTTCGTGTACGACTTCACCGACCGCGTTCTTGCAACGCTTCCGCATCGCGATCTTCAAGGGTATGAAGATGTACTCCCCTCTCTCTCGTTGCTAGTTACTCCATAGATTGATCTTGGTGATGCGTAGAAAATTTTGAATTTCTGCTACGTTCCCCAACACTCATCACAGTGCTCCAGTCTTTTGGGGGCCCGATCAAGCAATTCCCAATCAAATATCTGGGGCTTCCACTTACGATTGGCGGGATTAGGCTAGTCCATCTTCAGTTCATCCTTGATCGAATTAGGGCTAGGTTAGCGGGCTGGAAAGGGAAAATGCTCTCCATCGCCGGGCGCAGGGTTCTCGTCAGATGTGTCCTCACCGCCATGCCGACGTTCGCTCTTACAGCTCTTAAAATCCCCGTGAAGCTGCTGAAGGAAATCGACAAATGTAGGGGTCGCTTCCTTGGGGTCACGATCAGGAGCTCTCTGGCGGCAGTTGCAAAGTGAATTGGGAACGGGTCTGTTCCCCGATCAAGCACGGAGGTCTTGGCATCCTCGACCTGTCGAAATTCAGCCGCGCCCTCCGCCTTCACTGGCTATGGCACGCCTGGATAAGCCCAGAGCGCCCATGGGCAGGATCAGAGCCGCCATGCGACGCCACCGATCACGCCCTCTTCAGCGCAGCCACAACGGTGACCATTGGCAATGGCCAGACTGCTAGCTTCTGGCACTCTGCTTGGCTCGACCCGACTCCGCTGAAGCTGCTCCACCCCAACCTCTACAAGCACTCCAAACCAAAAAGCAGATCAGTTGTCCAGGCACTCCTCGATGACCACTGGATTTCTGACCTGGCGCACGGTGAGGCCGATTCTATGGCACTGGAGGTGCTCAACCTGCATAGACGCCTGCATCCATATCACCTTGCTCTCCAGGAGGGCAGCCAAGACCAGATCACTTGGAAGATGGCAGCATCCGGACAGTACACGGCGCGGTCTGCCTACTGCGCCCAGTTCCAAGGATCAGTGCAACCTCAGTTTCACGAGTTGATATGGAGCACTCGCACGCCTGCAAAACTGAAGATTTTCGCCTGGCTACTCCACCAGAACAGGCTCTGGTGCAATGATAGATTGCAGCAGCGAGGTTGGCCAAACAGCTATTTCTGTCAGTTATGCCTCCGTAACCTGGAAAGCTCCGAGCATCTGTTCTGGCTCTGCCCCCTCGCGGCGGCAACCTGGAACTCGCTTGCTACATGGAAGTGCTGCAGCGCCCTGGGGCAGGAATCGTGGTTGGGCAAACCTGTTGGGGAACGTAGTAATTTCAAAAAAAATCCTACGCACACGCAAGATCATGGTGATGCATAGCAACGAGAGGGGAGAGTGTTGTCCACGTACCCTCGTAGACCGAAAGCGGAAGCGTTAGCACAACGCGGTTGATGTAGTCGTACGTCTTCACGATCCGACCGATCAAGTACCGAACTCACGGCACCTCCAAGTTTAGCACACGTTCAACTCGATGACGTCCCTCGAACTCCGATCCAGCCGAGCTTTGAGGGAGAGTTCCGTCAGCACGACGGCGTGGTGACGATGATGATGTTCTACCGACGCAGGGCTTCGCCTAAGCACCGCTATGATATTATCGAGGTGGATTATGGTAGAGGGGGGCACCGCACATGGCTAAGAGATCAAGAGATCAATTGTTGTGTCTATGGGGTGCCCCCCTGCCCCTGTATATAAAGGAGCAAGGGGGCTGAACCCCTTGTCCAATTTGGACCAGAGGGGGGGTGCGCGCCTCCTTCCTTTTGGCCTCTCTCCTCTATTCCCGTATGGCCCAATAAGGCCCAATACTTCTCCCCGGCGAATTCCCGTAACTCTCCGGTACTCCGATAAATACCCGAATCACTCGGAACCTTTCCAAGTCCGAATATAGTCGTCCAATATATTGATCTTTACGTCTCGGCCATTTCGAGACTCCTCCTCATGTCCCCGATCTCATCCGGGACTCCGAACTACCTTCGGTACATCAAAACACATAAACTCATAATATAACCGTCATCAAACTTTAAGCGTGTGGACCCTACGTAGGGATGGCACCCGCAGGGTATGGGTATAGGTGGAGCTACCCCATACCCTTACTCGTCCGCCCTGAGTTTACCCATCACCCATACCCATACCCGTCAAGGGTACAATTTTTTCCCATACCCGTCGCCCGACAGGGTATATGTGTACCCGCGGGTAAAAAAACCCGCATTTAAAACACATCAATTGAGTAGAAAATAGTTGTAAAAAGCAACATATAATCATAAATTATTAATAGCAACACATTTTAAACAACAATGTACAACAACATATTCTCATAAACAAAAATACTTGCCTATAAAGTGACATATAAAAATGTTAAACAAGAACACATAATCATAAATAACAACACATATGCATACACTTTAAGTTCACGAAATCATGATAAATTATAGAGATAATTTGAATACACATTAGAGTTTTTACCTAGTGTGATTAGGAAGGGAAATGAATACATTGGGATATTAACGGAAATCCACCTGTCAACATTTTAGATGGGTACGCGGGCATGGGTTATACGATCCCATACCCATACCCTCTCTACCCGATGGGTATGATATTTTCCCATTTAAGTACCCATGGGTAATTTTTTGTCCTATACCCTTATCCTAATAGGGTTTTTACCCACAGGATAAGCGGTTAATGGGTACCCATTGCCATCCCTAACCCTACGGGTTCGAGAACTATGTAGACATGACCGAGACACGTCTCCGGTCAATAACCAATAGCGGAACCTGGATGCTCATATTGGCTCCCACATATTCTACGAAGATCTTTATCGGTCAAACCGCATAACAACATGCGTTGTTCCCTTTGTCATCGGTATGTTACTTGCCCGAGATTCGATCGTCGTTATCTCAATACCTAGTTCAATCTCGTTACCGGCAAGTCTCTTTACTCGTTCCGTAATACAACATCCCGCAACTAGCTCATTAGTTGCAATGCTTGCAAGGCTTATAGTGATGTGCATTACCGAGTGGGCCCAGAGATACCTCTCCGACAATCGGAGTGACAAATCCTAATCTCGAAATACGCCAACCCAACAAGTACCTTCGGAGACACCTGTAGAGCACCTTTATAATCACCCAGTTACGTTGTGACGTTTGGTAGCACACAAAGTGTTCCTCCGGTAAACGGGAGTTGCATAATCTCATAGTCATAGGAACATGTATAAGTCATGAAGAAAGCAATAGCAACATACTAAACGATCGTGTGCTAAGCTAACGAAATGGGTCAAGTCAATCACGTCATTCTCCTAATGATGTGATCCCATTAATCAAATAACAACTCTTTGTCCATGGTTAGGAAACATAACCATCTTTGATTAACAAGCTAGTCAAGTAGAGGCATACTAGTGACACTCTGTTTGTCTATGTATTCACACATGTATCATGTTTTCGGTTAATACAATTCTAGCATGAATAATAAACATTTATCATGATATAAGGAAATAAATAATAACTTTATTATTGCCTCTAGGGCATATTTCCTTTAGTCTCCCACTTGCACTAGAGTCAATAATCCAGATCATATCGCCATGTGATTTAACATCAATAGTTCACATCACCATGTGATTAACACCCATAGTTTACATCGTCATGTGACCAACACCCAAAGGGTTTACTAGAGTCAATAATCTAGTTCACATCGCTATGTGATTAACACCCAAAGAGTACTAAGGTGTGATCATGTTTTGCTTGTGAGATAATTTTAGTCAACGGGTCTGTCACATTCAGATCCGTAAGTATTTTGCAAATTTCTATGTCTACAATGCTCTGCACGGAGCTACTCTAGCTAATTGCTCCCACTTTCAATATGTATCCAGATTGAGACTTAGAGTCATCTGGATCAGTGTCAAAATTTGCATCGACGTAACCCTTTACGACGAACCATTTTTTTCACCTCCATAATCGAGAAACATATCCTTATTCCACTAAGGATAATTTTGACCGTTGTCCAGTGATCTACTCCTAGATCACTATTGTACTCCCTTGCCATACTCAGTGGTAGGGTATGCAATAGATCTGGTACACAGCATGGCATACTTTATAGAACCTATGGCTGAGGCATAGGGAATGACTTTCATTCTCTTTCTATCTTCTGCCGTGGTCGGACTTTGAGTCTTACTCAATTTCACACCTTGTAACACAGGCAAGAAACTCTTTCTTTGACTGTTCCATTTTGAACTACTTCAAAATCTTGTAAGGTATGTACTCATTGAAAAAACTTATCAAGCGTCTTGATCTATCTCTATAGATCTTGATGCTCAATATGTAAGCAGCTTCACCGAGGTCCTTCTTTGAAAAACTCCTTTCAAATACTCCTTTATGCTTTGCAGAATAATTCTACATTATTTCTAATCAACAATATGTCATTCACATATACTTATCAGAAATGTTGTAGTGCCCCCACTCACTTTCTTGTAAATACAGGCTTCACCGCAAGTCTGTATAAAACTATATCCTTTGATCAACTTATCAAACCGTATATTCCAACTCCGAGATGCTTGCACCAGTCCATAGATGGATCGCTGGAGGTTGCATATTTTGTTAGCACCTTTAGGATTGAAAAAACCTTCTGGTTGCATCATATACAACTCTTCTTTAATAAATCCATTAAGGAATGCAGTTTTGTTTATCCATTTGCCAGATTTTATATAATGCGGCAATTGCTAACATGATTCGGACAGACTTAAGCATAGATACGATTGAGAAACTCTCATCGTAGTCAACACCTTGAATTTGTCGAAAACCTTTTTGTGACAATTCTAGCTTTGTAGATAGCAACACTACTATCAGCGTCCGTCTTCCTCTTGAAGATCCATTTAATCTCAATGGCTTGCTGATCATTGGGCAAGTCAATCGAAGTCCATACTTTGTTCTCATACATGGATCCCATCTCAGATTTCATGGCCTCAAACCATTTTGCGGAATCTGGGCTCATCATCGCTTCCTCATAGTTCGTAGGTTCATCATGGTCTAGTAACATGACTTCCAGAACAGGATTACCGTACCACTCTGGTGTGGATCGTACTCTGGTTGACCTACGAGGTTCGGTAGCAACTTGATCTGAAGTTACATGATCATCATCATTAACTTCCTCACTAATTGGTGTAGGAGTCACAGGAACAGATTTCTGTGATGAACTACTTTCCAATAAGGGAGCAGGTACAGTTACCTCATCAAGTTCTACTTTCCTCCCACTCACTTCTTTTGAGAGAAACTCCTTCTCTAGAAAGGATCCATTCTTAGCAACGAATATCTTGCCTTCAGATCTGTGATAGAAGGTGTACCCAACAGTAACTTTTGGGTATCCTATGAAGACGCACTTTTCCGATTTGGGTTTGAGCTTATCAAGATGAAACTTTTTCACATAAGCATCGCAACCCCAAACTTTAAGAAACGACAGCTTAGGTTTCTTGCCAAACCATAGTTCATACGGTGTCGTCTCAACGGATTAGACGGTGCCCTATTTAATGTGAATGCACCTGTCTCTAATGCATAACCCCAGAACGATAGTGGTAAATCGGTAAGAGACATCATAGATTGCACTATATCCAATAAAGTACGGTTATGACGTTCGGACACACCATTATGCTGTGGTGTTCCAGGTGGCACGAATTTGTGAAACTATTCCACATTGTTTTAATTGAAGACCAAACTCGTAACTCAAATATTTGTCTCCGCGATCAGATCGTAGAAACTTTATTTTCTTGTCATGATGATTTTCAACTTCACTCTGAAATTCTTTGAACTTTTCAAATGTTTCAGACTTATGTTTCATCAAGTAGATATACCCATATCTGTTCAAATCATCTGTGAAGGTCAGAAAATAACGATACCCGCCGCGAGCCTCAACACTCATCGGATCGCATACATCAGTATGTATTATTTCCAATAAGCCAGTTGCTTGCTCCATTGTTCCGGAGAACGGAGTTTTAGTCATCTTGCCCAAGAGGCATGGTTCGCAAGCATCAAGTGATTCATAATCAAGTGATCCAAAATCCCATCAGCATGGAGTTTCTTCATGCACTTTACACCAATATGACCTAAACAGCAGTGCCACAAATAAGTTGCACTATCATTATTAACTTTACATCTTTTGGCTTCAATATTATAAATATGTGTATCACTACGATCGAGATCCAACAAACCATTTTCATTGAGTGTATGACCATAGAAGGTTCTATTCATGTAAATAGAACAACAATTATTCTCTAACTTAAATGAATAACCGTATTGCAATAAACATGATCAAATCATATTCATGCTCAACGCAAACACCAAATAACACTTATTTTGGTTCAACACTAATCCCGAAAGTGTAGGGAGCGTGCGATGATGATCATATCAATCTTGGAACCACTTCCAACACACATCGTCACTTCACCCTTAACTAGTCTCTGTTCATTCTGCAACTCCTGTTTCGAGTTACTACTCGTAGTAACTGAACCACTATCAAATACCGAGGGGTTGCTACGAACACTAGTAAAATACACATCAATAATCTGTATATCAGATATACCTTTGTTCACTTTGCCATCCTTCTTATCCGCCAAATACTTGGGGCAGTTCCACTTCCAGTGACCAGTTCCCTTGCAGTAGAAGCACTCAGTCTCAGGCTTAGGTCCAGAATTGAGCTTCTTCATTTGAGCAGCAACTTGCTTGCCGTTCTTCTTGAAGTTCCCCTTCTTCCTTTGCCCTTTTCTTGAAACTAGTGGTCTCGTCAACCATCAACACTTGATGTTTTTCTTGATTTCTACCTTCGTCGATTTCAGCATCACGAAGAGCTTGGGAATTGTTTCTGTTATCCCTTGCATATTATAGTTCATTACGAAGTTCTACTATCTTGGTGATGGTGACTAGAGAATTCTGTCAATCACTATCTTATCTAGAAGATTAACTCCCACTTTATTCAAGCGATTGTAGTACTCAGACATTCCGAGCACATGCTCACTAGCTGAGCAATTCTCCTCCATCTTGTAGGCAAAGTACTGTCAGAGGTCTCATACCTCTCGACACGGGCATGAGTATGAAATACCAATTTTAACTCTTAGCACATCTTATATGCTCTGTGGCGTTCAAAACATTTTTGAAGTCCCGGTTCTAAGCCGTAAAGCATGGTGCACTAAACTATAAAGTATTCATCATACCGAGCTTTTGTCAAACGTTCATAACGTCTGCATCTGCTCCTGCAATAGCTCTATCACCTAGCGGTGCATCAAGGACATAATACTTCTGTGCAGCAATGAGGTTAATCCTCAGATCATGGACCAAGTCCGCATCATTGCTACTAACATCTTTCAACTTAGTTTTCTCTAGGAACATATCAAAATAAAACAGGGGAGCAAAACGCGAGCTATTGACATACAACATAGATATGCTAATACTACCAGGACTAAGTTCATGATAAATTTAAGTTCAATTAATCATATTACTTAAGAACTCCCACTTAGATAGACATCCCTCTAATCATCTAAGTGATCACGTGATCCAAATCAACTAAACCATGTCCGATCATCACATGAGATGGAGTAGTTTCAATGGTGAACATCACTATGTTGATCATATCTACTATATGATTCACGCTCGACCTTTCGGTCTCAGTGTTCCGAGGCCATATCTGTTATATGCTAGGCTCGTCAAGTTTAACCTGAGTATTCCGCGTGTGCAACTGTTTTGCACCCGTTGTATTTGAACGTAGAGCCTATCACACCCGATCATCACGTGGTGTCTCAGCACGAAGAACTTTCGCAACGGTGCATACTCAGGGAGAACACTTATACCTTGATAATTTAGTGAGAGATCATCTTATAATGCTACCATCAATCAAAGCAAGATAAGATGTATAAAAGATAAACATCACATGCAATCAATATAAGTGATATGATATGGCCATCATCATCTTGTGCTTGTGATCTCCATCTCCGAAGCACCATCATGATCACCATCGTCACCGGCGCGACACCTTGATCTCCATCGTAGCATCGTTGTCGTCTCGCCAATCTTATGCTTCTACGACTATCGCTACCGCTTAGTGATAAAGTAAAGCATTACAGGGCGATTGCATTGCATCCAATAAAACGACAACCATATGGCTCCTGCCAGTTGCCGATAACTCGGTTACAAAACATGATCATCTCATACAATAAATTTAGCATCATGCTTTGACCATATCACATCACAACATGCCCTGCAAAAACAAGTTAGACGTCCTCTACTTTGTTGTTGCAAGTTTGACGTGGCTGCAACGGGCTTAGCAAGAACCGTTCTTACCTACACATCAAAACCACAACGATAGTTTGTCAAGTTGGTGCTGTTTTAACCTTCGCTAGGACCGGGCGTAGCCACACTCGGTTCAACTAAAGTTGGAGAAACTGACACCCGCCAGCCACCTATGTGCAAAGCACGTCGGTAGAACCAGTCTCGCGTAAGCATACGCGTAATGTCGGTCCGGCCGCTTCATCCAACAATACCGCCAAACCAAAGTATGACATGCTGGTAAGCAGTATGACTTATATCGCCCACAACTCACTTGTGTTCTACTCGTGCATATGACATCTACGCATAAAACCAGGCTCGGATGCCGCTGTTGGGGAACGTAGTAATTTCAAAAAAATTCCTACGCACACGCAAGATCACGGTGATGCATAGCAACGAGAGGGGAGAGTGTTGTCCACGTACCCTCGTAGACCGAAAGCGGAAGCGTTAGCACAACGCGGTTGATGTAGTCGTACGTCTTCACGATCCGACCGATCAAGTACCGAACGCACGGCACCTCCGATTTCAGCACACGTTCAACTCGATGACGTCTCTCGAACTCCGATCCAGCCGAGCTTTGAGGGAGAGTTCCGTCAGCACGACGGCGTGGTGACGATGATGATGTTCTACCGACGCAGGGCTTCGCCTAAGCACCGCTATGATATTATCGAGGTGGATTATGGTGGAGGGGGGCACCGCACACGGCTAAGAGATCACGAGATCAATTGTTGTGTCTATGGGGTGCCCCCCTGCCCCTGTATGTAAAGGAGCAAGGGGGGAGGCGGCCGGCCAAGGAGGAGGGCGCGCCAAGGGGGAGTCCTACTCCCACCGGGAGTAGGACTCCTCCTTTCCTTGTTGGAGTAGGAGAGAAGGAAAGAGGGGGAGAGGGAGAAGGAAAAGGGGGCTGCACCCCTTGTCCAATTCGGACCAGAGGGGGGGTGCGCGCCTCCTTCCTTTTGGCCTCTCTCCTCTATTCCCGTATGGCCCAATAAGGCCCAATACTTCTCCACGGCGAATTCCCGTAACTCTTCGGTACTCCGATAAATACCCGAATCACTCGGAACCTTTCCGAAGTCCGAATATAGTCGTCCAATATATCGATCTTTACGTCTCGGCCATTTCGAGACTCCTCGTCATGTCTCCGATCTCATCCGGGACTCCGAACTACCTTCGGTACATCAAAACACATAAACTCATAATATAACCGTCATCGAACTTTAAGCGTGCGGACCCTACGGGTTCGAGAACTATGTAGACATGACCGAGACACGTCTCTGGTCAATAACCAATAGCGGAACCTGGATGCTCATATTGGCTCCCACATATTCTACGAAGATCTTTATCGGTCAAACCGCATAAAAACATACGTTGTTCCCTTTGTCATGGTATGTTACTTGCCCGAGATTCGATCGTCGGTATCTCAATACCTAGTTCAATCTCGTTACCGGCAAGTCTCTTTACTCGTTCCGTAATACATCATCCCGCAACTAGCTCATTAGTTGCAATGCTTGCAAGGCTTATAGTGATGTGCATTACCGAGTGGGCCCAGAGATACCTCTCCGACAATCGGAGTGACAAATCCTAATCTCGAAATACGCCAACCCAACAAGTACCTTCGGAGAGACCTGTAGAGCACCTTTATAATAACCCATCTACGTTGTGACGTTTGGTAGCACATAAAGTGTTCCTCCGGTAAACGGGAGTTGCATAATCTCATAGTCATAGGAACATGTATAAGTCATGAAGAAAGCAATAGCAACATACTAAACGATCGTGTGCTAAGTTAACGGAATGGGTCAAATCAATCACATAATTCTCCTAATGATGTGATCCCGTTAATCAAATAACAACTCTTGTCCATGGTTAGGAAACATAACCATGTTTGATTAACGAGCTAGTCAAGTAGAGGCATACTAGTGACACTATGTTTGTCTATGTATTCACACATGTATCATGTTTCCGGTTAATACAATTCTAGCATGAATAATAAACATTTATCATGATATAAGGAAATAAATAATAACTTTATTATTGCCTCTAGGGCATATTTCCTTCAAAACCCACCTCTCTAGACATGTTCAAAGCTGTGACAGATGCAACACTGCCAATTCACAGGAAAGCGATCAAGGCTCTTGCAATGCTTGCCCTATGGGAGATCTGGTAGGAGAGGAATCACTGCGTCTTTAGGGGAAAAGAGGCCAATGTGGAAAACATGCTTATCACGATCAGGAGAGGACTAAGCCTCTGGCAGCAAGCCGGCTTCAAGTCCATTCAGAGCCCCTTCGGGGATCCGCCGGGAGAATAGGCTAGCTGCATGTGCCTTGGGCACTTTGATTTTTCTTTCTTATTCCTTATTTCCTTGATCTCCGGATCCCCATCTTTATCGCTTTGTCATCTACGCCCTGCTTATTATCAATGAAACACCAGCCTAGGCTGGTCCTTCAAAAAAAAGATCTGATCTTGCTGCAGTCACCATGCAATCGAACGGTGCTGCCTGTCGAACTGCCATAGTAGACAACCAAGAACCACCGAGGGGAGGATGACAGAAGATTGTCGGGTGGCCGAGGAGGCGAGACCCACGGCAGTGGATCTTACGTATTAGTTCAAGTTCGATCTTTTTGTGCGTGAAACTTTCGATCTATTCATCTCCAATGATGGCAGTACAACGAACACAAGAAATAATAAAAATTACATCCAGATTCTTTAGACCACCGAGCGACGACTACACGCACTGAAGCGAGCCGAAGGCGCGCCGCCGTCATCGCCCCTCCCTCGCCGGAGCCAGGCATAACTTGTTGTAGTAGACAGTCGAGAAGTTGTCGTGCTAAGACCCCATAGTACCAACGCATCAGAACAGCAACCGTCGCCAATGAAGAGAAACTTAGATCGAAAGGATCCAACCCTTTTTTTTGCGGGTGGGGAAGGATCCAACCTGAAGACACATGAACAAAAACGAACAAAGACTAGATCTGAACGGATCCACCAAAGACAAACAACGACCGAATCCCGCGAGATCCACCGGAGACACACCTCCACACGCCCTCCGATGATCCTAGATGCACCATCAGGACGGCGGCTAGACAGGAAGAACCTTATTCTATCGTCAAGAAGCCGTCACCGTCTCGTATTCCTGAACAAGACACAAACCCTAACAAAAATTGAAGAAACACCTAAAAACGAAGCCCTCCTCTGATGATGGTTAGTCCTCCTCATACAGTGCGTACACTTTTTTTGTAAAACTAATGCGTAGGAATACTTCTCCACCCAGAGCTCTGTCTTTCGAGAGTGGTTTTTCCACACCCATGGACATGGCACCCATGATTGAAAAATAGCAACAACAAAAATCAAACAAATCTGAAATTTTGTGACTTCGATTATGGCCAAATGTTTTAGGTGCTTGCAAAATTTGGTGGCCAAATGACACCCGAAAAGCTTTGTAAAAGAAACAAAATTTGTGCTCAAACTGATGTGCAATGTTTCAGCAGAATTTGTATTTTGTTTGAATGGAGCTCATTTGATGTTATTTGGCCAGTAAATTTGGCAAGCACCTAAAAAATTTGTTCAACGACACAAAGTTCCATATTGTTTTTATTTTTTTGGCTATTTTTTATGATTTTTACTATTCATCGTGGGTGCATTTTACCTTCTGTACCACAAATTTTCCCTTTCTAAATCTCTCGATCGGTCTTCCTCCTTCAAACTCTACTGGTCGGTGTAACGAAGCCATTCAATGAGTGTAGCAACACAGTAGAGCACGGCGCAAGATCCGCCGGCAGCAAAAACCGGGGACACTTTGACCACCTCGTCGTTGGAAGAGGCCTAACAGGAGAAGCGCGAGCCACTGGAGCCGCCGGTAACCGGAGACAAGCATGGCACGAGAGGGTGATGTGGTGTCACCCTGTAACACTCCTAAACTCACGTGAGCATGTGTTTCAGACAGACCGGCGTCAAGAGAGTGTGGCAGGGGAAGGAGGTTCGGCGGCAGCATGCCGGCGCCTCCCTCAATGCAGGCCGATCCGGAATCAGCCGCATCGTCTTGGGCACAAATTTTCATTTTCTCACGTAGTTAGATGTGACTAAATACGTCTTAATGACTTGATGTTGATAGTGCGTTACATTGTGCATGGGATACTTAATAAGTCATCTTTGCTAAACACCATTAAATGTTTATTAGCAATATAATTTGGGTTGTTCTTCTATTGGTCATTTTGTTAAGTACTCTCTTCGTTCATTATTATAAGATGTTTTAATATACATTTTTCTAAATCGGTTATATATCGATGTGTTTTAATGTGTTTATTCACTAATTTCAGTCTGTATGTGGTCCATATCAAAATATCTAAAACAGACGTACAATAGCGATAATTGTTTTGGTTTTGCATCAGAAATGATAGTACGCCACACACTTTTTCCGTGCTCGTCGGTATCAAAAGATGCGAGGCGTTAACGCATAGCCTATCTTGGTCCCTGGTGCACATACGTGCACGTCGACCTATATGTCATCTTGCAAAGAAAATGATGTATCTATGTAACCGCATGAGAAAGTTAGCACAAAGTGTACCCGACTCGCAAGTGTTGAGGATTTTTTTTAAACTAGTACTACCTTTTGTACTAAGGGCCAGTTCTTCTGGCAGCTTAAAAAATAAGCCGCCTCCTCCCCAGCTTTTCCCATAAGCTGCCTCTCTTATTCATTGGGGCTTCTAAACCAATTATGAAATAACTAATTTAGAAGTCTCAATAAATTTTTGGGATGCTTTATTTTTTAAGCTGGGAAGACGCAGCTTATTTTTTAAGCCGCCCAAAATAACTGCCCCTAAAATATAATAATTTTTGCAATTCAATTGGATACTTTTTATGAAGTTCCAAAACTATAGGAAGGAAACCAGAAATTTCAAATATAATGCTCTGTCGTTGTCGTGTGCATCGAAAAGGCCGAGAAGTTGGCATGTCGTTGCGTTGCCACCGAGGATGAAAAGCAACCTGGCCAGGGGCAACGAAGTGTCAAAGTGGTATCAAGCGCGGACGCGGCTTGCCTGCTCCGCCTGCGTGCTCCCATCTATGCTCCGCTTCCGTTAATTTGCCATTGTACGGTGCCAGTAATTTTCCTCACCCCACGTTCCTTTTAATCACCAAAAGAAATCACAAATACCGATATAGTACTACCCATTCCTTCCGTAATGCAACCACATTAGTCTAGGAGTAATACGCATCTTATCTTGATGTTGGCGTGAATGGCCTCTTGTGCCGTCGTGCCCCACGCGATGAGCTCGCCGCACTCCCGCCACCGGCTCGCCGTCTCCGAGAAGATCACCGGTGACAGTGTGCAGCTAGTGGACGGCTACATCTACATGTTTTCTCTCTTCCACGCCTGGCGCTGGATGAGGTCAAGGCCACCATTCCCACGGCGAGCTCGCCATGCTCCTGCCACCAGCTGGCCATCTCCGAGCAGGTCACCGGCGTACAGCTACTGAGCACCGCATTCCAGCTCTTCCATGCTCGGCAGACCGCGCGGCGCATGTTCGAGCTGTTCAACCGGAACGGTGATAGGTGCGTGGAGGAGACAGGGAACTCTTTGGGCAAGCTGGGCATCACCGTGCCGTGCGACGAGCTGTCCACCATGATCGTACTCGCACGCATCATCGCCGACAACCACGGTTGCGTGGACGTGGAGGAGTTCTGCGAGCCTCGTACAAGTGCCGTGACCCATGCCGAGCCGTCCACAGCCTTTATTTCCGTCCTAGCACGCGCGGCGGACTGATTGACCTCCGGCGTTGACGTAAGGACTACGCCGGCATGCACGCCGCCATCGTCAAAAAGTACGCCGTCCTCGTCTGGGTCAGCTTACCTCCGGCATCAACCTCTGTACCATATACGCCGCCTGCGGGGCGCTGGCCACGTTGTGGTCGTCACTGCCGTGAGGTCCTCACCGTCAGCTTGGACGGCTCGCCGCTGGGAGAAGCTAATACGGTGGCTGTTTGAGTATTATACGGGGGAGACAGCTGGAAATACTGGAGTTTAAGTCCTTTATTTTATCAAGAAAAGAGAGGTGGGATGAAGAATTTGTGTAACCGTCGGATGGAAAATGGTGGAACGGGAGCACCGATGGGAGCAAGTCGAGGCAGCAGGCAAGCCCCGTCCGGCCCGCGAGATATTTCCCCGACGCGTTGGAAAAAGGCCCATGCACGTAGGTAGGCGCTGCTTTTGCCCTTGCTCCCCTCCCTTAATATCTGCATGTAGAAATAGCACCACATACGTCTGTGTGGCTCATGCATTCACCCTCTGCCGGCTTCCATCCGTTGCCCTGCTACTATTTCTATCCCACTCAACGGCATGGAGCAGCGGAGTCTCGCCGATGGGCGTGTGCTGATGGACGAGCGTAGGATGGTGGTGTTGTCTGGCGTCGTGGTGGCGTCGACGGCAGCTAGACCGGGCAAGGTAGATGCAGCAGTGCAGCACTGAAGATGGATTGGTGTCAGGTGGTTGCGGCGGTCTCATACCCGGTAGACGTCCTGGTTGAGAAAAAGGGTCTCCCCCCGCTTTAGATTATAAGGCAACGACCAACCGATACAACGAGCTTGCTGGGGCCGCAGCACAAACGAGTCCAAAAGAAAAAGGAGAGAAAGAAAAAAGAAACAAATGTCGACGCCGGCAGCTCAACTAAGCGATGATGGCCGACACCCGCTGCACCCTCCGGAGAAGTACCACCACCCGCCAAGCACTCCGAAGCCTCCGTACCAAGGAACACCTTCACGAAGGAATGCGACGACGACGCTGCTGCTGCACGGAGAAGTCCTAGGGATTCCCCCGGTACATGGATGGCAGTGGGGAAGGGGTATCACCGACGCCCCTCAGGAGGGTCCGGCAATGCCCACAGGCGCAGCCGCGCCGGTGGTGAACGAGTCGCCAGAGATTTCTCTCGCCCCGAAACCACCACCGCCACCCCAGACAATCGGAAGCGCGCCGCCCAACATGCCGCCGACCAGCCTGTGCCACCACGGACACCGCACCATCTTCACCGTCTCACTGAGGCCACCAACACGAGACCTGGAGGTAGGACGAGGAGACACCGGACTCAATGATAACCGCAACGCAGCCGACAGGAGGGAACCACCTCCACCGCCACGCGGAGCCGACCGGACATAGCAACAGGGACCTGCCAGGCCGCCACCGGCCTGGCCGGACCCCAACAGGTCCGGACAGTTGTGACGCCCCCGATTTGACCGTACACTAATCATGCACGCAAATATGTATGATCAAGATCAGGGACTCACGGGAAGATAACACTACACAACTCTACAACATAAATAAGTCATACAAGCATCATAATACAAGCCAGGGGCCTCGAGGGCTCGAATACAAGTGCTCGATCATAGACGAGTCAGCGGAAGCAACAATATCTGAGTACAGACATAAGTTAAACAAGTTTGCCTTAAGATGGCTAGCACAAACTGGGATACAGATCGAAAGAGGCGCAGGCCTCCTGCCTGGGATCCTCCTAACTACTCCTGGTCATCGTCAGCGGGCTGCACGTAGTAGTAGGCACCTTCAGTGTAGTAGGAGTCGTCGTCGACGGTGGCGTCTGGCTCCTGGGCTCCAGCATCTGGTTGCGACAACCAGGTAGAAAGGAAAGGGGGAAAAGAGGAAGGAAAGCAACCGTGAGTACTCATCCAAAGTACTCGCAAGCAAGGAGCTACACTACATATGCATGGGTATATGTGTAAAGGGCCATCTCAGTGGACTGAACTGCAGAATGCCAGAATAAGAGGGGGATAGCTAATCCTGTCGAAGACTACGCTTCTGGCAGCCTCCATCTTGCAGCATGTAGAAGAGAGTAGATTGAAGTCCTCCAAGTAGCATCGCATAGCATAATCCTACCCGGCGATCCCCTCCTCGTCGCCCTGTTAGAGAGAGATCACCGGGTTGTATCTGGCACTTGGAAGGGTGTGTTTTATTAATTATCTAGTTCTAGTTGTCATAAGGTCAAGGTACAACTCCGGGTCGTCCTTTTACCGAGGGACACGGCTATTCGAATAGATAAACTTCCCTGCAGGGGTGCGCCATATAATCCAACACGCTCGATCCCATTTGGCCGGACACACTTTTCTTGGTCATGCCCGGCCATGGAAGATCAACACGTCGCAGCCCCACCTAGGCACAACAGAGAGGTCAGCACGCCGGTCCAAACCTATGGCGCAGGGGTCTGGGCCCATCGCCCATTGCACACCTGCACGTTGCGAACGCGCTCAAAAGCAGACCTAGCCTAGTAGGCGTTCCAGTCCAATCCGGCGCGCGCCACTCAGTCGCTGACGTCACGAAGGCTTCGGCTGATACCACGACGTCGAGTGCCCATAACTGTTCCCGCGTAGTTGGTTAGTGCGTATAGACCAAATGGCCAGACTCAGATCAAATACCAAGATCTCGTTAAGCGTGTTAAGTATCCGCGAACGCCGACCAGGGCCAGGCCCACCTCTCACCTAGGCGGTCTCAACCTGCCCTGTCGCTCCGCCACAAAGATCCACTCGCGGATACTCCTACGAGCCGACCCGACTTTAGTCACCACAGGTATCATGTATAGAGTATATAAGTATATACCCGTGATCACCGCCCAAGTGATCACGGCCCGATAGTATAGCACAGCAGACGGACAAGAATGTAGGGCCACTGATGGAAAACTAGCATCCTATACTAAGCATGTAGGATTGCAGGTAAAGGTAACAATAGTAGTAGCAAGGACAGGCTATGCATCAGGATAGGATTAATGGAAAGCAGTAACATGCTACACTACTCTAATGCAAGCAGTATAGAGAAGAATAGGCGATATCTGGTGATCAAGGGGGGCTTGCCTGATTGCTCTGGCAAGAAGGAGGGGTCGTCAACAGCGTAGTCGGTCGGGGCACCAGCAGCGGCGTCGGTCTCGTAGTCTACCGCAGAGAAGAGGGGGAAGAAACAATGAATACAATGCAAACAGATGCATGACGATGCATGACATGACAAAGCATGATGCTAGGTGTGCCCTAACGCGGTAGTAGTGTTGGGGAACGTAGTAATTTAAAAAAAAATCCTACGCACACGCAAGATCATGGTGATGCATAGCAACGAGAGGGGAGAGTGTTGTCCACGTACCCTCGTAGACCGACAGCGGAAGCGTTATCACAACGCGGTTGATGTAGTCGTACGTCTTCACGATCCGACCGATCAAGTACCGAACGTACGGCACCTGCAAGTTCTACACACGTTCAGCTCGATGACGTCCCTCGAACTCCGATCCAGCCGAGTGTTGAGGGAGAGTTTCGTCAGCACGACGGCGTGGTGACGATGATGATGTTCCACCGACGCAGGGCTTTGCCTAAGCTCCGCAACGGTATTATCGAGGTCTAATCTGGTGGAGGGGGGCACCGCACACGGCTAAAATATCGTATATCAAGTGTGTATAGAGGTGGCCCCCTGCCCCCGTATATAAAGGAGCAAGGGGGAGGCCGGCTGCCTATGGGCGCGCCAAGGAGAGGGGGGCAGTCCTCCTCCTAGTTGGAGTAGGACTCCCCTTTCCTAGTCCTACTAGGAAAAGAAGGGGGGAAGGAAAGAGAGGGAGAGGGAGAGGGAAAGGGGGCTGCGCCCCCCTCTCCTAGTCCAACTAGGATTCCTCCTGGGAGGGGGCGCACCACCTCCTGGCTGCTGCCCTCTCTCTCCCCTCAAGGCCCACTAAGGCCCAATACTTCCCCGGGGGTTTCCGGTAACCCTCCGGCACTCCGATTTAATCCGAAACTTCTCCGGAACACTTCCGGTGTCCGAATATAGTCGTCCAATATATCAATCTTTACGTCTCGACCATTTCGAGACTCCTCGTCATGTCCGTGATCACATCCGGGACTCCGAACAACCTTCGGTACATCAAAACATATAAACTCATAATAAAACTGTCATCGTAACTTTAAGCGTGCGGACCCTTTGGGTTCGAGAACTATGTAGACATGACCGAGACACCTCTCCGGTCAATAACCAATAGCGGGACCTGGATGCCCATATTGGCTCCCACATATTCTACGAAGATCTTTATCGGTCAAACCGCATAACAACATGCGTTGTTCCCTTTGTCATCGGTATGTTACTTGCCCGAGATTCGATGTCTACAGTGCTCTGCACGGAGCTACTCTAGCTAATTGCTCCCACTTTCAATATGTATCTAGACCGAGACTTAGAGTCATCTAGATTTAGTGTCAAAACTTGCATTGACGTAACCCTTTACGACGAACCTTTTTTTTCACTTCCATAATCGAGAAACATATCCTTATTCCACTAAGGATAATTTTGACCGCTGTCCAGTGATCTACTCCTAGATCAATATTGTACTCCCTTGCCAAAATCAGTGTAGGGTATACAATAGATCTGGTACACAGCATGGCATACTTTATAGAACCTATGGCCAAGGCATAGGAATGACTTTCATTCTCTTTCTATCTTCTGCCGTGGTCGGGCTTTGAGTCTTTACTCAATTTCACACCTTGTAACACAGGCTAGAACTCTTTCTTTGACTGTTCTATTTTGAACTACTTCAAAATCTTGTTAAGGTATGTACTCATTGAAAAACTTATCAAGCGTCTTCATCTATCTCTATAGATCTTGATGCTCAATATGTAAGCAGCTTCACCGAGGTCTTTCTTTGAAAAACTCCTTTCAAACACTCCTTTATGCTTTGCAGAATAATTCTACATTATTTCCGATCAACAATATGTCATTCACATATACTTATCAGAAATGCTGTAGTGCTCCCACTCACTTTCTTGTAAATACAGGCTTCACCGCAAGTCTGTATAAAACTATATCCTTTGATCAACTTATCAAAGTGTATATTCCAACTCCGAGATGCTTGCACCAGTCCATAGATGGATCGCTGAGCTTGCATATTTTGTTAGCACCTTTAGGATTGACAAAACCTTCTGGTTGCATCATATACAACTCTTCTTTAATAAATCCATTAAGGAGTGTAGTTTTGTTTATCCATTTGCCAGATTTCATAAAATGTGGCAATTGCTAACATGATTCAGACAGACTTAAGCATAGATACGAGTGAGAAACTCTCATCGTAGTCAACACCTTGAACTTGTCGAAAGAACCTTTTCGCGACAATTCTAGCTTTGTAGATAGTAACACTACTATCAGCGTCCGTCTTCCTCTTGATGATCCATTTATTCTCAATTGCTTGCCGATCATCGGGCAAGTCAACCAAAGTCCACACTTTGTTCTCATACATGGATCTCATCTCAGATTTCATGGCCTCAAGCCATTTTGCGGAATCTGGGCTCACCATCGCTTCTTCATAGTTCTTAGGTTTGTCATGGTCTGGTAACATAACCTCCAGAACAGGATTACCGTACCACTCTGGTGCGGATCTTGATCTAGTTGACCTACGAGGTTCAGTAATAACTTGATCTGAAGTTTCATGATCATTATCATTAACTTCCTCACTAATTGGTGTAGGTGTCGCAGAAACTGATTTCTGTGATGATCTACTTTCCAATAAGGGAGCAGGTATAGTTACCTCATCAAGTTCTACTTTCCTCCCACTCACATCTTTCGAGAGAAACTCCTTTTCTAGAAAGGATCCATTCTTAGCAACGAATATCTTGCCTTCGGATCTGTGATAGAAGGCGTACCCAACAGTCTCCTTTGGGTATCCTATGAAGACACATTTGTCCGATTTGGGTTTGAGCTTATCAGGATGAAACTTTTTCACATAAGCATCGCAACCCCAAACTTTAAGAAACGACAACTTTGGTTTCTTGCCAAACCATAGTTCATAAGGCGTCGTCTCAACGGATTTTGATGGTGCCCTATTTAACGTGAATGTAGCTGTCTCTAATGCATAACCCCAAAACGATAGTGGTAAATTGGTAAGAGACATCATAGATTGCACTATATCCAATAAAGTACGTTTATGACGTCCGGACACACCATTACGCTGTGGTGTTCCAGGTGGCGTGAGTAGTGAAACTATTTCACATTGTTTTAACTGGAGGCCAAACTCGTAACTAAAATACTCTTCTCCACGATCAAATCGTAGAAACTTTATTTTCTTGTTACGATGATTTTCGCTTCACTCTGAAATTATATGAAACTTTTCAAATGTTTCAGACTTATGTTTCATTAAGTAGATATACCCATATCTGCTCAAATCATTTGTGAAGGTGAGAAAATAACGATATCCGCCACGGGCCTCAATATTCATTGGACCACATACATCTGTATGTATGACTTCCAACAAATCTGTTGCTCTCTCCATAGTTCCGGAGAACGGCGTTTTAGTCATCTTGCCCATGAGGCACGGTTCGCAAGCATCAAGTGATTCATAATCAAGTGATTCCAAAATCCCATCAGTATGGAGTTTCTTCATGCGCTTTACACCAATATGACCTAAACGGCAGTGCCAAGTTGCACTATCATTATTAACTTTGCATCTTTTGGCTTCATTATTATGATTATGTGTATCACTACGACCGAGATCCAACAAACCATTTTCGTTGGTGTGTATGTTCATAGAAGGTTTTTATTCATGTAAGCAGAACAACAATTTTTCTATAACTTAAATGAATAACCGTATTGCAATAAACATGATCATATCATATTCATGCTCAACGCAAACACCAAATAACACTTATTTAGTTTCAACACTAATCCCGAAAGTAGAGGGAGTGTGCGATGATGATCATATCAATCTTGGAACTACTTCCAACACACATCGTCACCTCTCCTTTTACTAGTCTCTGTTTATTCTGCAACTCCCGTTTCGAGTTACTACTTTAGCAACTGAATCAGTATCAAATACCGAGGGGTTGCTATAAACACTAGTAAAGTACACATCAATAACATGTATATCCAATATCCCTTTGTTCACTTTGCCATCCTTCTTATCCACCAAATAGTTGGGGTAGTTCCGCTTCCAGTGACCAGTCCCTTTGCAGTAGAAGCACTTAGTCTCAGGCTTAGGACCAGACTTAGGCTTCTTCACTTGAGCAGCAACTTGCTTGCCGTTCTTCTTGAAGTTCCCCTTCTTCCCTTTGCCCTTTTCTTGAAACTAGTGGTCTCGTCAACCATCAACACTTGATGTTTTTCTTGATTTCTACCTTCGTCGATTTCAGCATCACGAAGAGCTCGGGAATTATTTTCGTCATCCCTTGCATACTATAGTTCATCACGAAGTTCTACTAACTTGGTGATGGTGACTAGAGAATTCTGTCAATCACTATTTTATCTGGAAGATTAACTCCCACTTGATTCAAGCGATTGTAGTACCCAGACAATCTGAGCACATGCTCACTAGTTGAGCGATTCTCCTCCATCTTTTAGCTATAGAACTTGTTGGAGATTTCATATCTCTCAACTCGGGTACTTGCTTGAAATATTAACTTCAACTCCTGGAACATCTCATATGGTCCATGACGTTCAAAACGTCTTTGAAGTCCCGATTCTAAACCGTTAAGCATGGTGCACTAAACTATCAAGTAGTCATCATATTGAGCTAGCCAAACGTTCATAACGTCTGCATCTGCTCCTGCAATAGGTCTGTCACCTAGCGGTGCATCAAGGACATAATTCTTCTGTGCAGCAATGAGGATAATCCTCAGATCACGGATCCAATCCGCATCTTTGCTACTAACATCTTTCAACATAATTTTTCTCTAGGAACATATCAAAAATAAACACATGGAAGCAACAATCCGCAAAATACTATCAGGACTAAGTTCATGATAAATTAAAGTTCAATTAATCATATTACATAAGAACTCCCACTTAGATAGACATCCCTCTAATCATCTAAGTGATTACGTGATCCAAAGCAACTAAACCATGTCCGATTAACACCTGAGATGGAGTAGTTTCAATGGTGAACATCAGTATGTTGATCATATCTACTATATGATTCACGCTCGACCTTTCGGTCTCTGTGTTCCGAGGCCATATCTGTACATATGCTAGGCTCGTCAAGTTTAACCTGAGAATTCCGCGTGTGCAACTGTTTTGCACCCGTTGTATTTGAATGTAGAGCCTATCACACCCGATTAACACGTGGTGTCTCAGCACGAAGAACTTTCGCAACGGTGCATACTCAGGGAGAATACTTTTGTCTTGAAATTTTAGTGAGAGATCATCTTATAATGCTACCGTCAATCAAAGAAAGATAAGATGCATAAAGGATTAACATCACATGCAATCAATATAAGTGATATGATATGGCCATCATCATCTTGTGCTTGTGATCTCCATCTCCGAAGCACCGTGCTCGTGATCTCCATCTCCGAAGCACCTTCATGATCACCATCGTCACCGGCTCGACACCTTGATCTCCATCGTAGTATCGTTGTCGTCTCGCCAACTTATTGCTATTACGACTATCGCTATCGCTTAGTGATAAAGTAAAACTATTACATGGCGATTGCATCTCATACAATAAAGCGACAACTATATGGCTCCTGCCAGTTGCCGATAACTCGGTTACAAAACATGATCATCTCATACAACACATTATATCACATCATGTCTTGACCATATCACATCATAACATGCCCTACCAAAACAAGTTAGACGTCCTCTACTTTGTTGTTGCATGTTTTACGTGGCTGCTACGGGCTTAGCAAGAACCGTTCTTACCTACGCATCAAAACCACAACGATAGTTTGTCAAGTTGGTGCTGTTTTAACCTTCGCAAGGACCGGGCGTAGCCACACTCGGTTCAACTAAAGTGAGAGAGACAGACACCCGCCAGTCACCTTTAAGCATTGAGTGCTCCGAACAGTGAAACCAGTGTCGCGTAAGCGTACGCGTAATGTCGGTCCGGGCCGCTTCATCTCACAATACCGCTGAACCAAAGTATGACATGCTGGTAAGCAGTATGACTTATATCGCCCACAACTCACTTGTGTTCTACTCGTGCATAGCATCAACGCATAAAACCAGGCTCGGATGCCACTGTTGGGGAACGTAGTAATTTAAAAAAAATTCCTACGCACACGCAAGATCATGGTGATGCATAGCAACGAGAGGGGAGAGTGTTGTCCACGTACCCTCGTAGACCGACAGCGGAAGCGTTATCACAACGCGGTTGATGTAGTCGTACGTCTTCACGATCCGACCGATCAAGTACCGAACGTACGGCACCTCCAAGTTCTACACACGTTCAGCTCGATGACGTCCCTCAAACTCCGATCCAGCCGAGTGTTGAGGGAGAGTTTCGTCAGCACGACGGCGTGGTGACGATGATGATGTTCCACCGACGCAGGGCTTCGCCTAAGCTCCGCAACGTATTATCGAGGTGTAATCTGGTGGAGGGGGCACCGCACACGGCTAAAATATCGTATATCAAGTGTGTATAGAGGTGCCCCCCTCCCCCCGTATATAAAGGAGCAAGGGGGAGGCCGGCTGCCTATGGGCGCGCCAAGGAGAGGGGGGGAGTCCTCCTCCTAGTAGGAGTAGGACTCCCCTTTCCTAGTCCTACTAGGAAAAGAAGGGGGTAATGAAAGAGAGGGAGAGGGAGAGGGAAAGGGGGCTGCGCCCCCCTCCCCTAGTCCAACTAGGATTCCTCCTGGGAGGGGGCGCACCACCTCCTGGCTGCTGCCCTCTCTCTCCCCTCAAGGCCCACTAAGGCCCAATACTTCCCCAGGGGTTTCCGGTAACCCTCCGGCACTCCGGTTTAATCCGAAATTTCTCCGGAACACTTCCGGTGTCCGAATATAGTCGTCCAATATATCAATCTTTACGTCTCGACCATTTCGAGACTCCTCGTCATGTCCGTGATCACATCCGGGACTCCGAACAACCTTCGGTACATCAAAACATATAAACTCATAATAAAACTGTCATCGTAACTTTAAGCGTGCGGACCCTTTGGGTTCGAGAACTATGTAGACATGACCGAGACACCTCTCCAGTCAATAACCAATAGCGGGACCTGGATGCCCATATTGGCTCCCACATATTCTACGAAGATCTTTATCGGTCAGACCGCATAACAACATACGTTGTTCCCTTTGTCATCGGTATGTTACTTGCCCGAGATTCGATCGTCGGTATCTCGATACCTAGTTCAATCTCGTTATCGGCAAGTCTCTTTACTCGTTCCGTAATAC
The DNA here is from genome assembly GCF_002575655.3 of Aegilops tauschii subsp. strangulata. Lineage (NCBI taxonomy): Eukaryota > Viridiplantae > Streptophyta > Magnoliopsida > Poales > Poaceae > Aegilops > Aegilops tauschii. The sequence continues at coordinate 506,319,576 of NC_053038.3, forward strand.
ATCATCCCGCAACTAACTCATTAGTCACAATGCTTGCAGGGCTTATAGTGATGTGCATTACCGAGTGGGCCCAGAGATACCTCTCCGACAATCGGAGTGACAAATCCTAATCTCAAAATACGCCAACCCAACAAGTACCTTTGTAGACACCTGTAGAGCACCTTTATAATCACCCAGTTATGTTGTGACGTTTGGTAGCACACAAAGTGTTCCTTCGGTAAACGGGAGTTGCATAATCTCATAGTTAGAAGAACATGTATAAGTCATGAAGAAAGCAATAGCAACATACTAAACGATCGGGTGCTAAGCTAACGGAATGGGTCAAGTCAATCACGTCATTCTCCTAATGAGGCGATCTCGTTAATCAAATGACAACTCATGTCTATGGCTAGGAAACATAACCATCTTTGATTAACGAGCTAGTCAAGTATAGGCATACTAGTGACACTCTGTTTGTCTATGTATTCACACATGTATTATGTTTCCGGTTAATACAATTCTAGCATGAATAATAAACATTTATCATGATATAAGGAAATATATAATACTTTATTATTGCCTCTAGGGCATATTTCCTTCAAGTAGGTGATACCGGCGAAGGGGGGAACATCCGGGAAAGTATTCCCGATGTTTCGCGTTTTCGGACAGATGGACCGGAGGTGAAATGTTGCAGGGTCACTATGCTAAGGACGTGTGGTGAACGAGCGGGCTGCGTATTCGGATTCGTCTCGTCGTTCTGAGCAACTTTCATGTAGAAAGTATTTTCATCCGAGTTACGGATTATTTTATATGATTTTTTAAAGATTAAACCATTTTCTGAAATTATTTTTATTAACAGAAATCTATTAATGCGTCAGCAATGCATCAGCATGACGTCAGCAGTCAGCTGACCTGTTTGACTAGTCAAACTGACCAATGGGTCCCACCTGTCATAGACAGTGGCCTTAATAGAGTTTAATTTCAATTAATTTAACTAATTAGATAACATGGGCCCACTGTCAGTGAGTAATCAATTTAAATTTAATTAAATTAAGTAATTTAATTAGTGTTAGGGGCGGGGCCCACCAGTCAGTGGCACTGGGCTGCCTGGTCAGCAGTTGACTGGGTCAACCCAGTCAACTGGGACCCACGGGGCCCACTGGCAGTGGCTCTGGGGTGGCCCCAGGCCAGCCACGTCGGCGGCCGGCGTCGGAGTTGGCTCCGGTGAGCCAAAACGCGGCGGAGGCGCTCGGGACCTCGCCGGAATCGTGCTAGGGGCGGCCGTTTCGCGTGCGGTTGGCACCGTTCGAACACGCGCACGGCGCCGTGTCGGGTGGTGGTGGTGGCTCGCCCGGGGACGGCCGGAATACCCATCGGCGGCGAGCATGGGCGGCGACTGTAAGACCCCGGATGTAACTTTCCATTTTTGTAACTCCAACTCTTGCCATTTTCGGCTATGTGCTATGATATTCCCTTCGTGGTCGGGTTTTGTTTTCAGTTTTGCATTTTGTTCATGTCATGCATTTCATATCATGTCATCATGTGCATCTCATTTTGCATACGTGTTCTGCTCATGCATCCGAGCATTTTCCCCGTTGTCCGTTTTGCAATCCGGCACTCCCACCTCCTCCGGCGCACCCTTCTTGTTTCTTTTCGTGAGCGGGTGTTGAACGTTCTCAGAATGGACCGAGGCTTGCCAAGTGGCCTTGGTATACCACCGGTAGACCACCTGTCAAGTTTCGTGCCATTTGGAGGTCGTTTGGTACTCCAACGGTTAACCGAGTAACCGCAAAGTCCTTTTATGTGTTGCAGCAAAACCCCCTCCAAACAGCACAAAACTCCTCTAAGTCACTTCCATGCTCTAGGTCGTTCGATCACGATCGTGTGGGCGAAAACCGCACTCCATTTGGAGTCACCTAGCTCCCTCTACCTATATATACACCTCCCCCTCCGAAATATTCGCGGTGCAAAAACCCTAGCAAATCTCCCTCCGCGCGCCGGACGTGTCCGCCCGAGCCGGAGGAACTGCGCCGCCGCCCACTCACGGTGCGCCACGTGGCGCCCGTACGCCGCGCCGCCGCCGACCCCGCGAAGCCCGCGTTCGGCCCCCGACGGGCCCGTGCCTCCTCGCCTCAATCGCCGCGCGCCGCCGCCCGCTCCCGCGGAGCCGTCGTCCCTGCCGCCCTTCGCCGCCCTCGCCGGCCGCCGCGCCCGAGCCGGCGAGCTCCGCCGGCGCCGCCGCCATCCGCCGCCGCGCCCCGCTCCTCCTCGCCGCGTTCCCCGCCGTCGGTGCCTCCTCCCCGCACCTCCTCGCCGCCCTCCTCTTCCCCTCCGTCTCCGGCAACTCCAGCGACGAGCTCAGCCTGAGCCCGAGTCCGGCGAGCTCGGCCCGATCCAGATCCGTCGGAGGTTGACTTCTTCCCTTCCCCGATTTCTTCTAAGTCCCGTAATCTTTTACAATATATGCTCATGTTCATTGCATCATAACTCTCTGCATATAGATCCGTTTCGTGCGTGTAATATATCGAAATGTTCGTTACGAGATGCTCTTCATTTTGTTCCATTGCACCATGTTCATTTGAGTCCATATTGATGCCCAAATCTCTGGTGCAAGAGTGCTAGTTGCTGTTGTCTGCTGTGACTTATCAGAACTTGAGGATTTGTTATTTTTGTTGCATTTATTCTGTGCATCTTATGGGCTTGAGCTCTACATGTATTTTAATGTATGCCATGCCATATTTACAGAGGTGTATGCCATGTTATTTTGTTGCCATGAATCCATGTGGCTACAGAGAGATCCATGCTCCTTTTGGAGATGTTCAGTGAGGATGTTTTGTAGATATTATTGTAATTGGTTCATGCATGCCCTTGTTTGCAATTATGGAGTGCCATAGCATGACTCAATCTTGCTCTACTTTTGCTATAAAATATTTCTGGCAGATTGTTAACATGATATTCAACTTTGCCGAGGTTGTTGTAGTTGTTTCATACATGCTATGTATTTTCGCTTGCCATGGATAGCTTCATACACATGCCATCTTGCTGTAGGTATGCTTTTTTGTCATGCATTGCTTTGTGGTGAGTGAATCAAGCTCACCAAGATGCCTTCATAATGTCTGTTTCTGCCATGCTCTGTTTTCTGCTAAGTCTGAAACCTGATAACGAAACTTGCTATGTTTACATGTTTGCCATCATATCTTCTGGTCCTTTTTGGCTTATGGTCAGTAAGGGACTTTTGGCATATGCATTTAGTAGGATACTACCATGCCTTGTTTTTCTATGTTAAGTTTCTGTAGCATGTGTTTAGCTTGTTCTGAACATTGCTACCTGATGCTGTTTCAGGCATGTCCAGTAATTTTCACTAAGTCTATGAACCTGTTATCTTTTGCACTTTTGCCATGCTTGTTTGAACCTACTGTGTTGTGATCTAGCCGTAGCTCAGTGTTCATATTTTGTCAAGCATCTCCTGTAGATTACTGCCATATGATTTGTTGCTATGTTGGGGTGCTGTAGCATTGTTACTTGTTGCATTTTAAGTGCTATCATGCTGTTAATCGCAGAATCGTGTCATTCTTGTTTTGCTTGCCATTTGCGAACCGTGCATCCGTTTCCGGTGATCTTTATATCGATTTCGACCGAAATCATCTCATCTTTTCAGTGGCATGCTTGGGTTGCCAAGTTACTGCCTTGTTCATCATTTTTCTTCCGGAGCACGCATATGCATCGCATATCATATCTTGCATATCATTCATGTTTTGCATCATGTTGCTTGTGCATTTCCCGTGTTTGATTGTGGTTCCGTTGCTTGTGTTCTTGTTGTGGGTAGAGCCGGGAGACGAGTTCATGAACGAGGAACCTGTTGAGTACGCTTACGAGGATCAAGCTTTCGACAACTCTGAGAACCTTGTAGGCAAGATGACCATACCCTCGAAATCACTTCTATCTTTGCTTTGCTAGTTGTTCGCTCTATTGCCATGCGACGCTGCCTACCACTTGCTATATCATGCCTCCCATATTGCCATGTCAGCCCCTAACCATCCTTTCCTAGCAAACCGTTGTTTGGCTAAGTTACCGCTTTTGCTCAGCCCTTCTTATAGCGTTTCTAGTGGTAGGTGAAGTTGAAGTTGGTTCCATGTTGGAACATGGATATGTTGGGATATCACAATATCTATTATTTAATTAATGCATCTATATATTTGGTAAAGGGTGGAAGGCTCGGCCTTATGCCTGGTGTTTTGTTCCACTCTTGCCGCCCTAGTTTCCGTCATACCGGTATTATGTTCCTTAAGTTTGCGTTCCTTACGCGGTTGGGTGATTTATGGGACCCCCTTGACAGTTCGCCTTGAATAAAACTCCTCCAGCAAGGCCCAACCTTGGTTTTACCATTTGCCACCTAAGCCTTTTCCCTTGGGTTTTCGCGAGCCCGAGGGTCACCTTTATTTAAACCCCCGGGCCAGTGTTCCTCTGAGTGCTGGTCCAAACTAGAGCACCGTGCGGGACCGTCCCTTGGCAACTTGGGTTACGTTGGTACCTGTACACTTCGCTTATCCGGTGTGCCCTGAGAACGAGATATGTGCAGCTCCTATCAGGATTTGTCGGCACAGCAGGTGGTCTTGCTGGTCTTGTTTTACCATTGTCGAAATGTCTTCTAAACCGGGATTCCGAGACTGATCGGGTCTTTCCGGGAGAAGGTTTATCCTTCGTTGACCGTGAGAGCTTATGATGGGCAAAGTTGGGGCACCCCTGCAGGGTATTATCTTTCGAAAGACGTGCCCGCGGTTATGAGGCAGATGGGAATTTGTTAATGTCCGGTTGTAGAGAACTTGTCACTTGAATTAATTAAAATACATCAACTGTGTGTGTAGCCGTGATGGTCTCTTCTCGGCGGAGTCCGGGAAGTGAACACGGTTTGAGTTATGCATGAACGTAAGTAGTTACAGGATCACTTCTTGATCATTTCTAGCTTCGCGACCGTTGCGTTGCTTCTCTTCTCGCTCTCATTTGCGTATGTTAGCCACCATATATGCTTAGTGCCTGCTGCAGCTCCACCTCTTTACACCATCCTTTCCTATAAGCTTAAATAGTCTTGATCTCGCGGGTGTGAGATTGCTGAGTCCTCGTGACTCACAGATTCTACCAAAACAGTTGCAGGTGCCGACGATGCCAGTGCAGATGACGCAACCGAGCTCAAGTGGGAGTTCGATGAGGAACGTCGTCGTTACTATGTTTCTTTTCCTGATGATCAGTAGTGGAGCCCAGTTGGGACGATTGGGGATCTCGCATTTGGGGTTATCTTATTTTCATTTGGATTTTGACCGTAGTCGGTCTATGTGTGGATTTTGGATGATGTATGATTTATATTTATGTATTGTGTGAAGTGGCGATTGTAAGCCAGCTCTCGTTATCTCATTCTTGTTCATTACATGGGATTGTGTGAAGATGACCCTTCTTGCGACAAAACCACAATGCGGTTATGCCTCTAAGTCATGCCTCGACACGTGGGAGATATAGCCGCATCGTGGGCGTTACAAGTTGGTAATCAGAGCCATCCCCGACTTAGGAGCCCCCTGCTTGATCGAATCGCTGGCGTTGTTGAGTCTAGATCAAAAATGTTTTGAGTCTTAGGATTATATATATCGGAGAGTAGGATTCTTTTTACTCCTCAGTCCCTTCGTCGCTCTGGTGAGGCCTCCTGACGTAGAAGTTTTGACTCTTCTCTCCTCAAATTTCACTAAAAAAAATTAGGATCACGCGGGTATCTTAGAATCGTTCCGATGGTTTTGTGACGAGAACATTGTTCTTGGTGCCTCCTGACATTTAGGGGTTGTGGCAGTGTCCCGGGGAGTTGAGCTCCGAGGTGTTGTCGTCACAATTTTATCGTTGCAGTTCTGGAATACCTGAGTTTCGCCGACATCGAAATCTCTTTTATGCAGTTGTTGGTGAGATCACCTCGACGCCACCCAGTACTGGGGCGGGAGTTCGGGAGTATTGCCATAACTCGTATAACGGATGCTTTTTGAAGGTTGAGGTACATGATTTCCGAAGGTTTCTTGGTTATGTGTTGACGGATGGATACAGCTGGATCTAGGGATTGCGATTTTGGGTGATATATTTTCTGTCCCCTGTATCCCCAACACCAGATTGCATAACCAGAAAGTTTCGGGAGTTTATAAGTGGGAATTCAAGTAGCTCCTAGGATATCTTTCCGACAGACGCATGATATGAGATTGGGGTTCGACGTCTAGTGGTCCACCTTTCCACGGTTGGTTTTACAGTGGTCTCGTAGTGTCTTAAAGAGTCCTTGGCTATGCCGACTCGGGGACGCTTCGTATCTCATGTGCACTGCCTTGTACATGATGGTGCTGTACGATTGAGCCTGTGTGGGCCCCACCATGAAAACTTCGGACGAAATCTCTATCATATGTTTGTTCCGGCTTATTCTGCAAGTCAATACTTTGTTTTGTTTTGAATTGTGGTATTCGAGTTGCTTCGAAGTCAAATGTTGATTCCATACCTTTTTCTAAGTGGCTTCTCAACTTATGGAAGTGTGATGATTTACTATGGAATTCATTCGTTCATCCTCGTTCGAATGTTTATTGTGAAGACTATATGTTGCAATTTCTATCCGTTGATGCAATTTTCCTATATGTCTATCAAGATGCTAACGGATGTCACCCTCTTCAGGATGGCTCCGCCAACGCGTCAGAATCCGGAACCGAATGAAGGGAGTCAGGCGAACCCTCCGCCACCACCTCCGCCTCCGGAGGCATGGCAAGCTATCATGGCAGCCACCAACGCCAATGCTCAGATGATTCTGCAACTCTTGCAAGAACGCACCCAAGGGTAAGGCAATCAAGGAAATCAAGGCCAAGGCAACAATCAGTCTCACTTCGCTACCCTCAACCAGTTTCTCGCAAATCAGCCCAAGTCTTTCAGCTACTGTGCCGAGGCCACAGATGCCGATGATTGGCTCGTGGACATCAACAAGCATTTTGAATGTAGCAATGTCAGGCCTGAGGACTTTGTCAAGTTCGCTTCTTTTCAGCTCAAGGACCAAGCTGCTGATTGGTATCAACAATACAAAGATTCCAGAGGAGGTCGTGCGATCACTTGGACTGACTTCTGTCGGGACTTCAAAGCGCACCACATTCCACAAAGTGTTGTTGAGAGCAAGCGTGAGGAGTTCCGCAATCTCAAGCAAGGCACCTTGTCCGTGTATCAATACAATACTCAGTTTCAAAAACTCGCTCGCTTCGCTAAGCAAGACGTTCCTGATGAAAAGAGCATGATCTATCAATTCAGAGGTGGCCTCAGAGAAGATCTGCAATTACCTCTCGTGCTTTTTGAGCCGACCAAGTATGATGATTTCTACAATATGGCACTGAAGCAAGAGGCTGCTCAGCTCAAGTGTGAGGCTTCTAAGAAGAGAGTCAGGGACGTAGTTCAGTCTTCTTCTTCCTCACTAGTGGCTGCTAAGCAACAGAAGTTCTGGTTGCCTCCTCCTCCTCCGTTTCGTCAGCCTTACCAGCAGAAGAACAAAGGTGGCCATGGATCTTCCCACTCTTCCAACCCTGGCTATCAGAACAAGTCTCAGAATCAAGCTCCAAAGTCGAATGCTCCTTATCATCGTCCACTCTCAGAGGTGACTTGCAACAAGTGTCAGCAGAAAGGTCACTATGCTAACAAATGCTTCAATCAAAGGCGTCTTCCGCCTCCTCCTCCTGTGAGATCTTCCAGCAATGCAGTGGTCAAGCATAATCCCAAGTCTGCTAAGGTGAACATGATGAATGCAGCTCAAGCGGAGGAATCTACTGATGTGATAATGGGTAATCTTCCTGTTAGTGATTTTCCTGCAAAAGTCTTATTTGATACTGGTGCATCGCGTTGTTTCATGTCAAGATCGTTCTTTGCAAAGAATGATTTTACTTGGTCTTACCTGGATAAACCATTGGGTGTTGTTTCTCCGGGGAAGTCAATGAGAGCCAACTAAATAGTTCCTGATGTCTCTATCAAGATGGGCAACTATAAATTTCTGTCTTCTCCAATGGTTCTTGGTGACTCGGATATTGATCTTATTCTCGGGATGGACTGGCTTTCTAAACACAAGGCTCAACTTGATTGTGCTGCCAGGGAAATTCAATTGACACACTCTTCTGAGGATGTTATCATCTATGCTGCTCGTGATGAAACCATTCGGTTATTTTCTCTCAATGAGAAGGGCGAATTGAATGCCATCTCTCAAATTCCAATCGTTTGTGAGTACCAAGATGTCTTTCCAGAAGAGCTTCCGGGTATGCCTCCTCACCGGCCAGTTGAGTTCGTTATCGATCTTGAGCTGGGCACTGAACCCGTTTGCAAGCGTTCTTACAAGCTTGGACCCAAGGAGCTGAAGGAATTGAAGAAACAGCTCGATGAACAAGAGCGTCTGGGTTTGATCAGACCGAGTTCATCTCCATGGGGTTGTGGTGTTCTTTTTGTGCAGAAGAAGGATGTGAAGGAAATATGCCCTAGAGGCAATAATAGAGTATTATATATTTCCTTATATCATGATAAATGTTTATTATTCATGCTAGAATTGTATTAACCGGAAACATAATACATGTGTGAATACATAGACAAACAGAGTGTCACTAGTATGCCTCTACTTGACTAGCTCGTTAATCAAAGATGGTTATGTTTCCTAGCCATAGACATGAGTTGTCATTTGATTAACGAGATCACCTCATTAGGAGAATGACGTGATTGACTTGACCCATTCCGTTAGCTTAGCACTCGATCGTTTAGTATGTTGCTATTGCTTTCTTCATAACTTATACATGTTCCTATGACTATGAGATTATGCAACTCCCGTTTACCGGAGGAACACTTTGTGTGCTACCAAACGTCACAACGTAAATGGGTGATTATAAAGGTGCTCTACAGGTGTCTCCAAAGGTACTTGTTGGGTTGGCGTAGTTCGAGATTAGGATTTGTCACTCCAATTGTCGGAGAGGTATCTCTGGGCCCACTCGGTAATGCACATCACTATAAGCCTTGCAAGCATTGTGACTAATGAGTTAGTTGCAGGATGATGTGTTACGGAACGAGTAAAGAGACTTGCCGGTAACGAGATTGAACTAGGTATCGAGATACCGACGATCAAATCTCGGGCATGTAACATACCGGTGACAAAGGGAACAACGTATGTTGTTATGCGGTCTGACCGATAAAGATCTTCGTAGAATATGTGGGAGCCAATATGGGCATGCAGGTCCCGCTATTGGTTATTGACCGGAGACGTGTCTCGGTCATGTCTACATAGTTCTCGAACCCGTATGGTCCGCACGCTTAACGTTACGATGACAGTTTTATTGAGTTTTGATGTACCGAAGGAGTTCGGAGTCCCGGATGAGATCGGGGATATGACGTGGAGTCTCGAAATGGTCGAGACGTAAAAATCGATATATTGGACGACTATATTCGGACTTCAAAAGGTTCCGAGTGATTCCGGTATTTTTCGGAGTACCGGAGAGTTACGGGAATTCGTATTGGGCCCTAATGGGCCATATGGGAAAGGAGAGAAAGGCCTCAAAAGGTGGCCGCACCCCTCCCCATGGTCTGGTCCGAATTGGACTAGGGAAGGGGGGAGCACCCTTCCTTCTTCCTCCTTCCCCCTTCCCTTCTCCTACTCCCACAAGGAAAGGAGGAGTCCTACTCCCGGTGGGAGTAGGACGCCCCCTATGGCGCGCCTCTCCCCTTGGCCGGCTGCCTCCCCCTTGCTCCTTTATATACGGGGGCAGGGGGGCACCCCAGAGACACAACAATTGATCCTTGAGATCTCTTAGCCGTGTGCGGTGCCCCCCTCCACCATATTACACCTCGATAATACCGTTGCGGAGCTTAGGCGAAGCCCTGCGTCGGTGGAACATCATCATCTTCACCACGCCGTCGTGCTGACGAAACTCTCCCTCAACACTCGGCTGGATCGGAGTTCGAGGGACGTCATCGAGCTGAATGTGTGTAGAACTCGGAGGTGCCGTACGTTCGGTACTTGATCGGTCGGATCGTGAAGACGTACGACTACATCAACCGCGTTGTGATAACGCTTCCGCTGTCGGTCTACGAGGGTACGTGGACAACACTCTCCCCTCTCGTTGCTATGCATCACCATGATCTTGCGTGTGCGTAGGAAGTTTTTTGAAATTACTACGTTCCCAACAGGATGGCACGGAACGACTTTGTGTCGACTACCGTCCATTGAACAAGAAGACAATCAAGAACAAGTATCCACTTCCCAACATCAATGAGCTATTCGAGCAACTCAAAGGTGCTAAAGTATTCTCCAAGCTTGACCTTCGAATGGGTTATCATCAGATTCGCATTCGTGAAGAAGATCTTCCCAAGACAGCATTCAGAACAAGCTTTGGTTCTTATGAATATACTGTCATGTCTTTTGGCCTTGTCAATGCTCCTCCAACCTTCTCTCCGATGATGAATTTCATCTTCAACCCCTATACCAATGAATTCGTCCTGGTGTATCTCGATGATATTTTGGTCTTCTCCAAGAATAAGAAGGATCATGCCAAATATTTGCGATTGGTGCTCGACAAGCTCAGAGAGTATCAATTTTATGCGAAGTTTTCAAAATGTGAGTTTTGGCTTGATGAAGTTTTTTACCTTGGTCATATCATCTCTGCCAAGGGCATCGCTGTTAATCCCGAGAAGGTGTCCGCAATTGTGAATTGGGAACCTCCTGAGAATGTCAAGCAGCTCCGCAGTTTTCTTGGTCTTGCAAGCTATTGCCGAAGATTCGTTGAAAATTTCTCTAAGATTGCAAAGCCTCTTTCCAACCTCCTCCAGAAGCATGTGAAGTATGTCTGGTCTCCTGAGTGTGACGTTGCTTTCAACACTCTCAAAGAGAAACTCGTCACAGCTCCTGTCTTGACTCCTCCTGACGAATCCAAGCCATTCGAAGTTTTCTGTGATGCTTCTCTTCAAGGTCTCGGTGTTGTGTTAATGCAAGAGAAGAAAGTTGTGGCCTATACCTCTCGTCAGTTGAAGCCCAACGAAAAGAACTACCCTACTCACGATCTTGAGTTGGCGGCAGTTGTCCATGCATTAATAATGTGAGACATCTCTGGTTGGGAAGAAAAGTGGACATATTCACCGATCACAAGAGTCTCAAGTACATCTTCACTCAGCCCTACCTCAACCTCAGGCAAACTCGATGGGTCGAAATGATTCAAGAGTACAATCTGAGTATTGAATATACTCCAGGCAAAGCCAATCACTACTGGAATCAGCTAATTTGCCATCTGCCAGCTCTTTGCCGTCTGCTAGCTGACGGCAAAGAAGCTCTTTGCCATCAGCTACCCAAAAGCAGACGGCAAAGAAAGGGCAGACGGCAAAGAAGCTCTTTGCCATCTGCCAGCTCTTTGCCGTCCGCTGGCGGACGGCAAAGAGTGAGGTGGCCCCCACCCCCCGCCCGTTTGGGAAAAACTTAACGGGCCACCTCTTTGCCGTCCGCTAGCAGACGGCAAAGAGGCAAAAAAGCGGACGGCAAAGAGGGGCGGACGGCAAAGAGCTCACTACCTAACGGCCCATACCCCCCGCCCGTTACTCACTTCTTCTCTCCCTCGCTGTTTCTCTCCTCCCACCCCGCCGCCGCCGCCGCCGCGCGCCGCGCGCCGCCGCCGCCCCGTCGTCCCCACCGCCCCGTCGCCCCCCCGCCCCGGCCCCCCGCCGCCCCGTCGTCCCCACCGTCCCGTCGCCCCCCCCGCCCCGGCCCCCCGCCGCCCCGCGCCCCACCGCCCGGGCCCGGCCCCCCGCCGCCCCGTCGCCCCGGCTCGCCGCCGCCCCGGGGCCCCGTCGCCACCACCGCCCCGTCGCCCCCCCCCGCCCCGGCCCCCCGCCGCCCCGTCGCCTCGGCTCGCCGCCGCCCCGGGGCCCCGTCGCCACCACCGCCCCGTCGCCCCCCCCCCGCCCCGGCCCCCCGCCGCCCCGGCCCCCCGCCGCCCCGCGCCCCACCGCCAGGGCCCGGCCCCCCGCCGCCCCAGGCCGCCTCCTCCACCGCCCCGCCCCCCTCCTTCACCGGCCTCCTCCACCCCCCAGGTGAGCCCCCCTTTTTTCTGTTTTTTTCTGTTTTTTTTCTGTTTTTTTCCTTTTTAGTTTTAGTTTTAGTTTAGATTTAGTTTTAGTTGTAGTTTTAGGTTTAGTTTTAGTTTTAGGTTTAGTTTTAGGTTTAGTTTAGTTTGAGGAAAGAAGAAGAAGAAGAAAAAAGAGGAGAGGAGGAGAAGAAGAAGTGGAAAAAGGAAAGGAAGAAGAAGAAGAGGAGGAGGAGAAGGAAAAAGAAGAAGAGGAAGAAGAAGAAGAAAAAAGAGGAGAGGAGGAGAAGAAGAAGAGGAAAAAGGAAAGGAAGAAGAAGAAGAGGAGGAGGAGAAGAAAAAAGAAAAGAGGAAGAAAAGGAAGAATAGGAAGAAGAAGAAAAGGAAAAAAGAGGAAAAAACCCCGACCCGACACGACACCCCGACCCCGACCCGGCACCCCGACACGACACCCCGACCCCTAGACCCCGACCCCGACACCCCGACCCCAACCCGGACCCCGACACCCCAACCCCGACCCGGCCCCTAACTCATTTCTGTTTTTAAAATTTATTTTCATTCTATTTTGCTAATATTATTTAGCTGTCCTCTTTTTTTCTTTTTTATTTTCTATCCTAATTTTCAAACTTTTTTTGCAAACATAATAGTATTAATTCGAAAATTCAATTTGCAAACAATAATTTAAAACCACGCAAACTCACTCGATATTTCATCATAGTTTTCATAAATATTTTACATAATACTAGAAATTAAACTTGACTAAACTAAACAACATTAGGAAAATAATTAAACATTACTAAACGTTATTTCGAAAATAACCTAAACTAAACTACTCGTCCTCGACGCCGCCAAAGTCCATCTCGTCGTAGAGCCCGTCGCTGTCGTCGCCGTTGTCGCTGCTGCTATCGTCCAGGTCCACCACCGGCGCAGCCATCGAGTCGGCCACAGCGGCGTGGTAGCCGGGGAAGTCCGGCGGGTCCTCTAGGTGGACGGCGACCGGGGTGAGCTGCATGTACTCCTGCACGAGGGGTGGCGGCATCGGCGCGTTTTCCGACTCCCGGATCGCCGTCAGGTAGCCCGGCATGTCCTCCGGGTCGCCGGCCTCCGCCGCCAGCCGCCTGTACTCGGCCAGCAACGGCGGCTCAGGTTGCGGCGCCGGCTCTGGCGGAGGGGCGCAGCTGGACGACCCGGCGCCGTCCCGCGCGCGTGTGCGACGGTCGCCGCTGCCGAGGCGGTCAGCGCCGCGGTCACCGTCGAGGGGCCAGCGCGGCGCCGGCGGCCGCCTGCACGCGGTACGGTGCGACGCCGGCGGAGCGGGCACGGCGCCGGCGGCCGCCTGCACGCGGTACGGCGCGACGACCTCCTCGAAGGTGCGCCCGTCCCAGAGCTGATGCCGCCGCGCGCGGTTGTGTTTCGTCGGCGGGCGCGGGCCGGCGTACACGTGGAGGCGGCGCAGGTGGTCGTCGGCGAGGCGGTCCGCCCAGCCGGGGTTGTTGGGGGCGTACTGGGGGTCGGCGAGTTCCTCCGGCGACAGGCGTGCCCTGTACAGGCCGACGGCGTGGGCGAAGAGGTGGGTGCCGACCTCGGGCACCGGCGCCACCGGCACGCCGTCGACGCTCAGGCGCCACCTCGCCGGGAAGCGCACGTCGGTAGCAGCGGGGATGACGAAGTGGGCGAGCTCCTCCGCCTCCTCGAGGGTCAAGGTGGAGCGGGGCCATCGCCGGCGAGAGGGAGAGGTAGGGCGCAAGAGGGGCGATGCCGGCGGCTGGGGGAGAAGGAGAGCCAAGGCGAGGGGCGGTGTGAGAGCCACGGCGGGGCGAGGCGCTTTTTATAGGCGTGGTGGGCGGGGTGGGTGCCGGTGATCAATGCCGGGCCAGCCGGCGCAGAAGGCCAGGTGGCGGCGTGTGAATCGGCGCCGGCGATTAATGCCGGGCCAGCCGAGCGGTCAAGGGCGCAGAAGGCCAGGCGGCGGCATGCGAATCGGCGCCGGCGATTAATGCCGAGCTGTCAAGGGCGCAGGAGGCCAGGCGTCGGCGTGCGCGGGCGGACCGCCGCCGCCGACGGGACGTCTCACTGCGCCGGCGCCGATTCACACGCCACCGCCCGACGCCCGCCTGCGCACGCCACCGCTTGACCGCCCGCGGGCGCTGACGCATTGCTGACGTCAACAGGCGGACGACAAAGAGGCGCTCAAATTTGCCGTCCGCTGGCGGACGGCAAAGGCCGCCGTTAGCCGCCTAACGGACTAACGCTGGCGGACGTCCAGTATTTTTGCCGTCCCTCCTCTTTGCCGTCCGCCGCTGTAGGCAAAGGACTCTTTGCCGTCCGCCATAAAAAGCAGACGGCAAAGGACCTGTTTACCGTAGCCTACTTTGCCGGAGCCTTTTGCCGTCCGCGGCTGACGGCAAAGGCCTTTGCCGTCCGCCGTTCGAGCCTTTGCCGTCCCCCGTGGCAGACGGCAAAATAGTTGTTTCCTGTAGTGAATGTCATTGCAGATGCTTTGAGCAGGAAGGCTTATTGCAACAGCTTAATTCTCAAGCCATTCCAACCGGATCTTTGTGAAGCTTTCCGCAAGCTGAATCTCCAAGTTGTTCCTCAAGGCTTTCTTGCCAACCTCATAGTCTCTCCTACTTTGGAAGATCAAATTCGGGAGGCACAACTTCGCGATGCCATGGTGAAGAAGGTGAAACATGGTATCGACAAGGGTCTTTCCAAATACAAGTGCTATCGCATTGATGACAGAGACACTTTATTCTTCGAGGACCGGATTGTGGTTCCTAAAGGTGATCTAAGGAAAGTCATAATGAACGAGGCGCACAATTCTCTTCTTCCCATTCATCCTGGAAGTATGAAGATGTACCATGACCTCAAGCAGTCGTATTGGTGGACTCGAATGAAGCGAGAAATCGCTCAATTCGTGAATGAATGTGATGTCTGTCGAAGAGTGAAAGCAGAACACCAACGACCAGCTGGTCTCCTCCAACCTCTTGCTATCCCAGAGTGGAAGTTTGATCATATCAAAATGGACTTCGTGACTAGATTTCCAAAGTCCAAGCGCGGAAATGATGCTATCTTCGTTGTCATCGACAAGCTTTCTAAAGTGGCTCATTTCCTTCCAATCAAAGAATCCATCACAGCAGCTCAGTTGGCAGAGCTATACACCTCTAGAATTGTCTCCTTGCACGGCATTCCATAATTGATTTCTTCAGATCGTGGAAGCATCTTAGCATCTAAGTTCTGGGACTCCTTCCAGAAGGCCATGGGTACCAACATTCGCTTCAGCACAGCTTTCCATCCTCAAACTAGTGGCCAAGTCGAGCGAGTAAATCAAATTCTTGAAGATATGCTCAGGTCTTGTCTCATTTCCTTTGGCATGAAATGGGAAGATTGTCTTCCATATGCCGAATTCTCCTACAACAACAGCTTCCAAGCGAGCTCGGGCAAGGCCCCATTCGAGATTCTATATGGCAGAAAGTGTCGTACTCCTCTCAATTGGTCAGAGACTGGTGAACGCAAACTTCTTGGCAATGACTTAATCACAGAGGATGAAGAAATGTGTAAAGTCATCCGTGAAAATCTCAAAGCCGCGCAATCGCGCCAGAAGAGTTACTATGATAGTAAGCACCGTGATCTGGCTTGCGAGATCGGAGACCATGTCTACCTCCGCGTCTCTCCAATGAAAGGCACTCGTCGCTTCGGTATCAAAGGGAAGCTTTCCCCTAGATACGTGGGTCCTTTGAAGATCATTGGCAAAAGAGGCGACCTCGCCTATCAGCTTGAGCTTCCTTCCAACTTCGCGAACGTGCACGATGTGTTCCACGTGTCACAGCTTCGCAAGTGCTTCAAGACGCCTGAGCGCACCATCAACTTCGAAGAGATTGACCTCCAAGAAGATCTGTCTTATCATGAGCACCCCGTTGCTATTCTTGAAGAAACTGAGCGCAAGACTCGCAACAAGTCAATCAAATTCCTGAAAGTGAAGTGGTCGCACCATTCCGACCGAGAAGCCACCTGGGAACGCGGGGACCACCTCCGTTCCGAATATCCGGAGTTCTTTCAGTCCTAGATCTCGGGACGAGATCCTCTCGTAGTGGTGGAGTGTTGTAACACCCCGGATGTAACTTTCCATTTTTGTAACTCCAACTCTTGCCATTTTCGGCTATGTGCTATGATATTCCCTTCGTGGTCGGGTTTTGTTTTCAGTTTTGCATTTTGTTCATGTCATGCATTTCATATCATGTCATCATGTGCATCTTATTTTGCATACGTGTTCGTCCCATGCATCCGAGCATTTTCCCCGTTGTCAGTTTTGCAATCCGGCACTCCCACCTCCTCCGGCGCACCCTTCTTGTTTCTTTTCGTGAGCGGGTGTTGAACGTTCTCGGAATGGACCGAGGCTTGCCAAGTGGCCTTGGTATACCACCGGTAGACCACCTGTCAAGTTTCGTGCCATTTGGAGGTCGTTTGGTACTCCAACGATTAACCGGATAACCGCAAAGTCCTTTTGTGTGTTGCAGCAAACCCCCTCCAAACAGCCCAAAACCCCTCTAAGTCACTTCCATGCTCTAGGTCGTTCGATCACGATCGTGTGGGCGAAAACCGCACTCCATTTGGAGTCACCTAGCTCCCTCTACCTATATATACACCTCCCCCTCCGAAATATTCGCGGTGCAAAAACCCTAGCAAATCTCCCTCCGCGCGCCGGACGTGTCTGCCCGAGCCGGACGAACTACGCCGCCGCCCCCGCCCACTCACGGCGTGCCACGTGGCGCCCGTACGCCGCGCCGCCGCCGAGCCCGCGAAGCCCGCGTTCGGCCCCCGCCGGGCCCGTGCCTCCTCGCCTCCATCGCCGCGCGCCGCCGCCCGCTCCCGCGGAGCCGCCGTCCCTGCCGCCCTTCACCGCCCTCGCCGGCCGTCGCGCCCGAGCCGGCGAGCTCCGCCGACGCCGCCGCCGTCCGCCGCCGCGGCCCGCTCCTCCTCGCCGCGTTCCCCGCCGCCGGCGCCTCCTCCCTGCACCTCCTCGCCGCCCTCCTCTTCCCCTCCGTCTCCGGCGACGAGCTCAGCCTGAGCCCGAGTCCGGCGAGCTCGGCCCGATCCAGATCCGTCGGAGGTTGACTTCTTCCCTTCCCCGATTTCTTCCAAGTCCCGTAATTTTTTACAATATATGCTCATGTTCATTGCATCATAACTCTATGCATATAGATCCATTTCGTGCGTGTAATATATCGAAATGTTCGTTACGAGATGCTCTTCATTTTGTTCCAATGCACCATATTCATTTGAGTCCATATTGATGCCCAAATCTCTGGTGCAAGAGTGCTATTTGCTGTTGTCTGCTTGGACTTATCAGAACTTGAGGATTTGTTATTTTTGTTGCATTTATTCTGTGCATCTTATGGGCTTGAGATCTACATGTGTTTTGATGTATGCAATGCCATATTTACAGAGGTGTATGCCATGTATTTTTGTGATCTCTGTGGTGACTAGCACGAGCATGCAAACTAGGCTTCGTAATGTTTCTGATTTCAGGGACTTATTCAGTAAGGATGTTTTGTAGATATTGTTGTAATTGGTTTATCCATGCCCTTGTTTGCAATTATGGAGTGCCATAGCATGACTCAATCTTGCTCTACTTTTGCTATAAAATATTTCTGGCAGATTGTTAACATGATATTCAACTTTGCCAAGGTTGTTGTAGTTGTTTCATACATGCTATGTATTTTCTCTTGCCATGTATAGCTTCATAAACATGCCATCTTGCTGTAGGTATGCTTGTTTTGTCATGTATTGCTTTGTGGTGAGTGAATCAAGCTCAACAAGATGCCTTCATAATGTCTGTTTCTGCCATGCTCTGTTTTCTGCTAAGTCTGAAACCTCTTAACGAAACTTGCTATGTTTACATGTTTGCCATCATATCTTCTGGTCCTTTTTGGCTTATGGTCAGTAAGGGACTTTTGGCATATGCATTTAGTAGGATACTACCATGCCTTGTTTTGCTATGTTAAGTTCCTGTAGCATGTGTTTAGCCTGCTCTGAACATTGCTACCTGATGCTGTTTCAGGCATGTCCAGTAATTTTCACCGTCTGTGAACCTGTTATCTTTTGCACTTTTGCCATGCTTGTTTGAACCTACTGTGTTGTGATCTAGCCGTAGATCAGTGTTCATATTTTATCAAGCATCTCCTGTAGATTACTGCCATATGCTTTGTTGCTATGTTTGGGTGCTGTAGCATTGTTACTTGTTGCATTTTAAGTGCTATCATGTTGTTAATCACAGAATCTGTCATTCTTGTTTTGCTTGCCATTTGCGAACCGTGCATCCGTTTTCGGTGATCTATATATCGATTTCGACCGAAATCATCTCATCTTTCCAGTGGCAAGCTTGGGTTGCCAAGTTACTGCCTTGTTCATCATTTTTCTTCCGGAGCACGCATATGCATCGCATATCATATCTTGCATATCATTCATGTTTTGCATCATGTTGCTTGTGCATTTCCCGTGTTTGATTGTGGTTCCGTTGCTTGTGTTCTTGTTGTGGGTAGAGCCGGGAGACGAGTTCGTGAACGAGGAACCTGTTGAGTACGTTTACGAGGATCAAGCTTTCGACAACTCTGAGAACCTTGCAGGCAAGATGACCATGCCCTCGAAATCACTTCTATCTTTACTTTGCTAGTTGTTCGCTCTATTGCCATGCAGCGCTACCTACCACTTGCTATATCATGCCTCCCATATTGCCATGTCAGCCCCTAACCATCCTTTCCTAGCAAACCGTTGTTGGGCTAAGTTACCGCTTTTGCTCAGCCCTTCTTATAGCGTTGCTAGTTGCAGATGAAGTTGAAGTTGGTTCCATGTTGGAACATGGATATGTTGGGATATCACAATATCTCTTATTTAATTAATGCATCTATATATTTGCTAAAGGGTGGAAGGCTCGGCCTTATGCCTGGTGTTTTGTTCCACTCTTGCCGCCCTAGTTTTCGTCATACCGGTATTATGTTCCTTGAGTTTGCGTTCCTTATGCGGTTGGGTGATTTATGGGACCCCCTTGACAGTTCGCCTTGAATAAAACTCCTCCAACAAGGCCCAACCTTGGTTTTACCATTTGCCACCTAAGCCTTTTCCCTTGGGTTTTCGCGAGCCCGAGGGTCATCTTTATTTAAACCCCCAGGCCAGTGTTCCTCTGAGTGCTGGTCCAAACTAGAGCACCGTGCGGGACCGTCCCTTGGCAACTTGGGTTACGTTGGTACCTGTACACTTCGCTTATGCGGTGTGCCCTGAGAACGAGATATGTGCAGCTCCTATCGGGATTTATCGGCACAGCGGGTGGTCTTGCTGGTCTTGTTTTACCATTGTCGAAATGTCTTGTAAACCGGGATTCCGAGACTGATCGGGTCTTTCCGGGAGAAGGTTTATCCTTCGTTGACCGTGAGAGCTTATGATGGGCTAAGTTGGGACACCCCTGCAGGGTATTATCTTTCAAAAGCCGTGCCCGCGGTTATGAGGCAGATGGGAATTTGTTAATGTCCGGTTGTAGAGAACTTGTCACTTGACTTAATTAAAATACATCAACTGTGCGTGTAGCCGTGATGGTCTCTTCTCGGCGGAGTCCGGGAAGTGAACACGGTTTGAGTTATGCATGAACGTAAGTAGTTATAGGATCACTTCTTGATCATTTCTAGCTTCGCGACCGTTGCGTTGCTTCTCTTCTCGCTCTCATTTGCGTATGTTAGCCACCATATATGCTTACTGTCTGCTGCAGCTCCACCTCTTTACACCATCCTTTCCTATAAGCTTAAATAGTCTTGATCTCGCGGGTGTGAGATTGCTGAGTCCTCGTGACTCACAGATTCTACCAAAACAGTTGCAGGTGCCGACGATGCCAGTGCAGATGACGCAACCGAGCTCAAGTGGGAGTTCGATGAGGAACGTCGTCGTTACTATGTTTCTTTTCCTGATGATCAGTAGTGGAGCCCAGTTGGGACGATCGGGGATCTCGCATTTGGGGTTATCTTATTTTCATTTGGATTTTGACCGTAGTCGGTCTATGTGTGGATTTTGGATGATGTATGACTTATATTTATGTATTGTGTGAAGTGGGGATTGTAAGCCAACTCTCGTTATCCCATTCTTGTTCATTACATGGGATTGTGTGAAGATGACCCTTCTTGCGACAAAACCACAATGCGGTTATGCCTCTAAGTCGTGCCTCGACACGTGGGAGATATAGCCGCATCGTGGGCGTTACAGCGACGGCGTTTGGGGCCACGTCGGGAATGGGCTAGGGTGCACGAGAGGGCGAGAGGAAGGGCTCGTCGGGCTCCTGGGAACACCAGGAGCACGACGGAGGGCTCGGACGGGGGCCATGGCAGCGGTGGCCACGGCGGTGACGCAGCAGGGCAGCGGAAGGGTGAGGACGACGGGGGAGCGAGCTATGGGATGCGGTGAGCTAGGAGGGGAGGAGGAGGAGGTGGAGCTCACTGTGAGAGCGTAGGGTCTTGGCAGCGGGCACGGGAAGGACCGGTGGAGCAGGTCGACAGCGAGGTCGCGCGGTGGCCGTAGATGAGGAAGAGGAAGAATGCGACGGCGGTGGCGCTCCCGGTCCCGATCCAGTGTCGAGGAAGAAGAGGCGGACCACGATGGAGCTCCCGGACTTGTCGGAGCGGCAAACGATGGTCGGTGGCCGCGGGAACGACGGCGGCAAGTCGGCGACCGCGCTCGGGCGGTGGGGAAGGAGGCGGCAGCGTGGATCTCGGGGGAGAGGGAGAGGCGCAGAGGCCGAGAGGGTGAGCGGGGGCGAGTGGGAGAGGGGCCCGAGGAGGCGGGGGCGCTGGCGTCCTTATCCTCGACGCCGGCGAGGGGGGTCCGGCGGGGACACGCCTGTTGCGACCCCGGTCGGGGGAATAGGGGGGAAGGCGACCCGGGGAGGGGCTGAGCCGGCGGTTGGCTAGCTGGGCCAGGTGGGCCGGTCTGGCCTGCGAGCAAGGGCCGCCTGGTCTAGTGAGGGAGGGGGATCCTTTTCTTTTCTTTATTTTTCTTTTTTGTTTTATTTCACTTTAAAATACTTAGGCACTTTCCAAAAAATGTTTTCTCCACAATAATTACCAGTGCAATATTTGGCACCCACCGAACATTTTTGTTTTGACTTTTGAAAACTTTGGGTGTTTGTCACTAATTCATTTTTTTGAATTTGAAATGTTTTGAACTAACAGTTGATTAGCAACAGTAACAGAGATGACATGGCATCATCAGGAGAGTTTTACTGTAGCCTAATTATCCGGGCATTACAAATCTCCTCCACTACAAGAAATCTCGTCCCGAGATTTAGGAGGTAGAAGGAAACAGTGCGGGGTATTCATCACGCAGGCGATCCTCGCGTTCCCAAGTGGCTTCATCTTCAGAATGGTGCGACCACTGGACTTTGAGGAACTTGATCGCCTTCTGACGTGTGCGGCGTTCAGCTTCGTCGAGAATGCGGACCGGATGCTCTTTATAGGAGAGGTCCTGCTGCAATTCGAGCACTTCATGATCCATTGCTCGGATTGGGTCCTTGAAGCAATGGCGGAGCTGTGACACATGGAACACATCGTGAACCTGAGAAAGGTTCGGCGGAAGCTCCAGTTGGTATGCCACTTTTCCACGCCTTTCAAGAATAGTGAATGGGCCAATATAGCGAGGAGCTAGTTTGCCCTTGATCCCGAAGCGGTGAGCACCCTTCATTGGTGTGACTCGAAGATAAGCCTTTTCGCCAGGTTGATAGACCATGTCTTTATGATGACGGTCATACTGACTCTTCTGACGTGACTGAGCAGTCTTGAGATTCTCACGAATAATGCGGACTTGTTCTTCGGCATGTTGGATAATATCCGGACCAAAGAGTGGACGTTCGCCAGTTTCTGACCAGTTCAGAGGGGTTCGTCACTTTCGTCCATATAACACTTCGAAGGGGGCCATCTTCAGAATAGCTTGATAGCTATTATTATAAGAGAACTCAGCATACAGGAGAGATTCCTCCCATTTCTTGCCGAAGGAAATAACACAAGCTCGAAGCATGTCTTCGAGAACTTGGTTGACGCGTTCAACTTGCCCTTGCGACTGAGGATGAAAGGCAGTGCTGAAAGACAGATGAGTTCCCATAGCTTCTTGGAAACTTGCCCAGAATCTTGAAGTGAATAAGCTGCCACGGTCTGAGCTGATAACCAATGGAATACCGTGGAGTGAAACAATCCTGGACATATAGAGCGTTGCCAGATGACTAGCAGTGATCGTTTCTTTGACCGCCAGAAAATGTGCAACTTTAGAAAGCCGGTCAATGACGACAAGAATAGCATCATTACCTTTCTGTGATTTGGGAAATCCAGTGACGAAGTCCATCTCAACATGGTCCCATTTCCATTCAGGAATAGAGATAGGTTGCAGAGTTCCAGCAGGTCTTTGATGTTCTGCTTTGATACGACGGCAAACGTCACACTCAGCAACATAACGAGCAATGTCTTGCTTCATATTAGACCACCAGAATCTCTGACGTATGTCTTGGTACATCTTTGTACTACCAGGATGGATACATAGAGGCGTATCATGAGGTCCATCCATCCATCTCTGCTGACGGAGGTTCGGGTCTGGCTGAGTAAACAAATACTTCAGACTTTGGTGGTCAGTGAAGATCTTGCAACGATTACCGAGAAGGTAATGTCACCACTGCTTCAGCGCATGAATGACAGCATCAAGTTCGAGGTCGTGAACTGGGTAGTTCTCTTCGTGAGGGCGCAATTGCCGAGAGGCATAAGCAATCACTTTGCGGTCTTGCATAAGGACACAGCCTAATCCTTGACGGGAAGCGTCGCAGTAAATGACGAAGTCCTTCTTAGTATCAGGTGGAGCTAGAACTGGGGCAGAAGTCAACTTGTCTTTGAGTGCCTGGAAACTTTCCTGACATTTGTCTGTCCATTGGAACTTGACGCCCTTATGCAACAGGCTAGTCAGAGGCCTGGCGATCTTGGAGAAGTTCTCAACGAATCGACGGCAATAGCTGGCGAGACCGAGAAAACTTCTGACTTGCTTAACGTTCTTGGGAGGAGTCCAATCAAGGATAGCCTGGACTCGTTCAGGGTTGACGGCAATACCATCCTTAGAGATGACATGCCCAACATAGGTTACTTCGGGTAGCCAGAATTCACATTTGGAGAACTTGGCATATAGTTGATGCTCTCGTAGCTTTTCCAGCACAAGACGAAGATGTTCAGCATGTTCTTCTTCGTTCTTGGAAAATACCAGGATATCATCCATATAAACCACGACGAACTTGTCGAGGTAATCCATGAATATATAGTTCATCAGACGAGAGAAGGTGGCTGGAGCATTGGTCAAACCGAAAGACATGACGGTGTACTCGTATGAACCATATCGAGTCACGAAGGCGGTCTTTGGGATATCCTCTTCGCGAACACGGATCTGGTGGTAACCCAACCTCAAGTCGAGTGTAGAGAACACTGATGAACCCGCCAGTTGATCATATAGATCATTGATCCGAGGAAGAGGGTATTTATTCTGAATGGTAGCTTGGTTTATAGGACGGTAGTCTTGAACTAATCGGTTTGTCCCATCCTTCTTCTTGACAAAGAGAGAAGGTGCTCCCCAAGGAGAGCAACTTCGGCGAATGAATCCTTTGCGAAGAGATTTGTCGATTTCCTCCTTAAGCTCAAGGAGTTCATGCGGCGGCATCTTGTAGGGTCGTTTGGCTATAGGAGTGGTGGCTGGTTTTAAGTCGATGATGAATTCAACAGCTCTAGTAGGGGGAATCCCTGGAAGTTCTTCAGGAAAGACGTCGAGGAATTCACGCACGACGGGAATGTTTTCAATGCCCTCGAGTGGTGCAGCGTTCAATGCATTCAATGCATAGAGCCTTGCCTCGGCATTTTGCACCAGAAGAGCTTGGTAAGTAACTATTTCGTCTGAAGGGTGTAGCAGATGGACGGTCTTAGTGGCGCAAACGATTGAAGCAGTATACGCTTTTAACCAATTCATTCCCAGAATGAGATCAATGCTACAGGACTTCAGTACGATGGGAGAGACAAGAAATTCCAGTCCTTCAATTTCAACAGGAACGTCGTGACTAACCATAGAGGTTTGACATTGGCCCGCAGGGGTGTGTACCACTAGCGGAGTTTTCATCTCTTCATATTTAATGCCATGCAGGAATGCAAATTCTGATGATATGAATGAATGGGATGCTCCTGTATGAAATAAAATGGATGCTGGTACTGAATTTACGAGGAGTGTACCCATCACAGTAGCAGGCTGGTCTTGAGCTTCATTGAGATCAACGTGGTTGGCATGAACACGACCATAAGACTTGGCCTTGTTGCTGCGGGGCTGGTTGCTTCCATGGCCAGTTGCTGGAAGGGCCAGTTGATTCTGGTTCTGGTTGCATTCTCTAGCACGGTGTCCTGGTTGACCACACCTGAAGCACAAACCATTATTGGGAGTGGGAACAGGAGCTTGGGGTGGTGGAGCTGGAAGTCTTGACTGCCTAGATGGTGGTGGAGGCAGACGAGGTGCAGCATAGATCTGCCTTGGGGAAGATGCATTTGGACGGTACATGCTGTTCGGGATCCATATCTTACGCTTCTGTGAGGGCGGGCCCGAAGATGAGCCCGTGTCACGGTTGCATCTGTGAGAGCTCTGGTATTGCTGCAGACCAGTTTCGACATTGATGGCCTTGTTCACCAAGGTGGCGAAATCAGCAAAGTCATGCACTAGAAGTGCAAGCTTGATGTCAGCTTGAAGGCCGTCACGGAACTTCTCCTGTCTACGGGCATCAGTTGCAATGTCCTCTTCAGCATAGCGGGACAAGTCCAGAAACTCCCGCTGATAAGCTTCAACAGTTTTGTTGCCTTGGGTGAGGTTGCGGAACTCACGCTTCTTCCGGTCCATGACCCCCTGAGGAATGAAGCGGGCACGGAAAGCAGCTTGGAAGTCAGCCCAGGTGATGATTGTTCCAGCTGGCAGAGTACGCCTGTGGCTGTCCCACCAATGAGCTGCGGGTCCCTTCAGGAAGAAGGAAGCAAAGGTGACATAGCTGGCAGAGGCTACATCGGCAGACTCCATCTCATAGGTGATGTCACGGAGCCAGTCATCAGCATCCAGAGGCTGAGTTGAGCTGCGGTACACAGTTGGGTTGAGGCGCATGAAATCCTGCAGAGTTACTGGGGTTGGCTGCTGGTCCATATTGGGGCGAGGAAACTGAGCCTTCATATTTTCCATGAATTGGCGGTTCAGTTCGAACTGTTGGATCATACCAGCCATGTACTCAGGTGGTGGTGGGGCATTGCCACCACTACCACGACCACCTGGTCTAACCATCCTGCTAATATATAACAGGGGTAGTTCAGCATTGAGAAATTTGCAAAGACAAGAATCATTCATGATGAACCATGCATAATGAAAGGAGCACGATAGCTACTACATAGTAGTCGGCATAACTTACAAAAGGGGTCATGCATAGAGTTCAGTACACAGAGTTCAGTACATAGACTAAAACAACATAGGCGGCACACAGGCTCGCGGTGAATGCATCTAACACTAACAAGCAAGCCTAGATCAGTCCCAAGAGGTACTGTGGAGGTAGGTGTAGCCTGAAAGCTGGTAGTGTCGCATCGGGAACTCCACGTCAGCAACCTGGGGTCCGTGAATACTCTGGTGCAGAACCTGACGCTCAGGTGGCAGAAGAGGTCCAAGTGCGGGAGAGTGGCCTCCCACATCTGGCCAGCCGACACCCTGGGGCATCACAGTCCTGGCTGGGTAGATCGCAGAACGGGGCAGCTCCCTAGATCGGACAAAGGGGTGCAACAGCGTCAGAGCACGGTAAAGGTGCTGACGGGTGGTGTACAACTCGTGGCGAAGAGCTCGGTTAGCTCGATCCAGCCCATCAGCATGCAGAACCAGGTTCTGATGGTAGAAGGGCTCTCGGGTGACAGTGGAGTAGGCAGCAGTATAGTATCCCTCCGCACCAACATCAGATGCGATAGCAATGTGCCTGAAAGGGGAGGTGTCCAACTCCCGATACTCTCCACGAAGACGTGTCAGAGCAGCATAAGCAGCATCGTGGACAGCCATATCGATGGTCACTCCAACACCATGAGCGGTGTGCAGCACAGTAGTGGAGTCATACTCCCGCGAGTAGAGGTGGACGATGGCACGGTACTGCTCCTGGTTAAAGTCCTGGTACTCCTCGTAGATGGTGTACTCAGGGTGCCAGCGATAACCCAGATAGGTCATCATCTCAGCTAGCACAGCAGGTGATCCCGAGGCACCAATGGCCGTCGTGTGGCGCACGACCTGCCTCGTGGGTTCCATCTGAAATCAAAGATGTTTCAAAGGAGTCAAATGACAGTGTGTGAATTGTTCAAAATACTATTCTAAGAAATAACTATGGCTTATCCAACTTTGGGGTGAATTGGGTCACGGGATCCTAGTGTTAGAGTTAGTAAATTCGTTTAACCCGAGTAGAAGAGAGTTCAGAGTCCCAGAGTAAAGGTCGAGGAGTAAAATATCCTAGTACCACCCAATGGCGACGTGGGCCCGTAAGACACACAGCCATGTTAGTAAAAGTTTTGTAATGTCTAGACTCGACTTCGGCCAAGGAGTGTGGAAAGGGGGATTCCTACAGGCAGTCGGCTCTGATACCAACTTGTGACGCCCCCGATTTGACCGTACACTAATCATGCACGCAAATGTGTATGATCAAGATCAGGGACTCACGGGAAGATATCACAACACAAATCTACAACATAAATAAGTCATACAAGCATCATAATACAAGCCAGGGGCCTCGAGGGCTCGAATACAAGTGCTCGATCATAGACGAGTCAGCGGAACCAACAATATCTGAGTACAGACATAAGTTAAACAAGTTTGCCTTAAGATGGCTAGCACAAACTGGGATACAGATCGAAAGAGGCGCAGGCCTCCTGCCTGGGATCCTCCTAACTACTCCTGGTCGTCGTCAGCGGGCTGCACGTAGTAGTAGGCACCTCCAGTGTAGTAGGAGTCATCGTCGACGGTGGCGTCTGGCTCCTGGGCTCCAGCATCTGGTTGCGACAACCAGGTAGAAAGGAAAGGGGGGAAAGGGGAAGGAAAGCAACCGTGAGTACTCATCCAAAGTACTCGCAAGCAAGGAGCTACACTACATATGCATGGGTATATGTGTAAAGGGCCATCTCAGTGGACTGAACTGCAGAATGCCAGAATAAGAGGGGGATAGCTAATCCTGTCGAAGACTACGCTTCTGGCAGCCTCCATCTTGCAGCATGTAGAAGAGAGTAGATTGAAGTCCTCCAAGTAGCATCGCATAGCATAATCCTACCCGGCGATCCCCTCCTCCTTGCCCTGTTAGAGAGCGATCACCGGGTTGTATCTGGCACTTGGAAGGGTGTGTTTTATTAAGTATCCAGTTCTAGTTGTCATAAGGTCAAGGTACAACTCCGGGTCGTCCTTTTACCGAGGGACACGGCTATTCGAATAGATAAACTTCCCTGCAGGGATGCACCACATAACCCAACACGCTCGATCCCATTTGGCCGGACACACTTTTCTGGGTCATGCCCGGCCGCGGAAGATCAACACGTCGCAGCCCCACCTAGGCACAACAGAGAGGTCAGCACGCCGGTCTAAATCCTATGGCGCAGGGGTCTGGGCCCATCGCCCATTGCACACCTGCACGTTGCGAACGCGTTCAAAAGCAGACCTAGCCTAGTAGGCGTTCCAGTCCAATCTGGCGCGCGCCACTCAGTCGCTGACGTCACGAAGGCTTCGGCTGATACCACGACGTCGAGTGCCCATAACTATTCCCGCATAGTTGGTTAGTGTGTATAGACCAAATGGCCAGACTCGGATCAAATACCAAGATCTCGTTAAGCGTGTTAAGTATCCGCGAACGCCGACCAGGGCCAGGCCCACCTCTCATCTAGGCGGTCTCAACCTGCCCTGTCGCTCCGCCACAAAGATCCACTCGCGGATAGTCCTACGAGCCGACCCGACTTTAGGCACCACAGGTATCATGTATAGAGTATATAAGTATATACCCGTGATCACCGCCCAAGTGATCACGACCCGATAGTATAGCACCGCAGACGGACAAGAATGTAGGGCCACTGATGGAAAACTAGCATCCTATACTAAGCATGTAGGATTGCAGGTAAAGGTAACAACAGTAGTAGCAAGGACAGGCTATGCATCAGGATAGGATTAACGGAAAGCAGTAACATGCTACACTACTCTAATGCAAGCAGTATAGAGAAGAATAGGCGATATCTGGTGATCAAGGGGGGGCTTGCATGATTGCTCTGGCAAGAAGGAGGGGTCATCAACAGCGTAGTCGGTCGGGGCACCAGCAGCGGCGTCGGTCTCGTAGTCTACCGGAAAGAATAGGGGGAAGAAACAATGAATACAATGCAAACAGATGCATGACGATGCATGACATGACAAAGCGTGATGCTAGGTGTGCCCTAACGCGGTAGTAGGTGATACCGGCGAAGGGGGGGGACATCCGGGAAAGTATTCCCGATGTTTCGCGTTTTCGGACAGATGGACCGGAGGTGAAATGTTGCAGGTTCACTATGCTAGGGACGTGTGGTGAACGAATGGGCTGCATATTCGGATTCGTCTCGTCGTTCTGAGCAACTTTCATGTAGAAAGTATTTTCATCCGAGTTACGGATTATTTTATATGATTTTTCAAAGATTAAACCATTTTCTGGAATTATTTTTATTAACAGAAATCTATTAATGCGTCAGCAATGCATCAGCATGACGTTAGCAGTCAGCTGACCCGTTTGACTAGTCAAACTGACCAATGGGTCCCACCTGTCATAGAAAGTGCCCTTAACAGAGTTTAATTTCAATTAATCTAACAAATTAGATAACATGGGCCCACTGTCAGTGAGTAATCAATTTAAATTTAATTAAATTAAGTAATTTAATTAGTGTTAGGGGCGGGGCCCACCAGTCAGTGGCACTAGGCTGCCTGGTCAGCAGTTGACTGGGTCAACCCAGTCAACTGGGACCCACGGGGCCCATTGGCAGTGGCTGTGGGGTGGCCCCAGGCCAGCCACGTCGGCGGCCGGCGGCGGAGTTGGCTCCGGTGAGCCAAAACGCGGCGGAGGCGCTCGGGACCTCGCCGGAGTCGTGCTAGGGGCGGCCGTTTCGCGTGCGGTTGGCACCGTTCGAACACGCGCACGGCGCCGTGTCGGGTGGTGGTGGTGGCTCGCCCGGGGACGGCCGGAATACCCATCGGCGGCGAGCATGGGCAGCGACGGCGTTCGGGGCCACGTCGGGAATGGGCTAGGGGGCATGAGAGGGCGAGAGGAAGGGCTCGCCGGGCTCCTGGGAACACCAGGAACACGACGGAGGGCTCGGACGGGGGCCATGGCAGCGGTGGCCACGGCGGTGATGCAGCAGGGCGGCGGAAGGGTGAGCGCGACGGGGGAGCGAGCTACGGGATGCGGTGAGCTAGGAGGGGAGGAGGAGGAGGTGGAGCTCACTGTGAGAGCGTAGGGTCTTGGCAGCGGGCGCGGGGAGGACCGGTGGAGCAGGTCGACGGCGAGGTCGCGCGGTGGCCGTAGATGAGGAAGAGGAAGAATGCGACGGCGGTGGCGCTCCCGGTCCCGATCCAGTGTCGAGGAAGAAGAGGCGGACCACGACGGAGCTCCCGGACTTGTCGGAGCGGCGAACGATGGTCGGTGGCCGCGGGAACGACGGCGGCACGTCGGCGACCGCGCTCGGGCGGTGGGGAAGGAGGGGGCGGCGTGGATCTGGGGGGAGAGGGAGAGGCGCAGAGGCCGAGAGGGTGAGCGGGGGCGAGTGGGAGAGGGGCCCGAGAAGGCGGGGGCGCTGGCGTCCTTATCCTCGACGCCGGCGAGGGGGGTCCGGCGGGGACGCGCCTGTTGCGACCCTAGTCGGGGGAACAGGGGGAAGGCGACCCGGGGAGGGGCTGGGCCGGCGGTTGCCCAGCTGGGCCAGGTGGGCCGGTCTAGCCTGCGAGCAAGGCCCGCCTGGTCCAGTGAGGGAGGGGGATCTTTTTCTTTTCTTTTCTTTATTTTTCTTTTCTGTTTGATTTCACTTTAAAATACTTAGGCACTTTCTAAAAAAATGTTTTCTCCAGAATAATTACGAGTGCAATATTTGGCATCCACCGAACATTTTTGTTTTGACTTTTGAATACTTTGGGTGTTTGTCACTAATTCATTTTTTTGAATTTGAAATGTTTTGAACTAACAGTTGATTAGCAACAGTAATAGAGATGACATGGCATCATCAGGAGAGTTTTACTGTAGCCTAATTATCCGGGCGTTACAACAGTTCCTGCAGCCACGCTGCAGCACGCCGGTTGCCGGAGCCATCACCACCGTAGCCACGGCCGCCAAGCCTCACCACCAGGGAGCAGCTCCGTCGCGCCCCGACCCACAGGCCCACCCAAGCCCAGATGGGACCCGAAAGGGCCCAGATCTGGGGCGAGCGGGCACCGCCGGCCAGCCGCCCACCGCGCCGCCCCGCAGCCTACGGCCACGCCGCCGCATCGAGAGCACCCGAGGCCCGCAGAGCTCCGCCGCTGGGCCCCACCGCCGCCAGCCGAGCAGCACCGCCGCCGGGCAGGAGGGAGCCCCGACTCCCCCTTCAGGCGCGCGGGGAAGGAACATCCGCCGTCGCCGGCGCCACCCGGGCACGCCGGAGGCCGCTGCCGGCGGCGACGAAGGGTAGAAGGAGAGGAGGGGGTCGAGACGGGGAGGAGGCCAGGGGCGCTCCGCCGCCTCGGGGGGCGACGGGAGCGCAGGGGGAGGGGGAGGAGGAGGGGGAGAGGGAGGTAGGCTGGGGAATGCGCGCTCCGGTGGCCGGCGCCGGCGGAAGGAGCGAGGGAGGCCGCCGGCGGCAGGGAGGAACCCTAGCGCGGGGAGCTCGGGGACCAGCAATAGCCTTTCAAGTTTCAACCAGACGTCCTGGTTGAGGGGTGCGCCGGACCGGTGGGTGCCCCATACCCGGCAGACGTCCTGATTGGGACCTCAGGTCTAAGATGTTAGGTTTGGCTGCGAGGTCTGTTTGGTATTAGGCCCAGATTATCAGCATCCTTATATCAACTGGATAGGAGTAGCGACAGATGTTGCCTAGACGGTGGTTTTAGTCTTACTGTTCTATGACTTTGTAAGGTCTTGTGTAAATAATTAATAAAGTGGCTGTATGCATCATCCAGATGTAGAGGCCGGGGGTCCTCCTTCTTTTCTTAAAAATATTTCTATCCCACTCCCGACCGAATCCCAGATCCTTCTCTTCAGACACAAGGGTCAAGTATACCAGGATCCACCGGTCAAGGCAGCCGTCGGCATTGTCGAGGTAACAACTAACCCGCCACCTTCTCTTGTTACCCATTTTATTTTGTGTAGCTAGTTCTGTGTTTCCATTTTTTTATGTTTCACAGCTCCGTGCGATGTTTGATTGTTCTTTATTTCACAGGGTAACCAGATTACAGACTTGATGTCGGCCGGCTGGACGAATGAGGGGCACGTGATGTATGTAAGGTCCCTGGAAGCTTCTTCCGTCTGTGATCAACTCTACAAACACTTGGCTTCATCGATCAATGCAATGGAGCCGGGGCCTTCAAGCCCTTCTGCTCTGAAAAATGATGAACTCTGCAACCACGATCTTGTTGCCAACCAGAAAGATTCAGGTGGTACCGGTGGGTTCAAGGTTCTCCAAGGTGGAGTGTGGACGAAACACAAATTTGAGAGCAGGACCAATGCTTCTGCTCAAGTCCTACCCAAATGACGCCTGCCTGAAAGCCCCTGGATTCAACATTTTATACCGCATGGCTACAGCAACAGTGCAGGAGGTGATGGGGCTGAAACTTCGGTAGTTGACCGAGAATCGGGTATCCGTGGTTTTGGTTACCGCTCGAAATTTCGAGGTTTACCATGCACTGGTAGAAAAAAGCCCTTTAGTTCCGGTTCGCAACAGCCTTTAGTCCCGGCTGTGCAACCGGGACTAAATATGCGCGACTAAAGACCCCCCCTAGTCGCGCCTCTTACGGACCGCGACTAAAGGCTTTAGTCCCGGTTCTTGTGGCTGACCGGGACTAAAGGCCCGTCCACATGGGCGCCAGTGGTCCGTCAGGGCGGAGGACCTTTAGTCCCGGTTCTCGTGGCCAACCGGGACTAAAGGCCTCCTCCGCAGGTTTAGGGTTTTAGCCCCCCTAAACCTGGTTTCTTTTTAGTTTGGAGTGTTTTATTTCTTTTATATTTTATTTTGTGTTTTATTTTAATTTTGATGAAGTTTCAGTACACATATTCTACGCTACTATATACATGCATATGAAATTTCAAACAAGAAGAATTCAAGAGGAATATATAATATATATTCAATCTCGGGTGACCATATACAACTACGAACAAGTTTCCATACACAATTAGGATGGATGACCATATACAACTTCGAACAAGTTTCAATCTCGGGTATGCATATAAATTTTTTCGTCCTCGGTATAGTGTTCTCCTTTAGGATTGATGACTTCCCTCATGAAAAATCCTGCTAATTCTTCTTGAATTGGTCGGAAGCGAGCTTCTGGACTAAGCCTCCTCCGCAAGTTATCCGTCTCGTTCCGCACGCTATCCGATGCCTTCCGCTCAGAGGTGTGTCTCCGGATGTTCTCACAAACATAGTATCCACATAGATTGGTCCCCGGTGGCTGCTTATCCACATTAACTAACCTTCTGAATCTAGCTCATGTTTGAATTCACCGACAATTTCTTCTGAGAACCGTCTCCAAACCCTACAGGGCAAAGAAAATTAAATGAACAAGGGAGTTATTAGTTACTTGATATTAGAAAATGAACGAAAGAGACCGATCGATATAGAGCTCAAATGATTGAAAATAATTACTTTTGCAGCATTTTTCTCATGTCGGCCCAACGCTTTGGATCCGAATCCATAGAGTCCATGATTAGAACTTTGGAGGTGTGAAGTTCAATATTTAGCAGAATCCAGTGAAACCTGCGGACACGTTACATGCACAGTCATGCATAAGTCATCGATTAGACATACCATGCATGGAGTAAACAAAAGAGAATGGGCACAAGAGAGAAACACTCACCCAAAATGGTAAGGAAATAGAATATGACTTTTGAGTTGATGCTTTTTAAGAAACTTGTACAAGTCTTTCTCCACGTCTTCGGGGTGATGTGTAACACATGTCCATTAACGATATGTGGGTCAATGAACCCAACATCATGGATGTTTCTTATTTTGCATTCCCAAATCTTCAATCTGCATAATAGCGTACGCAACAATATAGTTAGGACAATATATATATATATATATATATATATATATATATATATATATAGTGCAGGCAATGAAGAACGAGATGAGGTAGAAATAAATCACTTACAGAACGTAGCAACTCAGCATAGATTTGTCGAGGTCGCGCAGATTGAACAGCTGGAACAATTCACTCATATGAACTTGTACAGAGTACCGTTGGTGTGATGCTCATCTGTAACATCCGCATAAACATATTCTTTGTCGGCCCATGTTATGAATTGCTTGTACCAACGTAGCAGATTTCGCATTTGTGGTGGTAGACTCTTTTCCCGCGCAGGCTCGACGAGAGGCCCATTCCGCACATATTGTAATGCTATCTCACATACTGGCGCATCCTCAAGGCCTAAGAAGGCACGAAGAGTCAAACCCATCTCGGACGCTTGTTTCATGGCACTCGCTACAGTCAATCCAAGTGCTGCCGCAGCTGCTATGATCTCGGGGTCCTCTTCCGGACCGGCTTTCACTATGAGCGGGGGGATCGATTGTTTCTTCTGCATCCCGAGCTGGTCAACTTGTTTCCCACTTTTTTTACTTTTTTCTTTCTCCTCCTTCAATATTTTTGCTTGCCTACGAAGTTCATGTCCATAGTCGCCAGGCATATTCAGCTCGGCTTGGGACGGTGTCGTCAAAAAATCCTTAGCCCACTTCTTTTGCTTCTCAGTGAATACTTGCTTGGGCTCAGGCTCTTTTATCGCCTTCATATCCGCCTTCCATTTCTCATAATCAGCAGACGCGGCCAATTTGGTTTCAGCTTCACTAAGTTCCCCAGGCCTTGGGAGGAGAGGCTTCAGTGATGGCTTCGGTACCCTTGTGGTCTTAGGTACATAAGGGTCCGGGTTAATAGTCCAGGAGCGGGTTTCCTTGTTGTCCGCCTGCTTCTGCTTCTTCGCCGGAGGTGGATTGGGGGGCGTCGTACCCGCCGGAGGAGGATTGGGGGGCGTCGTACCCGCCAGAGGTTGTGGATCGGGGGACGGCGTCGAATGGCGTGAAGGAGGTGTAGGTGAACCACCACGACCACCACCACCACCACCACCACCACCATCGGAGGGGGGTGGACTTGCTAGCCTTGGCGCCTCGCCTGGAAACACTATGTACTTCTTTTTCCATAGAATGATCTGGCGCTTGACATCTCCAAGTCTTCTCTCCCCTTCGGGTGTAGGTTTGTCAATCTCCAGGTCCTCAAACCCTTGGACTATGTCTTCCACCGTGACACGAGCATAGCCATATGCAATGGGGTTGTTGTGGTGGAGTGCTCCAGGTGTACAGGGTAAAGCACTGCCGCTAGCTACCTTCGTGGAAACGTTCCCCACGGGATAATGCAGATCACATTCTTTCATCTCCTTTACATCATCCACGGGGTAGTGAGGCTCCGGTGCACGAATCTCGATCATCGGTGCACTAGCACCAGGCGGGGCATCCGTGGAAGCCACGCTGCTTCTCCGCTGCTGGCTTCCGCGATCCGCTTCATGATCTTCATGCGGCCCTGCAGCCGATTTTTCTTTTACTAGTTCATGCACGGTCTGCTTCAACTCATGGAGTTCCGATGCAAACTTCGTCATAAGATCTGCATCCCGGTCCGTCTTTCTCTTACGGCTTCTATAACAGTACGGGTCATTGTCCTGGGAAAACCCTACTTTCCACGGAACCTTGCCTTTGCCTCGTACACGTCCTCCGTGTTCATCATTCCCGAGGGCTGTTGTCAGTGCGTCTTTCTCTCTGTTGAACTTGATCAAGCCCTCTTGAGCTTGGGTCATTGCGTCAATAAGGGCTTGGGTGGGAGCAAACTGTCTCTGCCGGTGAACACACACCCCTGTCTCCGGGTCTAGCGATCCCCCATGCCCGTACCACCAGCTTTTGGCCCTTGGGTCCCATCCCTCTGTACCTAGAGGGATTCCTCGCACCCTCAGGTCCTCCTCCATCTTCTGCCACCTAGGCTCCGAAAGGCGGTATCCTCCTGGCCCCATAATATGATGGAACTTTTTCTTACTCGCATTATCCTTATTTTTTTTTATATTTCCTTGAAATGCTCCGATTGCTTTTGCCTCACAAATTCTGGCCAATCATCTTTCAGTTTCATCGCCTGGGAGAACCCTACCACCAACGCCACCTTGTCCTGGGAAAACCCTACCACCACCGCCACCACCGCCACCACCACCACCATCGGAGGGGGGTGGACTTGCTAGCCTTGGCGCCTCGCCTGGAAACACTATGTACTTCTTTTTCCATAGAATGATCTGGCGCTTGACATATCCAAGTCTTCTCTCCCCTTCGGGTGTAGGTTTGTCAATCTCCAGGTCCTCAAACCCTTGGACTATGTCTTCCACCGTGACACGAGCATAGCCATATGCAATGGGGTTGTTGTGGTGGAGTGCTCCAGGTGTACAGGGTAAAGCACTGCCGCTAGCTACCTTCGTGGAAACGTTCCCCACGGGATAATGCAGATCACATTCTTTCATCTCCTTTACATCATCCACGGGGTAGTGAGGCTCCGGTGCACGAATCTCGATCATCGGTGCACTAGCACCAGGCGGGGCATCCGTGGAAGCCACGCTGCTTCTCCGCTGCTGGCTTCCGCGATCCGCTTCATGATCTTCATGCGGCCCTGCAGCCGATTTTTCTTTTACTAGTT
Organism: Aegilops tauschii subsp. strangulata; assembly: GCF_002575655.3. Lineage (NCBI taxonomy): Eukaryota > Viridiplantae > Streptophyta > Magnoliopsida > Poales > Poaceae > Aegilops > Aegilops tauschii. Next base: position 506,355,629 of record NC_053038.3, read on the forward strand.
CATGCACGGTCTGCTTCAACTCATGGAGTTCCGATGCAAACTTCGTCATAAGATCTGCATCCCGGTCCGTCTTTCTCTTACGGCTTCTGTAACAGTACGGGTCATTGTCCTGGGAAAACCCTACTTTCCACGAAACTTTGCCTTTGCCTCGTACACGTCCTCCGTGTTCATCATTCCCGAGGGCTGTTGTCAGTGCGTCTTTCTCTCTGTTGAACTTGATCAAGCCCTCTTGAGCTTGGGTCATTGCGTCAATAAGGGCTTGGGTGGGAGCAAACTGTCTCTGCCGGTGAACACACACCCCTGTCTCCGGGTCTAGCGATCCCCCATGCCCGTACCACCAGCTTTTGGCCCTTGGGTCCCATCCCTCTGTACCTAGAGGGATTCCTCGTACCCTCAGGTCCTCCTCCATCTTCTGCCACCTAGGCTCCGAAAGGCGGTATCCTCCTGGCCCCATAATATGATGGAACTTTTTCTTACTCGCATTATCCTTATTTTTTTTCGATATTTCCTTGAAATGCTCCGATTGCTTTTGCCTCACAAATTCTGGCCAATCATCTTTCAGTTTCTCATGTTGTCCCTTGAAATCCGGAGTCTTGCCCTTGTTGACATAGTCACGGGTTAAATTTTTCTTGAAGTTCCGGAATGCTTCGCCCATCTTCTGAAGAGCGAACTCTTTAACTAGCCTCCTCCTCTGACGTCCACCCGGAACCTCGTTACCGAATTCATCGACTTTGTTGTATTCCGGAGGTAGAATGAAATGTTCCATAAGCTTTCTCCAGCAATCCTTTTTCGTTCTCTTGTCGACAAAACTGAAACCAAGACGTGCCTTCTTTGGCTCCTTCCATTCCTGGACGGTGATCGGGACGTTGTCTCTAACAACGACTCCGCATTGGTTGATAAACTTTGAGGTGTGCTGTAGGGGCTTGCCGGTTTCACTGACAAACTCAATGGCATATGTTTCTCCTGTTTTCATCGCCTTGGATTTGCCACGCTTTGTCGTACTCGATCCGAAGGGCTAAAAAAAGAAAGAGAGTCGCGCACGTTAATACATATGTATTCACATTTCAGTAAGTTTGTATCACGAGAGGCTCAATGTATATATATACCTCGCCGGAGGTGGTTGCTACATGCAATTCGAGATCGTCATTTGTTGACGGTTGACCTCCGTCGACAATGTCCGTTCCTTCACCTTCTTGATCATCGACAATCTCTGTTCCACCGTCAAGGTTCAGAAAAGAAGAGACTACATCCTCTTCTTGCTCATATTCTGAGCCCGGCACATAAGGAATCTCGTTGTTGATGATGCCCATTAAATAACGTTCAGCTTCCGGATCCCTAAGCGGCTCGGCTCTATCGTCCGCCATATGTCACTCCTGCATGTAGTAAAAATTCTTTAAGTATAAAGGAATTAAAAAATAAGATTAAGGGGACATAGAGGAGGAGGAATTAAAAAATAAGATTATTGAGCACTGCCAAGTATTTTGTTTTGTTTTCTTTGTTTTTCTTTTTGGTTTTCATTTGGTTTCTTTCTTCTTCCTTTTTTCTTCTTTTTTTCTTCTTCTTCCTTTCTTCTTCCTCTTTCTTCTTTCTTTCTTCTACTTCCTTTTTCTTTCTTCTTTCTTTCTTCTTCTTCCTTTCTTCTTCTTTTTTTCTTCTTCCTTTTTTTCTTCTTCCTTTTGTCTTCTTCCTTTTTTTCTTCTTACTTTTTTTTTCTTCTTTCTTTTGGTTTTCATTTGGTTTTCTTTCTTCTTTCTTTTTTGTTTTCATTTGGTTTCTTTTGTTTTCTTTTCTTTTTTTTTCTTCTTCCTTTTTCTTTCTTCTTCCTTTTTTCTTCTTCCTTTTTCTTTCTTCTTTCTTTCTTCTTTCTTTTCTTCTTTTTTCATTTGGTTTCTTTCTTCTTTCTTTCTTCTTCTTCCTTTTTCTTTCTTCTTTCTTTCTTCTTCTTCCTTTCTTCTTCCTTTCTTCTTCTTTTTTTCTTCTTCCTTTTTCTTTCTTCTTTCTTTTGGTTTTCATTTTTTTCTTCTTCCTTTTTCTTTCTTCTTTTTTTCTTCTTCCTTTTTCTTCTTCCTTTTTTCTTCTTCCTTTTTTTTCTTCTTCCTTTTTTTTCTTCTTTCTTTTGGTTTTGTTTTGTTTTCATTTTTTTCTTCTTCCTTTTTCTTTCTTCTTTTTTTCTTCTTCCTTTTTCTTTCTTCTTTCTTTCTTCTTTCTTTTTTTCTTCTTCCTTTTTTTCTTCTTCCTTTTTTCTTCTTCCTTTTTTTTTCTTCTTTCTTTTAGTTTTGTTTTGTTTTCATTTTTTTCTTCTTCCTTTTTCTTTCTTCTTTCTTTCTTCTTTCTTTTTTTCTTCTTTCTTTTTTTCTTCTTCCTTTTTTCTTCTTCCTTTTTTTTCTTCTTTCTTTTGGTTTTGTTTTCTTTTCTTTTTTTCTTCTTCCTTTTTCTTTCTTCTTCCTTTTTTCTTCTTCCTTTTTCTTTCTTCTTTCTTTCTTCTTTCTTTTTGGTTTCTTTTGGCAGGGCAGCGGGCGACGGGCGGCGGGCAGGGGCAGCGGGCGGGCGGCGGCGGGCGGCAGGGCACGGACGGCGGCGGCGCTCACTGGGGACGAGGGCGGCGGCGCGCAGGGCGTCGGGCGGAGGGCGGCGGGCGGCGGGCAAGGGCAGGGGCTGCGGCGGGCAAGGGCAGGGGCACGCTGCGGCGGCGGCGGAGCGCTAAGGGCAGGGCACGGGCGGCGGCGTCGCTCACTAGGGACGGGGGCGGCGGCGCGCAGGGCGTCGGCGTCGGCGTCGAGGCAGGGCTTCGGCGTCGGCGTCGGCATTGGGGCAGGGCTTCGGCGTCGATCGGCGTCGGGGCAGGGCTTCGGCGTCGAGAGAGGAGAATGGGAAGTGGCGGAAACTGCTAAGTGCAGTATATATACACATACCTTTAGTCCCGGTTGGGGAGGCGGACCGCGACTAAAGGTACCCTTTAGTCGCGGTTGGCCCTTTAGTCGCGGTCCGCCTCCCCAACCGGGACTAAAGGGTTTTGGCGCCGCTTTCGTTCCCGCGCAGAAAGAGCCTTTAGTCGCGGTTGGGGACAACAACCGCGACTAAAGGGTACCCTTTAGTCCCGGTCCGCCTCCCCAACCGGGACTAAAGGCATTGTGCTGCTACGCCCGCGTCGAAAGTTTAGTCCCACCTCGCTAGTTGAGAGGGGCGCGCAGTGGTTTATAAGCCCCACTGCCGCTCCCCTCTTGAGCTCCTCTCCATTGCAGGCTTACGGGCCTAATTGTCACTGCTATGCCTGATGGGCCTACTAGGCCTTCTCCGGGCCTGAATCCTGGCCCGTCGATGGGTTTCTAGTCGTATTCAGGCCGTGGTCGCCCAGTAGGTGGCATATTTTTTATTTTTTGCCTGTTTTTTTTTCTTTTTTGCTTTATTTATTTTGTTTTGTTTCTACTTACAACAAAAAACTTATTTATTTTATTTTTTTGTTTCTAATTACTTATTTATTTTACTTTATGATAATTATTTTTGCTATTAAAGTTTCTAACAAAAAAGTTCTTTATGAAAATTCTTTTAGCTTTCAATGATTTTGAACAGAAAATACTTCGATAATTTTAGTTGAATCAATTTTATATAATTTTAGTTTCAAAAATACTAGAGGTTGCTTATAATGTTTTGAACAGAAAATACTTTCATAATTTTAGTTTCATAAATTTTATTTATGTTATTAAAATTTATTTTATTTTGTTTGTACTTATATATTTTATTAAAGTTTATATTATTATTTTTCTAATTCATTTTAAAATCTTAAAAATACAATTATATATCAAAAAAATCAGAAAATAAAACTAATTCATTTTAAAATCTTAAAAATACAAATAATATATCAAAAAATCAGAAAAATAAAACTAATTCATTTTAAAATCTTAAAAATACAATTATATATCAAAAAATCAGAAAAATAAAACTAATTCATTTTAAAATCCCTTGAAGGTTTGACAAAAGGTTTGATACATCATTCAGTTCATCGACCAAATACAAAGTTTGGTACAATAAATTATTACACATCAATTCTTCCCTTGTGTCCCTGCTTGCTTACGATTGTGCCGTATCCATGGAGCATCCTCATCATTTAACTTAATGCTTGGGTCAGTGTTCACTTTGAAGGGCGGAATTTCACCAAACATATTATAATCTTCTGACATGTCTGTCTTGTCCTCCACTCCCACGATGTTTCTTTTCCCTGAAAGAACAATGTGGCGCTTTGGATCATCGCATGATGTACTGATCGTTTTCTTATCTTTCCGTTTCCTCGGTTTGCTACTCATGTCCTTCAAATAAAAAACCTGAGCGACATCTTTGGCAAGGACGAATGGTTCGTCAAGGTAACCAAGATTGTTGAAATCCACCATTGTCATTCCGTATTGCTCGTCCACCTTTACCCCACCTCCTGTTAGCTTGAACCATTTGCACCGGAACAAAGGGACCTTAAAGGAGGGTCCATAGTCAAGTTCCCATATCTCCTCTATGTAACCATAATATGTGACCTTTCGCCCATTCTCGGTTGCTGCATCAAAGCGGACACCACTGTTTTGGTTGGTGCTCCTTTTATCTTGGGCGATGGTGTAAAATGTATTCCCATTTATCTCGTACCCTTCGAAAATCGTTATAGTCGAAGATGGTTTCTTGGCCAACATGTACAGCTGATCTCCAACATCATTGTCATTCATTAAATGTTTTCGCAACCAACTGCCGAAAGTCTCCATGTGGGCCTTTCTAATCCAGGATTCAGGCTTCCCCGGGTTGTCCGAGCGTAAAATATTCTTGTGTTGCTCGAAGTACGGAGCCACAAAGCTGGAATTTTGCAGAACTGTGTGGTGTGCTTCAGTCTTAGAATGACCGTCCATACATATCGTGGATTTCCTTCCGATCTTGCCTTTTCCACTTAGTCTCCCCTCGTGCCGCGATTCAGGAATACCAATCGGCTTAAGGTCAGGAACATAGTCAATACAGAACTCAATTACCTCCTCATTTCCATAGCCCTTGACGATGCTTCCTTCTGGCCTAGCATGGTTATGAACATATTTCTTTAATACTCCCATGAACCTCTCAAAGGGGAACATATTGTGTAGAAATACAGGACCGAGAATGGAAATCTCTTCGACTAGGTGGAGCAGGAGGTGCGTCATAATATCGAAGAAGGATGGTGGGAACACCAACTCGAAACTGACAAGGCATTGGACCACATCGTTCTGTAACCGTGGTAGATCTTCTGGATTGATTACCTTCTGAGAGATTGCATTGAGGAATGCACATAGCTTCACAATGGCTACTCGAACATTTTCCGGTAGGAGCCCCCTCAAAGCAATCGGAAGCAATTGCGTCATAATCACGTGGCAGTCATGAGACTTCAGGTTTTGGAACTTTTTCTCCGCCATGTTTATTATTCCCTTTATATTCGACGAGAAGCCAGACGGGACCTTCATACTGCTCAGGCATTCAAAAAAATGACCTTCTCTTCTTTGGTAAGAGCGTAGCTGGCACGACCTTGAAACCATTCCGGATGCCGGTCATCTGGGTCTTTCAAAAGTTGCTGGTCCTGCCGTGCTTCCTTTGTATCATTTGTCTTCCCATACACGCCCAAGAAGCTTAGCAGGTTCACGCAAATATTCTTCGTAACATGCATCACGTCGATTGCAGAGCGGACATCAAGGACTTTCCAATATTCTAGCTCCCAAAATATAGATTTCTTCTTCCACATGGGTGCGTGCCCGTCAACTCCCCGCGGAACTGATTGTCCGCCAGGACCCTTTCCAAAGATGACTTTCAAATCCTTGACCATATCAAATATCTCAGCACCAGTACGTTCCGCAGGCTTCGGCCGGTGATCTGCCTTGCCGTTGAAATGCTTGCCTTTCTTTCTTACGTTATGATTTCGGGGAAGAAATCGACGATGACCCAGGTACACGTTCTTCTTACAATTAACCAAACATACACTTTCAGTCTCATGTAAGCAGTGCGTGCATGCATTGTATCCCTTATTTGTCTGTCCTGAAAGGTTACTGAGAGCAGGCCAATCGTTGATGGTTACAAAAAGCAACGCTCGTAGGTCAAATTCCTCTCCTTTGTGCTCATCCCAGACACGTACACCAGGTCTGGCCCACAACTGTAAAAGTTCATCAACTAATGGCCTTAGGTACACATCGATGTCGTTCCCGGGTTGCTTTGGACCTTGGATGAGCACTGGCATCATAATGAACTTCCGCTTCATGCACAACCAAGGAGGAAGGTTGTAGATGCATAGAGTCACGGGCCAGGTGCTATGGCTGGAGCTCTGCTCGCCAAAAGGATTCATGCCATCAGTACTTAGACCAAATCTTATGTTCCTTGCGTCAGCTGCAAAATCTTTGAACACTCTGTCGATCTTTCTCCATTGCGTTCCATCAGCGGGGTGTCTCAACTCCCCGTCGGACTTACGGTCCTCTTTGTGCCATCGCAACGACTTGGCATGCTTTTTGTTCATGAACAGACGTTTCAACCGTGGTATTATAGGAGCATACCACATCACCTTGGCGGGAACCCTCTTCCTGGGTTTCTCGCCCTCAACATCGTCACCAGGGTCATCGCCTCTGATCTTATAACGCAATGCAGTGCATACAGGGCATTCATTCAAATTCTCTTATTCACCGCGGTAGAGGATGAAGTCGTTAATGCATGCATGTATCTTCAGAACCTCTAAACCTAGAGGGCAGACAACCTTCTTTGCTTCGTACGTACTGGCGGGCAACTCGTTATTCTTCAGAAACATATTCTTCAACATTTTCAGCAAATTTTCAAATGATGAGTCACCTACACCTTCCTGTGCCTTCCATTTTAGCAAATCCAGTGTGCAGCCCAGCTTTTTCAGACTATTATCACATCCTGGATACAACGACTTTTTGTGATCCTCTAACATGCGATCCAAATTCTCCCTATCCTTGTCAGTTTCGCAGCGTCTCCGTGCATCAGCAATGGTCCGACCAAGATCATCAGCGGGCTCATCATGTGCCTCTTCTTCACCTTCACCTAACCCTTCCCCACCTTCAGCATCATCCTCCATGAAAGTATCACCGAAATGATCATAATAGTTGTCATCGATATCATCCCCTTCTTCATCTTCTTCCATTCTAACCCCTCTTTCTCCATGCTTGGTCCAACAATTATAGCTTGGCATGAAACCGTGCCGAAGCAGGTGCATGTGAACGTCTCTTGAGGAGGAGTAACCCTTCTGATTCTTGCAGACAGCACATGGATAGATAATAAAACCTTGCTGCTTGTTCGCATTTGCCACTACGAGGAAATCTTTCAAACCCGTAGTGAACTCGCCGGAGAGTCGGGGACCGTACATCCATTGCCGATTCATCTGCATTATTATTATATAAAGTATATAATTAACCATCATGCATTTGTTAAACTAACTAGCTAGAAATAATACAAATTAAACAATGAACTACACACATGCGTGTTTTATCAATGACACATGAAAGGTTCAAGTTGCTAACCACGATCGCGGAGGAAAAATAAATGAGAAAGCTCAAGTGTGGCTCGGACACTTCATATCATGTTTGTTTCAGGCTCTCGGGCATTTCATCGAACACCTTGTGTGCATAGGAGGAACCAAAAGCAAACCCACCACCCCCTTCTGAAAATTGTGAAGTGAGCTGAGTGAAGTGAAGTGAGCTGAGTCCTATATATAGGGATGGGCCTTTAGTCCCAGTTGGCCTGGCCAACCGCGACTAAAGGCCTTCGGGGACCTTTAGTCCCGGTTGGCCAGGCCAACCGGGACTAAAGCCCCTCCCGTCCGCCAGCTGGATGGGCCTTTAGTCCCGGTTGGCCTGGCCAACCGCGACTAAAGGCCTTCGGGGACCTTTAGTCCCGGTTGGCCAGGCCAACCGGGACTAAAGCCCCTCCCGTCCGCCAGCTGTCGACCGAGCGCGCTGGGCCCAGATAGTTGGTCGCGGGTCTCCTCCCGAACCGCGACTAAAGGCCCCTTTTGTCGCGGTTCGATTGTTTTGGGGACTAATGGGGGCGTATGGAAGCCTCTTTTTCTACTAGTGATGGTTACCGCATATTTCGGTCCCCCTCGGTAAATGGGCATTTCGACCAAAAAAATTTGAAATTTTGAAATTTCTGATTTTAAACGCTCAATGTATAGTAAAGTATGGCAACACTTGACAGCACACATGTAGACAACGTTCCACTGAGCTAGTAGCTCTTTTATGATAAATATAAGTTCAAGTGCTATCTATATCTATTTTGAAAGAATTTGAATCCAAAATTTAATCTATACCATGGTAACCACGTTTACCGGTCCCCCTGGGTAAAAATACACCATTCGGTAACCAAAACCTTGATCCGAACTATCCCTGGGAGGACCCCGTTGTCCCATGAAAGGGAACTGGGAGCTCACAAGGGAGAAAACCACCTCGATAAAAATGCAGGTAATTAGCTCAATTACCTCATGTAGCGTTTTGTGCATCATCATACACACTGGCGCACATATGTTTTTGTAGCATTAGCTGATTTTATGGAAGAAGCATCAACGTAGAAAAGTCGGTTGTGCTTAAGCTCCAAGATATTGTATGGTTCTTTTCTGACTAAATTAAATTTACCTATGTTATCCGTAAGTTAATACAAGATGGTTATGAACGATGTTGAATTCTGGTAGTAACCATGCTCTCAAGCAGCATCCTCTGGCGAACTAAATTTCCGATGACATGTTTCTCTCTGTAGAGGTCTGTGAGCAGAACTTTGCTGATGACGAGGCACAAGTCGAGTAAAATCAAGAAAAGCATGCAAGAAGAGGAGATTAAGCACTTATTGACGAGTAAATAGCATAAAACTACTAGTTTACAGGTTAGGGTTTCAAAAAACTACCACTTCTTAATTTTTCTTAGAAACTACCAAACGAGCGGTCGGCTGTTTCAAAAAACCCAAACCCGCAGTGACTAGCGATTTCACCATTTTCCTGACGTGCTGGGCCCACCTGTCAGCCCACCTGGCCATGCGCGCTCACGACGCAGCCGTTGACGGTCGTTAGTCCGACCGGTCCAGTCGGAACCAAAGTAGGCGGTCGGGCCGCACTCTCTCTCAGTCTCCCCCTCCTCTCCCCCGCAGGGACCTAGGTGGACGATGGCAGCGGCGGCGCAGCCAAATGCCGTCGGCGGCGAGCTATTGAGCCAAGGCGTCACCGGCCAGGAGGGCGGTGGACATTCAGAGGTGGACAAATGGCTAGGCAGCTCGAGCTTCCCGGCGCAGCGGTCGCTGATACGTCTCCAACGTATCTATAATTTTTGATTGTTCCATGCTATATTATATTCTGTTTTGGATGTTTATTGGGATTTATTATACAGTTTTATATTATTTTTGGGACTAACCTATTAACCGGAGGCCCAGCCTAAATTGCTGTTTTTTGCCTGTTTCAGTGTTTCGAAGGAAAAGGGTATCAAACGGAGTCCAAACAGAATGAAACCTTCGGGAACGTGATTTTCAGAACAAACGTGATCCAACGGACTTGGAGTCTACGTAAAGTAATCAACGAGGAGAGCACGAGGCAGGGGGGCGCGCCCACCTCCCCCAGGCGCGCCCTCCACCCTCGTGGGCCCCTCGTTGCTCCATCGACGTACTTCTTCCTCCTATATATACCCATATACCCTGGAATGGGAGAAGTGCTTAGCTTTGGGTTCAATCTTGCGGTGTCCTTTCCTAGTGACAGCAGGGGCAGCAAGGCACGTATTGTATTGTTGCCATCGAGGATAAAAAGATGGGGTTTATATCATATTAAATGAGTTTATCCCTCTACATCATGTCATCTTGCTTAAAGCATTACTCTGTTCTTATGAACTTAATACTCTAGATGCATGCTGGATAGCGGTCGATGTGTGGAGTAATAGTAGCAGATGCAGAATCGTTTTGGTCTACTTGTCACGAACGTGATGCCTATATACATGATCATACCTAGATATTTTCATAATTATGCTCAATTCTATCAATTGCTCGATAGTAATTCATTTACCCACCGTAATACTTATGCTCTTGAGAGAAGCCACTAGTGAAACCTATGGGCCCCGGGTCTATTTTCCATCATATTAATCTCCCGTCAATAAGCTATTTCTGGCGCCGTTTATTTTGCTTTCTTTACTTTTAGTCTTTATCATAAAAATACCAAAAATATTATCTTATCATCTCTATCAGATCTCACTCTCGTAAGTGACCGTGAAGGGATTGACAACCCATTTATCGCGTTGGTTGCGAGGTTCTTATTTGTTTGTGTAGGTGCGTGGGACTCGAGCATGGTCTCCTACTGGATTGATACCTTGGTTCTCAAAAACTGAGGGAAATACTTACGCTACTTTACTGCATCACCCTTTCCTCTTCAAGGGAATACCAACGCAGTGCTCAAGAGGTAGCAAGAAGGATTTCTGGCGCCGTTGTTGGGGAGTCTACGCACAAGTCAAGACATACCAAGTACCCATCACAAACTCTTATCCCTCGCATTACATTATTTGCCATTTGCCTCTCGTTTTCCTCTCCCCCACTTCACCCTTGCCATTTTATTCACCCTTCTTCTGTTCGTCTTTTCGTTTGCTTTGATGTCTTACTTGGCTCGTTTGCTCGTTTGGTTGGAATAGTTGCTTATTTATTGCTAAACAGAGAACCTAAGATTTATGGATCCTCATCCGCTTGCTAATCTTTTTAAGAGATCCAATTATGATGAACCAATTCCTAGTGATTTGGGTGCATTAGATTATCTTTATAAGGTTTTGCTTGAAATCCGTGAATCTAAAAATCATGATGAAGTGCTTTATGAAGTGATTCACGATAGATCTTTGAATAAAAAGCATGATTGCAATGATGTTATTATAAATTCTATTAATGTCAATTGTGTTAATGATATGCAAAATCCTAAGCTTTGGGATGCTAAGTTTGCTATGTCTACTACTTGTTGCAATGATCATGATTGGGGTGATTCTTCTCATGATCTAAAAAAATTATTTAAGCCCCATGATGAATATGAGATTGATAATAATGTTTGCAATAGTATTGAAAGTGGGTTTGGAAGAGTGTCAACTTTAGATCCCACATATTTGGATAATGTTCAATCTTATGAAGTTTTTGATAAAAGTGGGTTTGGAGAGGTCATGACTTTAGTTTATGTTAATCTCACTATTTTGGAAGAGTGTCAACTTTGCATGCATGTGGATCGTGTTAAGATTATGTTATGTGATAGCTATTTTGTTGAATTTGCCTATGATCCTACATGTAATTATTATGAGATAGGAAAATATGGTTGTAGAAATTTTTATCTTACTGAATTACCTCTCGTCATGTAGAGATTGCTTTTGTTTCTTTCTTCTTCCTTGCATATGCTAGATCTTGCTCGCCTTGATAACTTATTTGCTTATAAAATACCTATGCATAGGAAGTATGTTAGACTTAAGTGTGTTTTTCATATGTTTTATGATGCTCTCTTTGTGCTTCAATTCTTGTCTTTCATGTGAGCATCATTAAAATTATCAATGCCTAGTTAGGGGCGTTAAACGATAGCGCTTGTTGGGAGGCAACCCAATTTTATTTTAGTTTTTTGCTTTTTATTTCTGCCTAGTAATAAATCTTTGATCTAGCCTCTGGTTAGATGTGTTTTTATGTTTTAATTAGTGTTTGTGCCAAGTGAAACTTATAGGATCTTCTTGGATGATAGTTATTTGATCTTGCTGAAAATTCCAAAAACTTTCTGTTCATGAAAATAATTGTTAAAAATCACCAGAACGTGATAAAATACTGATTTCAATTGCAGTAGATCAATTAACAAATTTTCCAGGTCGTACTATTTTGGTAGAATTTTTGGAGTTCCAGAAGTTTGCGTTAGTTACAGATTACTACAGACTATTCTGTTTTTGACAGATTCTCTTTTTCGTGTGTTGTTTGCTTATTTTGATGAATCTATGGCTAGTAAAATAGTTTATAAACCATAGAGAAGTTGGAATACAGTAAGTTTAACACCAATATAAATAAAGAATGAGTTCAATACAGTACCTTGAAGTGGTGTTTTGTTTTCTTTCGCTAACGGAGCTCACGAGATTTTCTATTGAGTTTTGTGTTGTGAAGTTTTCAAGTTTTGGGTAAAGATTTGATGGATTATGGAACAAGGAGTGGCAAGAGCCTAAGCTTGGGGATGCCCATGGCACGCCAAGATAATCTAAGGACACCAAAAATCCAAAGCTTGGGGATGCCCCGGAAGGCATCCCCTCTTTCGTCTTCGTCCATCGGTAACTTTACTTGGAGCTATATTTTTATTCACCACATGATATGTGTTTTGCTTGGAGCGTCTTGTATGATTTGAGTCTTTGATTTTTAGTTTACCACAACCATCCTTGCTGTACACACCTTTTTGAGAGATACACACATGATTCAGCATTTATTAGAATACTCTATGTGCTTCACTTATATCTTTTGAACTATATAGTTTTTGCTCTAGTGCTTCACTTATATCTTTTAGAGCACGGAGGTGGTTTTGTTTTATAGAAATTATTTTTCTCTCATGCTTCACTTATATTATTTTGAGAGTCCTACAAAACAGCATGGTAATTTGCTTTAATTGTGAAATTAGTCCTAATATGCAAGGTATTCAAGATTAGTAAAAAAACTTTCTTATGAGTGTGTTGAATACTAAGAGAAGTTTGATGCTTGATGATTGTTTTGAGATATGGAGGTAGTGATATTAAAGTTGTGCTAGTTGAGTAGTTGTGAATTTGAGAAATACTTGTGTTGAAGTTTGCAAATCCCGTAGCATGCACGTATGGTAAACATTGTGTAACAAATTTGAAACATGAGGTGTTCTTTGATTGTCCTCCTTATGAGTGGCGGTCGGGGACGAGCGATGGTCTTTTCCTACCAATCCATCCCCCTAGGAGCATGCGTGTAGTGCTTGATTTTTGATGGCTTGTAGATTTTTGCAATAAGTATGTGAGTTCTTTATGACTAATGTTGAGTCCATGGTTTATACACACTCTTACCTTTCCATCATTGCTAGCCTCTTCGGTACCATGCATTGCCCATTCTCACCTTGAGAGTTGGTGCAAACTTCCCCGGTGCATCCAAACCCCGTGATACGATACGCTCTATCACACATAAACCTCCTTATATCTTCCTCAAAACAGCCACCATACCTACCTATTATGGCATTTCCATAGCCATTCCGAGATATATTGCCATGCAATTTTCCACCGTTCCGTTTATCATGACACGTTCATCATTGTCATATTGCCTTGCAGGATCATGTAGTTGACATCGTATTTGTGGCAAAGCCACCATGCATATTATTTCATACATGTCACTCTTGATTCATTTCCCAGTACACCGCCGGAGGCATTCATATAGAGTCATACCTTGTTCTAGTATCGAGTTGTAATCATTGAGTTGTAAATAAATAGAAGTGTGATGATCATCATTCATAGAGCATTGTCCCAAAAAAAGAGAAAGGCCAAAAGAAAAAAAAGAAAGGCCCAAAAAAGGGGCAATGCTACTATCTTTTTCCATACTTGTGCTTCAAAGTAGCACCATGATCCTTGTGATAGATAGTCTCTTGTTTTGTCACTTTCATATACTAGTGGGAATTTTTCGTTATAGAACTTGGCTTGTATATTCCAACAATGGGCTTCCTCAAATGCCCTAGGTCTTCGTGAGCAAGCAAGTTGGATGCACACCCACTTAGTTTCTTTTGTTGAGCTTCCATACATTTATAGCTCTAGTGCATCCGTTGCATGGCAATCCCTACTCCTCACATTAACATCAATTGATGGGCATCTCCATAGCCCGTTGATTAGCCGCGTTGATGTGAGACTTTCTTCTTTTTTGTCTTCTCCACATAACCCCCATCATTATATTCTATTCCACCCATAGTGCTATATCCATGGCTCACGCTCATGTATTGCGTGAAAGTTGAAAAAAGTTTGAGATTACTAAAGTATGAAACAATTGCTTGGCTTGTCATCGGGGTTGTGCATGATGAGAGCATTCTTGTGTAACGAAAATGGAGCATGACCAAACTATATGATTTTGTAGGGATGAACTTTCTTTGGCCATGTTATTTTGAGAAGACATAATTGCTTAGTTAGTATGCTTGAAGTATTATTACTTTTATGTCAATATTAAAATTTTATCTTGAATCTTTCGGATCTGAATATTCATACCAAAATTAAGAGGGTTACATTGAATATTATGCTAAGTAGCATTCCACATCAAAAATTCTGTTTTTATCATTTACCTACTCGAGGACGAGCAGGAATTAAGCTTGGGGATGCTTGATACGTCTTCAACGTATCTATAATTTTTTATTGTTCCACGCTATATTATATTCTGTTTTGGATGTTTATTGGGATTTATTATACACTTTTATATTATTTTTGGGACTAACCTATTAACCGGAGGCCCAGCCCAAATTGCTGTTTTTTGCCTGTTTCAGTGTTTCGAAGGAAAAGGATATCAAACGGAGTCCAAACAGAATGAAACCTTCGGGAACGTGATTTTCGGAACAAACGTGATCCAGAGGACTTGGAGTCTACGTAAAGTAATCAACAAGGAGAGCATGAGGCAGGGGGCGCGCCCACCTCCCCCAGGCGCGCCCTCCACCCTCATGGACCCCTCGTTGCTCCACCGACGTACTTCTTCCTCCTATATATACCCATATACCCTGGAAACATCATATACGGAGCCAAACCCCTATTTCCACCACCGCAACCTTGTGTACCCGTGAGATCCCATCTTGGGGCCCTTTCCGGCGCTCCGCCGGAGGGGGCATTGATCACGGAGGGCTTCTACATCAACACCATAGCCTCTCCGATGATGTGTGAGTAGTTTACCTCAGACCTTCGGGTCCATAGTTATTAGTTGGATGGCTTCTTCTCTCTCTTTGGATCTCAATACAAAGTTCTCCTCGATCTTCTTGCAGATCTATTCGATGTAATTTTATTTTGCGGTGTGTTTGTCGAGATCCGATGAATTGTGGGTTTATGATCAAGTTTATCTATGAACAATATTTGAATCTCCTCCGAATTCTTTTATGTATGATTGGTTACCTTTGCAAGTCTCTTCTAATTATCAGTTTGGTTTGGCCTACTAGATTGATCTTTCTTGCAATGGGAGAAGTGCTTAGCTTTGGGTTCAATCTTGCGGTGTCCTTTCCCAGTGACAGCAGGGGCAACAAGGCACGTATTGTATTGTTGCCATCGAGGATAAAAAGATGGGGTTTGTATCATATTGCATGAGTTTATCCCTCTACATCATGTCATCTTGCTTAAAGCATTACTCTGTTCTTATGAACTTAATAATCTAGATGCATGCTGGATAGCGGTCGATGTGTGGAGTAATAGTAGTAGATGCAGAATCGTTTCGGTCTACTTGTCACGGACGTGATGCCTATATACATGATCATACCTAGATATTCTCATAACTATGCTCAATTCTATCAATTGCTGGACAGTAATTCGTTTACCCACCGTAATACTTATGCTCTTGAGAGAAGCCACTAGTGAAACCTATGGCCCCCGGGTCTGTTTTCCATCATATTAATCTCCCGTCAACAAGCTATTTCTGGCGCCGTTTATTTTGCTTTCTTTACTTTTAGTCTTTATCATAAAAATACCAAAAATATTGTCTTATCATCTCTATCAGATCTCACTCTCGTAAGTGACTGTGAAGGGATTGACAACCCCTTTATCGTGTTGGTTGCGAGGTTCTTATTTGTTTGTGTAGGTGCGTGGGACTCGAGCGTGGTCTCCTACTAGATTGATACCTTGGTTCTCAAAAACTGAGGGAAATACTTACGCTACTTTACTGCATCACCCTTTCCTCTTCAAGGGAAAACCAACGCAGTGGTCAAGAGGTAGCAGTCGCAGCAGCCATCACCGCCCGCGGCTCAGGTAGATCCGGCAAGCTCAGGTCAGGCAGTCCGCGCGGCTAGGGCAGTGGCGAAGTGCATCCACGTGGATCTAGATGGCGGCCACAGTTGGGCGTCGTCCTTTGGTGGAGTGAGGTAAGAAATTTCTGGGCCCTTCATATGTTTAGTTCAAATTACAACTAGGGTTAGTACTTGTTTGTTCTTGGCAGGGTACTGTATTTTATTGGTTATGTCACTGTAGAAGATAGTGCATTTGGTTAGTTCATTTGGTCAGTGCATTCACTGTAATTAGAACAAAGTTCAGTAATCTTCAGTGTTTTAAGTTTAAGTGATTTAAAATAATTGTTTGTCAATTTAATCCTACAGCTTAGATGATGAGATTTGGGACATGAGGCTACATTTTCAAGGAACAGATAATATGGAGAGAAAGTATTCAGTTTCTTCAGATATCAGTTATTTGAGCATATTAGCATTGGTTGAGTTGGAGGGCTATGTAATGGATGCTTTTCTGGCTTATGTAAAGGAAGAAGAAAAGGGGCTGGAGGGGTGTCGGTGTCAAAACCAGCGGATCTCAGGTAGGGGGTCCCGAACTGTGCGTCTAGGATCGATGGTAACAGGAGACGGGGGACACAATGTTTACCCAGGTTCGGGCCCTCTCTATGGAGGTAATACCCTACTTCCTGCTTGATTGATCTTGATGAATATGAGTGTTACAAGAGTTGATCTACCACGAGATCGTAATGGCTAAACCCTAGAAGTCTAGCCTATGTGAATATGGTAATGAATCTGTCCCATCCGGACTATGCTCTCCGGTTTATATAGACACCGGAGAGATCTAGGGTTACATGAGGTCGGTTACATAGGAGGAATCTTCATAATAGGTCGCCTAGCTTGCCTTCCATGCCAAGTAGAGTCCAATCCGGACACGGGTGCAGTCTTCGGTCTTCATGTTTTCACAGCCCATCAGTCTGGCCCAGTAGATAACAGGCCGGACGCCTGAGGACCCCTTAGTCCAGGACTCCCTCAGTAGCCCCCGAACCAGGCTTCAATGACGAGGTGTTCGGCGTGTAGATAGTCTTCGGCGTTGCAAGGCGGGTTCCCTCTCCAAGTAATATATTCGGCCGTTGATCCAATGTCGCCTCCTTGGCTTCTGTACGTTAAATAATCTCTACCCTCCACGTGTCGAGCGAATGTGGAAAGTCAGGGTATTTTGCGAATAACACCTCGTCCATGCGGGGAAGTGCACCTATTTAAAGAGATTGGATCCTAGATCCATTCAGCACCGCG
This sequence comes from Aegilops tauschii subsp. strangulata, assembly GCF_002575655.3. Classification (NCBI taxonomy): domain Eukaryota; kingdom Viridiplantae; phylum Streptophyta; class Magnoliopsida; order Poales; family Poaceae; genus Aegilops; species Aegilops tauschii. Next base: position 506,372,826 of record NC_053038.3, read on the forward strand.
CAGAAGAAATCCCCAGAGACTGCTTAGGAGAAACCATTCCAGCATGGCTAGTGTTCCCAGCTCCTCCGCTCATCCCTGCCTAGAGAAAGGCGAGTGGGAGAGGTGTTCTGTGTCTCATAGCCAATTGATAAAGTTCTAAACGCAGGGATTCCTAGTCCCTGTTCGAACGGGGCTAGCTTCCTTCAATGAGGGGACTCAGGCAGAGGACTTCCCCAATCCGTCTGGGGGGAGAGCGAGTGTGTTTTGTCCCCTTCCTGCTAAGAGGCGTTGGATTTCCAATCCATCCGTTCCTCCGAGGGCTTCTGGAGTATTACGGCCTCCAGCTGCACAACTTCACTCCGGCCTCTATTCTGCACATTGCGGGTTACGTTGCTTTATGCAAATTATTTTTGGGCATCGAGGCTCATTTCGAGTTGTGGAGGAAGTTGTTCTGTCTCGTCCCGCGCAATCACGAAGGGTCGATATTTGAAGTAGGCGGAACCGAAGTATGGCGTGTCGCCAATACCGGATATCTATCCGGCACTCCAAGGAAGGCGCCTGATGAATGGCCCTCTGAATGGTTCTATATTGAGGACGTCGCGCTTCTTGACCCGGTTCGAAAGGGTCTTCCTGAATTTGCGTGCGTCCCGCTGAAGAAACGCCACAGTTGGCGTCCCCGTAGCTTTGAAGAGGAGGACGGCGCGGAGGTTCGTCAGCTGATGAGCAAGATAAAAGAGCTCGCTCAGTCCAGGCTCACAGTTATTGAGGTTATGCTGATCTCCATAGCGCGAGGGGTCCAACCGCTCCAATACAGAGGGCTTCCAATGTGGCACTACAATGGGGAGGATGACGCCTCTCGCTGCGGCCGGAAAGGTCCGGACACCCCTGCCGCTTTGGCTAAGATATTAGCCGAACTGTTCAAAGGGGAGGAAAAGGAATTTCTTCGCATCAAACTCAGAGACGGGTACTCTATGTATAATCCTCCCAGTTGGGTAAGGCCCAACCCCTCCGTTTTTTCTCCTTCCATCTCCGAATTGTCTTCGATAAATTTCTAGCTTGTTTGCTTATGACAGCACTGGCGAAAGGTCACCGAGGGATTTCATAGTCCCGCCCCACAGCCGGAGGATCACAACCGGGAGCTTGATCACGGGTTTGAAGAGGATCCGGATATATTTGTGGTGCTCGCGGAGGGGTGTTTTACCAGACGAGATATGATGGCACAGAAGTGGCCATCATCGCCAACTACCCTGGTCTTCTTCCTGCTTCACAAGTAAGTAATCAAGAAACACCTTTTCTGAAAGGGTGCTCTTACACTGCCTCACCCACCACATTGTCGCGCGTTCTACAGGGGAGGCGTTCGGTGATACCGAGGAAATCGGTTCCTTCGCCGAAAAAATCTTTGAAGAGGAGGGCCATTGAAGGCGCCGCCCGGCCTTCATCGAGGAGGTACGGATAAATATATTTTTCAGTGGCCGTATCCAGCTGTGACCTATGCGCCTGTTTGATTACAGGAAAAAAGGTTCGTCGAACTATGTCTGGGGGTCCGGCCAACCGCGTTCCCAACAACCAAGATTTAGATCCGGTCGGGGAGACGGGGGCCGATATAGGAACAAAGCCGGTCTGCCCTTCGGCCGAGGGTTCAGACAATATGTCTGTTACCAACTCGTTAGTAGAGAGCGCCATGAATCATCGGCGCTGCAGGGCTGTTTTACGAGACCCGAAGTTCTCGGACGAGGCATTTAATGCCTTTAGCTCAGGTGACGCATACATCCGAGCTGCTCGAGACGGGCTTAGAAAAGCCACGGGGCAATATCTAACAGATGTGCAGGTAAGTTTACTTTGTCAAAAAAGGATAGCCTATGCCAGTAGCCCCCGGGACTGAAAGCAGTTGGTACAACTGATTTAAGGACCGTTGTATGACCATGTTCTTACAGAGAAGAACAACCTGCTATCCCAAGAGCTGGAACAATGTCGGACGCAGCTAAATGCTGCTACCGCCGAACTAAAAGAGTTCAAGAAGGCGTCACCTGGTAATATTCCCCTCCAACAAGAAAATACACTTATATGCCCAGAATACTAACAGTCTTGCTTATACCATGACATAATGTTCAAGAAGGCGTTGGAAGTCGCGCAAGCGAATGAGCAAGAAGCCAAAAGGCTACAAGCTACAGGCAATCGTGTGCTGAAGCAGGCCATTATTGAGAAAAACCAGCTCCAGGATTGCAAGACCCAGCTAGGCAAAGAGCTGAAAGATGTGCGGGCCCAGCTAGCCGATTCCGTGAAGGAGAACAAGAAGCTGCGGGGCGGCATATTCAGTACGTATCTGAACTATTTTGAAAGTAGTTCGGAAGTGGATGAAACTGAGATAGTTGTGATCGAAGGTATATTGACGGGCCGTCCTGAAGAGGAGGTGTCCGGATCATCGAGTGATCTGCTGCAAGGGTTATCGCGAGTGCACGAACAGGCTCGGCTGGCGATGCGGAGTGTTGCCAAGGCTCTATGGCCATCCGCCTCCCCTCCAGGAAGTATGGAGGAGCTTGTAGAGCTGTTTAAAGGAGCGCGGCGACGTATCCGGCTATGGAAGATATCAGCCTGCCGAGAGGGTGCGCGAGAGGCTTGGGCCATGGTGAAAACTCGGTACACCATGCTTGATCCTAATCACATGGCGCGGGTCGGACCGGTAGGGTCGAATGGGGAAGAAATTCCCGTTAGTTTAGTATATGACCAAGTAGAGGTGGCCGCCAAATATTCCCAACAGGATTGTAAATTAGACTGCCTGTTAGATGGTATAGAGGCGGAAGTGTTTGAGTCCAAATGACTATGTACTTTCCTCACCATGTGGAATTTCTAGCCGAATTGTATATCATTTGTCATGGCAGACCTTTTCGCTTCGACCTCCGGACCCGAAGGTGCGGAGTGTTTCCGAATACCGTCACGGCCGAATAGGCGGGGTATGCATGGAAAACTAAGCGTAGGGGTCATAGTTGCTTGAACAGACAAGTTGTATCCGGCTAGTTATGTTATATTACATTGAGATTGTAAGAAAGATCTTCCAGGGAGAATAGTTCCGTTAAGGGTTCCTTTCCCTGGGTGTGCATGCATTAGTAGACATGTCCGAATTGTGATGTGAAAATCACAGTGTGTATGACTTCTGGGGATTCACAATAGAGTGAGTGCAAAAAATAGTTTTCATCGACCGACCGAATATTCCCTTAAGAACGCTCGCTTTTGGCTTCACCCAGTCTGAGGTAACCATCCGGATGACCCCGCAGTAACAATCGCAGAGGTGCTCCCTTTACCACCTAGCCGAACAATCGGGAACGTAGGGGTAAGCACAGGAGCCAGGCAACCCAGCTTGGCCAAAACTTAAGTCATATCGATGCATATAATGGTGAAGAAAAGACATACGGGAAAGACGCGTATGTGTGATGAGCTTAATGCTCTGCAAGTAATATTAACAAGCTTCTGTTAAAAGAAGCCCCCACGTATAATGGGCGTACGTTTGTGAAAATGTGTACGTCAGCAGTATTCGGTCAAGCCGAATGAGAGCTTTAAAGCGAAAAAAATTGTGTAAAAAAAAGGGGGAAAGAGTTATGGAAATTGTAGGGGAGAAGGAGACTAACAAAGGGTTCGGTGCTAGGCATAGAACCTTCGGAGTCTGGCCGCATTCCAGGGGTTCGGCTCTAGGTGATTGTCTGGTGCGTCACGAAGACGGTACGCTCCTCCGGTAAGAACTTCATCAATTATGAAGGGACCCTCCCATTTGGGCTTGAGTTTGTCCTTTTTCTTCTCCGGCAAGCGTAGAATGAGTTCGCCAACGTTGTAGGTCTTTACCCGTACTTCTCTGCTTTGATATCTTTGAGCCTGCAATTGATAAAATGTTGAACGGGCTTTGGCGACGTCGCGCTCCTCCTCCAGGGCATCTAGGCTGTCCTGCTGATCCAACTCGGCCTCTTTCTCTTCGTACATACGCACTCGGGGCGAGTCGTGTATAATATCGCAGGGCAATACAGCCTCTGCACCGTACACCATGAAGAAAGGTGTGTATCCGGTAGTACAGTTGGGCGTGGTCCGCAGCCCCCAGAGTACGGAGTCGAGCTCCTCGACCCAGTGTTTGTCTGATTCTTTCAAAGACCGCACTAGTCTGGGTTTGATGCCCCTCATAATAAGACCATTAGCTCGCTCGACTTGACCGTTTGTTTGCGGGTGGTAGACAGAGGCGTAATCGAGCTTAATGCCCAGATTAGCACACCAGGTTTTCACCTCCTCAGCTGTGAAATTCGAACCATTATCGGTGATGATGTTGTGCGGTACACCGTAACGGTGTACCACATCGGATATAAATGCAATCACCGGTCCGGACTCGGCCGTTTTAACTGGTCTAGCCTCTATCCACTTGGTGAATTTGTCCACCATGACCAACAGATATTTTTTCTTATGGCTTCACCCCTTTAAGGGGTCCGACCATGTCCAAGCCCCAGACCGCAAAGGGCCATGTAATGGGGATTGTGTGTAGAGCGGTTGGGGGCATATGGCTTTGGGTTGGCGAAGAGTTGGCATCCGACATAGCACTGGACGAGGTCCTGTGCGTCTGCCCGGGCTGTAGGCCAGTAAAATCCTGTACGGAAGGCCTTGCTGACAAGTGCCCGGGCTGCGACGTGGTGCCCACCGAGACCGGCGTGAATTTCTGCCAATAGTTGCCTCCCCTCCTCCTCGGAGATACACCTTTGAAGGACTCCGGTAGTGCTTTTCTTGTAGAGCTCTCCTTCGTGAACTTTATAGGCCTTCGAACGCCGGACTATGCGGCGAGCCTCGTTCTGATCTTCTGGGAGCCCTTCCTATTAAAGTAGGCCAAGAATGGTTTGGTCCACGGGGCAATTACGGCCATGCATGATGAGGTGGGCCGATGGTGTTACTTCGGTGGTTGAGCCTCCGATGATATCGGCGTGTTCGTTATCTGTGTTTGTGTTCGGAACGGGACTGTCGTTGCTATCTCCCCCTTGCCATACCACGGATGGCTTAAAGAGCCTTTCGAGGAAGATGTTAGGTGGGACGGGGTCATGCTTAGCGCCGATGCGAGCAAGGACGTCTGCCGCCTGGTTACTTTCGCGGGCGATGTGATGAAATTCGAGTCCCTCAAACCGAGCCGACATTTTCAAAACGGCATTGCGATAAGATGCCATCTTTGGATCCTTGGCATCAAAGTCTCCATTAATTTGGGATATTGTGAGGTTTGAGTCCCCGCGCACCTCCAGGCGTTGTATGCCCATTGATACGGCCATCCGGAGGCCATGTAGCAAGGCCTCGTATTTGGCTGCGTTGTTGGAGTCTGTGTATAATATTTGGAGTACGTACTGGACGGTATCTCCTATGGGGGACATTAATACGACGCCCGCCCCTAGCCCTGCCAACATCTTGGAGTCGTCAAAATGCATCACCCAGTTGGAATACGCGCCATACTCTTTAGGGAGTTTGGCTTCTGTCCATTCGGCAACGAAGTCAGCTAGTACCTGGGATTTGATGGCTTGACGTGGTTTGTACGTGATGTCGAATGGCAGGAGCTCAATGGCCCATTTGGCAATCCGGCCTGTTGCATCCCGGTTGTTAATTATATCATTGAGGGGCACTTCGAAGGCCACCGTGATAGAGCACTCCTGAAAGTAGTGTTGCAATTTTCGAGATGCCATGAAGACTGCATATGCTATTTTTTGATAATGGGGGTACCGGGATTTGCATGGTGTGAGGACGGTGGATACGTAGTATACCGGCTTCTAGAGCGGAAGTTTGTGTCCATCCTGTTCTCGCTCGACGACGAGTACGGCGCTCACCACCTCGTGTGTTGCCGATATGTATAAGAGCATTGGTTCGCCAACGTTTGGTGCGGCCAGGATTGGGTTGCTTGCCAGAAGGTCTTTTATTTCTTCCAGTCCGGCCGTCGCCGCATTTGTCCACTCGAAGTTATCGGTGCGCCGTAGCAGGCGATAGAGCGGCAGCGCCTTTTCTCCCAACCTGGAGATAAAGCGGCTTAAAGCTGCCACACACCTAGCGAGTTTTTGGACCTGCTTGAGTTCGGTTGGCGTAGCCAGTTGTGACAGAGCTCGGATTTTGGCTGGATTTGCTTCAATTCCTCTATTGGAAACGATGAAGCCTAATAGTTTACCGGCGGGGACGCCGAAGATGCACTTTTCCGGGTTAAGCTTGATGTCGTATGTGCGGAGGTTATCGAATGTGAGACGCAAGTCATCTATTAGTGTTTCGACGTGTCTAGTTTTGATGACGACGTCGTCCACATAGGCCTCCACTGTTTGCCGATCTGTTTCTCGAGGCATGTTTGGATCATGTGCTGGTACGTGGCGCCGGCGTTCTTGAGCCCGAAAGGCATGGTGTTGAAGCAAAACGGCCCGTATGGTGTAATGAATGTTGTCGCGGCTTGATCGGACTCCTTCATTTTGATTTGATGGTATCCGGAATATGCATCAAGGAAGCACATCTAATCGTGACCTGCGGTAGCGTCAATGATTTGATCAATGCGGGGAAGAGGGAAGGGATCCTTAGGGCAAGCCTTGTTAAGGTCTTTGAAATCGACGCATAGGCCCCAGGATTTATCCTTCTGTGGTACCATTACCAAGTTTGCCAGCCAGTCCGGATGTTTAATGTCTTTGATGAATCCGGCCACGATGAGTTTGGCTAGCTCCTCCCCAATAGCTTGTCGTTTGGGTTCGGAAAAGCACCGCAGAGTTTGCTTGACCGGCTTATATCCCTTTAGTATGTTGAGGCTATGTTCGGCCAACTCGCGCGGGATTCCTGGCATATCGGAAGGATGCCAGGCGAATATATCCCACTTTTCGTGCAGGAAGTCTCGTAGTGTGGCGTCGACTGCAGGGCTGAGTTGCACTCCGATAGACGCTGTCTTCTTCGGGTCTGTTGGATGGACCTGAAATTTGACTATTTCTTCTGCTGGCTTGAAGGAAGTGGATTTGGGTCGTTTGTCCAGGATCACACCGTCCTTATCCATGGTAGAGCATAGTGCGGTTAGTTCTTTGGCTGCAAGGGCCTCAGACAATGCCTCGAGGGCCAAGGATGCGGTTTTATTCTTGGCGCGGAGTGCTATGTCCGGATCGCTGACGAGGGTGATTATTCCATTAGGCTCGGGCATTTTTAGTTTCATATACCCATAATGAGGTATGGCTTGAAAGCGCATGAAGGCCTCTCGCCCTAACAGGGCGTGGTACCCACTGTTGAAAGGGGCCACCTGGAAAGTTATTTCTTCGGACCGATAATTCTCCGGCGTGCCGAACACCACATCGAGTGTAATTTTTCCTACACACCGAGCTTCTCGGCTGGGAATGATACCTCGAAAGGTTGTGCCGCTTTTCTCGATGCGGCTCCTGTCTATTTCCATCTTGTGGAGCGTGTCCTCGTAAATGAGGTTTAGTCCGCCGCCGCCGTCCATGAGGAATTTTGTAAGTCGAAAGCCGTCCACGATGAGACTAAGGACTAGGGCAGCTGGCGCTCGGACTGTTCTGTATTTAGGTTCGTCGCTGGCGTTGAAGGTTATGGCCATGTCGTTCCAGGGGTCAATTGCAGTGACCTGGCAGACTTCGGCGAGATAGGGCAGGGCCCTTTTACGCTTGTTGTTTGAAGCGAATGTCTCAAAGACTGCCAATACTCTATTGTCGTCGTTTGCTGGAGGGTGTTGTTCTGGGGTGTCAGTGATAAGGATGTCCTCGCCGCTCTTAGCTACCTGCCGAAGTATCCAACATGCTCTAAGGCTATGGGTTGCCACGGTATCCGGTGTCGTGTGTATTTTGCATGGGCCATTGAGCCATCCCTCCAAAACGGTGCCGTGCAACGTAATGGGTTTATGTTTTTGACTGTTCGGCTGGGCGTGCCATGGGGGCGCATCCTTTTCGCCTGTAAGGGGAGCCGGGATGGTTCCCAGCAAGCTGCCTGAGTTTTCCGGGCGCTTTCCATCGCGCTATACTTTTGTATGATAGTTTCTAGGTCCGCGAACTTTGGTATGCGGCGGCGATTGATGGCGTTAAGGATACCTTCGTCCGCGCAGTTGTTGCAGAATGCTGCTATCGCGTCTTCGTCGCGGCAGTCTTTTACCTTGTTTTTAACAAGGAGGAATCTGGCCCAGAAGTGGTGGACCGTTTCCTGAGACTGTCGTTTGATGCTCCTAAGAGCATCTAAGTCCGGGTGGGTGGGTGGAATTGAATCCGAACCCTGGCCCGATTTTGGATCCGGAGTTTGGAGGTCTACCGGGCCGGACAGTTCGGGCTCCGGGTTATCGACTGATTTTTTAGGCTCGTCATCCGACTCTATGTTCGGAGGAAGAGGCATGCTTTTTCTGCCGGAAAATATCCGGCTCTTCAAGCTCGGCGATCTGAACATATTTCGTCTTCAATATAGTGGAAGAGTTGCTCCGCTCCTCGACTACCGCTATCTGATGAGTGATCGGTGGAGTTTTGATTTCTCTCTGGTCGGGTTTAAGCCCGACCCGATCGTAGTCTGTAGCGACCCCCAAGGCGGCCATGCGATCCAGGAGTTCGTTCAACGACGATAACTCCACTGTATCCATGCGGGCGGAGTATTCGGGATCCACGCGGAGGCGATTTTCGATGACTTGAGAGGTCATCGTCGGCTTAAGGGCCGAGCCGGCGGTCATGACGAAGCCGCCGAGTCGGAGGGTCTGGCCTGGGGCCAGGGCTCCTCCGGAGATGATATTCTCCTTGACAACAAGGCGAGCCATCAACCCTCTTGGCGACGGCACAGTGGAACTCTCAATGAAAGCACCAATGTCGGTGTCAAAACCGGCGGATCTCGGGTAGGGGGTCCCGAACTGTGCGTCCAGGATCGATGGTAACAGGAGACGGGGGACACAATGTTTACCCAGGTTCGGGCCCTCTCTATGTAGGTAATACCCTACTTCCTGCTTGATTGATCTTGATGAATATGAGTGTTACAAGAGTTGATCTACCACGAGATCGTAATGGCTAAACCCTAGAAGTCTAGACTATGTGAATATGGTAATGAATCTGTCCCATCTGGACTATGCTCTCCGGTTTATATAGACACCGGAGAGATCTAGGGTTACATGAGGTCGGTTACATAGGAGGAAATCTTCATAATAGGTCGCCTAGCTTTCCTTCCACGCCAAGTAGAGTCCAATCCGGACACGGGCGCAGTCTTCGGTCTTCATGTCTTCACAGCCCATCAGTCCGGCCCAGTAGATAACAGGTCGAACGCCCGAGGACCCCTTAGTCCAGGACTCCCTCAAGGGGGTGGAGGCCCTGGATAGTGAGGAGTGAAAGTGCGTTATATCGACTAGAGGGGGTGAATAGGCGATTTTTATGAATTCTTCACTGAGGAATTTGCCAGTGAGGAAATTCCTTAGCGAAGAACTACTTGCAGCGGAATAAGTACTCAAAAGTATGCATAGCAGAACACAAGCATGGTCATCATGATGAAATGAAGACAAGCACAGATTACAGAAAGCGTAAACACAGGATAACACAGGATGAAGACAAACAGACTGAAGAAATTGAACTGAGGAAATTGAGAAAGTCTTCTGTCAAAGTCTTCAAACACAGACATGAATAAGTGCACAACACAGTTATGAGGAAATGAAAGAGTTGAGGAAATAGAACCAGTAGGCTTGGTGAAGACAATGATTTGGTAGACCAGTTCCAACTGCTGTCTCAGTTGTACATCTGGTTGGAGCGGCTAGGTATTTAAACCTGAGGACACACAGTCCTCACCCTATTCTCCTTGAGCTAAGGTCACACAGACCTCGCCCAATCACTCATGGTAAGTCTTCAGGTGACTTCCGAACCTTCACAAACTCGGTCACTCGGCGATCCACAATTCCTCTTGGATGCTCTAGACCATGACGCCTAACCGTCTGGAAGAAGCACAGTCTTCAAAGGTAACAAGCGTCGGATCCACGCAGGATCAATCTCTTTAGTGATGGTCAATCACTTTGGGTTTGTAGGTGTTTGGGTTTGGGTTTTCCTCACTTGATGATTTTCGCTCAAAGTCCTCAGAGGATGGGATGCTCTCAAATGACAAGTGTCAGTTTCTCTCGGAGCAGCCAACCAGCTAGTGGTTGTAGGGGGCGGCTATTTATAGCCTAGAGAGCAGCCCGACATGATAAGACATAAATGCCCTTCAATGATATGACCGTTAGGTGGGTAGATATTTTGGGACAGCTGGCGTATAGCACTGCAACGGTCGGAAATTTGAGTATCAAATTCCTCAGGGCTATCATGTTCCTCACTGTGTAGGCAATCCACACTGGCGAATTCCTAACTCCTCAGTCAAAACAAATTCCTCAGAGACCAGAAGAACTTCGTCTCTGTCACTGAAGAATATGACTAAACTGTATGAGATTTCCAATGGCTTCACTCGAAGGGATTGGTAGGTGTAAGATTTTGAGTTGAGCATCACATGGAAATTTTTCCTTAGTATTTCCTCGACCCCCTTTAACAGTACGGTGTTTCCTATGACTCAAGAAAGGGAAAATGAAACTACGAACACAAAAGTCTTCACGCTTCATGTTCCTCAAATGAATACCAAGTCTTCATGGTCACACCAATTTCTTCACTTTCAAAGTCTTCAGAAATCCAAAGTCTTCAGTCGAAGAACTTCATTTTTAGGGGTCGACTTTCTCTGTAAATATCAAACTCCTCATAGACTTATAGACCTGTGTACACTCATAAACACATTAGTCCCTTAACCTATAAGTCTTCAATACACCAAAATCACTAAGGGGCACTAGATGCACTTACAATCTCCCCCTTTTTGGTGATTGATGACAATATAGGTTAAGTTTTCAACGGGGATAGACATATGAAGTGTAAATACTGATATTGAGGAATTTGATTGCAAGATATAGAAGAACTCCCCTGAAGATGTGCATAGTGAGGAATTTGCTTTTGAAGCAATGCACACTTGAAGAGTAAAATCATGGAGATCTCCCCCTATATCTTGTAATTCATACACGCATTTGACATAATATATGAAGAATTTGAAATGCATGATGAAATATGGTGACTGATGTAATTCAGCATGCGTGCAATAACATAAACGAGGAATAAGCATGCAGAAGAAAGAGCAAAAGTATCAGGACACCATAGAGTTTAAGTTTACAACTGGATCCAACAAAGTCATCAGAAGAACGAGAGTTGTAACTTAGAAAAAAACGCCCATATAGATAGACCCGCTTGAAGACTAACTCAAATTTCTCCCCCTTTGTCATCGAATGACCAAAAGGTTCGAAAATGAGGACTAACGCCCCTGAAGAATATCAAGTTGATGAAGGAGCGCCAGCGTTGTTGGGGTCGTTTGTTGATGTAGGGCCTGCCGCAGTGTCGTCCAAGTCTTCATGCTCGTCGGTGTCACGCGATGAAGAATAGGAGCTGGCCACCAAGGACGGAACCTTGACCTTCTTGTATTTCTTCGGTGGAGGTGCAGACCAGTCAAAGTCCTCCTTGACACCCATTTTCTTCAGATCTCCTGCGCTATAAATGTGCGACAGAATAGCCCAGGTGCGGTTGAGGGTTTCATGAAGGTAGTAATGGTTTTTCTTCACTGCATTGTGGGTAGCAGTCATGTTGTGAAGAATTGAACCAAACTGACGCTTGACCCATTTGTGATTGCGATCAACCTTCTGGTGAAAAATGAGGAGAAGCTCACGGTCAGTCATCACCGTGGGAGCTGTGCCTTGAGGATTTGGCTTGGTTGCGTTGGCGGCAGAGTCATGGGTGGCAGAGTCATCATTGGTGGAGTAGGATGCAGCCTTGCGAAATTGACCATCCAATGGACAAATGCCTTCATCAATAACATCAGTAGCCTTGCCCTTTTCATCAGCTGAGGAAAATGTCCGTTTGAGGACTTCAATCGGGGGCAAGTAGTTGCAATGGTTCAGTGTATCAGCTTTGTAGTTGAGTGAAGACCTTGTTCTGATGAATCTCATAATCCACGGAGCATAAGGCTTCAATCAAATGGTGACATTGCGACATTGGCCAGAGTCCTCATGAAGAAATCATGGAAGTTGACGGGAACGCCATGAATGATATTGAAAAGCAGATTCTTCATGATGCCAACGACTTCTTCTTCATTCGAGTCCTGGCCCTTGATAGGACTCAATGTCTTCGTCAGAATGCGATAGACAGTCCGAGGCACATATAACAATTCCTTCACAAGGAATTTAGTTCTTGGGGCCTGACCTGGCTTCAATGGCTACATCAGCACTTGCATATAGTGATCTGTAAGCTCAGGTTCACTGTAGACGCAACAAGCGGCTTCAAGGGGAGGACTGAGAGGCAAAGCACGAAGCAATTCAGTAGCTGGTGCCTTGTAGTGAGTATTTTCAGACATCCAGTCCAGCACCCATGATTTCACATCTTCAGAGTCTCCGGTGATGTGCAGAGTTGCATAAAATTGAAGAATGAGCTCTTCATTCCAATCACATATATCAGTGCAGAAATTTAACAGTCCAGCGTCGTAAAGAACACTGAGGACTGGCACGAAGCACGGCAGAGATTCCATATCCACGTGAGGAATGTGCTCATGACCGAAGACTTTGTCTTTGTTGAACAGCACTGAGGAATAAAAATTTGCCTGGCTGGCAGTCCAGAAACGCCTCTTCCTAATGCGAGCAGAGTCATAGGGGTTGTAATCAGTGAAGAATACGTGCTCGCCGAAGAAATCATTAGCCTTGAATTTTTGCTTCCTTGAGAATGGATCCTTTGGCTTGGGCAGAGGAGTGTCAGTCAGTTGCATTACAACCTCAGGAATCGCAATCTCAGGTTCTTCAGGCTGAGGAATTTCTGGTTCCTCTTCAGTGGCAGCCTGGGTCTTCAATTCTTCATTTTCATTTTCTTCAGCACTAGTGGCTGGAATTTCTTCATGAACTTCATCAGATCCCATTTGAACTGTAGTTGCTGGGGACTGAGGAATTTGTCGCAATGGTGTGAAGAGTGGAGAGTTGGGGTGCTGACTTTCCCAAAAGTCATCATTCCTCACTGGTGTGGTACAGCCAATGTCCACGTCTTCATCTTCTATTTCTTCAACGCCGGCCTCTTCAGCAGTAAACTGAGGCATAGGCGAGGAAACTGTGGGGGTTGAAGGGATTTTATCCACTTCAATTTCTTCATCCAGGATTTTCTTCATCAGATCCGCTACGGATCACATATTCTTCATCAAAAGGGACGATTTCCTTTGATGGCATGGAGGAAACAGGAACAGCATCAATTGGATTAGCAAATGAGCTTGTCAATTTCTTCATCTTCTTCGGTGCTGAAGAATCTGAAGGAGCTGATGCTTTCCTTTTCTTCACTGTTGCATGCTCTGCAGCCTTGGTCTTCTTCACATCTGATGCAGATGGAAGAATTGGAGTTGGGGTAGGCGCAGGAGGAGCAGAGGAATGTGGTTGATTTTCTTCAGGCACAACTGATGCAGTTGCCCTGACCTCTTCATTTTCTTCAGGTGCACCACTAGTGGATGCCCTGGCAATTTCATCAGCGGCTGGAATGCAGTCATCAGCCCTGGAACTCACATTTTCTTTAGCGGTGCTGGCATGTTCTTCAGTTGGCTGAGCAGATGCTTCATCTCGAGGAATTTCTTGTTGCAATGAGGCTGCAACATTGGAGGTGAACTTCTCAGTCAGTTTAACAAACCTGACCTTGGCTCCTTTCCAATCAGCATAGTAAGCATTGAAATCATCGTTGTGGACTTCGATTTCAGACTGGATCTTCACAAGTTCATCAGTTGTCATAGAGACAACGTTGTTCTTCAGGAATTTATCCTTCCTGTACTGTGCTTTCTTGAGCTGCCTGGCCTTCTCAAATTTCCATTTCTCTTCTTGGATGAAGGCAGTCAGCATATGACTTTGGCCAGGAGTCAGCTTGAAGTCAGGCATAGGAGTGTTTGGGTCCTTGTGCCAGAGATCAATGTAATCGAGGATCAACTTTGGATCCAAAAGTAGAGGCGCATTTGTGCCCTTGGCTCTAGCGGCCCTGACTTGCCTATCTCTGATGATTTCAGCAAGTTCTTCATCATCAGCTTCGTCTTCTTCAGACGGCACTTGGAAGGCGACCTGCTTCTTGTGAGGACTTGGGCGAGAGCCTCGTCCAGCAGTGGTCTTTGTCTTCAGCAGAGAGGGTCATGTTGAAGAATTGGGTGCAGCTGAGGAACTAGCTGAAGCTCCTGAGGCAATAGAGATGCCTGTAGTCCTTTGGCACGTGGCAAGATGCACAGGTGCTGAGGATTTGGTCGGAGCAGCTGAGGACTTTGGAGGAGCAGGAGCAGCATGAGGAATTGGTCGTGAGGACATTGAAGGTGAAGCACTTGGCTTACGCGCAGGCTTCTTTGCCATGGATTTCTTCGGCTTGACAGAGACCTCAGCGGCAGCAGCAGCAGCAGAGTCTTCATTGAATTTCCTCACTGCTTCTCTAGCTTGTTTAGCCAGCTTGGCCTGGCGCTTGGCCCATTCATCAGGATAATCTTCACCACGCTTGAGGCTGGTGAGATCAGCTTCTTGGCCAGGTGCCAACGGAGGTCTTGAGCATGGAGGATTGAGTGCGAATTTCTTCATGTACTTGGGAGTCACGTATCTGTACTCCCTCCACTCTCTTGCCCATCTCCTCTCTATCTTTTGAATGCGCACCTTGCGCTGATTTTTATCTTCCTCAGGGGGTGTGCAGTACCCAGCATAGATGTCCTCAGGGATTTCAAATGCAGTGTTGATCTCAGGCCTCTTTCCTCCTTTCTGTGGCTTCTTTCCATCAGCCATTTTCTTCAGATGAGGAATTTGAACAATTGAATTCTCTGAAGAAGTATGCAACCTTTCTTCGAGGAACGCTTCAAATGAGTTAATTTGATGAGAACCTAGTGATTCAGCAGCGGACATGAGTACCTGTGAACAGAGTATAGTTGCGAGGAAGTTGAAGAGGTCATATGCGCTCTCAAAAGATTTTTCAAAAAGAACAAGTTTGAGGAATTTGACCAGATGAGTCTTGAACAATTTCACTAAGCGTTCTTTGTCTTAGGTTCCAGAGTTGTATAGATCGAAGATCCACACAATTGAGGAATCTTGAAGAAAAATTATTGCTTAGAGAAACGAATCAAGAACAGATGACATGTGAGGTGTTTAGTGTGTGAAGAATTTGAAGAATAAACACCTTTGAAGATTTTGTAGAAATCATTTGAATCAAGGAGGGAAGTAAAAGTAACTTTTAATTACCCTGAACGAAGAACACGACGAACTGTGAGGTAGAGATGAGAAGTTCGTCTGTGCAGATCTTCCACGCCCTAACTCGGCGGACGAAGATGGCTACGGCGGCGGCGGAGTGAAGATTTCCGCGGCCGGCGCGAGTATGGCGGTGACGAGGTCGAGGCAGTGAAGCTCTTCCTCACCGGCGACGATGAAGTAGCAGCGGCGCTAGGGTTTGAGAAGCTCGAGCTGGAGAGAGGTCGAGCGGAGTAAAGGAAGTGAGGAAGGGGAGAGGGGGTATTTATAGCCACGGTGAAAAACTGTTCGCCCGAAGAAATTGGACGAATGGGCCCTTGACCCTTCTCATTCGCTTGACATGTGTCACCCACGTACTGAGAAGTGGAGATCATGTTAGATCGTGGGTGAATAGATAAGTATTTCGTGGGATGCGGAACGGTTTGAGCGGCAAAGCCGAAAATTTGGATAAGATAAGTTAAAAGTTCCGTTCGCAAATTCTTCAGCTGACAAGGACACAGTGAAGATTTTGAACGAGTTTCAAATAGAACGCACATGAAGAATTTGTGAATAGATTGGGTATATATATATATATAGTATATATATGAGTTTATGTCCTCTACAACATTCACTTATTGCTATTTCATTGGCTATATATATATATAGCCAATGAAGAAAAATGACGGAGAAGGTGAAGACAATGCAAAGTTGAAGAACATGAACAACTGAGGAATTTCAAAAAAAAAACTCAAATTGAAGATTTTCAACTTTTGTGGTGGCGTGACCCACCGTATAAGAATGATGATTTCAGACACCGCGTACAATTGTCGTAGGGCTCTGAGAATCAAATTCTTCATTAATTTCTTCACACTTAGAGTGTTATTCTTCATTGATTGAAGAAAAATGTTTCTTCATGTGTTGCACATCTAAGTCATCAATTTTGCATAAGTGTTAGGATGAGTGTCCTTTTCAAAGAACATTCGAAGATTCTAGGATATTTAGCTCACACCGCAACTTGCTAAATCTCTTCTCATCCAAGGGCTTTGTGAAGATATCGGCTAGCTGTTCTTCAGTCTTCACATGCTCAATAGAAATGTCGCCCTTCAACACATGATCGCGAAGAAAATGATGACGAATCTGAATGTGCTTTGTCTTCGAGTGCTGAACTGGGTTGTGAGCAATCTTGATGGCACTCTCATTGTCACAGAAGAGAAGCACATTCTTCACGTTGACGCCGTAGTCCTTGAGAGTTTGCTTGATCCACAGCAATTGAGCACACCAAGAACCAGCAGCAATGTACTCAGCTTCAGCAGTAGACAATGATACGCAGTTCTGTTTCTTCGAGGACCAACAGACCAAAGATCATCTGAGGAAATGACATGTACCAGATGTTGACTTGCGGTCCACACGATCACCGGCATAGTCAGAGTCAGAATATCCAATGAGATCAAAAGCCGAGCCCTTGGGGTACCATAATCCAAGTGTTGGTGTGTGAGCTAGATATCGAAGAATATGTTTCACAGCCTTATGGTGTGATTCCTTCGGTGTAGCTTGAAATCGGGCACACATGCAAACACTAAGCATAATATCTGGCCTAGATGCACATAAATACAATAAAGAACCAATCATGGAGCGGTATACCTTTTGATCGAAGTCAATACCATTTTCATCAGTGCACAGATGACCATTTGTGGGCATTAGAATTTTGACGCCTTTGTAATCTTGCATGCCGAATTTCCTCAGTACATCCTTGAGGTATTTCTCCTGAGATATGAATATGCCATTGTGTTGTTGACGAATTTGAAGACCTAAGAAGAATTTTAACTCTCCCATCATAGACATTTGATATTCTTCACTCATCATATAGGCAAATTCATCACTATAACGTTGGTCAGTACAGCCAAAGATAATATCAGCAACATATATTTGGCACACAAACAATTCACCATCATAAGATTTAGTGAAAAGAGTAGGGTCGAGTGAACCGGGTTTGAAGCCTTTCTTCATGAGGAATTCCTTCAAGGTATCATACCATGCCCGAGGGGCCTGCTTGAGGCCATAGAGGGCCTTAATGAGTCTGAAGACTTTGTTAGGATGCTTTGGATCTTCAAAACCTGGGGGTTGAGCAACATATACTTCTTCCTCAAGCTTACCATTGAGGAATTCACTTTTCACATCCATTTGATATAAAGTGATATCATGATGGTTAGCATAAGCAAGTAATATGCGAATAGCTTCAAGTCTAGCAACAGGTGCAAAAGTTTCATCGAAATCAATTCCTTCAACCTGTGTGTAGCCTTGAGCTACAAGCCGTGCCTTATTCCTCACCACAAGGCCATTTTCATCTTGCTTGTTGCGGTAGATCCACTTTGTGCCAATGATATTGTGCTTCCGAGGATCTGGACGTTTAACCAGTTCCCAGACGTTGTTGAGTTTGAATTGATGTAATTCTTCTTGCATTGCCTGAATCCACTCAGGCTCCAGAAATGCTTCATCTACCTTAGTGGGCTCTGTGATAGAGACAAAAGCATAGTGCCCACAAAAATTAGATAAATGTGAAGCTTTTGAGCGTGTGAGAGGACCTGGTGCTTCAATGTCATCGATGATCTTTTCAACTTGCACTTCTTTTGCAACGCGAGGATGAGCAGGTTGTCGTCGAGGAATTTGATCAGCATTTTCTTCAGCACCATCTTCTTCAGCATTTTCTTCAGGTGCATTAGCTCGACGTTCTTCACGTTCTGGATTGAATTCTTCAGCAGATTCTTCGGTAGGAATGACATCCTCAGTAGCCTTGAACTTGATAGTTTCCTCAGGTGCTGGTTCATCTATCACAGAGGGTAGGTGCTCTCTTTGCGAGCCATTAGTTTCATCGAACCGCACATATACAGTTTCAACAACCTTGTGAAGAATGTTGTTGAAGACTCTGTAGGTGTGCGAGTCCTTTCCGTAACCAAGCATAAAACCTTCATGTGCTTTCGGTGCAAATTTAGCATTGTGATGAGGATCTCTAATCCAACATTTAGCACCGAAGACTTTGAAATAACTCACATTAGGTTTCTTGTCAGTGAGGAGTTCATAGGCAGTCTTCTTGGAGAATTTGTGAAGATATACCCTGTTGATGACGTGGCACGCAGTATAAATTGCCTCGATCCAGAAGTGACGAGGCGTCTTGTACTCATCAAGCATAGTGCGAGCCATCTCAACAAGAGTTCTGTTCTTGCGCTCCACGACGCCATTCTGCTGAGGAGTGTAAGGAGCAGATAACTCATGAGTAATACCAAGTTCATCAAGATAGTCATCAAGACCAGAATTCTTGAACTCAGTTCCATTGTCACTTCTGATGTGCTTGATCTTCACACCAAAGTTGGTTGAAGCCCTCGAGGAAAATCGTTTGAAGACTTCCTGCACTTCATGTTTGTAAGTAACAATGTGTACCCATGTGTATCGAGAGTAATCATCAACAATAACAAAGCCATAGAGAGATGCGTCATTTGTGACTGCTGAGTAATGGTTAGGACCGAAGAGATCCATATGAAGCAATTCAAATGGTCGAGTAGTGGTCATGATAGTCTTCGCTGGATGCTTAGCCTTGGTCATCTTTCCAGCTTCACAAGCTCCACACAAGTGATCCTTTAGGAATTTGACATTCTCAATGCCAATGACATGCTTCTTCTTCCCAAGCGTGTGCAAATTCCTCATGCCTGCATGACCAAGTCATCGATGCCAGAGCCAGCCTTCTGAAGCTTTTGCAAGTAGGCACACTGCTGGTTGCGGTCCTGTAGAGAAATCAACAATATACAAGTCTCATCTCCTAAAGCCTTCGAAGACTTTGGAATTGTCAGCTTCCATAACCACAACACAACGATACTTTCCAAAGACAACAACCATATCAAGATCACAAAGCATTGAGACAGACATGAGGTTGTATCCTAAGGACTCGACAAGCATGACTTTGTCCATGTGTCGATCCTTTGTGATCGCAACCTTACCTAGACACAATACCTGACTTTTGCCTTTGTCAGTGAAGATGATATGCTTTAGATGTGATGGTGATAAGGGAGCATCCATCAATAGATTCTTGTCACCAGTCATGTGATTTGTACATCCACTATCGAGGACCCACTCAGTGGCTTTGGGTTGATCATCCTGCAGATGAATTAGTGCAGCTTACGAACTTCATATACTTCATCAGTGAAGAATATGACATCACAATTCATCAGACCAATTTCATCAAGCAATGCAACACTTAAAAACAGTATGAGGACGTGAGAAATGAAAGTTCATTTCTTCATGATTAGCCTGCGTCCTTTCAGGCAGTTTTTAGGTCTCCAGCAAATTCTTCAGACGTTAAAGTACATCTGGAGACCTGACCCTGCATAAAAGATTAGTTCTTTTTCTTCACCACCCACATCTGAAGGGGTGGCAAAGAGTTCATCACTCTGCAAGCTCCATACGAGAAAGGTGGCATAGAATCCAATCCATTTCGTTTCACATAAGAGGAGTTAGGGTAAGCATATGAATAAGCAGAGAAATTCTTCGAGGACTTATGAACATAATGATTAGAAGAATAATGCTCATATTCATAGCCCTTAGCTCTTCCCTGCGAAACAGAGTTGTTAGCACGATGATGTTCATATGAGGACTTTGATCCTTTTGAGGAATATGATCCACATGAGGAATTCGATCCGTATGAGGACTTGGATCCATATGAAGAATTTCGTCCATATGAAGAATTTGATCTGGGGTTCCTATTCTTCACAGGTGATGTCATGAGGACATTCACCTGAAGACTTTCAAGGCACCTTTTGGGAACCCAGATTTTCTTCATAGGAGAACCGTTCCTGCAGTTAGTGCCAACATATCTAGCAAATACTTCACCATTCTGATTTTTAAACAGTTTATAGTTGGAGTCAAATGACTCATCAGAAGAATGAGAAGATTCACATGTAAAGCCAGATAAATTAGATGGATCAACTAGAGGTCCCTTTGCAGCAACCCATGAGGTTTTGGGGTACTGCTCAGGCTTCCAATATGTACCATCAGCATTGAGTTTCCTCTCAAAGGCAATACCCTCTTTCCTAGGGTTCCTGTTGAGGATCTGCTTTTTAAGCACATCACAAAGAGTCTGATGCCCTTTGAGGCTTTTGTACATGCCTGTCATGTACAATTCCTTCAGCCCTGCATCGTTAGTGATACTAGCAATGTCCTCAGATGAGGAATTAGTGATAGCAAAGACAGTTGAAGAATTTGTAGCATTAGAAGCATTTGAGCATTCAGGTGAAGAATTAGCATATTCACGTTCAATGCATTTCAAACATGGAGGAACAAATTCTTCCTGAGCAGCGCTGATTTGTTGAGCAAGTAATGAATCGCGCTCCTTCTGAAGATCTTCATAACTCACTCTTAGCTTCTCAAGATCTTGCTTTCTTTGACGAAATTCATAAGAAAGCTTCTCATGATCAGATAAGAGAGTGTTATGATGACCTTGAAGGTTGTCAAACCTAGTCTGAAGTCTCTGTAGATTTTCAGTCAAGGTTTTAGTGTGATCCATTTCTTCACCCAACATATCATCACTTATGTCTAGCATGTTATGAACCTTTTCAAAAGCCCTTTGTTGTTTCACAGCAATCTTAGCAAGTTTAGAGTAGCTGGGCTTGAGGTTTTCATCAGATTCATTCTCACTAGATTCAGAGGAGGTATATTTGAGTACCTTGGCACCCTTTGCCATGAAGCAATAGGTGGGAGCGTAGTCATCATTGCCTTCATCAGCCGTGTTGGTGAAGCCATTAGCGAGAGCTAGACTTGCTACTCCGGACTCGGACTCCTCAGATGCCTCCTCTTCCTCATGTTCCTCAGATTCAGCTTCAGAGTCCATTTCCTTGCCAATGAATGCCCGAGCCTTCTTGGAGCTGCTCTTCTTGTGAGATGAAGACTTTGAGGATTTTTGTCGGGTGGTAGGTGCGACATATGCCAACGGGTGGCTTATCATTGTGGGAGCCAGTAAGACATCGCCGGTGCCTGGAAACGGGATAAGGCGAAGACATGCACGCCGGCGGATCTTACCCAGGTTCGGGGCTCTCCGTGGAGATAACACCCCTAGTCCTGCTCTGCGGGGTCTCCGCATGATCACTAGATCAATACAAGTAGCTACAAGTGCTCCTTGAGCTGTTTGGCTAGAGGAAGAAGAAGGGCAATGCTAGCTCTCATTTTCTCTCTATGTGGTGTGTGAAACTCTATCCGATCAACCCTTTGCATGGGTGTCCCGGGGGCTTATATAGGCCTACCCCCCAGGGGTACAATGGTAATCTAGCTGGGCGCGGGTCCCAGCCGTCAGTGTCTGTGCTCGCCGGCTTCTCCGCCGGCCATTGGGGCCCGCCGACTGGTGGGTCCCGCCGGCTGCCGGCCTCTTGGCCGACAAGCTGACCCCACCGCTTGGGGGCCTTGTCGGCAACTGGTTACTGTTACCTCGCCTCTGATGACGAGGGCTTTGTCGAGGTAAGCGTGGCTACAGTGCCGCCGCCTTGCGGGCTCTCACTGTAGCCTCACCTCGTCTTGTCTCCTTAATGAGGCACATGTTTCGAAGGAGGGAGGTAGCCGGCTATTGGGAGCCGGCTACGCCCCTGGCCGACTAGGGGAGGCGGGGCCGCCTTCGAGCGTCTCTCTGGCTAAAGGGGCCTGCCGCCCGCGGGCCGTACTGGCGCCTGTCGTGGGTGACATCGAGGTCAACATGGCTACAGTGCCGCGCCGAACGGGTTATGGCTGATCCGTACGGTGCCCTGTGACCATGCCTGTTCCGGGATTCGGGGGTAGTGGGCTGTACTGCGGCCACGCCCCGTCTTATCACCGTTATGTGGATGTAGTCTTGGTGGGTGCAGTCTTTGCCGGCTTCTGGGAGTCGGCTTTCTTCATGGCCGGCTTCTGGGAGTCGGTCCTCTTGGGGCCGTCTTCCTGGAGTCGGCCATCTCGTAGCTTTCTTTGGGAAGGTTTGTGAGGCCGGGTCGCCTTCTGGTAGTCGGCCCTGGGGATAGCCGGCCGGGGGAAGGCGGCCCTATGCTCCGTATGCTTGAAGTCTCGAATGGCCTAATAATTTTTCGAAGAGCCAGGGGGAGTCGGTTAGGCTACCCGTGGCCATTTACTCCGACAATTTTGATGATGAAGATTTTGAGGATTTCTTCTTTTTCTTCGCATCATCAGAACTGTGATCCTTGTATTTCTTCTTCTTTGATTCCTTTTCCCACTGAGGACAATCTTGAATGTAGTGTCCAAGTTTCTTGCATTTGTGACAAAGCCTCTTCTTGTAGTCACTGGATGAGGAATCATTGCTCCTTGAGGATCTTCCAAAGTTACCACGTCTTGAGAACTTCTGAAATTTCTTCACGAGCAGTGCTAGTTCCTGGCTCAGTTCTTCAGGATCACCAAGGCTGCTGCCAGAGTCTTCATCTTCAGACTCAGAAACTGCCTTGGCCTTCAGTGCACATGATCTGCCATAGCTCGAACCATAGAGGTCTCTCTTTTCAGCAAGCTGGAACTCATGAGTATTTAGCCTTTCGAGGATATCAGCGGGATCAAGTGACTTGTAATCAGCACGTTCTTGTATCATCAATGCCAGAGTATCAAATGAGGAATCAAGCGATCTCAACAATTTCTTCACCACCTCATGGTCGGTGATGTCAGTGGCACCAAGCGCTTGAAGCTCATTTGAGATGTCAGTGAGGCGATCGAAGGTTTGTTGAACATTTTCATTGTCGAGTCTTTTGAAGCGGTTGAAGAGATTGCGAAGAACATCAACTCGAGAGTCACGCTGAGTTGAGACTCCTTCATTCACTTTGGACAGCCTATCCCAGATAAGCTTAGCAGTTTCCAAAGCACTCACTCTTCCATACTGTCCTTTGCTCAGATGGCCACATATGATATTCTTCGCTTGAGAATCGAGTTGCTTGAATCTCTTCACATCGGTAGCGTTCAGTGAGGGTGAGACAGAGGGAATACCATTTTCCACAACATACCATAGATCGTTATCAATTGCCTCAAGATGCATTCACATCTTATTCTTCCACTAGGGGTAGTCCGTCCCATCGAAGGTAGGACACCCAGCAGAGACCTTGATCATACCTGCGATCGACATAACTAAAACTCCAGGTGGTTAAACCAAAATCACACAGAACAAGGGAGTACCTTGCTCTGATACCAATTGAAAGTGCGTTATATCGACTAGAGGGGGGTGAATAGGCGATTTTTATGAATTCTTCACTGAGGAATTTGCCAATGTGGAAATTCCTTAGCAAAGAACTACTTGCAGTGGAATAAGTACTCAAAAGTATGCATAGCAGAACACAAGCATGGTCATCATGATGACATGAAGAGAAGCACAGAGTACAGAAAGCGTAAACACAGGATAACACAGGATGAAGACAAACAGACTGAATAAATTGAACTGAGGAAATTGAGAAAGTCTTCAGTCAAAGTCTTCAAACACAGATATGAATAAGTGCACAACACAGTTATGAGGAAATGAAAGAGTTGAGGAAATAGAACCAGTAGGCTTGGTGATGATTTGGTAGACCAGTTCCAACTGCTGTCTCATTTGTACATCTGGTTGGAGCGGCTAGGTATTTAAACCTGAGGACACACAGTCCTCACCGTATTCTCCTTGAGCTAAGGTCACACAGACCTCGCCCAATCACTCGTGGTAAGTCTTCAGGTGACTTCCGAACCTTCACAAACTCGGTCACTCGGCGATCCACAATTCCTCTTGGATGCTCTAGACCATGACGCCTAACCGTCTGGAAGAAGCACAGTCTTCAAACGTAACAAGCGTCGGATCCACGCAGGATCAATCTCTTCAGTGATGCTCAATCACTTTGGGTTTGTAGGTGTTTGGGTTTGGGTTTTCCTCACTTGATGATTTTCGCTCAAAGTCCTCGGAGGATGGGATGCTCTCAAATGACAAGTGTCAGTTTCTCTCGGAGCAGCCAACCAGCTAGTGGTTGTAGGGGGCGGCTATTTATAGCCTAGAGAGCAGCCTGACATGATAAGACATAAATTCCCTTCAATGATATGACCGTTAGGTGGGTAGATATTTTGGGACAGCTGGCGCATAGCACAGCAACGGTCGGAAATTTGAGTATCAAATTCCTCAGGGCTATCATGTTCCTCACTGTGTAGGCAATCCGCACTGGCGAATTCCTAACTCCTCAGTCAGAACAAATTCCTCAGAGACGAGAAGAACTTCGTCTCTGTCACTGAAGAATATGACTGAACTGTATGAGATTTCCAATGGCTTCACTCGAAGGGATTGGTAGGTGTAAGATTTTGAGTTGAGCATCACATGGAAATTTTTCCTTAGTATTTCCTCGACCCCCTTTAACAGTATGGTGTTTCCTATGACTCAAGAAAGGGAAAATGAAACTACGAACACAAAAGTATTCACGCTTCATGTTCCTCAAATGAATACCAAGTCTTCAAGGTCACACCAATTTCTTCACTTTCAAAGTCTTCAGAAATCGAAAGTCTTCATTCGAAGAACTTCATTTTTAGGGGTCGACTTTCTCTGTAAATATCAAACTCCTCATAGACTTATAGACCTGTGTACACTCATAAACACATTAGTCCCTTAACCTATAAGTCTTCAATACACCAAAATCACTAAGGGGCACTAGATGCACTTACAAGGAGGCATTAGAGGAAATGCTCGACTTATTTGTTGATAAGAAGGTACTGAACATCACTGTCAGAAAAGCTACTGATCCAAGCCCAGCAGATGGTAATATTGATCCCATCATGCTTGAGGAACAGATCCCCATTGATCATGTTGGTGAACCTGTTGTTTATAGAGTCTCACAAGAAGGTGTTCTGTACCCTGCCTCTAATGCTAGTTTGCCAGCTGTGACCCCTGATGAGCCCTACCTAAACACGCAGCAAAGCAGCAATTTGAACAAGGGGAAAACAGTTGTGGAAGAAGAAGATGTAGAAGAAGAAGCAGATGAAGAAGATGTACCAGAAGAAGAAGATGAAGTTGAATATGACAAATCATCTTCAGATTTTGAGTTCTTTAGGGGTGATTACAGAGGGGAGAAAATATCTTACAAAGCTTGGTGTAGGGGTGAAGATGAGGCTGGCACTGATACTGCAGAGCACTTTTGTGGAGCTAACTTAGAACCTTGTGAGTTTTGGCAGGAAGAACAAATTGTTTCTGAAGATGAACAAGTAGAGGATCCTGCTGCTATAACTACAAAAGGAGCCAAAAAGCTTACGCTAGTTAGAAAACTTGGCCCAACTAGCAAGTCTCACTGTGAGCCTGAGCACATCAAGTTTGAAGATTATGTCCCTGAAGCTAATGAGTACTGTTTTCCAGGTGATTTTGGCCTAAGTGATGAAGAGGATGCTCCAAGGCTGCCATCTGGAAGGAAGAGTAGGAAGAAGCAGAAGAAGGAGAGGAGATGGTATGGTCCATCCAGGCCAGATGCACATGAGCAGTTTTCAATGCATTTGTGCTTTGAAAATGTAGTTCAGTTCAGAGAAGCACTTAGAAATTTTCATGTGAGGACTCTTAGGAATTTTGAGTATCACAGAAATGAACCAACTAGGGTTATTTCTTGGTGCTCTGAGAGAAAACATGGTTGTGGGTTTTACATAGTTGCCTCTAGGATAGCTCATGAGACAGCTTTCAGTATCAAGAAGATGAACCTGGATCACACTTGTGGAGCAAGTGGAGAGAACACAAAGGTGACAGTCAGTTGGGTTGCTAAGGTTTGTGAGGATACAGTCAGATCCAACCCTGGAGCTGGTGTTGACACAATTATGTCATACACAAAGAAGAAGTTTGGTGTCCATGTGCCTAAAAGTTTGGCATATACGGCAAGGAAGCAAGCAGTTGAGGTTGTGCAAGGAGATCACAAACTCCAGTATCACAGAATAAGGGACTGCCTGCAGTGTGTGCTAGATACTAACCCTGGCAGTAGGTGCATAGTAACAACACATGAGGATCCACTAAACCCAGCTCCTACCCCAAGGTTTCACTATATGTTTTACTTCTTGTTTGCATGCAAGGAGGGTTTTCTGAATGGATGCAGGCCATTTATAGGTAAGTATTCAGACACAAATGTATATGATATTTTTGCATTGATGTAATTAGGCACTCATGTGATCATGTTAGCAGGTCTGGATGGTTGCTTCATCAAGCTAAGCACTGGTCAGCAGATATTGACAGCTATAGGGAGGGATGGCAACAATAACATCTTCCCAATAGCTTTTGGTGTTGTTGATAAGAAAGAGACAGACAGCTGGACATGGTTTCTCACACAGTTGAGAATAGTCATTGGAACTGGCAATAAGTTTGGCAAATACACAATTATGTCTGACAGGCAGAAGGTATTGTTCTGTACCTAGTCTTTACATTTGCCTTTACATTTGCCATGAGTAAAATGTTATTCAGTAGTAACACTTAAGATAACACTACATTGAACAGGGATTGTTGAATGCAATAGATGATGTATTCCCTGACTCTCCACAAAGGTTTTGTCTTAGACATATTTATGCCAATTTCCAATCTACTGGTTTCAGAGGAGAGGAACTTAAGAAACATTTAGATCAGGTTCCCTATTCCTTTACCAAACATGGTCATGATTTAGGCATGGAGAATTTGAAAAAAGAAAGTTTAGAAGCTTGGCAGTGGTTGTCACAGATACTAAAGCATACATGGGCTAGGTATAAATTGGACACTGTGTGCAAAACAGACCTGGTAGTAAACAACCTTAGTGAGGTTTTGAATAGAATGATATTGGATGTTAGGAACAAGCCAATCAGGACTATGTTGGAGGGCATAAGAACAAAG
Source organism: Aegilops tauschii subsp. strangulata (assembly GCF_002575655.3). NCBI lineage: Eukaryota > Viridiplantae > Streptophyta > Magnoliopsida > Poales > Poaceae > Aegilops > Aegilops tauschii. The sequence goes on from NC_053038.3 coordinate 506,399,873, forward strand.
CTGATGATTAAGTTTCAGAATATCAGAGAGAAGACAGAGTCATGCAGATGGGAGATCACACCTACTTATTCAGAGATTTAGAAGAGGGGAGGAAGTGGGCTAAGTATTGTGAAGCATACATGGCAGGTCCAGGCATATGGAAAGTCACAAGTAGCTCTGAAAACACATATTGTGTTAATTTGAACAAGGAGACCTGTGACTGTAGGAGGTGAGACATGATAGATGTCCCCTGCAGTCATGCCATTGCTGCAATGCAGAAAGTGAAGATACATTCTGAAGACTATGTGAATGCTTTGTTCAAGAAACCCATGTATTGTGAAACATATAAGCACATAATATTCCCTATGCCAGGTCCTGACCATTGGCCTCATACACCTGGTGATGATATTTCTCCACCTGTTTTTAGAGAAAAGAAAGGTAAAAAACAAACTGCCAGGAGGAAAGGCATGTTTGAGGTGCCAGCTAAAAAGGATACTTCTAGGATTGGTATAGTGACATGCAGCAACTGCAAGAAGCAAGGGCACAGGTTCAACAATTGTGGTGACCCATTAAAACCTAAGTTCCAGCTGAGGATGAACAAGCACCAGGTAGGTCCTTCAGTTCCATTCATTGCATTGTTACATTCATTTCATTTGTAGGAAAATATAGCTAACTACTCTGAGGCTGGTTCTTCAATGGCTGCAACTGCACAAAGGCCACCAAGGGCACCTGCTGCCTCTGCACCTGCACCAACAACTCCTCCAACAACAAATGAGTCAACACAGACAGCTTGTAGGTCAAGGAAGAGGGTTGCTTCCACATCAGTAGCAGCACCAGGTACAACATCAGCCTCCAAGAAGAGGAGCACCAACATTGAGGCTACAATAGCAGCACCAGCACCTCTCAAGAAGAGCAGGACCAACACCTCTTCAGCAACACCAGTACCACCTCCCAAGAATAAGAGCACAACTATTTCTTCAACAGCAAATAACACCAGGTCATTAAGGTCTTCTCCAGCAAAGAACACCAGGTCACCTTCTGCGAATAGAGCTGGCAATTGATCTTTCATTGCTCCTACACAATCTGCTACAAGTGTTGTGCAGGATAGGTCAAAGAGGGTCAGGAAGCCATCTGGGAGGCTGAAGGATTACTTTTATGCAAGTGGTAACTAGCTGAAGTGGTTGAACTCCTCTGTTATCCTAGGTTATGTATGCAAGTGAACTGTTGGATTTGGTTTGTAATAACACTACTTCACTAAGTACTTGATACTGTTGGATTTGATTTGGTTTGTAATATGATACTGTTTGTGGATTCAGCACTAGGTTGTCTGCAACTTCAATTTATCTGCATCTTCACAACATTTAGCACACATTGATATATACATAGTCACTGACCAAAGGGTGCTGATTCAGAGAAATTGATGGTGCCGATTGAGAGAAATTGAGATATACATAGTCACTGACCAAATGCATACATTGATTCAAAAACATCCAAATGTTACATAGATAGAAAGATAGTCATCAAAATCTCACACATAGTGTTGGGTAACGTAGCAGAAATTCAAAATTTTCTACGCATCACCAAGATCAATCTATGGAGTAATCTAGCAACGAGGGGAAGGTGAGTGCATCTACATACCCTTGTAGATCACGATGCGGAAGCGTTGCAAGAACGCGGATGAAGGAGTCGTACTCGTAGCGATTCAGATCGCGGTTGATTCCGATCTAAGCACCGAAGAACGGTGCCTCCGCGTTCAACACACGTGCAGCCCGGTGACGTCTCCCACGCCTTGATCCAGCAAGGAGAGAGGGAGAGGTTGGGGAAGACTCCGTCCAGCAGCAGCACGACGGTGTGGTGGTGGTGGAGGAGCGTGGCAATCCTGCAGGGCTTCGCCAAGCACCGTAGGAGAGGAGAAGGGAGAGGGGAAGGGCTGCGCCAAGAGAGAGGTTCTCGTGTCTTGGGCTGCCCGTTTGCCTCCACTATATATAGGGGGAGAGGGAGGGCTGCGCCCCCACCTAGGGTTCCCTCCCTAGGGGTGGCGGCAGCCCCAATCCCATCTAGGGTGGCGGCCAAGAGGGGGGAGAGGGGGGGGGCCACTAGGGTGGGCCTCAAGGCCCATCTGGACCTAGGGTTTGCCCCCTCCCACTCTCCCATGCACCTTGGGCCTTGGTGGGGGGGCGCACCAGCCCACCTGGGGCTGGTCCCCTCCCACACTTGGCCCACGCAGCCTTCTGGGGCTGGTGGCCCCACTTGGTGGACCCCCGGAACCCTCCCGGTGGTCCCGGTACATTACCGATAACACCCGAAACTTTTCCGGTGACCAAAACAGGACTTCCCATATATAAATCTTTACCTCCGGACCATTCCGGAACTCCTCGTGACGTCCGGGATCTCATCCGGGACTCCGAACAACAGTCGGTAACCACGTACATACTTTCCCTATAACCCTAGCGTCATCGAACCTTAAGTGTGTAGACCCTACGGGTTCGGGAACCATGCAGACATGACCGAGACGTTCTCCGGTCAATAACCAAAAGCGGGATCTGGATACCCACGTTGGCTCCCACATGTTCCACGATGATCTCATCGGATGAACCACGATGTCGAGGATTCAATCAATCCCGTATACAATTCCCTTTGTCTATCGGTATGTTACTTGCCCGAGATTCGATCGTCGGTATCCTATACCTTGTTCAATCTCGTTACCGGCAAGTCTCTTTACTCGTTCCGTAACTCACATCATCCCGTGATCAACTCCTTGGTCACATTGTGCACATTATGATGATGTCCTACCGAGTGGGCCCAGAGATACCTCTCCGTTTACACGGAGTGACAAATCCCAGTCTCGATTCGTGCCAACCCAACAGACACTTTCGGAGATACCTGTAGTGCACCTTTATAGCCACCCAGTTACGTTGTGACATTTGGTACACCCAAAGCATTCCTACGGTATCCGGGAGTTGCACAATCTCATGGTCTAAGGAAATGATACTTGACATTAGAAAAAGCTCTGAGAAAACGAACTACACGATCTTGTGTCAGGCTTAGGATTGGGTCTCGTCCATCACATCATTCTCCTAATGATGTGATCCCGTTATCAACGACATCCAATGTCCATGGTCAGGAAACCGTAACCATCTATTGATCAACGAGCTAGTCAACTAGAGGCTTACTAGGGACATGGTGTTGTCTATGTATCCACACATGTATCTGAGTTTCCTATCAATACAATGTTAGCATGGATAATAAACGATTATCATGAACAAGGAAATATAATAATAACCAATTTATTATTGCCTCTAGGGCATATTTCCAACAGTCTCCCACTTGCACTAGAGTCAATAATCTAGTCCACATCACCATGTGATTAACACTCATAGGTCACATCACCATGTGACCAACATCCAAAGAGTTTACTAGAGTCACCAATCTAGTTCACATCACTATGTGATTAACACTCAATGAGTTCTGGTTTGATCATGTTATGCTTGTGAGAGAGGTTATTAGTCAACGGGTCTGAACCTTTCAGATCCGTGTGTGCTTTACGAATATCTATGTCATCTTGTGGATGCTACCGCGCGCTACTTGGAGCCATTTCAAGTATCTGCTCTACTATACGAATCCGGTTTACTACTCAGAGTCATCCGGATTAGTGTCAAAGTTCGCATCGACGTAACCCTTTACGACGAACTCCTTTTCACCTCCATAATCGAGAAAATTCCTTAGTCCACTAGATACTAAGGACAAGTTCGACCGCTGTCATGTGATCCTTTCCCGGATCGCTATTGTACCCCTTGACCAACGCATGGCAAGGCACACTTCATGTGCGGTACACAGCATAGCATACTGTAGAGCCTACGTCTGAAGCATAGGGGACGACCTTCGTCCTTTCTCTCTCTTCTGCTGTGGTCAGGTCTTGAGTCTTACTCAATACTCACACCTTGTAACACAGCCAAGAACTCCTTCTTTGCTGATCTATTTTAAACTCTTTCAAAATCATGTCAAGGTGTGCGTTCTTTGAAAGTATCAGCAGGCGTCTTGATCTATCTCTATAGATCTTGATGCCCAATATGTAAGCAGCTTTATCCAGGTCTTCCTTTGAAAAACTCCTTTCAAACAACCCTTTATGCTTTCCAGAAATTTTACATCATTTCGGATCAACAATATGTCATTCACATATACTTATCAGAAATGTTGTAGCGCTCCCACTCACTTTATTGTAAATACAAGTTTCTAACAAACTTTGTATAAACCCAAAAACTTTGATCACTCCATCAAAGCGTATATTCTGACTCCGAGATGCTTACTCCAGTCCTTAGAAGGATCGCTGGAGCTAGCATACCTTTTAGCATCCTTAGGATCGACAAAACCTTTCTGATTGTATCACATACAACCTTTCCTTACGAAAACTGGTAAGGAAACTTGTTTTGACATCCATCTGCCAGATTTCATAAATGCAGCTCATGCTAACATGATTCCGACGGATTTAAGCATCGCTACGGATGAGAAAATCTCATCGTAGTCAACTCCTTGAACTTGTGGAAATACTCTTTGCCACAAGTCGAGCTTCATGGACGGTAACATTACCGTACACGTCCGTCTTCTTCTCAAAGATCCATTTATCTCGGATTTCATGGCTTCTAACCATTTGTCGGAATATGGGCCCACCATCGCTTCTCCATAGCTCGTAGGTTCAGTGTTGTCCAACAACATGATATCTCAGACAGGATCACGTACCACTCTGAAGTAGCACGCATCCTCGTCGTCCTACGAGGTTTGGTAGTGACTTGATCCGAAGTTTCATGATCACTATCATAAGCTTCCACTTCAATTGGTGTAGGTGCCACAGGAACAACTTCCTGTGCCCTGCTACACACTAGTTGAAGTGACGGTTCAATAACCTTATCAAGTCTCCACCATCCTCCCACTCAATTCTTTCGAGAGAAACTTTTCCTCGAGAAAGGACCTATTTCTAGAAGCAATTACTTTTGCTTCCAGATCTGAAATAGGAGGTATACCCAACTGTTTTTGGGTATTCTATGAAGACGCATTTATCCACTTTGGGTTCGAGCTTATCAGCCTGAAACTTTTTCACATAAGCATCGCAGCCCCAAACTTTTAAGAAACGACAACTCAGGTTTCTCTAAACGGTGTCGTCTCAACGGATTTGCGTGGTGCCCTATTTAAAGTGAATGCGGTTGTCTCTAATGCCTAACCCATAAATGATAGTGGTAATTAGATAAGAGACATCATGGTATGCACCATATCCAATAGGGTGCAGTTATGATGTTCGGACACACCATCACACTATGGTGTTCCAGGCGGTATTAATTGTGAAACACTTTCCACAATGTCTTAATTGTGTGCCAAACTCGTAACTCAGATACTCATCTCTATGATCATATCATAGACATTTTATCCTCTTGTCATGACGATCTTCAACTTCACTCTGAAATTACTTGAACCTTTCAATAATTCAGACTTGTGTTTCATCAAGTAAATACACTCTGCATCTACTCAAATCATCTGTGAAGTAAGAACATAACGATATCCACTGCATGCCTCAGCACTCATTGGACTGCATACATCAAAATGTATTACTTCCAATAAGTTGCTCTCTTGTCCATCTTACTGAAAACGAGGCCTTTCAGTCATCTTGCCCATGTGGTATGATTTGCATGTCTCAGGTGATTCAAAATCAAGTGAGTCCAAACGATCCATCTGCATGGAGTTTCTTCATGCATATATACCAATAGACATGGTTCGCATGTCTCAATCTTTTCAAAAACGAGTGAGTCCAAAAATCCATCTACATGGAGCTTCTTCATGCGTTCTATACCAATATGACTCAAATGGCAGTGCCACAAGTATGTGGTACTATCATTACTATTTTGTATCTTTTGGCACGAACATGTGTATCACTGCGATCGAGATTCATTTTAGGTGTAAGACCATTGAAGGTATTATCCAAATAAACAGATAACCATTATTCTCCTTAAATGAATAACCGTATTGCGATAAACATAATCCAATCATGTTTATGCTCAACGCAAACACCAATCCCGATGGTAGAGGGAGCATGCGATGCTTGATCACATCAACCTTGGAAACACTTCCAACACACATCGTCATCTCACTTTTAGCTAGTCTCCATTTATTCCGCAGCTTTTATTTCGAGTTACTAACACTTAGCAACCGAACCGGTATCCAATACCCTGGTGCTGCTAGGAGTACTAGTAAAGTACACATTCATATAACGTATATCCAATATACTTCTGTCGACCTTGCCTGCCTTCTCATCTACCAAATATCTAGGGTAGTACTGCTTCAGTGACCGTTCCCCTCATTACAGAAGCACTTAGTCTCGGGTTTGGGTTCAACCTTGGGATTCTTTACTAGAGCAGCAAATGATTTGCTGTTTCATGAAGTATCCCTTTTGCCCTTGCCCTTCTTAAACTAGTGGTTTTACTAACCATCAACTATTGATGCTCCTTCTTGATTTCTACTCTCGCGGTGTCAAACATCGTGAATAGCTCAAGGATCATCATGTCTATCCCTGATATGTTATAGTTCATCACGAAGCTCTACTAGCTTGGTGGCAGTGACTATGGAGAACTATCACTATCTCATCTGGGAGATTAACTCCCACTCAATTCAAGCGATTGTGGTACTCAGACAATCTGAGCACATGCTCAACGATTGAGCTTTTCTCCCTTAGTTTGCAGGCTTAAGAAACTTGTCAGAGGTCTCATACCTCTTGACGTGGGCACTAGTCTGAAATCCCAATTTCAGTCTTCGGAACATCTCATATGTTCTGCGACGTTTAAAAAACCGTCTTTGGTGCCACAATTCTAAACCGTTAGCATTACGCACTGAACTATCACGTAGTTATCGAAACGTGTATGTCAGATGTTCCACAACATCTACAGACGACGCTGAGGTTCAGCACACCGAGCGGTGCATTAAGGACATAAGCCTTCTGTGCAGCAATGAGGACGATCCTCAGTTTACGGACCCAGTCCGCATAATTGCTACTACCAACTTTCAACTAAATTTTCTCTAGGAACATATCTTAACCAGTAGAACTAAAGCGCAAGCTATGACATAATTTGCAAAGACCTTTTTGACTATGTTCATGATAATGAAGTTCATCTGATTAATGAACTCCCACTCAGATAGACATCCCTCTAGTCATCTAAGTGATACATGATCCGAGTCAAACTAGGCCGTGTCCGATCATCACGTGAGACGGACTAGTCATCATCGGTGAACATCTCCATGTTGATCGTATCTGCTATACGACTCATGTTCGACCTTTCGGTCTCTTGTGTTCCGAGGCCATGTCTGTACATGCTAGGCTCGTCAAGTCAACCTAAGTGTTTTGCATGTGTTCCGAGGCCATGTCTGTACATGCTAGGCTCGTCAACACCCGTTGTATTCGAACGTTAGAATCTATCACACCCGATCATCACGTGGTGCTTCGAAACAACGAACCTTCGCAACGGTGCACAGTTAGGGGGAACACTTTCTTGAAATTATTATAAGGGATCATCTTACTTACTACCGTCGTTCTAAGCAAATAAGATGCATAACATGATAAACATCACATGCAATCAAATAGTGACATGATATAGCCAATATCATTTTGCTCCTTTGATCTCCATCTTCGGGGCACCATGATCATCTTTGTCACCGGCATGACACCATGATCTCCATCATCATGATCTCCATCATTGTGTCTTCATGAAGTTGTCACGCCAATGATTACTTCTACTTCTATGGCTAACGCGCTTAGCAATAAAGTAAAGTAATTTACATGGCGTTATTCAATGACACGCAGGTCATACAAAAATAAAGACAACTCCTATGGCTCCTGCCGGTTGTCATACTCATCGACATGCAAGTCGTGATTCCTATTACAAGAATATGATCAATCTCATACATCACATATATCATAAATCACATCTTCTGGCCATATCACATCACATAGCACATGCTGCAAAAATAAGTTAGACGTCCTCTAATTGTTGTTGCAAGTTTTTATGTGGCTTGTATAGGTTTCTAGCAAGAACGTTTCTTACCTACGTAAAACCACAACGTGATATGCCAATTTCTATTTACCCTTCATAAGGACCCTTTTCATCGAATCCGTTCCGACTAAAGTGGGAGAGACAGACACCCGCTAGCCACCTTATGCAACTAGTGCATGTCAGTCGGTGGAACCTGTCTCACGTAAGCGTACGTGTAAGGTCGGTCCGGGCCGCTTCATCCCACAATGCCGCCGAAACAAGATAAGAATAGTAGCGGCAAGAAGAATTGGCAACATCTACGCCCACAACTACTTTGTGTTCTACTCGTGCATAGAAACTACGCATAGACCTAGCTCATGATGCCACTGTTGGGTAACGTAGCAGAAATTCAAAATTTTCTACGCATCACCAAGATCAATCTATGGAGTAATCTAGCAACGAGGGGAAGGTGAGTGCATCTACATACCCTTGTAGATCGCGATGCGGAAGCGTTGCAAGAACGCGGATGAAGGATTCGTACTCGTAGCGATTCAGATCGCGGTTGATTCCGATCTAAGCACCGAAGAACGGTGCCTCCGCGTTCAACACACGTGCAGCCCGGTGACGTCTCCCACGCCTTGATCCAGCAAGGAGAGAGGGAGAGGTTGGAAAAGACTCCGTCCAGCAGCAGCACGACGGCGTGGTGGTGGTGGAGGAGCGTGGCAATCCTACAGGGCTTCGCCAAGCACCGTAGGAGAGGAGAAGGGAGAGGGGAAGGGTTGCGCCAAGAGAGAGGTTCTCGTGTCTTGGGCTGCCCCTTTGCCTCCACTATATATAGGGGGAGAGGGAGGGCTGCGCCCCCACCTAGGGTTCCCTCCCTAGGGGTGGCGGCAGCCCCAATCCCATCTAGGGTGGCGGCCAAGAGGGGGGAGAGGGGGGGCGCCACTAGGGTGGGCCTCAAGGCCCATCTGGACCTAGGGTTTGCCCCCTCCCACTCTCCCATGCGCCTTGGGCCTTGGTGGGGGCGCACCAGCCCACCTGGGGCTGGTCCCCTCCCACACTTGGCCCACGCAGCCTTCTGGGGCTGGTGGCCCCACTTGGTGGACCCCCGGGACCCTCCCGGTGGTCCCGGTACATTACCGATAACACCCGAAACTTTTCCGGTGACCAAAACAGGACTTCCCATATATAAATCTTTACCTCCGGACCATTCCGGAACTCCTCGTGATGTCCGGGATCTCATCCGGGACTCCGAACAACATTCGGTAACCACGTACATACTTTCCCTATAACCCTAGCGTCATCGAACCTTAAGTGTGTAGACCCTACGGGTTCGGGAACCATGCAGACATGACCGAGACGTTCTCCGGTCAATAACCAACAGCGGGATCTGGATACCCATGTTGGCTCCCACATGTTCCACGATGATCTCATCGGATGAACCACGATGTCGAGGATTCAATCAATCCCGTATACAATTCCCTTTGTCTATCGGTATGTTACTTGCCCGAGATTCGATCGTCGGTATCCTATACCTTGTTCAATCTCGTTACCGGCAAGTCTCTTTACTCGTTCCGTAACTCACATCATCCCGTGATCAACTCCTTGGTCACATTGTGCACATTATGATGATGTCCTACCGAGTGGGCCCAGAGATACCTCTCCGTTTACACGGAGTGACAAATCCCAGTCTCGATTCGTGCCAACCCAACAGACACTTTCGGAGATACCTGTAGTGCACCTTTATAGCCACCCAGTTACGTTGTGACGTTTGGTACACCCAAAGCATTCCTACGGTATCCGGGAGTTGCACAATCTCATGGTCTAAGGAAATGATACTTGACATTAGAAAAGCTCTGAGCAAACGAACTACACGATCTTGTGTCAGGCTTAGGATTGGGTCTCGTCCATCACATCATTCTCCTAATGATGTGATCCCGTTATCAACGAGATCCAATGTCCATGGTCAGGAAACCGTAACCATCTATTGATCAACGAGCTAGTCAACTAGAGGCTTACTAGGGACATGGTGTTGTCTATGTATCCACACATGTATCTGAGTTTCCTATCAATACAATTCTAGCATGGATAATAAACGATTATCATGAACAAGGAAATATAATAATAACCAATTTATTATTGCCTCTAGGGCATATTTCCAACACATAGTACCACAACTCTCTCTCAGATAGACTTACAGATAGAAAGATAGATAGATAGATAGATAGATAGATAGATAGATAGGTAGATACATAGATTCATCAGTCATAACGCTCGAAGAAACGAACCCACTTGGCCCTAGTAGCTGGATGGGGAGCCATGACTGCCCTCATCCTTGCCCAGCTAATGATCTGCATGAACGTTCTTCCCCTGCCACCAGTGAAAACCAGCTCCAGTTCTTCATCATTGCATTTCTCCAGTACCTTGTCAGAGAGTCACCGGTTGAACTCATGTTGCTGCTCATCCTGGGCCGCCTCAAATGCCCTGTGCCTGCGCCTCCTCCTCCTCTGTGCTGCTGCTGCGCTAACCTCCATAGCCTCCCCCTCCTCCTCTGTGACATCTCCCATGTCAGGATCCATCTCTAGGGTTTCTTTTGGGTGGCGGCTGGTGGAGTGACTGGGAGAAAGGGTGGGGGTGGAGAGGGGTTTATATTGATAGATGGGGTAAGGTTTTAGTAGGCCTAGGGTTGCATTTGGTCGGAGAATAGTGGGCCACTAAGACCAATTACCCACACAAATAATATATGTAGGCTAACACATAACATAGAAGATCCATTTTCACTACTTAGTAGCATAGGAGATCCATTACAACACTTAATAGCATAGGAGATCCATTACAACACTTAATAGCATAGGAGATCCATTACAACTTACTTAAGAACATAGGAAATAAGGTTCTTACATAAGAAACTAAAGTTCAAATGCATGGCCAAACACTAGGTTAACTTCACATTCCCCCAAAATGTACACCCATATAATCACTTCAGACTGTTAGGCCACATCCTTATATATAGGCCTTGGATGTACTTACTTCACCAACATCTCACAGCAACTTCATGACTCAAGGATGGCCTTGATTTGCTCTAACTTCTCCTTGCAGCCATACCCATCTTTCAGCAGCTCAGCAACAACTAGCTCAAGCTTTGCCTTCTCCTTCTTAAGAACATCTCTGTCAACTTCAACATCCTTCATAGCCTTCCTGGTCTTCTTGATGATATCATCTTGGCTCTGCAAAATGCACCTCTACTCTTTTGCAAGTTTAAGCTTTTCCATCTGCACCTCCATCATAGCTTTCTCCTCTATCTCCTTCCTCTTCTTCTCAAGTTCTTCCTCCTCCACTTGTTTCTGGTTCACCTTCCCCACCCTACCATCCTGCCAATCAAACATCTTGGATACATCATCAATAAGCTTGGTGTACTCAATGCAAAGCTTGTCATTTTCAATCTTAAGCTTGGACAACTCCCTTTCATGATCACTCTTAAGCTTGGCCAACTCCTTCTAAAACTTCTCCTTGTCAAGTACCCTTCCACAGTTCTGCTCATGGAACATTTCCCGTAGCTTGGACAGACATCTCTGAAGAACAGGAGGCCAAGGCCCATCAACCCACTCTACAACACCACAATTCACACCATTTTCCTGCATTTGTAAATGTGATAAGTTATTACAAGTGGACTAGTAGCTTATTTCAATTCCATGATTAACTTGGTAAACTTGATATTTTCTAACAATGAATAACATAAATGAGATGTGATAAGTTATTACAATGCCATGAAGTTTCCAAAGTTACAAAAATACATAAGTGACTGTCATATCAGACATCAGTGAACATCCATAGCAGAAAACTTAATTGGCATCTAACCTGGACTGGGCAGCCATAGAAATGCCTTCCTGTTACAATGCCTTCAGAAGCAACACACTTAATAGGCCTCATTTGGTGCAGAATGCACTTGGGTTGAGCAAGCTCAAGTTGGCCACAGAAAAGGGGCTCCACAATGGTGTCTGGTTCCTCCTGCAACCAAAATAACCAACAGACATTGTTCAAGAATTCGTCCGATTAATCAGTTAACGGGCCAGTTAATCGCTACTCTTAGGGTGACCGAATCGAATAGCAGCTATTCATCATGTTAACTTGTCAGGCCGATTAATTGGCCAATTAGACCGATTAATCAGTTGTTAGGCCGATTAATCGCTACTGGCCCATTAATTTTTGGGCAAACAAATCCCAAAAAATTTCCCTGTGACCCCTCCCATCCCCCTGTCGCTCCTCAATAGATAGGGTTCGACCAAACAGTAGCATATTTTGATATATTACATAGTTGAGAGCATGAGAGTTTGGTATAGTACATAAAAACTAGATATATGTTGGCAATCCTATTTAATCTACTGATCAATGGTCGACCGATTAATCCAGTTAATAGGCCGATTCGCCGATTAATCACTACTCCCAAGCCGACCGAGCAGCTACCAGCTGCCGATTTCCTGAACAATGCCAACAGAACACTGGTTTCAATCTGCACTCAATACCACAATCAACTTGCACTGTTCATTAACCCTGAACACTCAAAAATCCCCAAATCAGCATGAACCCTAACACTGTACAGAGATGAACCCTAGTTTACCTCAATCCTACAATCAAACCCCACCCTCACTAATTAAGAACAATATCACAGAGACAACAACAACACTACACTCACCAAGATCCATGGCTGTAGCCCAGGCCTACAGCACCTAACCCTAACCCTAACCCTAGGTGGCAAAGAAAAACTTACCATAAGTCCCATGTCCATGCTGACGACCTCGCACTCCTCCTTGGAGCTCGTTTCCTCGTCGTTTCAGGAAGGCATTGCGGCAAGGAGGTCGACAGCGACTGGCCTCAAAGACGGTGAGCGGCGGCGAGCTCGTACTGGAGCAGGGGAGTGAGAGCAGGGGAGCGAGCGAGCAGGAGAGAGTGAGCGAGCAGGGTGCGCCCGACCGACCGAGGGGGTATTTACCCCAGTTCCGACCGGGTCGGTCGGCTAACGGCCGTTAACTGTTGTGCCGTCCACGCGCTGGGCCACGTGGGCTAACAGGTGGGCCCAACACGTCAGGAAAACGGTTAAATCGCTAGTCACTGCGGGTTTGGGTTTTTTGAAACAGCCGACCGCTCGTTTGGTAGTTTTCTGAGAAAAATTAAAAAGTGATAGTTTTTTGGAACCCTAACCTGTAAACTAGTAGTTTTATGTTGTTTACTCCTTGCTGACCCTGAATGATCAAATGGATTTACAGGATTAATTAGCATGGTCTGTTGCAAGCGTTGAGAAAAGCAACACATCCAAACTCTAAAGAGACTGTTTACTACCTCAAAATCCGTTGGAACTTGGAAGCAAGGATGCTCTGATGTACAGCATGGAGCAGTATTGCTTTGGCAAATGTGTAACCAGTGAGCTCTGGAAGATTTAAACGTTGGTGATTTAACAGATTAGATTCTGGTTATGTATCTCTCTGTATTGAAGTTTCCGTCGATTGTGTTCCACTCTAGTGCCCCATAATGAGGATCTATAGGTCACTCACTACTTACTAGCATGGTATAGTAGATAGTAATATTGTTCCACTTCTATGCTTTCTGTTGTTGTATTCTGGCAACTGTTGCTTGCAATGTCAACGAAATGTTCATGTTCGCCACAATATAAGAATTATCATAAACTGGTCTGTTCCTTTCGCCAGCGCAATCGCATTTCTAAGAAAATGAAGTTTCCTAAGGAAATATGCTAAAACTAGTTAATCAAATCAATGGCTCAGATCTATTATGTACTCTTACCTCTCATGTGAAAAGGGGAGGTAAGAGAGACCAAGCTAAAAGTTGCCTAGGAAGAATGATTACACAGAGTATACCATGGTCTTATAACATTCCAGATTCTTTAGAGGTTATACCATTGCCACAAATTCATTCCTTCTTAGAAAACTCTTTTCTTACGAAAATTCCACTATTATATGTTTATTCTTGCATATTATTAAAAAATAGAATTTCTTTCTAAATTGTCTGAAATTTTTGCCATTATTTGTTTAAAATAATCAGTTTTTTTCTTAAAGGGTAATACCAATGTCACTAATTTATTTTTCTTAAGAAAACATCATTCTTTTTTGGTGTGTGTACATACACACACAAGTACTATACAATATGTGTGTAAATGATACTGGAGTGTGAAACTGCAATATTATACGCTTATTCTTTGTGTACTATAAAAAGTGCAATTTCATTGTAAAGTTTTGTGAGGGTAATATCAATGCCACTAATTCATTCTCTCTTAGAAAACTTCATTATTTTGATTTTGTTTTAGTTTTTATTTTCTTTCTTCTTAAAGGATAATACCAATTTCACTAATCCATTCTACCCTAGAAAACTTTATTTTTTGTTTTTCTTTACCTATTTATTTTTATTGTCTTATGTCTTACAAGGTATCGGGTATGTTTCTGTTATGTTACATACTAAGCCCAAGTATATGGTGGCCTTCTGCTTTGTGATTGCAAAGGGGCAAGTGCTTAGGTCTATCTTATTTGTTTTGTTTCTTTCTTCAGGAAGGGTAGTAGTCTGCCTTAGATTCTCTCCTCTCTACAAAGCCTTCTGTCCATCGGATATTCGTTTCTGAGCCCAGGCTCATATGCTCCTGAAATCAAAACCAGACGTTCACGTGTAGATCCGTGCACATTGTTGTATTTCTGTAGCGTATATCAAATAAAATAGTCTAGACATGTGATGCATTAAATGTGACGGCAGGGCGTACAGTAGGCGCGGATCAGGAACTCCACGAACGGCTCGGCTATGTTTCTGTGCTGGTCTGAGCCGTCCTCTGTCCACCGCTGTAACTGACGCCAACCAGACCAGCGCCTCATAAGTGGACCTCCAAAGCTCACGGGCGCGCCAAACCCTATGCAGAAAATTTTCACCATCGGCGCCTCGCTATCTCCTTTGACATCCCCGCCACGTCTGCTTCTTCTACTTCCTCACTCACGGTCCCAACAGACTTTCTTCTTCCTCTAATGCCATGTCCATTTTGTGGTGATTAATTGGAGACTAACGTTGCCAGGACCAGAGAAAGGTCTGGTCATTGTTTCTAAAAGTGCTGCAGATATGATGTAAGCAGATCTGTGTTTTTTTTCAGTTCATGCTTTATGCCGCACCACCAATCTCATCTTCTTACTGAACAATGTCTCTGCTGAATCCTTTTATGTCGCAGCCTTGCCATTTCTTTGACTTCCAGCAGGCTTACTTCAGGAGGCTCTCTCCTTAGCAGGTTGCGCGTGCTGTGCAGCAGGCCGTGGGTCACCACCCCGCGCAGATGCTTGGTGCTCAAAATCCACATCAGGCTCAGCAGGGCAACGGCCCAGTGCAGATACATCCTCAACCAAACCATCTCCAGATCCAGGCACCACCGCCGTCGCAGCATGAGCTGGTCAACCATGTGATTAAGGCCGGCAGCCGCCGTCGCCGCTACATCAGGGTCTCAAGCACTAGCAATCATAGCTGTTCTGTTAGCAGCATGCTTAGGCCCTCATTGGATTGGTGTTTCACAGCGCCATACTACTATAATATATACGGACCTCGATCCGTCGTTTTCTTTTCCATGCAAAAATCAATCAAGTGTGGCCGATATTATACACCTTTAAAAAATACAGGTGTATAAAAATACACCGATGCCAAGCGGGGCCATAATGTTCTTGTTCTTTTGTTCTGGCAATTTACTTTGGTTCGTCCAATTAGCTTGCAAAAAAAACTCCACCACGTACTCTAGTTTGTATTATCATCCCCTGGCAGGGGCGTTTGTACTGAAGGGTGGCGCCCTCAACCAGTCAACCTGTAAGCATGTTTCCTCTAGGACAATGCATTTGCCTATCAGAAATTAATGAATATCATGTGTGACCAATGAATTCTGTTTTTGTTATACAGCTGTCATGTCTCTAACCACAAGAGGAACAAGCGTGGAGCAAATGCTTACTTGAACACACTAGAAAATCCTCGATAACCAACATTTTAAATAGTAGATTTCATATTTCTGCAACTCATTTTCAGCAACTCCAAGCGGCATTGTGCATGTCATCCGGCGGTTTCCTTCCATGCCACAGTTTTTGCATTTGCCAGGCTTCCCTGGTTTCTTCGGAGCATCGTCTCTATCCAGGCAGGTAGTGCGCTTATGTCCCTCTCAAAGACATATGCTATAGAATCTTCTCCACTTGCTCAGACCCTCGTAAGCCGCCTTTTCGCTGCCATTTGTTGGCCTGCCGACCTCTTGTTGCTTATCAGGAGGCGCTAGGCCTTGAAGGGCATTCCATCATTGTTATCTTGGTTACCATTATCAGCACCAACATAGTAAACCAATCTACCCAGTTCGAGTCTCTCATTATGGTCTTAAAAACCTAAACCATCCCTCTTCACTGCCAATGGTGCGTTCACCGTGTGTTCAAATGCTTCGGCACTCGCGTTGCCCGTCCGCACGACCTGCATAGCTTTCAGGTAAGTGTTGAGTGTCTGCATGTGAATGACAATTTCACTGAATTATCCTTCTGATGTTGAACCAGGTCCAAGGGGAGTATGTCCCTCCCTGGTCCAGCAATTCGCAATAAGCTTCACCAGGATCTCCTCCAGAAGAAGTATGTCCATGACCTGTCCCAGCAGAATTTTGTGATCAATCAAGTATCTCTTTGTTTTGCTGTTTCCGTCTATTGTGTTCCACTCCAGTGCCCCATAATGAGGATCAATAGGTCACTTATTACTTATTAGCGTATATAGCAGTCGATAGAATTAGGAATATTGCTTCTTTTTTATGGGTGTCAAGCTTTATGTTTGCTCATTCTCACGGAGGTGCTGCTCTTAGAGATAACTACGTGAGACCCCGCGCGTTGCCGCCAGAATCAGTTGCGATATATTTTCATGAGCTTTGATTGTATGAACTGTTAAACGACACATATACATCGTATCACCTGGCCTAGCCGGTCCCCTTTCCTTGTACTCGAAGTCTAGAGATAGGGATAGAGATAGTTAGTTTATATTCTCTGTTATCTTGTGTAACCAGATAGATCTCTTCCCTCTCTCCTAAGTTGTAATCTCAACCTCCTGTACGCGATCCAGGGAGTAGCGCCCCTGGCTATATAACACGCAGGCGTCGCCCAGAGCTAGGGTACGACGTTTCCCACATGGTAATCAGAGCCTAACTCTTCCCATCTAGCGATCCCTCCTCCTACCACCGAACCCCGGCCATGTCATCCTCGAGCGCCGCCAACTCCACCCTCTCTGGCCAGATCACAGAGCGTCTCACCCGAACCAACTACGTCTTATGGCGTACCCAGATCACGCCACAGCTTCGGGGGGCAGGGTTCTTCGGCTACGTGGACGGCAGCATGCCGGAGCCGGCCAAGGTCGTCGTCAGCAAGGATAAGTATGGCAAGGAGGAGACCATCCCCAATCCGCTTCACTCGGTTTGGATCCGAGAGGATCAGCAGGTGCTTGGTTACCTTCTGAATAACCTCTCCAAATAAGTGCTTATGCAGGTGACCTCGATCGCCCACGTGCACGAACTCTGGACAGTGTTGGCGAGCATGTTCTCGTCCACATCGTTGTCTCGCGTCAACAACATCCGCGCGTCGCTCACGAGCGCAGAAGAGACAGCAGTCGGTGACCTCCTACTTCGCATACATGCGGGGTTTTGCCGACGAGCTCGCCGCGGCAGGCAAGCCCCTGCAAGATGACGAGTTGATCTCCTACATCCTCAACGGGTTGGACATGGAGTACCAACCGCTAGTCTCCGCCCTCGATGCTCGGATCACATTACCCTTGATGAGTTGTTCTCAATGATGAGCAACTTCGATCAAAGGGTGGCCATCTACCAAGGAGCAAGCGCAGGAGACGGCTTCAAGTCTTCTGCCAACGTTGCCACCCGTGGCCGAGGCGGGGGCTCTCGTCATCGCTGCCCTCCACGGAACAGCAAGGGCAAGGTCAGCGGCGGCAGCAATTCTGCACGCAATGGCGGCGGCGTCCGGCCCTCCTACACCAACAACAGGGGTCGACGCAACAGCAGCTCCTCCAACAGCAGATCTCGGCCCGACACGATCAGATGCCAAATCTGTGGGAAGCCGGGACACTCTGCCAAGGACTGCTGGTATCGTTTTGATGAAGACGATGATGACTCCTCTCAAGATGAAAAGATGGCCGGAGCTGCTGATGGTTCCTATGGCGTCGACACCAACTGGTATGTTGACAGCGGCGCCACAAACCACATCACCAGCGAACTTGACAAGGTGACTATGCGAGAGAAGTACCGTGGCAAAGATCACATCCACACCGCCAGTGGAGAAGGTATGAAAATTAGTCACATTGGTCATTCAATTATTAAAAACCCTTATAGAAAAATTTATCTCCGAAAATTTTTGCATGTCCCTAGTGCGTCTAAAAATCTCCTCTCTGTTCATCGCATTGCCATTGATAATCATGTCTTTCTTGAATTTCACCCCTTCTTCTTTTTGATCAAGGATCAGGCAACGAGGAAGGTGCTATATCGAGGTAGATGCGTTCGTGGGCTTTACGCCTTGATTCCGGAGATTAGAAGATTGAATAAACAAGCTCTTAGTGCCACCAAAGTGTCTTCAACACGATGGCACGATCGATTAGGACATGCTTCATTTTCTTTAGTTGAAAGATTGCTTAGGAAAAATAAGCTCCCGTATGTTGGTGAGCGTGATGTTGAAACTATTTGTGACTCATGCCAAAAGGCCAAAAGTCATCAACTACCGTATCCAATTTCCACTAGTGTTTCTACCATGCATTTGCAACTTATTTTTTCTGATGTGTGGGGGCCTGCACCCTCTTCTGTTGGTAGACACACATATTACGTGAGTTTCATTGACGATTATAGCAAATTTTCTTGGATCTACCTTCTTAAGAAACGATCCGATGTTTTCCAAGTTTTTCTCAATTTCCAAGCCTTGGTTGAACGAAAATGCAATAGCAAAATCATTGCCCTCCAGTCTGACTGGGGGGAGAGTACGAAAAATTAAACTCTTTCTTTCAAAAACTTGGAATTTCTCATCACGTGTCTTGCTCACATGCCCATCAACAGAATGGGTCTGCTGAGCGCAAACACAGGCACATTGTTGAAGTTGGTCTAGCACTTCTAGCTGGCGCCTCCATGCCTCTCAAATTATGGGATGAGGCATTCCTCACTGCCGTACACATTATCAACATGTTGCCTAGTCGTGTCATAAACAATGAAACTCCCATGGAAAGACTCCTTCACACAAAACTAGATTACACAACACTTCGTGTCTTTGGGTGTGCATGCTGGCCTAATCTTCTGTTGGGAACGTAGTAATTTCAAAAAAAATTCCTACGCACACGCAAGATCATGGTGATGCATAGCAACGAGAGGGGAGAGTGTTGTCCACGTACCCTCGTAGACCGACAGCGGAAGCGTTATCACAACGCAGTTGATGTAGTCGTACGTCTTCACGATCCGACCGATCAAGTACCGAACGCACGGCACCTCCGAGTTCTACACACGTTCAGCTCGATGACGTCCCTCGGACTCCGATCCAGCCGAGTGTTGAGGGAGAGTTTCGTCAGCACGATGGCGTGGTGACGACGATGATGTTCCACCGACGCAGGGCTTCGCCTAAGCTCCGCAACGGTATTATCGAGGTGTAATATGGTGGAGGGGGGCACCGCACACGGCTAAAATATCGTATATCAAGTGTGTATAGAGGTGCCCCCCTACCCCCGTATATAAAGGAGCAAGGGGGAGGCCGGATGCCCTAGGCGCGCCAAGGAGAGGGGGGAGTCCTCCTCCTAGTAGGAGTAGGACTCCCCTTTCCTAGTCCAACTAGGAAAAGAAGGGGGGAAGGAAAGAGAGGGAGAGGGAGAGGGAAAGGGGGCTGCGCCCCCCTCTCCTAGTCCAACTAGGATTCCTCCTGGGAGGGGGCGCACCACCTCCTAGCTGCTGCCCTCTCTCTCCCCTCAAGGCCCACAAAGGCCCAATACTTCCCCGGGGGGGTCCGGTAACCCTCCGGCACTCCGGTTTAATCCGAAACTTCTCCGGAACACTTCCCGTGTCCGAATATAGTCGTCCAATATATCAATCTTTATGTCTCGACCATTTCGAGACTCCTCGTCATGTCCGTGATCACATCCGGGACTCCGAACAACCTTCGGTACATCAAAACATATAAACTCATAATATAACTGTCATCGTAACGTTAAGCGTGCGGAGCCTTCGGGTTCGAGAACTATGTAGACATGACTGAGACACCTCTCCGGTCAATAACCAATAGCGGAACCTGGATGCTCATATTGGTTCCCACATATTCTACGAAGATCTTTATCGGTCAAACCGCATAACAACATACGTTTTTCCCTTTGTCATCGGTATGTTACTTGCCCGAGATTCGATCGTCGGTATCTCAATACCTAGTTCAATCTCGTTACCGGCAAGTCTCTTTACTCGTTCCGTAATACATCATCCCGCAACTATCTCATTAGTCACAATGCTTGCAAGGCTTATAGTGATGTGCATTACCGAGTGGGCCCAGAGATACCTCTTCGACAATCGGAGTGACAAATCCTAATCTCGAAATACGCCAACCCAACAAGTACCTTTGGAGACACCTGTAGAGCACCTTTATAATCACCCATTTACGTTGTGACGTTTGGTAGCACACAAAGTGTTCCTCCGGTAAACGGGAGTTGCATAATCTCATAGTCATAGGAACATGTATAAGTCATGAAGAAAGCAATAGCAACATACTAAACGATCGGGTGCTAAGCTAACGGAATGGGTCATGTCAATCACGTCATTCTCCAAATGAGGTGATCCCGTTAATCAAATGACAACTCATGTCTATGGCTAGGACACATAACCATCTTTGATTAACGAGCTAGTCAAGTAGAGGCATACTAGTGACACTCTGTTTGTCTATGTATTCACACATGCATTATGTTTCCGGTTAATACAATTCTAGCATGAATAATAAACATTTATCATGATATAAGGAAATATATAATACTTTACTATTGCCTCTAGGGCATATTTCCTTCAGTCTCCCACTTGCACTAGAGTCAATAATCTAGATTACATAGTAATGATTCTTACACCCATGGAGTCTTGGTGCTGATCATGTTTTGCTCGTGGAAGAGGCTTAGTCAACGGGTCTGCAACATTCAGATCCGTATGTATCTTGCAAATTTCTATGTCTCCCACCTGGACTAAATCTCGGATGGAATTGAAGCGTCTTCTGATGTGCTTGGTTCTCTTGTGAAATCTGGATTCCTTTGCTAAGGCAATTGCACCAGTACTGTCACAAAAGATTTTCATTGGTCCCGATGTACTAGGTATGACACCTAGATCGGATATGAACTCCTTCATCCAGACTCCTTCATTTGCTGCTTCCGAAGCAGCTATGTATTCCGCTTCACACGTAGATCCCGCCACGACACTTTGCTTAGAACTGCACCAACTGACAGCTCCACCGTTCAATGTAAATACGTATCCGGTTTGCGATTTCGAATCGTCCGGATCAGTGTCAAAGCTTGCATCAACGTAACCACTTACGATGAGCTCTTTGTCACCTCCATAAACGAGAAACATATCCTTAGTCCTTTTCAGGTATTTCAGGATGTTCTTGACCGCTGTCCAGTGATCCACTCCTGGATTACTTTGGTACCTTCCTGCTAAACTTATAGCAAGGGACACATCAGGTCTGGTACACAGCATTGCATACATGATAGAGCCTATGGCTGAAGCATAGGGAACATCTTTCATCTTCTCTCTATCTTCTGCAGTGGTCGGGCATTGAGTCTTACTCAATCTCACACCTTGTAGTACAGGCAAGAACCCTTTTTTTGCTTGATCCATTTTGAACTTCTTCAAAACTTTGTCAAGGTATGTGCTTTGTGAAAGTCCAATCAAGCGTCTTGATCTATCTCTATAGATCTTAATGCCTAATATATATGCAGCTTCACCGAGGTCTTTCATTGAAAAACTCTTATTCAAGTATCCCTTTATGCTATCCAGAAATTCTATATCATTTCCAATCAGTAATATGTCATCCACATATAATATCAGAAATGCTATCGAGCTCCCACTCACTTTCTTGTAAATACAGGCTTCTCCAAAAGTCTGTATAAAACCAAATGCTTTGATCACACTATCAAAGCGTTTATTCCAGCTCCGAGAGGCTTGCACCAGTCCATAAATGGATCGCTGGAGCTTGCACACTTTGTTAGCTCCCTTTGGATCGACAAAACCTTCCGGTTGCATCATATACAACTCTTCTTCCAGAAATCCATTCAGGAATGCAATTTTGACATCCATTTGCCAAATTTCATAATCATAAAATGCGGCAATTGCTAACATGATTCAGACAGACTTAAGCATCGCTACGGGTGAGAAGGTCTCATCGTAGTCAATCCCTTGAACTTGTCGAAAACCTTTCGCAACAAGTCGAGCTTTATAGACAGTAACATTACCATCAGCGTCAGTCTTCTTCTTGAAGATCCATTTATTTTCAATGGCTTGCCGACCATCGGGCAAGTCAACCAAAGTCCATACTTTGTTCTCATACATGGATCCCATCTCGGATTTCATGGCTTCAAGCCATTTTGCGGAATCTGGGCTCACCATCGCTTCTTCATAGTTCGTAGGTTCGTCATGGTCTAGTAACATGACCTCCAGAATAGGATGGCTGTACCACTCTGGTGCGGATCTTGATCTAGTTGACCTACGAGGTTCAGTAATAACTTGATCTAAAGTTTCATGATCATTATCATTAACTTCCTCACTAATTGGTGTAGGTGTCGCAGAAACTGATTTCTGCGATGATCTAGTTTCCAATAAGGGAGCAGGTACAGTTACCTCATCAAGTTCAACTTTCCTCCCACTCACATCTTTCGAGAGAAACTCCTTCTCTAGAAAGGATCCATTCTTAGCAACGAATATCTTGCCTTCGGATCTGTGATAGAAGGTGTACCCAACAGTCTCCTTTGGGTATCCTATGAAGACACATTTCTTCGATTTAGGTTCGAGCTTATCAGGTTGAAGTTTCTTCACATAAGCATCGCAACCCCAAACTTTAAGATACGACAACTTTGGTTTCTTGCCAAACCATAGTTCATAAGGCGTCGTCTCAACGGATTTCGATGGTGTCCTATTTAGAGTGAATGCAGCCGCTCTAAAGCATAACCCCAAAACGATAGCGGTAAATCAGTAAGACACATCATAGATCGCACCATATCTAATAAAGTACGATTACGACGTTCGGACACACCATTACGCTGTGGTGTTCCGGGTGGCGTGAGTTGCGAAACTATTCCGCATTGTTTCAAATGTAGGCCAAACTCGTAACTCAAATATTCTCCTCCACGATCAGATCGTAGGAATTTTATTTTCTTGTTACAATGATTTTCAACTTCACTCTGAAATTCTTTGAACTTTTCAAATGTTTCAGACTTATGTTTTATTAAGTAGATATACCCATATCTGCTCAAATCATCTGTGAAGGTGAGAAAATAACGATATCCGCCACGAGCCTCAATATTCATCGGACCACATACATCTGTATGTATGATTTCCAACAAATCTGTTGCTCTCTCCATTGTTCCGGAGAACGGTGTTTTGGTCATCTTGCCCATGAGGCACGGTTCGCAAGTACCAAGTGATTCAAAATCAAATGATTCCAAAATTCCATCAGTATGGAGTTTCTTCATGCGCTTTACACCGATATGACCCAAATGGCAGTGCCACAAATAAGTTGCACTGTCATTATCAACTCTGCATCTTTTGGCTTCGACATTATGAGTATGTGTATCACTACTATCGAGATTCATTAAAAATAGACCACTCTTCAAGGGTGCATGACCATAAAAGATATTATTCATATAAATAGAACAACCATTATTCTCTAATTTAAATGAATAACCGTCTCGCATTAAACAAGATCCAGATATAATGTTCATGCTCAACACTGGCACCAAATAACAATTATTTAGGTCTAAAACTAATCCCGAAGGTAGATGTAGAGGTAGCGTGCCGACGGCGATCACATCGACTTTGGAACCATTTCCCACGCGCATCGTCACCTCGTCCTTAGCCAATCTTCGCTTAATCCGTAGCCCCTATTTCGAGTTGCAAATATTAGCAACAGAACCAGTATCAAATACCCAGGTGCTACTGCGAGCATTAGTAAGGTACACATCAATAACATGTATATCACATATACCTTTGTTCACCTTGCCATCCTTCTTATCCGCCAAATACTTGGGGCAGTTCCGCTTCCAGTGACCAGTCTGCTTGCAGTAGAAGCACTCAGTCTCAGGCTTAGGTCCAGACTTGGGTTTCTTCTCCTGAACAGCAACTTGCTTGCTGTTTTTCTTGAAGTTCCCCTTCTTCTTCCCTTTGCCCTTTTTCTTGAAACTAGTGGTCTTATTGACCATCAACACTTGATGCTCCTTTTTGATTTCTACCTCCGCAGCCTTTAGCATTGCGAAGAGCTCGGGAATCGTCTTATCCATCCCTTGCATGTTATAGTTCATCACGAAGCTCTTGTAGCTTGGTGGCAGTGATTGAAGAATTCTGTCAATGACGCTATTATCCGGAAGATTAACTCCCAGTTGAATCAAGTGATTGTTATACCCAGACATTTTGAGTATATGCTCACTGACAGAACTATTCTCTTCCATCTTGCAGCTATAGAACTTATTGGAGACTTCATATCTCTCAATCCGGGCATTTGCTTGAAATGTTAACTTCAACTCCTGGAACATCTCATATGCTCCATGACGTTCAAAACGTCGTTGAAGACCCGGTTCTAAGCCGTAAAGCATGGCACACTGAACTATTGAGTAGTCATCAGCTTTGCTCTGCCAGACGTTCATAACTTCTGGCGTTGCTCTTGCAGGAGGCTTGGCACCTAGCGGTGCTTCCAGGACGTAATTCTTCTGTGCAGCAATGAGGATAATCCTCAAATTACGGACCCAGTCCGTGTAATTGCTACCATCATCTTTCAACTTAGCTTTCTCAAGGAACGCATTAAAATTCAACGGAACAACAGCACGGGCCATTTATCTACAATTAACATAGACAAGCAAGATACTATCAGGTACTAAGTTCATGATAAATTTAAGTTCAATTAATCATATTACTTAAGAACTCCCACTTAGATAGATATCCCTCTAATCATCTAAGTGATTACGTGATCCAAATCAACTAAACCATGTCCGATCATCACGTGAGATGGAGTAGTTTCAATGGTGAACATCACTATGTTGATCATATCTACTATATGATTCACGCTCGACCTTTCGGTCTCCGTGTTCCGAGGCCATATCTGCATATGCTAGGCTCGTCAAGTTTAACCTGAGTATTCTGCGTGTGCAACTGTTTTGCACCCGTTGTATTTGAACGTAGAGCCTATCACACCCGATCATCACGTGGTGCCTTAGCACGAAGAACTTTCGCAACGGTGCATACTCAGGAAGAACACTTTTATCTTGAAATTTTAGTAAGAGATCATCTTATAATGCTACAGTCAGTCAAAGCAAGATAAGATGCATAAAGGATTAACATCACATGCAATCAATATAAGTGATATGATATGGCCATCATCATCTTGTGCTTGTGATCTCCATCTCCGAAGCACCGTGTTCGTGATCTCCATCTCCGAAGCACCGTGTTCGTGATCTCCATCTCCGAAGCACCGTCATGATCACCATCGTCACCGGCGCGACACCTTGATCTCCATCGTAGTATCGTTGTCGTCTCGCCAACTAATTGCTTTTACGACTATCGCTACCGCTTAGTGATAAAGTAAAACTATTACATGGTGATTGCATCTCATGCAATAAAGAGACAACCATATGGCTCCTGCCAGTTGCCGATAACTCGGTTACAAAACATGATCATCTGATACAACAAATTATATCACATCATGTCTTGACCATATCACATCACAACATGCCCTGCAAAAACAAGTTAGACTTCCTCTACTTTGTTGTTGCAAGTTTTACGTGGCTGCTACGGGCTTAGCAAGAACCGTTCTTACCTACGCATCAAAACCACAACGATAGTTTGTCAAGTTGGTGATGTTTTAACCTTCGCAAGGACCGGGCGTAGCCACACTCGGTTCAACTAAAGTGAGAGAGACAGACACCCGCCGGTCACCTTTAAGCAACGAGTGCTCGCAACGGTGAAACCAGTCTCGCGTAAGCGTACGCGTAATGTCAGTCCGGGCCGCTTCATCTCACAATACCGCTGAACCAAAGTATGACATGCTGGTAAGCAGTATGACTTATATCGCCCACAACTCACTTGTGTTCTACTCGTGCATAGCATCAACGCATAAAACCAGGCTCTGATACCACCGTTGGGAACGTAGTAATTTCAAAAAAAAATCCTACGCACACGCAAGATCATGGTGATGCATAGCAACGAGAGGGGAGAGTGTTGTCCACGTACCCTCGTAGACCGACAGCGGAAGCGTTATCACAACGCAGTTGATGTAGTCGTACGTCTTCATGATCCGACCGATCAAGTACCGAATGCACGGCACCTCCGAGTTCTACACACGTTCAGCTCGATGACGTCCCTCGAACTCCGATCCAGCCGAGTGTTGAGGGAGAGTTTCGTCAGCACGACGGCGTGGTGACGATGATGATGTTCCACCGACGCAGGGCTTCGCCTAAGCTCCGCAACGGTATTATCGAGGTGTAATATGGTGGAGGGGCGCACCGCACACGGCTAAAATATCGTATATCAAGTGTGTATAGAGGTGCCCCCTGCCCCCGTATATAAAGGAGCAAGGGGGAGGCCGGCTGCCCTAGGCGCGCCAAGGAGAGGGCGGGAGTCCTCCTCCTAGTAGGAGTAGGACTCCCCTTTCCTAGTCCAACTAGGAAAAGAAGGGGGAAGGAAAGAGAGGGAGAGGGAAAGGGAAAGGGGGCTGCGCCCCCTCTCCTAGTCCGACTAGGATTCCTCCTGGGAGGGGGCGCACCACCTCCTGGCTGCTGCCCTCTCTCTCCCCTCAAGGCCCACAAAGGCCCAATACTTCCCCGGGGGGTTCCGGTAACCCTCCGGCACTCCGGTTTAATCCGAAACTTCTCCGGAACACTTCCGGTGTCCGAATATAGTCGTCCAATATATCAATCTTTATGTCTCGGCCATTTCGAGACTCCTCGTCATGTCCGTGATCACATCCGGGACTCCGAACAACCTTCGGTACATCAAAACATATAAACTCATAATATAACTGTCATCGTAACGTTAAGCGTGCGGACCCTTCGGGTTCGAGAACTATGTGGACATGACCGAGACACCTCTCCGGTCAATAACCAATAGCGGAACCTGGATGCTCATATTGGTTCCCACATATTCTACGAAGATCTTTATCGGTCAAACCGCATAACAACATACGTTGTTCCCTTTGTCATCGGTATGTTACTTGCCCGAGATTCGATCGTCGGTATCTCAATACCTAGTTCAATCTCGTTACCGGCAAGTCTCTTTACTCGTTCCGTAATACATCATCCCGCAACTATCTCATTAGTCACAATGCTTGCAAGGCTTATAGTGATGTGCATTACCGAGTGGGCCCAGAGATACCTCTCCGACAATCGGAGTGACAAATCCTAATCTCGAAATACGCCAACCCAACAAGTACCTTTGGAGACACCTGTAGAGCACCTTTATAATCACCCATTTACGTTGTGACGTTTGGTAGCACACAAAGTGTTCCTCCGGTAAACGGGAGTTGCATAATCTCATAGTCATAGGAACATGTATAAGTCATGAAGAAAGCAATAGCAACATACTAAACGATCGGGTGCTAAGCTAACGGAATGGGTCATGTCAATCACGTCATTCTCCTAATGAGGTGATACCGTTAATCAAATGACAACTCATGTCTATGGCTAGGAAACATAACCATCTTTGATTAACGAGCTAGTCAAGTAGAGGCATACTAGTGACACTCTGTTTGTCTATGTATTCACACATGTATTATGTTTCCGGTTAATAAAATTCTAGCATGAATAATAAACATTTATCATGATATAAGGAAATATATAATACTTTATTATTGCCTCTAGGGCATATTTCCTTCATCTTCGTCCCTACAACAATCGCAAGCTTATGTTTCGCTCTAAGCAATGCGTGTTCCTTGGTTACAGCAACCAACATAAAGGTGTTAAGTGCCTTGACATACCTACAGGTCGTGTGTATATTTCCCGCGACGTTGTCTTTGACGTAACACAATTTCCCTTCTCTAAGCTTCATCCCAACGCTGGTGCACTTCTTCGTCAAGAAATTCTTCTCCTACCACAAAGTCTCACAGGCCTTGGTCTAGGGGGAAATAATTCTGATGATCAATTGTTGACTAACTCTCATAACCATGAGCATGAGCTTTGTGATGATGCAGCAGAAATTGGGGAAGAAAACGGTGAAAAAAACGGTGAAGAAAGAGCTCCAAGCGTGTCACATTTTATGTGTCCAGCACCAGGGGACAAATCTTCCTCGGGATCAGCAAGGAGTCTCGCAGTCGATCCTCCTCGGGATCGGAGGAGCGCCAGAACGGCGGGGCGCTGGAAACCGTGTCGCCCGCCAAGCGTGGCGTCAGGGAACCAGCCTGCGGCACGCGGCATCCCCTCATCGGCTCGGGAGCGGCCCCCAGCCCACACCAATCCGGCGCGGACACTCGGCCCACGGGGAGTCGCTGGGCCTCGAGCAGGCCCCGCCACTACGTGCGTCGGCGGCACGAGCCGAGTCCTCCACCACATGGACACGGGACAGGCACTGATCCCGGCGCCGATCCTGCCCTGTCTCCAGACTCGCGGCTCGGGGCGGATTCGCCTGGGCCCAGTCCATCACTGCGGCATGATGGGCAAACCTGGCACGGGATCCTCTGTGCCGCATGCAACGGAACCAGTGGCGTCTGGAGCCACAGAAGATCCGGTGGATCCGTCCGAGGGAGCTGCTGCAGCGCCGATAGGATCCGCCTCAGGATCGCCTCTCTCTCACGCGCCAGCAGGATCTTCTGCGTCCCCTACAGCTGCTGCTCCGCGTACACGCCTACAGAGACGGGTAACTAAACCTATGAATTATAAACAAGTTGTTAAATTTGGTTTGGCATGTTCAACAGGTGAACCTAGCACTCCTGAAGAGGCATTCAGCGACACGCGGTGGAAGAAGGCCATGGAAGAAGAATACATGGCGCTCAGGAAAAATCAAACATGGCACTTGGTTCCTCCACGGCGAGGTAAAAATTTGATTGACTGCAAATGGGTTTTCAGAATAAAGAGAAAATCGGATGGAACCATAGATCGCTACAAGGCTAGACTCGTTGCAAAGGGCTTTAAATAGCGGTATGGCATAGACTATGAGGATACCTTTAGTCCCGTTGTTAAAGCTGCCACTATTCGCCTTGTATTGTCTATTGATGTTTCCAGGGGATGGTGCCTTAGACAGCTAGATGTCAAGAACGCGTTCCTTCATGGTGTTCTGGAAGAGGAAGTATATATGAAGCAACCTCCTGGGTTTGAAAGTAAAAGCAAACCATCCTATGTATGTAAACTTGACAAAGCTCTGTATGGACTGAAACAGGCTCCCAGGGCGTGGTACTCACGACTGAGTCAGAAATTGCAGGCACTTGGTTTCCTTCCTTCAAAATCTGACACATCCTTGTTCATTTACAATAAGTCAAATACCTCCATATTTGTTCTCATCTACGTTGATGATATCATTGTCACAAGTTCATCTAATGAAGTTGTGTCAGGTCTGCTAAAGGATTTGAGTGCTGAGTTTGCCCTTAAGGATCTGGGAGATCTACACTTCTTTCTGGGAATTGAAGTAAAGAGACATGGAGACAGTTTGCATCTCTCTCAGGAAAAGTATGCCACTTATCTGGTAAGGAGGGTTGGGTTGCAAGGATGTAAGCCTTCACCAACACCGCTATCTAGCACAGAAAAATTGTCACTCACTGATGGAAAAATCTTGAGTCAGGAAGACAGTACCAGATACAGAAGTTTAGTGGGAGCTCTTCAGTACTTGACTCTAACAAGGCCTGATATTTCTTTTGCTGTTAATAAAGTATGTCAGTTCCTTCATGCTCCCACTACAACTCATTGGACTGCTGCCAAGCGCATAGTGAGATATGTCAAAGATACTATGAGTCTTGGTCTTACTTTCAGCAAGTCTTCCTCAACTCTTGTTAGTGCTTTCTCTGATTCTGACTGGGCAGGATGTCCAGATGACAGACGTTCCACTGGTGGTTTTGCAATATTCTTTGGTCCAAACTTAATATCTTGGTGTGCTAAGAAACAAGCCACAGTGTCACGATCAAGTACAGAAGCTGAGTATAAAGCACTAGCCAATGCCACAGCAGAGATTATATGGGTTCAGTCCATGTTAAAAGAGCTCGGTGTGAAGCACACACGAATTCCATGTCTATGGTGTGATAATCTTGGTGCCACTTATCTATCTGCCAATCCAGTGTTTCATGCCAGGACAAAACACATTGAGATAGATTTTCACTTTGTTCGAGAAAGGGTCGCCAATACGCAATTGGAGATTCGTTTTGTGCATCCACGTGATCAGGTTGCAGATGGATTCACAAAAGCATTACCTACAAGGAACCTTGAGGAATTCAAGCGTAATCTTAACTTAACCAAGTAGTGATTAAGGAAGGGTGTTAAACGACACATATACATCGTATCACCTGACCTAGCCGGTCCCCTTTCCTTGTACTCGAAGTCTAGATATAGGGATAGAGATAGTTAGTTTATATTCTCTGTTATCTTGTGTAACCAGATAGATCTCTTCCCTCTCTCCCAAGTTGTAATCTCAACCTCTTGTACGCGATCCAGGGAGTCGCGCCCCTGGCTATATGACACGCATGCATCAATATTTGAATTGGTAATATAATTAATATGTTTGATCTTATCCTATCTGCACTCAGTTACCAGGGAGTTCGAGAAAAAGCCCGCAAAAATTTATGACAGAAGATAACAGGTATGAAGGACACATACATTGATGCATGCATGCAATTAATTTCTAAAGTTTATTGGGTAATGAGGCGGCATAGTTGGATATGCTCTAAAATAGTTACTGGTGGCTAGCTATTTAGATATACTCCCTCTGTAAACTAATATAAAAGCGTTTAGATCACTACTTTAGTATTCTAAACGCTCTTATATTGGTTTACGGAGGGAGTAGAAGATATGCATTCATAGGGATTGCAAAAAAGGTGGTGTTTCCCCCCGCCCCAACTTTTTATTAAAGCCAAGGCAAGGCCCTGTTGTTTTTCCTTTCCCCTTTTCATCTTTTGCCCCATCTACAATCTCCTGCTTATCCTTTGAATTAAAACACTTTAGCCATATGTAAGTTGCTTGTTAAATTTGGCTAGGTCGATTCTCTGACCATTGATTTTTTTGTCAAGGTTCATGTTGTCTTTTCTTCCCCTTGTGTTATTTTCATGAATTCTTCGACCGAATTTTGATATGGCCTCGTTTGAGGGTTAGTCAGTTTCCTTATTTGGGTGAAGCCCGCTACTTGTTGCCTATTTTTTTCTTCTATTTTTATGTTCTTTAGTTTTTCTTCTTTAGTCGACTTTATTTTTTCTTAATGGATATTTTTGGGCTATAGGGTGAGTGTAAATATATACACATAGGTAATATACAATGTGTGTGTAAATTATACTCCCTCCGTCCCAAAATTCTTGTCTTAGATTTGTCTACATACGGTACATCCGTATGTAGACAAATCTAAGACAAGAATTTTGGGACGAAGGGAGTACTAGAGTACGAAAATTGCAATATTATATCCTTCTTTGCATATTACCAAAAGTGTAATTCCAGTGATCAATTCCACTAATTCATTATTTCTTCAAAAACCTATTTTTTTATTTTCTTTCTTCTTTAAGGGTTATACCAATGTCACTAGTAATTTCTAGTTTGAAAAAAATGTCACTAGTTCATTTCTTCTTAGAAAACATTTTTTTGCCAAAATTACTCAATTATATGCTTATTCTTCGATATTATTAAAAATTATAATTTATTTGTATGTCTTTTGAAAATTTTGTCATTATCATTTTAAAATATTCATTCAAAACACCTTTTTCTATATACTGAGTGCAAAAATTACGCTATTATATGATTATTCTTTGCATATTACAAAAGTGCAATTTTAGTGCAAAGATGTGCAAGGAGTGTTATATCATATATTTTTCTCCTTCTTAAAGGGTAATAACAATGTGATTAATTCATTCTTACTTACAACACTTCATTATTAGTTTTGTCGCAGTTCTTGTTTCATTATCTTGCTTCTTAAAGGGTCATACCAATGCCACTAAGTCATTATTCCTTACCAAATTTGTTTTGGTCTTTTGTTTTTGTCTTACAGGGTATCGGGTAAGTTTTTGTTATATTTCATACTAAGCCCAAGTATCTGGTGGTCTTCTGTTTTGTGGTTGTTGAAGGAAATATGCACTAGAGGCAATAATAAAGTTGTTATTTATATTTCCTTATATCATGATAAATGTTTATTATTCATGCTAGAATTGTATTAACCGGAAACTTAGTACATGTGTGAATACATAGACAAACAGAGTGTCCCTAGTATGCCTCTACTAGACTAGCTTGTTAATCAAAGATGGTTAAGTTTCCTAGCCATAGACATGTGTTGTCATTTGATGAACGGGATCACATCATTAGAAAATGATGTGATGGACAAGACCCATCCATTAGCTTAGCACTATGATCATTTAGTTTATTGCTATTGCTTTCTTCATGACTTATACATGTTCCTATGGCTATGAGATTATGCAACTCCCGAATACCGGAGGAACACTTAGTGTGCTATCAAACGTCACAATGTAACTGGGTGATTATAAAGATGCTCTACAGGTGTCTCCGATGGTGTTTGTTGAGTTGGCATAGATCGAGATTAGGATTTGTCACTCCGATTGTCGGAGAGGTATCTCTGGGCCCTCTCGCTAATGCACATCCCTATAAGCCTTGCAAGCAATGTGACTAATGAGTTAGTTGCGGGATGATGCATTACGAACGAGTAAAGAGACTTGTCGATAACGATATTGAACTAGGTATGGTGATACCGACAATCGAATCTCAGGCAAGTAACATACCGATGACAAAGGGAACAACGTATGTTGTTATGCGGTTTGACCGATAAAGATCTTCGTAGAATATGTAGGAGCCAATATGAGCATCCAGGTTCCGCTATTGATTATTGACCGGAGATGTGTCTCGGTCATGTCTACATAGTTCTCGAACCCGTAGGGTCCGCACGCTTAACGTTCGATGACGATTTGTATTATGAGTTATGTGATTTGATGTATCGAAGATTGTTTGGAGTCCCGGATGAGATCACGGACATGACGAGGAGTCTCAAAATGGTCGAGACGTAAAGATCGATATATTGGAAGGCTATATTCAGACATCGGAAAGGTTCCTAGTGATTCGGGTATTTTTCGGAGTACCGGAGAGTTACGGGAATTCGCCGGGGAGAGTAGTGGGCCTTAATGGGCCATACGGGAAAGGAGAGAAGGGCCTCAAGGGGTGGCCACCCCCCCCCCATGGCAAGTCCGAATTGGACTAGGGAGGGGGCGGCGCCCCCCTCTCTTTCCTTCTCCCTCTCCTACTCCTTCCCTCTCTCCCCTCTTGGAAAAGGAAGGGGACTCCAACTAGGATTGGGAATCCTAGTTGGACTCCCCCTATAGTCACGCCCCTCCTAGGCCGGCCTCTTCCTCCTCCCTCCTTTATATACGTGGCCAAGGGGGCACCCCAAGACACACAAGTTGATATTTTAGCCGTGTGCGGTGCCCCCCTCCACAGTTTCACACCCTGGTCATATCGTCGTAGTGCTTAGGCGAAGCCCTGCGCCGGTAACTTCATCATCACCATCAACATGCCGTCGTGCTGACGGAAATCTCCCTCGGCCTCAACTGGATCAAGAGTTTGAGGGACGTCACCGAGCTGAACGTGTGCAGATCGTGGAGGATCCATGCGTTCGGTACTGGATCGGTTGGATCGCGGAGACGTTCGACTACATCAACCGCGTTGTTCGAGAAAGGGTACGTGGACACACTCTCCCCGCTCGTTGCTATGCTTCTCCTAGATAGATCTTGCATGATCGCAGGCAATTTTTTGGAAATACTACGTTCCCCAACAGTGGCATCCGAGACAGGTCTATGCGTAGATGTTATATGCACGAGTAGAACACAAAGAGTTATGGGCAATAATAGTCATACTGCTTACCAGCATGTCATACTTTGATTCGGCGGTATTGTGGGATGAAGCGGCCCAGACCGACATTACATGACCGAGTTCATGAGACTGGTTCCACCGCCATGCTTCACACACAGGTGGCTAGTGGGTGTCTGTTTCTCCAACTTTAGTTGAATCGAGTGTGACTACGCCCGATCCTTGTTGAAGGTTAAAACAGCACACTTGACGAAAAATCGTTGTGGTTTTGATGCGTAGGTAAGAACGATTCTTGCTAGAAGCCCGTAGCAGCCACGTAAAACTTGCAACAACAAAGTAGAGGACGTCTAACTTGTTTTTGCAAGGCTTGCTATGATGTGATATGGTCAAGACGTGATGATATATAATTTGTTGTATGAGATGATCATGTTTTGTAACAATTATCGGCAACTGGCAGGAGCCATATGGTTATCGCTTTATTGTATGAAATGCAATCGCCATGAAATTGCTTTACTTTATCACTAAGCGGTAGCGATAGTCGTAGAAGCAATAGTTGGCGAGACGAAAACGATACTTCGTTGGAGATCAAGGTGTCAAGCCGGTGACGATGGTGATCATGACGGTGCTTTGGAGATGGAGATCAAAGGCACAAGATGATGATGGCCATATCATATCACTTATTTGATTGCATGTGATGTTTATCTTTTTATGCATCTTATTTTGCTTAGTACGGCGGTAGCATTATAAGATGATCTCTCACTAAATTTCAAGGTACAAGTGTTCTCCCTGAGTATGCACCGTTGCGACATTTCGTCGTGCCGAAACACCATGTGATGATTGGGTGTGATAAGCTATACGTTCACATACAACGGGTGCAAGACAGTTTTGCACACGCAGAATACTCGGGTTAAACTTGACGAGCCTAGCATATGCAGATATGGCCTCGGAACACTGAGACCAAAAGGTCAAGTGTGAATCATATAGTAGATATGATCAACATAGTGATGTTCACCATTGAAAACTTCTCCATCTCACGTGATGATCGGACATGGTTTAGTTGATATGGATCATGTGATCATTTAGATGACTAGAGGGATGTCTATCTAAGTGGGAGTTCTTAAGTAATATGATTAATTGAACTTTAATTTATCATGAACTTAGTCCTGATAGTATTTGCATAACTATGTTGTAGATCAATAGCTCGCGATGTAGCCCCCCTTTTTTTTTGATATGTTCCTAGAGAAAAACTATGTTGAAAGATGATAGTAGCAATGATGCGGACTAGGTCCGTGATCTGAGGATTATCTTCATTGCTGCACAGAAGAATTATGTCCTTGATGCACCGCTAGGTGACGGACCTATTGCAGGAGCAGATGCAGACGTTATGAACGTTTAGCAAGCTCGGTACGATAACTACTTGATAGTTTAGTGCGCCATGCTTTACGGCTTAGAACCGGGACTTCGAAAACGTTTTGAACGCCACGGAGCATATAAGATGTTCCAAGAGCTAAAATTGGTATTCAGACTCATGCCCGAGTCGAGAGGTATGAGACCTCTGACAAGTACTTTGCCTACAAGATGGAGGAGAATAGCTCAACCAGTGAGCATGTGCTCAGATTGTCTGAGTACTACAATCGCTTGAATCAAGTGGGAGTTAATCTTCCAGATAAAATAGTGATTGACAGAGTTCTCTAGTCACTATCACCAAGTTACTGGAACTTCGTGATGAACTATAATATGCAAGAGATGACGAAAACGATTCCCGAGCTCTTCGTGATGCTGAAATCGACGAAGGTAGAAATCAAGAAAAGCATCAAATGTTCATGGTTGACAAGACCACTAGTTTCAAGTAAAAGGGCAAGGGAAAGAAAGGGAACTTCAAGAAGAATGGCAAGCAAGTTGCCACTCCCATGAAGAAGTCCAAAGCTAGACCCCAGCTGAAACTAAGTGCTTCTACTGCGAAGGAAATGGTCACTGGAAGCAGAACTACCCCAAATACTTGACGGATAAGAAGGATGGCAAAGTGAACAAAAGTATATATGATATACATGTTATTGATGTGTACTTTACTAGTGTTCATAGTAGCCCCTGGGTATTTGATACTGGTTCGGTTGCTATGATTAGTAACTCGAAACAGGAGTTACAAAATGAACAAAGACTAGTTGAGGGCAAGGTGACGATGTGTGTTGGAAGTGATTCCAAGGTTGATAAGATCACCATCGCACACTCCCTTTGCCTTCGGGACTAGTATTGAACCTAAAATAAATGTTATTTGGTGTTCGCGTTGAGCATAATATGATTGGATCATGTTTATTGCAATACGGTTATTCATTTAAGTCAAATAATAATTGTTATTCTGTTTACATGAATAAAACTTTCTGTGGTCATACACCCAAGGTGAATGGTTTATTCAATCTCGATCGTAGTGCTACACATATTCATAATATTGATGCCAAAAGATGCAAAGTTGATAATGATAGTGCAACATATTTGTGGCACTGCCGTTTAGGTCATATTGGTGTAAAGCGCATGAAGAAACTCCATGCTGATGGGCTTTTGGAATCACTTGATTATGAGTTACTTGATGCTTGCGAACCATGCCTCATGCGCAAGATGACTAAGTCTCCGTTCTCCAAAACAATGGAGCGAGCAGACTTATTGGAAATAATACATACCGATGTATGCGATCCGATGAGTGTTGAGGCTCACGGCGGGTATCGTTATTTTCTGACCTTCACAGATGATTTGAGCAGATATGGCTATATCTACTTGATGAAACATAAGTCTGAAACATTTGAAAAGTTCATAGAATTTCAGAGTGAAGTGGAAAATCATCGCAACAAGAAAATAAAGTTTCTTCCCGCAAAAATAAGTTTCTACGATCTGATCATGGAGACGAATATTTGAGTTACGAGTTTGGTCTTCATTTGAAACAATGTGTAATAGTTTCGCAACTCATGCCACCTGGAACACCACAGCGTAATGGTGTGCCCGAACGTCATAACCGTACTTTATTAGATATGGTGCGATCTATGATGTCTCTTACTGATTTATCACTATCATTTTGGGGTTATGCATTATAGACAGCTGCATTCACGGTAAATAGGGCACCATCTAAATCTGTTGAGACGACACCATATGAACTGTGG
Organism: Aegilops tauschii subsp. strangulata; assembly: GCF_002575655.3. NCBI lineage: Eukaryota > Viridiplantae > Streptophyta > Magnoliopsida > Poales > Poaceae > Aegilops > Aegilops tauschii. The sequence goes on from NC_053038.3 coordinate 506,437,230, forward strand.
TTTGGCAAGAAACACAAGTTGTCGTTTCTTAAAGTTTGGGGCTGCGATGCTTATGTGAAAAAACTTCAACCTGATAAGCTCAAACCCAAATCGGAGAAATGTGTCCTCATAGGATACCCAAAAGAAACTGTTGGGTGCACCTTCTATCACAGATCCGAAGGCAAGATCTTTCTTGCTAAGACTGGATCCTTTCTAGAGAAGGAGTCTCTCTTGAAAGAAGTGAGTGGGAGGAAAGTAGAATTTGATGAGGTAGTTGTACCTTCTCCCTTATTGGAAAGTAGTTCATCACAGAAATCAGTTCCAGTGATTCCTACACCAATTAGTGAGGAAGCTAATGATGATGATCATGAAACTTCTGATCAAGTTACTACCTAACCTCGTAGGTCAACCAGAGTAAGATCCGCACCAGTGTGGTATGGTAATCCTGTTCTGGAGGTCATGTTAGTTGACCATGACAAAACCTACGAACTATGAGGAAGCGATGATGAGCCCAGATTCCATGAAATGGCTTGAGGCCATGAAATCTGAGATGGGATCCATGTATGAGAACAAAGTATGGACTTTGATTGACTTGCCCAATGATAGGCGAGCCAATGAGAATAATTGGATCTTCAAGAGGAAGACGGATGTTGATAGTAGTGTTACTATCTACAATGCTCGAATTGTCGCAAAAAAGGTTTCGACAAGTTCAAGTGTTGACTACGATAAGATTTTCTCCCTCGTAGAGATGCTTAAGTCTGTCCAAATCATGTTAGCAATTGCCACATTTTATGAAATCTGGCAAATGGATGTCAAAACTACATTCCTTAATGGATTTCTTAAAGAAGAGTTGTATATGATGCAACAAGAAGGTTTTGTCAATCCTAAAGGTGCTAGCAAAGTGTGCAAGCTCCAGGGATCCATCTATGGACTGGTGCAAGCATCTCGGAGTTGGAATATACGCTTTGATAAGTTGATCAAAGCATATAGTTTTATACAGACTTGCGGTGAAGCCTATATTTACAAGAAAGTGAGTGGGAGCACTACAGACTTTCTGATAAGTATATGTGAATGACATATTGTTGATCGGAAATGGTGTAGAATTTTCTGGAAAGCATAAAGGAGTGTTTGAAAGGAGTTTTTCAAAGAAAGACCTCGATGAAGATGCTTACATATTAGGCATCAAGATCTATAGAGATAGATCAAGACGCTTGGTAAGATTTTTCAATGAGTACATACCTTGACAAGATTTTTGTAGTTCAAAATGGAACAGTCAAAGAAGGAGTTCTTGCCTGTATTGCAAGGTGTAAAGTTGAGTAAGACTCAAAATACGACCACGACAGAAAATAGAAAGAGAATGAAAGTCATTCCCTATGCCTCAGCCATAGGTTCTATAAAGTATGCTATGCTGTATACCAGACCTATTGTGTACCTCACCATGAGTTTGGCAAGAGGGTACAATGGTGATCCAGGAGTGGATCACTGGACAGCGGTCAAAATTATCCTTAGTGGAATAAGGATATGTTTCTCGGTTATGGAGGTGACAAAGAGTTCGTCGTAAGGAGTTACGTCTATGCAAGCTTTTACACCGATCCAGATGACTCTACGTCTCAATCTGGATACATATTAAAAGTGGGAGCAAATAGCTAGAGTAGCTCCATGCAGAGCATTGTAGACATAGAAATTTGCAGAATACTTACGGATCTGAATGTGGCAGGTCTGTAGACTAAAAACTTCTCTCACAAGTAAAACATGATCACACCTTATTACTCTTGGGTGTTAATCACATAAGCGATGTGAACTACATTATTGACTCTAGTAAACCCTTTGAGTGTTGATCACATGGTGATGTGAACTATGGGTATTAATCACATAAAGATGTGAACTATTGGTGATAAATCACATGGCGATGTGAACTAGATTATTGACTCTAGTGCGAGTGGAATACTGAAGGAAATATGCCCTAGAGGCAATAATAAAGTTGTTATTTATATTTCCTTATATCATGATAAATGTTTATTACTCATGCTAGAATTGTATTAACCGGAAACTTAGTACATGTGTGAATACATAGACAAACAGAGTGTCCCTAGTATTCCTCTACTAGACTAGCTCGTTAATCAAACATGGTTAAGTTTCCTAGCCATAGACATGTGTTATTATTTGATGAACGGGGTCACATCATTAGAGAATGATGTGATGGACAAGACCCATCCGTTAGCTTAGCACTATGATCGTTTAGTTTATTGCTATTGCTTTCTTCATGACTTATACATGTTCCTATGACTATGAGATTATGCAACTCCCGGATACCGGAGGAACACTTAGTATGCTATCAAACATCACAAGTAACTGGGTGATTATAAAGATGCTCTACAGGTGTCTCCGATGGTGTTTGTTGAGTTGGCATAGATGGAGATTAGGATTTGTCACTCCGATTGTCGGAGAGGTATCTCTGGGCCCTCTCGGTAATGCACATCACTATAAGCCTTGCAAGCAATGTGACTAATGAGTTAGTTGCAGAGCGATGCATTATGGAACGAGTAAAGAGACTTGTCGGTAATGAGATTGAACTAGTTATGGTGATACCGATGATCGAATCTCAGGCAAGTAACATACCGATGACAAAGGGAACAACATATGTTGTTATGCGGTTTGATCGATAAAGATCTTCGTAGAATATGTAGGAGCCAATATGAGCATCCAGGTTCCGCTATTGGTTATTGACCGAAGATGTGTCTCGGTCATGTCTACATAGTTCTCGAACCCGTAGGGTCCGCACATTTAACGTTCGATGATGATTTGTATTATGAGTTATGTGATTTGATGTACCGAAGATTGTTCGGAGTCCTGGATCAGATCACGGATATGACAAGGAGTCTCGAAATGGTCGAGAAGTAAAGATCGATATATTGGAAGGCTATATTCGGACATCGGGAAAGGTTCCGAGTGATTCGGGTATTTTTGGGAGTACTGGAGAGTTATGGGAATTTGCCGGGGGAAGTAGTGGGCCTTAATGGGCCATACGGGAAAGGAGAGAAGGGCCTCAAGGGGTGCGCCCCCCCCCCCCCCATGGCAAGACAGAATCTAGGGAGCGGGTGGCGCCCCCCTCTCCTACTCCTTCCCTCTCTCCCCTCTTGGAAAAGGAAGGGGACTCCAACTAGGATTGGGAATCCTAGTTGGACTCCCCCTATAGGCATGCCCCTCCTAGGCCGGCCTCCTCCTCCTCCCTTCTTTATATATGTGGCCAAGGGGGCACCCCAAGACACACAAATTGATCTTTTAGCCGTGTGTGGTGCCCCCTCCACAGTTTCACACCTCGGTCATATCGTCGTAGTGCTTAGGTGAAGCCCTGCGCCGGTAACTTCATCATCACCGTCACCATGCCGGCGTGCTGACGGAACTCTTCCTCGGCCTCAACTAGATCAAAAGTTCGAGGGACGTCACCGAGCTGAACTTGTGCAGATCGCGGAGGTGCCGTGCGTACGGTACTGGATCGGTTGGATCGCGAAGACATTCGACTACATCAACCGCGTTACTAAACGCTTCCGCTTTCGGTCTACGAGGGTACGTGGACACACTCTCCCCGCTCATTGCTATGATTCTCCTAGATAGATCTTGCGTGATCGTAGGCAAAAAATTTGAAATACAATGTTCCCCAACAGTTGTAATAGGCCAAGTACTTCAGTTTATCTTTTATTTATTTGTGTTTCTTTCTTCAAAAAGGGTGGTAGGTCTTATATTCTTTCTTATCTAGAAAGCCTTCTGTGCATCTGTTATTTTGTTTTGTTTCATTCTTCAGGAAGGATAGTAGACTTCTTAAAATTCTTCCTTGTCTAGAAAACCTTCTTCCATCACGCTGCCTCAAATTGTTTCTTCTCCATAAATCTTCCGTCTACTACCACCACCTATCTCTATGACTTGTTGTTTCAATTTTTATGATCCATGCATTATTTTTACAAGATAATTAGTCTTACACTTTTTAAAATTTCTATGATGCATCGCTTTCAGACTAGCCGATATGTAGCCCGTGTACTATTTTTGTGGGCTCATCTTCATTTTTTGTGAGCAAAGATTTGAGTTTGGCTGCTGCAAAAAGACCGGCTGTAAGGGAATTTAGGCCAGGCATTTTTCATTGTACATGAATGTTTCTCTCCATCTGGAAAACTAAAATTGACTGACCAAAATTCTAAATTCAGTCACCCGACCCTTAAACGGCCCTGAAATAAAAATCCTCAAGTCTTGTTCTCTCATGTGAACTGTCATTGGACATGATCTCCGAGACATTGATCGAGCTACCCACCAGCCCACCAGGGGTGATCACCGTCTTGCCGGAGCCGGGAGGGCCATACATTGGGATGCCTTGGGAGGTTGACACTGATCGACTTGAAGAGTTGTGGGTGCCTGAGCAGTAGCTCGACTAGCTAGCTCCCTCGTCTACGACATCTCTTTCCGCATACCGACAACGTCTTCATACCCAACGTTGAGGATGCTTTCATCATCCTCCCTCGAATTGGCTCACCGTTGCAGAGACCTTGGAGTTGAACATGAGGACGCAGTAGTGTAGCACTCGCAGTCCGCGCGGTTGACCGCTATGACCTTTGAACTCGATACCACACACAAGGAAGAGGTCGCCCTTGTGGATCAGGCGTCATGTCTCATGTCTCCACGAAGCAGGGCCTGGGGTAGGACTAGATGAGGTCGTTGGTGATGCCCTCGACGGTGTCGTTCACGAGTAGGGTGTGCATGTGCCTCCCATACACGGCGCGTCCCACCGGTGCACGGGCACAACGTCGGCAATGCGGACACGCAAGCTAGAGTTGGCCACCGTGTGGATCCTTCTTGGACTTATGCTCATCGTAAGCGTTGAGCGATTGCCAGGCGGCAGTGTGGCAATGCTTGCCCTTGAGCAGCACGATGTCGTCGCTAAACTTGGTGAGGCATTCCTTCATGGGTGGGTGGAGGTTGTAGACGGATTTGACATCGGTCGTCGCCTCCACCACCACCACCACCACTAACCGATTTGCAGCCTTCTTCGACATGGCCATGGTGCTAAACAGAATTCGTCCTTGGTTTTGCTTGGGAACTCCTATTGGACGCCTTCAGTGCCAATTAATCAACCAAGCGCTCACGCGCACCCTCCCGTGGGCCAACCCAATAACGCGAGCAGGGGCGCTCGTTTGCTTCGCCCAAATCGATCGATCATTCGATCGCTCAGTCAACAATGATCGGCGTGTCCATGATTATTGACTGTTGACCAATGGCCGTTAACCATTTAATTTTCATGAAAAACTAGCAAGATGCCCGCGCATTGCACCGAACATCAAGATGCATTTTTTTATAAAACACCTGTTATGATTGACCCATGCGGGAGTAATCTCATGTGTAAAAACTAATAATATCTTGAGAAAGAGGAGAGATAAGGTGAAGAGGAGTAGGGCATGGTGGTGATTGGTGGTTGGACTGAGCGGAGACATGGGGATGGACGACGCCGGCAGCGGCCACCATGCCAAATTGTTCCAGAGGCTTCCTTTTTTAATTGCTCAACAATGAGGTTGTGGGAGATAACGATGAACGAGGGAATGCCTTATCTGCAAATGTGGAGAGAGGTGCGGGTATCTTTTTGCAAAATTGCCATAGTTTGCTTTCTATCCGTCAGATATAGATCGGACGGTCTATATTGCAAGATGGCAGGCACACCATCATCATCAACTCGGTTTTTTATAACAGTAGAGAAAATCATAAATTTGGAAAAATATCAATAGTCTGAACAAAAAAATCACGAATATGAAAAAGTTCATGAAATTTTGAAAAAAAAATCATGAGCTTGAGAAAAGTTCACCAAAAAAGCTTGACAAATTTGGAAAAGGTTCGTGAAATTTTGAAAAAGTTCACGAGATCAAAAAAAGTAAGCAAAACTGAAAAAAATTCACAGATTTGAAACAAATTCATGAAAATTTGAAAACAAAAGTTCACAGATTTGAATAAAATCGTGAGAATTTGCAAAAATTCGTAAAAAAATTAGCAAACATGAAAAACTCTTGAAAAACTGAAACAAAAACACTAAAAAGTGAGAAAACTGAGAAAAGTCCATGAAAATTGAGAAAAGGTTCAAAATTTAAGAAAAATTTCACGAATTTGTAAAAGTTCATCCATTTCAAAAAAACAGAAAATAAAAATAAAAAGGAAAAAAACAGAAAAGCAAAAGCAAAAAAGAAAAAACGGGCATAAACCATGCATGAAAAAATGAAAGGAAATACTTCCAGAAAATCACTGCAGAATCTGAATTGGTGGAAGAAAATTACTGGGCTGACGCATATACGAACTAATGTGTGGAGGGGTGTGTACACCGGTTTGCAAAACATACTAAATCCGGCGCTTAAGGCGCCATATAGGATTCCCCTTTTTAACACATGATTTAGTCGGTCTTGGGCCAGAATTTAAGCCTGAGCGGGAAGCCCATGCTATGGACTGGCTCTAACCGATTTTAAAAACTTTCGCCTGGGTTGTTTGCCTGTATTTTTTTATTGGCTTTCATTTGGGTTTTGCTTATGTTTTATTTTACTATTTTAGTTTTTATTATTTTAGTTTTTGAATACATATGGACATTTTTCAAATACAAGTTGAATACTTTCAGTATACAGGTTAAACATTTTTTAAATACATGTTAACCATTTTTTCAACATACACATTGAATATTTTGTCAAATGCGCACTAAACTTTAATACATGGAGAAAAATTTCTTAACACAAATTGAACATTTTCAATAACTGACATAACATTTCGTTTTAATTTTCAAACATTTGTTAAGTGCTGTAGAGTTTTATAAAATATCATGAACATTTTTTTAAGAAAATTATGCAGTCATTTTTTACATTTTTTTCAAACAATTTCGATTTTTTTTACTTTTTAAATGCTTGAAATTCTATTTATAATATCATGGACATTTTTTTATGGTATAAAATATTTTTAAAATTACCTGAACACATTTTTTACATTGTATAAAAAGTTCATAAAACCGTCACGAAAATATTTTGAAAATGCCTCACAAACATTTTGTGAATGGTACAAATCATTTTCTATAGAATTATGCTAACATTTTTCTATATTGTATAAAAAAATTAAATGTCAAGAACATATTTTGAAATGTGTGATTTTTTATAAAAATATCATGAAGATTTTATGAATGGTATGAAACATTTAAAAATAATTACATGAACAACTTTCAAATTATGCAAACATCTTGTAAATATATTTTAAAAAAAGACAAAGGTAAAAAAGAGAAAAGAAGAAAAAGAGTGAATCAAATGTATGTAACGAACTAAGAAATTAACACGTGAAGAATTTCCTATTGAACCGACCCACTACCAGCTCCCTTAGAATCAATAGTTTTTTCCCTGGGGTTTCTAGGGTCGAACAATTCCTTCGGCGACTGCCGCTGAAGTACACGTAAATCCTACTCGACGCCAAGATCTTCTCCAGCGATTGAGTAGTCCAACTCTGTTAGCTACCCCATATCGTTTTGCATGGTGGATAGTAAGGCTCCAGGTGATGGGTGGGCTGCTGGTACAGTGAGGTGCTATACAAATGCTTTTTAACCCCTTTCCGCGATGGCATTCGAAACATCGTCAAATGAGTGTCGGCGATAAGGGGTCCTTCCTACACGACCCAGAAACCGTCGGGGATATGCTTTCCTGGCATACACGCTCAACAAAATGAGGTCGTATGCGACCGGCGAGCGATCAAATACGGTTATACATACAGTAGTGCTAAAAAATATAATTATACAGGCGAAATTAATTTCCGGTCGTGAGTATATCTCACACAATCAGTCCCCACTAAACGTTTTCGTTCGTATATACATCCCACACAGTCGCTTCAAGGAAAACGTTTCCGTTCGCAGGTACATCACACATGATATTAACAATTTTATCGTTTGCGTTATTAAATGCATCACACACGGTGTGTAGAAAAAAATTGTGTGGCAAAGGTTGTCCATCACAGACAGTTTTTATATGGTAAACGTTTGCGCAAGGTGGCCTAACACGAACGGTTTCAAGAGAAGGTCATGTGTGATTGTTGATCCAACACGGTTTATTCCTAGAAACCGTATGCGTTGCCTGAGGTCATCGCCCACGATATTTTCTTAATAACCGTTTGCACTAGCAAAACCCAATTAGCAGGCTAATTCATCATTAACAGGCTAATTTCCCTATTATAATAATCCATTTATTAATCTAATTGACATTCATATTAAGCACATAATATATTTCATTTCCATATTAAGGAAGCAGGATCTCATAATTGAAATACATTAGAGTACAACATGATATAGCTTCAGCACTCAGCTACCCCATTACACAACTGCACCAGCACCAAGTTTCACATGCAACATGTAGAACCTTTTGAAATTAGCATCATAGACGGTACATAGACAGATGCATATCATCTGGAAAACTGCTGAAGCGGAAGGCGAATATTGAGCCTTCATTCATGTTGAAGGTCTTTGCAACTTTAGGCCAGTGCCTTTGGATGACTGACCGTCCGGCCTTCGTCCTCTTCAGGAACACTTTAATATTGAACCGTGGGTGTTGTATGAAAACATTTCTCGCCTCCTGACCATAGAGATGGTTTGAGAGGTAATCATCAGTGAACTACTTTGGAAAGGACTGAAAACAAGGATGTGCATAAATATCTTCTCTATATTGGAAATAGGGCAAAGGAATAAAAAATGTAAGGTATAATAGTTAGTACCAATTTGTAGTGAAATGATGTCTTCTTCATTGTGCAGACAAAGATCGTGTTGTTTTTTGTCGCTAATTTCTTTATCCTAACAATCTTTCTGAGTTTCTTGACTTGATTGATATTCATGGACAACTCATTTCCTCATATGCAAAAAGGGTCAAACAGTGGATCAAAACCTCTGACAACAGGACCTACATGTGCAAGAGCAAATTGTTAAAAACCTAAATATTAGAATGGTTCCTGCAATTGCACAATAATGTGCTATTAGACAACGGACCATGCACGTGCTAACCTCGATTGTAAACCTCAATGCTTCCCATTGTTTCCCTTCAACACATATAAGGTAGTTAGTCATCAAGTTAAGTAAGGGTTCGCATGCTATCAGTAAAATGTGTTGATGAAAAATAAGCACATTGCAGATTCATCAGATTAATTTAAGCCACATGAAAAAACCCATTTATCCAAACCAAGCATGATTAAGGACTAGGAAATATATATAGCACTTGTATATGTTTCTCATGTATTAAGTGCAGCCAAATTTGATTTATTCCTCACATGCACAACAATACAAAATTCTACCCACGATAATTGGACATCGTATTGCAGAATTGAACCAAGCAGTTAACTAAACACCACAATAAATGAACCAAACATTAACTGAGCACCGCATGCACAATATAACATACTCCTAATAGAAGATCAGACAGTTAACCAAAGCAAGCATGCTTAACAACTTGAAATACAGCAATTGTATTTGTTTCTCGTGTATTTACTATAGCCAAATTCAATTTATTCCTCACATGGTATACAATAACAGAATGCACCCACAACAATTGAACATAGCATTGCAGAATTGAACCAAACAGTTAATTAAGCACCACAACAAATGAACCAAACGTTAACTGAGCACCACATTGCACAATATAACATACTCCTAAGAGAAGATCCTACAGTTAACCAAACCAAGCATGCTTAACAACTTGGAAATATAGCAATTGTATTTGTTTCTCATGTATTTAGTACAGCCAAATCAGATTTACTTCTCACATGGTATACAATAAGAGAATGCACCCATAACTATTGAACATCGCATTGCAAAATTGAACCAAACAGTTAACTAAACACCACAACACAAATGAACCAAACATTAACTGAGCACCACATTGCACAATGTATAATGAAACCAAGCATGCTTGACAACTTGGGAATATAGCAATTGTATTTGTTTCTCATGTATTTTTTAAAGACAAATTTGATATATTTCTCAAATGGAAGACAATACAAAATTGCAGCCTGAAAAATTGAACATCACATTTGCAGAATTGAACCAAACAGTTAACTGAAGACGACAACTAATTAACCAAACAGTTAATAAGTGAGCACCACACTGCATGACATATAGAACATATACACTAGAGCAATAGATTGCATGGTAAAATTAGATAGCATAATTCACTAGAATTTGTTAAGGAAAGGCAGGAGCAGCACACGCAACGAGTAAACCGAGCATGCTTAACCGGCGTAGCTAGCAAATGGCAAGGTGCTCCTCCAAGATCTGGGGTCGGCATGAATGGCATGAAGGAAATATGCCCTTAGAGGCAATAATAAAGTTGTTATTTATATTTCCTTATATCATGATAAATTTTTATTATTCATGCTAGAATTGTATTAACCGGAAACTCGGTACATGTGTGAATACATAGATAAACAGAGTGTCCCTAGTATGCCTCTACTTGACTAACTCGTTAATCAAAGATGGTTAAAGTTTCCTAACCATAGACATGTGTTGTCATTTGATGAACGCGATCACATCATTAGATAATGATGTGATGGACAAGACCCATCCATTAGCTTAGCATAATGATCGTTTAGTTTTTATTGCTATTGCTTTCTTCATGACTTATACATGTTCCTCTCACTATGAGATTATGCAACTCCCGAATACCGGAGGAACACCTTGTGTGCTATCAAACGTCACAACGTAACTGGGTGATTATAAAGATGCTCTACAGGTGTCTCCGATGGTGTTTATTGACTTGGCATAGATCGAGAATAGGATTTGTCACTCCGTGTATCGGAGAGGTATGTCTGGGCCCTCTCGGTAATGCACATCACTATAAGCCTTGTAAGCAATGTGACTAATGAGTTAGTTACGGGATGATGCATTACGGAACGAGTAAAGAGACTTGCCGGTAACGATATTGAACTAGGTATGATGATACCGACGATCGAATCTCGGGCAAGTAACATACCGATGACAAAGGGAATAACGTATATTGTTATGCGGTTTGACCGATAAAGATCTTCGTAGAATATGTAGGAGCCAATATGCGCATCCAGGTTCCGTTATTGGTTATTGACCGGAGATGTGTCTCGGTCATGTCTACATAGTTCTCGAACCCGTAGGTACGCACGCTGAACGTTCGATGACGATCGGTATTATGAGTTTATGTGTTTTGGTGACCGAAGTTTGTTCGGAGTCCCGGATGAGATCACGGACATGACAAGGAGTCTCGAAATAGTCGAGAGGTAAAGATTGATATATTGGAAGGTTATATACGGACACCGGAATGGTTCCGATAAGGTTCGGGGATTTTTTGGAGTACCGGGAGGTTACCGGAACCCTCGGGAAAGTTAATGGGCCTAATGGGCCATAGTGGAGGAGAGGAGGCAGGCCACGGGAGTAGGCGCGCGCCCCCCCTTGCCCCAGTCTGAATTGGACAAGGGGAGGGGCGCGGCCCCCCTCTTTCCTTCTCCCTCTCACTCTCCCTTCCCCATTCCCCCTCTCCATTGGAAGGAAAAGGGGGGCCGAATCCTACTAGGAACAGAGTCCTAGTAGGACTCCCCCCCCCATGGCGCGCCCCCTTGTGTCGGCCTCCTCCTCCCTCCCTCCTTTATATACTTGGGCAGGGGGCACCCCAAAGCTCATTAATTGTTCTTAGCCGTGTGTGGTGCCCCCTCCACAGTTTACCACCTCTGTCATATTGCCATAGTGCTTAGGCGAAGCCCTGCGCGGATCACATCACCAACACCGTCGCCACGCCTTCGCGCTGACGGAACTCTCCCTCGACCCTCTACTAGATCAAGAGCTCGAGGGATGTCATCGTGCTGAACGTGTGCTGAACACGGAGGTGCCGTACGTTCGACACTTGGATCGGTTGGATCGTGAAGACGTTCGACTACATCAATCGCGTTACTAAACGCTTCCGCTTTTGGTCTACGAGGGTACGTGGACACACTCTCCCGTCTCGTTGCTATGCATCTCCTAGATAGATCTTGCGTGATCGTAGGAATTTTTTGAAATACTGCGTTCCCCAACAATGGTATCAGAGCCAGGCCTATGCGTAGATGATATATGCACGAGTAGAACACAAAGAGTTATGGGCCATAATAGTCATACTGCTTACCACCAACGTCTTACTTTGATTCGGCGGCATTGTTGGATGAAGCAGCCCGGACCGACATTACATGACCGCGTTCATGAGACTGGTTCTACCGACGTGCTTCGCACACAGGCGGCTGGCGGGTGTCTGTTTCTCCAACTTTAGTTGAATCGAGTTTGACTACGGCCGGTCCTTGTTGAAGGTTAAAATAGCACACTTGACGAAAAATCGTTGTGGTTTTGATGCATAGGTAAGAACGGTTCTTGCTAGAAGCCCGTAGCAGCCACGTAAAACTTGCAACAATAAAGTGGAGGACGTCTAACTTGTTTTTGCAGGGCATGTTGTGATGTGATATGGTCAAGACGTGATGAGATATAAATTGTTGTATGAGATGATCATGTTTTGTATAAGTTATAGGCAACTGGCAGGAGCCTTATGGTTGTCGCTTTGTTGTATGAAATGTAATCGCCATGTAATTGCTTTACTTTATCACTAAGCGGTAGCGATAGTCGTAGAAGCAATAGTTGGCGAGACGACAATCATGCTACGATGGAGATCAAGGTGTCAACTCGATGACAATGCAGATCATGACGGTGCTTTGGAGATGGAGATCAAAGGCACAAGATGATGATGGCCATATCATGTCACATATTGTGATTGCATGTGATGTTTATCCTTTATGCATCTTATTTTGCTTAGTACGGCGGTAGCATTATAAGATGATCCTGAAGGAAATATGCCCTAGAGGCAATAATAAAGTTGTTATTTATATTTCCTTATATCATGATAAATGTTTATTATTCATGCTAGAATTGTATTAACCGGAAACTTAGTACATGTGTGAATACATAGACAAACAGAGTGTCCCTAGTATGCCTCTACTAGACTAGGTCGTTAATCAAAGATGGTTAAGTTTCCTAGCTATAGACATGTGTTGCCATTTGATGAACGGGATCACATCATTAGAGAATGATGTGATGGACAAGACCCATCCATTAGCTTAGCCCTCTGATCGTTTAGTTTATTGCTATTGCTTTCTTCATGACTTATGCATGTTCCTATGACTATGAGATTATGCAACTCCCGAATACCGGAGGAACACTTAGTGTGCTATCAAACGTCACAACCTAACTGGGTGATTATAACGATGCTCTACAGGTGTCTCCGATTGTGTTTGTTGAGTTGGCATAGATCAAGATTAGGATTTTTCACTCTGATTGTCGGAGAGGTATCTCTGGGCCCTCTCGGTAATGCACATCACTATAAGCCTTGCAAGCAATTGGACTAATGAGTTAGTTACGGGATGATGCATTACGGAACGAGTAAAGAGACTTGCCGGTAACGAGATTGAACTAGGTATTGAGATACCAACGATCGAATCTCGGGTAAGTAACATACCGATGACAAAGGGAACAACGTATGTTGTTATGCGGTTTGACCGATAAAGATCTTTGTAGAATATGTGGGAGCCAATATGAGCATCCAGGTTCCGCTATTGGTTATTGACCGGAGATGAGTCTCGGTCATGTCTACATAGTTCTCGAACCCGTAGGGTCCGCACGCTGAACGTTCAATGACGATCGGTATTATAACTTTATGTGTTTACATGTACCGAAGGTAGTTCAGAGTCCCGGATGTGATCACGGACATGACGAGGAGTCTCGAAATGGTCGAGACATAAAGATTGATATATTGGACCATGTTATTCGAACACCGGAAGTGTTCCGGAGGTTTCGGATAAAACCGGAGTGCCGGAGGGTTACCGGAACCCTCCCCCCCCCCCCCCCGGGGAAGTTATTGGGCCCTTAGTGGGCTTTAGTGGAGAGAGAGGGCAGCAGCCAGGAGGTGGCGCCCCCCCCCAAGGGAGTCCGAATTGGACTAGGGGAGGGGGGCACGGCCCCTCTTTCCCTCTCCCTCCCCCTCTCCTTCCTTCCCCCCTCCTAGTAGGACTAGGAAAGGAGGAATCCTACTCCTACTAGGAGGAGGATTCCTCCCCCCTTGGAGTGCCTATAGGGCCAGTCGGCCTCCCCCTTGATCCTTTATATACGGGGGCAGTGGGCACCCTAGAACACACAAGTTGACAGTTGTCTTAGCCGTGTGCGGTGCCCCCCTCCACAGATTCCACCTCGGTCATATCGTTGTAGTGCTTAGGCGAAGCCGTGCGTCGATAACTTCATCATCACCTTCATCACGCCGTCGTGCTGACGAAACTCTCCCTCGGCCTCAGCTGGATCAAGAGTACGAGGGATGTCATCGAGCTGAACGTGTGCAGATCGCGGAGGTGTCGTGCGTTAAGTACTTGATCGGTTGGATCGCGAAGACGTTCGACTACATCAACCGCGTTACTTAATGCTTCTTCTTTCAGTCTACGAGGGTACGTGGGCACACTCCCCCGCTCGTTGCTATGCATCACATAGATAGATCTTGCGTGATCGTAGGTAAAAATTTTGAAATACTGCGTTCCCCAACAGATCCCTCACTAAATTTCAAGGTATAAGTGTTCTCCCTGAGTATGCACCGTTGCTACAGTTCGTCGTGCCGAGACACCACATGATGAGCGGGTGTGATAAGCTCTACGTTCACATACAACGGGTGCAAGCCTGTTTTGCACGTGCAGAATACTCGGGTTAAACTTGACGAGCCTAGCATATGCAAATATGGCCTCGGAACACTGAGACTGAAAGGTCGAACGTGAATCATATAGTAGATATGATCAACATAGTGATGTTCACCATTGAAAACTAGTCCATCTCACGTGATGATCGGACATGGTTTAGTTGATATGGATCACGTGATCATTTAGATGACTAGAGGGATGTCTATCTAAGTGGGAGTTCTTAAGTAATATGATTAATTGAACTTTAATTTATCATGAACTTAGTACCTGATAGTTTTTGCATGACTATGTTGTTGTAGATCAATGGCCCGTGCTACCCTTCCTTTGAATTTTAATGCGTTCCTAGAGAAAGCTAAGTTGAAAGATGATGGTAGCAACTACATGGACTGGGTCCGTAACTTGAGGATTATCCTCATTGCTGCACAGAAGAATTACGTCCTGGAAGCATCGCTAGGTGCAAGACCCGCTGCAGGAGCAACTGCGAACGTTATGAACGTCTAGCAGAGCAAAGCTGATGACTACTCTATGCTTTACGGCTTAGAATCGGGACTGCAAGATGGAGGAGAATAGTTCTGTCAGTGAACATAGACTCAAAACGTATGGGTATCATAACTACTTGACTCAACCGGGAGTTAATATTCCTGACGATAGTGTCATTGACAGAGTTCTTCAATCACTGCCACCAAGCTATAAAGGCTTCGTGATGAACTATAATACGCAAGGGATGGAAAAGACAATTCCCGAGCTCATCTCAATGCTAAAGGCTGCGGAGGTAGAAATCAAGAAGGAGCATCAAGTGTTGATGGTTAACAACACCACTAGTTTCAAGAAAAAGGGCAAAGGGAAGAAGGGGAACTTCAAGAAGAATGTCAAGCAAGTTGCTGCTCAAGGAAAGAAGCCCAAGTCTAGACCTAAGCCTGAAACTGAGTGTCGGTGTCAAAACCGGCGGATCTCGGGTAGGGGGTCGCGAACTGTGCGTCTACCACGAGATCGTAATGGCTAAAACCCTAGAAGTCTAGCATGTATGATTATGATCATCTCTATGGACTAAACCCTCTGGTTTATATAGACACCGGAGGGGATTAGGGTTGTACAAAGTCGGTTACAGAGAAAGGAATCTTCATATCCGGACGCCAAGCTTGCCTTCCACGCCAAGGAGAGTCCCATCCGGACACGGGTAAGAGTCTTCGGTCTTGTATCTTCACAGCCCATCAGTCCGGCCCATGTCTAACAGGCCGGACGCCCAAGGACCCCTTAGTCCAGGACTCCCTCAGTAGCCCCTGAACCAGGCTTCAATGACGAGGTGTCCGGCGTGCAGATTGTCTTCGGCATTGCAAGGGGGGTTCCTCCTCCAAATACTCCAAAACAGCCTTCGAACACAAAGAACTTGTCCGGCTCTGCAGAACAAGTACCACACACAAGCGTAGAGAGTACAATATTTCATGAGTCCAATCTACTGAAAACATTTTGTAGCGTGATGCCACGTCACCATCCGGTCATTATTTCGAACCGTTTTTTGGCCTGCCGCTCCATGTTTTGAGATGCGGTTTCATTGGCACGTCTTGTCAAAGCAGAGATCGTGTCCCCTTATTGCGGGATTCTCATCAATACGGGCGTGGGTAATCCAACCGCGCCGCCTGCGCGGCCCTTGGGAAACAGGCGAGTTTTAAGGTGAGTGGGGAGGCGCTTGATATTCGCTGCCTCTATAAAGGGATAAGGATTCATCCCCTTTCACCCATGCCTTCTCTTTCTCTGCCCACCCATTCTCGAGCTCCAGCGCCCAAGTCCTCATCTCTTCAGCCTCAAAGAAGCACTCCGACCATGTCCGGATCCGGAGTGCAAGGCAAGTGGATGGCCTCCTCCGTCAAGGAGAAGGACATCAAGAAGCTCCGAGAGGCGGGGTATCTGGCCAAGGAAATCGCCCACCGGCTTCCGGCCAAGGGACAAATCGTCCCAACCCCGGAGCCCCATGAGAGGGTGGTGTTCATCCCCCACTTCGTCCGCGGGTTAGGGTTCCCTCTCCACCCTTTCGTCCGCGGACTCATGTTCTACTACGGGTTAGACTTCCATGATCTAGCCCCAAGTTCTTTCCTCAACATCTCGGCATTTATTGTCGTGTGCGAGGCCTTCCACCACATTCCCCCCCACTTCGGACTGTGGCTCAAGATTTTCAATGTAAAGCCGAAGGTGGTGGATGGCCAACACGCAGAGTGCGGAGGCGCCATGGTGAGCAAGATGCACAATGTCACATGGCCCAAAGGTACCTTTGTGGAGACCGTCAAAGGGTGGCAGCAACTATGGTTCTATATCACAGAGCCCGAAGAACCAGCTATCCCGCTTCTAACGAAGATGCTGGTTCCGGCGCCCTATCAAGTGCCGGAGAAGAAGGCCAAGAAGAAGGCCCAGGGGACCAGAGGTAGTCCATCGTAAGGGTGCTTTCGACGCGACGTCCGAAGACATCAAGACTCGCTCCTCCGCCGCCGAGGATGACGACGAGGAGGATGAAGAAAGAAACTCCCCCCTGAGGGGGAATGAAGAAGAGGGCGGCCTCCACAAATCTGGAGGCAAAAGCGTCCAAGAAGGGAAAGGTCTCCCTCGCGGATAACTCCGCGTGGGACATCAACAGCAGCCCAGAGCGGCGCCCCAGGGATAAGCCCCCAGCCGGATCGTAAGTATTCGGAGGCTCTAACGCACTTATATGTCCGACTTTTTTATTTCGCAATTCTAATGCGTCGAATCACATGTTGCAGTCCGGCCCACGACAGCTCCCAGCGATCCTCATCGAGGGGTTCACTGGATCCAAAGGCTATGGACAACGATTCGCTGCCGACAGCCACCTCTCCCAAGGCCACGCACGGCGCCGAGGCGGTGTCCCAAAGGACCTTCACGGGCCAGGGAGAGACGCGAGAGGCCATGAAAACGGCGCCGGAGGGTGGACCCTCGGCTGCCGGACACCTGGGGGAGCAAGTCCCCCTGGAGGCTGGCGATGGGGGCCATGTCCAGTACGGCCCCCAGCCGAATACTACTCTGGAAGCCAGCGCGGCTCCGGACTCAGGCAAGCAGCCTTCTTCGTGCGCCTATTCCTCCGGTGACCTCTGTCCAACCAGAGGCACCAGATACTCTACTGGGAGCACTGCGAGGTGCTTCTATTGTTGAGGAACACCGTATCCTTATGGGTATGGTGATTGAGAAGGTTCAGTCTGTTAAAGGCGGACTGACCGAAGCCTGCACCAGCCTACTAACAAGCTTTGAGGTAGGCGGCGTAATTGTGTAAAAAGAAAGTCACAGTATAGACAGTAGCCCCTGAGACTCTGTCCAGTGTTTGGAAGGAAGAGCCGGACAGAGGATCAAGTAGTTTTTCGCAAGAGACTAATCATATATGTCTATGTGAATAAGCAGGCGTCGCTGCTAGCCGCGACCTCTCATGCTGCCGAGGTCTCCGGACTGAAGCAGAGTCTGGAGCGGGCCGAGGAAGAGCTCGGCCTAGTTAAGAAGCAACTGGAGGACAAGCAAGGTATGTAATGACCTTCTGTATATCAGAAAGGATGAATGATTTATGTTGACCATAGTGCCATGGTATTTTGTAGGAGCGGCGACCGGGGTGGAGACCCTCAAGAAGGCGCTGGCCGAGGCCCAAGAGAAAGTGGCGAAGTAGCAAGCCACCCGTGAAAAACACGAGGCCAGGGTTGATGAGGTCCAGCAGGAGCTCCAAGATGCCGTGAAGAAGTGCGAGGCCTTGGAGCGCAACATTGCGGATCAAAAGAACGAACTTGCCCAGGCTCGCCAAAGCGCACAGGATGCCCGGGTTGAAGCCCAGGGCGCCCTCCAGGAAATCCTGGAGGCCAAGAAAATCGCGGCGGGTAAGGCTTTTAGTATGCAAAGCAAGTATGTGAAGAAGAGGTATCTCTTACTAACCCGGATTTGGAGTTCTCCAGGTGCATTTGCGGATCTGTCGCGCAGTGTTTCTAACGCTGCGGAATTCTTCCGAGCCGAAGAAGGGAGCTCAATGGAGAAGCTGTTCTGGTCGCAATACCTTGCACCAGAACATCCGGTGCCCTTTAGCGATCAGCTAAAACAGCTGGTCGAACTACATAGGGTGGCCGAACTGGCCATGAAGGACTTCATAATCCGGCTGTGGCCTGCCGAAGCCATACCTAACAGCTACTTCGGGCTCGTGAAGCGGCTGGTCAATGCCTGCCCCCGGCTTGACACTGTCAAGCGGTCAGTCTGTATCGAAGGTGCGCGGATCTCCTTCGCCCGTGTCAAGGTGCAGTGGGCAAAGATGAATGCCGTCAAGCTCGCGACCGAGGGATCGCCCAAGGGCAAGGAGCACCGCACGCCCGAGCGGTATTTTGAAGATGTCCTGGAGGGGTCTCGCATTATGGCGACGCAATGTGCAAAAGACATTATCTTCGAATGAAGACCTTATCTTCGAATGAATACATTCGTGTTATCTTTGCCTTGTATGTTGAAACGAAGTCGTTATGTAATATAATGCTTGTTACTTTTTAAAAACTTTTCCTCCTGTGCAGCCATTTTTATTAAATCTGAGAGTTGGCCACTCGTCGGCTTTAGCCCCCACGTAGGTAGTACGGGGGTGTTCGGGATGGAATCTAAACACTCTTGATCCAATTGTTTGGTCCTTGAAGGAGGTGTTTAGCGCAACGAACCAGGAAATCGGACTATGTGGCTTTATCACCCTCACTTAGCCATAGGAGTTTGACAACAAAAAATGTAGGCGCAGCCCCTAGTTAGCATTTAATCCGGACTAGGGTGCTGTAAACACCTGATCGGACTGAGGCCGATCCGTCGCATAGTGCGGAAAAAATTGCAAAAGATTTGTAACCTCCGAACAGCTGACCGGCTCGCGCCGCATCATGACAGTCAGTTTTCGGCTTTCTCTACTAAGGTACTCATCTGGATAAACTAGCACACAATCGCAGTAGTTCTCCCTTTACTACCCTAGCCGATAGAGCGGAACGTAAGGTAGTAAGCACAGGAGCCGGGCAACCCAACTATTGACCAAAGACATGATTCGGAGCCGATGCATATAATGCTAAAATTCGGGGTGCCGAACTGTACTATAAAAGTGTTCGGACTTTGTTGCCACAGTGCGGAGCGTAGTGAAGCCCCTGGCCAATTAAAGTGTACCAAAGTGTACGTGTGCAATCGAAAAAAGTAACGAAATAAAATGAAATTGTAAGCTAGTGCCACATAAGTTGGGCCGCAAACATTTCTCGTTATAATTTGATTGATATGTCAACGCATATTTATACAAATAGTGCGATAAGCAACCTGGCTATTTAACATGCCAAGATCAAGGGGGAGCTGCGTGCGGGTCCTGAAAACAGGTAGGATGATCGTCGAAGAGAACGTCTGGAGATTTTCCCACACGTCTGTGCCACCTGCCACCTTGGTGTATCCGTCTTTCGAAAGGACCGACGGTCAGGCCTCCGCTAGGGGCCTGCGGAGAAGAAACCTGAAAAGGATGAAAAGAAAAGTGAAAGTATGTGTGTCCGGAGAAGGTCGAGTCGTATTGTAGACCACAATCTGGTTATGCCTCCGTCTCTGCCCATGGTATTTTCAGTGCGTAGTTATGTACGCGCGGTACGTATGCCGCCACTTGGTTGGGATTGAGACAGAGGTCGAATTGCTAGTCTAGCTCCTGATGAGCCGGATTGTCATGCTGCAGAGTAATCCGGACTCGTTTGACAGTGTCTGGGAGCTTGGCCGTTGAATTAAAATTCTGCCTTAAAAGGCCGCTCTGTACTTCCGCTGCTAAGGCCGCGGTGTGCTCGTCAGTACGGAGGGAGTGCTCCGTGTTTCCGTTGACTGTTATGATGCCGAGTGGTCCGGGCATCTTGAGCTTGAGATAAGCATAGTGCGGCACCGCATTGAATCGAGCGAATGCAGTTCGTCTGAGCAGTGCGTGATAGCCACTGCGGAAAGGGACGATATCGAAGATCAACTCTTCGCTTCTGAAGTTGTCCGGAGATCCGAAGACGACCTCCAATGTGATTGAGCCCGTGCAGCAGGCCTCTACACCTGGTATAACTCCTTTAAAGGTAGTTTTGATGGGCTTGATCCTTGATGGATCGATGCTCATTTTGCGCACTGTATCCTGATAGAGCAGGTTGAGGCTGCTGCCACCGTCCATGAGGACTCGCGTCAGGTGGAATCCATCAATTATTGGGTCGAGGACCAGTGCGGCTGAACTGCCATGACTGATACTGCTCGGATGATCCCTGCGATCGAAGGTGATCGGGCATGACGACCATGGATTAAATTTTGGGGCGACTGGCTCTATCGCATGGACGTCCCTGAGCGCGCGCTTGCGCTCCCTCTTGGGGATGTGGGTAGCATATATCATCACCGTTTTGACATGAGGGGGGAACTTCTTCTGTCCCCCTGTGTTCGGTGGACGGGGCTCCTCATCATCATCCTCGGTTTGCGACCCCTTCTCCTTGTTCTCGGCATTTATCTTGTCGGCCTGTTTAAAAACCCAGCAACTTCTGTTGGTGTGATTGGCTGGCTTATCGGGGGTGCCATGTATCTGGCATGGGCGACCGAGTATGCGGTCCAAGCTGGATGAGCCCGAATTGTTCCTTTTGAACGGCTTCTTCCGCTGGCCGGACTTGGAGCCACTGAATCCGGCGTTAACCGCCGTGTCGTCGGTATTATCACCGTTGCTTCGACGCTTGTGTCTATTGCGTCGGGGCTTGCCGTTGCTATTTCTGGCTTCCGTAGTGCCAGGTTCGCTTGCATTGTTATTGCTACGGGCTAGCCAGCTATCTTCGCCCGCGCAAAAGCGGGTCATAAGTGCCGTAAGGGCTGCCATGGACTTCGGCTTTTCTTGGACGAGGTGTCGGGTGAGCCATTCATCCCGGATGCTGTGTTTAAAGGCCGCCAAGGCTTCGGCATCCAGACAGTCGACGATCTGGTTCTTTTTGTTTAAGAACCTAGTCCAGAATTTCCTGGCTGACTCTCCGGGTTGTTGAATTATGTGACTTAAGTCGTCGGCATCCGGAGGTCGAACATATGTACCTTGGAAGTTGTCAAGGAAGGCTTCTTCCAAGTCCTCCCAGCTGCCAATGGAGTTTTCGGGCAGACTGTTCAACCAGTGCCGGGCTGGTCCTTTGAGTTTTAGTGGGAGGTATTGGATGGCATGGAGATCATCGCCGCGGGCCATATGAATGTGGAGAAGAAAATCCTCGATCCATACCACGGGGTCTGTTGTCCCATCATATGATTCGATGTTTACGGGTTTAAACCCTTCTGGGAATTCTTGCTCCATTACCTCGTCAGTGAAGCAAAGGGCGTGTGCGGCGCCTCTATATCGGGCCACGTCGCGACGTAGCTCGGATGGAGTCCGTCAGCGGTTCTCGGCCCGGGCGTGATTATGATTGTTGCGTCCGGCTAGGTAGCCGTTGTCGCGTGTCGGGGCACATCCCCGTGATCCATAGATCGATCTCTTCTGACCTGCTTTACTATCCAAGTCCTGCCGCAGGTCATATGTATGTCCCCGAGCTGTTTTATCTCTGCCTTTACGGTGAGGTAGGGCGGGCTGGTGTTCGGCTTGAGTTGCTGCTTTGTCCCGGCCACGTGGTGGTCGGTCAGCCGCATTGCGCGATGATGGTACGGGCTCCAGCGCCTCGTCATCGAACTGAGGTAGCAATTTGCACTTTCGGTAACTTTTGGCTGGGCGCTTGAGGCCGTATTCCTCGGCTGCCAGGACATCAGTCCATCTATCGTTGAGAAGATCTTGATCAGCTTGAAGCTGCTGCTGCTTCTTTTTCAGGCTCCTTACAGTGGCTATTAGCCGGCGCTTGAAGCGCTCCTGCTCGAGAGGTTCCTCAGGCACGATAAAATCCTCGTTGCCGAGGCTCACCTCATCCTCGGAGAGCGGAAGATAATTACTGTCCTCCGAGTCTACATTTATGGCCTGTTCATCAGGGCTAACTTGCTCGTCTTCCCGTTCGTCCTGTTTGGAAGTTGGTTCAACGGGGTCTTCATTGTCTTCGGCATCGTCCGGAGTATTGTTTTCTCCTGTGCCGGTATTGCTGTCTTTTCCACGGCGTGACTTGGAGCGGCGCCGCTGACGTCGGCGCTTTGGTTGTATCTCAGGAGGTTTATCCTCGACTGGTCTTCCTTGTCGTTGCCGCTATTCTCTTTGGGTGTGTCCACCATGTATACGTCATATGAGGAAGTGGCCGTCCAACGTCCGGTAAACGGCGGGTTTTGGGCCTCCTCTTCTCCGGCATCGTCGTCCATACCGTCGATGTCTTCGGAGCCGTAATCGAGCATGTCGGTTAAGTCCTCGACAGTGGCTATGAAGTGGGAGGTGGGTGGGAAGCGAAGTTCCCCGTCATCAACCCCTAGTTCGAACCGGATATAATTCGGTTGTGAGTCTCCTGCTAAGGAGAGGGTTTTTAATGAGTTCAGCACATCGCCCAAAGGTGAGTGCCGAAAGATGTCCGCGGAGCTGAATTCAATGATCGACGCCTGATCAAGCTCGACGTACGCGGACGCACGTGGTTCAGAACCTGTGGCCGGAGACGAGTCCAAGGTTCTGATGGCACAGATCCCGCTCGAGGTTGGGTCTATGTGCGGCTCCAATGTTGTTGAATCTGCGGCTTCCATGGCAGGGTTGAGCTTCCCATCCTCAGACTTCGCAATCTGCTCCGGATCTAGGGCCGGAGCACTTACAGGTGCTATCTCCTGGGTATGGTCCGATCACAGATTTAGATCATGCTCATCGCGGTGGCAGGGAGCGGCTGTCGTGGGCTCGAATCCGTCAAAGATCAAGTCTCCGCGGATATCGGCGACGTAGTTCAAGCTTCCAAACCTGACTTGATGGACAGGGGCGTAGCTGTCGATCTGCTCTAGATAGCCAAGCGAGTTGGCCCGCAGTGCGAAGCCGCCGAATACGAAGATCTATCCGGGGAGAAAAACTTCTCCCTGGACAACATTGTTGTAGATGATTGACGGGGCCATCGAACCTCTTGAAGACGATGCAGCGGAGCTCTCAATGAAAGCACTAATGTCGGTGTCAAAACTGGCGGATCTCGGGTAGGGGGTCCCGAACTGTGCGTCTAAGGTCGATGGTAACAGGAGACAGGGGACACGATGTTTACCCAGGTTCGGGCCCTCTCTATGGAGGTAATACCCTACTTCCTGCTTGATTGATCTTGATGAATATGAGTATTACAAGAGTTGATCTACCACGAGATCATAATGGCTAAAACCCTAGAAGTCTACCCTGTATGATTATGATCGTCCCTATGGACTAAACCCTCCGGTTTATATAGACACCGGAGGGGACTAGGATTGTACAAAGTTGGTTACAGAGAAAGGAATCTTCATATCTGGATACCAAGCTTGCCTTCCACGCCAAGGAGAGTCCCATCCGGACACGGGTAAGAGTCTTCGGTCTTGTATATTCATAGCCCATCAGTCCGGCCCATGTCTAACAGGCCGGACGCCCGAGGACCCCTTAGTCCAGGACTCCCTCACTGAGTGCTTCTACTGCAAAGGGACTGGTCACTGGAAACGGATGCTTGCGAACCATGCCTCATGGGCAAGATGGCTAAGACTCCGTTCTCCGGAATAATGGAGCGAGCAACAGACTTGTTGGAAATAATACATACTGACGTATGCGGACCAATGAGTGTTGAGGCTCGCGGCGGGTATCGTTATTTTCTGACCTTCACAGATGATTTGAGCAGATATAGGTATATCTACTTGATGAAGCATAAGTCTGAAACATTTGAAAAGTTCAAAGAACTTCAGAGTGAAGTGGAAAATCATCGTAACAAGAAAATAAAGTTTCTATGATCTGATCGTGGAGGTGAATATTTGAGATATGAGTTTTGTCGGGGGGATGAACCCCAGGTAGGCAACAGAACCCGGATCCTTTTCAAAAACAACGGGGCCAGCATTGCCCCTCAATCCGGCTCGCGCTTGGCCGGGTCGCTCAACCCGGCCAAGTCCCTCGACCCGGCCGAACTCTCCAACCCAGCCGGACTCCTCAACTCGGCCCCAACAACCAGCTCAAGGCAGCCGGACTCAGCACGTCAAGACTTCACCAACAAGCCAGCACCTCCCTTGGCGTGTTCTCCAACCTAGCCACGGGTCAGCTCGCGTCCCATCCTAGCCGTACGATGGGACGAGTCTCCACCTACCGATGACCAAGGCAACAGTGCCCCGCCCATGCCTCTGGTCAGCCGGGCATGGCAACAGTGCCCCGCTGACCAGGGCCGGCGTGGCAACAATGCAACCATCGTCACCGATGACGCTAGCAAGCGGCGACCTGACGGAGCGCCACTATAGCCGACTCGACCCGGCCACACCCTGACGATCGACAAGACGGCCAACAGTGCCCCCGTACCCGGCGGGCCCCGCGTCCGGAGAACCCGGCGAGCCCTGACCCCCGGCGGGTCCCAGAGCCGGCTTCCCGGACAATGACAACCCGGCCCCACGGCCTTGTAACATTACCATTATACCCCTGGGGGGTTGACCTATAAAACCCCCCAGGAGCCCTCATGCATACGGGCACGAGAGACACAATCGATCACACACACACACACACACACACCTAGCAAGCAACACCCGAGGAGAGGGATCAGCCTAAGCCTTGGCCAGCCTTCCTTCTTCCTCCATACAGCTCTAGGAGCAACCCTGTACTGATACATATCAACTACACTCGGCAGGACTAGGGGTGTTATCTCACCGGAGCCCCGAACCTGGGTATGTCTTGCGTCCCGCGCTCGCTCATGCCGACCTCGCCTCTGGAGCCCACTAGTGCCCTCGAGCCTTCTCCTATCTTTAGCCATCCCTTGGCATCTGCCATGCGCCCACCACGACAAGTTTGGTCTTCATTTGAAACAATGTGGAATAGTTTCGCAACTCACGCCACGTGGAACACCACAGCGTAATGGTGTGTCCGAACATCGTAACTGTACTTTATTAGATATGGTGCGGTCTATGATGTCTCTTACTGTTTTACTGCTATCGTTTTGGGGTTATGCTTTAGAGACGGCTGCATTCACATTGGATAGGGCACCATCTAAATCCGTTGAGACGACACCATATGAACTGTGGTTTGGCAAGAAACCCAACTTGTCGTTTCTTAAAGTTTGGGGCTGCGATGCTTATGTGACAAAGCTTCAACCTGTTAAGCTCGAACCCAAATTGAAGAAATGTGTCTTCATAGGATACCCAAAGGAGACTGTTGGGTACACCTTCTATCATAGATCCGAAGGCAAGATATTCGTTGCTAAGAATGGATCCTTTCTAGAGAAGGAGTTTCTCTCGAAAGAAGTGAGTGGGAGGAAAGTAGAACTTGATGAGGTAATTGTACATTCTCCTGAGTTGGAAAGTAGTTCATCACAGAAATCAGTTATAGTGATTCCTACACCAATTAGTGAGGAAGCTAATGATGATGATCATGAAACTTCAGATCAAGTTTCTACCGAATCTCGTAGGTCAACAAGAGTATGATCCGCACCAGAGTGGTACGGTAGTCCTGTTTTGGAGGTCATGTTACTTGACCATGACGAACCTACGAACTATGAGGAAGCGATGATGAGCCCAGATTCCGTGAAATGTCTTGGGGCCATGAAATCTGAGATGGGATCCATGTATGAGAACAAAGTATGGACTTTGGTTGACTTGCCCGATGATCGGCAAGCCATAGAGAATAAATGGATCTTCAAGAAGAAGACTGACGCTGACGGTAATGTTACTGTCTACAAAGCTCGACTTGTTGTGAAAGGTTTTTGACAAGTTCAAGGAGTTGACTACGATGAGACATTCTCACCCGTAGCGATGCTAAAGTCTGTCTGAATCATGTTAGCAATTTCCGCATTTTATGATTATGAAATTTGGCAAATGGATGTCAAAACTGCATTCCTTAATGGATATCTTAAAGAAGAGCTGTATATGATGCAACCAGAAGGTTTTGTCGATCCTAAAGGTGCTACCAAAGTGTGCAAGCTCCGACGATCCATTTATGGACTGGTGCAAGCCTCTCGGAGTTGGAATATATGTTTTGATAGTGTGATCAAGGCATATGGTTTTATACAAACTTTTGGAGAAGCCTGTATTTACAAGAAAGTGAGTGGGAGCTCTGTAGCATTTCTAATATTATATGTGGATGACATATTGTTGATTGGAAATAATACAAAATTTCTGGATTGCATAAAAGGATACTTGAATAAGAATTTTTCAATGGAAGACCTCGGTGAAGATGCTTATATATTGGGAATCAAGATCTATAGAGATAGATCAAGACGCTTAATTGGACTTTCACGAAGCACATACCTTGATAAAGTTTTGAAGAAGTTCAAAATGGATGAGTCAAATAAAGGGTTCTTGCCTGCGTTACAAGGTGTGAAGTTGAGTCGGACTCGATGCTCGACCACTGCAGAAGATAGAGAGAAAATGAAAGTCATTCTCTATGCCTTAGCCATAGGTTCCATCTGAAGGAAATATGCCCTAGAGGCAATAATAAAGTATTATTTATTTCCTTATATCATGATAAATGCTTATTATTCATGCTAGAATTGTATTAACCGGAAACATAATACATGTGTGAATACATAGACAAACAGTGTGTCACTAGTATGCCTCTACTTGACTAGCTCGTTAATCAAAGATGGTTATGTTTCCTAGCCATAGACATGAGTTGTCATTTGATTAACGGGATCACCTCATTAGGAGAATGACATGATTGACTTGACCCATTCCGTTAGCTTAGCACCCGATCGTTTAGTATGTTGCTATTGCTTTCTTCATGACTTATACATGTTCCTATGACTATGAGATTATGCAACTCCCGTTTACCGGAGGAACACTTTGTGTGCTACCAAACGTCACAACGTAAATGGATGATTATAAAGGAGCTCTACAGGTGTCTCCAAAGGTACTTGTTGGGTTGGCGTATTTCGAGATTAGGATTTGTCACTCCGATTGTCGGAGAGGTATCTCTGGGCCCACTCGGTAATGCACATCACTATAAGCCTTGCAAGCATTGTGACTAATGAGTTAGTTGCGGGATGATGTATTACAGAACGAGTAAAGAGACTTGCCGGTAACGAGATTGAACAAGGTATCGAGATACCGACGATCGAATCTCGGGCAAGTAACATACCGATGACAAAGGGAACAACGTATGTTGTTGTGCGGCCTGACCGATAAAGATCTTCGTAGAATATGTAGGAACCAATATGAGCATCCAGGTTCCGCTATTGGTTATTGACCGGAGAGGTGTCTCGGTCATGTCTACATAGTTCTCGAACCCGTAGGGTCCGCACGCTTAAAGTTACGATGACAGTTATATTATGAGTTTATATGTTTTGATGTACCAAAGGTTGTTCGGACTCCCAGATGTGATCACGGACATGATGAGGAGTCTCGAAATGGTCGAGACATAAAGATTGATATATTGGACGACTATATTCGGACACCGGAAGTGTTCTGGAGAAGTTTCGGATAAAACCGGAGTGCCGGAGGGGTTACCGGAACCCCCCGGGGAAGTATTGGGCCTTAGTGGGCCTTGAGGGGAGAGAGAGGGCAGCAGCCAGGAGGTGGCACGCCCCCTCCCATGAGGAGTCCGAATTGGACTAGGGGAGGGGGGTGCGGCCCCTCTTTCCCTCTCCCTCTCCCTCTCCCTCTCTTTCCTTCCCCCCTTCTCTTCCTAGTTGGACTAGGAAAGGGGAGTCCTACTCCTACTAGGAGGAGGACTCCCCCCCTCTCCTTGGCGCGCCCAAGGGCAGTCGGCCTCCCCCTTGCTCCTTTATATACGGGGGCAGGGGGGCACCTCTACACACAATTGATATACGATATTTTAGCCGTGTGCGGTGCCCCCCTCCACCATATTACACCTCGATAATATCATTGCGGAGCTTAGGCGAAGCCCTGCGTCGGTAGAACATCATCATTGTCACCACGCCGTCGTGCTGATGAAACTCTCCCTCAACACTCGGCTGGATCGGAGTTCGAGGGACGTCATCGAGCTGAACGTGTGTTGAACTCAGAGGTGTCGTGCGTTCGGTACTTGATCGGTCGGATCGTGAAGACGTACGACTACATCAACCGCGTTGTGATAACGCTTCCGCTTTCAGTCTACGAGGGTACGTGGACAACACTCTCCCCTCTTGTTGCTATGCATCACCATGATCTTGCGTGTGCGTAGGAAATTTTTTGAAATTACTACGTTCCCCAACAGTGGTATCAGAGCCTGGTTTTATGCGTTGATGCTATGCACGAGTAGAACACAAGTGAGTTGTGGGCGATATAAGTCATACTGCTTACCAGCATGTCATACTTTGGTTCAGCGGTATTGTGAGATGAAGCGGCCCGGACCGACATTACGCGTACGCTTACGCGAGACTGGTTTCACCGTTGGGAGCACTCGTTGCTTAAAGGTGACTGGCGGGTGTCTGTCTCTCTCACTTTAGTTGAACCGAGTGTGGCTACGCCCGGTCCTTGCGAAGGTTAAAACAGCACCAACTTGACAAACTATCGTTGTGGTTTTGATGCGTAGGTAAGAACGGTTCTTGCTAAGCCCGTAGCAGCCACGTAAAACTTGCAACAACCAAGTAGAGGACGTCTAACTTGTTTTTGCAGGGCATGTTGTGATGTGATATGGTCAAGACATGATGCTATATTTTATTGTATGAGATGATCATGTTTTGTAACCGAGTTATCGGCAACTGGCAGGAGCAATATGGTTGTTGCTTTATTGTATGCAATGCAATCGCCATGTAATTGTTTTACTTTATCACTAAGCGGTAGCGATAGTCGTAAAAGCAATAAGTTGGCGAGACGATAATGATACTACGATGGAGATCAAGGTGTCGCGCCAGTGACGATGGTGATCATGACGGTGCTTCGGAGATGGAGATCACAAGCACGGTGCTTCGGAGATGGAGATCACAAGCACAAGATGATGATGGCCATATCATATCACTTATATTGATTGCATGTGATGTTAATCTTTTATGCATCTTATCTTGCTTTGATTGACGGTAGCATTATAAGATGATCTCTCACTAAAATTTCAAGATAAAAGTGTTCTCCCTGAGTATGCACCGTTGCGAAAGTTCTTCGTGCTGAGACACCACGTGATGATCGGGTGTGATAGGCTCTACGTTCAAATACAACGGGTGCAAAACAGTTGCACACGCGGAATACTCAGGTTAAACTTGACGAGCCTAGCATATGCAGATATGGCCTCGGAACACGGAGACCGAAAGGTTGAGCGTGAATCATATAGTAGAGATGATCAACATAGTGATGTTCACCATTGAAACTACTCCATCTCATGTGATGATCGGACATGGTTTAGTTGATTTGGATCACGTAATCACTTAGATGACTAGAGGGATGTCTATCTAAGTGGGAGTTCTTAAGTAATATGATTAATTGAACTTGAATTTATCATGAACTTAGTACCTGATAGTATCTTGCTTGTCTATGTTAATTGTAGATAAATGGCCCGTGCTGTTGTTCCGTTGAATTTTAATGCGTTCCTTGAGAAAGCTAAGTTGAAAGATGATGGTAGCAATTACACGGACTGGGTCCGTAACTTGAGGATTATCCTCATTGCTGCACAGAAGAATTACGTCCTAGAAGCACCGCTAGGTGCCAGGCCTCCTGCAAGAGCAACGCCAGAAGTTATGAACGTCTGGCAGAGCAAAGCTGATGACTACTCAATAGTTCAGTGTGCCATGCTTTACGGCTTAGAACCAGGTCTTCAACGACGTTTTGAACATCATGGAGCATATGAGATGTTCCAGGAGTTGAAGTTAATATTTCAAGCAAATGCCCGGATTGAGAGGTATGAAGTCTCCAATAAGTTCTATAGCTGCAAGATGGAAGAGAATAGTTCTGTCAGTGAGCATATAGTCAAAATGTCTGGGTATAATAATCACTTGATTCAACTGGGAGTTAATCTTCCGGATGATAGCGTCATTGACAGAATTCTTCAATCACTGCCACCAAGCTACAAGAGCTTCGTGATGAACTATAACATGCAAGGGATGGATAAGACAATTCCCGAGCTCTTTGCAATGCTAAAGGCAGCGGAGGTAGAAATCAAAAAGGAGCATCAAGTGTTAATGGTCAGTAAAACCACTAGTTTCAAGAAAAAGGGCAAAGGGAAGAAGAAGGGGAACTTCAAGAAGAACAGCAAGCAAGTTGCTGTTCAGGAGAAGAAATCCAAGTCTAGACCTAAGCCTGAAACTGAGTGCTTCTACTGTAAGCAGACTGGTCACTGGAAGCGGAACTGCCCCAAGTATTTGGCGGAAAAGAAGGATGGCAAGGTTAACAAAGGTATATGTGATATACATGTTATTGATGTGTACCTTACTAATACTCGCAGTAGCACCTGGATATTTGATACTGGTTCTGTTGCTAATATTTGCAACTCGAAACAGGGGCTACGGATTAAGTGAAGATTGGCTAAGGACGAGGTGACGATGCGCGTGGGAAATGGTTCCAAAGTCGATGTGATCGCCGTCGGCACGCTACCTCTACATCTACCTTCGGGATTAGTTTTAGACCTAAATAATTGTTATTTGGTGCCAGCGTTGAGCATGAACATTATATCTGGATCTTGTTTAATGCGAGACGGTTATTCATTTAAATCAGAGAATAATGGTTGTTCTATTTATAT
Source organism: Aegilops tauschii subsp. strangulata (assembly GCF_002575655.3). NCBI lineage: Eukaryota > Viridiplantae > Streptophyta > Magnoliopsida > Poales > Poaceae > Aegilops > Aegilops tauschii. The sequence continues at coordinate 506,468,632 of NC_053038.3, forward strand.
GAATAATATCTTTTATGGTCATGCACCCTTGAAGAGTGGTCTATTTTTAATGAATCTCGATAGTAGTGATACACATATTCATAATGTCGAAGCCAAAAGATGCAGAGTTGATAATGACAGTGCAACTTATTTGTGGCACTGCCGTTTGGGTCATATCGGTGTAAAGCGCATGAAGAAACTCCATACTGATGGACTTTTGGAATCACTTGATTATGAATCACTTGGTACTTGCGAACCGTGCCTCATGGGCAAGATGACCAAAACACCGTTCTCCGGAACTATGGAGAGAGCAACAGATTTGTTGGAAATCATACATCCAGATGTATGTGGTCCGATGAATATTGAGGCTCGTGGCGGATATCGTTATTTTCTCACCTTCACAGATGATTTGAGCAGATATGGGTATATCTACTTAATGAAACATAAGTCTGAAACATTTGAAAAGTTCAAAGAATTTCAGAGTGAAGTTGAAAATCATCGTAACAAGAAAATAAAATTCCTACGATCTGATCGTGGAGGAGAATATTTGAGTTACGAGTTTGGCCTACATTTGAAACAATGTGAAATAGTTTCGCAACTCACGCCACCCGGAACACCACAGCGTAATGGTGTGTCCGAACGTCGTAATCGTACTTTATTAGATATGGTGCGATCTATGATGTCTCTTACTGATTTACCGCTATCGTTTTGGGGTTATGCTTTAGAGACGGCTGCATTCACTCTAAATAGGACACCATCGAAATCCGTTGAGACGACGCCTTATGAACTATGGTTTGGCAAGAAACCAAAGTTGTCGTATCTTAAAGTTTGGGGTTGCGATGCTTATGTGAAGAAACTTCAACCTGATAAGCTCGAACCTAAATCGGAGAAATGTGTCTTCATAGGATACCCAAAGGAGACTGTTGGGTACACCTTCTATCACAGATCCGAAGGCAAGATATTCGTTGCTAAGAATGGATCCTTTCTAGAGAAGGAGTTTCTCTCGAAAGAAGTGAGTGGGAGGAAAGTAGAACTTGATGAGGTAACTGTACCTGCTCCCTTATTGGAAAGTGGATCATCACAGAAATCAGTTTCTGCGACACCTACACCAATTAGTGAGGAAGTTAATGATAATGATCATGAAACTTCAGATCAAGTTATTACTGAACCTCGTAGGTCAACTAGATCAAGATCCGCACCAGAGTGGTACGGTAATCCTGTTCTGGAGGTTATGTTACTAGACCATGACGAACCTACGAACTATGAAGAAGCGATGGTGAGCCCAGATTCCGCAAAATGGCTTGAAGCCATGAAATCCGAGATGGGATCCATGTATGAGAACAAAGTATGGACTTTGGTTGACTTGCCCGATGGTCGGCAAGCCATTGAAAATAAATGGATCTTCAAGAAGAAGACTGACGCTGATGGTAATGTTACTGTCTATAAAGCTCGACTTGTTGCGAAAGGTTTTCGACAAGTTCAAGGGATTGACTACGATGAGACCTTCTCACCCGTAGCGATGCTTAAGTCTGTCCGAATCATGTTAGCAATTGCCGCATTTTATGATTATGAAATTTGGCAAATGGATGTCAAAACTGCATTCCTGAATGGATTTCTGGAAGAAGAGTTGTATATGATGCAACCGGAAGGTTTTGTCGATCCAAAGGGAGCTAACAAAGTGTGCAAGCTCCAGCGATCCATTTATGGACTGGTGCAAGCCTCTCGGAGTTGGAATAAACGCTTTGATAGTGTGATCAAAGCATTTGGTTTTATACAGACTTTTGGAGAAGCCTGTATTTACAAGAAAGTGAGTGGGAGCTCAATAGCATTTCTGATATTATATGTGGACGACATATTGCTGATTGGAAATGATATAGAATTTCTGGATAGCATAAAGGGATACTTGAATAAGAGTTTTTCAATGAAAGACCTCGGTGAAGTTGCATATATATTAGGCATTAAGATCTATAGAGATAGATCAAGACGCTTAATTGGACTTTCACAAAGCACATACCTTGACAAAGTTTTGAAGAAGTTCAAAATGGATCAAGCAAAGAAAGGGTTCTTGCCTGTACTACAAGGTGTGAGATTGAGTAAGACTCAATGCCCGACCACTGCAGAAGATAGAGAGAAGATGAAAGATGTTCCCTATGCTTCAGCCATAGGCTCTATCATGTATCCAATGCTGTGTACCAGACCTGATGTGTGCCTTGCTATAAGTTTAGCAGGGAGGTACCAAAGTAATCCAGGAGTGGATCACTGGACAGCGGTCAAGAACATCCTGAAATACCTGAAAAGGACTAAGGATATGTTTCTCATTTATGGAGGTGACAAAGAGCTCATCGTAAGTGGTTACGTTGATGCAAGCTTTGACACCGATCCGGATGATTCTAAATCGCAAACCGGATACGTATTTACATTGAACGGTGGAGCTGTCAGTTGGTGCAGTTCTAAGCAAAGTGTCGTGGCGGGATCTACGTGTGAAGCGGAGTACATAGCTGCTTCGGAAGCAGCAAATGAAGGAGTCTGGATGAAGGAGTTCATATCCGATCTAGGTGTCATACCTAGTGCATCGGGACCAATGAAAATCTTTTGTGACAATACTGGTGCAATTGCCTTAGCAAAGGAATCCAGATTTCACAAGAGAACCAAGCACATCAAAAGACGCTTCAATTCCATCCGGGATTTAGTCCAGGTGGGAGACATAGAAATTTGCAAGATACATACGGATCTGAATGTTGCAGACCCGTTGACTAAGCCTCTTCCACGAGCAAAACATGATCAGCACCAAGACTCCATGGGTGTAAGAATCATTACTATGTAATCTGGATTATTGACTCTAGTGCAAGTGGGAGACTGAAGGAATATGCCCTAGAGGCAATAATAAAGTATTATTTATTTCCTTATATCATGATAAATGCTTATTATTCATGCTAGAATTGTATTAACCGGAAACATAATACATGTGTGAATACATAGACAAACAGTGTGTCACTAGTATGCCTCTACTTGACTAGCTCGTTAATCAAAGATGGTTATGTTTCCTAGCCATAGACATGAGTTGTCATTTGATTAACGGGATCACCTCATTAGGAGAATGACGTCATTGACTTGACCCATTCCGTTAGCTTATCACCCGATCGTTTAGTATGTTGCTATTGCTTTCTTCATGACTTATACATGTTCCTATGACTATGAGATTATGCAACTCCCGTTTACCGGAGGAACACTTTGTGTGCTACCAAACGTCACAACGTAAATGGGTGATTATAAAGGTGCTCTACAGGTGTCTCCAAAGGTACTTGTTGGGTTGGCGTATTTCGAGATTAGGATTTGTCACTCCGATTGTCGGAGAGGTATCTCTGGGCCCACTCGGTAATGCACATCACTATAAGCCTTGCAAGCATTGTGACTAATGATTTAGTTGCAGGATGATGTATTACGGAACGAGTAAAGAGACTTGTCGGTAACGAGATTGAACTAGGTATCGAGATACCGACGATCGAATCTCGGGCAAGTAACATACCGATGACAAAGGGAACAACGTATGTTGTTGTGCGGTCTGACCGATAAAGATCTTCGTAGAATATGTAGGAACCAATATGAGCATCCAGGTTCCGCTATTGGTTATTGACCGGAGAGGTGTCTCGGTCATGTCTACATAGTTCTCGAACCCGTAGGGTCCGCACGCTTAAAGTTACGATGACAGTTATATTATGAGTTTATATGTTTTGATGTACCGAAGGTTGTTCGGAGTCCTGGATGTGATCACGGACATGACGAGGAGTCTCAAAATGGTCGAGACATAAAGATTGATATATTGGACGACTATATTCGGACACCGGAAGTGTTCCGGAGAAGTTTCGGATAAGACCGGAGTGCCGGAGGGGTTACCGGAACCCCCCGGAGAAGTATTGGGCCTTAGTGGGCCTTGAGGGGAGAGAGAGGGCAGCAGCCAGGAGGTGGCGCGCCCCCTCCCATGAGGAGTCCGAATTGGACTAGGGGAGGGGGGCGCGGCCCCTCTTTCCCTCTCCCTCTCCCTCTCCCTCTCTTTCCTTCCCCCCTTCTCTTCCTAGTTGGACTAGGAAAGGGGAGTCCTACTCCTACTAGGAGGAGGACTCCCCCCTCTCCTTGGCGCGCCCAAGGGCAGCCGGCTTCCCCCTTGCTCCTTTATATACGGGGGCAGGGGGGCACCTCTACACACAATTGATATACGATATTTTAGCCGTGTGCGGTGCCCCCCTCCACCATATTACACCTCGATAATATCGTTGCGGAGCTTAGGCGAAGCCCTGCGTCGGTAGAACATCATCATCGTCACCACGCCATCGTGCTAACGAAACTCTCCCTCAACACTCGGCTGGATCGGAGTTCGAGGGACGTCATCGAGCTGAACGTGTGCTGAACTCGAAGGTGCCGTGCGTTCGGTACTTGATCGGTCGGATCGTGAAGACGTACGACTACATCAACCGCGTTGTGATAACGCTTCTGCTTTCAGTCTACGAGGGTACGTGGACAACACTCTCCCCTCTCGTTGCTATGCATCACCATGATCTTGCGTGTGCGTAGGAAATTTTTTGAAATTACTACGTTCCCCAACACCATCATGTATGCAATGCTGTGTACCGGACCTGATGTGTGCCTTGCTATAAGTTTCTCGTTTATGGAGGTGACAAAGAGCTTGTCGTAAATGGTTACGTCGATGCAAGCTTTGACACTGATCTGGATGACTCTAAGTCACAAACCGGATACGTATTATATTGAATGGTGGAGCTGTCAGTTGGTGCAGTTCCAAACAGAGCGTCGTGGCGGGATCTACGTGTGAAGCGGAGTACATAGATGCTTCGGAAGCAGCAAATGAAAATCTGATCTAGGTGTAATACCTAGTGCATCGGGTCCAATGAAAATCTTTTGTGACAATACTGGAGCAATAGCCTTGGCGAAGGAATCCAGATTTCACAAGAGAACCAAACACATCAAGAGACGCTTCAATTCCATCCGCGATCAACTCAAGGAGGGTGATACGTCTCCAACGTATCTATAATTTATGAAGTATTCATGCTATTATATTATCCATCAATGTTTTATATGCATTTATATGCTATTATATATGATTTTTGGGACTAACCTATTAACCTAGAGCCCAGTGCCAGTTTCTGTTTTCTCCTTGTTTTAGAGTATCGCGGAAAAGGAAAACCAAACGGAGTCCAATTGACCTGAAACTTGATGGAGCTTATTTTTGGACCAGAAGAAGGCCATGGAGTCAAAGAGTTGGGCCATAAGAGTCCCGAGCTGCCCACGAGGGTGGGAGGCGCGCCCACCCCCCCTGGGCGCGCCTCCCTGCCTCGTGGACAGCCCGGAGACCCCCCTGACTTGTTCTCGACGCCAACACCTCTCATATCTACCCAAACTTCCAGAAAGAAACCTAGATCGGAAGTTCCGCCGCCGCAAGCCTCTGTAGCCACGAGAAATCAATCTAGGCCCTCTCCGGCACCCTGCCGGAGGGGGCCATCATCACTGGAGGCCATGGAGGAGGGGAATCATCACCGCGGTGATCGTCTTCACCAACATCACCATCATCATCACCGTCCTCATCTCTTTTAAGCGGTCCACTCTCCCGCACCCCGCTGTAATCCCTACTTGAACATGTTGCTTTATGCCACATATTATGATCCAATGATGTGTTGCCATCCTATGATGTTTTGAGTAGATATCCTTTGTCTTTGGGTTGATTGATGATCTAGATTGGTACGAGTTGTATGTTTTATTTTGGTGTTGTCCTATGGTGCCCTCCGTGTCGCGCAAGCGTGAGGGATTCCCGTTGTAGGGTGTTGCAATACGTTCATGATTCGCTTATAGTGGGTTGGTGAGTGACTGAAACACAAACCCGAGTAAGGGGGTTGTTGCGTATGGGAATAAAGAGGACTGGATGCTTTAATGCTATGGTTGGGTTTTACCTTAATGATCTTTAGTAGTTGAGGATGCTTGCTAGAATTCCAATCATAAGTGCATATGATCCAAGTAGAGAAAGTATGTTAGCTTATGCCTCTCCCTCATATGAAATTGCAATGACGACTACCGGTCTTGTTAACAATTGCCTAGGATAATTCCGCACACCTATCCATCATTATTCCACACTCGCTATTTATAATATTTAGTAATACATTCTAACTTTATGATAACAGCACCTACTTTTATATTTTAGCTCTCCGATACCATGCAAAGGTATCCTCTTCATACCCACAACGTAGTTTAATTTCTCGTTTCTAGTTGGAAGCAAACGTTCGGTGTACGTAGAGTCGTATCAGTGGCAGATAGGAATTGAGAAAATATTGATCTTACCTTTAGCTCCTTGTGGGTTCGACACTCCATACTTATCACTTCCACCTTTGGGAATTGCTACGATGATTCCCTGCACTTGGGGATTATCAGAGGAAGACATAGAGATTTGCAAAATACATACGGATCTGAATGTTGCAGACCCGTTGACTAAGCCTCTTCCATGAGCAAAACATAATCAGCACCAAGACTCCATGGGTGTTAGAATCATTACTATGTAATCTAGATTATTGACTCTAGTGCAAGTGGGAGACTGAAGGAAATATGCCCTAGAGGCAATAATAAAGTTGTTATTTATATTTCCTTATATCATGATAAATGTTTTATTATTCATGCTAGAATTGTATTAACCAAAAACCTTAGTACATGTGTGAATACATAGACAAACAGAGTGTCCCTAGTATGCCTCTACTTGACTAGCTCGTTAATCAAAGATGGTTAAAGTTTCCTAACCATAGACATGTGTTGTCATTTGATGAACGGGGTCACATCATTAGAGAATGATGTGATGGACAAGACCCATCCGTTAGCTTAGCATAATGATCATTTAGTTTTATTGCTATTGCTTTCTTCATGACTTATACATGTTCATCTGACTATGAGATTATGCAACTCCCGAATACCGGAGGAACACCTTGTGTGCTATCAAACTTCACAACGTAACTGGGTGATTATAAAGATGCTCTACAGGTGTCTCCGATGGTGTTTGTTGAGTTGGCATAGATCGAGATTAGGATTTGTCACTCCGTGTATCGAAGAGGTATCTCTGGGCCCTCTCGGTAATGCACATCACTATAAGCCTTGCACGCAATGTGACTAATGAGTTAGTTATGGGATGATGCATTACGGAACGAGTAAAGAGACTTGCCGGTAACGAGATTGAACTAGGTATGATGATACCAACGATCGAATCTCGGGCAAGTAACATACCGATGACAAAGGGAATAACGTATATTGTTATGCGGTTTGACCGATAAAGATCTTCATAGAATATGTAGGAGCCAATATGAGTATCCAGGTTCCGCTATTGGTTATTGACCGGAGATGTGTCTCGATCATGTCTACATAGTTCTTGAACCCGTAGGGTCCGCACGCTTAACGTTCGATGACGATTTGTATTATGAGTTATGTGTTTTGGTGACCGAAGTTTGTTCGGAGTCCCGGATGAGATCACGGACATGACGAGGAGTCTCGAAATGGTCGAGAGGTAAAGATTGATATATTGGAAGGTTATATACGGACACCGGAATGGTTCTGATAAGGTTCGGGGATTTTTCGGAGTACCGGGAGGTTACCGGAACCCCCGGGAAAGTTAATGGGCCTAATGGGCCATAGTGGAGGAGAGGAGGTAGGCCACGGGAGTAGGCGCGCGCCCCCCTTGCCCCAATCCATTGGAAGGAAAAGGGGGGGCGAATCCTACTAGGAACGGAGTCCTAGTAGGACTCCCCCCCCCATGGCGCGCCCCCCTTGGGCCGGCCTCCTCCTCCCTCCCTCCTTTATATACGTGGGCAGGGGGCACCCCAAAGCACATCAATTGTTCTTAGCCATGTGTGGTGCCCCCCTCCAAATTTTACCACCTCGGTCATATTGTTGTAGTGCTTAGGCGAAGTCCTGCGCGGATCACATCACCAACACCGTCGCCACGCTGTCGTGCTGACAGAACTCTCCCTCGACCCTCTATTGGATCAAGAGCTCGAGGAATGTCATCATGCTGAACGTGTGCTGAACACGGAGGTGCCGTACGTTCGGTACTTGGATCGGTTGGATCGTGAAGACGTTCAACTACATCAACCGCGTTACTAAACGCTTCCGCTTTCTGTCTACGAGGGTACGTGGGCACACTCTCCCGTCTCGTTGCTATGCATCTCCTAGATAGATCTTGCGTGATCGTAGGAATTTTTTTGAAATACTGCGTTCCCCAACATGGCAGCCATCGCGACCTCATCCGCGCGTGCGGCCGCGATTTGCTTCTCCGCTGCCAAATGCTCCTTGAGCTCCTGGCTATACTGCGTGCACCATGGCTTAGGGCGGCACTTATTTGGTGGAGGGGTCGGTGATTTGGGTGGAAGGTGTCGCGTCGGCTGTCGGGGCATGTGGGATGTGGAAGGAGGAGGAGGATGAGGGTCGGGTGTGGATTACCTGCCTGGAGGCCGACCAGCATGAAGGAGGGTCGCCGGCGAGGAGGCGGCGCTGCAAGTAAGGAGTGAAGGTTTCAACTTGGAAATGAAAGGCGGAAAGGGCCCCAGATGGGATCTCTCGAGAACAGAGGCTTGCGGCGGCGAAAAAAGTATTTCGTGGACTCCCCGGTAGATTTCTTGATTTTAGAGTATTTATAGAGGCAGAGTTAGGTCAAACGGAGGCTCGTAGGCCCCACTACCCACCAGGGCGCGTCAGGGGCCTATGGTGCGCCCTGGTGCCTAGTGGGCCACTCCTCCATCTTCTCATGGGCTCCAGAAGCTTCTCGGGTCTCTTATTGCCAGAAAAAATCTCCAAAAAGTTTCGTGGCATTTGGACTTCGTTTGGTATTGGTATTCCGCAAAGTCAAAAACAAGCAAAAAATAGCAACTGGCACTGGGCATTAAGTTAGTAGGTTAGTCCCAAAAAATGATATAAAGTTGCTTGTAAATGTATATAAAACATCCAAAATTGATACTATAATAGCATGGAACAATCAAAAACTATAGATACGTTGGAGACGTATCAGTGGTTGCGATGGTGCCTTGGGCTCGAGGGTCGTCGTATCCGAGGAGGGGCGAGGGGCGAGACAGCAGGCACGGTACGACCGGCGCAATGCTAGCTGGTCGCCGTTCCACGTTCGCTAAGAGCGACGTGGCACCGGAATGGGTCCGAAACGACCCGGACCTCGTCGCCGCGTGGGCGCTCGGCCACTCCGTCACCACCCGGAGACGGTGGTCGCCGCCTTGATGACGAGCTCGCCAAGATCGACGAGGAGTGGTGGCTTAGCAACTCCTCTACCAACGCCGGCAGGGGCAAGGCTGGCGCCATCGACAGTGGCCAAGGCGGCCTTTCACACCACGCAACAGGAGACGGACCGGCTCCTCCGCGAGCGGCAGGCAGCCGCCGGACAAGGCTGTTGTGGCCCTCCGACGCCCTTTAGCTGCTGGAGGGACGACATTAACGACGACGACGACAGCACGGACGACTACGACGGTGCGGCAGGACAAGGCGGCTGTTCGTCTGAGGTGGTAGGTTTTAGGTATTTTTTATTGTTTTAGTTAAATAATCGAAATATCGTTCGTTTTATTTAAATTATATATGAACTTGAATGAAATCAGTCGAGTTTGTTTGAATTTCGTCCGGTTTGTTTAAACCCTTTTTGAAATGCATGTGGGCAGCGTTGGATGGCCGCTTCCCGCATCCGTGTCCGCAGACTGGTCCCACCAGTTGGCGAACGGGATGACGAAGGGAATTTGCTGGTGGAGATGCCCTAACACTTACTCCCTTTGTTTCTAAATTTAAGTCTTTCCAGATATTTCAATATGGACTATATACATAGTAAAATGAGTGAATCTACACTCTAAAATACGTTTATATACATCCGTGTGTAGTTCATATTGAAATCTCTTAAAAACGATATATTTAGGAACGGAGGGAGTAGTAAATTCAGTTTGCTAAAACACTCCTAGATGTACTCCAAGTATTGCATATTATATGCATTTTTTTCATAATATTATTATGACTAACTTGACACTCTCAGATAGTTTTAGATTAGCGGTGAGCGTATGCACGTATGTATGAGCGTTTGTATATATACTGTGTTATAAAAAAAGATAGTTTTAGAATTACGGTGTATTTTGCTGTTCGCATAATATGCGCATTTTGAGTCCAAATCGCACGGCGCAAAACCAGGTGTGTGCGTGCACGGCAAGCCCAAACAGGTTCTGATTTTCCAACGCCGAAAGCGACGACCTGTGTTTTCTTTTCTCCTGATAACAAAAGCCGCCGCCCAGTCCGAGCCTGACTGGATCCGAGCCCTCCCCGGTGTCGCCATCAACCCCGCCGGGCCGGCGATTTATCCCAGCTATCTAATGGCCGAGCCGCTCCCCTTTGACCGGAGTTCCGGAGTCCGGATCCAGCGGCCGGCTGACCTATAATAGTACGGGGAGAGGAGCTGAGAGGGGAAAGGCAGGAGTCGGTCGGTGATGGGCGGGTGGAGCTGCTTCTGCTGCGGCGACCTGTTCGGCGCCGGGGGAGATGCCGCGGCCCGGCTGCCGGAGCCGTTCCAGCTGCCGGCGCCCTTGCCCGCGTGGCCGCAAGGTTTCTGACGCCTTCTCCTCTCTTATCAGTTCTCGAATCAGTTCGTGGATCGTTTTCTTATGACCATTGATTGATGATTGGCCTGATGCAGCTTCATGATTGGAAGTAGTACTCACTTGTATGAGTCCCTACTTAATTTGTTGATTACTACTTTCTTGTTCAATTATTATCATCATTGACTGTTCTGTTGTTTATTTCTTTCCAAAGGGGGAGTTTAATACGGTTATAACAATACTACAATTTATCCTGATTAGTTTATTTCTGTCCTGCTATGCTATGCAGATTTCACTTCCCGGTACATATTCTTGAATGAACACAGTGGTTAATAAATTTATAAAAAAGATGGATTCCCTCAAGGGAATTTCTTGTACATAGCTTGTCGTAGTGGGTACCTCTTGTTACTTGCGCTTGAAGTGGCTTAGATAGGATCACCGTGCTTTACTTGGAAGGCATATCATTTTAGAAGGTGGCGGTCGTAGCCTCAAAGGTATTCTTTGTGGGGCAAGAGTAATTTGTGATCATATATCATGAGAACTGTAACTGGCTCATTCAAGAAGTGAAATCTGTAGTTTAAGTTTGTACAGGCTACCCGGACTCGTTATTTTTTGATTTTTTGTTGTGTCGGGGTTGCAATTTCCTTCATTTTTCTTTAGTATAAAACGAATAATTGCATGTGCAAAACAATGTATTTGTTTCTCAAACTGATTGTTGGTTGCTTTGCCAAATTTATTTGCTTTGCTGAACACTTGGACCTTGTAGTAACTTTGTCTAGCAACTACTTTACAGGACGGGACTTCGCAAAGGGCGTGATATGCATAGGAGAACTTGATATTGCAAATATTACCCAATTCCGGAATATATGGAGCTACTCTGGAGCTACGTTCTATGAGCCAGAAGAGGTTCCTGATGGTTTCCACTGCCTTGGCCACTATGCCCAACAAAATGACCGGCTTTTACAGGGTTCTCTTGTTGTTGCAAGGGAAACGGCTAGCTGCCAGTTAATCAATAGCAGGCCTGCTCTTGAGAAACCATTAGATTACACCCTCGTTTGGACTAATGCTGGTGTGTATGAAGATGACAATAGTGAATGCGGTTGCTTCTGGTTGCCATCACCCCCTGAGGGTTATGAAGCCCTTGGCTATGTGGTTACTAGAGGACCAAAGAAGCCCTCACTGGAGGCGGTCCGGTGTGTGCGACAGGACCTCACGGATCCATGTGAAAACTTTAGGTCAGTCGTTAATGTGGAACGTACATGCCAAGTTTGGAAGACGAGGCCTTGCCACCGAGGGACAGCAGGACGAGGTATACCTGTTGGTACATTCTTCTGTGAAACAAATTCAGTTAACAGTCAGGAATCAGGCATTCCCTGCTTGAAGAACTGCGACCCGAATTTGAGAGCCATGCCTGATCTAGAGCAGATTCATGCACTAATCAAGCACTATGGCCCAACTGTTTTCTTCCACCCACAAGAGAAATACTTGCCGTCATCAGTTTCTTGGTTCTTTGAGAATGGAGCTACACTGAACAAGAAAGATATGAAAATGGGAGATCCAATACTTGCTGGTGGCTCAAACCTGCCTGCTGGTGGGACAAATGACGGTGAGTACTGGATTGACCTCCCCGATGATGATACGCGTGAGTTTGTCAAAGTTGGCAATTTGAAGAGTGCCGAGCTCTATGCTCATGTTAAGCCGGCTCATGGAGGGACCTTCACCGACATTGCCATGTGGGTGTTCTGTCCGTTCAACGGGCCAGCAACGATAAAGGTTGGACTTGCAAGCTTTGCTCTGCAGAAGGTTGGCAGGCATACGGGAGACTGGGAGCATTTCACCCTCCGCATAAGTAACTTCTCTGGAGAACTCTCATCTGTCTACTACTCAGAGCACAGCGGGGGAGGATGGGTGGACGCTTGCGATCTGGAGTTCATCTCAGGAAACAAGGCGATCGTGTATTCGTCGAGGAATGGGCATGCAAGCTACGCGCACCCTGGCTGCTACCTGCAGGGCTCTGAAAACCTCGGCGTCGGATTAAGAAATGATGTCGCACGGAGCGACCTGTCAATTGATTCGAGCACGAGGTATAAGATCATCTCGGCAGAATACCTTGGAGACGCCGTGGTGGAACCGTGCTGGCTGCAGTACATGAGGGAGTGGGGCCCGACCTTGACGTACAACTCACGGTCAGAGGTGGACACGGTACTTAGCTTCTTGCCGTTCTTCCTCCGGTTCACGGCGGAAGCCATATTCGACAGTCTTCCTGCGGAGCTGTACGAGGAGGAAGGCCCGACCGGACCGAAGGAGAAAAATAACTGGGATGGTGATGAGCGGTGCTAGGCCGCGTCGCCTTTGTGGTCTATCCCTGTTGCTTATTCATGTACATTGTATGTGGTGAGAATATTGGTTAGTACGTATGTTGATAAAGCTTTGCAAGAGGACTTGTAGTGCTGGGTATTTTTAGATCACAATTGCAGTGTTGTGTCTACAAAAAAGTGTCCCTCTGGCTGTCTAGTTTCTACATCCCAGCATTTTGCATTTCCCCAACTAGTTTTTCTGAGGAAGTGAGTATTACTGATATCGTCCACTGAAGATCTAAACCAGAACCATTTTGCATTTCCCCAACTAGTTCTCCTAAGGAAGTGAGGATGTACCTTCTTTTTTTCTTTTCTTTTTCTTTTTTTGATAAAGCTTTGCAAGAGGATTTGTAGTGCTGGGTATTTTTATATCACAATTGCAGTGTTGTGCCTACAAAAAAAAAGTGTCGCTCTGGCTGTCTAGTTTCTACTACGTCCCAGCATTTTGCATTTCCCCAACTAGTTCTCCTTCTGAGGAAGTGAGTATGTACTAAGTCCACTGAAGATCTAAACCAGAACCTACATACAGGTTGCTGGAATCGCAATTTTATCATACAATTCTACAACTTCATGATCTAAACCAACTCCTATGATAGTAGAATCTATTACCCGCTCCGTTCATAAATAAGATTCTCTAACTTTTTCCTAAACTAGCAATGTGCCCGTGCGTTGCAACCGATCCAAAGTAGAATAATACATGTTCACAAACTTGAAAGAAAAACACTAGTTTTGGTATACTTGCATTAGGTTTCACAGATATATTCCTCATGGTTGTTTTGATAATGTGGGGGGAGGGACGTGGTTGGTTTCAAGATATGGGGTTTCTGCAAATTGGAGCAGAGAAGTGAGGTCTTATTGCAAAAATGCCACAGTTTATACACAGTTGTTAGATGCAGATCTGACGGATGACAGACACACCGTCATCAACAAAGTCTTTTATAGAAGTAGAGAAATCAGATGTATATTGACACATTTTAATATGTTTGTTTCATATTGAAATATCCAAAACATCTTGTATATTTGTAAATAGAGGGAGTAGTTAAGATCCTACAGTTTGCGTTCCTACCATCGGAGCTCAATGACAACGAAGAGCTGTGATCCGATTCAGGATCATGATTTTGACTACCTTGCATACATATATCCACTGTATCACATTTTCAGGCTAAACACAGAACAGTTTTGATAGATAACAACACAGGAGCTGTCACAGAGATGAAGCAATCCAATCTGACGCCAAAAAGGAAAGCAAAATTTCCCCCTTTATTACCCACGTTATTTGTGTTCATTTTCCCATCATGCAAGGGGAGAAGCAGTACAAGTGTTATACATACAAAAGCATCAGAGCTCCGGTTAATGCCGCCAACTCCTCCCGTGGTGTTCGATCGCCTGCCGCGTTCCCTCGAAGAAGAATCCATGGCTATTCAGGTCAGGGAACGCGCCCGGCGCTTCTTTCCGTTCATATACCTCTCCTATCCTCCTGTCTGGTGTTGCTACTTACTTGTATGGTGTGAGTAGACTGGCAGATTCGGCTACCTTACCTCCCAGCCTCTATTCTCGGTGGGGGATTTAAGCTAAGCCTCTCTCTCTATATACAGCTCGCCCTGGTGGAGTACTCAGATACTAGCTGCATGAACATGGAGGACTTGTCCTCCACAAGCCTCTGGGGTGTGTCAAACTCCGCTATTTTACCTGAAATAAATAAGAAGAGATGAGTCACAAAATATGTACTGCTTGGCTAGGAGCATTACTCGAAACTGAAATAATTCAATATACGAGCAGTGGGAAACAAACTCATGATGATCTAAATAATGACCGAGAAGTCGACTTGGCCAATCGTGTTAAGGAGCATGTACCGTCGCTAAGCACCATGACTAGGTCGCTGTCGATAACCGTTGGGATCCTGTGTGCAATTGTACAGACAGTGCAATCCCTGAATTCGCTGCGAATAATCTTCTGGATAAGATTATCTGTAGCTGTGTCAACCGATGCCGTTGCCTCGTCAAGCACCAAAATTCTTGCCTGCTTAAGCAGCGCCCTACCCAGTGCAATAAGCTGGCGCTGCCCCACACTCCAGTTATCCCCATTCTCCAGTACTGCAATGGAGCCACATATCCAAGGGAAAAATTATATAATTTTGCAGTACAAAGTGTGTCATTCATACTATTTGAACAAGTGTTTGACTATTCCAAATTAAAACACACCTGGACTGTCCAGTTTTTCTTCCTTCGAACGAATGACCTCTCCTAGCTGGCACTTCTCTAGTGCCTGAAAGAAAAGAGTTCTCTTCCATAAAGATCATGGCACATTTAACATGAGGGTAGCATAAAAGCGACCATGGCGTACCTCCCAAATTTCTTGATCGGAACGCTCTTCAAGAGGGTCAAGATTCATTCTGATAGTACCCTCGAACAATGTAGGGTCCTGAGGAATGATGCTCAACCGTGACCGCAGATCATGAAGGCCAATCGCAGAAACATCGATGTTGTCAATGATAATTTTCCCTCCTGATGGTTCAATTAGACGGAAAAGAGCCTGAATGAGAGTAGATTTACCACTTCCAGTTCGCCCTACAATCCCAATCTTTTTCCCGCCAGGAAAAATACAACTGACTCCATGTAGAACGAAGGGAAGGTCGTCCTTGTAGCGGACCTATGATATTTAGCAAAAGCACAATAAGATGCTGTAAATAAAACTGAAGTATGTTCAGCTTAGAAGAAGAAAAAATAGTGTATACTTCTGGTGATTATATATAATGAAGAGCAAATGTATAGTCACAAATAAATCGCTACAGACTAAGTTCACCTTGAGATCAATCAATTCAATGTTTCCATTCTCAGGCCATGAGGACGGGGGACGGCAATTCTCAATAATCAGTGGTGCTTCACTAGGAATCTTGCAATACTGATAAATACGCTCAACAGAGATGATTCTGTTCTCTAATTTACAGAAACTCAATATCCACCTTGACATCCGAGCATTTAAGTTGAGTCCATATGTAACAGCAAGGCCAGCCATACCTATCAATTGGAAAGCTTGTTTAGATTGAGAAGCATATTACCATATTTTATTGAAAAAGATATGCAAGTTTTCTAGTGCACCTAACAAGTGATCTATTGGGTAAAGCAAGATCATATAAAATGCAATAGAACGGCATGTGAGACAGCAGATAAGACATACTTGGTTCAATCGTTCCAGGAGGAAAGCTCACAAGTATTGCCATGCAGAAAGCAAACACAAAAGTCGAGAGCAGTTCCATTCGCAGGCAGAGCCATTCAATAGCTGCAAGGCTGGAAAACAAGGGCCGAGCAAAACAATCAAGGAGGTAAAGATTTCTTTTCATGAATCTTTTCTCCTGACCAAATCCTCTGATAGTAGCAGCACCAGCGATTGACTCGCTAAACAAATGGATCACAGGAGACTTCTGAACACTCAAGATCCTAGTCAGCTCCCTTGATGAAGCAATGTAATATCTCTGCAAGTTCATGGTAGCAAGGACATCCATTATCTATTGTGTGATGAAGATCTTTAAAAGTCATTTGGTACACAAAATCATCAAGCTATCTTGAATACTCATGCTTTAAGAATGAGCTTACTTCAGAAGTTTCAATACTTCCATGCTGAACATATGCATCTGTTCTCTGGTTAATTGGCTAGTTAACTGACAGAGGTAGCCAAATTTATGTGTGCATAGTTCTTTTATTGATTCATTTAGGTGTACCTACCCTTGCTATCTACTTTATTTGCATTACGATCTCCATTGAAGAAATTAAGTATCCCAGGTTAATGTCAGCACCCAAAAAATTGTCAGCACTAAAAAAAACCTGAAAGTTTAGAAATTTACCTGCATCCACATGCATGCCATAGCCATAGGGACTATAAGAAACAGAACTTGCCATGTGACTTTACTCATGACAGCAACAATTCCAAGGAGTTGAATTGTTGTTGATGCAAATCCCCCTAGCCTGAATGCTATATCAAGGTCCACAACACTTTGATCTACAGAAACCTGATATGAAGTATGATTGAAGAAGATTAGGATGTGCAAAATAGAAAAGGCACAGACGAGCAGAAATTAGGAGCAAGAGCATGATCCAAACTGACCCGATTCAGAATCCGTCCAGATGGTGTAGTATCGAAGAATGACATTGGTGCTCGAAACACACACCTTAGCATTTTTGTAAATAGTTTCTGAGCAGCAGCTAAACCAAATGTAGCTACAAGAAGGCTTCTCACAAACACAAACAATGAACTCCCGAAAGCAAGGCACATATAAACAACAAGAAGGACCACACTACTTGTCTTAGGTGCATCTCCTTCTGTTTGGGGGTTTGCCCATGCCATCCACCAGTTACTGGCAATCTGAAGAACTTGGAACAGGGTTTGCGCCAAGACAATGAGTGGTATCAGTGAACCTTTGTAGGCTTCCCCCATGTATGTCAAATAAACATTTAAGCTAACTCTTCCTCGCTCCCTCTCCTCTTCTTGAACAGTACGCTTCTTCTTACGTTCTTCACTCTTTTTCTTGTCCTTAATTCCACGTGTATTAGATGACTTACCATTTTCAGATACTTTATTTTTCAGGTTATCGATATTGCTAACACTTGGTGTCAATCTTTTGTTAGGAACAGAAGGAGCGATATCTCCATCAGAATCTTCGCCAAAATCCATGGTCTCAATAGCTTCATTATGAGCAGAAACCAGAGCATTGAAATCGGTTCCAGCTTGGAGAAGATCATCATATTTTCCAGCTTGGGTGATATGGCCATCCTTAAGAACCTGCGCCATGATAAAAGAAAAGCACAAATGAGTGATCAAGGACCCATTATCCTATGAACAGTCTAATGAGAAGTATTGTATACTCCCTCCGTCCCATAATATAAGAACGTTTTTTACATTAGTGTAGTGTCAAAAACGTTCTTATATTATGGGACAGAGGGAGTAGAAGATAGTGAAACTTTCATGCAGAATCTGCTGTGTTATTCTCATCAAGAAACATGGATAAACAACACGTCAAATTGAACAACTTAATAGGCTGATAGAAATTTGAAACAGCATATCTATGTACATTAGCCACTAAAATGTAGTGCTTAGATTGTGTGAAAAATGTTATTACCAATATCAAGTCAGCAGCTGGTAGGAACTCGACTTGATGAGTTACATAAATTACTGTTTTACTAGCTAGTGCCCCCAATATATAGTCCTGCAACACAAAGGATGGCATGTTATGAAACAGATGCATCTTTAAAAAAATAGAAAAGGGCAACATCGGTACAGACCTTAAATAGATCACTTCCAGTATGAGCATCAACAGCACTGAAGGGGTCATCAAGCAAATAAATATCAGCATCTTGGTACAGTGCTCTTGCAAGCTGCACTCTCTGTTTCTGGCCTCCGCTCAAATTAATGCCTCTGTCACCAATGATTGTCTGATCTCCATACTGGAGCAACTGAAGATCTTTCTTCAGGGAGCAAGCCTCAAGTACTCTCTTATAACGCGGTCTGTCCATTGGAGTGCCGAAAAGAACGTTCTCCTCAATATTTCCAGACTGTATCCAGGCAGTCTGAGAAACATATGCTGCTGTACCACTGACCCTAACCTGAATAAGGAGCAGAAGGAAAATGTAATTAAACCATCATTCAAGTTAGCATCAACTCTTTTTTTTTATGCATGTACTTACTTGGCCAGACAGTCTGGGTATCTCCCCGAGTATAGAGGACAATAGACTTGATTTGCCAGAGCCAATCACACCACAGACTGCAACTCTCATGCCTCTCACCACACTAAGTTGTATATGAGATAGTGTAGGGGTTGAGCAAGACGGGTTCCAAGAGAAACTGCCATCCTTGATATCGATTGCCTTGTCTGTGCTACCCTGTGGAACACTTATTGTTGCATCATCCGGCAACTCTTCTTGCCGCAAGAAGTGAGACAACCTGTCCAAAGACACCCTCGTCTGAGCTATCATGGAGATGAGATCAGGGAAATTCCTCAGAGGCTCTTGAAGGATCCTAAAAGTTGCTAAAGCAGAGAGAACGCCTCCAGCAGTGAGCTCGCCACCAAGCAATATACAAGTGCCGAAAGTTATGACTGAGACAAAGATTGGCGAGCTCCAGAAAACAAACGTAACTGCGGCCTGCGAGTACAAAGCCCACTTGAGCCACCTGCATTCAACGTTCCTCATCTCTTCAAGCATTATCCTGTACCGGTCCTCCCATGCCTGCAGCTTGAGAATTCTCATACTCTTCAAGCACTCTGCAGTCTTGCGCATTCGCTCATCCTTTGCTGCCATTAGCTTATCTTGGTAGTGCTCCTGCAGCTTGGCCACAGGAACCGAGGCAGCAATTGACAGCGCGGTGGCTATCAATGTCGAAACCGTGGCGATCCCGACATTCTTGTACAGGATGGCGAGCGCAAGGATGATCTGCAGTGGAAGCATCCATATGTCATGAAAGTACCATGCATAGTCCCCCACCCGCTGCACATCAACCGCCATGTAATTCACAATCTCACCGCTCGTATGGCTCTGCTTTGAGGCATTCGACAGCCTGAGGCCCTTCCGGTACACCATGGCCGTCAGCCCGGACTTGACATGGATCCCCATGACGTCCACGCCCAGGTACCACTGGCGAGCAGTGAGCGTCTCAATCAACTTTGATACGAAAAATACGGAGGCAAGGATGTAACCTTCATGGGGGAAGGCAATTTTGCCACTGAGGTAGTCCACAAAGTAGCTGATCAGGTAGGGGCCGACATAGGACACGACGGTGTTCACCGCGGCGAAGGCGCCGTTGATTGCCGCCTCACGCCAGAAGGACTTGAGTATTGCCCATGCCAGCGATGGCTCCTTGTCAGGGCACTCCAGCCGTTGGCGCTCATAGTGACTGCTCATGGCCTTATAGCAGAACTTGGCACGATCCTTGTGAGCCAGCAAGGGTATGTCAGCCAGCTCGAGCGGCCTCTTGGCCCCAACCGAGAGCAGCGGACTGAGCCATGAGAGCGTTGCAAGGCTGAGGATCCCGGCATCGCCGTAGGGAGTCACCCGCAGGCAGCCGGGCTCCTCCTCGGCGCCTCTGCGCTGCCCGCCGAGCAACAGGGGCTCGTGGACACCGGTGTCATCATCACTAAACTCCAAGTCGACACCGCTGGAACCCATCACACCAACCAAGCAGAGGAAGCCGAGGGCCGGCAGCGACGCGAAGTTGGCGACCATGTGCGCGTAGTCCGCATCACGGTCGTCGGCGCCCATGAGGCGCCTGGAGTCGTCGAAGGCGATGGCGACGGAGAGCGCGAAGGCGAGCACCCACCAGACCCGCACGAGCGCCGGGAACCTGCCGGCGCGCGCCCGCAGCGCGAGCGCCAGCAGCGCGGCCCAGGCCAGCGCCTGCACGGCCGGCAGCAGCAGCGCCTCGGCCTCGACGGGCGGCGCCGCGGCCGCGACCTCGTAGGTCAGCGCGGCGAGCTGCGCCAGCAGGGCGTAGGCGCAGCAGGCGAGGGCGGCCCTGTACCAGGAACCCCCGGCGGCGGGCGCCGAGGGGGCGAGGGGCGGCCCATCGCCGACGAGGGCGCGGCGGGGCGGCTTGAGGCAGGAGGCGCAGCGGGAGGCGAGGGCGCGCGCGCCGCGGAGGAGCAGGAGGAGGAGCGCGAGGGCGAGCAGCGCGGCGTGCGCGGCGGCGGCGGCGGCCTCCGCGAGGGGGAGGGCGTGGCGCGGCATTGGGTGGGCGGGATCGGGGGCGTCAGGAGGAGGGGGCGGGGGGCGGCGAGGGGTTTAAAAGGCATTGGGGGCCTCCCCACCGGGCCACGGTGCGGCCGCTGGCGAGCTCAGGGCGGGCGGCGGGCGCGGATGGGAACAAAGGAGGGGGTTTTGGCCGCTACCGGCTCGCCGGACGAGGCGAGTGACGGGGGAGATTCGGTGGATTTTTCCGCGTGTAAATGCAGCGGGGGCGCACGGATGGACGGAGGAAGGAAAGAAGTCGGCCCCGTCCGCCCCCTGCTGGGCGCTGGCGATGCTGCTACGTGTGGGCGCTCCTCCTTCGCCGATCCCCGTCGTCGGCGCTGCGTGTCCGCGCGCCCGTGCCGCGTGGGGGGCGGGGAGATGCGGTGGGGGAGGAGTAGGTGGAGGTGGGATTTGGGGGTAGGGGGCGGCGGTGGGAGGGGAGGGGAGAGGAGAGGAGTCGAGTCAGGTGGTGGTAGGGGGCGTGTTGGTGTTGGTTTTCCACTGAGGAGGGGACGGTTTTTGGGTTGCAGACGGGACGACGACGATGACGAGCGAGGCGGCATTTATAGAACTTGGCAACGAGAGTTGCGCGCGGGTGGGTTTTTCCTCTTCGGACCGTGGGTGGTAGGGTTCGTTTTCTTTTGAGGATATACTAGGAGGGAGTATTTATTATTACTCGATCTAGTCTGGCGACGCTTGTTTGTTTCAGACACACTGCACGTGAATGCATCGTCGCGAGAGTGTACCACCACCACTATTCTACTGCCACTACCAGTGCGTTCATATAAAAAAATTGTACTCCCTCCAGAGTTGTACTAAATCTGCGTCAATTAATTTAGATAGAGCGAGTAATACGTGCACAACTAGAGCATCTACACCCGTCTGGGGTCAAAGTCTCGTGACCAGCCAGTGACGGGCCGTCCACCCATGCATTTCAGACGGGTTTGGGGTACCCGACTGTAGATGCTCTTGAAACTTTGAAATTACAAGTATTTTACAATAAAAAAGGCTCTCTTTTTTTAAACCTTGGTCATGACACTAGACACTAGGCGTGTTCAAATCCTCCTCTGTGGGGGGAGGCCGGCTCGGGCTTACTCCACCGGAGGCCACGGGCGCCCCTGGCATGCTGCTTCGTCAAGATCCGAACACGGGCATTGATACCTCACAAGTATAGGGGATCTATTGCAGCTCTTTTCAATGAGTAAGAGCGTCAAACCCAATGACGAACGGAATGAATTGGTCAATAAGTTTCAATAGGGGTCCACTATAAAAAGCTGCAAAGAGTGTTTGATGGTTTATTTGATCACATGAATAATTGCAAGAACACGAATTATAACAAGAGTCAATGGTGCAGCAAGTAGACCAATCATTAATTCTGCTAACGAGTAATACATGCACCACTATTCTACTGCCACTACCAGTGTGTTCATATAAAAAATTGTACTCCCTCTCCAGAGTTGTACTAAATCTGCGTCAATTAATTTAGATTGAGCGAGTAATACATGCACAGCTAGAGATCAAATCGCACTCGAGAACACATGGAAGTTTCACCAAGTTACTTTCATCTAATTTCATTGAGTTGACATCCATTGCCTTGATACTTTTGTTCTGTGGTGGAGTAATGTGTCATTCTTACTTGAAAAAAACAAACATACTTATGATTATACCTTATATGCATGCATCCGCAAAAATAAAGAAGATCGAAATAACATCTAACCATAACATCGTGATGGGTGATATCTTTGCACTCATCATACCGTCGTTTAAAACCGGATAATCCCAGATTTTATGAGAGAATCAATCTGATATTGCCTACAAATGACTAATGAATGTAAGAAATTACGAAACCGCTTGGTTAATGTGTTCCGTGGAAAATGGACCCAAACATCAAAGAATATCATCATGTAGAAGGAAACACAAAGTGTGGGAGCAAAGGCAAGGCGAAAGGAGGCACGAAAGGGAGGAGCAGAAGATGACGCATGATACGAGTGTGCCCGCTCGTACCACCGGTTGTACCACTCGCCATCGGTACCAGGGCATCCAACCATTCACACTTTATAAAAAGAGGTACGTCTAATTCACAACAGTGGAGAGCCCGTCATTGAAACAAAGAACTAGAAGCCATCATCAAACCCTAGCCGCCGTCATTTCCCATCTCATCTCCATAGCCATCACCACCATCAATCACCATGGTCATCTCTCTCCAAGTTAGCCATACTTGTAATTGGTGTATCGCAATCAACAACATTGTACGACATTTTATCAGTCAATCATTCATTTCTATGTCATTTTCAATGATTTCTTCTTGCGATCTGATCACCATGTGTGAGTAATTCCTTAAGGCAAGGCTTGCAGCCCTATGTATTTATACACGGGGTCGTTGGAATGACTTTGTTTGATTGATGCCGTTTGTATGTGTGATTCGCAACAGAGTTGTCTTTTGTATTCTTCTCGTTCTAAGGCCTTGCAAATGTACATATTTTAGTTCATTTTCAAATGGGAGAATTATAATGTCCTTATGTCCTACAAAGTTGCATTGTCGGACCATGAAAATTTTAGTTTGTCATGCACTGCAAAATATTAAATTTCATGCAGGCACTTTAGCTACAAACATCATGGCTATAATTGTATGCCCTAGAGGCAATAATAAAATGGTTATTATTGTATTTCCTTGTTCATGATAATTGTCTATTGTTCATGCTATAATTGTATTAACTGGAAACCGTAATACATGTGTGAATACATAGACCACAACATGTCCCTAGTAAGCCTCTAGTTGACTAGCTCGTTGATCAATAGATGGTTATGGTTTCCTGACCATGGACATTGGATGTCATTGATAACGGGATCACATCATTAGGAGAATGATGTGATGGACAAGACCCAATCCTAAGCATAGCACAAGATCGTGTAGTTCGTTTGCTAAGAGCTTTTCAAATGTCAAGTATCGTTTCCTTAGACCATGAGACTGTGCAACTCCCGGATACCGTAGCAATGCTTTGGGTGTACCAAACGTCACAACGTAACTGGGTGGCTATAAAGGTGCACTACAGGTATCTCCGAAAGTGTCTGTTGGGTTGGCACGAATCGAGACTGGGATTTGTCACTCCGTATGACGGAGAGGTATCTCTGGGCCCACTCGGTAATGCATCATCATAATGAGCTCAATGTGACTAATGAGTTAGCCACGGGATCATGCGTTACGGAACGAGTAAAGAGACTTGCCGGTAACGAGATTGAACGAGGTATTGGGATACCGACGATCGAATCTCGGGCAAGTAACATACCGATAGACAAAGGGAATTGTATACGGGATTGATTGAATCCCCGACATCGTGGTTCATCCGATGAGATCATCGTGGAACATGTGGGAGCCAATATGGGTATCCAGATCCCGCTATTGGTTATTGGCCGGAGAGGTGTCTCGGTCATGTCTGCATGGTTCCCGAACCCGTAGGGTCTACACACTTAAGGTTCGGTGACGCTAGAGTTGTTATGGGAAATAGTATGTGGTTACCGAAGGTTGTTCGGAGTCCCGGATGAGATCCCGGACATGACGAGGAGCTACGGAATGGTCCGGAGGTGAAGATCGGTATATTGGACGAAGGGTATTGGAGTCCGGAATTGTTCCGGGGGTACCAGGCTATGGCCAGCATGTCCGAAAGGGGTTTCGGAGGCCCCGGCAAGCGTTGGGGGGCCTTATGGGCCAAGGGGAAGGGGCTGTGCGCCCCTCCCAACCCCTCTCACGTAATCAGGAGAGGTGGGGGCGCCACCCCTAGGGCAGCCGCCCCTCCCGGCTTGGGGGGCAAGTTTCCTAGGGGGTGGGGGCGCCCAAACCCATCTAGGGTTTCCCCTGGCCGCCGCCTCCTCCTTTAGATCCACCTAGAGGGGCCGGCCCCCTCTCCCCTTCCCCCTATATATAGTGAGGGGGCAGCCGCACCCTTTGCCTCGCGCAGCCCTCTCCTCCTCCAACTCCTCCTGCTCCTCCGTAGTGCTTAGCGAAGCTCTGCTGGAGAACCATGAGCTCCATTGCCACCACGTCGTCGTGCTGCTGGAGTTCTCCCTTAACTTCTCCTCTCCCCTTGCTGGATCAAGAAGGAGGAGACGTCCCCGGGCTGTACGTGTGTTGAACGCGGAGGCGTCGTCCGTTCGGCGCTAGATCGGATCTTCTGCGATTTGAATCGCCGCGAGTACGACTCCATTAACCGCGTTCTTGTAACGCTTCCGTTTAGCGATCTTCAAGGGTATGAAGATGCACTCCCCCTCTCTCGTTGCTAGGATCTCCTAGATTGATCTTGGTGACACGTAGGGAAATTTTGAATTATTGCTACGTTACCCAACAAATGACCCCTTGGCATATCAGCCAACTGTTTTTGTTTTCACATGGCAACTAGCAGTTTTTGATATACGTATATTTTTTCTTGTGTTTTTATCTTTGTGTTGCATATGAAATACTGGGAGTTGTGGTAGTTTATCTAATTTT
The DNA here is from genome assembly GCF_002575655.3 of Aegilops tauschii subsp. strangulata. Taxonomy (NCBI): domain Eukaryota; kingdom Viridiplantae; phylum Streptophyta; class Magnoliopsida; order Poales; family Poaceae; genus Aegilops; species Aegilops tauschii. Next base: position 506,493,776 of record NC_053038.3, read on the forward strand.
TTAGGATGTCACTTTTTAATTTCTGTAAATTGTTCTGGGGGATGTACAATACGCAATTAATTTGAACATGACTACATTTTTTACCATGTACATCATGACATTTTTGTGTTGTTTTTAGCTTTTTGAAATGAGGTCCAAATACCAATTTTAAGGTTCGTAGTGTGTCAGAGGAAAACAGGCTTTTTGGCCCAAATGAAGGTTTTAGCGACTACTTTTTGTCGTGGAGGAGGGTCCGCTGTGAGGGTTTTACCCCAGCAAACGATTCAGTTCGCTCGATCGCTCCTCCTGAGATGAATGAATCGATCGCCAGGACCACCTCCCATGATGTTCGGTCGCCAGATATTAGCGTCCTTTTTTTCTTCTTTTGAGTGAGGATTAGTAGGAGTATTTATTACTCAATCTAGTTAGGCCACGGTTGTTTCTTTCATCCACACTGCATGTGAATGCATCATTGCAGGAGTGTGCTGGTCCATTGTTCTACCACCATCATTGTAGAAAAAAAATACTCCATTCTACTACCACTGCCAACGTGTTCCTAAAAATATATGCATATTTGAAAAAAAGTAGGAGGTAGGAGTAACATTTAAAGAAAAATATTTAGAAAACCTTGATCTAGATACTCTTCAAAGTTACCACAGTGATAATTACAACCCCAAGCATGGACGGTCATGCTCCACCTCCGCTTTGTTGCTAAGTGTGATGGACTACTTGGCGACGCGTATTCAGGCTCGCCGTCACGTTAGACATTAGGACAGCGGGACACAATTATTGGGCGACCAACTTTGGCGTGCGTGACGAGGTTTATGGCGTTCACGAGGTAGATGCCGACGAGCTACATGTGGCGTGGTCTCACGCTCATCTAGTCCAACATTACAAGCGAATAATTTGGCGAGGACGACAAATATATCTAGGATGACCTGATTTTGTAAAATAGGGTTGTTATAATTTGAGGAAATGGAAGCTCAGAGTTCAAGTCTAGCTGGCTCTACGAGTTCAATGTGAAAGCAAATTAGAGCCTCTTTGATTTAAATGATTTTTATAGGATTTTGAGAGAACTAACATTGGATTCGTAGGGCTGGATCCTATAGGATATTTTTTTTCCTAAGTTATCATTTGACATTTGTACTACATTTCACAGGAAATTTAGTGTTCACTCCAACTTCTTGCAAAAAATAAAACTGTTTTTCCTTTTGTGACACAATCAAAGTAACCCAAATCATGTAGGCTTTCAATTGACATGGCATTTCAATCTTGTGTTCTTGTCATTCATGTGTTTCTACAATCCGGAAATCACAGAGACCCCTACTACTCCCTCCGTCTGACATTATGGGACGGAGGGAGTACTTCACAAATCCTACAAAGTTGTTTTGAAATCCCCCGTGCGAGGATGTGAGCAAACCGTTTGCAATATTGCTAGACTGAATCTTGTGATCTAGGTGAAGCTCTGTCGGTCACCGATGGACTGGACTTCCCGCCCGTCCGGTCGCCCGGAGGAGTTAATTTGTGGGCTTGTGGCGATGGACAACAGCCAGGACGAGGTGACATATGGCTTGCTAGCTCGGTGTCACGCAGCTGAAACGTTTGACAATCAAACAAGCGAAAACGGAGCCCAGGTGATTGAAAACGTTGAAGCGATCTTCTTCTTCTGCTACAAACAAACGAACGCAGAGCCACACCCAAATTTTACGGTGGCATGTGGGGGGAAAAGATGCTCTCCAGGCGGACGGGACACCCGTCCGGTCTGGACAGTTCCGTCGTCTCCTTCCCTCCTCCATGAAACAGACCAAACAAGCTGTGCGCAGATGTACTACGTACGTGGCACGTGCATGAGCCCATGCTGGCGGCGGGCGCGCACCGTACCCGCACCAGGTGGTAAAGTAGAGCGGCGTGGCGTGGGTGCGACAGGGCATCGCATCGGCACGAGGCCCCGCGGATATTATAAAGCCCGCCCAGTGCGGCGTGACCGTACGTTTATGGTAGTATATCGTCGTCGTCCCCGTCAGCGGCATATGCGACCCCGGCCGGGGTGAGTCCATGCTGCCGGGGAATGTCTGCTTGCACCTTGGTTTATAAAAACTGTTAATTACTGCACTCGGCTGACAGCCACTGGGTCATGCATTTTTTAGAGAAATGATTATGTAGGTAATACTTACTATATGATCGTGGCATGGACGGCAGCGCACCGCTTTGCACGTACCATCGGCCTGATTGATCGTGCCAGTACGGCCACCAATGGCGCCAAAGATTAAAGCGCCGCACGGAGACGAAGCCAGACTGCTTGCTTGCTTGCACGCTCTGGTGGGAGGCCTCTACGTCGGTCGGTCGGTCAATTTTTGCTCCACGAAAGTGGAACCACGTACGTTTCCTTTCCTTTCCTAATAGAAAGACAATCAAAAATGTGAGACCATACATTAGTTATTGTACATTAAAAAGGAAATAAAAAGTGTGAGACCACGTGGCGTGCATGTGGGTGATCGACTGGCCAGCTTTAGCTTTAGATCCTTTCCTCTTCTTCTTTTCCTTTTTTGGGGGCAGCTTTAGCTTTAGCTTTGCTGCTAGCAAGCTGTAGCGGGGATATATATATGGGGCACGAATATGTCAAAGGAATGGTGAGATGGATGAGCACGTAGTTGGAATTGGGGTGTGACGGAGAGTGCATGTCGGCCGGACCAAGCGCTCATCCATCCATCTCCGTCGACACGACCGTTGCATCACGCACAGCATGAAACCGATTTTACCTATAGTTAATTCAGTGATAACTTTCTTTTAAGGGAATTCCGTCATAGCTTGATCCATCTGATGAGATCAGATTGACTACATATGATATAACCCCAGGTGATTCGTTACGTAACCAGCAGCGCTAGCTGGGGATCCAGTCACTTTCGACCACGTCGCATCATTTGTTCAATCAATTTCATGGATTGTACTGTTCATTTATTTATTTTTGGCCGGTGCGTGCTTCCATCGCCCTGCCCTGCAATTGCATGCGTCCGTAAACCATAATGGCGTTGGCTTTGCCACCGACCGATCACCAGTTCCCTCTGACTACCGCAAGCTAATCTTCGGCCGACATATCCTACAAAGCATCGCATTCGCCACTGTGACACTGCATGCCCCCTCTGATCGTTACACGTCCCTCTCCAGCTATGCCATGATCATGCATGTGGAGCTGGCTAAACTTACGATAATGGAGGGTGAAGTTGCATGCCATGTGTCGGCCGTCAACCAGGTGGAGCAGCTCATAACACAAACAAGTAAGACAAAGATGCATGGGAGAAAACAAAATGCTCCTAGCTGTGGCCGCATGCATATGCTGATATGCATGTGCATGGCAAGCCGTAAAAGCCGTGCATGTGCATGCACGTAGTACGTAGTACGTATAGAGAGGAATCGGGCTCCACATGATAGAGGGAATTGCATTAATTTGTTCAATCAGCTACTGCTTGGTCGATCAAGACAAGACCATGAGACAGTGTGCACTGCAGACCCATCAAAACCAGGCTGATTAATCATCACATGGGGTTGGCGGCAGGGCAGACCGACACGTACGCGATCGATTGGCATATACTTCTACAAGCGACGGATGAGCAACGTACTAGAAGTAGTATTACTTATTGCATGTACGAGAAAAAGGATCACAGATCGACCGGCTGAAAGTGCAGCAGTTGTGCTTGCCAGAATGGATTGGAGGCGAAAAGCAGCCACAAGTGGCCTTCGCCGGATCAGCTGCGCGATACTGGACCCTTGGACCGCTCCTAGTGCGTGCAATATAAGAAATCGAACGAACCTCAGAGACCTCGTTTGGTTCATAAAAATAGTAGGAATGGCAAAGGATAGAAACTTTGTAGGACAAATTTCTTTGGAGCCCTTTGATTTGTAGGAATGAATTCCTATTCCTATTAGAAGAACGCCCGTGCGTTGCAACAGGGCCACATTAACTTTAAGAGTTCAATATTAATCATGTTAATATTACATTTAATATTCTCATACATACCAAGTGACATTGGCGACCTTTTTTACCATCAAATCCTCACACACACGCTCTCTCCCTCCCTCTTCCTCACTCTCTCTCTAACACACACACACACACATCCATCTTATTGGGTACGGGACCATAATCCATCTATTTCACACACACGCTAGTGCATAACAATATGGATTATGTGTATTATATTTGCCACCACAATTGAGGGAATTAATTTCATGTAAATCAGCCAGCCACAGCTCCATGACAAACAATACATCTAAATTCTCAGCGTTATTTTTATGTAATATGCATTATCTTTATACTATTTCTTGAATGTGTTCAAACTATTACTTGAACTTGCTACCACCAAATGATATCTAAATTCTCTCTCTCTCTCTCTCTCTCTCTCTCTCTCTCTCTCTCTCTCTCGCCCCGGCAGCTGCTCTGCTTCCCTCCCCTCTTGCAGATTTCTAGGTAGCGTGACTCTACCACTAATCTCAAGTTTTTTCCGCTCTTCTACTGCTTCCTAGTGTTATTTTCACCTGCATGTGCGATAACACGCAACTAATTACCACCAACCGTCCTCCTTGTTGAGTTGTTGATTAGTACTCCTAATGAACGCTCAATCTAAATCTCGGGTTATTTGGAAATCGGAACGAATCATGTATTTATTCGCTCGTTAAGTTCACCCTTAATGATGCCTATGCAGACACAGGAAACACAGGGGACAGAAATGGCTTCCAACTACGCGGACACCACAGGGGAGGAGGGAAGGTTCCACAGCCACGACCACGGCCACCACAGCAACAACACCACGCCGACCGGCGAGGCGGCGTCGCCCAAGAATGCGCGGAGGAGGTGGCCCGGGTCGGCGTCGGCGCCGTCCGGCGCGCGCCACGGGCCCGCTTCGAAGTGCGTCTGCGCGCCGGCCATCCACGCCGGGTCCTTCAAGTGCCGCTTCCACCGCACCAACTCACAGGGCCACGGCCACGGCCAGGGCCAGGGAAGCCGCCCTTCTTCGCCCCCTTCACCGGCCGCGGCCAACGCGGTGCCGCGGCACCCGGCCTCGCCGTCCTCGTCCTCCGGCACCGTCGCGACCCAGTGACGCAGCCCAAGCATCGGCCTCGAGAATCAAGAACGCTCGACAATGGATAGGGAAGGAAAGATCATATATATGTCATAAGAAAGGGAGTTTATTTACTGCTCCCTCGATGTATTGTTTCCTTTGTTTGGAGATTGATTACCATCCGTGAGTTAAGCTGGGTACTAAAGAAGAATCTGATTGTGATACGTGAATTGATTGTTGCCTTGTACGTTTGGTTTTGGTATTTGAAGATTGATTACCATCCGTTAGTTGGGTTACCAAAGAAAGAATCAATCACCATATGTGAATTCATTGTGTTACCAAATAAACGTTGGGTTTGTCCGGCGAGTAGGAGGGGGGCGAATAAAAAACCGATGAAAAAAACCGACGAAACTGGGAGGTGGGATCGTTACTGTGGGGGAATTGGGAGGTGGGAGGGAGGACGAAAAAAAACCAGGGGAGGTGGGACAAAAATTAACCGCGGAGACTACCAACTGAGACATCTCTACTCCTAATGTAGGATAGGAATTAATCCTTCACATTTCAAAGGAAAAAAACATTGGCCTAGACTCAATGAAAAAAAAATCCTACCATATGCATCAAATGACATCTCTTTATCTATAGGATTTGAGATGCATATCATCTCACTTCCTATGATTTTCCTATTCCTATACTATTCATATCCTATGAACCAAAGGAGGCATGAGCTGATGGACACCGTCAAAGGGTGCCAATCTTTGTCGACACGACCGTTGCATCATGCACAACTCTGAGCTGATCGACTGGCCAATCTTTTTTAACATTGACAAGTACTCCTTTCTTTTCGATTTATAGTGCTCATCTTAAAAAAGAAAATTTCCATTTTATTAGTCTCACTTGTACCCCCTCCGTCCCATAATATAAGATCATTTTGCAAGCTAAAACAGTTTGCAAAATGATCTTATATTATGAGATGGAGGGAGTACTATATACAAACACATGTTCAGATTTTAAGGTACATTAAATCATTACATGCAAGGATGAAAAGAAAACTCAATAATGCATGTATAAGGTTTTGGTCCTTTAGTAGTCATGCACACATGTGTTGTAATTAATGCATCGGTAAATACAATTTTTAAAGAAAAATAAGAGTAGTAATAAAGTACTTTTAAAAATTACAAAATTTATTCTACTTTGCGTTCAGCCGCGGCCAGCCCGCCATCAACAATTTTTTTTCCTTAATAGCCTAGCCACGCCCCCTAGTTCCATATTTCCAATAGTCTACATTCATTGCCATATAGTGATTTGGAATGCTTATGTTCTTTTCTTCTTTTGCGGCTGGGGATGGAAGGTTTCAAAATCAAACCGTACCCACAAAAGGTATGTCTATTTTCATCTCTAAATAAGGTACATAGCTAATAGATGTGGAGTTTACTCCAGAGCTCAAATGCACCCTCGTGAAATATAAAATCAAAACAACAGTAATTTTTTCTTCAAAAAAACTCTGCTTTTTTGGCAATAAAAATTGTTGTATGTTCTACAAACATTTAAATTTCCGTGAAAAACATTATAGTGCTTTGGGCAAAATCAAAACAAAATTGATGCTGGAAAAACATCCTATTGCAGTTTTTTTTTTTGCCAAGAACTTCACAAATATGATTTAATCACAGAAATTTGTACGCAAAAAGAAATCTAAACAATGTTTCTTGGAAAAAATCTGAATTGTTTTATTTTATTTTATTTTACTCTTCATGAAGGATCATTGAGCTCGGTATTAGAAGGGCACTCTCGCATAGCTAAGCTAATCATGTTCCCTATACATGAGTAAGTTATTGTTATAATACAACAATTGTAATGCATGCACGATTCAGCTTTTCCCTTTACTTCAAAACAAAAGGGAAGATGAGTGTACCTTAGGCAGGACTACTTTTGATAAAATTAAAAAGGGCTTTCTTTCCCAAAAAGATGCTAATTGATTTGAAATTAATATTTTTCCAAACAGGACTACTTTTTAGGGCATACTCTTCTTTTGCTGCTACTTGTAGAAAAATATGTTAGTTGATTCGTGGAAAAAAAAGAGCTACGAAGAACCAAAGAATATGTTGCGGGTTTATTAAATTTATTTACTGGAACAAAGGAATCTGGAAAGGGTCATCACGTTGCAACACGGCCTTTGTTCGAGAAGGGAATGTTAAGATCAACTTTATATCGGCAGGCTTTATTATGTATATAGATCGTGCTTTATAAGGATATGAAGACCGCCAAGGCAAAGCACAAACATATAATCGCCATAACTTCATATATATATATATATATATATATATATATATATATATATATATATATATATATATTTCCTATGTGAAACCCGTTTACCAGTGGCTCGGGGACATTTTTCGTCCCTACCTCAATAATGTAAGTTTTCAAAATAGTACTACCTCTGTCTAGGTGTATAAGTCACCTTACGAAAACCAAATAATCCAAAAACACTTAGGCGCGATGCATTAACTCTCACCTCTTTTTTGTTTCTTAACATAAATAAAATAATCAACCAATAAGAGATGTGGGATGTACATGCTTTTAATGACTTGAGACTACCAAACACGACATGCAGTGGTCAGTTCATTGCATGCAGTGCTATTAATTAGCAAATAAATATTAAGTCATCTGGTTTTTTCCTCCATCTTGGCCACAGTGCACAACCTAGGATGACCTATGCACCTGGACAGAGGGAGTATTTCAACATTGATTTACAAAATGAATTTTAAGAAGGATTACAACTAGGATAGAATCTTAAAATTGTGGTTCTTTTTCAAATTGAACTACGTGCTCTTACTCCTCTTGGAAGTGACCTTGCAGGCAAGGGGGGACTTCGGTTCTCGTGACTTCCACGGTCACACGGCCGACAAACGATTGTGCGTCATGTCTGCGGGATACAACCACAATTTTAAGGCTAGCGTGAGTGCATCTTTCATTTCTGCGCAAGCGATAGTCGACATGCATGCGGTCAAAGTTATCGAGGAAGGCGGGGAGGCGGACATGATCGACGACTGGTCCCGCCATATGATGCGCGTTATGCTCGATGAACTCGTTGTAGTGCCACACCTTCTCCTAGAATTTTCTCTCCACGCGATCCTCTCCGGTCTCACTGGTGAAAGGTTCGTGAGGAGGGTGCGGCCGCACCGAGATGGTCGATGAGAGTGGTTGTGGCGGTGACGGGGAAGAGCGAATAGAGGAGGTGGGGTGACAGTCGCCTTAGAAGGCGATGGGGTGAGTGTGGTTGCAACGGCAATGGGGGTTTTATATACGGATATACCCATGAATGGACGTGCTCTGGCGAGAGGGGAAATAACAGGTGCTACCGGCTCTTAGGCGCTACCGTGATACGTGCATTTTGGAGCCGCTGGATCTCAGATCCGACGGTGTTTGAGAAGCTATTGTATCTGCGCATAATTTTCAGACTCTAGGATGACGTTTCTGTAAAATGTTCAAGAGCTCCCGAGAATCATCAGATCTAAAATCCAACGGTCCAGGAGCCCGTATCACGGTAGCACCTAATGGCCAATAGCACCTGATACTTTCCCCTGGCGAGAAACGGGCACAGATTTACCACGTGCTTCTGGGAAACAGGTGTAAAATGCTATTACCATTAGTTGGCGCTCTTCCGGGTGAAAAGCGGCTACAACATTGACAGGGCGAAGGTGGCATTCGTATGGACAGTCACTCCATTGACCGGGTTGCGCATGGGAGTTGAAACTCCCATCCGGCATGAGCCGTTGCGGATGAAGGTCGATCCATATCGACACCATGCAGCCTTAAAATATGAAGACTAACAAGCATAATACGAAGCATGTTTTATAAATTATGCCGATTTGAAGGTACATGAATATATGATGACTCTGCTAAAGTATTATTTTGAATAAAAATCGCTACATAGGTATTCGTGTCGATTGGGGGCGACTGTGTGGAGAGGTGCTATAGCCTATAGGTTATACGCTGCCGCGGCACACAACAAAATCCAACGGAACCGTTGCGTGTAAAGCTGAAAGAAAACCTGCAAAAAAAGGATTAGGCTTCAAAAAGGAGGTGTGCAAAGCTAGAAGAAGGCACGTGTGGGGTTGCATGACGGTGCGGGTGGCAAAGCGTGAGCCAAAGTGGACCGCCAACTTGCTACGAGGGCCCACCCAGCAGGACTGCTGCTACCCAAAGCTACACGGGTGGGACCGTTCAGAAAAATCTGACCGTTAAAAAAAAGCTACAGGAGCGGTGGCCCCCGAAAAGGACGAAGCAGATGACATGTCCACCAGAGCTGCCGGGACGGGCGTGGGTCAGGCGGCGCACGCACGGCACGGCACGCAGCTGGCGCCGACTTCCGACGTGGACCTGACGTGGACCGCCTACAGGAATTGGCAATGGATGATCGCGACATGGTCGATGGGTGATGTGATGTTTACGGCGAGAGAGCAGTTTGGGTTGGGAGCATGCAGTAACCTGGCCCAGATAAGTAATCAGTCGTTCTTAATGATGCATGCACTACGTAATGTTTGCAATAATTGCCTTGTTTTGGTCTAAACTATAGGAGGATGAAATTGAGCTACGATGCTTTACGTGGTGATTAGATATGGGGCTGCTACGCGTCGGCTGGTGGATCTTTTAAAAAGATCCGTCGCCTCGCGAGCCATTCGATTGCATGCGCGAGCCGTTCAATCCCCTCATTAATTTCCTACAACGATACTTTTGTGGCAAGATCTGGTTTTCTCTGATTTCCTGCAACAAGACCTTTGTTGTGAAACCTCATCTTCTACAATTTTCTGTAACAAGACCCATGTTGCAGAACCTCTTCTTCTTTAGTTTTCTGTAACAAGACCCTTAGAAACATTACAACAACATCTCCCGTCGCCTCTAATTTTCTGCAACAACATTTTCACCCGTCTAATTTTCTGCAACAAGATCCTTGTTGCAAAAATTGCAACAACATCTTTCGTTGCGTCTAATTTTCTGCAATAAGACCCTTGTTGCAAAAATTAAAACAACATCTCCGCCGCATCTAATTTTCCGCAACAGGATCCATGTTGCAAAATTTGCAACAACATCCCGGCCGCTCGCGTACTTGCACAGTCTGTCACCGTTCCTGTAACAACACCGTTGTTGCAAGAGATAAGATGGCGCCACAACACCAGGAGGGCTCGCGCCTGAAACTTCTACGCTGCCCGGCGAGCCCTTTCTCCGGCGCACCACGCCTCCCCCCTCCCATGACCTCCCCCCTCTCTCTCTCACCTCCATCTCCTTCTCTTCACAGGAACCATGCCAGCAGCAGTCGAGTCCTTCGTCTCCGGCTGCTTTCCCGGCGAGCTCGAGCCAGATTCGCGCCCAGGGAAGGAGAGATGTGAGTAGCACAGAGAACCGCTTTGCTTGGCAGCGCTGATTCATGAGCAAGGAGATTCGGGAGAAGAGGATAAGGTACGAGGCGAGGCGTGGTTGTTGCAAATAACACTACTAGAAAAAGGCATGTTAGTGGCGCACCTGTTTTGGCCATTAATGGGTGCACTACAGGTGCGCCACTATCATCACGCCATTAGTAACTAATACTAATGGCGCATCCCTGGTGCGCCATTAGTATACCAGACAGTAGTGGCGCACCAGGCAGTGCGCCATTAATAAGTCACACGATGCGCCATTAGTATGCCTCTCAGGGGGCCATATTTACCTTGTGCTCTGGGTTACTAATGGCGCACTAACAAATAGTGCGCCACTAGTATTTTTTATAGCAGTGCGCCACTAATGTGTTGTATGGTGCGCCACTAGTATGAATATTAGGATTTTTTTTCTTTTCTGATATTTGCACAGGTTACAAAATATATTACTGCACAGAATATAGACAGCGAAACATATAAACAGCAGATTCATCGAATACAATAGAAGATTAGTCTCCGAATACAATTCATCATATTAGCTAGTCTCCGAATTCAAAATACCGAACAAAGTTAGAACATTACAAGTCTCGAGACCGCGAGTAGCGAGTTTGTCTTCACATTACAAGTCGATATCGATCATCTAAACTACCATCACATAGAAGAGAGCTACGGTCATCACGATGATCATCATCGCGATGAAACTGGTCTTCATCCGGTTCCTCCTCCGCTCCCTCCTCTCTCCCGCTAGATAGTGCGCGTATCTAGCTTCCGCCTCCGCCCTAGTGGTGTACCCTTTGTAACTGTTACCGCTGAAACGGTGAACCTGTCTCCGACACTCCTCCCAGTCGTCGTAGACTCCGGGAACCTTAGCCTTGTACACGACATACGATGGCATCTCTATGCACTAGCCAAACAAAACGTTAGTAGCAATTCACAGACAATACATAAGCAATATATAAGAATGCAACAAAAGGATCAGAAAAAAAAGCAAGACATTAATAACACGATTCATGGTCCTACTAATAAATAGCATCGATTACATATAAGTTAAGCGACTGTCCAAACCAAAGAGATATACAAGTTCATTAAAGTTTAATTACAACATGAGCTAATCGATATTTCAGAACTACATAGCATCACTATATAGAAAAAAACTGTTGCAGGAGTATACACGCCGTATAGCATGATGCAATGGAGCATGCAACCAGAATTATTTTGCTAGTGCAACCAATGGATATTATGTTTAGATAAATATGGGGCATCTCTCTTTGCTCAAATTCACAAGGAGAAAATCGGCAAGACACCGTGCCGTTTCTTTCCCCGGGAAGCGGTGCGGTGCAAATTGGCCTGTTTGTTTTGTTGTCGGCATCGCTCTCTAGCAGTTTCAACGCTCACGTACCCTCATGACATTGATATAGCTACGGGCCAAAACGGTGACATTTTTGCGCCGCCCAACAAAACCATCAGTTTCCACATATCTATCTTGTGTGAGCATCTCTCCGACAACCATGTGTCATGATAAATACTTCCTCTGTTCACGGATATAAGATCTTTTCAATATTGTAATATGGACTGCATGCGGACTGAAACGAGTGAACAAAAACATTTAAACGTGTCAATATACACCCGATTCAACAAAAGTTATGACATCTTATGTTTGTGAACGGATCACTTATGGTATTGTTTGTAGTATCACCTTAGATTGGGCTGGTCACTGTGCTAGCTCATGGGTTATGCACGGTAACATGTGACGAGGACAATTTCAGCAAAGGAGGCGTGCCATGCATGCTAGTTCTCTGGCTGGGGCTGATGCTCCAAACCTCCAAGCGAGTAAATCCGTCACGATGTGAGACCGGGGCTCGAAGTTGAAGCGGCTACACAGATGGATCCCTCTGCCCTGTGTTTTCACATGTGTGTGGAAATGAAAAGTTTACACACGCATGGGCTCGTCTCTGAACGTCCCCGGGGCAATGGGAGGAATGATAGATCATGTGTGTGTGCGAACTGAAAAGCAGGACATCTCGACCGAGAAGTTCGTTCAGGGAAAGCAATGGCATCCTGTACGTGCGCGCGTGCAGTGCGATCGGCGGCTGCTTCTCGCCACCCCGCCCTGGGGCCGTCGTGTTTACCATCAAGGAGCCACAGGCAGCTAGGTAGTCTCGTCACTCGTATGATGTTGTCGGCCATAACTGCTGCTGCGTGCGGGCACCGCATGTGTTCTTTCAGCTGAATGCTTCGAGCTTGCATTGATTCAATGTTAAAACGATTTTCTTGTTTCCCGACAAAGAATGTTCTTTGTATACTCAAATAAAGCATCGAAAGGGATACAAACACAATATATGCACACCGGGCCTCTGCATAACTAGAATATACATGACCGACATCAACGAGTGAATTGCAAAAAACCACCACATTTGGGGCTTCATCTGCGGAAAACCACCTGGTCGCTAATCATTTGCAAAAATCACCGCGCATTCAGTAAACATTTTGCAGTTTGCACTGAACAGGTGATTTAGCCCATTTAATCACTTTTTAACATGTGGGGCCGGACTGTAAGGAGCTGACTTGGCAAAATAATCACACACAGACCCCTAGTAGATTTTAAAAAAATCAATCAGCCCCCTGGAACATGCCCGGCAGAGCCCGGCTCCCGTCGCCGCCGCCGGAAGACGCCCGCCGACCTGGCGGTCGCGGAGACGAGGAGGAGGTGGAGCGAGGAGGAGATGGATAGGAGTGAGCCGGCGAGCGCGGTGTGCGCGTCGCGGTGGCCGACGGCGACGGTGAGCAGGCCGGCGCATCCCCGGCAGAGCGCCATGGCCTCCTGCTCCGTGAAGACGGCCGGTTGCCAGACCTCGAGCATGGCCAGTCCTCGTGGCAGCCCGAGCTCGCCGGTGGAAGAACACATCCGCCTGCCCCTCTGGACCAGCATCCCCTGCGCGATGAAGCTCCGTGGCCTGGAGTTCCTCGGCCATCCCAGGCACCCACCTGGATCTGTCGGGGTCACCCACCTGGAACGCGAGCACGGGGTCGCCGGCCACCGCCCAAGCCATGCACGGGTTTGTCGAGGAGGCAGTGGTGCTTGCGACCCTGCGCCCAGGCCGTGCACGGGTCCGCCCTCACGGTCCACTCTTGCAGTCCCAGGGACGGCCGCGGGCAGTACAGCCCCGCCAATTCCGACGACGACTCCAGCGGCTGCTGCGCCACGGCTGCCGCCAATCCTGCGGTTTCCGTCGTCGTAAGCCATGGCCACCGCCCTCGGAGGGGAAGGGGGCGGCGTGTCGCCGTCGTCCGGTGATGTCGCATCCTCATCGGCGGCCCCCTGTCGCTGCGCGCGAGGAAGGAGATGCCCTCCGTGGGGGAGGGGGAGGGGCTTGATTGCTTTTCTTTTATAAGATCCAGGGAGGTATATGTCAATTTGTTGCCAAATCAGCTCCTTACATTCCGGCCCCACTAGTCAGAAAGTGGTTAAACAGGCTAAATCACCTGATCACTGCTTTTTGCAAAAGGTTTACTGAATGCGCGGTGATTTTTGCAAATGATTAGCGACCAGGTGGTTTTCCGCGGATGAAGCCCGAAATGTGGTGGTTTTTTGCAATTCACTCGACATCAACACATACCAGTAAGATGCCTGTGCGTTGGAACATTGAAATGCATTGATCCAAGAAATGTTTATTTGATAAAGTATGTGGAGGTCATCTCATGTATAACAAATATCGATAGGTTTCTTCTGATATTATTTCTTCTCTAGAGCTCACAAGCATCTGGGTGAATAGTAAATGTAAGCAAAATTGATAAAAGGTATCTTTTGCATACAAAAACGTTCAAGTGTTCAACCTGCATCCAAAACTTTTGAAAAAATAATACTTATTGAGCTTTGCAAAAAATGATCTTTAAGAATTATTTTTTGAGTATCGATTTTTTCATTTTTTCTAGACCACAATGAATGTAACTCGGGATGACTTGAAAGGGGGACATAGGAGATGGCGAGGAGGAGGGGATCGTGGTGGTGGTCGGCAATGCAGCCTGGGACAAGGCATGAGAGGAGTTGGGGGCAGACGGGCGCCGAAAGCAGCGACCTCTCCAGATCCTTCTCATTTTTTCCTGAGATTGCTAGATGAGGTGAGAGGGAGAGATGGTTGAAGGTGAGAGGCAGGGGGTTACCTACAAACAAGGAGTGGAGTACGGGGGTCTTTTTGCAAAACTGACATAGTTTGTCTCAGATGCATTGGATGTAAATCAAATGATTGTAAATGAAGGATGGCAGGCACACCGTCATCACCAATTCAAATTTTTATAGGAATAGAGACATAAGTAAATACGCCGATGGAGAGCAAAGTCATATAAATGAAATTATGCCCAAGCGAGTAAAAGGAAAAAAAGAAAAGAAAAAACAAAGAGATCAAAGCAGCAATCGACAAAAGTGCATCAAGCGTCCTTATCCGTACCAACCATCTTGTCATCACAAAGAGAACAAGAAGAGTTGCTCAACTTTCAAGAAAGATACGACACTCAAACGCCGTCGTCAATTGATCCAACAAACGAAAGCCAGATTTTATGTTTTCACTCAAACGTGTAGGAGTTTAGCTTTGTTTTATGGGCTTGGCGGTTATGCTTGTTCTTGCTTTGCTTTTGTGGCCCAATATTTGTTGCTATTGTCGCCTTCGGAACTATTGGAATCTGTAGTCTCTCTAAGACTTCGTATGTTGTTTTCTCTACTTCTGTTATGATCACATGCAGCTCCAGCATGGTTCAAAAAAAAGGTAAACACACGTATATACCGATCAAAATGATGCAGCCAGGGCACCAAAATCTAGTCATTGGGATCAAAGATCTTAACAGCCGTTGATCACAAAAGTTTTTCTCTCCAAAAAGAATGAATGTGAACATTAACTTGTGAGAGAATATTCTCCGGTGGGCGGCTCTGGCCACTTAAATTTTGGCCTTCCATCGCCCTGCCCTGCAATTGCGTCCATATTGAGAGCATCTACAACCAGACATAGCAAATATGACCCCTTAAATGCCCATGGATGCGCCCGGTTAGTGACCGGGCGTGTCCGTTTTGAGTTTCTATTTATCCGTCCGTGCAGCCACACTCCTTATTTTTCTTCTCAAATGTCCGGTCACTTGCGCGTGATTGATGGAGATGAAAAGAGAGAAATAAAAGATTAAATAAAGAAAAAGAAAAGGTGGTCCAGGTGGGGCCGCGCTCTACGTGGCGGAATGCCCGGGCGCGTCTGCGAGCCCTTATATCCTCCCCATATTTGTGATGGATATGAGGATTCGCGGACAGCCCGGGCGTATAAAAATGATATGAGGGGTTCAGTTGGGTCACATTTTTCCTTCTCTCTCGTCCGATCACTGACTGGGCACGTTCGCTGGCGTATGAGGAATGGTTTAAGAAGTCCGACTGTAGATGCTCTGACATGCTACCAACAAATCATCAGTTCCCTCCGACTGGCACTACAACCTTTGAAGTGAAATGTTTCCTTTGACTGCCGCAAGCGCCGGACTAACTAATCTTCGATCAACCCCCGCGCCTCCTATATACCTTATGTCCCCTCCGAACGTTACACATTTCTCTTCAGCTGCCATGATCACGTCGAGCTAGCTAAGCATACAACAATGGATAACCTTTTTTTCTACAATAATTGATAGCTTGCATGTCCTGTGTCGTGTGCCAACCAAGTGGAACAACCAATAAGGTTGGCCATAGTGGGTAACATAAGTAGTATCATGCACTTGGGACTCGCAAACATGCTTATGTGGCAGACAATTAAAGAAGAGAGAGATGGTTATAGTAACATACTCCCTCCTTTCCGGTTTATAGGGCTTATCTCAAAATTTTAGTTTTTCCATTTTATAAGGCTCAATTTGGTTGTTTTCCATCACATGTTCAGATTTCAAGGTGCATTAAATCATTGCATGCAAGTATTAAGAGAAAATTGACCAATTCATGTACTTCATGCATGCATGCATTGCAATTAATACATTGATAAACATAATTTCTTGAGGAAAACAAGAGCATTAATTAGGTGCTTTTGCAAACTACAAAAAGTATTCCACCACTCACTATCTATCTTGGTTGGTGAGATTTTTGAATTGAGCCCTATAAACCAGAAAGAAGGGAGTAGATAGATACCGTAACATAATAAATGTGATGCTACTATGTGTCATGCATGACAATAAATCAGACCACCTATGAATCTATGATACTATGCACTATGGATGTAGTATCATACACTAGTATCATATGCATGATACTAGTATATGATACTCCCCACTATGACCAGTCTAAGACATAACAAATTCTAGGTGACAACATGCATGTGCATGGTAAGCCGTAAACGTGCATACACGTGTACTACGTAGAGTGAAAGATTGGAGAAGTGAGGTTCCATATGCAGGCCGATCGAGGGCACTACCACATATAACTACATTAATAACACATGTGGTTGGATGGTTAGAATACAGTGATATCCTCTGGCCATCAAAGTTTAAGTTATAGACTTGACATTGGCACTCGCATTTTCATGAATCTATTACAGATCTTCCAGTAATGTGCGTTCAATAGGAGGAGATATTCTTGTCGACTATGAAGATGTCTATGGCGACTTCGTCAATCTCAAGATAATGTGCCGGCCCAGTCTATCAGAGGTGCTTACAGGACAAAGATGTGCGTCTATGCCTCTCATATGGATGAGTGCATGTGCATATATATGAGCTTCTACATCTATACTATATTAAATAATAATAATAATAATAATAATAATAATAATAATAATAATAATAATGTTTAAATGGACTTTATGATTCGTGGAGGCGTCCCAAAGACAGTGTGCAGACCCATCAAACTCGAGCTGTTTACCGTCACGGCAAACCGACACGTACGCGATCGAAACCGCGGATCGATCGGCTTTGCACAATCAGGCGGATGAGCTACGTAATAATTACTGCATACACGAAAAAGGAATCAGAGATCGAGTGGCTGAGCGTGCACCAATTGCGCTTGCCAAAAAGAAGCCCAAAACAGCTAACTATTAGAGCATCTTCGATGATGATCTTCAAACCACCCACATACCTTGCGCGGTTCGGACCTGTTTTGTTATTCAACGCGATCTTGTAGCGGTTCGCCTGCCAGTCTAAATGTGATTTTCCCGCAAACTGAAGATGAAGTAGGGGGCGGGGGAGGAGGGGGAAGGCTTTACTGGTGTCCGGACCGCTGCCACGCCGCGTAAGACTGCCCTAAACCACCAAAAAAAAAACCACCTGCCTCTCCCAACACTTTCCATCAAATGCTCCGCTGCTTGTCGCGCCGCATTAATGCCGGCTCATAGCATGCAGCGGCCGGCATTGATGCCCGCAATTTGACCGGAAGAGAGGGCGGCGCTGACGGACATGACCTCCTAGGCGTCACCGCTTTAATGCAGAAGCCGCATCCCGAGAAACCAATTTCGGCGGCCCTACCGCATTGAAACGGGCTTATCGCCCCTTCGCCTGCCTGGCCACGGCTATTTAAGCCGTGCGCCGGTAACACACAGAGCCGCATTCCCCCTTCCCGAGCACCGTCCTCCTTCCCCTCCCCATCACTGTCCCCAAGCCCAGCGGAAATGCCGAAGTCCTGGTCCGTCCCCCCCCCCCAAAAAGCAGGTGGAGGCAGTGGAAGTTCTTTGTCCGGTGATTCTCAGCGCAGCCGCCCTCGCTCACCGGGCCCCATGACACCTGACTCCTCTGGCAAGGAGGAGATCGTCATCTTCTTCGGCGACAAGTAGGACCAGACGCCGCAGGAGCAGAGGTCCCGCCTCCTCTCGGAGGCCGCTGTGACACACGAAGAATTCATCCGTCAGATCAGAGATAATGACAGAGTGTTCGCTCCATCACATGGGCCCGTAGACACCATCGCTGGCCCGCGTCAAGGAGGAGCCGCTGTCCCGGCCGCGACACCGCGTGAAGTGCGAGCCTGCGTAATGGGTCAAGGACGGCCCGGTGTCGTCCCAGCACAACCGCGACATCCAGATTAGACGACGCGTCAGAGCCGGCAACACCCGCATACAACCGGAACGAGCCGGTGTCCCCCTCACCCCGCCCCGCACAGCCGGTACACCAGCAATGACGGGCTTGCCTCGACGCCCTGCCACCACCGCCGCATCGTCAATGAGGAGCCACCGCCCGCGATCACGAAGGCACGGGGCCGCATCCTCCACTACCTCTGAGGCGGAGGTGTCAATGGTCCCTCGGGCTCCAGGGTCGTCGTCTCCAATGAGGAACGCGCAACGAGGCAGTAGGCACGGTACGACCGTCGCAACGCCAACCACGATTTGCGTTCGCCAAAACCGACATGCCGCCGGATTGGGTTGTCAACAACCCCGAACTCGCCGCCACATGGGCCCTCGATCGCTCTGTCACCCCCGCGGACACGGCCACCAGGCGTCGCGCCGCCTTGACACGAGCTCGCCAACACAGGCCGCGACAAAGCCACAGCCAGGGCTCCAAAGGCTATATTGGCAGCGGCCGCCTTCCACACCGCCCATCAGGAAGTGGAGCGGCTCCTCTGCGGGCACCTGCCGGACAAGGCTGCCGCGGCCCTCTGGCGCCATTCTGCCGCTGGAGGGACCTCTATGACAATTACGTCCCGGGCGGCGACAGTGGTCCGGCACGGCATGCCGGCACGCATACGAGGTGGTCGTGTTATAGGGTTTAGTTTTTTAGTTAAACAGTCGACATGTTGACCTTTTATCGTAAATTATGACGGAACTCGAATGAAAACCACCGTGTTGGTATGAATTTGGTTTGGTTAGTATAAACAGTGATTGAAATGTATGTGGGTAACGTTGGATGGACGGCTCCAGCATCTGTGCCCCTTACTGGTCCTCTCTCTTCGCTGACAACTGACAGATGCTGAAGCAAATTTACGAGTGAGCCCATTAGCCAGCTTGTGCGTGCCAACACAATACGCATCATATGCATGCATCCATGCACGTGTTTGATTGGGTGCTAGGACAAGTGGCTTTCCCAGGATAAGCTGCTGGATGCCGGACCGATCGAAGTGGAGTGCGCGCAAATATAAGAAATCGAAGGAACCTCTGAGTTGATGGACACCATCAATGGGTCGATCAGATTGATAATCTGTCCACTGAGGTAAACCAACGGACCGCACATACTAACGTAATTTAATTTGACAGTGGCAGAGAAGAAGTAGCTAGCTAGGCTTGGATACGTGAGTTACGAAAAAATCGTACGGCTAGCTATACGTGGAGTTCTACTTTTTTTGGGTACATGATCCTTGTGTGACATACTCCATGTTGCTAGTCTTTGTCAAGTTGTCCATGAAATTATTTGAAGTACTTTCTTTCTTTTGTGGCATGGATAGCATTAGCTCCGAAGTTCATATCAACCGATTATTATTATCAGCAGAAACCTACTCCGTATAAGCATTTCTAGATATTTCAATTCAATCTACATGGGAAGCAAAATAAGTAAATATACACTCTAAAGTATATCTATATACATCTGTATGTAGTCTATATTAAAATATCTAAAAGTCTCATATTTAAAAACGGAGGTAGAAAAATTAAACAAGCATGTTTCAAACAGATCTAGCAACAGCTACTACTCCTACTGTTTTCTTCTTCTATCTATAGAGTAAAAGACATACTTGTTTTTTTTAGAACAAGGCATGCTATGCTAGTTGGTGGATTCGCGGAATGGAAAACCAATATCTTCTTTTTTCTATATGGGCTAACCAAGAACCAAAGAATACGATGCAGGTTTACATATAAAATTTACCAGAACAAAGGAATCTCGAAAAGGCCATCACGTTGGTTATTCGAGAAGGGAAAAAAGGCCAAGGCACAAAAGAAGAAAAAGTTGCGAAGCCGTTGCGTGTAAAGCCGAGGGAAAGCCAGCAAAGGTAGAGAGGGAAGGCACGTGTGGGGCTGCATGGTGCGTGTCCACCAGCTAGGCGGGCCTACCTGGCAGGGCACGGCTGCTACCCAGCTATGGGTATTGGGTTGGTGGCCCCCGAAAAGGACTAGAGCTGCCGGGTTGGGTCGGGTCGGTCAAGAGGCGCGCGCACGGCACGCAGCTGGCGCCGACTTCCGACGTGGACCTGACGTGGATCGCTTGACTGAAATTAGCGACGGACGATCGCGACGAGCTTGACAGGTGATGTTTACGGCGAGAGAGCAATCAGCTACCAGGTTCGCTAAAACCCGGCCGACGGAAACTTAATCAAGTCTTAGACTCTTGGTCCACTGCTTAGTTGCTGGATCTTTGTATAGAGATTTGTGCTAGACCGAACACCGTTCAGCAGCTCTCGCAGCAAGTCGTCTGATCGCTTGCATCACGTGGTCTCATTGAGTTGGAGTAATTAACTCTTGATTGATTGATGGGCATCGGTTACAGGTTACAACATATACAAGAGGGAGCCCATAAGAGTCGGCATGCAGGCCAGGGCGTGCGGTTAGAGATCCTACAATCTAGGATATACACAGGTGTACTTGCTATACAGAGAACTAGTCTAACAGCCCCCTCAGCCGGAACGCCATTTGGATGAACGTTCAGGCTGGATCTGAACTCATGATGCACATGTGATGGCAGTCCCTTAGTGAAGAGGTCTGCAAACTGAGAGCTTGATGGTACATGCAACACGCGAGCTTCACCAAGGGCAACACGATCACGGACAAAGTGCAAATCGATCTCAATGTGCTTCATGCGCTGATGCTGAACAGGGTTGCTGGCGAGGTATGAAGCACTGGCATTGTCGCAATAAACCACAGTGGCACGCCGCGGAGGACACTTGAGCTCGTGGAGAAGTTGCCGTAACCAGCAGGACTCAGCAACACAATTGGCAACTCCGCGATATTCAGCTTCGGCGCTGGAGCGGCTAACAGTTGGTTGTCGTTTGGAGGACCACGACACCAAATTTGACCCGAGGAAAACACAAAACCCTGACGTGGACTTGCGGGTATCCGGGCAGCCAGCCCAATCCGCGTCGGTGTAAGCCACAAGATCACGAGAAGTGGATTTGTAGAACTGAAGCCCGTAGTGAGTGGTACCCCTCAAGTACCGAAGTATGCGCTTGATCAACTACATGTGGCTGTCCCGGGGCTCATGCATGAACAAGCAGACCTGCTGAACGGCGTATGAGATGTCAGGCCGAGTTAGGGTAAGATATTGGAGCGCACCAGCAAGACTCCGGTAGTGCGTGGGATTAGAGAGAGGGTGGCCGTCTGTGGAGGAGAGTTTGGAGCTAGTGTTAATAGGTGTAGGAACGGGCTTGCAGTTGAGCATCTTAGCGCGGTCAAGAATCTCCAGAGCGTATTGTTGTTGGCAAAGGAAGAGGCCGGAAGTGTTGGGGGTGACATTTATGCCCAAGAAATGATGAAGGTCACCCAAGTCACTCATGGAAAATTCAGACTTGAGGGAAGCGATGATGGTGTTGAGTGTGTGGGAGGAGTTGGCGGTGAGGATAATATCGTCAACATACACAAGGAGATAGGCAATGGATGTACCTCGATGGAAAATGTAGAGGGAAGAATCACTCCGGGAGGCAGAGAAGCTGAGGGATAACAGGTACTGCTTGAACCGGAGAAACCACCGGCGTGGGGCCTGTTTAAGGCCGTAGAGAGACTTGTGGAGTAAGCATACATGATCCGGACGGGCCGGGTGGACGAAGCCAGCGGGCTGAGCATAGTACACGGTTTCATTGAACTCACCGTGGAGGAATGCATTCTTCACATCAAGTTGGTGGATGGGCCATGACTGAGACGTGGCAAGACTGAGAACAACACGGATCGTAGATGGCTTGACCACGGGGCTGAATGTCTCATCATAATCGACACCTTCTTGTTGAGTGAAGCCACGGACCACATACCGTGCCTTGTATCGAGCAAGAGAGCCATCCACATTGAACTTATGGCGAAAGATCCATTTGCCCGTCACCACGTTCACACCTGCAGGCTTAGGCACCAAAGACCAAGTGGAGTTATTCATTAAAGCAAAATATTCATCACGCATCGCCTGTTGCCAATTTGGGTCCTTGAGTGCAGATTTGTAGGTGGCCGGGATAGGGGAGAGAGGAGGTGTAGTGGTGGCGAGAAATAAACGGCAAGGCATACAGTAGCCACGTTTGGCGCAAGTGGACATTTTGTGAGAGTTACGTGGAGGCTCGGTCGGTATTGCGTGGCGAGGTAGACGTGGCGGACTGGGAGTGGATGGCTCGGACTGCGAGGTGGATTCGGTGGACCGGGCTGCGGGGGAGGCAGAGCCGACAGGGACGGATCGCGAGGTAGATTGAGCGGCAGGTGGGTCCGAGGTTGTTGGCGCAGGACGTGGGAGCGAGCTGGATTGGAGGGAGCCGGTGGAAGTGGGCGCTGCAGTCGAGGAGGATACGGGGCTGGAGGTGGTCGAGCCATTGGGGGAGGGACGCGTGGAATCGGTCGGCGGAGTGGGGTGGTGGGGCCCGGACGGAGGGTGTGGAGGCGAAAGCGACGGGCGGGGTGGGCGATCCAAGGAACCGGATATGGGTGGGATCGGCTGCATGGGATCAGATGTGGACGTGGCGGTGTGTGGCTGCGGTGTGGGTGGTGTGTATGGGAAGGTGGACTCATCAAAAAATAACGTGGCGTGATACGATGACGCGGCGAGTCGCAAGGTCAAAACACCGATACCCCTTGTGCTCTAGGGGATAGCCAAGAAACACGCAGCGAGTGGAGCGTGGCGCAAGCTTGTGAGCCATGGTAGCGGAGACGTTGGGGAAGCAGAGACAACCGAAGACACGCAAGTGATCGTATGTGGGATGGGTGCCATATAAGAGGAAGTATGGTGTGTTGGGCTGAATGGCATGGGAGGGACGCCGGTTTAAGAGAGATATGTGGCGGTGTGTAATGCTTCGACCCAAAATGGGGGTGGAAGAGTGGCTTGTTGGAGAAGGGTGCGTATAATGTCGTTAGTGGTGCAGATGAGCCGTTCGGCCTTGCCGTTTTGAGGAGAGGTGTGAGGGCAAGAAAAACGATAGGCGATGCCGTTGGAGGAGAAGAAGTGACGGAGAGTTGTATTGATGAATTCGCCGCCGTTGTCGCACTGCATAGCTTTGATGATGACGTGAAACTGAGTATACACGAACGAGAAGAAGCGTTGGAGGGTGGAAGACGTGTCGGATTTGGTGCGAAGTGGAAAGGACCAGGAGTAATGTGTATAATCATCCAAAATAACCAAATAATATTGATAACTAGAGAAGCTTACAACGGGAGAGGTCCATAGATCACAATGAATCAATTCAAAGGGAGCATAAGTTCTACTAAATGAAGAAGGAAAAGAAAGACGTGGCTGGCGCCCTAGTTGGCAAGCAGTACACAATGAGAAAGAAAATCACGTCCTAATGAAGAGAGCGTATGCGCGCTAGGATGGCCGAGCCGACGATGCCACAAGTCCGAAGTAGAGACGTTGAAAAGAGCAGACGCCGGAGACGGAGTGGTGCCAACAAAGGGGTAGAGGTCGCCGTTGCTAACGGAGATCATGAGCACTTTCCGAGTGCGAAGATCCTTCACAAGAAAACCACATGGGTAAAATTCAATGGAACATGAGTTATCTTTAGTAAAACGACGAACAGAGATAAGACTAGTGACGACATGAGGAGAACAAGAATATCGGTGAGGCGAAAGTCATGGGGGGAAAGAGTAGTGGATCCGGATGCCGTGATGGGAAGATGGTGCCCATTGCCAACAAGAATGCTAGATGGTATATGCTTTAATGAAGAACTGGGTTTGGTCAAGGTACCTGGATTGCGTGTCACGTGAGAGGATGCGCCACTGTCGAGGAACCATTCAGGCACCGGCGTGGAAGGATAACCACCATTGCTGTAGGCGGCGTTGAGCATGGCAATGTGATCCCACGACGGTGGCGGTGGAGTGTAGTACGGATTGGCCGGCGGGGGGGGGGGGGGGGGGTGTGCTCGATGAGGTAGGTGACGCCGTAGCGGAGAAGCACCATGAGAAAGAAGGTTTTCCACTTGTGGCAGTTGTGATCGGCTGGGTTGAGGAGAAACTTGATGTGGTTAGTGATGTGGTCGTGGAAGATGGAGGGGCTAGGGGCAGGGGTTGGGGCATGGACGAAGGAGTGGTGCCGGCGGTGAACAGCGGCGCAAACTGGGTGCTAGAGGCGGCGGAGGAGCCGCTGAAGAGGGACGGAGTGGTGCCGAAGGAGAACGCCGGGGAGGTGACGACAGAGGTGGCCGCCGAGGGCGGGCGCCATGGAGGAGGAGGAGAGAGAGCCCGACCATGGGAGGGCCGGCCATGGGTGCGCCAGGTGTCTGATACCAAGTTGGAGTGATTAACTCTTGATTGATTGATGGGCATCGGTTACAGGTTAAAACATATACAAGAGAGAGCCCATAAGAGTCGGCACGCAGGCCAGGGCGTGCGGTTAGAGACCCTACAATCTAGGATATACACAGGTGTACTTGCTATACAGAGAACTAGTCTAACACATCGGTCGTAGTGTCCGTTGGTGCTGGTTGCAGCATGTTGGTTCACTGGTCACATTGTTCAACTCCATCGCTCGCAGCACGTCGTCCCATCATTCGCAGCTTTCGCCATTGCCGTTTACAGCATGAGGTTCCGCTGGTTACGGTGTCCGTTGTCGTCGCACACAGCATGTCTCGCAGCATCTATGCAACATGTCACACAACCGGTTGCAACATCCAGCCATGCCGTTTGTACCACGATAACTACGCTGACGTTACTCAACTGAGACTTTGTTAAATCTCCGTCGACCGCTTAAAGGCAGGCCCGATGTCTAACTATGCAGGAATATGATGTAAATTGTAATGTTTGAGATAAGGAAATAATTGTCCTGTGTTCTCAACTGTAGTCGTTGTGCCGCTTCTATGCCGGGAAGCGGTTTAGTTTTAGGCCGGTCCGAACAGGTGAAGTTCAAGTTCGTTTTTTTCTGTTCGACCACACTGGGACTTTTTCTTGGTCGGCTTCGCACACCGTCGCTCTCTAGCGGTTTCAACTCCCACGTACCCATCATGACGTAGCTACAGGCCAAAAGGGTGACATTTCTTACACTGCCCAACAAAACCGTCAATTTTTCACACTTGCGTGGGTTAACAAGCCTCTCGATCAGTACGTGTCCTCATTCCTACTAACAATGTGTTATGACAAATAGTGCGGCTTATGGTTTTTGTACGTAGTATTAGCATAGATTAGGCTGGTCACCAAGCTAGCTAGATTCTCTCTCTAGCCCGAGCCAGGAAGACTCATGCTCGAAGCCACGTCCGTCTCAACTGAGAAATTTGTTCCGGGAAAGCAAGGCATGGCGTCCTGCCGCCCAAGTGCTCCGGGCCCGTCGTGTTTACCGCTCAAGGAGCCACAGGCAGGCAGCTAGTCTTGTCACTCGTACCAGGGTGTTGCCGGTCGGGCCAAACTGCTGATGCGCGACCGCATGTCTTCTTTCGGCGGAATGTCTCGAGCCATCGTTGATTCATTGCTAAACTGATTGTCTTATTACCTGTATAAATTCATCTTCAATATTCCATATACTTTATTACGGATTTGTTATTTTAAGCTTATATGTAGCCCCTTTTGTGCATGACAAAAATATGTTTCTCTCGCTCTTATATGAACACACAAGTCACAAAGACTTGAAGCACTCCATCCATACACATGCATCTATTTTTTATTTTTTATGATTTTACGGTTGAGTGTGGGAGCATAATTTGGCTTTTCACCCCGCTAATTTTTTATTTTTTTTTGGCCTTTCACTTAGTCACTTGTGTCTCGTAAAAGTGCAACCACGCGCGTAGCGTACTTACACTTGTGAGCCAAGGAAGCTAGTTTTGCCATTGCTGCCAGCGAGCATAGCACCAAGACATCAACGGAATGGCGAGATGATCACGTACGTAGGCACACACGTAGCTATAGTCCATTAACTGGAGTGTGACGTGGAACGCATGTCGGACCAAGGGGATCGTTGCAGCATGAAATTTGAGCCATCTGACGTGATAGCATTGTTAACACACAAATACTGCTAGTGTGCTGATGCTAATTTGGCCCCAAGTGTTTGGTTGCGTAAACCTGGATCCAGTCGCTTCACATGGTTTGCTCAATTGGATCATATTGATTACTTATAATTCGCCAATTGTCAATCAAACACTTACGTAGCGGGGTTTGTAGTTTATTAACCACGTACGTCTCCAATCTGGCCAGTAGTTTCCACCAGTTTATTTTCGTATGCTGTCGCACAATTAATTAGAGTTCACTCGATGCAAACCAATATGTGGTTGGATAATTAGGAGGGCAGTGGTATCCTAGCCCACCAGGGTTAAAGTTCTAGATTCAGCATTGGTGCTCGCATTATTCATGAGTTTATTTTAGGCTTTCGACGATGTTATTAGTTCAGTGGGAGGAGATGTTCTCGTCGACTGTGAGACACCTGTGGTCACTTAATATAAAGATGCTATGTTGGCTCAGTCTTCGAAGGTGCTCACGGGGGTAGGGAGTGTATGCGTTCATAGGGGTGAGTGTATGCTCATGTGTGTGAGCGATTTCGGTTGTATTGTGTTCAAAAAAATCAGAGTCCACTCGTACTAGTACACAAACTATATGTACTGTTGCGGGTAGTAAAATTGAGCAAGTCAAATACAGTACAGTCAGCATGTTGCAAGGATTAAACTTTTTTTTCTAAGTTGGATGAGAGAGAAGAGAAATGAGGTGTAAACTAACTGTTTTCAAGAAACACTGTGAAAGTGTAAGACGAGCCATGTATTAATAGTGTAATACTTCTTAGTAAGGGCATTCCATGCTGACCCGCAAACTGAACACCACATCCGTCTACTGACCATGGGGACAAGTTCATGGACATATATGCGGGAGCCAGCAATCCAAAGCTGGCCACTATATCTCCAGCAGTAAAGGGCAATATAATATTCAAATATGTCTGATCTATAGCGCGTGGATCACAACATCAGTCGATCACTATTAAAAAGAGACAAGTATGCTTAGTTTTTTTGCACACCCACCGCCTCGTCTGTGAACTGGTCCCCCGGCCCTCCACCATGCTCTGGATCACACCAACGACCTTCACCACGTTCACGACCAACACGCCCACCACCTCGTCCGCCACCAGCATGCCCTCCGTCGGCCTGATGCTTCTTGAGCATTTCCGCCATTGGGGCTTTCGCTTTGATGTTTCAACTCCATATAGCTGGTTGTTAACTATACCATTAACCGTGCTTCGAGGCATTGAATGGTTGGAACAAATGATGCATGGAAGAACATTCTGTGATGACAGTACACGAAAATGATGCTCCAGAAAATTATAGTATGATGTCGATGCGGGTGTCTCCATGGGAAGCATATCCTTGCATATGCATAATCACTAGGACCAAAGATCATGACAGCCATGTATCCAAATTTAGGGGGGGGATTTGATGTTTTGACCCTTTTACAAAAGTTTAGCTAGATTTGATCTGGTTAAAAAAAATCAGGATCTGACCCTTTTCCTACCGCAGGGATCGATGACGGTAGGGTATAATTGCTTATCACTGAGGTCCTTGGTCGTAGGGTCACACACCCTATCGTAAAAAACATATAAGTATTAAATACAATGCTTATACCCACCTACCGTCGGGCACCTCGGCGGTAGGGTTGCATAGGTTACCGCCAGCCTTTTCACGGTAAGGCTACGCTGCGCTGACGTGGATAAATTGCCTACCATCAGGGGCCTTGACGGTAGGCTGGTTTACCCTACCGCTATCGACCCCAGCGATAGGAAAACGGTCAGATCCTGAAATTTTCTTAAACCAGGATCAAATCTAGTTTAACTTTCACGAAATGGTCCAAACACCAACTTTGCCAAAGTTAGGGGCCGTGCAATACACTAATTTCTGTAAGTTCCACGGGGCAAGCAAGGCTCCATTTGGATTTTGGGACCTACAATTGTGTCCATGGCATGCATATGCATGCCGACAGCCGCCACTGTCAGAATTAATTTAGTCTTCAGCGCCGCACTCAAACCTGTGACTAGCATCAGAATTAATTTAGTCTTCAGCGGCGCACTCAAACCTCTGACTAGCATCAGAATTAATTTAGTCTGTGTTTAAGTTGTGTTTTAATTTTTTAAAACTCCAACTAGCATAGCCAAATAAGATCATTAGATTCTCATAATATATATTTTCATACTACAGATATTTGATGTTGCGGATTTGAATAGATTTTCTACAAACTTGGCCAACTTTGAGAAAGTATGACTTAGGACGAATCTATAACTTCAAATATTTTGAAACGAAGAGAGCAAATTCAAAGATAAAAACGCTCAAAGCAGGTTACTCAATGAAGACAAGAGAGTATGGATGACAGTGTCAGAAGCACTGATATGTTCACGCACTGCTAAACTGGCAATCTCATTCGATCCCTGCTGTCCTTCACTGATTACTTTGAGGCCTTCCTGCTCAACTGAAGTCATTTGTGGCGTGTCAAGGCTCCTAATAAGATGAAGATTGTGCTCTGGCGTATTGCGCATGACTGCCTTCCTTCAGGTGAGCAGCTTCGAAGACGCCAAGTTCCGGCCAGGCCGGCCTGCTGCTTCTGTGGTCGGCGGGACAGCGTTGAGCACGCGTTGCTTTTCTGTTCCCATGCCCATGCTGTTTGGGATGAGATCAAGGCTTCGTTCGACATCAGGCTCAGGCGGTCGTGTTTCTCTTCTCCTAGACAGTGGTTGTTTGACTTCCTTTCGGGGTCCTCGGATTATGACGCGACGGTGCTCACAGTTTCAGTTTGGCACATTTGGGAAGCTCGCAACGCGGCGAGGAATGTACCTGCTGCTCCCCCGCCTAGGAGTACTGCTGCCAGGTCCAAGGCATACATTGATCTTATTTTCCAACACATTTACAAGCCTGTACATGCTTCCAGGCGTGAGACCTCATCTTCTGATGGCCCATGGTCTCCGCCGCCGCAGGGTACATTGGTAGCGTTCTCCGATGCTGCGATCTCTAAGGAGTTGGGCAAATCCGGTCTGGGTGTGGTGGTGCTCGACCATGTGGGTCAATGCGTGGCTGCCTGTTCTGAACCTGTCGGAGGAGCGCGACATCCGGAAGTGGCCGAGGCTCCAGCGGGCTGTCAGCCTAGCTCGTGACGAGGGTTTTTCTGATGTTATCTTTAAAACTGATTGCCTCTCCGTGGTGCAGCGTCTGATATCTCCGTCCAGAGATCACTCGGTGGTGGGCTCTGTTCTTGCGGATGTCAAGTCAATGGCTAAAGGCCTTTCTTCTGTGGCTTTCCATCATGTTCGTCGGCATTGTAATGTTCTAGCTCATGTCTTAGCTAAATCAAGTTTGAACTCTTCTAGTCTTTGTATTTTTCATTATGCCCGGATTGCATCTGGGAGACTCTTTGTAACTTTGTTGTTTGATCAATAAAGGCCGACGTTCTCTCTCAAAAAAAAAAAAAACTGAAGTCATTTGTAGAGAATGCTTCGGCAGGTTCAGTTTTAAACCCCACGTCTAACTACATATGCCATCACTTACAAATATCAGGCTAGCAATTCCACGGTAAACCATATGCCATCAACTTATAGTATTGTTGGGGCATTTTTTTTTTTTTTGCGAGGGATAATCGGGAAAGGATCAGCGCGTTGGAAGCTTCGCCTTTGTTGGAGAAGGGAAAAGCCAAGAGCCACGCTGCTTGCAGCACAAGACAACAAAAGCTTACTACCTCATCTAAACAAAAACCTTACTACCTTTGCATTTGGCAGGTGTGTAAAGCTGGTCGGTGTCTAGATAAAAAAGGCGTTTAAAGCTGAGAGAGCTATTATTTATTTATTTTTGAATTAAACTGATAGAGCTAGCTTTTTTTTAGAATCCGCTGACAGATCTAGTCGGGCGCGTGTGTCCGGGCACACCGCTATGTGCCGCCCGCAGTGAGCTCTACCACGGCTCGCCTGCAGGACAGCACGTATTCGGCCGGCCCAGTAGACACGGCTCGCCTGCTGATGTCATGTTATTTTTGTTTTGTTTTGTTTCTTTCTACTGTTTTAATTCACATTTTTTTCCTGTGTTCGCTTTATGTTTCACTTTGTTTATATTCATAAATATTCTAAATATATACTATTTCTGTATCAAAATATAAGACATGTTTTGACACTCTATATCGCAAATACATTTTACATAAATTTTCAAACATGTTAAACCTACCTTTCGAAAATGCTAAGCGTCTATAGAAAAGTATTTTCCACATATAACAAATATGCACAAGTGTAAAAATCTTAAACATGTGTATGAAAAAATGTTCATCATGTATAAGAAAAATGTTTAAACATCATAAAAAACTACTAGCATAATCAATTTTTCACAAGTTAAAAAAATGTTTACGGCATTTTCAAAAAGAAAGTGTACAATGTTAAAAATTGCATGATTCAGATAAATGCTTCATCATTAAAAATTTCTCAATGTGTATTAAGAAAATGTTTAACATGCATTTAAAAAATGTTCAAATCATGTTCTTATAAAAGATAAAAATAAAGGTATTTGAAAATTTTGGATAATTTAAAAATCTTAATATTTATTCCAAATGTAAAACATGTATCAAAAAGTAAACATGAAGAAATATATTTAAAATGCAAATAATTTATTTACAAATTATAAAAAAATGTTCCTGTAGTAAATAAAAAAATGAATAACACGTACGAAAAATGTAGACATATGGCGTAAAAGAAGGAAAACCGTTAAAAACCCAACAAAGAAATGAAAGAAAATTAAAGAAAAATGAAGAAATAGAAGAAAGAGGCAAAAAGGAAAACCAAAGGAAAAAAAGCGGAGAAAACCGGTGATTTTTTTTTGAAAAGAATGGAAAAACAATAGAAAAGAAAGAAAGAAAACATAGTAAACTGGACCTACAGCGACTGCTACACCCGAAGCGAACTTACACGTGTAGAAATGGGCCGTCCAGCCTGTGTCCCTCGTACGGGATTGCTATTAGGAATCAGTATGGCGACATATAGCGTGGGCAATATGTCACACATACTCATTTCTAATAGAAATCGCCGACATGGCAACATCTAGCCGGCCGATCCACTAGCGAGGTTCTTTCACTGCAGCAACATGTAGTACCGTTTTAGTTATTGGTTTATTTTGTTTTTCTATGGTTTTATTTGTTAGTCACTCATTTTGTAAGGTTTTCTTTTCATTTTCTTTTATTTCATTTGTTTTATATTTTTTATACTCGTTTTCTTTGGTTTTCCCTTGTTTCTTCTTCATTTGGCTTTGGAATCCATTGTTTTCTCATTCGTTATTTTGTTTTTCTGTTATACTTTTATTTTCTTTTGTCCCTTCGTTTTCTTTGGGTTTTTCCTTTTCGTTTTGTTTCTTTGTCGGGATTCTTTGTTTTCTTTGGATTTATATTTGTTATATTCCCACCGTTCCTAAATATAAGTATTTATAGATATTTTAATATAAAGCACATATGGATGTATATAGACGCATTTCAGAGTGTAGATTCATTAATTTTGCTCCGTATGTAGTCCATTTTGAAATCTCTAAAAAGTCTTATATTTTGGAACAGATGGAGTACATTTTAGAGCACACGTTAAATATTTTTATGATACACTATGGAAAGTTTTTAAATGCATCATGTACATTTTTTCAAATACATGTTTCAAAAAAATGAATACATTAGTATTTTTAAAATACAAGTTGTACATTCTTTTAATTGAAATAAATATTTAATTCAACCTACGGAACATTTTTTAGATTCTTTAATATCAATAACACTTATTTGAGTCACCGGAATTTTCTTTAAAATGGCATGTACATGTTTTATACTTTTTTACATTACATACTTTTTTCTACAATGATAGGAAAACATTTCTGAAACTCGTGAATGGATTTTTTCTGAATCGTAGGTACATTTTTTTAATATATGAAACTTTTTTTTGAAAAATGGGAACATTTTTATATATTGTATAAACCTTTTCACAAATGGCATGTACATTTGTTTAAACACATGATTTTTTTGATGTAACAAGCAGTTTTATTTACGCTTAACATTTTTCAATGCATGGTTACATTTAAAAAAATAAAATGTTAATATAATGTGCTTTCTGCATTATACATTCAAAATATTACGATATATAAACAAAAGTAAAACCAAAAAATGAAAATAAAAATGTGATGAAAAAATGAAGAGAACGTGCATCGCGTCATTGGCCCTCCTTGCAGTGAGACGTTCTTAGGCGCCACAGCGGGTTCTTTTTCCTTTTCTTTTTGTTTCTTTGTCGGGATTCTTTGTTTTCTTTCGATTTATATTTGTTATATTCCCACCGTTCCTAAATATAAGTCTTTATAGAGATTTCAATATCAAGTACATATGGATGTATGTAGACGCATTTTAGAGTGTAGATTTATTCATTTCGCTCCGTATGTAGTCCATTTTGAAATCTCTAAAAACACGTATATTTAGGAACGGATGGAGTACATTTTAGAGCACACGTTAAATATTTTTATGATACACTATGGAAATTTTTTAAATGCATCATGTACAATTTTACAAATATATGTTTCAAAAAAAATGAATACAGTAGTATTTGTTCCAAATACAAGTTGTACATTCTTTTAATGGCAATAAATATTTAATTCAACCTACAGGTAGATTTTTTAGATTCTTAAATATATTTTTAAATATCAACAACACTTATTTGAGTCACCGGAATTTTCTATAAAATGGCATGTACATTTTTTTAATGCTATGAAACATGTTTTATACTTTTTTTACATTATATACATTTTTTTGACAATGACAGGAAAAAATTTCGGAAACTCGTGAAAGATCTATTTTCATAATGGCAGGTACATTTTTTTAATATATGAAACTTTTTTTTTTAATATATGAAAAATGGGAACATTTTATATATTGTATAAACCTTTTCACAAATGGCATGTACATTTGTTTAAACAGATGAATTTTTTTGATGTAACAAGCATTTTTATTTATGCTTAACATTTTTCAATGCATGGTTACATTTAAAAAAAATAAAATGTTAATGTAATGTGCTTTCTGTATTATACATTCGAAATATTATAATATATAAACAAAAGTAAAACCAAAAAATGAAAATAAAAATGTGATGAAAAAACGAAGAGAATGTGCATCGCGTCATTGGCCCTCCTTGAAGCGAGACATTCTTAGGCGCCACAGCGGGCGGCACATAGACGCACCCCTTAACCAGTGCTTCAGGCGCCGCAGAACATCAAGGGGACCGCTTAATGAAGGCGAGCAAAGTCAAATGAACAAAGCCCGGAATCACAAATGAAGCCACACTTGGCATGATGCCTATTACCAACCAAGGGGCAACAATACTCACCTTGTAACCGGGCTCCACCGAGAACCCCACTTTCTACATGGCGGAGCAAAGAACATTCGTTTGAAAAAACTCACAAAGTTAAATAAAAAGTTCACTTTTCAGAAAAAAAATTCAAAAAAAGTTCACAAATTTGAAATATATAGTTTAATTTTTTTGAAAAAGTTCACACTTTGTTTGAATAGTCAACAAAGTCTGAAAAAAGTTCATGAACTATAAAAATCTTAAAATTTAAGAAGTTTGTGAATTTGGAAAAGTATCATGATTTTTTTAATAAAACCATGATTTTATAAATATCATATTATTTTGAAAAATGAAAAAGAAAGACATAAAGAAAAGGAAAAGGACAAACAATAAAAAAGGAAAACCAAAGAAAAAGACCAAACAAAATCCATGTGAGAGACCCCACGCAAAAAACCCAGTAAACCGATGGGAACTAGAACATTCCTAAAACCGGTGGGGGGAAGAAATGGGTTGGGAGCCCGATAGTTAGTCAGCATGGTGAAGAAATGGGTCAGCTGCCCCATACCAAATACATCATTTTCTGGGTTTGGCGGCCTATGCTACATCATTTTCTTGGCGAGTCCGGATATGTGTTGGTCGCACCATGCAAGCACAAGAGCACTATGTAGGCGTACCCGCACAACCTTACAGACATGATCACCCATCCAAGATTTTTTTCTTCTGAGGGCCTGTTCTGAAGTCCTCCCGCTCCACGCTTCACAAACTTCTTGTGCGTAGCCGAGCCGAATGGAATAGCTGCAAGAAGCTAGCTTCAGGATGCTGTGTTCGATCTTACTATAAGAACCCGGAACCCGAAGCAGGCGAGGACCGATCCCTCTCGCCAGGAAGTGAAACGCCAGATGGCTAGGTCATGTACTTCGATGGCGCGTTCGCGCGTCAGGGCGCGGGGCTGGAGCCGTGCTCATCTCTCCCACCCAAGACAAGCTCTACTACGCCGTGCAGCTCTGTTTCCAGCAGGGCGAGAAGGTCTCCAACAACATCGCAGAGAACGAGGGCCTCATCGCCGGCCTTAAGGCTGCGGTGGCCTTGGGAGTGAAACGCCTCACCATCAGGGGCGGCTCGCAGCTCCTCGTCAACTTCTCCAACAAGGTATATGAGCCGAAGGACGAGCACATGGAGGCATACCTCACGGAGGTACGCAAAATAGAGAAACAATTCTTGGGCCTGGAACTGCAGCACATGCCCCGTGGCACGAACAAAGAAGCCGACGAGATCGGCAAGAGGGCGTCCAGGCGCCTACCTCAGGAGCCTGGCGTCTTCGAAGAGCGGCTCTTCAAGCCTTCAGCAGCCCCTCCGGCTACGGATCCGGCGCCGCCTTGGGAGGGGCTTCCCCCACCACCAGCCTCAGGAGCCCCAGCCTACGGTCCAACCTTAGGAGCCCGCCTGCTCCTGGCGCTCGAGCCCCAGGAGGGGTGCTGGACAGAAGAGTTCAGGGCGTACCTGATGCAAGGAACATTGCCAGAGAAGGAGGAAGACGCGGAGCGCGTGGCCCGGCAGGCTACAAAGTACTGCATTCGGGATGGTGAGCTGTATCGAAAACAGCCAAATGATGTTTCTTTGCGATGTGTCTCCAGGGAGCAAGGGTGCGAGATGTTAGCTGGCATACACGGTGGGGACTGCGGGCATCATTCGTCGTCACGCACCCTGGTGGGCAAGGCATTCCTCAGCGGTTTTTACTGGCCCAAAGCACTCAACGATGCAACCGAGCTGGTGAGATCCTGCGAGGCCAGCTAGTTCCATGCCAAGCAAATCCACCAGCCTGCCGAGGGCCTCCAGACTATCCCACTCTCGTGGCCGTTTGCAGTCTGGGGGCTAGACATCCTGGGGCCGTTCCCTCGAGAGCCCGGGGGCTATCGCTACCTCTATGTCGCCATCGACAAGTTCACCAAGTGGGCGGAGGTGGAGGCAGTCCGCACCGTCCCAGCCGGTTCCGCAGTCAAGTTCATCAAGGGCCTAGTGAGCCGTTTCAGAGTCCCTAATCGCATCATCACCGACAACGGCTCGCAGTTCACTAGCAACCTCTTCAAAACATATTGTGCTAACCTTGAAACGCACATATGCTACGCCTCAGTGGCACACCCCAGAAGCAACGGCCAAGCTGAAGGCGCCAATGCGAAGGTCTTGAGGGGCCTCAAGACGAGGACCTTCAAAAAGAAGCTCGAGGCCTGCGGCAGGGGTTGGCACGACGAGCTCCAGTCTGTGCTCTGGTCCATCCGCACCACCGCCACCAAGGCAACAGGCGAGACTCCATTCTTC
Source organism: Aegilops tauschii subsp. strangulata (assembly GCF_002575655.3). Lineage (NCBI taxonomy): Eukaryota > Viridiplantae > Streptophyta > Magnoliopsida > Poales > Poaceae > Aegilops > Aegilops tauschii. The sequence continues at coordinate 506,529,852 of NC_053038.3, forward strand.
CTTGTCTACGGAGCCGAAGCAGTCCTCCCTCACGAGGTCAAGCATCGCTCCGCGCGGGTCTTGGCGTTTAACGAGGAGCGCCGGGACGCCATGCGGGAGATGGACCTCATGCTGGGGGAGGAACGCCACCACCAAGCCTCGCTCAGGGCGGCAAGGTACCAACAGGCGCTGCGGCGTTACCACTGCCGCAGCATACGCTCCATGACGCTTGAGGTGGGCTGATACGTCTCCAACGTATCTATAATTTTTTTATTGTTCCATGCTATATTATATTCTGTTTTGGACATTATTGGGCTTTATTATACACTTTTATATTATTTTTGGGACTAACCTATTAACCGGAGGCCCAGCCCAGAATTGTTGTTTTTTTTGCCTATTTCAGAGTTTCGCAGAAAAAGAATATCAAACGGAGTCCAAACGGAATGAAACCTTCGGGAACGTGATTTTCGGAACGAACGTGATCCAGAGGGCTTGGACCCTACGTCAAGACATCAACCAGGAAGCCACGAGGTAGGGGGCGTGCCTACCCCCCTGGGCGCGCCCTCCACCCTCGTGGGCCCCCTGTTGCTCCGCCGACGTACTCCTTCCTCCTATATATACCTACGTACCCCCAAACAACCAAATACGGAGCCAAAAACCTAATTCCACCGCCGCAACCTTCTGTACCCGTGAGATCCCATCTTGGGGCCTGTTCCGGAGCTCCGCCGGAGGGGGCATCGATCACGGAGAGCTTCTACATCAACACCATAGCCTCTCCGATGATGTGTGAGTAGTTTACCTCAGACCTTCGGGTCATAGTTATTAGCTAGATGGCTTCTTCTCTCTTTTTGGATCTCAATACAATGTTCTCCCCCTCTCTCGTGGAGATCTATTCGATGTAATCTTCTTTTGCGGTGTGTTTGTTGAGACCGATGAATTGTGGGTTTGTGATCAAGTTTATCTATGAACAATATTTGAATCTTCTCTGAATTCTTTTATGTATGATTGGTTATCTTTGCAAGTCTCTTCGAATTATCAGTTTGGTTTGGCCTACTAGATTGATCTTTCTTGCAATGGGAGAAGTGCTTAGCTTTGGGTTCAATCTTGCGGTGTCCTTTCCCAGTGACAGCAGGGGCAGCAAGGCACGTATTGTATTGTTGCCATCGAGGATAACAAGATGGGGTTTATATCATATTGCATGAGTTTATCCCTCTACATCATGTCATCTTGCTTAAAGCGTTACTCTGTTCTTATGAACTTAATACTCTAGATGCATGCTGGATAGCGGTCGATGTGTGGAGTAATAGTAGTAGATGCAGGCAGGAGTCGGTCTACTTGTCTCGGACGTGATGCCTATATACATGATCATACCTAGATATTCTCATAACTATGCTCAATTCTGTCAATTGCTCAACAGTAATTTGTTCACCCACCGTAAATACTATGCTCTTGAGAGAGGCCACTAGTGAAACCTATGGCCCCCGGGTCTATTTTCCATCATATTAATCTCCCGATAACAAGCTATTTCTGGCGCCGTTTTTATTTTACTTTCTTTACTTTGCATCTTTATCATAAAAATACCAAAAATATTATCTTATCATATCTATCAGATCTCACTCTCGTAAGTGACCGTGTAGGGATTGACAACCCCTTATCGCGTTGGTTGCGAGGATTTATTTGTTTGTGTAGGTGCGAGGGACTCGTGCGTGGCCTCCTACTGGATTGATACCTTGGTTCTCAAAAACTGAGGGAAATACTTACGCCACTTTGCTGCATCACCCTTTCCTCTTCAAGGGAAAACCAACGCAGTGCTCAAGAGGTAGCATGGGCGATCTCGTCCTGAGGCGGGTGCTCTCCAGGGAAGGGCTGCATAAGCTCTCACCCATGTGGGAGGGCCCATTCAAGATTGCCCGCGTCTCCAGGCCTGGCGTCGTGCGCCTGGAGACGCAGGACGGGATCCCCATCCAGAACGCCTGGAACATCCAGCACCTTCGGAAGTTCTACCCATGAAGCAAGGCCCAGTGCATGTGAAGGTCTCCGCCCGTGACACTCTCACGTAATAATGAGTGAGGCTGTACACGCCCCGGAGTCTTCGGAGAGCTGCCCTAGGGCCTCGGGGCTCCCTCCCACGTCCTAGTGGCAGCACTTAGCTCCGCGCTGATGAGAAGACTAGACTAGGTGCCGGACACGGCTGTTCATTTGCTTTCTGTAGTTAGTTTGCATCCCTTTTAATGGAATTTGGAGTTCTGGTGTTCTCTTTCGATTGCTTGGCTGGGTTTCCGCTTCCCTCTTCTTCGCTCGCTTCTTTGTTTTGCGCCAGGGAGGACGGCAGTTGCAGTTGCCCGACGCTCTCCCTCGCGCGCCTCGCGCGGGGGCTACAGGGCAGGTGTGTGCGTGTGCTGGGCTAGTCTAAACCACGGAGACACCTCGCCAAAGCTCTGTCGCTCCAGAGCTTCGGCTCCCCTAATCTTCGTGAGGCGCCATCGATTGAGCTCGTGCTTGGCGCACCCTTCTAAGTCCGTGCCCCACGGGTACCGCGACGTGGTGCACTAGGCAATAATTAGCCCATGACTGAGGCCTCGCGCAGGGAAGGCCAAGGCGCCTGATGGACGTCCTGACAAATTCTGCAGCTCTGTAATGACTCCTGAGCCAACAACAGGAAGGCCTCACCGGGTGCCGGAAGGCGCACCACGAGACAAGAGCCTTCCCCGGGTGCATCAAGCTAAGTTATCTCTCTACATATACATGAAATACGAGTGCCACAACACAACACAGGAACAATAAACATAACATAGCGGCATGAAAATCACGGTTCATCACACGCCCCCGCAGGGCCCCATACTTGTTTCTTGAAATGCAGGAAGAAAGGAGAGAGCGGGCAAAAGCGGAGCCCACACCCGCAGCAGCTCACAAGGGTCGGTTCCCAGCGCCCCCCTGTTGGAAATATGTCCTAGAGGCAATAATAAAATGGTTATTATTGTATTTCCTTGTTCATGATAATTGTCTATTGTTCATGCTATAATTGTATTAACTGGAAACCGTAATACATGTGTGAATACATAGACCACAACATGTCCCTAGTAAGCCTCTAGTTGACTAGCTCGTTGATCAATAGATGGTTATGGTTTCCTGACCATGGACATTGGATGTCATTGATAACGGGATCACATCATTAGGAGAATGATGTGATGGACAAGACCCAATCCTAAGCATAGCACAAGATCGTATAGTTTGTTTGCTAGAGCTTTTCTAATGTCAAGTATCATTTCCTTAGACCATGACATTGTGCAACTCCCGGATACCGTAGGAGTGCTTTGGGTGTATCAAACGTCACAACGTAACTGGGTGACTATAAAGGTGCACTACAGGTATCTCCGAAAGTGTCTGTTGGGTTGGCACGAATCGAGACTGGGATTTGTCACTCCGTATGACGGAGAGGTATCTCTGGGCCCACTCGGTAATGCATCATCATAATGAGCCCAATGTGACTAAGGAGTTAGCCACGGGATCATGCGTTACGGAACGAGTAAAGAGACTTGCCGGTAACGAGATTGAACGAGGTATTGGGATACCGACGATCGAATCTCGGGCAAGTAACATACCGATGGACAAAGGGAATTGTATACGGGATTGATTGAATCCCCGACATCGTGGTTCATCCGATGAGATCATCGTGGAACATGTGGGAGCCAATATGGGTATCCAGATCCCGCTATTGGTTATTGACCGGAGAGGTGTCTCGATCATGTCTGCATGGTTCCCGAACCCGTAGGGTCTACACACTTAAGGTTCGGTGACGCTAGAGTTGTTATGGGAAATAGTATGTGGTTACCGAAGGTTGTTCGGAGTCCCGGATGAGATCCCGGACGTCACAAGGAGTTTTGGAATGGTCCAGAGACGAAGATTTATATATGGGAAGTCCTTATTCGGTCGCCGGAAGTGTTCAGGGGTATATCGGTATTGTACCGGGACCACCGAAAGGGTTCCGGGGGTCCACCGGGAGGGTCCACTGCCCCGGAGGGCCCTATGGGCTGAATATAGAGGGGAACCAGCCCCTAGGTGGGCTGGGCGCCAAAACCCCCTAGGGCCCATGCGCCTAGGGTTGGGGGGAAACCCTAAAGGGGGCGCCCCCCTTGGCTTGGGGGGCAAGCCTCCCCCTTGGCCGCCGCCCCCCCTCTAGATCCATCTGGAGGGGGCCGGCCCCCTCTCCCTTGCCCCTATAAATAGAAGGGGGTGGGAGGGCAGCCGCACCCCTCGCAAGGCGCAGCCCTCTCCTCCTCCAACTCCTCCTCCTCCTCCGTAGTGCTTAGCGAAGCTCTGCCGGAGAACCACGAGCTCCATTGCCACCATGCCGTCGTGCTGCTGGAGTTCTCCCTCAACTTCTCCTCTCCCCTTGCTGGATCAAGAAGGAGGAGACGTCCCGGGCTGTACGTGTGTTGAACGCGGAGGCGCCGTCCGTTCGGCGCTAGATCAGATCTTCCGCGATTTGAATCGCCGCGAGTACGACTCCATCAACCGCGTTCTTGTAACGCTTCCGCTTAGCGATCTTCAAGGTTATGAAGATGCACTCCCTCTCTCTCATTGCTAGCATCTCCTAGATTGATCTTGGTGACAAGTAGGAAAATTTTGAATTATTGCTACGTTCTCCAACAGTGGCATCATGAGCTAGGTCTATGCGTAGATTCTATGCACGAGTAGAACACAAAGTAGTTGTGGGCGATGATTTGTTCAATTTGCTTGCCGTTACTAGTCTTATCTTGATTCGGCGGCATTGTGGGATGAAGCGGCCCGGACCGACCTTACACGTACACTTACGTGAGACAGGTTCCACCGACTGACATGCACTTGATGCATAAGGTGGCTAGCGGGTGTCTGTCTCTCCCACTTTAGTCGGATCGGATTCGATGAAGAGGGTCCTTATGAAGGGTAAATAGCAATTGGCATATCACCGTTGTGGCTTTTGCGTAGGTAAGAAACGTTCTTGCTAGAAACCCATAGCAGCCACGTAAAACATGCAACAACAATTAGAGGACGTCTAACTTGTTTTTGCAGGGTATGCTATGTGATGTGATATGGCCAAAAGGATGTGATGAATTATATATATGTGATGTATGAGATTGATCATATTCTTGTAATAGGAATCACGACTTGTATGTCGATGAGTATGACAACCGGCAGGAGCCATAGGAGTTGTCTTAATTTATTGTATGACCTACGTGTCAATGAAAAACGCCATGTAATTACTTTACTTTATTGCTAACCGTTAGCCATAGTAGTAGAAGTAATAGTTGGAGAGACATCTTCATGAAGACACGATGATGGAGATCATGATGATGGAGATCATGGTGTCATGCCGGTGACGAAGGTGATCATGCCGCGCCTCGAAGATGGAGATCAAAAGGCGCAAGATGATACTGGCCATATCATGTCACTTTATGATTTGCATGTGATGTTTGTCATGTTTACATCTTATTTGCTTAGAACGACGGTAGCATAAATAAGATGATCCCTCACTAAAATTTCAAGAGATGTGTTTCCCCTAACTGTGCACCGTTGCGAAGGTTCGTTGTTTCAAAGCACCACGTGATGATCGGGTGTGATAGATTCTAACGTTCGCATACAACGGGTGTAAGCCAGATTTACACATGCGAAACACTTAGGTTGACTTGACGAGCCTAGCATGTACAGACATGGCCTCGGAACACAAGAGACCGAAAGGTCGAACATGAGTCGTATAGTAGATACGATCAACATGAAGATGTTCACCGATGATGACTAGTCCGTCTCACGTGATGATCGGACACGGCCTAGTTGACTCGGATCATGTATCACTTAGATGATTAGAGGGATGTCTATCTAAGTGGGAGTTCATTAAATAATCAGATGAACTTAATTATCATGAACATAGTCAAAAGGTCTTTGCAAATTATGTCATAGCTTACGCTTTAGTTCTACTGTTTAAGATATGTTCCTAGAGAAAATTTAGTTGAAAGTTGACAGTAGCAATTATGCGGACTGGGTCCGTATACTGAGGATTGTCCTCATTGCTGCACAGAAGGCTTATGTCCTTAATGCACCGCTCGGTGTGCTGAACCTCGAGCGTCGTCTGTAGATGTTGCGAAACATCTGACATACACGTTTTGATGACTACGTGATAGTTCAGTGCGTAATGCTAACGGTTTAAAATTGTGGCACCAAAGACATTTTTGAAACGTCGCAGAACATATGAGATGTTCCAAAGACTGAAATTGGGATTTCAGACTAGTGCCCATGTCAAGAGGTATGAGACCTCTAACAAGTTTCTTAAGCCTGCAAACTAAGGGAGAAAAGCTCAATCGTTGAGCATGTGCTCAGATTGTCTGAGTACTACAATCGCTTGAATCGAGTGGGAGTTAATCTTCCAGATGAGATAGTGATGGTTCTCCATAGTCACTGCCACCAAGCTATTAGAGCTTCGTGATGAACTATAACATATCAGGGATAGACATGATGATCCTTGAGCAACTCGCGATGTTTGACACCGCGAAAGTAGAAATCAAGTAGGAGCATCAATTGTTGATGGTTAGTAAAACCACTAGTTTCAAGAAGGGCAAGGGAAAGAAGGGATACTTCATGAAACGGCAAATCAGTTGCTGCTCTAGTGAAGAAACCCAAGGTTGAACCCAAACCCGAGACTAAGTGCTTCTGTAATGAGGGGAACGGTCACTGAAGCAGAACTACCCTAGATACTTGGTAGATGAGAAGGCAGGCAAGGTCGACAGAAGTATATTGGATATACATTATATTAATGTGTACTTTACTAGTACTCCTAGTAGCACCAGGGTATTAGATACCGGTTCGGTTGCTAAGTGTTGGTAACTTGAAATAAAAGGCTACAGAATAAACGGAGACTAGCTAAAGGTGAGATGACGATATGTGTTGGAAGTGTTTCCAAGGTTGATGTGATCAAGCATCGCATGCTCCCTCTACCATCGAGATTGGTGTTAAACCTAAATAATTGTTATTTGGTGTTTGCGTTGAGCATAGACATGATTGGATTATGTTTATCGCAATACGGTTATTCATTTAAGGAGAATAATGGTTACTCTGTCTATTTGAATAATACCTTCAATGGTCTTGCACCTAAAATGAATGGTTTATTGAATCTCGATCGTAGTGATACACATGTTCATGCCAAAAGATATAAGATAGTAATGATAGTACCACATACTTGTGGCACTGCCATTTGAGTCATATTGGTATAAAACGCATGAAGAAGCTCCATGTTGATGGATCTTTGGACTCACTCGTTTTTGAAAAGATTGAGACATGCGAACCATGTCTATTGGTAGATATGCATGAAGAAACTCCATACAGATGGATCATTTGGACTCACTTGATTTTTAATCACTTGAGACATGCAAATCATAACACATGGGCAAGATGACTGAAAGGCCTCGTTTTCAGTAAGATGGAACAAGAAAGCAACTTGTTGGAAGTAATACATTTTGATGTGTGCGGTCCAATGAGTGCTGAGGCACGCAGTGGATATCGCTATGTTCTTACTTCATAGATGATTTGAGTAGATGCTGAGTATATTTACTTGATGAAACACAAGTCTGAATTATTGAAAGGTTCAAGTAATTTCAGAGTGAAGTTGAAGATCGTCGTGACAAGAGGATAAAATGTCTGTGATATGATCATAGAGATGAATATCTGAGTTACGAGTTTGGCACACAATTAAGACATTGTGGAAATTGTTTCACAACTAATACCGCCTGGAACACCATAGTGTGACGGTGTGTCCGAACATCATAACTGCACCCTATTGGATATGGTGCATACCATGATGTCTCTTATCGAATTACCGCTATCATTTATGGGCTAGGCATTAGAGACAACCGCATTCACTTTAAATAGGGCACCACGCAATTCCGTTGAGACGACACCGTATGAACTATGGTTTAGAGAAACCTAAACTGTCGCTTCTTAAAAGTTAGGGGCTGCGACGCTTATGTGAAAATGTTTCAGGCTGATAAGCTTGAACCCAAAGCGGATAAATGCATCTTCATAGAATACCCAAAACAGTTGGGTATACCTCCTATTTCAGATCTGGAAGCAAAAGTGATTGTTTCTAGAAACGGGTCCTTTCTCGAGGAAAAGTTTCTCTCGAAAGAATTGAGTGGGACGATGGTGGAGACTTGATGAGGTTATTGAACAGCCACTTCAACTAGTGTGTAGCAGGGCACAAGAAGTTGTTCCTGTGGCACCTACACCAATTGAAGTGGAAACTTATGAGAGTGATCATGAAACTTCGAATCAAGTCACTACCAAACCTCGTAGGTCGACAAGGATGCGTACTACTTCAGAGTGGTACGTAATCCTATCTTGGAAGTCATGTTGCTAGACAACAATGAACCTACGAGCTATGGAGAAGCGATGGTGGGCCCAGATTCCGACGAATGGCTTGAGGCCATAAAATCCGAGAGAGGATCCATGTATAAAAACAAAATATAGACTTTGGAAGAACTACTTGATGGTCGTAAGGCTGTTGGGTGCAGATGGATTTTAAAAGGAAGACGGACAATGATGGTAAGTGTCACCATTAAGAAAGCTCGACTTGTCGTTAAGATGTTTTCCGACAAGTTCAAGGAGTTGACTACGATGAGATTTTCTCACTCGTAGCGATGCTAAGAGTCTGTTGGAATTATATTAGCAATTACTGCATTATTTATGAAATCTTGCAGATAGGATGTCAAGAAAACATTGTTTTCTCGACGATTTTCTTGAGGAAAGGTTGTATGTGATACAACCAGAAGGTTTTGTCAATCCTGAAAGATGCTAACAAGTATGCAAAGCTCCAGCAATCCTTTTAAGGACTGAAGTAAGCATCTCGGAGTTGGAATGTACGCTTTGATGAGATTATCAAAGATTTTGGGTTTATGCAAAGTTTATGAGAAACTTGTATTTCCAAAGAAGTGAGTGGGAGCACTATAGAATTTTTGATGAGTATATGTTGTTAACATATTGTTGATCAGAAATGATGTAGAATTTCTGGAAAGCATACAGGGTTATTTGAAAAGTGTTTTTCAATGGAAAACCTGGATTAAGCTACTTGAACATTGAGCATCAAGATCTGTAAGGATCGATGAAAAACGCTTAATAGTACTTTCAAATGAATACATACCGTGACAAGATTTTGAAGGAGTTCAAAATAGATCAGCAAAGAAGGAGTTCTTGGCTGTGTTACAAGGTGTGAGTATTGAGTAAGACTCAAGACCTGACCACGGCAGAAGAGAGAGAAAGGACGAAGGTCGTCCCCTATGCTTTAGACGTAGGCTCTACAGTATGCTATGTTGTGTACCGCACCTGAAGTGTGCCTTGCCATGAATTAGTCAAGGGGTACAGGAGTGATCCAGGAATGGATCACATGACAGCGGTCGAACTTATCCTTTAACTACTGGACTAAGGAATTTTCTCGATTATGGAGGTGGTAAAAGAGTTCGTCGTAAAGGGTTACGTCGATGCAAACTTTGACACTAATCCGGATGACTCTGAGTAGTAAACCGGATTCGTATAGTAGAGCAGTTATTTGGAATAGCTCCAAGTAGCGCGTGGTAGCTGCATCTACAAGATGACATAGAGATTTGTAAAGCACACACGGATCTGAAAGGTTCAGACCCGTTGACTAAAACCTCTCTCGTAAGCATAACATGATCAAACCCTAGAACTCATTGAGTGTTAATCACATGGTGATGTGAACTAGATTATTGACTCTAGTAAACTCTTGGGTATTAGTCACATGGCGATGTGAACTTTGAGTGTTAATCACATGGTGATGTGAACTAAATTATTGACTCTAGTGCAAGTGGGAGACTGTTGGAAATATGCCCTAGAGGCAATAATAAAATGGTTATTATTGTATTTCCTTGTTCATGATAATTGTCTATTGTTCATGCTATAATTGCATTAACTGGAAACCGTAATACATGTGTGAATACATAGACCACAACATGTCCCTAGTAAGCCTCTAGTTGACTAGCTCGTTGATCAATAGATGGTTATGGTTTCCTGACCATGGACATTGGATGTCATTGATAACGGGATCGTGTAGTTCGTGTAGTTCGTTTGCTAGAGCTTTTCTAATGTCAAGTATCATTTCCTTAGACCATGAAATTGTGCAACTCCTGGATACCGTATGTCGTGGAATTGTCACGGCAGATGTCCTCGAGCTAGGACTTAGTCGTGGAGCCATCGCAACTAGGAAGCTTGAAGGGGTTAATGTGAGACAAGGAACACGAGGGTTTATACTGGTTCGTCCCCTTACGGTGAAGGTAAAAGCCTACGTCCAGTTGAGGTGGTATTGATTAGGGTTACGATCACCAGTGAGCTAAACTGCTATGCCCGGCTCTCGATGAGATTGTTCTTGTCCCTAAACCGCTGCCGGGTCGTCCCTTTATATAGGGAGGCTGACGCCCAGCAGCCCTCAGAGTCCCGGCCGGCTCATAAGAGTGTCCGGCTCGGACTCTCAATCATACTTGCCTTACACTACAAGTTCTACCATAATGACGATTGTAACTACGGGCCTTAAGCCATATCCGGGTCTTAAGCCCATCTCTGGCCCATCGTCTTCAAGCTTGGCTCCGAGCTTCTGGCAACGACCATATGAGTAACCCGGCCCCTCCTGGTGGGTGACTCTAAGGTCTATATCCTCAACATTAGGCCCCAGATTGATTTGAGCCGACTCATGTCAATCTTCAACTCTTCTGACAGAAAAAATCTCCGGCTTACCTTTCATGTGAAGGCCATAACCCGGCGTGACGTCATCCTCTGGACTCCGGATAATCCGCCGTGACGTCATCTTCCATTAAGCCCGTTTTTTACTCCACCAGATCCGCAACGGATCTTTGCTTTTACCGTCATCCCGAAAATCGAGGCGTCGTGGGGGGGAGATAACCACGCCACGGTCTCCTTGATTCTCGCGCCCGCTTTATGAGCTCGCCTTATAAATAGGCCGGCCCGACGGGCTTCTCTGCCACTCTTCTCCCTCCTCGCGCCGCTGCCTCTCTGCCTGAGCTCGCACTCCGCCGCCGTCGTCTCGCCTCCGGTCTTCGTCAACCTTGGCTGCTGCATCACCCTGACTCGGACCAGACAAACGGCGGCGACCCCCGCACTTTTTCAGCTCCGGTAAGTCCTCACTACCCCGTAGAGCAGATCTGCAGTAGGGTTCATCCACGTTCTTCGTGTTCATCACCATTGCCCGCAAGCTTCGGTAGTTCTCATAGTTACTGCCCCTGCTTGATCTTAGACCTGCATAGAACTAGTGCGGTAGTTGTTTAAGATCCATTTCACACGCAAGTAGCCTTCCTTGTACTGCATAAGAACTTTGTTCGAGCCCAAGAACTCCCTCACTTCTGTTTCTAGGTCTAGAAATTTTTTCTTTTGCCCGACCATTTTGATCCAAAAAAGTTACTGCAATATGTGAAACCTGTTTTACCACACTTAGTAAAAACTGCAACCATTGAATCTTGGCGGCTCACAATTCCGGTTTAAAGAAACCACGCGACGTAGAATCTTCCGGCTTAAAGGAAACCATGCTTCGTAGAATCCTCCGGCTTATCTGTGATAAGGCCGTAGATAATCAATTTATTCTGAATGCCCCTGCGGCTTAAACAACCCACTATACTTGAGTATATACCATTAGTCCCCTTCATAAGCCGCCACCTTAGTTTTGAACTATAGATCTCCGGCTTATAATTAACCCGGACATTTTTTCCTTTCTGTCATAGACTGCCGACTTTCACCATGCCTCCCAAAGCTCCCATTACTTGCAACTGGATGAGGTCCAATGTGACCAACGAGACCCTAGCTGATTTTGTTAAGTCAGGATATCTGCCCAAGAAAGACATCATGTCCTACCGTGCCCCTGACCCGTCAGAAGAAAGGCCACAGCCAAAGGATGGGGAGGTAGTGATTTTTGTGGATCACATGAGCCGGGGCTTCGCACCGCCCGCCAAGACATAGGACCCAACTCCGTGTCCAACATCTGCAATTTCCAAGTCTTCTGCGAGGTTTACCTTGGAGAAGAGCCTAGTCTGCTGCTCTTCAGAGAGCTTTTTTACTTAAACCGTCAGAATGAGTGTGCCAATGGGCCAAGTCTGGAGTTAGGTGGCATCTCCATCCAGCGGCGTAGGGACTGTCTTTTCCCTTACGCAGAGCCGCCAAGCCACCTAAAGGACTGGAACATGACTTGGTTCTACTGCCAAGATACATCCCCGGCTGACGAAAGCCCGCTGCCCGGCTTTCGCCCAACACGTCTGGAGCCGACTCACCCACTGTCGGACAAGCTGACTCAAGCGGAGCGCCAGCCTCTGCTCCCAACTATCAACAAGATCAAGGCTCTCCTGGGCAATGGTCTGAACGGAATCGACCTGGTCCGGGTCTGGATCTCATGGCGGGTGATCCCATTGAGCCGCCGCCCCGGCTTAATGTGTGAGTACACAGGTCGAAAGGATGACCCTCAGAGACACAGCCGCAATGATCTTCCAGAAGACGTTGCAGAGGAGATGACTAAGGCTCTTTTAAACGAGAGCCTGGCAGACTGCGGAAGGACCGGGTTAGCCCCCTTCTGCAAGACCAACCCAGCCCCAGCGGTAAGCCGCTGACTTTAACTTTTTATCTTCTTCTGCATATAACCTTCATCTGAACCGTTTTAAGAATTCGTCATTGTATCTTTCAGGCTGATGATAAGTTCTGGCGGGTCAAATATGACCATGAGGCGGCCAAGAAGGCCAGGAAGGCGAAGAAAGCCGCCAAGAAAGCCGCCCCTCGCAAAAAAGGAAGCAGGCCTACTGCTTCGGAGCTGATGCAATTAAGCGACAGCTCCGAGTCAGAGGTAACCCCTAAGCCTTTAAGTTCTTGCTGTATTTGTTGTTTGTTGTTGTCCGCCTTATCAACACTTGGTCATTGACAGGATGACACCGGCGCCAGTAACCCGGTGGTTGAAGAGGTAATGTCACTTTCCTCCGACTCGGAGCCCTTGCCACAGCTGAAAGTCCGAAGGGTAACCCGGAAAATAAGCTTTGCACATCCTTTAGCTTATCAAGACCCTCAATTTATTTTGAAGCGACAGGTTCATGAAAGCCGGCGTCACACCCGGACCAACAAGGACACCGACCTCTCCGCCGGGTTACCCGACGCAACAAGGAAGCGCCGAACTGAGGTTTTTTCCCACTTGTACCCTTTTCATCCGTTGGCGGGTGTTATCCGTCAGCCACTCAATTCTTCTGACTCCAATTATCAGGAGACCTCCCCTTCTTCGGGCGACTCTATGCAGTCGAGCCTTCCGACTTTCAAGACCGCGCCCGGGTAATGACAACCATCTCATATTACACTTGTCTGTACTTACTTTCTTTGTGCTGAATGTTTCTGTCCTTTCAGCTCCCAGGCAAAGCTCACCAAGAGAGCGAAGAAGACCAGGTCAGCCGGAGTGCCGGATTTACCTGAACCGGAGGTGACGGCTCAAGAACCGCCAGCTGCCTCCGCCCCCGAAGCCACCACTCCAATGGACACGGCACCTGAGGCCACTGCCCCAACTACCAAGGCCACTACAGAAACTTCAGTTAACCCGGAGGCCTCCGGCTCAGCTCCACCAGCAGACGACCCGGACGTGGTAATCACCCGGACGGAGTTTGTTGAGCCGGGGAGACCGACCGTGTTGGCCAAGTGCCCCGCTAAGGGGGAGTTGTTGCAGGCCCACCGGGCGAATCTGGACCTCTCCAACTACACCAACCTGAGCATTGGAGAGCTCGTCTCTGGCTACATCAGCCAAGTACACAAGAGCCGGGACGCCGAGGTCGCCATGGTAAACCAGATCCAGCAAAAATCTGAGGTATCCTTCTGCTGTCTTGTTACTTACTGCATAGTTACCTTTGCCATGCTAGCCCCCAAGTCGACGACTTATGATTGAATATGTTGTAGACTTAGGTTCCGACTTACTCAATTGAGCCGACAGTATGTAGATAGATACGTTCAATATGCATTAGCCCCCAAGTGCCAAGTGTCTTTGCTTGGAAAACGCTTGGGACTTATATAATGACTGTTAATAACCCGGAAATGTACGCAGGCTGTTGGCAAGAAGCTAGAGGCGGACCTTGCGGATCTCAAGAACCGGCTGAAGATGCAGGAGATGGAGACCCGGAAGGCAAACGCCAAGTTTGTATCCAGCATGCCGCTCAAGAGAAGCTGAAGACCGAGTTTGATGCTGAGCGAAAAGCCTGGGCCGAAGAGAAGGCCGCACTGGTGACCCGGGCGGAACAGGCGGAGAAGGCGCTCTCTGAGAAGACCGCCGAGCTCTCCGGCCTAAAGTGCCAGGTTTCCCAAATGGTGGCCGCCATCTTCGGTAAGTCGCTTCACCGGCTCGCATCAAGTTTAGAATGTTTATATCTCATGATTCATCCTTGTCGCCGGCTTATCTGATTCTGTTAAATAGGTCCCAGAAGCACCAACCTCAACCAGAGCGTGGTCACCAAGCTAAAGGCCGTGTATACCCTGGTGGAGCAGCTCTACACCGGGTCACAGCGTGCCTTAGCTGTGGTGGCCCTATCCAACGAGGTGCCGACTCACCTGGCAGAAGTCCTGCGCCGGCTCGCCGTGCTGCCTCAGCGGATCCAAGAACTGCGACAGGCCTCTGCGAGAGCCGGAGCGATCGCCGCGCTGAGCCGGGCCAAGGCATTCCTGCCGGAATTAGACCCGGCGGACATCGCCCTTGGCTATCCAAGCCTGAAGGAAGACGGCTCAGCCTTTGATCAGAAGGACTTCGTAGCTTGCGTGAAGGCCGTACGCCCGGTGGCCACCCTTATGGGGAGCGATACAGATCTGACCAAGTACCAGCCGGGCTACGATGCGGAGAATCAGAGGATTCCAACCCCTCGCTATGAAGCCCTCAACCTGATCCCGCCGGCTCGTCAGCACACTTTCGCCCCAGAGATTGACCCGGCCGGGTTAATTGACGAGGAAGCCCAATTCGAAGCTCTCAGCGGCATCGACTGGAAGTCATCAACCTTCGAGGTCCTGGGATCAGCCGGAGGAGAGGATAGGAACGAGCCAGAGACTTCAACTCGGCGGGCATCGTGACTCGGCTGGCGGTTTACCAAACAATGCTCCACCCTTTTTAGACTTGATGAATTTTGTAATAGAGTAGGTGCAACAGTTCATCTCTGCCGTGCCATCGTGCACGTATTGAATGCGAAAGTCTTTTGAAGTTGTCTCTTTGATATTTCTCCGGGTCATAATCAATCCTTTGTTTTTCTTAACCTCAAAGAGGTGCCTTTAATTATCCTGCATAGAAAGGCAAATCACAAGTCTCGAGGCGTCTTACCGTCCTGAGAATCATAAATTTTAGATAACCCGGAATATGAATCAAAAAGGACTTGTCTTCAATAGTATCCTGAATACAACCGTAACAACACACTTAGCAGCCTGTTAGCATACTTCTGGTTTAGATATCCCGGGTAACAAGGTTGGTACCTTAACTCCGATTTATTTGCCTTAATGACACCCATGGTGTTCAATTAAACCAAAGTTAAGCCGGCAAAGTGAGACCCGGCCGTGCACACCTTGACATAATCAGAGTAAACTTGTGATAAAGCAGAAGAACTTAGGGGCTTCCGGTTCGAATACGACCAGAGACCCGGTCCAAAGGGGTTAAGCTAAGATTCGGATACGATCATATAGCCCCCAGTGGGTGTGGCGATGCCAATCAAGAGGGTACCGACAGCTATGTTCTCTTTGGTTCGAATACGACCCATGTTTGAACAGGAAGCCCCCAAGTGATTTTTAGAATTGTTTAACGACGCTGATTCGAATACGATCCACGTCGGTTCTCAGAGGGGTTAAACTATGATTCAAATATGACCAAAGGTACCCTCCCAATGAGCTCGGCACTTTGCCAATCAAATGGGTATCGACAACTATGTTCTCTTTGGTTCGAATACGACCCATGTTTGAACAGGAAGCCCCCAAGTGACTTTACTGCTTACGGCTAGATTTGAATACGATCATAAACCGGATCCTCCTTTAAGTCATCATGTAATCTTGCAATAAGAACAACACGTGTATATTTGGAGGAGAAAAAAGGACAGAGGTCCTGCTTTATTGCTTATCATAATATATACATGGCTGAGAGAAATATGTACACCACGAGAGCCGGTGGCTCAAGTGTAGTAAGGCCGAAGCTGAGCTATGTTCCACGGCCGACGGGTCTCCTCCTCCGACTTACGTGAATCTTTGTGCTCCCGAATGTCAATGAGGTAATATGACCCGTTGTGCAAGTTCTTGCTGACCACAAAGGGCCCTTCCCAAGGTGGGGATAACTTGTGTGCATCTGTTTGATCCTGGATGAGCCGGAGCACAAGGTCGCCTTCCTGGAAGACCCGGGATTTGACCCGGCGGCTATGATAACGGTGCAGGTCTTGTTGGTAAATCGCTGAACGGGCTGCCGCCACATCACGCTGTTCGTCCAACAAGTCAAGAGCATCTTGGCGCGCCTGTTCATTATCCGTCTCAACATAAGCCGCCACGCGAGGTGAGTCGTGACGGATGTCACTGGGGAGGACTGCTTCTGCTCCATAAACCATGAAGAAAGGCGTGAAGCCTGTAGACCTGTTAGGAGTAGTGTTGATGCTCCATAACACGGAGGGCAACTCCTCCACCCAACAACCCGGCGTCCGTTGCAAAGGGACCAAAAGCCGGGGCTTGATACCCTTCAGAATCTCCTGATTAGCTCTCTCAGCTTGACCATTGGATTGAGGATGAGCCACTGAGGAAACATCAAGTCGGATATGCTCGCGTTGACAAAACTCCTCCATGGCGCCTTTGGAGAGATCGGTGCCATTGTCAGTTATAATGCTGTGTGGAAAACCAAAGCGGAAAATCACCTTTTTCATAAATTGAACCGCCGTGGCTGCATCGCACTTGCTAACTGGCTCAGCTTCCACCCACTTTGTGAATTTATCAACTGCCACCAAGAGGTGGGTCTTCTTATCCTTGGACCTTTTAAAAGGCCCAACCATATCAAGCCCCCAGACCGCAAAGGGCCAAGTGATTGGGATCATCCTCAGCTCCTGAGCCGGCACATGAGCCCGTCGTGAGAACCTCTGGCAACCATCACATTTACTGACCAAGTCCTCTGCATCAGCATGAGCCGTCAACCAATAAAAACCATGACGAAAAGCCTTGGCCACAAGGGACTTTGAGCCGGCGTGATGGCCACAATCCCCTTCATGGATCTCACGCAAGATCTCTTGACCTTCCTCAGGGGAGACACAACGCTGAAATGCTCCTGTAACACTGCGATGATGCAACTCGCCATCGATAACAATCATTGACTTAGCCCGCCGGGTTATTTGCCTGGCCAAAGTTTCATCCTCAGGCAACTCGCCCCGGGTCATGTAAGCCAGATATGGCATTGTCTAGTCTGGTATGATATGGAGAGCCGCCACCAGTCGTGCCTCCGGGTCAGGGACAGCCAAGTCTTCCTCCGTAGGCAACTTAACCGAAGGGCTATACAGGACGTCCAGGAAAGTGTTAGGCGGCACCGGCTTTCGCTGAGAGCCTAGCCGGCTTAGAGCATCAGCCGCCTCGTTCTTCCTGCGATCAATGTGCTCTACTTGGTAGCCCTGAAAGTGCCCAGCAATGGCATCAACTTCGCGGCGATAAGCCGCCATTAGAGCGTCCTTAGAGTCCCACTTGCCTGATACTTGTTGAGCCACCAAGTCTGAGTCACCGAAGCACCTTACCCGGCTCAAGCTCATCTCCTTGGCCATCCGAAGACCGTGAAGCAAGGCCTCGTACTCAGCCGCATTGTTAGTGCAAGGAAACATCAACTGTAGCACATAATGGAACTTGTCACCTTTAGGGGAAGCCAATACAACGCCAGCCCCCGAGCCCTCCAACTGCCTAGACCCATCGAAGTGAATAGTCCAATACGTGTTATCCGGCTTTTGCTCAGGCACTTGTGATTCTGTCCAATCATTGATGAAATCCACCAAGGCCTGAGATTTAACAGCAGTGCGTGGCACATATTTGAGACCATGAGGTCCAAGTTCTATAGCCCACTTAGCAATTCTCCCTGTGGCCTCTCTGTTTTGAATGATATCACCAAGGGGGGCAGAACTGACCACAGTGATGGGATGACCCTGAAAATAATGCTTAAGTTTCCGGCTCGCCATGAACACACCATACACAAGCTTCTGCCAATGCGGGTACCGCTGCTTGGACTCGATGAGCACTTCGCTGACATAATAAACCGGCCTCTGAACCGGATGCTCCTTACCCTCCTCCTTGCGCTCCACCACAATAGCCACACTGACGGCTCGTGCGTTTGCCGCCACATACAGTAGTAAGGGCTCCTTATCAACCGGAGCAGCAAGGACTGGGGGCTCTGCCAGCTGCTTCTTCAAATCCTCAAAGGCGGTATTAGCTGCATCATTCCAGACAAAGTTATCAGTTTTCTTCATCAACTGATATAAGGGCATGGCCTTCTCACCCAAACGGCTTATAAACCGGCTTAAAGCAGCGATGCGACCCGCCAAGCGCTGAACGTCATTTATACACGCCGGCTTAGCCAGGGAGGTGATGGCCTTGATCTTCTCCGGGTTAGCCTCAATGCCTCTGTCAGAAACCAAGAAACCGAAGAGTTTGCCTGCAGGAACACCAAAGACACACTTGGCCGGGTTAAGCATCATCTTATAAACCCGGAGATTATCAAAGGTTTCCCTTAAATCATCTATCAGGGTTTCCTCTTTTATGGACTTAACCACAATATCATCCACGTAAGCGTGAACATTGCGCCCAATTTGTTTATGAAGACAGTTCTGTACACAACGCTGGTAAGTCGCCTGTGCACACTTGAGTCCAAAGGGCATAGACACATAGCAGAAGGCTCCAAAGGGAGTGATGAACGCCGTCTTCTCCTGGTCCTTAACTGCCATCTTAATCTGATGATATCCGGAATAAGCATCCAAGAAACTTAAGCGCGCACAACCTGCCGTAGCATCAATGATTTGATCAATACGGGGGAGGGCAAAAGGATCAGCCGGATACGCCTTGTTCAAGTCCGTGTAGTCCACACACATCCGCCAGATACCGTTCTTCTTGAGTACGAGCACCGGGTTAGCTAACCACTCTGGGTGAAAGACTTCAACGATAAACCCGGCCGCCAAGAGCCGGGCTACTTCTTCACCAATAGCTTTCCGCCTCTCTTCATTAAACCGCCGAAGGAACTGTCTGACCGGCTTAAATTTCGGATCAACATTGAGAGTATGCTCAGCGAGTTCTCTAGGTACACCTGGCATGTCAGAAGGTTTCCACGCGAAGATGTCCCTATTCTCACGGATGAACTCGATGAGCGCGCTTTCCTATTTTGGATCCAGATTTGCACTGATGCTAAACTGCTGAGATGAGTCACCTGGAACAAAATCAACAAGTTTAGTCTCATCAGCTGATTTAAATTTCATTGCCGGCTCTTGTTCTGTAGTTGGCTTTTTCAGAGAGGTCATATCTGTTGGGTCAACATTGTCCTTGTAAAACTTCAACTCCTCTGTAGCACAAACAAATTCTGCATAAGCCGCATCGCCTTCCTCACACTCCAGAGCTACTTTCCGGCTGCCGTGAACCGTAATGGTCCCATTGTGACCCGGCATCTTGAGCTGTAAGTACACATAACACGGCCGTGCCATGAACTTGGCGTAAGCCGGCCGTCCAAATATAGCATGGTATGGACTTCTTATCTTGACCACCTCAAAGGTCAACTTCTCCACCCTGTAGTTGTTCTCATTACCAAAGGCCACTTCCAATTCGATCTTGCCGACTGGATAAGCCGACTTACCAGGTACTACACCATGAAAGATAGTGTTTGACTGGCTGAGGTTCTTATCAACCAACCCCATACGGCGAAAAGTCTCATAATAGAGGATGTTGATGCTGCTGCCTCCATCCATGAGCACCTTTGTGAACTTATATCCTCCCACTTGAGGAGCCACCACTAAGGCCAAGTGGCCCGGGTTATCCACCCGGGGAGGGTGATCCTCCCTGCTCCATACTATAGGCTGCTCAGACCACCGTAAGTAGCGTGGGACCGCCGGCTCAACAACATTCACAGCCCTCTTGTGAAGCTTCTGATCTCGCTTGCACAGACTAGTGGTAAACACATGATACTGTCCACCGCTTAGCTGCTTTGGATTGGTCTGATAACCCCCCTGCTGCTGTTGATGACCCTGGCCAGACTGCTGATTAAAGCCCCCTTGACCGTTCTGAGGACCGGAATTTGAGCCGCCGCCCGGGCCATGAAAGCCGCCGGTGCCTGAGCCGCCGCCCGGGCCATTGTAATTCTTAAAGGCCTTCATGATTGCGCAATCCTTCCACAGATGAGTCGCTGGCTTCTCTCTAGAGCCATGCCTTGGACAAGGTTCATTCAACAGCTGCTCCAGCGTCGGACCTGACCCGCCGCCTCGGGGAGGGGGCCTCCCCTTGCGTCGCTGGTTATTACCTTGGGAGTTGGCGTTGGCTACAAACTCTAGGCTGCCATCGGCCTTGCGCTTGCCTCCTCCTTGGTTCCCCGGGTTAAACTGAGGACCCTTGCCATTGCCGTTCTTCTTTCCCTTCCCTGTCCTTTCATCATCTGAAGGGGGATCCTTGGTACCATCGGAATCGGCGTACTTGACAAGAGCCGCCATTAGTGTACCCATATCACTGCAGTCGCGCTTAAGCCGCCCGAGCTTCATCTTCAGGGGCACGAAGCGACAATTCTGTTCCAACATTAAGACTGCAGAGCCGGCATCCATCTTATCCGATGAATGTATGATCTCCTTAACCCGGCGAACCCAATGGGTCATGGATTCACCCTCCTGCTGCTTACAGTTAGTCAAATCCACAATTGACATAGACTGCCTACAGGTATCTTTGAAGTTTTGGATGAACCGGGCTTTCAGCTCAGCCCAAGACCCAATGGAGTTCGGTGGTAGCCCTTTCAACCAAGTGCGGGCAGTTCCATCTAACATCATGGTGAAATACTTGGCCATGGCCGCCTCGCTGACCTCCAGCAGCTCCATAGCCATCTCATAACTCTCAATCCAGGCTGCGGGTTGTAAGTCAGCTGTGTAATTAGGCACCTTCCTAGGGCCCTTGAAGTCCTTAGGTAGACGTTCATTACGGATAGCTGGCACTAAACAAGGGACACCCCCGGTCCTGGTAGGGATACCCGCGTCGACGGAAGTCGTCGGATAAGCCGGGGGGGTCTGGTAAGCCGTTAATTGAGGCACTTGCTCCGCCTCTTGCCGCGTTTTGTCCTGGTCTGCTGCGTAAAAGGCTCCATTATGAGCCGGGCCATGGCCAGGGGGCGGGTCATGGCGTCGGACGTTACTTGAGCCAGTTGCTGAGACCATGTGCCGGCTGTAACTCAGGCTCTGGCCTGGACGAGGGGTCGAGTGGATCCTGTCCCGGCTGTAGGAGTACGCCTCTTGCTGCGCCAGTGCTGTCTGAAGGAGTTCCCTAACCCGGCGGGTTTCAATAGCCGTCGGAGAGTCGCCGTCAACTGGGAGAGCCGCCAGCCGTGCTGCCGCAGCGACCATGTTCTCCAGCGGGTTATTATAATGACCCGGGGGTATTGGCACGTACTGAGGCGGGGCAGGGGGCACCTGGGGAAGCCCCATCACTCGTGGCTGAATAAGGGGTCCAGACCCGGGCGCTATGACCCCTGGCGGGTTACTAGCCTGATCCCTTCCGCCGCAAGATCCTCTTTAGCCTTCACTAGATCCAATTTTAACTGGGCCACCTCCGCATCATGCCGAGCTTGATCCGTCGGGTCAACCGTGGCGGTTAACAGGGCCGTCATCTTGTCCGTGAGATCCATTAGCACATGAGCCGGAGAAGGCACCGGGTTTCCCGCTCCAGCAGCGGGGTTCTGAACAGGCTGCGCACCAGCCATAAAAACTCCAACCTGACTTGGCGGCTCAAATAGGTCCGGAATACTGTCACCATCGGAACAACCCATGAGCCTGCCATCTTGAAGTTGGTACAACGAGTTTGACTCATCGGTGGCCGACTCGCCGTCAGAGCCGGCGGCCGTCTCATCACCAGATCCAGATCGATCGGAGAGTCCTCCATGGATACACCCCACAAAAGCATGCCTTAAGGCAGGCCGAGCCCGGGCGGGTCGCGCAAGCTGAGCCGTCTCGATGAGATCAGCGCAGAGACCCGGCTCAGGGCCCGGCTCACCAATCTTGCCAATGAAAACATGAATTCCGCCGAAGGGGACCCGGTACCCGTACTCAATTGAGCCGGCGTCGGGGCCCCAGTTTGCATCGTCGATGTAGAGCTTGCCACGACGACTCTTGGTCATCCGGCCCACAGCGTATCCCTTGAGCCCTTCGAAGCTGCCCTTCAAGAACTCAAATCCACCGTGCGCTGGCCCCACGGTGGGCGCCAACTATCGTGGAATTGTCACGGCAGATGTCCTCGAGCTAGGACTTAGTCGTGGAGCCATCGCAACTAGGAAGCTTGAAGGGGTTAATGTGAGACAAGGAAAACGAGGGTTTATACTGGTTCGGCCCCTTACGATGAAGGTAAAAGCCTACGTCCAGTTGAGGTGGTATTGATTAGGGTTACGATCACCAGGGAGCTAAACTGCTATGCCCGGCTCTCGATGAGATTGTTCTTGTCCCTAAACCGCTGCCGGGTCGTCCCTTTATATAGGGAGGCTGACGCCCAGCAGCCCTCAGAGTCCCGGCCGGCTCATAAGAGTGTCCGGCTCGGACTCTCAATCATACTTGCCTTACACTACAAGTTCTACCATAATGACGATTGTAACTACGGGCCTTAAGCCATATCCGGGTCTTAAGCCCATCTCTGGCCCATCGTCTTCAAGCTTGGCTCCGGGCTTCTGGCAACGACCATATGAGTAACCCGGCCCCTCCTGGCGGGTGACTCTAAGGTCTATATCCTCAACACCGTAGGAGTGCTTTGGGTGTATCAAACGTCACAACGTAACTGGGTGACTATAAAGGTGCACTACAGGTATCTCCGAAAGTGTCTGTTGGGTTGGCACGAATCGAGACTGGGATTTGTCACTCCGTATGACGGAGAGGTATCTCTGGGCCCACTCGGTAATGCATCATCATAATGAGCTAAATGTGACTAAGGAGTTAGCCACGGGATCATGCGTTACGGAACGAGTAAAGAGACTTGCCGCTAATGAGATTGGACGAGGTATTGGGATACCGACGATCGAATCTCGGGCAAGTAACATACCGATGGACAAAGGGAATTGTATACGGGATTGATTGCATCCCCGACATCGTGGTTCATCCGATGAGACCATCGTGGAACATGTGGGAGCCAATATGGGTATCCAGATCCCGCTATTGGTTATTGACCGGAGAGGTGTCTCGATCATGTCTGCATGGTTCCCGAACCCGTAGGGTCTACACACTTAAGGTTCGGTGACGCTAGAGTTGTTATGGGAAATAGTATGTGGTTACCGAAGGTTGTTCGGAGTCCCGGATGAGATCCCAGACGTCACGAGGAGTTCCGGAATGGTCCAGAGACGAAGATTTATATATGGGAAGTCCTTATTTGGTCGCCGGAAGTGTTCGGGGGTATATCAGTATTGTACCGGGACCACCGAAAGGGTTCCGGGGGTCCACCGGGAGGGTCCACCTGCCCCGGAGGGCCCTATGGGCTGAATATAGAGGGGAACCAGCCCCTAGGTGGGCTGGGCGCCAAAACCCCCTAGGGCCCATGCGCCTAGGGTTGGGGGGAAACCCTAAAGGGGGCGCCCCCCTTGGCTTGGGGGGCAAGCCTCCCCCCTTGGCCGCCGCCCCCCCTCTAGATCCATCTGGAGGGGGCCGGCCCCCCTCTCCCTTGCCCCTATAAATAGAAGGGGGTGGGAGGGCAGCCGCACCCCTGGCAAGGCGCAGCCTTCTCCTCCTCCAACTCCTCCTCCTCCGTAGTGCTTAGCGAACCTCTGCCGGAGAACCACGAGCTCCATTGCCGCCATGCCGTCGTGCTGCTGGAGTTCTCCCTCAACTTCTCCTCTCCCCTTGATGGATCAAGAAGGAGGAGACGTCCCCGGGCTGTACGTGTGTTGAACGCGGAGGCGCCGTCCGTTCGGCGCTAGATCGGATCTTCCGCGATTTGAATCGCCGCGAGTACGACTCCATCAACCGCGTTCTTGTAATGCTTCCGCTTAGCGATCTTCAAGGGTATGAAGATGCACTCCCTCTCTCTCATTGCTAGCATCTCCTAGATTGATCTTGGTGACACGTAGGAAAATTTTGAATTAATACTACGTTCCCCAACACCCCCCCCCCCGACTCAGCTGGAGCCCTCCTCGCGCTTCACCGGGGCGCGACGACGGATGACCCGCCACCGTCCTCGAAGCGAGCCCGACGACATGGCGGCTGGTCATAGCCGCCGCTGCTGGAGCTGTCACCACAGGAGGAGCTACCGCTGCTGGACGAGCCACGGCCGTCGCTGAGGGCGAGTTCGCCCTCATCCTCGTCACGGCTGTCGCCAAGGCCGGGCACATCGTCGCCGCCGCTCTCCTCGGGGCAGCACCCTGGGCAACGACCATCTTCCCCGAACACCCTCACGAAGAGGGTTGCGGCGCCGTCGTACTTGAAGTGGAGGGTGCACCGCCTGCTCAGGCCGCGCACGCGGGCAAACATCTGCCAGCCGCGGGCCAGGGTCACATTGCCCGCGACGGAGACCTCCACCGCGACCCACGAGGCCTTGCTGCAACAGCCGTCGGCCTGAAGCCAGAGGCCGCCAGGACCCGAGGCCGGCAGCTCGCCGGCAAAAGAGCGCGGAAGCTGGAGCCAGGTGCCGGCCGGGCTCTCCGACCACACGACGAACTCCGGGAGCACCTCCGCCGAATGGAAGCGCGGCCGAGGAGGTCGGGCGACCATGGCGCGCCTCCCCTCGGCGCAAGGGCTGCCCCGCCTGGAGCGGCCCTCGCCGCGGGAGGAGGCGCCAATGCGGCCGCCAAGGACGACGCTGGCCCCCGGAGGAGAACGTTCGTGCCTCGAGGGGCCACAGCAGGGATCGCAGCATGCTTGCGGGGGCGGCCACGCCCCCTCTTGGGCGGTGGCTTGCCGGGCCTCTCCTGGCGAGCCTTCCCTTTCTCTGCGGCCGAGAACCTCTTCGTTGGAGCCATGGGTGTCGCGGCAAGACAGCGAAGTGAGGAGGAAGAAGAAGGAGCGGGCAGCAAGAAGGAGGAGATGAGCAACGGGGGTTCCGCCCCCTCCTCATTTATAGCCAGAAGGAGGCCAACCGACGACCTCCACGATCGCACGTAATGATGGTTTCCTCTGCATGCAGCAGGGTCTCGTCAAATCGCGCGGTTGCCGAGGTGGCGTGGGGAAGCGAAGGCGCCCACGTCCTGTCAATGGCCACGCGTTGACCAAGGCCGTAGGCGGTTGGGGCCCGCGGCGCTCCGCACTTGCCCCTTGGCTTCGCCTGAAGCCAAGTCCGAGCGCGCCTTGGGCCCCGGGGCTACTGTCGGCGTCCTGGGAACGGGGGTACCCGGACTTGCCTGCCTGCGGCCCATGGCGTGGCTCCACCAACGGCCCGGTGCGGCCTAGCTTCGGCAGCGACAACTCAAGACCCTCGCGAGGGGCCAAGCCTCGCGAGGCGGACGACACCAAGACCTCCCTGGGGGCGGCTCGCTAGGCTGGCTCCCGAGGAGCAGAGATATCTATGCAAGGGGCACCTCGCGAGGTTCACATGACGTGAGCCGTGACGACCAAGACCAGGCGGGCGCCAGCGGGCGCAGTGTACCAGTTTTCCCCTTTGGTGCTAAAGAGGCAGGCGCAGGCGAGGAGTCCCGAGGCATCAGGCAGAGGTTTCCATATCGGTGCAACAAGACCAAGGACCGCCAGGACGGTAGGACGGAGGTCATCGCGGAGCCCACGACAGCATCACCACCAGAGCCTTTGGCAGGCAAAGACTACTTTTGTCAAGATAGCTTGTACTAGCTGTCTCCCTTCAAAATTGCCCGTTGTGGGATCCCTTCCCGCCTACAATTGGGAAGAGGACCGGGGCCTCTATAAATAGGACTAGCCACCACCATAGAGAGGGGGCTTGGACCGGATCGATTCCACCAAGACTAACTCACCAGCTGCTAGAGCTCAAGAACACCTCTCGTCTTGAGGCTGTTCACCCACTGTACTAGTTCATCCTCAGCCCTCGAGGCAATCCACTACCACCACACTGGAGTAGGGTATTACACCACACGGTGGCCCGAACCAGTATAAACCTTTGTGTCTTGTGTTCTTTGGGTTCGTTGAGCTAGGCCGTGGGATCGTTAGGTTGGCAGGTTGGGGAGAGAGAGTCCTTCGCGCGCACCCCAGAGTTCGAACCTCTCAAGGGTCTACGGAGCCCGCAATCCGACAAGTATGGCGACATATAGCGCGGGCAATATTCACCCATACTCATTTCTAATAGGAATCGCCGACACGGCAACATCTAGCGGGCCGATCCAGTAGCGAGGTTCTTTCGCTGCGGCAACATGTAGTACGGTTTTAGTTATTGGTTTATTTTGTTTTTCTATGGTTTTATTTGTTATTCACTCATTTTGTAAGCTTTTCTTTTTCATTTTCTTTTATTTCTTTGGTTTTATATTTTTATACTGGTTTCTTTGGTTTCCCCTTTTTTCTTCATTTAGCTTTGGAATCCATCGTTTTCTCATTGGTTATATTTTTTTCTGTTATACTTTTATTTTCTTTTATCCCTTTGTTTTCTTTGGGTTTTTTTCCTTTTCTTTTAGTTTCTTTGTCGGGATTCTTTGTTTTCTTTGGATTTATATTTGTTATATTCCCACCGTTCCTAAATATAAGTCTTTATAGAGATTTCAATATCAAGTACATATGGATGTATATAGACGCATTTTAGAGTGTAGATTCATTCATTTCGCTTCGTATGTAGTCCATTTTGAAATCTCTAAAAAGACTTATATTTAGGAACGGATGGAGTACATTTTAAAGCACACGTTAAATATTTTTATGATACACTATGGAAATTTTTAAATGCATCATGTACAATTTTACAAATATATGTTTAAAAAAATGAATACAGTAGTATTTGTTCCAAATACAAGTTGTACATTCTTTTAATGGCAATAAATATTTAATTCAACCTACAGGTAGATTTTTTAGATTCTTAAATATATTTTTAAATATCAACAACACTTATTTGAGTCACCGGAATTTTCTTTAAAATGGCATGTACATTGTTTTAATGCTATGAAACATGTTTTATACTTTTTTTACATTATATACATTTTTTTGACAATGACAGGAAAACATTTCGGAAACTCGTGAAAGATCTTTTTTCTGAATGGTAGGTACATTTTTTAAATATATGAAACCTTTTTTTTTTGAAAAATGGGAACATTTTTATATATTGTATAAACCTTTTCACAAATGGCATGTACATTTGTTTAAACACATGAATTTTTTTGATGTAACAAGCATTTTTATTTATGCTTAACATTTTTCAATGCATGGTTACATTAAAAAAAATAAAATGTTAATATAATGTGCTTTCTGTATTATACATTCAAAATATTATGATATATAAACAAAAGTAAAACCAAAAAATGAAAATAAAAATGTGATGAAAATACGAAGAGAACGTGCATCGCATCATTGGCCCTCCTTGCAGCGAGACGTTCTTAGGCGCCACAGCGGGCGGCACATAGACGCACCCCTTAACCAGTGCTTCAGGCGCCGCAGAACATCAAGGGGACCGCTTAATGAAGGCGAGCAAAGTCACACTTGGCATGATGCCTATTACCAACCAAGGGGCAACAACACTCACCTTGTAACCGAGCTCCACCGAGAACCCCACTTTCTGCATGGCAGAGCAAAGAACATTCGTTTGAAAAAACTCACAAAGTTAAATAAAAAGTTCACTTTTCAGAAAAAATTCATAAATAGTTCACAAATTTGAAATATATAGTTTAATTTTTTTGAAAAAGTTAACACTTTGTTTGAAAAGTCAACAAAGTATGAAAAAGTTCACGAACTATAAAAATCTTAAAATTTAAGAAGTTTGTGAATTTGGAAAAGTATCATGATTTTTTAATAAAACCATGATTTTATAAATATCATATTATTTTGAAAAATGAAAAAGAAAGACATAAAGAAAAGGAAAAGGACAAACAATAAAAAAGTAAAACCAAAGAAAAAGACCAAACAAAATCCATGTGAGAGACCCCACGCAAAAAACCCAGTAAACCGATGGGAACTAGAAGGTTCCTAAAACCGGTGGGGGGAAGAAATGGGTTGGGAGCCCGATAGTTAGTCAGCAGGGTGAAGAAATGGGTCAGCTGCCCCATACCAAATACATCATTTTCTGGGTTTGGCGGCCTATGCTACATCATTTTCTTGGCGAGTCCGGATATGTGTTGGTCGCACCATGCACGCACACGAGCACTATGTAGGCGTACCCGCACAACCTTACAGACATGATCACCCACCCAAGATTTTTTTTCTTCTGAGGGCCTGTTCTGAAGTCCTCCCGCTCCACGCTTCACAAACTTCTTGTGCGTAGCCGAGCCGAATGGAATAGCTGCAATAAGCTAGCTTCAGGATGTTGTGGTCGATCTTACTATAAGAACCTGGAGCGATGAAGGCCCAGCTCCAACGAGACGCGAATCTGGAGTTCACCCATATTACAGCCGAAGTGCCACCGCCAAACATAACGATTCATCCAGCTAGGCGAAAGAAAATGATTCATCCCCTCGATCGCCAGTATCGCTATGAACTGATACCCGAAATCACTAATTAAGGAGTACTCGTTGCAAAGAACGCTCCATCTTCCCAGGTCACGACAAGTGGCGCACATGCAGCGCGCCACTTGTCGCAACCTGGGAGTTTTCCCTTTTTTTCGTAGATTCGTTTATTCAAAACGTTTTATCTCTTAAACCGTGCGTCCAAATCTCAAACCGTTTTCACCATTGGATTCCTTGCGTCGAGATCTTCAAAACTAGATCCCATGTTGATAGGTTTTGACGAACTTTTTTTCACAAAAAAACGGACGAAAAAACCAAACCGGGAGCACGGTTTTTTCCCTTTCCGAAAGAGGCACGCCCGTGCCTCTCGCGAAATCACAACCGTGCCTCTCGTGGAAGCAAAACCGTGACTCTCGTGGAAAGAAAAAAACAGAAAATGCGTTTTTTTTCCTTTCCGAAAGAGGCACGCCCATGACTCTCGCGAAAGCACAACCGTGCCTCTGGCAAAAGCAAAACCGTGACTCTCGCGAAAGAAAAAAAACAGAAAATGCGTATTTTTTTCCCTTTTCGAGAGGCACGGCCGTGACTCTCGCAAAAGCACAACCGTGCCTCTCGCGGAAGCAAAACCGTGACTCTCGCGAAAGAAAAAAAAACAGAAAACGCATTTTGTTTTTCCCTTTCCGAGAGGCACGGCTGTGACTCTCACGAAAGCACAACCGTGCCTCTCGCGGAAGTAAAACCGTGACTCTCGCGAAAGAAAAAAAACAGAAAACGCGTTTTTTTTCGTTTCCGAGAGGCACAGCCGTGACTCTCGCTAAAGCACAACCGTGCCTTTCGCGAAAAAAAAAGTAACTTTCACGAAAGGAAAAAAAAATAAACGCGTTTTTTCGCGCAAAAAAAATTTTTTCCAAATTTTTTTTGGTCGAAACGCTAAGGAAGACCAGGGAAAAACCAAAACGTCGAAAAAACCCGGGAAAAACGTTTAAAAAGCCGAAAACGCGTGCGGAAAAATAAAAAAAAAATCTGGAGGGAGCGTCCAGAGGGCGACACGTGACGAATGGCTGAGAGCGCGCCAAGTGGCGCTGATCGTTGCGAGGCTCCCGAAGGAGCGCTCGTTAACTAGTTGCTCCCAGTGATACCACATCTTCCCTCGGCAGTGGTGTTGGGCTGGTTTCAGCCAGCCCAATATGGTGCTACACAGCCCAGCAACCGCTGCCAGCCAAAATGGCGATGTAGAAGCTGATTTAGCTACCGAACAGAAGGAAATCGCTGCATGGAGCAAGAAGTCATGAAGAGAAGCTGAATTTGTAGAGTTTTTTGAAGTTGGAGGCCCTGCGCACAGCCCACGAACATGCCCATGGACTAAGTTTGAAGCCTCGGACTACTGAAATACCTTCTATTTTTCTACGCATGACAAAATGGAATCCTCCGATCAGAGACAGTCACACAATGCCCCCAAAAAAACTGTCACTAAAGAAATGAACACCAAATTAGCAACGACAGAGCATGCCATATATAACATGTGTCTTTTGTATTGTTAGGGCAACTCTAGCAGATCCCATAAAAGGCCTCGGCCCTTAAAATAACCGTCAGTTTATAGTTTTTTGTCAAAAAAAGACCCGAATAGATCGTGCATATTCGGCCAAACTGTAAAAAAAATTAGCACGCACCCTATATGTGAGCCCAACTACCTCGTATCTAAAGATTTAGCGGCCTTTTTACAGAGGAGCGCAATGAGAGTCGCAGACGAGCAAAAGGAGGAGGTCATCAGAGGAGCGCGCCGGCGCAACAGAGGAGGGCGAACGGAGCTCCGACCCCGCCGGCGCGGCAGAGGAGAGCGCAACCAGAGCCACAAACGAGCAAGACGGAGGAGGAGGTCGTCGGAGGAGCAGGCCGGCGCAGCGACGGCCTTTAGATCATTCGGTCTTGGCTTCGGCGGCGGCGACGGCAATGCTGAATAAAGAAGCTCCGGATTCTTTTCCGACGAGGCGATCGTCTCTTTGGTCGGTGATGAATTTGGGAATCACTCTGTTCAAGCGGGGAAGTCGTGGCGGCGGCATCCTTGTGGTGAACTTGTGTCCTCAGGCTCCACCGTTGCGACGACGTCTGCTCCAGCGTCGGCGCGGAGCTTGGGAGGTAGTCCAGGAGCGGATGCAGATTGTGGTCTGTCGACGACATCTGGAAGACGGAACGTGTGCCGGATTCGTGGTTGATGGATGGCAGGTATGGCTTCCTCCTTCGGCGTCTTAGTCATGGCGGGGTGCCAGATCTGGACTTCGATGGCGTGTCCAGGGTGTTGCTCCGGTCTGATTCGTTCAACGGTAATGGATTCACCTTTGGTGAGCCACCTTGAAGGTCCGTAAAGCTGCATATCAGCGATGGAGCCGCGTCGAGCTCGGGTGAGAAGGTTATCTGTCATTGTTTTCTTTGGTGGCTGCTGTGGTGGTACCGGAGGCAGGTGACGGGCGTTGGTGTCAAGCTCAGAGACGTTTTGTTGTCTTTTCAGTTTTGTCATGTCGGTCTTTATGTGACTTGTACTTTGACCTTTATGATATGAATGAGACACGTTTTACCATGCAAAAAAAAGTGTTCTCAATATACTCAAAGCCAATATAGCACCCGAGAGAAAACCATGCATGCTTTCCTCAAACAAATTCCTTCTAGTAGCATCAACCATGCACAAAACATTCTCCAATTAAACTAGACTTTCAGACCACCGGCCTAGCAACAAACAGTACTAGGTGTACGTAGCATCAGCTAAGCTATGCCTGCGGACGCATGCTTGCATTTCGTCCCTCTCACGCATATGTTTATGCAGCCATCCGTGCAACAGTAACACTAACCCTTTACCAACCAAAGCAGAAGCACATATGATCACCAATCCAGCATCACCACAAGCAGCGTTCCAACATCCATAAACAAACAAACAAACAAACAGTGTGCTTATAGTTAACTAATCTGGCTGCGACTGTGCGTGAGGTGAGAAGATTGATCGCCTCGCCAGTGGATCCAGATCTTTCTTCTCAATTGTTGTGTACGTCGATCGATCGAGAATGTTCTCGCGCTTTCTTCGACTGTCCAACGACAACGGTGCAGTACTGCATAGGAATTATGTATCCATATATGAGCACTGTGGTGTGGTGGGGTCGATCTGGCTTCTCTTGTGTGGTTGCTTCTAGTCTAGGTAGAGAATTAGGGATCAATCGGTCGAGCTAATCAAACTAGCGGTTCCTGAGCGATCTGGTGCAAAGTGAAAGAGACTGATCTCCTTTTTAGACCGCATTGCTAAATGCTAGCTACATCTTTTGCTGTTAAAGGACACCTTTGTGCTAGTAGGGACGAACATAGACTAAGTCACTAAACTGTAGCTGGAGTGCAAGAACTCTGAGCGTTTCCTTTTTTTCCTTTTTCTTTTTTTGCGAGATCAAGAACACTGAACATTGCTCTTCCATGTGTACAACAAGTTACGATTATGCTTCTTCTTTTTTGCGGGTATAATCACGATTATGCTTCAACGACACTGACACAAATTATGACCTATTTTGGCATATGAATATGAGTTCGATAAGATACAAAATTAAGTGTTCAATATTTTACTATAATTATGCATGGTAGGAGTAGAATGTATGTAGTGCAGTTATTAATTTTCAAATACTAATGCATTATAAAGTAGAACTTTTCCACCCACAGTTTCGAAATTTGTCCCTTTCTTACAAGAGCTAACAAAACGTGTCTACTATCTAGAGTTAGCATATACTCCTACTTTGATATGTGCGCTAGAAAAGACTAAAGTGATTGCCTTTAATTATATATGCAGGGCTAAGTCTAATCATGTTGCTGCTCATACTTTCTGTTGTCATGTGTAAATATATTAGAGAATAATCCGCATTACTTAACCAGTTTATGCAAATGATAATGGTTGATCATTAGACAAGAGTGAAAATTAGCTTCGGGGCTATAAAAAGGTTAAGAACTTATGAATTCAAGTAAACGTGCATGTAAATTTTCAAGAAGAAAGACCCCCTTTTCTTTCCCAGGCAAAAAAGTGCCTTGGTGCTCTATAATACTCCCAAGTAGATATTTAAGCACTAAATTTGTTGGTTTTGCACTTGGCACGAAAACAAATTGGGTTTATATGAAAATTTACAGAAACACGGAGGATTTGAACATTGAGATGTTTAAATCATTTCAATTTTACATTAACGTGCAGGTCTTTTTTACAGTGGATTACTAGTCAGTAGACATGATATTGTTACACACTATTGTTTGAAGGGTAAGTTCCACTTTGTACTAATTTAACAACCATTGCGTGAAACACAACGATTAGTATTTCTTTGTGCAAAAGATTTTTTTTATTAAATATGTTATCCATTTTGCTATTATTTGGCCAAATTTGGTAACATACGAGGCTAATTGGTTTGATGCCAACATTTGGCATTGGCAATATCAAAAGTTGCCAAAAATCGGCAACTTCTTGTGAGGTTGGCAAGTAAAATTGGTAACCAACCAAGCACTAGCCAATATTTGACATTTGCCAAACGTTCGCATGCCAATTTTTGGCATCAAACCAATAATGCTCGTTAAAATAATTTACCAAACGAGATGAAGAATGTAGTAATTGTGTTGTTTCCACTCTATACGCCTATTAATGATAAGAATGTTAAATCGTTGTATTATATTATGGATTTCACTAAAGATCTGGCGTCAGATTTTTAAGCAGGGCAAGTCGAACGTTGCATAAAAAAATGTTCGATTTGCCATGTTTAAAAATCTGACGTCGGTTTTTAACATTCTCACATATTATTTCACTGGAATATGCATGTTGATTTTTTTTTTACTTTCCATAAATTTAGTGCTCTTCTTAATTAGTTTGTGTACATGATAGGACAACCATAGATACATTGAAATAAAGAGAGTAATATAATGTTTGGTTTTCCATACATTTGATGTTTAGTTTACCTTCTCGGTTTAGCAAATTATGTTGTGTATATTTGTGGAAAAAAAAGTGCAGTCCTTTCCCTAACTTGAATATTAATTCCCAAAAATGCATGCATGCATGGCTGCTAGCCATATGCCAGCTTTACATTGTGTTGTGTGGACAGTGGACACTAGGGGCGTTGTATAGGTGTGCAAAGAACATCTCTTTGCACATGGTTTGTGCATGGAGTGTCCTCAACATAAACTATAGCCAAAACTAGTGTTTCTTATAATTATTATTAGTTGGTAGACACTGTTGTTTAAAGGGTAAGTTATACATTCTGTAAGCTGATCATACTTTCTGTAATATATTAGAGACAATCACTAATTGTATCATACTTTCTCCCAGTTTATGCAAATGATAATGGTTGACCATTAGCGCCTAAGATAGATAGTAAAACTGTTAAAATATCATCTAGAATATAAAAACATCAAGCATGTCATAGTAAAAAAATAGCATGTATGAATTCAAGTAAACATGCATTTAAATTCACAAAAAGAAAGACACCTTTTCTTTCGCAGGAAAAATTGTGCCTTAGTGCTCTAAAATACTCCCAAGTAGATATTTAAGCACTAAATTTTTGGTTTTGCACTTGGCGCAAAATCGAATTGGTTTTATATGAAAATTTACAAAAACGCGGAGGATTTGAACATTGAGATATTTATGTTATTTCAAATTTACATTAATGCGGAGGTCTTACTCACATCG
The DNA here is from genome assembly GCF_002575655.3 of Aegilops tauschii subsp. strangulata. Lineage (NCBI taxonomy): Eukaryota > Viridiplantae > Streptophyta > Magnoliopsida > Poales > Poaceae > Aegilops > Aegilops tauschii. The sequence goes on from NC_053038.3 coordinate 506,564,288, forward strand.
GATTACTAGTCAGTAGACATGATATTGCTAGACACTATTGTTTGAAGGGTAAGTTTCACTTTGTACTAATTTTACACCCATTGCATGAAACACAACGATTAATATTTCTTTGTGCAAAATAATATTTGTTATTAAATATGTTATCCATCTTGTTAGTATGTAGCCAAAATCGGTAATCTCCGTGTTAAAATAATTTGCCGCTACCAAAATGAAGCGTGTACTTATTGTGTTGTTTCCACTCTATATGCCTATTGATATTAAGAATTGTTAAATCATTGCATTATTATTTCATAGGAATACACATGGTCATTTGTTTACTGTCCATAAATTTAGTGCTTTTCTTAGTTAGTTTGGGCGCATGATTGGACAATGATAGATACACTGAAATAAAGAGAGTAATATCATGTTTAGTTTTCCATATATTTGATTTTTAGTTTATCTTCCCGGTTTAGGAAATTATGTGTATATTTGTGGCAAAAAATTGCAGTCATTTCCCTAACTTGAATATTATTCCCCAAAATGCATGCATGGCTGCTAGCCATCTGCCGGCTTTAAATTGTGTGGACAGTTGGACACTAGGCCGTTCTATCAAGTGCTCAAAGAACATCTCTTTGCACATGGTTTGTGCATGGAGTATCCTCAACATAAACTATAGCCAAGTCTTTTGTGTGGCAGTACGTCCACTGATCTATTAATTAAGAAAATCAGTCACCAATGATGCCACATTAGCAAAGGCACCACTGTACTGTACTGGGTCAGGTTAAACTAATCAAGACCCAAATCGCAGCCAGAGACAATGTCCAGCTGTATACCTGTACAATGTGGCGAGAGACCATAGGCCATGTGGCTGCTGTCAAGCCACCATGCACTAATTAAGCAAATCAAACTTGGAGCGATATCTCCTGGCGATGCCTCAGCTGCGTATTTAAAACTCTCGGAGTGGCAAAGGCAAGTGACACCTGGAGCCTCTCAATGAGATTGTTGGGAAATAGTTTAAGTTGATGTCGGATTTGATGCGATCTAGTTTGTTTTACGCTTGTGTTCTTCCTCCTTTGGGAATAAAGGCAAGGATCATCAGGGGGGATACACTTTACAGCAGGCATGTAGATCGGCTCGAACGGGAAGGACATCTCTGGCTCGATGGAGATTACTTTAATTAATGTATGTACGCCAATACGATCTTGGCATGTTGTTTCATGCATAGTAAGCACCACATCGTCATCGATGAATCTCCTCTGTCTCGAGGAATTAACAGAGGAAATGCAGTAGTGTTCATGCATGCTTGTTAGTGACGTGTCACATTCAAGAAATTAAAAATAGACACTAGCAAAAAGGAAAGTAAAAAAAGAACAGGAAAAAGGATGGGTAACTCTAACTTGATCTAATCAATCACCACGGAGATATAGGCAAAATATCTCGGCATACTTAGTCGGATAAGTTTTGTCGTGTTTCACTCGGGTGGTCATTTTCCTTCTTTTGGAGACCGAAACCCTTTTTAGACTGGCTTTGGCTCATTCTAGACACGCACTAACACATCATATATAGACTCCTTCCCGTAAATTGCATCAACAAACATAAATATCTACTACGTGTGATAGGCTTGTAAAGCTTACATGATTAATCAGTAATCACATAGCTAAGCTAAGCTAAGCTAAGGTGGCTAGGGACAGCTAGCTAGGGTACGTTGACGCCGACTCTCTGACTGACTGGCCTGATGAATGAGCACAATGGAGTTGAGTTCAGTTCAATTTCACTTCACATCAGAGCTCTTGAGAGTTAGGCCTGCGATCCGGCCTCTGCGCCATGGCCAGGTGTAAGTTCATCTTGGTCAAACCAACAACAGTCGATCAAAATCACTTTCTTCTTCAAGTTCTCTGCGTCTGCAACTCTGCATCTTTCGGGGGATGTGGACGTGCACAATGGGCGTCCACGCATGCATATGTGTATGTTCTGTACGACGACCGATTAAAAGCGTATTAAAAAGCGATTGATGCCGTGTTTTGCTGGACACCTACGCGGCCTAACGGATTAATTAACGTCAGAGCTAACAGTACAACGTAACAGCAGCAGCTGCCTCCCCGTCCTTTCGTCTTCCATGGATGGATCGGTCTAAAAGCAGCTCCAGGGAAAACGTTTGTTTAGTCGAGTCTTTTTGATTGAGGCCAAGCCATTTGGTCCTGTCTGGGCTCCTTTTTCGCTGTATGTTTATCTGCCTATCCTGTTGCAGATGCAGATGGATGGATGGAGGCATGGGGTGAGCTCGCGCATGCAGCCGCAGCACATACATAGAACATGCATGATACCAGTAGATTTGATTCGGAGCAAAGCCGGTGGATATATATGCTCATCTTTTTGTAGACCTATGCGCTGTACAGGTACTAGAACTTCATGCAAGTAGTACTTATTAAGGATTGCCATGATTTATGTAATACAAGTCCTTAAGCCATGCCTTATGATGTTGTACTGCAGGGCTTAGCTTTTTACAGAGGCCTATTTGGCTGGTATATATGATTTTGTTTATTATGTCACTGCAAAATTCCTATAGATTATACTTTTCTATGCTTCTGATTTCGAAGGATTTTCGATGCAAAAAAAAAGTTTCCAAGGAATTAACATCCTTTTCCCACTCATTTGTGTACCGTTGTCCTTTTTCTTGTATGTGTTCCTAAGAGAAGTAATTTGTCCTCATGTTTCGAGGTCTCAAGAAAAGGGCGGGATGGATGCCTTCTTTCCGTGTTTGTTTTATGTTTTTGATTAGAGAGTGTTGGTTTTATGTTTTAATTTTATGCAAATGATCACTCCTGGGTTTTGCTTAAAGTGTTTTGTGATTGTGCATTTGTATTAACTCAAGTCAAGTTCATGCTTTTATTCTACTCTTGTGTCACTCCTATAATCCAAAGAGATCGCATAGCTTCTCATAGGCAAATAACTTTAGGATCAGCATATATGGTTCTCATTAAATTATGGTTAAACCTCTCCAATTCGTGATCATTTGGAACATGACTGGTATTGTTTACCTTTTCGTGGGGTCATGCATGCACTGTCTTCAACAAGGTCTCCTTGAGTCGTGTGGTCCTCGAAATGCATGATAGGGAAAAGTGGAAAACACATTGTGAAACATATATATAGAAAAACACATGAATAGGAAAGCAGATGTAAAACAAATATGTGTCAACAAAAAAAACTCACATTTTTTAGTCTCATAGTCCTAATTATATTTCTCACCTCCTAATTACTCACCAATTTACATTGCACACATGAGAATGGTCATGTTCCATGCCTATGGTGTTTTTTATATGATATTATTTGAGGTATACAACTTTTGTAGAAAAAATGTTTTAAATTTCAATTTTGTTGTGCTTGTAGTACGCTTAGTTAATACACACCAGCCTATCTTTATTATCATGCATAATTAATTTAATAGTGATTTAAGAAAAGATGTAAAAATAATAACAAATAGTATATCTACAAATGACAAACAATTGTATTTTTTTTAATGTTTTAGTTAGTTGTGTGTGCTTTGCACATGCACATGTACATTTATTGGGGATGAAAAAGGCCATAAGTTCACCACAATTCGTATTTGTGTCTTGGGATTACATGACCCCTTTTAAGAAATGCGCATTCATAGAAAAAATATTAAAACAAATGACTCGGTATTGTTTCTAGATTTCAAATTTTGGTGACAAAGCTGACTTGTGAGCTATGAAAGAAAAACCCAAAACCAAGCACTTTTTCACAACCCAAAATGCTACTCTAACTCAGTTTTTTGTACCAAGCCTCCAAACCAACGATTTTTTACAAAAACTTGCCAGTGCATTTTTTTTTTTTTTGCGGAAAAAACTTACCGGTGCATGGCTCACTTTAAGATATAGACACCATATTTTTTGGATTTTTTTTACTTTAACTTAATTTGTAGTTTTCGGGATACATTGGAAACACACATAAATAAAAATAATACTGTTGCTAAGAAGAACCTTTGGCCTACACTATTTGTTTGCAAGTGCAGCTTAATTTGCTTTATGCTCAAGGTCGAGCCCTACTAATTAAACAGGCTGCTATAAACTAACGGGTCGATCCCTTATTAGATTAATCCACTAGGTTGAATATGAGTTGTGTGGTAGCTTTCCTCTGGATTGAGCTACTAATTATGGGGTACGCGTTTAAGACTGGTCAACATTGACCTCCATTACCAAATATAGCTACCCATTGGGGCATTGACCGTAAGTCCCTAAATGGTTGTTTACTTATGGTTAACACTGACTTTAACCGCTTCCTGGCTTCGTTGATGTAAAAGATAGTCCACTCCACTTGCAAGTTGAAAATTGCAATGCATGCTTAGCTAGACACATCTTACCTTACGCTTTTACTTTTTGGTCTTCATAATGTGTTTGCAAAACTAGAGTAGTATCTTACTCATAGTCTCATAGAATATACTACTAGACCAGTTAGGTAAGCCTGCAACTCAACATTTGATAATCCAAGACTAGCGAAATAATTTCCTTCGTCAGAGTTCATGCTTCAAAACAACGCGTTCATCGCAGCTAGCTTACATAAGTTTTTCTTTTCCTTTTTGAAGCGAGCTAATTAGCATCACAAGACTATACCTAACCATGTTAAATTTTTTAGTTCCGGTCCAATACATGTTGTGGGCCCCGCTAGTCGGCGACTTGTATAAAAACAAGTACTGGTCAAATACCTGCTAGTAGTTTACTACTTGAGAAGAAGACCAGCAGCTAGCATCTTCATTTGAAAATACAGTGGACGCTTATTTACAGTATACTAGTATTTGACAGGACGTACGTACTCACGCAAAAGGGCATCGGATCGATAACCCTCTCGATCATATGTGGGATGATTGATTAGCTCGGAATTTAGGATACAATAAACTATAAACAGTTAAAGGTGGGGTAAAGATGCTTGCGAGATTTAACTTGCATTGCATCACCACACAACATTCTAGTAGCTATAGAAGGGGGGAGCTTTTTGTCAGCGAGAAGAGGAATATAATATGTCGATAAGCTTAGCAAGTGGGAGTGGAATTGTTAGTCGCTGCTGGTGACAAGGACGCGACGCCGATCTCCTCAACCGGAGATGGAGCCCGGCCGGCCGTATAAATGGCGGGCACGGCGCGGGGAGATTCTAGCTGTCATACAAGCCGGGAACCGGAGCCACAGCAAGCTCAGCAAAGCCCATGACCGCATAGATAGATAGATAGCGTAGCCACGGCCATCAAATAGTATTAATCCGAGTGGCTAATTAACTAGCAATAGGGATTAGCCAGTTGAAGGAGTGATAGTATATAGGGAGGGAGGGAGCTGCATGGCCATGGACGCGATGAGCAGCGCGGTGTTGCAGGGGGCGTGGAGGAAGGGCCCCTGGACGGCGCTGGAGGACCGGCTGCTGACCGAGTACGTGCAGCAGCAGGGCGAGGGCAGCTGGAACTCCGTCGCCAAGCTCACCGGGCTGCGGCGGAGCGGCAAGAGCTGCCGGCTGCGGTGGGTGAACTACCTCCGGCCGGACCTGAAGCGGGGCAAGATCACCGCCGACGAGGAGACCGTCATCCTCCAGCTCCACGCCATGCTCGGCAACAGGTAAGCTGCCCGATATTCCATCTCATTTCCATTTCCATTGAAATTCAGACGTGTACAGTCTACTACTACAGTGGGAGTGGCTGTAGTAGATGCCCACGTACTGTATGACTGCATCTTCTTGGGTCTTGGGTGCGCGGGCGGTGCCTAACTGAGCGAAGCGTGGGTGAATGGATGGACGGACGCAGGTGGTCGGCGATCGCGCGGTGCCTGCCGGGGAGGACGGACAACGAGATCAAGAACTACTGGCGGACGCACTTCAAGAAGGCGCGGCCGTCCAGGCGGGCCAGGGCGCAGCTGCTGCACCAGTACCAGCTCCAGCAGCAGCAGCAGCACCGCCAGTACCTCCACGCCCTGCACCTCCTCCAGCAGCAGCAGCAGGAGATGCAGATGCAGCTACAGGAGAACCAGCAGCAGCAGCAGCAGCAGCAACAGGTGATGATGATGGCGCAGCAGAGCCCGCCGGAGGAGGACCAGGCTGTGATCACCACCGTCGGCAACATGAACAGCATGGAGACTGCGGAGTGCTACTGCCCGTGCCCGGCGGCGTCGGCGGTGCTCGACCTTCCGCTCCCGGCCGACGACGAGGACGCGCTGTGGGACAGCCTCTGGCGGCTCGTCGACGGGGAGGACGGCTCCAGCGGAGGCGACTCAGGCGAGTACTAGGCTACTGCATGTGCTAATACTACTACGGCAATGTGCATGTGTCCCATTGTAAAGAAAGAAAGAAAGGAAGGAGAGGTAATACAATACTGCCTGCAGGTTAATTTCAGTACTACTGGCCGCAGGGATATCATCCCGGCGGTGATAGCTAGGAAGGACCATGCATGCATGATCACGCACGCATGCCAATAGTTCTTCATGCATGTCTCGTGTACATGTTTACCCTTTTACCCATGACCATGAGCCATGATGATGAGCCCATGATCAGGTGCACTGTACCAGCCTCTTCAGTTAGCATGTCAACAAAGCTAGCTTGTAAATTGCAGCAGCAATAGCATCATGTAATTTTGGTCTCGCTTCTCAGTGAATCAAGTACATTTTCCTCAGTTCATGAACGAGCAGTGCAGCAGATCCATACCCACTTGGCAATACTTTATGCACCTTGTAGCTAATTCGCTGTACAAAATGGCCTAGCACACGTATCATCACAATTGGTTATTATGATCCAAGCATCTTTTATCCTTTGTATAATGGGAGGACAGGAACTTGACCGAGTTGCTCAACTCACCATATGAATTCAGTTACATAGTGACTGAAACCACGGGCTATCTAATCTGAGTAACAAAATCAGTTTGTAGCTAATACAAACATCAACGAGGTTTGGCAGGAGTTTGAGGGGTGAGTTGGCTGACTTATGGCAGCAACTGCAAGATGATGATTGTAGGGATATCACCATGGCTGCTGATGGGGCTTAATTCTTCTGGTCAGATTACAGTCAAGTACACGACGATAACTAGCTAGTGATGGAAGCCTTACAAGGTTAATTGGTGTCCTTTCAGGCTACCCTGGTTCCTAAAAGTGCCTTTAAAAATTAAAGTTTTTCTTCGGTTAATGTTCAAGAATAAGTAGTAATTTGACTGAAGATAACCTACATAAGAGAGGCTGGAGTGGTAGTGAGAAGTGCAGTTTCTGTGACTACGCGGAAGATATAGATCACTTGCAAGTTCATTTGTTGGATCATGAACTATGTTCTTGGATTTTCATTTTCTCTGGGAAGTTTAGGGGCTAAAACTACTCTGCGGACGACGGCCGACAGCACGAACTGTGGACGATGGAGGAATTAACGGTGCTATCCAGTTTTTCTCTATGCATGGACGGCTTGATCTGCTGTGTCGTCTGAAAATCGTTGAGGTCGTGTGTGTAGCAGCGTTCCTGGGTTTATGTTCTGTTCATTGGTTCTTTTTGCACAGGGGCTTGAGACTCATATGGGACGCTGCTGTATTATCAATTTCATGAGAAATGAAATTGGCAAACTCTGCTCCTCAATTTGAAAACAAAAAAAAAAACATATTTTCTGCACAAGCCAGCCAAATTCAGAAACTGAACAGACATAACCAACACTGTCTGCCAAGAATGCAGTGCACAAGGATGTTGTTATTAACCAACGATTAAAAGCTTTCACCATCCTCATCAATTCAAGGGTGACATTTTTGCAAGGCAAAACAACACCCAAGATAACGGAAAGGAGGAGGAAATAACACAATTTTCACCGCTATCAGGTATGACATTTATCATTCCCTTTCGAGCGTCACACTGATCATGTACAGGAAACTACTTGTACTTGTATGTCCCAAGATCAATTAATTTTTCTAACCCCATGCCCACTAGGCCCCTAGAGTATTTAAAATAAATATATCGAAGCAATAGCTGTAGGAATAATCAAACTAAAAAATAATTTGGATAGTCTCAAATCACCTAACCACTTCACAAGTTATTTCTTGAAGCTTGGTTCTGATGAATAAGCAGCGTCACGTCACGTCACGCCAGCCGCTCGGAGAAGGACTTTGTCGACCTCACCGACCGGCCGGAGCCGCGTGAAGGAGCAACGGTCGGGGAGCGGTTCAGCATCTCGACGACGGCGGGCACGAGAGTCTGCGAGCGGTGCAGCATGTCGACCATCGACGGCGTCTGGTAGGTGTGAATTTGGGTGTTGAGCTCCGTCGAGTCGCCGCGCGCCGTGGCCCTCTGCCATGAGTGCGAGCTCAGGCCAGCCAGCATGAAGGCCCTTCCTGATTCGTCGTACCTCCGCCGGCTCTCCACCCTCTCCTGCATCTCCCTCAGCTCTGTGATCAGCGCCAGGCACTGGCTGTCTGAAGATTGCGCTGCCTGTGACTCCAGGATCCTCGTGCGGCCTTCGAGGATCGACACGGCCTGGGAGAAATCGCCTCCGTCGGCTGCAGCCCGCGCAGCAGACATGTCCTCCATGGCTTGAACGCGGTGCCACTCACGCTCAACCTCGGGAGACATTTTGCAGTCCACAGAGTATGCAGGACGCTCAACACTCACTTCTGAACCATGTACCTGAATGCTCTCTGTTGTAACTGCATCTTGGTATGTACAGCTTGGTTTGATCAGTACAGTCTGCTGCCCCTGTGCAGCTGGGACATGTAGGGTGATCAGAAACCCCCTCTCTTCATCTGCATACAGGTCGCCGATATCGACTGACCCGTTACGTCCATCCACGGCAACTTCACTTGCATAGCCGCCTGACTTGATGGAGGTGAGTACCACGCCTTCGTCCACACACTCGACGCCCAGCCGCATCTCCTTGACCACAACACTGAGGAGGCCACCAATACACTGAGCAAATCCGTTCTGTATTGAGCCTTCAGCATCAATAAACGAGAATGTGCCGCTAGATGTCTCCGCAATAGCATGCATCGCCGCCGAGTCATGATCTGCACCGAAACCAAAGGTGTGGATTTGCACATGATTACCTGTTCCAGGCAGGATTGAGGGAGGAACAAGCATGCTGTGGTTTGTCTGAACCCCGTCGTCAAAGGTTGGCACCGAATATGTGTCTTGACCATCCGACAGAAGAATGATGCTGCAAACAGGATTCTTCAGCCGACGGTGCTCAATGACTTTAGCACCCTTCTTTAGCCCATCAGAAATGTTCGTGCCACCACCATCAACAAGGGAATTCACAGCCTGCATGGCTTGCATTCGTCCGTTGACGTTCATTTGGCGAAGGGGAAAGAGCCTCCGCGCCGCAGATGAGAAGACAATGACAGACAGCCGGTCATTGGGTCCAAGCGTCTGGATGACAAAACCCATTGCCTTCTTGAGAAGTGCAAGTTTGGCCCCTTTCATGCTGCCACTGACATCGAGCACAGTCACAAGGTCAAGAGGTGCACGGGAGCTCACCGACTCCAAGGACTTCGGAGCCTTGAGATGAATCAAGATAGAAAAGACCTTCTGGGTCACTGATTGCTGTATGGCTTGCACTTCTGCATATGTCTTGATTTCAACCGAACCAGTAACTGCATTGCTCTCCTCCACAGTTTCAGACTGAATATCTATTTGCTCGTCGTCATTGAAAATGTCTGCCTCGGGAGTACGGAAGACAGGAAATTGCTCCAGCAGATTTCCACTGTATGAGTTGGAAAGCCTGCGGATAACAGCCATGTGTCCGTCGTCTTGGGGCCAATTTACCGGGCTTACTCTAGCTCTCCCATGAGTGGCATCTGCAAGTTGAGGTCCCTGGAAGGGCAGTTCTTTCCAGTCGGCACGGCATATTGGGCAGATATGGTTGCCATGCCTAACATTTGAGGTGATGCAATGGAAATGGAACTTATGGGAGCATTCAGCAGTAAACAGGGCCTGTCCGTGCCCTGTCCTCATACTGCCAAGGCAGATGGCACATACCCTCTGAAATCAAGAAAGCCAGCGCAGAAGAGTTAGCATGATAGAATCAGAGCTTGCAACTGAGCACACAAAAAAACATAGCTTCTACCCCAATTGGTTATAAAATGTGCTCTGAATGATGCGTAAAAAACGTGCTCTGAATAATGCCATTGAAACACTTGTGTTGATGTAAACATCAGACAAGCACACTAACAGTGTTGCAGATTTTCATACGACATGCTGCGGATAAGCAAGACTGCATGAGGCTCTGTACAACCAATCAAATGGAAGGGATTTATCACGTAATAGAAGAGAAGAACTAAAAGTTGGTTATACACTTACCATGAAGGTCCAAGAACCAGAATTTGCGTATCTTGAAAATTGGCATAGAGAACCACCAGTCAAACATCAGGTGTAGTATGAAATATGCTAGCATCAACTAACCATACTAAATCAACTGAGAATTTGGGTATTAACACATGTAGACGCTATCAGAAAATACGAACCGGAACATCCTAACACCGTATTCTGCTTTCTTTCATTCTTGCTAAGCATTAACAGTCAGAGCGGTAAAACCAGAATAGATTAACATACTTTTTTTGAAAGAAAGGGGTTTTCCACCCATTTTATTGAATGAAACCACAGTAAACATAGTCATGAAGGAGCTCGGGAGCAGTCTAAGTGACTGACCAGACGAAAATTAATATACTATTTCGCTATATAAAGTGGGTTGGCAATTTGGCATCAGAAAATATTCTTTAATAGTAGAAGTAATTCAGCACGTTGCATAAAGGACTCTGCTGTTTGTTGAAGCCAACTGACAGAGAGCCCAAGACCCAAGTCAAATTAGATGGGCCAACCAGTACCAACCAGTCAAAACACATGGAAAGACAAACGGCAGGAAAAGAATGAATAGGAAAAGGTAACTGCATGATATACAGATAAAATTGAACAAGCTGCACCACAAGGCATCACAGGTTAAGCCTGCAGCCACGAAATATTGCAGTTGTTCTTCAGTGGCAGTATAACTGTAGAAAAACATGCAATCTTTTCATAAAAAAGAACAAATAAGAAGACAAATGCAATCCATCAGCTACAGCTCTAGCCTAGCCTCCAAACTCAATCCGGTAAGCCATGCCCTGGCCCATGGATTATATTTATGTAAAATAACCTGTTAGGCACGTGGGCAACTACACTAGTAGTAGTACTCCCTCCGTTCGGAATTACTTGTCTCGAAAATGGATGTATCTAGAACTAAAATACGTCTAGATACATCCATTTCCGCGACAAGTAATTCCGAACGGAGTATAATATAATCCTCATTTGTTAATTTCAGTTGGTGATCACAAGGTGTAGTACAAGTGGGAAAGACTTTTCGGTTTGGCGATTTCCCTGTGAGGAAACTTATTACCACCTTGGTGGCAGATAACTGGTCAAAACAAAATGAGGACCAGCTGGAAGCAAGAGAAAACAATTGGTAACTGAAAACTGCAGGTAGCTTTTTATTTTAGAAAAAACAAAAACTGCAGGTAGCTGGTGACAGAGGAGAAAGCAAAAGAATTGGCGTGACTTGTGTAATCTGATTAACTTGTTCCTCTGAGGAGGATGAATTGCACCAAAAAACAGTAGGGAAATTGGTGAGCACATTCAATGTATATCTTTTAAATTTTAATGTTAATAAGAGAAGGCACACCAAAAGAAATAAATTTCTCCCGATTTTGTTTGTTTGACGGAGATGACACGCGGAAATGATGAACTCCGTCAAACTCGTACGGTGATCTTTCACTACGCGCAGAGATGAGACACGGAAATGATCAACACTGTTTTTTTTATTGATGAAGGATGACGAGCACGGTCAAACTCCTGCGGGGATCTTTCCCCGCACGATCTTTCCCCCGCGTCCCCAAGAAGATGTTTGGCACGGGGCCAGAGCGATTAGGAAATGGATGGAAATGGCCAAGAAGATGGAGCCCTCACCTTGGAGCCCGGGCTGCCGGAGCTGGAGAGCCGCCGCGAGGACACGGACGGCGACCTCGCCTTCTCCTCCCCCGTCGCCGGGCCGGCCTCCACCGCCGTCGTTGGATGGTGCGCCTCGCGTCCCGGCGGCGGCGGCGGCGGGGCGTCCTCGAGGGCCCTCTGGCGGTCCGGCAGGCGGATGCAGAGCTTGGTGGCGAGCGCGCGCTTGGCCCGGCCCCAGGCGTCCGCCATTGCTAGCTCCTCCCGACGCGACGCGACCCGACCCGGCCCGGCCCCTCTCTCGCGCACACAGAGGTGGGAGCGGGAGTGGGATCGCTCGGCGGAGGAAGCGGATCAGGAAGGAGCGCCGGAGGGAGGGAGTTGGTTGGCTCGGGTCCCGGCTTCCTCTCGTCGCGCGTTCGCCGCGGGCGTCCGTTTCTTGGTTTACGTGGAGCGTCGCGGCGAATAAAACAACGGGGGAGCAGGGGAAACTCGTTCGTGCTTGGCTTCCCCGTTTTGCCCTCGGGCCAGAGGGTGTGGACGCGCCGGGATCCCCGGTCAGCGCGGGGCGTTTCGGGGCTTTCGCGTCCCTGAGTTACTTGGTAGACTGACTCTGTCAGTCAGTCTGTCCGTGCTTCGAATTCAGAATTTATTCGTAAGATAAGAATTGAATTTGTTTCAGCTGTTCGACGCGAGGAATGTTGAAGCTTTTTTGGGTTTGCTCGGATTCAGTTTCGCGGACGCGGCGGCTGCGTCTCGATCGTGTGGCCGGCGGCCAACGGCGAACGAGTTTTGGTCACAACACTGGCGTGAATTGATCACATGTCGCATTTGCGCTTGTACTTTGTATGCCATGGGCAGCCGTCCATCAAAATGTTTCTAAACTTGGCCCGAACACCGTATATACTCCAAGGTCGTGCATCAAACGTATGTGGACTTGGTCCGAACGTCTGATTTCCCGTAAACCGAAAGCAAACCTGAGGAAGGTTTGTGCACATCCGGGCCGTCGCCACGTAGGCATCCGACACCCCGGATCCAGCCAAAATCACCACTCGGAGCCCAGTTATTATCACTCCGCCCTCCGTCATTGTTGTGTATCCGTTTAGTCCGAAACCGATGTTGTTGTTGTACCACTCACTTCGTAGCTCACGCCTTACCGGACCTCCGCTGCTCCGTCCGGGCGCTAGCTCCGACTTGCCTACGCCTCCCTTCCATCCATGGTCCGGCCGCCCCCCCAGATACCCTCTGCCACTGCACATTGCAGTTCGTGGCGGACACCACGCGCCGGCAAGTGTTCGGCCAAACGCCATAGCCAAATTTATTGTTGTTTTTGTTGTTTACTTTGCAGCAAACACGATGGATTCTGGCCACAGAGTAATTCTACGGCGATGATGCATGTGGTTATTAAAGATGACCAACATGGGGAGGAGCATGTTCTCGATTTCAAGGGATCAATCAAGGGGCATCAAGTGATGGATCGACAAAGGGCACGAGGGCATATGAAGTTGATGAGCGATTAAATTGTCCCTGATGCGCTATTCAAGCTCTTTTTTCCGCCATCGGCTCCGGATGATTCAAAATGTGTTCGATCGCCACTACAATGGTGTCCAGGCCTATAATGACTACTTCATCTTGAAGAAGGATGTCGTTGTAACAATAGGCTTCTCGGGTTACCAGAAGGTAACGGCTACTTTGAAGATGCTTGCCTGTGGCGCGGCCGTAGATACGTGGGACGAGTACCTCCGAATATATGAAAGCACATGTCTTGAAGTCATGGTCAAATTTTCAACTGCGGTGGTCAAGTTGTTTGACCAGAGTACTTGAGGGAACCAACTATCAAAAACACCACAATGCTAATAGCACCGTCAAAAGCAAGAGGGTGGCCAGGTATGCCCGGATCCATGGTTTGCAATGTACTAGCAAAGGAAGAATTTCTCATATGCTCTACAAGGGCAATGTCAGGGCCATTGCAAGAAGCTCACTATCATTCTTTGTGTTGCATCACAAGACCTCTGAATTTGTCACTCTTTCTTTGGAGTATCCGGGTCTCACAATTACACCAACATGTTGTAGCGGTCTCTATTGTTTGCAAGGTTGTGTGCGAGACAAGTTGCTCCGTGCAACTATACCATCGATGGTCATGACTACAACACAAGCTATTATCTTTGTGTTGGTATCTATCCTTCATGGTCGACCTTCGTCAAGGCCAATTCTGAACCAAGGGGTTAGAAAATATTATACTTTTCCCAAAGAAAAGAAACTAAAAAGGATGTGGAGAGAGCATGCATCTGGAGTGCTGCAAAGCCCTTTTTGCAGTTATTCAAGGAGTTGTAAAAATATGCGATCCGTAGACATTATGGGAGCGGATGATAGTTGTGTGATAATTCACAACACGAGTAGACGATGAGGGTGATGGAGTTCGCCAATTTGAGCGCATGGGTGATCCCATTGAACTTCCATAGCAAAATCTAGCGAAGTTTGAGGATTTTATTCAAATGCATTGACAGAATCGGCATTGAGCAACTCATGAGCAGGTTCAGAATGATCTAGTTGAGCATTTGTGGGCGCTTCACGGGAAGAACTAGAAATATGTGTCCGAATAAGTTGAATTTAAATTTGAACCATTTCATTTGAAAACTTCATGTTTGAATTGCAATATTTATACTTGAATTATTTTTGCATTGGAATATTTGCATGATAAGGTCATGGACAAAGGATTAATTATTTTAAATGATCCGGATATATGAAATAAAATAGGGTGAGCATTTGGTGCATAGAGTTGGATGACCACCCCACTACCCTCTGTTCGCAGACACGTTTGAACGTGCCCGTGAATGTTTGGGGTGTCCGATCTGATGGACTGTGTTGGAGTCTTGGAGATGCCCTAGCAAAGTATTCCTCCATTTGGATTAGTTGTGACTTTCCAAATTTCAATGTATTGACAATCATGCATTGCTTGTTCTCCTCGCTTTCTTAAGCAGAGTTTCACCAATCTTAATGTGAACTTAGGCATCAGACAATGACTACCCTTTACTGTGTGCGTGTGTGGTGTTGGCTGTCACACAAGTGCTTGATGATGACTACTCGTGGTTCTTGTCAACAGATTATCATTTTATTTTATTTGCTTTGATAGGATGTATTGCCCTTTGGGCTGTTAAGTTTTTTGGATAAACATTATTATTATTTTTTGCTTTGATAGGATGTATTGCCCCTTGGGTTGTTAAGTTTTTTCATCTAATTTCCTTTGTAAACTCGATCACTCTTGTTTTCTTCAAAGGGATTCTATTATAAATAGGCGAGACATTTGAGGCTCGAAAATTGGATGAGGAGGAAGGATGTTGACCGAATAATTAAGATTTAGCTCAGAGCACGCCTAAGGGGATGTGATCTGTATACATTGCTGGCCGGGGTCATCCTCTTTTTCTAAAAAAAAAAAAAAAACTCTGTATACATTGCTTCTTGTAAGCAACAGTACTAATACGATAGAGTCGTTTTTTCTAGGATCCGTGGTTCATCGCTTGCAAGCAACAATATGAATGAGTCTGCTTGACTAGCCGGCGCTACATTTGTCCACGTCTTCTTCAGATAAGGTGCACATGAATGGATGGACGCGTTGAGATGCTCATGAAGGAATAATAACAACGACTTTTGTGCGTGTAGAATTGTGGATGTCTTTCAAGGAATAATACTCTTTCTCATCAAAGAAAGAAAGGAATAATACTCGTACCCGACAACGCCATGACTATATTAAGCGAATATAGTACTGGTGCTTGGCATTCCATGACATGCCATGCCGGGCACGGTGCTACTCGAGGTGCGCCTGCGCGGGCTTTGATCCGCATTAATCGATTCCATGCCGGTGCACGCTATCTATCTATACTTCACCGCCTCGATCGGTCCGCAGAAAACGTTGAAACGTACGTACGAGGACGTGTTCATTATAGTACTACTGCGGTGGCCGCGAAACCAAAAAAATATGTGCTGACGTAGACACGAATGGATGAATGTCAACAATGAACAACGACCAATCATGTACTCGCGAACCAACCCGTAATTGGATGGTTAGAGGGACTGTGGTATCCTCAATCCATCAGGGTTCAAGTCCTGGTACTAGCATTTATTCCTGGAATTTCCGGCAATGCACATTCAGTGAGGGAAGACGTTCCCGTCGATGACGAGGTGCTTACGGTGACTTCGTAAATTTCAAGATGATATGCCGGCTCAGTCTTTCGGAGGTGCTCATAGGAATAGGGTGTGCGTGTGTGCGTTCATAGGGGTGAGTGTATGCGTGCGTATATAAGCGCTTGCATCTGTACTGTGTTCAAGAAAGACCATCTGATGTACATCTTTGAGCGACGGCACAGGGCCCCCAAAATCGTGGGGGCCCCGTCGAGAGAAAACCCGCTTCTTTCGATGCCTCCCTTCCGCTGAAAGATCGCTATAAAAAAGGGAAACCAACGTACGTATTTTTTAGAACAAGAAACCAACGTACGTGTACATGAGTCGTGACTACATGGTTTCTTTGCTGCTTATTACTGGGCGTCTGGGCTGCTAGAGGCCCAAATAGCAGACTTACAACAAAGAAGGTTAGAGGCCCAATGGCACGATCAAAAAAGTGGATGCAGATCGCCCGATTCCAGCGATTGCAGCCGAACAGGCAGCACGCAAACTGCCGCCTCGTCTCGCGACCGGCGATCGGCGATTGAGGAAGCACCAAACCGGTAACCTACGCGAGGTCCTAACAGTCTTGCCGGCGCCGGCGCAGTTGCCTCCCATCCGATCCCATCGACTGATCGTCTTGCTGCCGCGAAGACGTAACAGTTATGGACCATGGTTCCGTTCGTTGCTTTGATCAGTATTGAGGAATACATCGACGCTAGACTACAGAGTGTGTTTTAATCTCCAGAAGAGCAAGGTTCCTTTTAAAAATGTTGTTCTTTGTATTTGAAATGATCGTGTCATTGTAGCAATCTTTACTATTTAAAACTAATTAGACTCTGTCTGATCGATGATCACTTATAATTTGTGAGATTTTGTTTCTGAATCTTCATCATGTCTCAGCTAGAATTAGGAAAAAACAAAGACCGAAAGTCGAGGGTCCATCTCTAATGGGTGCCCTTGATAGATATTTGGTGAGAGACTCCCAACTATGAAATACTAGACGGATGCTCCTTTTTGGTAGAACAGGAGGCTAGCTTATTGCTTTGCTATCCCTTTACCTTTTTGGCATTAGTATTCGATAAATGCCTAAACAAGGTACAAATATAACATACCTGAAATTATATAATAAAGTGAGTGTAAGCTTTACGCATATTAGTTCTTCTGTTATATGAATTGTTTGAGATTTTGGGCCACATTTTGGTTTTCGCCAGGGGCCACCAATTTCTGGAGACGGCCCTAGTAGTGTAAAAAAACGCCTGCAACTCCTCCCCCCAAAAAGAAAGGGCTAGGTTTCTCTGACTTCCGTCGGCTCCGCCGCCGGTCCGCCTCGTCTTCTGTGGCCTTAGGGCCATGGCGGCGTGGGAGTAAATTGTGTGAAACCAACACTTTGAAGGCTAGATTTGTAGAAAACACTATGCTACATGTCACGCAAGAAAAAAAAAGGACCCACATGTCATAAACGCGTTCAACAGAGCCAAATCCACCGATCAGTGGTTTTTGAAAAAAGATTACTCTAGATATGGTGTCTTCTGCACCAAAAATGTAGCGTAATGTTTTCTGCAAACCTAGCCTTCAAAGTGGTGGCTTCATGCAATTTACTCGCGGCGCGGTGGATCCCGGGCCTTGCCGGTGGGAGGGCTCCGTCTTTAGATGTTCCTTCAAATTTTGTTATGGTTTGTGTCCTGCTCAGGAAGACGAGTCGGTGACGACTTTCTGAAGATGGAATAAGGTTCTCCCCGCCTAGTCTCCGTTCCGGTGATACGTCTAGCATCGTCAGTGGATCTGTCATTGGTGGATTTGCTGGGATCTTGTCGTAGCTCGTCTATGTTCGTGTGTCTTGAGGTCGGATCCTTCCGATCTATGCTACTCTTCAACGATGGCGGTTGCTGTTCTGGTGCGTTGGTCCTTTGAGGCCTTAGCACGACGACTTCCCGACTGTTTACTACAACAAGGTTTGCCCGGCTCCAGCGAGGGGGGTTGATGACGGCGGCGCGCCTTCGGC
Organism: Aegilops tauschii subsp. strangulata; assembly: GCF_002575655.3. Taxonomy (NCBI): domain Eukaryota; kingdom Viridiplantae; phylum Streptophyta; class Magnoliopsida; order Poales; family Poaceae; genus Aegilops; species Aegilops tauschii. The sequence continues at coordinate 506,582,348 of NC_053038.3, forward strand.
TCGCTTTAGTGCTTGTAGTCGTCGCTAGATGGTCTACGGATCTGGATGTAATTTTTATTATTTCTAGTGTCAGTTGTACTATCATGTTCAAAGATGAATATATCGGAAGTTTTTCGTAAAAAAGAAGGCTTTTATATTATAGGATGGAGGGAGGACTATATAGTATCTGCTGACCACCATTGAAAATTAGAGATGTTTCTGTCAATTAATTTGCATCTCCGATGGAGGAAAACGTCACCCATGTTACTTCTGGTCAAGGTTTTGGTGCTAGGCTGCTAGCTCCCGATGAGAGAACACGCGAGTGTACGTGTGGATGTACAGGAACGGAATCAATAACAGAGCTGGAGCGCACCCCACCGCCCAGTTGAAAGATAGATATAGATCCGGCCGGGCCGGGAGAACCGGACAAGGTTGAACAGAGTCGAAGAGACAAACGAGGCTAGCTGCAGATCACTATCACGTAGCACGTCAAAGGTAGTACTCCGGCATGGGAGTGACGGACGTACGTGATCGCATCGTGTACGCCGGCCGGTGCATATCATATATACATGGCTGCATGTGCATGGCCGTAGCTTGCATCAACTTTTCATACACTTTCTGACGTGCTCCGGTATCCATGATCTTGACGCGTAACTACAAGACGCCCGAATTGGCTGGACAACAGTGTCCCGCCCCCGGCATCCGATTCAGCTGCAGCAATGTGCAGCCAGCTAGCTAGACACAGATAGAGCATTATATTGATTCTCAAAAAAAAAAAGAGAGGGCATCGACCGCATATGTGCGGTGCAATGGTGCGGTGCAGCTGGCTGGTCCGCGACATGTCTACGCATCCACCGGTGGCGGTTGGGCGTAATCAAGAATCCATGCATGAGAATGGATCGACGACGGAGTAATACTAGGAAAGATTCAGAAGGCCGGCGTTCGTCCAGCTCTAGCCGCATGCATGCATGCGCATGTGCCGGCCATGTTCTTGCCTGCTTCGGATCAAACGGCGCGGTTAATGGTGCTACGAAGGACCTGCGGTTCAAGTCCGGCGGCTCGATCTGGCGCTCAAGAGAGTGACATATGGTGCAGCGATGCACACTTGGAAAAAGAAGGCCTGCCGGCCGGCCGGAGTCTCGCATGCGGCGCGCCGTCCGAACCACATGTTCGGCGGCGCGCGGTTGGTGGGTGTTGGACTCGCACCGGACATGAAGGCGTCTCGCTCGTCGTTCGCACTTCGCCGTCGCCTCCGTCTGCACTTTTTCTTCGGGTCCAATTTGGCATGCAGCTGAGAGATGACTCGAATCCGATTTGGTTGGGGGCTAGGCTAGCTGGCTAGTGTGTCAACTCGACCGTGGACTGGTGCAGGAGTAGCGGAGACTCAGAGCGATCGATTGCGTGGATAGCCAGGTGCGTGGGCGTGTATCGTGACCAGTGTACCGCGACGACGCGAGCGTCTCGGGACGCGTTTGGTACCCTGCATCCCGCCCAAGCAGGTCCGTTGGATGCAATTTTCTTTTTTGTTGGGCTGTTTGGTTTATACGTAAACACTATTGATTCTGCATGGCGCGATTATTAAAGCAACATTTTATCTATATCACTGGAAACCACCAAATCGACCGTTTCCAGCGGGTCAGGCCCGAGCGATGCTCTCGAGCCCACAACACGTGGATTGGCTCTCGTGAGACGAGTACTTGGTTTGTAGGTATTTTCCTCAAATCACCTCTTTAATCTACTTCCTCCCTTCTACACAACCGTGCTTCGATTCATCATAAGTTGTACACAAAAAATATACATCTCGATGTTCTAATTCCATTCAGGCGATCGGATCGTAGTTTCGTTCACTCTATATGTTGAATTCCGCGTTGAGGCTTTTTTGGACGAATCGACCGTTTGAAGTTTCTTTTGAGTAGTAGTTTCGCCTTGCTGTTTTACATGATTTTTGTGTTGTGTGTTTTCTGTTTCACAAATCACAGACAAGTAGATCTATTATGTGAGCAGTGTAATGTAATATGCATCTCTTTCACTCCTAAACTCGTTTGCCAGTCTCTTCTAATCTACACAACTATGCTTCGATTCGACATAAACTGTACATGAAAAAGATGCACATCGATGTTGTGGTTCCATTCAGACGATTGGTTCGTGATTTCATTGATTGTCAATGTTTTTCAATTTCGTGTTTACGGTTGAAGCTATTCACGATCGACTGTTTGAATTTTCATTTGACCAGTAGCTTCATCTCTCATGTTGTACTTCTTTTATTTCGATAGCCGTAGACAAATACATATACATCTCACTAGTCCCTTCTAATCTCCCCAGTGTACTGTAAAACGATGCTTCAAACTTGTGGGAATGATGTCACATGTGTGTGCTCTTCACGTGAAACGTATGTGTGTGCGTGTGTTGTTCATGCGAACGTGCGGGTATGCTGGCGCATGTGTGTTGTTCATTGAAATGTGTGTGTTGTCACGTGTACATTCTACTTTAACCTCTCTGTTTCAGTGTAGTTATCAACTCCTAACCACGATACATGTATGCAACCAAACACCGCGTAGGAATTGCTTTTTAAACGGGTTTTTTTCGGGGTTTTTTGACTTTTTGGTTTTCAACCGGCCTTTTTTAGATTTTGGACGAAACAAAAAATTTTAAAAAAAAATTGCGCTAAAAACACGTTTTCGGAAACGAAAAAAAATTGTTTTCTGTTTTTTTCTTCCCCAAGAGGCACAGCCCTGCCTCTCGGAAACAAAAAGAAAAAACGTGTTTTCTAATATTTTTTTCCTTCCGCGAGAGGCACGGTTTTGCTTCCGCGAGACGCACGGTGGTGCTTTCGCAAAAGGCACGGACGTGCCTCTCGTAAATGAAAAAAAGCGTGTTTTCTATTTATTTTTTTGCTTCCGCGAGAAGTACGATTTTGCTTCTGCGAGAGGCACGGCCGTGCCTCTCGGAAGCGGATTTTTTTTTCAGTTTTTTTCCTTCCGCGAGAGGCACGGTTGTGCTTTTGCGAGAGGCACGGCGGTGCCTCTTTCGGAATGGGAAAAGAAACCATGCTTCCAGTTCAGTTTTTTCGTTCGGTTTTTTCGTAAAAAAAAGTTCGTCAAAACCTTTCAACATGGGATCTAGTTTTGAAGATCTCGACGCGAGGAATTCAACGGTGAAAACGGTTCGAGATTTGGACGCATGGTTTAAAATATAAAACGTTTTGAATAAACGGATCTATGGAAAAAAAAAAGCTCACATGTTGTGACAAGTGGCGCACATGCAGCGCGCCACTGTGACAGCCTGAGAAGGTGGGAGTGATCTTTGCAAGGAGTACTCCTCAATTAGTAATTTCGTTTTTTATTTGATGTTCCGTTGGAAGTGGCCCACGAAAAAGACTGGGTAAGCAACTAGCGCGGGCCCAGCCAGGATTTATTGCAAACGGACGAACGTGACATATTTCGCTTTACCGAATGCTCCACCCCTCTAGTTTCTTCAGCGATTTTTTATTTCTACTTGTCTTGATTTTCTTTGGGTTTTCTGTTAGTTTCCTAATGTTTTTCATAAAAACAAAATAGGTAATTTAGGAACAAAAACAATTGCAAGAGAATTTTGTAAAATGTTCACATTTTTTTAAAATACTCTTCAAAATAAAAATGTTTGTAAGTTAAAAAATATTATCCAATTTAATAAATGTTGTGAATTTCATATGTATTTATGAATTTCTAAAATTTATCCCAGATTGGTAAAAATACTTGCATATTTTTAATATTGTCATCCCCTTTCTAAAATATTAATAATATTATAAAATATTTACTCTTTTAAAAAATACATGAATTTTCAGAATCTTCACAGAAAAATAGGCAATATGGAGAATAAGGGAAAAAATGAAAAATGAAAAAAAATGAAGGAAACGCCCCAAAATAAGCGAAACAAAAAAGTAAAAAGAGAAACGTAAAGAAACAAATAAACAAGGAAACAGGAGAAAAAACCGGCCCATTTCTGCCTCCCTGTGCAATCTGCCTGCTATTTCACGCAATGAGCGTCAAACAAAGTTTGCCGTAAAAGGGGCCTACGACCAGTAGTTCATAGTGGGTTCTCATCCTTCAAAAAATACGAGTGTAAAAGCGATCATCCTAAGATGATCATCTCATGGTTATTGGGAATGAATCAAATCAAATGGTGTATGTCTCAATCTTTCTGATTTGCTCATACGAAACAAAAGTCAAAAGGATAAGAGCACCAATCATTCACAATGGAAGTAGGTATTGCGCCACCTACTTACTCCCTTCGTTCCTAAATATAAGTCTTTTTAGATATTCTAATATAAACTACATACAGAACAAAATGACTGAATCTACCTATATACATCCGCACGTACTCCTTATTGAAATCTCTAAAAAGACTTATATTTAAAAACGGAGGGAGTACTACTTTAGGGATTGGACCGACCAATTAAACTAATGTGTTAGGCATACTCGCCCACATTTTATTTTATTGAACATTTGCTGATTTATTATTTTATTTTGTCCTTTCATTTCTATTTCATTTTGATTTTTCGAAAGAAATAAAATGGCACGGCAATTCTAAATTTATTTACTCATTTTAGGATAAAATGTTCAGGGTATTTGAAAACATATTTACCTATTTCATAAATATTTGTACATTTTAGAAATTGTACATAAAAATTAAATTAGTGTCATCGAAATGTTAAAAAATGCTTATTTGGGAAAACATTCAGGTAAGTTTGAAAAGAGCTTTCATTTTCCGAAAAAATGTTCCTGCTATAGTAGGAAAGTGTTCTACATTCAAATAACCTTCAGGAAATTTTGAGAAAGTGTTATATATGTGTCAAATATTCCTGTAATTGAAAAGTGTTTGCTTTTTTTTAAATCTTCACATAATTAGAGAAGGCGTTCCATATTACTATAGAAATAATTATGTTTTCTTGATGTGCCACGTGTTTTCTAAATGTTCACGTTCTTCCAAAAAGTGTTCACGAATTTTTAGAAGTGCCCATGTGATATAGAAGTGTTACACATTTTTTAAATGTTCGTGTAATTTTAGAAGTGTTCACACATGGAGAGAAGACACTATCACTACAACTTATCTTTTTCATTATTGCAAAAAATAAAAGGAATTGTAGTTGTCATAGAGAAAAAACCCAGATCGGTTCAAATTTCAGGTGGTAGTATTCAGAACGGAAACAAATGAATGGGCAAATACCCATATACCGATTAAGAGCATCTCTAGCTGACCCCGTATAACTCCGACGAACTGCATTTTCCCGGCCGGTATACGGGGCGGGCCAAAAGAACGGCCTGGGCCCGACCCGTAAAACTTTTACACGCAGCCCGTAAACCTATCGGCGTTTCGGTATATATGCAGGCGCCGGATCAATTTAGGGTTCCCGTCCTTCATTCCCGCATCCATCTCCGCCGCAAAATGAAAACTCCAGCGAGAAATCTCTACCCCTCTGGTAGCGAATTCTGGCGCATTTGACCACCGGATCTTGGTGGCGATGGCGTCCACAGGTGCAATGCGTGGCAGTTTCGGCGGGCGCGATGGGTCCGAGCGCCGCGGACGGTTGGCCGGCTGCAAGCTGCGCAACGACAACTAGGCTGACAGTTCCTCCCTCTGCCCTCCCGCGTCGGAGAAGCGCAGGGAGCAGGCGCGCACCCGCGGCACGAAGTCCTGCAACGCTGGCTTGTGGGCATGGGCTACTTTCCAGCGCCTCGAGGGGATCTTCGATCCTTCCATCCAGCGCCTCCGGGCGGCCGAGGACGCATGGTGGGAGGCGAAGGAAGCCGCCGCTGCCAGAGATGCAGCTGCGGCTGCGCACCTGCCGGCGCTCCTGGAGGAGTACCAAGTCGCTTCGACCCTCTCCGACACGCTCATCTACCATACCCTCCACGGCAACGAGCCCCCACCCTGCAACAGCGACTCGGACGACAACAACGACTCGGCAAGGAGTAGTTGCTAATATGAATTATCTAGTTTTATTAGTAGTTTAATTTTGTGTGCTATGTGCGGAACTATCTACTACCTCCGTTTCAGTTTACAAGTCATGCGCGTATACCTAGGTTGCCAATTTTATCACCCTAATATAAACTATATAACACAAAAAAATATCTTTTAAAAGTAGAAACTTCGAAGTTTATGTTGGTATATTTTTTGTAATATATGACTTGTATTAGGTTGGTCAAATTGACGACCTAAAAGCAAAGCAGGCCATTGGATGAAGATTATATGGTTGATGAGAGGCTAAGTCAGTCAGGCGATGATGTGGCAACTCAAAGTACAATTCGCTCCAAAGCGGTACTCACTCCATCCCATCTCATAAATATAGTCCCAAACAGCTTGTAAAACAATGCTGCACGACATGGACGTTCGGCGGCGGCTGGTGATGCTGCATAATTAGACAAGTATCTATCTAAAGTAAGAATTCTTTTGTTTCAGAAAGAAGATAAAAACAAGAGGCTCACGGTGAGGGAACCTTACGTTTCTTTTAGGTAGTAGAGATTAGGATTAGTGCCATAGTCTAATTACAGAAGAAGAAGAGTACCATGGTCTCCAAATTGCACAATTAGCGTTAGGAACTGCATGTGATGGTGAAAGTTTATGTTGGTATATTTTTTGTAATATATGCCTTGTATTAGGTTGGTCAAATTGACGACCTAGGATACGCGCACGCTTTGTAAACTGAGAGAGAGGTAGTAGTTTATTTATGAACAATGCTTGTATGATGATGATTTATCGGGTGAACTTGATGTTTCAAATCGAATAGGAATCCGGCGAGGTTTACGGATCTGTTTTGCCCATGCGTCCGCCGTCCCGCAAACATGGGAAAAATTCCTATACGACCGGGTCGCACGGTTTCCATCAGTAGACCCACTGGATTGAGCGACACCTGGCAGCGTGAATCTTGACGCAACGCGGTAACAACTCACCGGATTTCCTTTGCCCAACGGTGCGCTCGTTCCCAGCTCGGTGCGCTCGTTCCCGACGATGACAGCATGACGGCAAGACGGCGGTGACACATCCGGACAACGGCAGCCAACACCATTGTTGTACGTCATGACTGATGGATTTTCCAAGACTGATCTGGTTGCAAGAAAAGCGAGAGAGCCGGCGAGCAGTGGAGTTACGCCGGCGGCGAGCAGCAGATGTGCCCGGCGTCAAGGACCATGGCATCGGCCGGCGGGGAGAGCCGCGTGCTTGTGCCGGCGTCGAGAAGTTCTGCCGCGACGGACGGGGCAAGCAGCCTGACGGCCAGAGGTGCGGCTCCTCGGCGGTGATGGAATGGCACCCTGGTCGTTTCAATTCATGGCAGGGCGTGGGGGAAGAAGGAAGTCTGCATTAAGATTCGCATTGCCAGGTGTCACTTAATTGAGGGGCGCTGATAGGCGCCGGCGCGCCGGCCTAATCTTTCGGCCGGTCACGCCTCACCCGTCCGATACAAACTTTTTAAACCGTCAGATCTGATCCAATGTCCCCGTTGTACTGTTTCTTTTTCGCTTTTGCCCATGAATCTGAAATCGGGAGAGCAGGAACGAGAATTGCCATGGACGAGCGATATGACCGGCGTCGAAGCTCGCCGGATCTCCGCCCCTTCCTTGCTCGCCACTGCTCGCCGCATCTCCGCCCCTTGCCGGCCCGCCGCCTTCCCTCCCGAGCAGCCCCACTTCCATCTTGCCTCGGTGCCCGCACGTCGTCTTCGCCCCCCGCCGGCTTGCTGCCTTCGCTCCCGAGACCCGAGCAGCCCCGCTTCCATCTCACCTTGGTGCCCGCACGTGGGCTCCGCCCCCCGTCGGCACATCGCCTTCGCTCCCGAGTAGCCCTGCTTCCATCTCGCCTCGATGCCTGCACGTCGTCTCCGCCCCCGCTGGCTTGCTGCCTTCGCTCCCGAGACCCGAGCAGCCCCGCTTCCATCTCACCTTGGTGCCCGCACGTGGGCTCCGCCCCCCGTCGGCTCATCGCCTTCGCTCCCGAGTACCATCTCGCCTCGATGCCTGCACGTCATCTCCGCCCCCGTCGGCTCCGGAGCACGCTAGTTCCAGCAAACCAAGTCACCGGATCCAGCAATCCAGATCACCGGTTGCAGCAAGAAATAAGGTGGTTGTAGCTCACCGTTGCCGCCGGCCACACTTCACCGTCATCCCCCGGCTGTAGCATATGCGGTCGCTAGTGGAAGCTTTCTGGTTGCCGTTTGCAGCAAAAACGCAGAGCTGCCGTCGCCGCCGCACTTCACCGGATGCAGCAAATCCAGGCGCCGGTTGTAGCTTTCTCATTGTCGGTTGTAGCAAAATCACAACGCCGTCGCCGGAACAATGGTTGTAGCTCGCCGCTCCACCGTCCTAGCAAAAAAGGCTTGTTGTTCCCAGCAAAATGGCCAGCGGCTTCCAGCAAAATTGCTCGTCGCTTCCAGCACATGATGCGCGTGCACGCAGCATCCGGCGAACCGCCATTGCAGCTTCTGTGTCGGCTAGTTCCAGCAAGATTGGCCATCGGTTCCAGCAAAAAAACTTGTCGGTAGTAGCACCTTGTCTTGCCGTCGTAGCATCGCCGGTGTGCATGTCGCCACAGTGCCGAGGACGGGGTTGTAGCATTGGTAACCGCTGGTTACATCCATCGACATAGATGGTTGTACCTTTTTGGCCGACGGTGGCCGTCGCCGCCACGCTGGTCGTAGCACCACGCCGCGTCGGTAGCAGTACCGCTATGTGCTAGTCGCTGCACGGCCGCGTGCCGGTTCCAGCTCCACGCATAGGCGGTTGCAGCACCCGGCACCTCGCCGCGCAGCTGGTCGCCCCGCATCTCGCCGATTGCAGCACTGTAGCCTCACGCTCGAAGCTCCCCCGGCTCCGGCCAGCTGCCGTCGGCGGCCCCGCACCCCGCAACACCAGATTCACAACGAAAAACGCGAGGCGTAAATGTATCCAGCGGTGCTGGGTAGCTGTGTCCAGCGGTGGCCATGAATGCACCTTGCTTTGTTGAGGAGATAAGAGGAAGGTATGGGCATAGTGGCCTAGTCAACGACGAATGGACAAGCAAAGGAAGCAGTGACACGCGAGGCGTATATGTGGCGAGCGCGCAGCACACGTGGGCCCAGGGCCATGTGTGGGAGCGACCGGCTCAAAGTTAAGCCGGTTAGCCGGCGTAAAACGTTTCCCTTAATTGAGTGGGTCTCCAGATCGGAAGAATACGCGGTCGTATAGGATTCTTTTCCCGCAAACATTGATTACGGGATACCGTAAACAATGTTTTCGTGATCAGTTTTGCTACGTCTCAGTCGACTTAGACTTCGTTATGTCTCAGTCGATGTTATATTCTATTGATCTTGCATTAAGATTCGTACAAAAATTTCTTTTCAGTTTTTTCTTTTTTTTCTCATATACTATATCACTTGAGCGAGACTTGGTTAAGTCTCAGTCGACTGAGACCTAGACACACCCTTTCGTGATGATCTTCTAGAGATGCTCTAAGTAGTGGTTACACAAAGAAATAATCACCGAATTTGTCCCAGTAAAATAAGCAATGAAAGTATTCCAAGTCCAAACACGTTCTAAATTACAGTTCGTACTCCATTTCGTATGCATAATGGCTATTGGTTCACGTCCTTCGGGCCCGAGCTCCCGGCATCGTCTTTTCCGGCCATGGGCTGCTGCTCCTCCTGCTGCCCTTGCTCGGCCGACGCCCCACGCGCCTCCCGCGAGCGCAGCAGCATGGCGCGCATGGCCGGCGTCGCGTACGACATCGTCGCCTCGTTCGACGCCTCGGCCACGGGCGCCGCTGCCGCCATATATCCACCGCCGCTCGACCCCACTCCTCTTCTGATCATCCTCCTCACTCCACTATTCCTCGCCATCATCGACGTCTGCTGCTCCTCCGGCTCCAGCATCTGCCTGGAGGTAGCGCGTTGCTGCTGGTGCGCGCTCATGCCGGCCAGCATGTACGCCCGCCCCGACCGCATGTAGCTCTGCCGGTTCGACACGCGCCCGCGCATCTCCTGCAGCTCCGCCCCCAGCGCCACGATCATGGGGTCGCCGTCCCCTGCCGCCTCCGACTGCTCCAGCGCCCGCTGACGGTTCTCGAGGATCTCCACCGCTTCCTGGTGCTCGCCCCGCTCCGCCGCTGCCCTCGCCGCCGCGATGTCCTCTGCCGCCTCCACCCGGACGCGCTCCCGCTCCACCTCCACTGAGCGCTCCGACGCGCTCGGCGCGTGCTCCGGCCTCGCCACCACCGTGTCCTCGGCCGTCACGCTCACCTCCGCGCCGCTCGCCGCGTTTCTGTAGCTGAAGACCACTCTCGCCAGAGCAGTGGTGTCGCCGTCCGTCGCTTCGACTCTTGGCACGGTCAGAAAGAGCAAGAAACGCCTCTCCTCGTCGGCGTAGAGCTCCCCGACTCGGACAGATGCGGCGCAGCCGTCCTCGTCGACGCGGCTCTCGTAACGGCCGGACTTGACGGAGACGACACGGACCCCGGGGTGCACGCACGCGACGGCGATGCGCGCCTCCTGGACCACGACGGAGAGCAGCCCGCCGATGCACTGCGCGAACGCGTCCTGTATCACAGCCTCGTTCTCGATGAACGAGAACGTGCCGCCCGTCGCCTCGGCGATGACGTGCATCGCGGCCGCGTCGTGGTCGTTCCCGAAGCCGAAGGTGTGGATCGGCGCGGACCACTCGCCGTCAGCGCCCGTGCGTGCGAAGGAGGGCGGGACGAGCTCCTCGTAGTTGTTGGCCTGGACGCCGGACGGTCCCCGGCGCCTCATCATGGTATAGGTATCCTGACCGTCGGAGAGGAGCACGACGCTGGAGACGGCGTTCCTGTGCCGGCGCTCGTCGAGCACCTTGGCGGCCGTGCGGAGCCCCTCGGCGATGTTGGTGCCGCCGCGCGCCACGAGGGACTCCACGGCGCTCACGGCCAGTGCCTTCCCGGCGTCCGACATGCGCGTGAGCCTGGTCAGCCGGCGCGCCTCGGAGGAGAAGGATACGACGGAGAGGCGGTCGTTGGGGCCGAGGTTGTCGATGACGAACCGCATGGCCTGCTTCAGGAGCGCCAGTTTGTGGCCGCTCATGCTGCCGCTGACGTCGAGCACGGTCACGAGGTCCAGCGGCGCGCGCGGGGGCGGCTTGTCGCTGCCGGCCGCCACGGTGTCGGCCATCGCGGGAGCCTTGACGTGCACGAGCACGGCGAAGTTGTCGCTGGACGAGTCCCTGGCGACGGCCGAGTACTCGGCGTGCGTGTTGACGACCACTGCCCCGTTCGATGCAGCTGCCGGTGTGCTGTCAGCTGGCGGCCTGGAGGCCGGCTCCACCTGCTCGTCGTCGTCGAAGACGACCGTAGGCTCGGGCGGCGGGGGCTGATGATGCTGCACGGTATGCACGTGCGGCGGCGGCGGCTGATGATGCTGCACGACATGCACGTGCGGCGGCGGCGGCTGATGATGCTGCACGACATGCACGTTCGGCGGCGGCGGCTGGTGATGCTGCATGATATGCTCGCGCGGCGGCGGCGGTGCCTGCGCCGGGAACGGAGGCATCCCGCCATGCATGAGAGGAGGCGATGCTGTCGGCTCGCTCGGAGGCTGCACGGCGTGCATGGGAACGGGACGACCCAGCCTAGGCAGCGTAGGCGGCTGCGGCACCGGCGCGGTGGGACGCAGGAAGGGCAGCTCTCGCCAGCGCGCGTTGCAGAGCGGGCAGACGAGGTGGCCGTGCGCGACGCTGGCGGAGATGCAGTTGAAGTGGAAGGTGTGGGAGCACTCCGCCGTGAAGGTGGCCTGCCCGCCGCCGGCGGCCATGCCGCCGAGGCAGATGGCGCAAGGATTCTCCTACGCATACACAAACAAATGGAAACATCATCAGCCGCTGATGAACACAAAAATTGCAATCTTCGGAATTTTGCCATCTGTTTCCAGATTAAAATCTAAACGAACCGATAAAGGGACCGAGAAAGGATTCATTTGATTACCTGGTCAGGGGCTTCCATCTCTGCGACTGCAGGCTGCTGTGAAAATTGGTACGAACAAGTTAGCAGGGCAGCAGCGACATAAAACGAGGGAGATGCTTCGAGCGGAAGGAAAATAATTCTAGCGCTGTTAATTTTCGCCGTGGAGGTCACGTTCGTCGTGCTTGACCCTGACCCAAACGCCTAAATAATGTGAACTTCGCGGAAGAAACATGGTCATTCAGTACGTCGTCTCCTTTGGCTGTAAGCCATTGACGACTTCACCGCCTTAGAAAAGTGGAGAAGGACAAGGACGGTCGATGAAACTGAGGTTATCATTCCCATTGTTTTCGGGGAAGGCATTATCCGGCACTGGAATTTACACGACATGTTCGCGGAAATGACTTTGTGCTAACACACAACGAGCAAACGAAATGTAAATTCCCAGCTTAAACTCCTAATTGATTCCTTCTCTAGAGCTTTTGGGCTCAAAGCAAATTATGACAAATCAAACCAGCTCCTCTCAGCGTAACAAAGCCCAGAATGGAACACTTCATGTATACTCCCACCGTTCGGAATTACTTGTCGTAGAAATGGATGTATCTAGACATTTTTTAGTTCTAGATACATCCATTTCTGTGACAAGTAATTCGAAACGGAGGGAGTATTATTGAGGGAATTCAAAAAAGACTCGGTGTGTGCTCTGACTACCTGAGTTACGATGGGAGGCTGCTGACGGTCAATGATGTCCTATCTTCATTACCCACCGTCCTTACGAGTTTTCTTCTTTTTCTAAAGGCATTATTACTTAAGTTGACAAATATAGGAGACATTTGTTTTGGGGAGGGAAAGATTTGGAAAGAAAGAATCCTCCCTTGGCGGCAACATGGGAGCTAATATGCAAACCTAAAGAGCGGGGTGGATTAGGGATCCTCAATTTACAGTTATGAAACAATAGTCTGCTGCGAAGATGCTCCATAAGTTCTTCAATCATCATGATATACCATGGGGCCACTTGGTCTGGGAAGCATACTATGCCAATGTGCAACATGTTGATCAGCATGCTGCTGCTTCTTTTTGGTGGCCAACTGCACGGTACTCAATGGTACCTCCATTCAATTCTGGACTGATACTTGGAATGGTCAGCCTTATACTCAAATTTGGCCTCATCTGCACTTCTTTGCCAAGACCGATCAAATTTCTATTAGCCAGTTATGGAGGCAAGATGATTTATCATATCTTTTCCATCTACCTCTCTCTAAAGAGGCATTTGCACAATTTAATGGTCTTCTCCAAATTGTCACATAAATTGACCTTCACAGAGATCATGATTTGTGGCAATGTCCAGCAGGTGCAACACTTACAAAGTCAACAACATATACAAGATTCTCATGGGTGAGCATGATGTTCTACCAGTTACTAAATGGGTTTGGCACACAGCTGCCAAATAAAGCATAAGATTTTTTTTCCTGGATGCTCATTAACAACAGACTAAACACCAGGCCATGTTACAACGCAAGAATTTCTTCCTGGAGAAATACTCTTGTGTGTTATGTCATCTGCATGAGCTTGAAACAAGAGATCACCTCTTTTTTCGCTGCCCCTTCGCTAGGGTTTGCTGGTCCTACCTTTGTCCCGACTGAGCTCCTCTATATCAGGCCATACAGATGGATATCAATGATATGAAAAAAAAAATCCAACCTTGAAGCCTGGGTTAATGGCTTGATGCTCTTGTTTAGTAGGGATTTTGTATCCCCCTTTTGTTGTTGTTTGTATTTTTTTCTCTCTTCTTTCCTCTAGCTATATTATTTATTCACATGTCTGTATAGTTTCTTTTTTCCTTTTGAACACTTGACTTTGTATTTGTTATTTGAAAATCAATAAAAATACGCAACAAAGTCCTACTTTTTTCACGAAAAAACATACACAAAAGTCACGATTGAGATATTTGGGCTAGAATACTTGATGGCATCCAATGACGAAGACGAGTAAAGAATGAGGAGGTCTGGGATGTTTGGATCAATGGACTGCATGCATCGAACATGCTGTTAACTAAAGCATGTACGCCGGACCCGACCGCGCGTATCTCTGCCGGTTCGCCACGCGCCCGCACATCCCCCACAGCTCGGCCTCCAGCGCCATGATCACGGGGTCGTCGTCGCGCGACAACTGTGACAGCGCCACTGCACGCTGCCGGTTGTTGAGTATCTTCACCGCCTCCCGGTGGTCGCCCCGTTCCGCCGCTGCCCTCGCCGCCGTGAAGTCCTCTGCCGCCTCCACCCGGATGCGCTCCCGCTCCACCTCTACCGACCGCTCCGATGCGTTCGGCGCGTGCTCCGGCCTCGCCACCACTGTGTCCTCCGTTGTCACGCTCACGTCCGCGCCGGTCGCCGCGTTTCTGTAGCTGAACACCACTTTCACCAGAGTAGCGGCGTCGCCGTCTGTTGCTTCAGCTCTTGGCACGGCCAGAGACAGCAAGAAACGCCTCTCCTCCTCGGCATAGAGTTCCCCGACCCAGACCGTGGCGGCGCGGCCGTCCTCGTCGATGCGGCTCTTGTAACTGCCGGACTTGACCGACATGACACGGACCCCGGGGTGCACGCACGCGACGGCGATGCAAGCCCCCTGGACCACGACGGAGGGCAGCCCGCCGATGCACTGGGCGAACGCGTCCTGGATCACCACCTCGTTCTCGATGAATGAGAACATGCCGCCCGTCGCGTCGGCGATGGCGTGCATCGCGGCCGTGTCGTGGTCGTTGCCGAAGCCGAACGTGTGGATCGGCGCTGACCATTCGCCGTCAAAGCCCGTGCGCGCGAAGGAGGGCGGGACGAGCTCCTCGTAGTTGTTGGCCTGGACGCCAGATGGCCCTGGGCCGTCGGAGAGGAGCACGACGCTAGAGACGGCGTTCCTGTGCCGACGCTGGTTGAGTACCATGGCTGCCATACGGAGCCCATCGGCGATGTCGGTGCCGCCGCCCGCCGTGAGCGGCTCCACGACGCTCACGGACAGGGCCTTCCCGGTCTCCGACATGCGCGTGAGCCTGGTCCGGCGGCGTGCCACGGAGGAGAAGGACACGACGGAGAGGCGGTCGCCGGGGCCAAGATTGGCGATGATGAACCGCATGGCCTGCTTCAGCAGCGCCAGCTTGTACCCGCTCATGCTGCCACCGACGTCGAGAACCGTCACGAGGTCCACCGGCGCGCGCGACGCGTCGCCACCAGCCGCCATGATGTCGGTCATCCCGGGAGCCTGGACGTGCACGAGCATGGCGAAGTTTTCACTGGACGAATCCCTAGCGATGGCCGGGTACTCGCTCTGCGTCTTGACGACAACTGCTTCGTTCGACGCGGCGGCTGGTGACCGGTTGTCAGCTGGCGGCCCAGAGGCCGGACCACCCTGCTCGTCGTCATCGAAGACAACCGTAGGTGGCTGAGCATGCCCGATACGCACGGGTGGCGGCGGTGGCGGCGGCGGTGGCGGACGTAGCTGCGTGGGCAAGCGGGGAAACGACGATGTCAGTGGCGGCGTTGGCTGACCGTGTTCAGAGCTTCCTGTGTATTCTTCTTCAGCTTGTAGTTGCTGCCCTTGCTCGGCTGATGCCTCCCGTGCCCTACGCGAGCGTAGCAGCATGGCGTGCATAGCCGGCGTCGCGTACGACAATGTCGCCTCGTTCGATGCCAACTTCACTGGCGGCGCCGCCGCCAGTGCGGCCATAGATTCCACCGACATCTCCTCCACCAGATTCATCTGCCTCGAGGTAGCGCGTTGCTGCTGGTGCGCGCTGATGCCGGCGAGCATGTACGCCCGACCCGACAACGCGTAGCTCTGTCGGTTCGACACGCGCCCGCGCATCTCTTGCAGCTCGGCCTCCAGCGCCATGGTCACGGGATCGCCATCGCTCGCCGCCTCTGACAGCGCCACTGCACGCTGCCGGTTCTTGAGTATCGCCACCGCCTCCTGGTGCTCGCCCCGCTCCGCTGCCGCCCTCGCCGCCGCGATGTCCTCCGCCGCATCCACCCGAACGCGCTCCCGCTCAACCTCCACCGACCGCTTCGCGTCCGCGGCGTGCTCCGGCCTCGCCACCAGTGTATCCTTGGCCGACACGTTCACGTCCATGCCGGTCGCCGCGTCTCTGCAGCTGAATGACACATTCAACAGAGCGGTGGTGTCACCGTCTGTCGCTTCGGCTCTTGGCACGGTCAGGATCAGCAAGAAACGCCTCTCCTCATCAGCGTATAGTTCTCCGACCCAGACCGTGGCGGCGCGGCCGTCCTCGTCGATGCGGCTCTCGTAACTGCCGGACTTGACCGACATGACACGGACCCCGGGGTGCACGCACGCGACGGCGATGCGAGCCTCCTGGACCACGACAGAGAGCAGCCCGCCGATGCACTGTGCGAACGCGTCCTGGATCACCGCCTCGTTCTCGACGAACGAGAACGTGCCGCCTGTAGCCTCGGCGATGACGTGCATCGCGGTCGCGTCATGGTCATTGCCGAAGCCGAAAGTGTGGATCGATGCTGACCATTCGCCGTCAGCGCCCGTGCGCGCGAAGGTGGGCGGGACGAGGTCCTCGTAGTCGTTGGCCTGGACGCCGGAATACTCCTGGTGCCTCATCATGATGTAGTTGTCCTGGCCATCAGAAAGGAGCACGACGCTCGAGACGGCGTTCCTGTGCCGGCGCTGGTCGAGTACCATGGCTGCCATACGGAGCCCCTCGGCGATGTCGGTGCAGCCGTCCGCCGTGAGGGACTCCACAGCGCTCACGGACAGGGCTTTCCCGGCCTCCGACATGCGCGTGAGCCTGGTCACCCGACGCGCCTTCGTGTTGAAGGACACGACGGAGAGGCGGTCGTCGGGGCCGAGATTGGCGATGACGAACCGCATGGCCTGCTTCAACAGCGTCAACTTTTGCCCGCTCATACTGTGACTGACATCTAGAACTGTCACGAGGTCCACCGGCGTGCGCGGTGCGTCGCCACCGGCTGCCGTGATGTCGGTCATCCCGGGAGCCTGGACGTGCACGAGCACGGCGAAGTTGTCGCTGGGCAAATCCATGGCGATGACCGGGTACTCGCTTCGCGTCTTGATGACAACTGCTTCGTTTGATGCAGCGGCTGGTGACCCGTTGCCAGCTGGCGGCCCAGAGGCGGGACCAACCTGCTCGTCGTCGTCGAAGCTGCATTGTGGCTGAGCCTGCCTACTACGCACGCGTGGTGGCGGCGGTGGAGGCGGCGGAGGTAGCTGCGTGGGCAAGCGCGGCCACGACGATGTTAGTGGTGGCCGTGGCACGGAACGCACGGGCGGTGGTGGCGGTGGCACGGAACGCAGGGGCGGTGGTGGCGGCGGCGGTGGTGGCTGACCGTGCACGAGATTCACGGGCCGTGGCGGCGGCTGTCGTGCCTGCGTGGGAATGCGTGGCCACGAGTATGTCGGTCGTGGTGGCGGTGGCGGTGGCTGACCGTGCACGAAATGCACGGGAGGTGACTGCCGCGGGAGAATGATGCACGGGCGGAGGGGAATGAGACGAGTCTCTGGCTGAGTTCGCACCGGCGGGGGCGGCGGAGGTGGAGGTGGTGTGGGTCGCCGGAACGGCAGGTCGTACCGCGGCACGCTGCAGAGCGGGCAGACGCTGGCGGAGATGCAGCTGGAGTGAAACGTGTGGGAGCACTCCGCCGTGAAGGTGGCCTGACCACCGCCGGCGCCCATGCCACTGAGACAGATCGCGCAGGGATTGGTCTACACACGAACAAACGAGCAATTTCAGGAGACAAATTTGCATCGAGAAACTCAATCCGGGGAAGAATTCTTTCATCAGCTGAAAGAAAGAGAAAGGGTTAGCACGTACGGACCTGGTGGTCGGGGATCTCCATCTCTTGAAGTTGAGGCTGCTACGAAATGAAATGGAAGTTGAATTTCGTGTGTGTATATATAAAACGAGGCGACGTGGACACGTATCAGTGTATGTATCATCGTGCAGGCCACAAGCGCGCCTTCCTTGTCGACCCCGACTTCATGAAATAATCAATCAAGAGAACAATCAATGCTCCCTCAGGTACAGCAAGGACGATCGATAAAATTAGGCGGAGCGGATTTGCTGACTTTGAGTTGCTATAAGTGCATCTCTAACCAATCCTTAAAAAAACTATAATGATAACTCCCGAACGTTCGGGAGTTAAGCATGGCAACCCGAACGGGTTTAGATGGCAAGTTTAGTTTGCGTGAGATTAAGAAAACATGGCAATTTTCTGTCAAAAAAATGAAAAAGGACAAAGTTGCCATCCCCTATCAATTAAAGTTGCCATCCCCTATGAACTAAAGTTGTCATGTAAAAACGTTCGGAACGAACAGCTCAAAATCCGAACGTTCGGGAGTTATTGAATTCCTTAAAAAATTAAACTCCTCTTTTTTGGGAGTTCGCTGCACGATCCCTAAAACCTTTTTTTTTAGATGCGATCCCTAAACCTTTATAGAGGAGAAAATGTTCCTCTTCTAAGTTTGAGAGTCAGCCCAACTCTCTTATTCATAAGGATCGGTGGCAAGTCCGGAGTAAAACTCATCTGCCTTGTGCGAAGCACACCGCCTGCCGCCCGCCACCCTGGTGACCGGAAAAATAGAACCCTCAACATCTCGAAACTCCGGTGACCCTCACTGGCTTAGGAATCTCGCCGGTGAGGAATTTGGACGATTCACAGCTCGGGCCACCTCGACCGCGGACTGCTTGCACTAGTGTCGTTGCCGTGGCCGTGGACCATGAACACGAGCGCTCTCAGTCGCGCTTCGACACCTCCCGCCTGTCGGGCGCCACGAACGCGTGAAGAGGCGGCGCGCACCCGCGTCATCTTGCGTGGTGAAGTACTCTGCATCAGTCGGCGTGTGCTAATGGTGCTTGTGCGTGTGTGCATGTGTGCGCTGCTATTGCGTGTGCGTGCACAGCCGCCGGTAGGATATGTGTTCATTTGCGTGTGTGCACAGCCTCCGGCGTACGCATTTGTGCGTGTTGCGCGTATTTGCTAGGCATGCGTGGGTGCATCTGTTCGTGTTGTGCAGGCTGTGCGTGTTCATATTGCTGACGCAAGGGCTGTTGTCCGAGCTACCTCACTCGCGGTCACCGTAGACAGACAACTCTGGCTAGGTGAGCTGGAAGGAAGAAGAAGACGATGAAGAGAGACTTCCATGCGGGGTTAATTCGTTTGAGAAGTTAAATTTGAGGGATAGGTTAGGTCCGGCCACCATTAGAGGAGTAAAACTTTAAGGAGTTAAAAGATGAGAGGTCATTTGCTCCTCTAAATTGTAAGGGATCGGTTAGACATGCTCTAAGTTGTTGGTTGACTATTCCTCTCATCCACCATACACTCTCCGTCCAACGGCTGCTATACCCATATGTTGTTATTCTTGTTTTGTGTAGAAAATGATGAGATCGGCGATTGCCGCGGGGAAGAAGGCCACGGGCTCGCGCTCCAAGCGTGCCCGGAACGACGGGGGCAACCTCCGGGCTGCTGTCAACAAGTACTTTCAACGAGTGAACAGCCGAGGGATGACGCCCACGAAGTGGAAGTGTGACGCGTTCTTGGAGTCCCAAGGGCTCCACGGTGACTTCACATGGCTTGCGAACAATGTCGGGACCTGAGTATTCAGTGACTTTCATTACCCGGCATACCGCAACATCACCGTGGAGTTCCTCTCTACCTTTGAGCACACTCTCGAGGATCCGAGGGTGCCGGCGATCTGCTCCTTCACACTCGGGGGAGTTCAGCATACGATGACGCTTGAGCAGTGGTGCAACGCTTTTGGGTTTTAGAACCAAGGGGTTCTCGACATCAGGGGCGTGCCCATCGCTGATGCATTGGGTACTTGGGGATATTGGTAGTCCCATGATACCTCACACGGTTATAAACTAATGGCAATGGGCGATGGCAGCACATGGCAAGCCCATGCATTCTGAATATGCACATGACACCAATCTTTACTGCTAGATGATTATGTAAGTGCCCAATCTGCTGGTAGATGATTATGTAAGTGCCCGAAACCGAAACCTTATACATTGTCTATTTGAAAAAATCTCTAGTTTAAAATTTATTTTTTATTAAAAAATGAGCTTTTCCTCCTCGGTCATGCTAGTTTCCTTTGATGAATCGGTATCTTATATGTAAATCATGGCGAAATTATCCACATCAGATGGCCTGTGAAAACTTTTATTCAGAGAAAATACATCAACGATAAAGGTCTTCTATTATTTCCGCAAAAGGAAAACCAGGAGAATCTTACTTCTCGTTTGGATGCTTAAACAAAAAATAGGTTTTCCAGTTTCTACAAGTTTAAGGTTGGTAGTGGAAGAAACACCCAATTTTGAGAAGCCTGGCGGATGGGGGACAAACCCCTCTAATGTCTCATTCATTGTAGACCATATGGTCTATGTTTTGAAGGAACAAAATATCAATTGCTAATGTTCATTAAAAAAGGGTGGGAGAATACAATTTCATCGTACCTTGTTGCGGTACCCTAGATATGTGGGGGTGTTTAAGATGATTGTGCTAAAATTATCCTGGTTGGACAGGATGATTCAGTCGCATGGTCCTTGTCAAAGAATAAGATGCTCTCAGTCAAGTCTCTATATAGACAACTAGCAGTTAATGTGAATAAATTCCCCACATAGATTATTGTGGAATGCCAAAATTCCTTTAAAAGATAAAAGTCTTAGTGTGATTAATTGTGAAAATTAGTGTATTGGGTCTAAAAAGGATGGCAAGGTAGCAAAACATGTTCTTCTAGTGGGTGTGATGAATTTGTTGATCATCTTTTCCTTCGATGCTCATTAGCTAGACTGGTGTGGAATAACTTAAAGTGTGCTTTTTATCTTCGCATGACATGTTTCATATTGATGTCCTAGATTTAAGAAAGCGGAGGAACATTTGATGATGGCGTGTGTTTCTGTTGTCTTTCAACTGAGAAATAGTGCTATATTTTATTAAGAAAAGTGAATGGTTCCGGGGTGGTTGTAAACACGATTTGCTATTGGTTGACATCTTGGTCTATATTACAGAAAAAACAAGTACCCCTAAAATGCTTTAAAGTGGAGACAAGATGAGAAAAGAAAGCAAAAATGTTCGAGCTAATAGCAAATTAAGTATTTTCGCAAGGTACATGGATGGCATGTAAAAAAGCACATAAACATTTAATGACGCCGGGTGTTGCTGTTGTCTTTTGGACTATCTAGACACTGAGAAATGACGGTATGTTTGATTAAAAGATTGAATTGATCATGGGGTGGTTGTAAACACCTATTGGCTGACGCGTTGGTTTATATTGCAGAAATTTGAGAAAACCAAAATGCTCTAAAGTGGAGACAAAATTGAGAAGAGGGAACAACAATGTTTGAGCTAATAACAAATGAAGTGTTCGGCATTGTACATAGATGGCATGTTGATACTAGGAGAATCAAATATGTCTGAAGAAAAGTTGTTGATGCTCCAAACCCAGATGATGTTGTTGATTAACTGTAGCTTTAATGTCGAAGCTCCCTAGCCTATTGGTTGTTGTAGCTTTAATATCAAAGCTCTCTAGCCTGTTGATGTTTATATTGCCCTGTCTAGCCATGAAAGGGTCTTGTTGCTGGTCTGCATGCGTTTGCCATGTCCATCTTTTCTATAGTTGATCTAAGACCATATTTTAATATTGCTTTGTTGTATTTATGTAAGCAAAAAGGCATTTCAGTTAAATGAAATCAGAGAAGGAACGTTCTTTTTCTGAAAAACATGTTACCAAAATCATGGAACGGAATAATTTGTTATCCTTACTAAGTTTTACATGAGATGATAAAAAGGTAGAGTAATCGCCATCAATATTGCTCCGCCAGACCCACAAGAGTGTTCCTGTCTACTATCAAAAGAAAGGAATCAGCAAACCAAATGTTGCCATCTCGTGGTCTGATGACACAGAGTATCCCTTAATTTTAGCATGGATTGGCTGACACTTAGCCCTCTCATCCGTCATGCAATCTCTGTCCAACAGCTTACATCGAGGAGTGAAATTTGCATCATATAAATGGTTTTGTGAAATAAAAGTGAAATTTACGTGTGATGCAAAGTGGCATTTGTGAAATAGAAGTGGGTTTTGTGAAATAAGAGAAATAAAAAATGAAATTTGTGTGTTCACTTTCCATCTTTCATACTCCCTCCTTCCATACTGTAGTGCAGTAAGTCAAACCTCACAAACTTTTCAAATCTTTGGAGGAAAACATTTACATTTAGAATGATAAGCATATATTATTAGATTCATTATAAGAAGTAGTAGTTTCACATTTTATGTATTTAGTACGTACTGTAGTATCGGTATAAATAGTTTTCTTTATAACTTTGGTTAAAATTTGTAAAGTTAGATTTTTTAGAAAAATCTATACACACTACATTATGTGTGTGTGTGTGTGAGAGAGAGAGAGAGTATTTCACAAAAATCACTTTTTTCATTCCATATAATTTTCAGTTCTTGAGTTGGGAAGTGAGGGGTAAAGCAGGCCATTGGATGAAGATTGTATGATTGATGAGAGGCTAAGTCAGTCGGACAATGACGTGGCAACTCAAAGTCAGACAATCCGCTCCAAAGCGGTACTCCCTCCATTCCATAATTAGGATCGTTATGCAAGCTAAAACAGCTTGCAAGCGATCTTAATGTTATGAGGTGGACTCCATCCCATAATTAAGATCGTTTTGGAAGCTAAAACAGCTTGCAAAGCAATCTTATATTATATTATAAGACGAACAGAGTAGAAGATGGCAACAAGAAATTAGTGCTCGCCAAGCTCTGTTCTTCATTTCACTTCAGTGGAACGGATACAGCAAGGCGTTACAACATTTTCGAGTATCGATCTTACAGTGCAACATGCTACTGCGGCAGCTTAGTACGTAGTAGTACATCAGTCCCCTGCAAGCTTTGAGGTAGCGACGCCGAAACCGGCATCGCCATGCCATCGAAGCTTCAGGCGCGGCAACTACTCCCAAGTCACCCGATCGATCGATCGATCCCCCTACGTTTCCTTCCCACCTTCATTCGGTACACACCTTCGATCATCACGGTACGTATGTATGTAATGCATAGTTGATTAGTTGCAGAGGGCGACGGCGGCCTCCTGGATGACGCCCTGGGTGGCGTGGGCGACGCCCTGGGCCTCGCGCTCCACCTGCTCCCGGCTCACGTCCCTGACGCCGGTCTCCGTCATGCGCTTGACGAACGCGGCGAAGCGGCGCCAGTTGTCGGGCTGGAAGAGGTCGGGGCCCATGCGGAGGTAGGTGAAGGCCACCATGCGGTCCTCCTCGGCCTTCTCCGCCGCGGTGGCCAGCACCTGGTCGTGCGCCGTCTCGTCGTACCTGGGTAGGGCGTTCTCCCCGGCGAGGCCCACTCCAGCCTCCTTGGCGGCGTTGGCCACCTGGCTCACGAGCGCCTCGGGCATGCACTGCGCGTCCTGCGGCTGCTCATGGTTGCGCATCTCGACGCAGGTGAAGTTGAGCACGGCGCCGTGGCGGCCGATCATGCGCGCGATGGGCAGGTACCCGTCGTGGTTCCTGGTGTTGTAGTAGCCGGCGGTGAGCTCGGGCGCGTGGGAGCGGGTGCCGTAGTGCCAGTGGATGCCGGCCACCTTGACGGAGACCTTGACCCCGGGGGTACCTGTGAAGACGGAGGAGCACGCGGAGAGTATCCGCTCGCCGTGCTCGATCAGCATCTGCGAGTACCAGCTCATGAAGAACTGGCCGTAGTCGGTGTTCCAGCCGCCCTCGCGGCGGAAGAAGCCGGTGTCCTCTGGCCACTGGTTGTAGCTGCCCGAGTCCTCGGGGCCGGCGTTGCCCCACTCGGGCCTGCCCACGGCCTCGGCGGCGGCCTTGAGGCTGGCGCGCATGTAGCGGTCGTAGCACTGGAACTCGCCGATGCCGGGGAAGGACCAGGTGCCGTTGCTCTCCGGGTAGGAGGGGTAGCGGAGCTCGCCGGCGGGGCCCATGCCGACCTGGATCTCGCAGATGGTGTTGCCCATGTAGGGCGCGAGGTGGTCGCGGAAGGCGCGCATGAAGTCGGCGTAGCACTGGATGGGGGTGCGGCCCTTAAGGGCCGGGATCGTGTCGGCGCCCAGCGAGAGGTACTCGTAGTTCCGGCGGCCGCACCTGTCCGTGTACGCCAGGTCCTGGTCCTTGTCCATCTCCTCCGTTACCCATTTCGGAAGTGGTATGCTGCATCCATGCACAACACACATCAACCATTTGATCAATTATATTGGAAACAAATTACTAATTAGTGGAGTGTGAAACAGTATAAGAGCAACAATAATTTTTTCAGCGGCATTACTGGATGTAATTTTTTTATTATTTTTTATGTCTGTCGTACTAGATGAATAGATTGAAAGTTTCTTGAAAAAAATAATTTCCGGCGAGGGTAACAATTCACATCAAATAAAAAACATAGTTGTGGTCAGAAATCACGTGCATAGTGGGCAGGACACGTACGTACGGGGGCAAGCGCCACCGTCCACAGGGCGGAGATCACGTACAACGTACTTTTCGTTATCCAAGCTCTACGTGTCCTCTGTCTTGAGGCCAGTTTTCTTTCATTTTTTGAAGATCACGAGGTCCGAAAATTTGTGACCGTCCACGTCCTACAGTTCGAGAAAGTGCGTGGGAAACGAGCCCGTGTCACTTCTACGTCACGAGTCGCCCGTTGCCTCATATGAGATCCCGATTTCCCGGGTACTCAAATCACCAACGAAAGCTTTGCCATGAGCGCCATGAAGAAGATAACAAGTTTCTTTTCTTGGTCTCTCATCTACACAGTTCTATACGTAGTACTGTACCCATCATAGCGTTTGTCTACCACATGACCCTGCTAGTGCAAGTGGCTACAAACTAATGGCAATGGGCGGTGGCAGCACATGGCAAGCCCATGGAACCACAAAATCCAAGAACGCTATCTAATTCAGGCTTTGCTTCTACTGCACATGTACGCGTCCATCCCGTAGATGCGATGGTACATGGAATCATGGAAAAATACAAGAATGTACGCAAGGATGATCAAGATCAGCATGCATGTACGTATATGTGTACTTAGATAGACAGAGGACTGGATGGAGAAGAGGGAGCAGAGCACGACGTACTTGACTGAGTCTCCGACGTTGCCGCCGCACTGGTGGAAAGACATGACGGCCTGCACCTTGAGCCCGGCCTTCTTGGCCATCTCCATGAGCTCGATGTAGCCGGCGAAGTTGTACTGGCCGGGGCCCTCGCTCTCGGCGATGCCCCACCACACGTCCACCATGATGCCGGCCGTGCCGGCGCTCTTGAGCGCCGCCAGGGACGCCTGCACCGCCTTGCGCCGGTTCAGCGCGCTGCCGTCCTTGCGCACCGTGTCCAGCGGCATCATCACGAACACCGGCACGCCCACCTTGCGTGCCTCCTCGCCGCCCGCGTCCGGGTGCGCGGCCTCGCCCTGCTGCTGCTGGTCGGGCGCCATGGCCTGGAACATCTCCGGCGCCTGCGGCTGCGCGGGCTCCACCAGCTGCGTCTGCATCCTCAGGCTGGTCGCCTGCGCCGGCGCCACGGCGGAGCCGGCGGCGGCGGCGGCGGCGGGCGAGGCCGCCGCGAACACCGAAGCGCGCGTGCCCGGCGCCGGCGTGGCCGCGATGGCCGCAGCGCCGGTCTGGTGGGTCAGGTTGAGGGCCATGTGGACGACGACGACGACGACGGGCTGGGCCGGATCACGTGCGCGCGTGCGACGGAGAGCTTGGACGACGACGACGGACGCTGCTCAACTTAGATCAGATCACCGGTGACGACAGAACCGGACGGGCGAACGGAGTTTATTGAATGTGTTCGCCGGTCGGAATGGTTCTGGGAATGGGTGGGAACGGAGTCGACTCCGGACCTAGATTTATTGCTGCTGCCTTCCTCGACCGAAGGGAAGGAAATGGGTGGGGCTGACAATGGAGGAGGCGGGCATGGGGGTTAAATAGTGGCGATGAAAGGTGGCGCGCGCGCGGTGGGGGCGGACGTGGCGCGTGCTCCGCCGGTGAAGGCAACGTGAGGCGGTGCGGCGCGGGCGCGGGGGCCGGGGCCTGGGAATGGACGGCGACGCGTGAACCGGCCTCGAAGCGTCGTGTGGGACGGCGACGTGTGCGCTGGCGCGGGCGGCGCGCGCGGCCACGTCGGGCTCGGAGGAGGCCCCCGATGCGCGACGCGTGTCACCGGCCCTGTTTCGGCGGTCTCTCGCTGTACTACGTCCAACCAGCCGTGTCCCCGGCCCATCCTGTACCTTGCGTGCGCTGAAAATGCGTCTCGTTCACCGGCCATTTTTTCTGTGCGGCGAGGGAGTGTTTTTCTCGTCCACGGATGGGTGGATTGGATCAGACGTGGTCGGTCGGCTCGGCTCGGCTGTGCAATCTTTTTCTGAGTTCTCGTGGTGTCAGTCACATGATGCAGTGCAGGCGTTGGCGCAGGCGCAGGCGCAGGCACAGACCCCGTGAAGGTAAAGTGATCGATCAGTGTGATGTTGGCAACTGGTGCATGTTGATGTTGCATTAGGTGAGTATCAGATCAGTGTATGGGTCAACGCCATTATTATATGATATTTGCTTTGACCATATTATAACTGTGGCTGAAGCCATTCAGAGGGGATGGCGCGGGTTTAGATTTAGAAGAACTCTACATGAAGAAACTTTAGGGCTATGGAACATTTTGAAAAGCAGATGTGAAGAGGTGAGTATGCAAAGAGGGAAAGATGAAGTAATCTGGACCCTCACTGCTGACCACAAATTTTCTCTTGGGTCCCTATATAGAAAGCTGATTACATGGTTCCCACAGAAATTTCTGTGAAAAACCAAAGTCCTTGCAAAAATAAAAAAATTCCTGTGGTTAGTTAACGGAAAAAGTATACTAACCAGAGACTCACTACTCAAAAGAGGATGGAAAGGAGAGAAAAAATGTGTGTTTTGTGGGAAAGATAAATCGGTGGATCATCTATTCTTCACTTGGTGGCATCTTTGTTATGGGGTTTAGTTAAATGTGTTGTGGGGCTTAGAACAATCCCCTTATCATTCAAAGATTGTCCGGGAGAGTGGTTGGATAGGTTTAAAAGAGATGACAAAAAATTAGTCATGGTAGGGGTCTCTGCTTTACTTTGGGCTATCTGGAAATGTAGGAATGGGATTATCTTTGAAAATAAAAAGGATAAATGACCTTATTGTTCTGACCAAGCTAATGAACCATTGGATTGTTGACTGGTCTATTTTGCAGACAGAGGAGCCGCGAAAAAAGGTACTGGAGCTGGGAGCAAAACTGCTAGAACGAGTAACAAGTGAAGTGTATGTAGCATCTCAGGGGTGGAGGATCAACGTTGCGAGGCTGGAAGGATGAAAAAACTCCTGCTACCTGATGAAGCTGCTGTCCTTTAGCTTTGCTTTCTCTGCTCTAGTAGTTTGTCTTTTGGAGATTTGTAAGATCTGCATAATTTAGCTGGTGTATTGGGCATGTAATGAAGACTATTTTGATCGTGGTGGCCTATTAGTTGCCCCTTCCTTCCTGGCTGGGAGGGGGAGCATGGTAGTGGTTTTTATCTTTTGTTGAACTATATGTAGTAGTTTGTCTAGGGATGGATGCTTGGGTTTTCATTAATGAAAATCGGAAAGGGTGAAGCCCTTCTTTTATCAAAAAAAAGTATGGGTCAACGCAGATGGGTTCATTGACAGCGCAATAACAAGTTTTTAGTATAAGGCTGAAGAGGGGATGAGGAGGAGAAATCTGTAAGCACCAAGTATTGCAGGTTTTAGACAGACCTACACATAGGAAAGAGCGACGAAAGGAAAACGTTGGGTCATGACCACCATCGTCGTGAGTTATTGCTTCACGAATTTGAGGTCACATGGCGTGGCAACTTCTTTCCAACAAGACGGCAAGTTGGCTAAGTTTCACCTGATCCTTCCTTCAAAAGGTTGGGGTTTCATCTGGAAAAAAAGGTTGGGGTTTCACTACTTCCCTCAAAAGAGAAGTACACTTGATTTGTGGTAAGCTTTTAACCTAGTTATTGTAGAAAGCACTCGACAGTAGTATTTTATCACTTTAGCTACTTGCAAGTCACCTGAATTCAGAATTTGGACCAGTCAAATTTCGCGCACAAGGAAGGAACGGGCGAAGAAAAGGAAGGAGCTCGCCGAAGAAGGTCCTTGAGTTAATCTTAGGGCATTTTTAACCGATCCATTATAACCGGTTAAAGCAGTAAAAATGCGGTTTTACTCTTTAACCGGGACCTAGCCGATCCCTTATCCGTCATAAGGGAGTAAAATTTTACTCCTCTCCCTAAAAATCTTCTTATATTTACTCCACCGCCCGGCGGCTGAGTAAAAGCCGCGCCTCTCCTCCACTACCTTCCCTCCTGTGCTGCATCTGCGCCTGCGCCGCCCCTCCCACCCCCGGCCGACGCCCGCCCGCCGCCGGGGACGCTCAGTAGGCTCCGCCGTTGTCCCCTACCGCTTGGATTTGCGCCGCCTCGTGCCATGTCCAGCGAAAAAACGGTGGATCTGCAGCTGTTGCCGTGGCCGCCGGATTTGGTGATTCCGGCCGTCAGCGGCTGTGCTTTGACGTGGGTTGGCCGGGAAGCGGATCGCATAGCCACGGCGACGCTTTCGGGCCGCATGCAGGTACCGGTTCCTCCTCTAGCCACCCAAATCTCTCCCGTCGGAGGTTCGCCGACAAATACACGCCCGGCCATCGCCCGGGCTTGGCGCCGGCTCGCCGATGCTGGTCATACAGTGCGACGACTGCACGCGGAAGGAGGTGCGCCGAGTTTCTATCATGCCGCAACACCCCGGATGGGTGTTCTTCAAGTGCACAAATGATGGGGTATGTGCTTGTTTTGATTCAATTGTTCACCAGATTCGACGCAATTTCGGTAGCTCATTGTTTGCTCATCTATGTGTGTAGGATGGATGCAAGTTTTTGTATTGAGAAAAAGAATACATCGATCTATTGATAGCACAAAAATTGATAGATGTTCGTGCACTCGTTGCTAGAATTGAGGCTAGAGATGAGATTAGAGATGAGATTATATGTGAAGAACGTCTACTTCTTTAGAATTGAAGAAAAAAGAAGTGTCGAAGCTCAAGAATCCGCAGCAACAATGAAGACATCGAGAAGATATTGTAGAGAAGGAAGAATAGGTTGTGCAACACAATGCATTGATCGGTGCACCACGCACGTATATATGAGTACATAGGGGGCCACAACCTCAACTATATAGATGAACTAGGAGGTTGGCCCAAGACACAATATACACGTACACATATATTCAACGGATATTAATCCAACTAATGAAAGCAGTTAGGGAAATTGGATATCTTCTAAAATACCTAATTGTGGTTCTTTTTTCTTTGGTCTTTGTCTTGTGGCGAAGAATTGATGAATTATATACTCGAATGTCGTTGAATGAAATAGAAAAATAAAATAAAAAGTGTTTCCACGGCTGAATATGTGATGCAAATGAAAAAAGAATTACATCACTAAGTTTAGGGGATCGGCTAGAAACGGCCAAAACTTATACTTCACTGAAGTTTACTTTGCCGTTTTAATCCTCTATTTTTAGGGATCGTTTATAGTTGCTCTTAGAGAGAGACGGCCCCCATTATCTTAGAGGTGTGAGTGTGATGCAGATTCACTGGGTTAGAGGGATGCCATGGACGGCCGTGGGCAATGATTGAGAGCGGAAGGCAAGGCAGCGAGGCTGGTGCGGGAGCGCCGCCGGCCACAGGCGGTGAAAGTAACTGAAGGTTGAAGGAATTCTGATCCCTTTTTATTGAATTTTCAGTCAACTTACCCTTAGCAAGTCCCGTATTTTTTTTTGTTTATCCATGGCTGTTTTATACAGCTACGCTCTACTTAGATGCGACACATTCGCCGATATATGTGGCATAGAAAAAACCCAGCATTATCAGCTATATGCGTATCTGAACCGCGGTACTCCATATATTGCGGTTGAGAATTTTGAGCACGTGTTCCAGCCATTTTATCTGCGCTTAGGAGCTGTAGATTTCATTGGATGTCCTTTCACATAGAAATTGGTATCCCTCTCAAAGCTGCTTGCTTACAAAGGAATTGCGTCAGAAACTCATCGCTCGTGCAATCTGCAGCTACTCAAAAGGAACTAGTAGAACAAACAATTGCCCAATCGACCAAAAGCAAAATATATCCAGCAGCATGAGTGCATGACGAGAATGAAATCAACCACAGGAAATCTTTAATGTTAACCACAGAGAAGTTCACACTCGGCGGAGCAAAAAGAGAACTACTCGGTACCAAGACATTGGGAACAAGCATAGATACTAAGAACTGGCTCAAGCTTCAGCTCAGGAAGCAAGCGCTCTAGTAGCCACCCTTGAGATCGTTGACGACGTCATACGGGATGGGGGTGACCGTCTCGATGGTGGTGCCCTCAACCATGAACCCCGGCTTGGGCCCTGCTGGCTGCCTCTTGGTGCTGATGACCTCGCCGCGCGCCTTGGCCTCCGCCTTCAGCTTGTCGTTGTTGAGTTTCCTCTGGAGGAACTCCTCGTTGCACCTGGATGGCTGCACGTGCTCCACACGGACATGGATCCTCTTCTTGATGATCCTGTTGCCGACCTGATGACAGAACACATGTTACAATCTGTGTAAAGACATCTATGAAACCACTGGTACATAGTCCAGCACTACACTTACTACAGAAGACATGACAAGCAAACACTAATTTAGATTGACATCACATAAAGTAGTTTACAGACAAGGAAATGCAGAAACAATATTTTGCCCAACATCAAGTGATGTAAAATGTGGCATACTGTGGTCTACCAATTGATGCCACCAAATGGATAAAACATTTACTGTGTACAAATCATAGTAGCACACAAAGATTAGCTATGGAATGCATCCAAACGACTACATATTAGACAAAACACGCCATGAAATGCATCAAACTAGGACAAATTAGATGAAACAGGCATTCCATATGCAGACACATTATATGGAACAAGCTAGGGTATCCACTAAATAAAAAACAGATGTTTATATGTGTATCATCCAATTAGGCTATCATAACTGCTACAGGTAAAGCATGCAGTCAGAGGAAGCCAGAATGAAATTTTGATGTATGCCCATCACACGAATCGTGCGCCACAAAAACCTCTCCCGTGGAATACCACGCCTTCCCATAGCTGAAGGGGGAAGCGCTCGGCCTAGGGCATATGTAATTGAACAGTGATAATAATGCATAAACAGTTCAATTTTAGGATACCAAATCCATTCTCAAGATGCAACATAACATCACAGGGCATCAAATCAATGCAGGTAATTACAGAAATGTCTATCTATGCTTGCAGATTGACAAGCAGTGACAGTAAGCAAGACAATCGATAAGGGTAACAACATATGAACCTGCTCTGAACTCTGAAGGGTTGATCACAGGCACACATAGCAAGCTCCCATAACAAATCGAGCACAGCGAGTCATTCCTCTAGTATACTAGACTGTATTCGCATCAAACTAACTAAGAGATTTGGTGATCTTCAGAATCTTCGGCAGATTTACGAGTCTCGTCGGTCAAGATCGCAGTATCGCCCTAGCAGCACAGATCTAACAAACCCGACGGCAACAGATGAAGAACGGGAGTTATACCTGCTTGTTGATCTCGACGCCGATGGCGCGCTTGGTGACGTTCCAGACGCGGCCGGTGCGGCCGTGGTAGAACTTGTGCGGCATGCCCTTGTGGACGGCGCCGTTCACCTTGACGTCGACGTGCTCGCCGACCTTGTAGGTGCGCAGGTAGGTGGTGAGCGGGATGTACCCCTTCTTGCGGAACGGCCGCGCGAACAGGTCGCGCGTCCGCGACCGCAGCCCGTGCCCCGCCGGCATCTTCCCCTTCCTTCCTCCTTGCCTTCTCTCCCTGCGGCTCTGCGGCGGCGGCGGCGGCGGGCGGGGGAGTGTGTGCGGCGCTAGGGTTTCGGAGGATGGAGGTGCCGCGTATTTATAAATGGGTCTCGGGCCGTTCTGCCGGATGCGATACTGGGCTAGGTTTCCGTTGTTTTTGTTGGGCCTGCCATGAGGGTTGGCTAGGGTGCAGAGTTAGGCCGCAAATGAGCGATTTGGTGGGTTGTAACCAACATGGCAGGCCGGTTATTGGGCTAGAATACAACAAAAACTTAACCTCTTATTAAAAAATTTTAGCACTCTGTGACCAACAAACGGCCTACCTCGAGACATGTTGGTGACATTTAGAACAATGTTCACGCA
This sequence comes from Aegilops tauschii subsp. strangulata, assembly GCF_002575655.3. Lineage (NCBI taxonomy): Eukaryota > Viridiplantae > Streptophyta > Magnoliopsida > Poales > Poaceae > Aegilops > Aegilops tauschii. Next base: position 506,614,546 of record NC_053038.3, read on the forward strand.
TTTAAAATATGTTCATCACGTTTAAAGCAAATAAGCAATTTGGGTTGTAACACTTTGAGTGCAACATTGCAGGCCGGTTATTGGGCTAGCATACAACAAAGACATAACCTTCCGTAACAAAAAAAAACAAAGACTTAACCTTTGTTCAGAAAAAATAGACACTTAGGCCCATTTTTTTTTACGATTCTCCCAGAATCCTGAGAATCGGACATCCCCTCAGATTCTTTCAAAATCTTGAACCTGTATTTTTTAGTCATCCTAGCTAGTTAGGGTATAAATAGGTTGTCAAGAAAATACGGGTTCAAGATTTTGAAATAATATAGGGGAGGTTCAATTCTCAATATTTTGGGAGAATCGGCCAAAAGAACTGGGCCTTAGTCTCCAACCGATTTTTAGCACCATGTGACAAATGAACGACCTACCTCGAGACGACCACATGAATTACCTCCAAAGAGAGGGACTAGCCCAATGTTTCCTCCTCGCCATAACAGCAAGGGAGAATACTTGATGCTCCCATGGCTTAGGTTTTATCATGCCCCAATGTCAAAAAACTTAAATTATGACGCATAAAAAAGTTCCAGAAACAATTGTGGATGCTCATACACTGGGTGTTTATAGCCCATAAATGTTCCAACATCATACTCGAAATACACATAGGTATAAAAGAGACAAATTTGAATGTACAGTACCATTTCAGCTTTTGTCTACTTGTGACTTTATTCATGTTCGAATTGTCTTTCTAAATATTTTATGTTTTTTATCTGGAGTTAAGTTTTTAGGGTTTGTACACACTTTGTCTTGTGAACATCCACATTTTTTCTAAAACTCCAAATTTGAGTTTCGTGACATTGGAGCATGGTAGCATCAAAGTAGTGGGAACAATACTCACCCATAACAAACTGCACAATACTAGTTGGAGGGTGCTCCATGGGGGGCACTACTCCTAGCGTGGGAGTGCCTCGGCATGTCATGTGGCATGCTCTAGCGTTGTTTGTTTTGGGGGTTTTCCTTGGTTTTCTATGATTTTTTGTTTCACTTGGTTAATTATTTATTCATTTGTTTTTTTATTTCATCAAAATTTCTAGTTTACGTTTGACGGAAGCTTGTCCTTCCACGTGAAGCACATGTGTGCTTCCCGTGTGAAAAAAGCAAGATTATGCTTTCACCTAAAGCATAACAATGCTTCATCCCATAGGGAGCATATGTGTGCTTCCTTGTGAAGCGCATTTGTGTTTCAACCCCGTGGGACCATACATGTGCTTCCTCAACCATCACCGGTTTAGTTTGTGTTTGGAGTTTACGCTGGAAGCACCAGTGACTACTAGCTGGAAGCGTAGATTTGTCCGAACAAAAGTCTATTGAAATGATTAACATGGGATCATATTTGAAGATCTCAATGCTAGAAATGCAACGAGGAAAACGGTTTGTAATTTGGAATCACGATTTAAGACATAAACCGTTCTTTTAAAACACAAAGGATCTACCTCTCATCCTTACGCTTGTGGGAAAAACTCAAGCAAAACTCTCTGATTGCGACAAGTTATGCGGTGCTTTGCTTGTCAGATGAGATGGTGCAACCATTGTATGGGGTACCCTTAATTAGTGATTTTGCCTATGTTCCGAAGGCGTTTGTATGTCACTCACAGCGAGACAACATGAATGTTTTCTGAAGAAGCGTCCAAATGGCCAGTCTCTCTGTTCACTGTATACCTCTATTTCATTCTCTTTTTTTTCTTTTTTATACCTCAAAATATTCTAAAAGGTTTATATACACGTATAAAAGAAGTATTATTTAATTTTTGAAAGTGTTCGTCATGCATTCAAAAAGTTCAGGAAATGTAAACATTTATTTGCACAAGTTTATAAAATGTTCCGACCATTCAAAAAAAAAAGTAACATCAAGAAGAATGTTCACATGTTTAAAACATGTTCATTACATTTGTTTCTATAAGTTCATGAGACGTAGAAAATGTTCTCTTGGTCTATAAAAGATGGTTGTGGCATTCCAAAACTATTCATGGCATATAGAAAAACGTTCTGGCATTAAAAAAATATGTTCATGACATTTAAAAATATATCTTTCATGGTTTAAAAAATGTGCAATGTGCATTTGACAAATGTTAAACATGTATTAAAATTATTTAATGTATATTTGCAAAATGTTGAACATATATACCCAAAATGGTCAACGTGTATTCAAGAAAAGTCCACATGTATTTGAATCAGGAAAAAGAATTTGGAAACAAAAAATTGTAAATAAAAAAGAATGATACAGAAAAGCCTAAAAGAGAAAAAAAATGAGTGGAGCCTTACCAAAACCGGGGTGGATGGTTCCATGAAACGATCTTGGAAGTTCGCGATACTACAATTAGTTGGCCGACACACTTTGTCAATCCCTGTAGATGAGACCGATGGATGCCCCGCAGTAAGCGAAACATAACTTTTACGCCTTTCTGCAACACCTAGTGGTTGATTAAACGGCACATGTAGAACTTGGATCGAAAGTTTGTTTCGCACTTTAGTCATTAATTAGCGAACGGCGGTGATTACTATTGAAGGAAAGAGGGACGAGAGAAAATGGAACAGACATAGTAGGGGGAAGCAACAATCGAAAGTTTGTTTCGCACCTTATGCATCGTTTGCGTGCTAGATTTGCATGGCTAGGAGTGGGCCGGCCCTTTGGAGCGTATGGTCTCTAGCAACAATAGGATATACATATTTTGTTGGTTTCGCTTTTAATTTTTTGTTTTCTTTTTACAGCTGTGATTTTATTTCATTAGTTTTAAATAAAAGAGACCAGTTCAATTATGTAGCATTCAATTTTTTACCTCAGTATAAAAAAATAATGATAACATTCAAAATACTGTTTATGGCCTTAGAAAAACAGTTGCGTGTTCCAAAAAGTGTACACGCCATTTAAAAAATATATTAAACATGAATTTGATTTGTTAGCATATATAAAACAGCTTTAGCATGTATATGAAAAATGAACAATGTGCATGAAAAAAGTAGATATTTCAAGAAACTAATAATCATATATTTAGAAACCGTTAAATGTGAATAAAAATGTTCATTATATGTACAAAAATTGTTCCTTATATGTACATCAAAAACATGTATTTGTAAAAAAAAGGTTAATAGTATGTTTACAAATATTATATATTTTTTACAATGTACTCCCTCTGTAAACTAATATAAGAGCGTTTAGATTACTAAAGTAGTGATCTAAATGCTCTTATATTAGTTTACAGAGGGAGTATATAAAATATTTGACAGCAAATAATATATTTAGAAAGTTTTAATCATGTACTGAAAAAAGTGTTAAACACACATAAAAAATGTTACTTGTGTATGCATTTTCTTACGATGTGTATGGAAACAACTAGACATCAAAATATATAATTACGATGTGCATTTCTTTTACAGTGTGTATGAAAAATGTTAAACGTGTATAGAAAAAAATTGTGATGTATAAGAAAAATATCCAACGTGTATGGATTTTTATACATCAAAATATATGTTTGAAATAATGTTACTGATGTATTTGAATTTTCTTATTATAAAAATATTTTCTATGTACACCCAAAATGCATAATGCATACAAAAAGTAAAATACATAGAAAAATATAGATTTGAAAAAAATGACGTATTTCGAAAATGTTTAGTGTGGACACAATTTTTTTTACATGTATGTAAAAATATTAGTATTGTACAAAGAAAACTGTCAAAATTAAAAAAAGATATAAACCAACAAAAACCTAGAAATAAAGAAAACAGAGAAAACCAAGGGAAAAAATAGAAGAATGAAACCAAAAAACACAAAGAAAAAGAAGGGAACTGAGAAAGAAACAAAGAAAACCAAAGAAAATGAGGAAACGAATAGAAAAGAAAAAACCAATGAAAATTGTGAAAGAAAACCAAAAAGAGAGAGAGGAAAAGATTGAAATTCGATAAAGAAACACAGAAAACCACTAAAAAGAAAAAAACAGGAGAAAACCAGGGAAGAAAAAAAACCAAATTAAAAACTATAAAAAACTAAAAAGAAAAGAAAACAAAGAAATACAGAGCAGCGATCGTTCGCAGCAAGCGAGCAACACTGTACACGAAATGGTTTCAGGCGAGGCGACAGAAAATCTCGGGCGCTCCTATGTCTCGCTTATAGTGAGACCTAGCGTCAATGGGAGCCCCAGTTGGGCCTCGCTTTCTCTTTTTTTTCCCATGTTTTCTCGTTTTCTGTTTTCGTTTTTTGCATTATTTATTTTTACATATGTTTATACTTTAAAATGTACCCAATATCTATATATTTAAAACCTGTTAAATGTGTATAGAGAGAATGTTTGTCACGTATATGAAAAATATATACAGAAAAATACAACGTGTACAAACAAAATTGGTCATGTATTTAAAAATGTAATCAAGCATTGGAGAAAATGTTGGAAAAGTATTTTAGAAATGTTAATCAAGCATTTGAAAAATGTTAAATGGGTATACCAAAAATCTTGATCGTGTACTAAAAATGATTGATTTGTTTATCTTGTATAAAAAATATATTAATCATGCATTTGAAAAATGTTGAACAAGTATCAGAATTTTTTATTCAAGCATTTGAGAAATTTTAAATGTTTATGGAGAAAATGGTGACCATGTGTATTTGAAAAACTGGTAAATGTGTATGGAATTTTTTTGTACTTGTATTAAAAGAATGTTAAACTTGTATTTTAAAAAAGGTTTAATGTGTATAGAAAAAATGTTGACCATTCATTCAAAAAATCTTAAACCTGTGTTTAAAAAATATGAATCAAGCATTTGAAAAAAATGCTAAATGTGTATCGACAAAGTGTTAACCATCTATTCAAAAAATGTTAAGCAGGTATTTGAATTTTCTAATCAAGAATTTAAGAAATGTTAAACATGTATTAAAATAATGCATTAGAAGTATATAAAAATTGTGTATAGAAAACCAGTGAAACCCGAGAGGAAACAAGAAAAATACTGAAAAACTAGAGAGAGACAAACAAAACCAAAGTAAAACAAAGAAAAAAAGAAAGAAAATATAAAAAACCAATGAGAACCGAAAATGGTAATAAAGAGAATGGAAGAAAAAGAATGAAAGAAAAAAACAAGTAAAAATGGAGAAAGAAACGAAGAAAAAAATGAAACAAAAAACTTAGGAAAATCAATGAAAAATTGGCTCTTTTCCCTATAAGTAGGCCGCGCCCTAGTATTCATTATGAACCCGACACTTACCCAATGGCTAGCTTCGCCACAAATCATCGAGGAGACCCGAGATCGAATCTTGGCATCTCCCTATTTCTTCTCATTTTCTTTTAAAGGTGCGCTAACAGGCTGGCCTGTTAGTATGGACTCTTACAGCGAGAGATTCTTCCTTCTAACCTAATGTGAGATATACCCCTAAAAAAACTTAATGTGACATATAGCTTCAGTGGAAAATCTTGCCGTAGTCTTGTTGTATTATTCGCAGATCCATTGGGCTGAACTCACCCACTAAGCCCATCTCCCCACTCTCTCTCCTTGGCCTGCAATAGGTCATCATGCTGTTCGAGCACTAGATGGCGGGAGGGGAAAATTGTCCGAGGCGGGGTGGCACCAAATATACCCTCACCACCCCATTTACTCGCTCACCTCTAGCTATAGGACAAACTCTCCTCTGTTGTTGGCACCGGCGGTGGTGGCAAGTTAGATCTGCGGCTGCGACACTCCCCTGCAGCGGCAAGAGGCGGCAGGAGCACTCCCCAGCAACGGCAGTCGCTTCTCCTTTCTTCTTCGTCTCCGACAACCATCGTCGTCTCCGCCATGTCTCCCCCGACTTCGAAGATGGTAAGCTGCCCCCGCCCCTCCCCCTCCTCTGTTATGTGTTAGGTCGTTCGATAGGACCGTTTAGGGTCGATAGCGTCATCGCTGACCGCACCATGGCTGTCACTTAGGTTGTGGATGAACGGACGAGGCTTCTAGTTCAGGCAGCATCGCTGATAGTTGTGGTTCAGGCATGGTTCATGTTGGTCCATAAGAGGGTTGTTCGTCTGAATGAGAAACCTCGCATCCGGTATGGTCCGATGTTAATCCGGGATCAAGAGAGGATAGCGAATCTGAACTATATCTACAATTGCAATGACATAGAGGCTCTGTGGATGCTTCGAATGAAAAGAGCACCTTTCGCCAGGCTTGTGCAGACGTTTAGGAGCAGGGGGCTGCTACAAGATAGCATCCACACCTCTGTGGAAGAGCAAGTGGCCATGTTCCTCCATGTTGTTGGTCATAACCAGAGGTTAAGGGTTGTACACAACACCTTCAGGAGATCAATGGAGACCATCTCCAGGTACTTCAAGCAAGTGTTGTATGTTGTTGGAGAGCTCAAAGGAGAGATGTTCAAGTCACCAACCGGCCGGACTCCTACCAAGATTCGCACTAGCCCAAGATGGTATCCATACTTCAAGGTGTGCACTTTTACAGTATGTAGTTCATGCCTTGATATGTTGTTATTGTTCTTCTGTAGATTAACAACATATTGTAATGCCATTCCAGGATTGGATTGGAGCAATAGATGGTACTCATGTCACTGCCAGAGTGCCGAGGTCACAAGCTGCAGCATATAGAGGGAGGAAGCACTACACAAGCCAGAATCTGCTAGCTGTTGTTGACTTCGATCTGAAGTTCACATATGTGCTGGCTGGCTGGGAAGGATCAGCGCATGATGCTAACATTCTCAGTGACAGCATGAGTCGTCATGATGGCATCAACATCCCCGATGGCAAGTTCTACCTTGGAGATGCTGGCTATGCATGTCGGCCAGGTGTTCTTCCATCCTTCAGGAAAACCAGGTACCATCTGAACGAGTTTGCTGGTAGGAACTGTCCTAGGACTCCTCAGGAACTGTTCAATCTCAGACACTCCAGCCTTAGAGTGACAGTTGAGAGGGCCTTTGAAGCTCTGAAGAACAGGTTTAAGATCCTGGATCAGAAGCCATTCCACCCTTACCCTACCCAGGTGAATCTTGTTCTTGCATGTTGCATCATTCACAACTAGATCCTGCAATGGGGAGTTGATGAATTTGTGCCGGAGGAGGAAGATGTGGATCCTGATGAGGTTATCAGCTCCGACCATTGTGTGGAGGCGGTCGACAACGAAACATGGAAGAACAAAAGGTTGAAGTGGTCTCAGGCAATGTGGGATAACGGAGGTCAGACAAGGATCTGAAGCAGAAGAACAAGAGGAGGAGGAAGAAAGAATCAGCAGCAGAAGCGAGGAAGAGGAAGCAACACATCAGCAGCAAAGGAAGAGGATGAACTTGAACCTAGTTAGCATCATTGAACTTTCCCTATTCAGCCATGTTGGCTCTTAATAATTTGTGCTGTCATTTGCTAGTAGTTAGGATAAACTGCCATTTGTTTCCTAGCTAGGACAAGACAATATTCAGTGTGTGTGGTAAGATCACCACTAGTGAGAAGTGGTGATCACATCTTTAGCCGTTTGCAACCAAACAACAACGAAGCAGACAACCAAATAGCGTGCTGACTGGTTGATCCCCTCATGCAGAAATCCTAATGCAGGCAACTAAACTATATGCAGATGTTGGTTTTTAGCCTGCATGCATTTGCCCAACCAGGCCCAACTGGGTCAAGTATGCAAAATGTCCTAAAACAGAGATGTGAACCAAACACGCCCCAAGCTGTAGATGGGTTCACCAAAGCTTTGCTAGTGAAGCCATTTGAAGAATTCAAGAATTCAACGTGATGGAGGGGAGTGTAGTCTGTGTGTGGGTGGGTGGGTGGGTGGGGGGGGGGGGGGGGGGGGTTGGGAGAGTTTTCTTTAATTTCTATTGTCGTGAACCAATTGGCTTCTCTATTAGGGACCATTTTTTTTAGCACCCAATGTTGAATTCCTGGATCCGCCACTGATACTGTCCACGTAGGAACATATAAGTGCATACACTGGCATCATGTACGTACAGGAAATTTGGCACACGTGCATGCTGTACATACTTATGCTCAAATTAATTGCACAAGTTGAGCATGATTGCGCAAGTTGGTCTGCGCCCTGGCTCACTCTCGCAGTTGCAGTTAACCGGCTTGACTGTGATCGGTTGAGCACGATGGAGATATCGTTGCCAATTAACGTCCATTCTTATTCGCACCGCTATAGTCACGTACCAGTCTGATGTGATGTGATGTCAACATCCACAATTTGTTTCAGAATTTTTTGAAACATTTACATGTGCCTTATAAAAATTTGGAGCATGGGAGCACCAAAATGGATGGGAGCACTAGATATTCTCCCACCCTCCTAGCATGTTGCGGTATTCTACGAACTGAGTTCCAAGTTGGAGTATTATTACATCATGATCATTATCCATGCAAATAATGCTTCATCGACTACGCCACGTTCTTAATTGAGATAAGCTGATCGCTCCACATACACGCGGTCAGCTAGCTAGCTAGCTAGCGATTGCGCGCCAAAAGTAGAGCATATGTGGACAGCTCAGTCGCAACCAAATTGGCACGAGCAATCAGCGATGCCGGCCGGGACCAATCGTCACTGTCATGACGTTCACGGTGAGACCTGCAGGTGCTCCTCTCCTGTAAACACGTACTCCGTGAGCTGTACAGATTCAGCAATGAATATAATGCTTTGCACTGAGACATCACGGGACTTGATTTCCTTTTGTCAATCGGTCCCTCTGTGAGCTGTACATTGTGTGTACAGGGAGTATCATCTGGACAAGACTGAGCATCTTTAATATGGACTCTTATTTTATTTTTCTAGCTAGCTATGCATTGCTAACTAGATAGAGGAGCAACTAGTACAGTTTAACCAGGATCTGGAGTACTCCCTCCATTCACTTTTGTAAGTCGTTTCAGACAACTTAAAATAGGCTGTTTTGCGCATTGTCTGAAATGTCTTCAAGGTCTTATAAAAGTGAACAAAGGGAGTAATAATTTCGCATTTTCGCTGATTCATGATCGAGATGGTGGCAAGCTAACTAGAAACCGAATAGCAAAGTATGTATTTTCAAACATACCCAAACTGATGCTGAGCCCGTCGGCAGCTTATTTTCAAGGATGAAATGTCCAATCCATATAGCATTCCTTTTGATCAAATCTTGAACAAGATAAATTTTACCTAAATACTGCCTTGAGATTTCTCTGGAGGACACACAAAAGCATCTTTTGTAATGATGCAATGGGTGTGTTCAGGTGTGAGGACAGAATGAACCAGCATAGTTTAATGAGTCACTCAAAAGAATTAGGGTCCCACTGAATAAATCCACATTGATATTAAGGTAATAATTCTATTTCATGTCTATCAATTTAATCTGAAGTATCATATATTAATATTTTTTATAAGATGGATTCGACATTAGGCCAAGAAGAGAATGGATACAGAGTAACTAAGCAAATAAATTGTGGGATATACCTGAAAGAAGGTAATATTTGGACTATTGTTGATCTTTTCATATTGTTGGATCATCAAGGAGACGTCACTACTCGTGACTGAACGAGCTGGCTCAACACCTATATATGCCTAGTGAACATGCGAGACATTTGTCATCACTGGGCAAATAACAAATCGACGTTGAGCCGGTTTGCGGGAGATGGCGCACTTCACCTGCCAGAAGCGCCACATCGATGTTTTTTTAGCATTTCGTCTCAACGGAGGTTCAGCCTAATATTTACACTCGGCAGATGGACGGAATCACAGAACAACTCAAGTGGGAGCGAAGGAGGCACAATATGGGCCAACCTATACAATTAACGTTTTTAGGAAGTCTAAAATGCATTGTTACCCAAATTATAGAGCCACATGTTTTCCTATCTTTTTTTTTAGAAACTAGATAATACTATGTGCGTTGTTGCGAAAATGTTTTGCATTATATCTCAGTAAAATTTGGTTGTATTTGACAAAAATATTTGACTAATAATATGAGAACTAAACTAAAATACATATGATTTATTGTGTTCGATTATTGTATAATTATAAATATTTATTAAATATAAATAGCAAAAAAGAATGAAAATTCTGATGCATGTGTGCATGTTGAGGTAAGTTTTTCTTATTCATTGTTGCATGTTGAAGTGATGACAAGTCACATGCATATTGTGCTGCAAAACGATAATTTTTTCGGTTCTGTTGGACTTATTGACTTTGTGCATCGTGCTATATTGTAGAGGCCGGGCATTTCTCTGATGCGGTTGTATCATCTCAATAAATCAATTAAATGAAATGTCCTTTATAAAAAAATAGATATGAAAGATTCCTAGTTTTTTATCTTTTTGTAGTTAGACCATCACACATCTATTTTTAATACATAGATTGATCAGTTTAATTACGTACTTTCAATATGCCTACCTGAATTACATCATCAGAACATTCATAATATATAAATTCATTAAAGAATTTTTTTTCGATGCCACCACTTTAAACCAGAGTGGGTCGGGCCCAGCTCTTGTTGCACGTATATATACCTAACCTAATCTTCGTCCTCCTCATACATAAGTTGCGTCCGGCGCTAGCTTCCTTCCAAGAGCTATCTTCGTCGATCAGCTTGGCATGTCGAAGCCGCTGCGCGGACCCAGGAAGCGGGTGAGGAGAGGCCTGTGGTCGCCGGAGGAGGACGCTAAGCTGACGAACTACATTGCCATGTATGGCCACGGCTGCTGGAGTTATCTCCCCAGGCTAGCAGGTACCACCTCCTAATTTCATTCCTGCACATATGATCGTATGGTTTGTTGTGTGGAAACTGGAAATTAACCTTTCCGATCGAATCGGTAGCTATTGCTGGGATTTTCCATGAACAATTCTTGTGTGTCGTCGTTGCAACAGGCCTCGACAGGTGTGGAAAGAGCTGCAGGCTGAGATGGTTGAACTACCTGAGGCCGGACCTGAAGCGGGACGCTCTCTCTCAGGATGAGGAGGATGCCATCATTCGACTCCATTCCATCATAGGCAACAGGTACGTGAATTCACTGGTACTCCTCCAACTTACACATACAGTTTTCATCATCAATGGGGGGACAGACTGCTAGCTTGTTTCATAATCATTGCTCCTTGCAATTTGATCAGAAATTTTAATTTCTCTGACGAGCCTCGTCATCGTCAGAGGTCACTGAGAGCACTAGGCTAGTAGTAGCTAGGGCGTCAGCTAGCTCGTAGCAGCAATTCAGTGGGGAATTGCCCGTTTCACACTTCCATTACTCCTTGTCGATGGGGAATTCATGGCATGAACGGGATGCGCAGGTGGTCTCAGATCGCGGCGCGGCTGCCAGGGCGGACCGACAATGAGGTCAAGAACTTCTGGCACTCCTTCATCAAGAAGAAGCTCCGCCGGCGTGGCATCGACCCAGCCACACACAAGCCCGTGATCGCCGAGCAGCTCGTCTTGCCATCCGTGGACCGGCACATGTCTCACTCTCACCCGGCCGTGACGGCAAAAAGCTGCATGTGCATCGGGAGCAGCACGGACGGCAGGGCGGTGTTCAGTGAAGGTGAAGCGGGCGGGACGTGGATTTTTAGAACTGCTGCACCCCGGCCCTGGTATCCTGGTTGTCCAATATTGCTTTAAGATCTGTGCAACACAACTAACTTTTCGTATGAAAATTTCTCTTTTTTGTTTTCTATCTAAAAAATCATTTTTTGTATATTTATATTTGACAAAAAAATCTGAAAGATTTATCCTAGATTCTAGATAGAAAACTTTGCCACGCTGCAAAGGTTTGAACTTCAAGACATCTTTTATGTGAGAGAAACAAAAAAGAGAAATGTGTTTGCACGAATCGCGATGCGCAGAATGGATGGCTAGATAAAGAGGGCCCGGGTGCAGCTGTTCTATTTTATATTTTCGGAAGCGGGTGCCGGTAAAGCACTGGCCCAGCACATCCTGCCATCGGCGGTTCCTCCGGTGGTGACGGCAGGCAGCAACGCGCGCCGCGGACACGAGGGCGCACACGCTGCGCTGGTGCTCGGTGCCGATGCTGCCGTGGCGCCACCGGGCTTCACTGGCTACCTGGACGCGAACGCCCCTGGTGGCGGGCAGCCGGCGGTTCTCCCACTGGTGTCGATGGCTGGCCCAACCCTGGAGCCGCCGGATTTCACTGGCTACCTGGACGCGAACGCTTCCGGTTCCGTGCAGCCGGCGGCTATCCCGGTGGCGTCGATGGCTGGCCCAAACCCCTCGGGCACCGGCGCCTGCGCTGCCGCCTTCGCTGGCGAGCAGTGGAGCAACCGCACAAACAGCGGCAGTCAGTTCGAGCTGAAACAGAGCGGTACCGCCTCGGCCACTGACCAACTCCGGTGGCCGATTGGTGGCGGCTTTGACGCCGTCGGAGCGGCGCTAGAAGACCTCGAGTGGCTCGACGACTTCGTGTTGGATGTATAACAGCTGATGCATATGCATGCATGCTTGAACTGATGACCTCGTCAACAGCAGTGTATCCATTACCGCATGCATGTGCGGTGTGCGCGCGTATAGCTATTGGTGTATTCATTTGTGTGTTACAGTATAAATCGTATATATATGCTAAATTAGCAATTGTAAAGTGCATTTGATGATTTTTTGAAATAAAGATGTGTGTTCAAACCTTAATTCTTTTTTGTTGTTGAAAAATATATATTGCCCGTCTCTCCAACAAAAATTACAGGAAGAAAAGAACAACTCCAAGGCGTCGGCACCTAGGTGTGATGCTCCGAGCTATGAACAGTAAAATCCTTCAAAATAGGAAAAAAAATTAAAAAAAATCGAATTCTTTTATGGTGTAAGATGGTTGAATGCGTGGTGTACGCATCAAATTTGGTTGGAGTTTGGACATTGAAGGAGCTCGTGGCAAAAAAGATAAATTTTGGGCATGTGGGAAAGTTTTAAAAACATATTATTCATAGTTGATTTTGTCTCTTTGCCGCCAGTTCCTCGAATGCCATTTACCCACGGATTTTTGCACACATCTGGCGCAGTCAAGCATCTTGCATGCAAAAAAGTTTCAGAATTTTGAATTTTTCTGCTATTTTTCTAAGTTTTATTGTTCGCCGGGTGCAGATGAGACTGGACACCGTTTCGAATTATCGAACTCATTAGTACTTCATAGACAACACAACACTAGAACAAACTTACAAACCCTACAGTACTAGAGTCTACTAAAAAATTGATTCTGTTGGAATCGTACTTAGAAGCACTTCCTTTTTGTGTTGTATCATTATGATCGATTCGATTTCTTTCATGCTTTTCTTTAGTAATTCATGTTTTTGAAATCTATATGGAAGAGAGAAATAACAAACTGCCTATTATGTTTTTTTGTAAAAGCTACTCCCTCTTTATCAAAATATAAGAAGTTTTTTGGTACATGTTTTTTATACACCCTTTGTGTCAAAAAACGTCTTATATTTTGATACAGAGGGAGCACTATTTTTGTTTTTGTGAACGAACTCAACAGCATGTTTTTTTAGTTTCATTTTGTTCTCATCTCTTGATGATGTATAGCTTATTTGGCTCACTTTCTTTAGTTTATTTTGTTTGTACATTTTCGTGCAGTGTGTGATTTCATCTAACGTTTGTACTGCCATTGTGCACCTGGAACATGTTCCATGTAGTGTTGTGCGATAGGAAACTGCAATTGTTGGACATGGTTATGCTTCAAGATATCATTTTTTTTTCTTTTTCACTATTTTTTCAATCACCAACTATACTACCTAAATTTGGACAGAAAGAATGCGACGATAGCTTGGCGCAGCGGAGTGGGCCGTTACATCTAGTCCTCATGAGGGATGAACAAGTGGTGGATCCATGAGACTTTTCATTGCCTACACAAAACATAAGAGAAAGTACCTACACAAAAGTTCCTACCATGTTATTATAATACTAGAAAGACATGCAGTCTTGTGCTAGAGAGATAGTGCGAGTAGCTGAGTACGTAAGTATTCACATATTTTCACATGAATGTCCACGCATGACTTATGACTTTAGAAAATAAATTCCGTATTTTGTTTTGTGAAATCACACATTAATTCACATTTCTTAATTCCATCAAATGTAAATGAACTGATTTGATTCTTAATTTGGTGATCAATTTTAAAGGAGAGCACCAAAATGGATTGATTGTGGTCGTTACTTGTGTTAATTGGCTATTCGAATTACCACAAAAAATATGGCTTTTCAAATGGCCGTTAGTAGTAGTAAGGGCTCAAACTATATATGAGCTTGTACAATCCAAGCACAGACCGAATAACGTATCGTCATCCTTATCCCTACTACAAAACTGTGGTTGACATTTGTAGTATGCCACATAAACTTTTCTCAATTCTCCGTCTCTCTTTTTTTTTTTGAAAAGGAGGAAAGACCCCCGGCCTCTGCAGCATAACGATGCATGCGGTCATTTTATTAAAAGTCTAGCAAACCAAGGTCGAAGTGCAGTACAGCTCGCAGAAGGAGCAGAAAATCAAAATAAATAAACAAAGCCACGAGCGGCAGTGAACAGGACAAAACGACTAAACTTCTATCCTATTAGTGGACCGCCATCCAAACCGGTTGTAGATAGCCCGTGCTACCATCTGCCATCGGTTGCACCCAGTAACCAAAAGCTTCCTGGCGTCCGTATGAGTGAGTAACGACCACGTACGGATCTAAGCGGACGCTTTGTAGATAACCTGCAAGAAATTCAAAAGATTATGTCTGTTAAAGATCATATCATTTCGGTAATTCCATATAGCCCAAAGAAGTGCACATATTCCTATCCGAATACGTCCCACAGTAACTGGTTCCGCTGCAGTAAGCCATGTCCCAAATAACATGTCGATGCTAACTGGAGGGCTTATGTTGAAGGCTATATGAATCGTACGCCAAAGAAGCTTAGCGAGAGGGCAATCGATGAAAAGATGTTGTATTGTTTCATCACTATCACAGAAACAACAACGTGAACTGCCTACCCAACTGCGCTTAAGCAAATTATCTTTGGCGAGTATCACTTGCTTGTGAACGAACCACATGAATATCTTGATTCTCAACGAAACTTTAATTTTTCAAATATGAATTGATCTCGGGATTGGGCCAGAATCAATCAGATTCAAGTACATAGATTTTACCGTGAAAGCCCTGTTCCTAGTTAATTTCCAGTGAAACAAGTCAAGCTGATCAGAAAGTTGAACATCCATCAACCTTCACACAAGATGCAGCCAGGAGTTCCACAGTTCCCCCACTAGGGATCTTCTGAACTGGATGTTCAAGCTGGATGACTGTAATACTGTAACAATGTAAACCTCCTTACGTTACAATATTATACAGAGAGGGATATTGCAAAGGTCAAAGGCGTCTCCTTTAACCATGTATCTTCCCTAAATCTGGTTGTAGTATCATTTGCAACCAAAAATTTTGCTCTGTGAAAAAAGCATCCTTTGTTCGCATTAGCCCCTTTCAGAATGGTGAGTCATTAGGCCTAACGGTAACCTGGGCCAGAGATTTTGATACTAGAGCAATAAGGTTTCTAGGAATTACTACTGCACAACCACTTGCTACACCAATCTTTTGCCCAAGCAGCCGCGTCTGGATCTTAAGCCTACACTAACCCTGCACTGCTACTGTCATTCACCGCGCGCATGAAGAAAGTCCTTATAAGCCTACATTGACCCTGCACTGCTCTACATCAACTTCGTTTTATTAGAATCCATATAAATATATTATCATAATATGCATATTTGATTATGTAAATGTCACCAAATTTGTTTATAAACTTGGTCAAACTTACACACGGGCGCGCGCGCGCACACACACAAATAGCTAGGCAGCAAACGAATCAGAGAATTTTGATACCTCTCCATCATAATAATTTGATGCGCCTGGATGAGCCAAGACAGTAAGACACTGGCATTACAAGTATGGGCTAGACAATTAACGTGGCGAGGGACCAATCCATCCATTGAAGTACATACATACACTGCCACTGGCGCGCCATAAAGGGAAATGAACTGCATGCCGTTTGAAGCATGCGGACGAAATCCACTGGGACTATTTATGCGGACTTGGCTAGCAGGTTCCGCGGGATATAGACAGGTAAATCTTGTGAATTAAGCCTGGCTACACACACTTAATTAACTTGGTCCAGGACAGCTCATGGTGGAGGGACCGATTCAAGCATAGATTCAGGATTTATGGCTGAATCTATATGTAGTACGTGTTTGCAGGAGCACCTGCAGGTCTCGGCTTCAACGTCTGCCTTTATATCTCATGATGGTAACGTTGGTCCCGACATCACCGATCGTTCCTGTCAATTTGGTTGTGGCATATGTTTAGGTGCAACTTTTGTCAGGTCGCTGGCTAGCCACCACGTCCACATGCGTCAGCAGATCAGCTGAATTTAGAAGGTGGCCGGCATATCGATGTAAGGGCATCTCCGACGACCCTCAAACCGCCCGCATTTGTTCGGATCGCACGGTCGGAACATGTTTTAACATCCAACGTGGTACTGTATCGGTCCGCGGAGCGATCCCGATGTCAGGTTTCTCGCAAATTGGAAGCAAACTAGAGGGCTATGAGGGTGTTAGGACCGCCGCCACATAGGACCCCGACACCCCCGTTCCACTCAAATCCTCCTCCCAGTTTCATTCTCTTCCACGTAGCCCCTACTCCCCCTTGCTTTGCATCCGCATTCTTCTTGTCAATCGTCGCCGCTGCACTCTCCGCCCGCCGCCCAGGCATTACCGGACATCCGCAGCCCCCACCCACGCACCCACTCGCCTTGTACAACAGCGCCATCCACCCAGGATCCATCTGTAGCCAGGTACCTTCCACCCCCTATTGACGCCGTCCATGGTGGACACCACGTCCGGCAGGTGTTCGGTCAAATGCCATTGAGCTTATTTTTGAACTTCGTGTCATTTTTCGGAGTAAGAAGGATGGCAGAGTACTCGGTGAAGAAGGATGAGTTGTTGTGTGATGTGTGGTTGGCCGTATCCGCGGACTTCATAGGTAGGAGCGGAAGGGGAAGGGGGGGGGGGGTCTTTTGACAGCGAGTGCATGGTTTGTTTCATGCGCGAAAGCACATTGCACCCTATGACATGCACATCATCCATAAATGCAAGTCCTTAGTGTATCGATGATACACCATTCAGAACTCCGCCATGAAGTATTTTGGCGTGGTTGCTCAGCTAGAGGCAATGTGGCTATTGCGCGCGGCAATCATGGAGATCGTAAGTTTTGCTTCTTCTTGCTCTACATGTTGATTTATTCATTCATTCACTCATTGTTGTTGTACATATTTCGTAGCCTGCGCGCGCTGCTGTGATATACTGCAGGTCAGAGGGCATTCACGCACATACATTGTTGGATGAAACGCAAGGGGCAGTATGTGTGGGATAACATGATTCATCCATGAAAAACTTGTTGAACATCTGGTTAATCTTGTTTAATTTGAACTATTGTTGTACTAGACATATTTGCATGCTACTTATGAATGGTTGTGCTATTTTCTATCTGAACTTTGATGAATTCCGTCATGTCTGGTGAAAACATCCGGTTAGTTGAAATCCAGTTTGAAATGTATGCGGCTACAGTTGGATGACCGGCTCCCACATCAGTGTCCGCGGAATGCCCCACCCCCCTCGGTCCGCATACGAATGTGGTGTCCAGTTTGGGGGTCAACATTGAAGATGTCCAAACATATCCAAGGAGGAAGTAGTAAGAAATGGCCATACATTTTTCTTTATACTAACATTTTATAACCTACTCTCTTCAACGTTACTAAAGTACATGTCACATTGGTTTACCTTTCACTTCTAGGGTTTTTTCTAAATATGCATAAGAGGTAAAATACCGATTAAATTTACAAAGTGAGCAATATAACCATAGAAATATACAATTAATTCACAAAGAGGATAGGTATGTTTTGGATGTATCACAGCCGTATCGCATTGCTACTTCTCACCCAACCCTGGACGATATTGTTTTTAGGAAGGAGGCGTCGGTGTGGCTTCTATTCTGGGGGATTGCCCATTAAATTTTCAATTTTGCAGAGCTTTGCTTGGTGATAAATTGAGTAAGTGGATCCATTTAGTTAGTAGATTGATGTCGGTCAATCTAACTCAGATGCGAGATACGTTCCAATGGAGGTTTATTACCAATGGTGTATTCATTGTGAAGTCTATGTATGCGGATCTCATGAATTATGGGTCTATTTTTCGAAGAAACCATATCTGAAAAACAAATGTCCCTTCTAGAATCAAAGTTTTCAGGTGGTTCTTGCAGAGGAAGGTAGGTCTTACCGAAGATAATCTTGCAAAACGTAATTGGCAGGGTAACACTAAATGTTGTTTTTGTGATCAAGAAGAAACAATACACCATTTATTTCGATCAAGTTTGTTCGCTACATTGATTTGGCACATAATTCATGTTTCTTTCAATTTAACACCACCAACGAGTACACCAAATTTGTTTGGTAATTGGGAGGTATCCATCATACTTTTAAGGGCAAAAATCCGTGTGGGGGTTTGTGCTATCCTTTGGGAAATTTGGAATTGTCAGGAGATGAGTTTGTTTCTAACAGATCTTCTATTCCAAAAAAAAAATTACAGGTTATCTTTAGAATTACGGCATCCCTCCATACGTGATCATCACTATAACGTGTGGACGCGCAGTGGCGTATGGCCTTTCGGTGCAGCTGTATGAAAACGGCTGCATGGGGTTTGTTCAACCAATTTGACGGGCGTGCCAATAGCAGATTATGTGGATGAGCTATGCAAACTTGTTTCCGACCAATATGGTCGTGTTTTGTTGTAATTCTTTCGATACTCGGTGACTTGGACTTACTTTATGTTTAATAAAATGGTCGTGTGCATTGTATGATGCAGAGGCTGGAGTCATCCCCTTTTCAAAATAAGATAGACTAAATTTTGTACTAGTGCCCTCTATCTCCACCCAATTCACTCTCTTAATGTTTTTCTAACAGACCCACAAGTCCATTCTCTTTGTGTCTCTGTATCTGCGCCACAATTTTCCTTTTCTCCCTCTCATCCATGTCATTGGTATGATTTTGTTGGGGATGATTGCATCTCATTGAGAATTAGGGCTATAGCTATACGTAGTTGGTGAAAAAGAGATGTCACCATAAATATGGATATGGTTATTCAGCCTTGGGCAACTGTTATGTGAGCCTCTGTCATGCTCAATGGATACGTTGATAAGCATGTCAAATAACTCGGAGTGAAACCATAGTATATACTCCCTCTGGTCCAACATAATTAAAGTTCTAGATTTGTCCTAAGTCAAACTTTATGAAATTTGATCAAGTCCATATAAAAATATATCAACATTTACAACACCAATTTGCTTCAGTTGATTCATTATGACATATATTTCATATTATATATTTTTGATATTGTAGACCCTACCAGATTTTCTATATACTTGGTCAAACTTTAAAAAACATTGACTTAAAACAATCGTAAAACTTCTATTATTTTGGAATGGAGAGTAATACTCTAGCAAGTTGCACAATAATGCACGCGGGACCAATTAATTGAGCATATATTCACCATGTGCGTGTCTTAAACATGAAAGAAAGTAGCTAGCTAGTTTATGTCGAATTGAATCTCCTATACATGAAGGTTACGTGTGTAATTGACTAATTGACTTGTCGTGGCACATATGTCAATCGCTCGCAGCATTGAGTTATCGTAGATTAATAGTCCAATTGCGCCATTAAAAGTGAAAGGAAAATGACTCAGGTCGGGCGACTGGTCGCGCCTCATGCTGGTCACTCGTGCCTTCGCCACACGGCTGCGGGGCCTACCCATGCCAGGCGCCATGCAGCCCTGTGGCCCCATGCACCGCCTACTGGATCTCAGATCGACGGCCCAGGTGTTCCCGTATCATGGGAGCATACGTGCTTGGGGAGCACCTGGTATTTTTGCCGCATTGTGGTTGGGGACCAAGTGGATGGTCCGCTTGCCTAGGGATATCATGCTCACTTGCATGCATGTGTGGCATAGTGGCATGTGTCTGACTCTTTCATCTCATGCATCGACGCTGGTATGATGTGTGTTGTGGTGTGCGTGGTGAGTTGTTTTTATTGTTGACGCGTGTGAAAGGGGCGGTGTTGGTGTTTGTTGATTTGTTGATTTGTGTTAGTTTTGTGGGTTTGGGAAGGACTACCGTGTTGTTTCCTCGCCGAAGAGAGGATCCATTGTGTCGTCACCCTTCCACTCTTCTGCACCGCCTACACCTCTAAAAAAGAGAGAACACATACGCCAATACAAAAAGGCCCCGCAAGCAAAGAGCAGTGTGGCAAAGAGCACAAAAGCTTTTAGTCCATCTTAACATTGATAAGCTTTATATCTTGGAGACACTACATGATGCCCATTGACTCCTTCAAATTTCTGGGAGCAGACATGTTGGAAGAACCCACAAATAGAAGATAGTGGACATAGAGGTAAGTCAGCCAGTGTTGAACAACAAATGAATGGAAGTCAAGCTAGGCTTGCCCGAAGTTGAACCCCCTCCATCACCGAGCAAGAAAATAAAAATCTCTTGTCCCTACTCGTTGACCCGCTGCCACCTTCGCCCACCTGTCATGCCAAATATTTTGAGGAAACGTTAAACACAAGAATGCTTAGATCCTTTTATAGGGGTGTACATTTATATAGATAAGATTGCCACATTTCCACCCTAAAGCATTTTAGTGGTGTAAATATGTGACTCTATTTGAAGCTTCGAACTGGATCTTCTTTCTTGGCCAATGTTGCAAAATAATCATTTCTACGCAAGAATTTACTCATGTTTCATAAGATTTAGGAAACAAAATATTTAGCCCTTCAAATTATCCACTACAACATGGCAATGTTCAAAGGCCATCCAACACTGCAATCAGGGTATCATCCACCAAATACAGATAAATCAAGGTCATTCTAAGCACTATACGTGCGGTAGTCGTGTTTATCACTTAGAATGGTTAGTGACGAAATGCATGCGTGTTTTCTTAACAAATAATGGGTAACACGCCGCATTATGATTGTTTATAGAATCAAAAGGCAACATTCAATGTATATCATGCAAAATAATAATACAAGATGTATATAAAAAATTATATAACATAAGTATTTGACATCACAACTTCGAATTGACATAAAAAACATTGGACACTTGGCACTGCCTCGGTGTCCAGTTAACACCCCCCCCCCCCCCCCCCCCCCACCCAGCACTTTGTGGGTATGCCCCCGGTTAGTAGTCAATGGAGAGTAATTTGTCCATCTTAGAGCCAGGGCAATGGAAAACAATATTCTTATTTTAGCTCATTGCATGCATTAATAAAGTGTCGTGTTCCATTTATCCTTCCTTGTGCACGGCTGTATATTTAGGACATATATAACGATGTTATTTTTACCAATATCATATAGGATAATTGATGAGATGGAAGAGAGAAAAATGAAAAATAGGTTGCTTATTTCTTAGTAAGGGATGATCTCTTAGCAAGAAAATTACAAAATTTTGTTTTATTTTCTATTTTCCTTTTTAGTATTTTTTGGAGTTTTTGTTTACTTATCATTTCTACCTTATTTTGTAAATTTTGCAATTTATTAGTATGCTTTTTGTGCGCTTCACAATAAAATAAGTTGATGCTATCTGTTGTGGTTTAATCATGAAAATATCAGCATCGGCTAAACTATTTGATATAAAGTGATATAACCGCATGGTATGAGTGGGTCACTATCTCAAAAAAAAATTGGATATAAACACTATCTGGATCATACAAACATGTGTTTGAAATACATGAACATTTTTTATGAAGGTATTTTTTAAGCAATGGTTCAATGCGTATTGCAAGTAACATTTTCCATAAGTTGCATAAATATAGCACTCCCTCCGTGCATAATATAAGATACTAGTGGTTGGGGCGCGCCATTGCGTGCCGCTTGAGAGAAAGGTGTGTGTGCGTTTCTCCATCTTAAATAGAAAAAGGGGGGAAATCCTCACCTCCATCTCAAAAAATTTAAAACCTTTCTCACATCAGCTAACCAGCCGATGACACGTGGATATCATTACTTCCATCTTAAAAGAAAAAAAGAAAAAACTTTTCTAAAAAAAATAGTTCCCACAGCAGCCAACCCGTAGCTGCCACTTGGCATAGCTAGGAGGCCGCCCTTTATCCACCTTAATGGGTTTAGTTATTACAACTAATATAATACTTCCTCCGCAAACAAATATAAGACCATTTAGATCACTATTGTGTAGTGATCTAAACGGTCTTATATTTGTTTACAGAGGGGGTACTACATTGGTTGTAATAACATCTTATATTATAGGAGGGACGAAGTATTTGATACTACTACATGTTAACATCTTTGCGTAGTCCTGCTTTCTGTGCGTGCCATTGACTTCTTTAATGGATCAAAACCTACTTAGTTCTCATTTTTATTTCGTCTATACAAGAAAAGAAGGATTTGTGTTTAGCAAGACAAAGAATTGAATAAGTAAAAATAAAGTAGTTTACCGAAAAGTGGAACAAGAAGGAAAGAATCTCTGAGCGAGAGTGCCAATATGGGAACCTATTCTTCCATCAACTACCACTGAAGAAGAATACAACTTTAGATTCTCAACCCAAATAGGGATAGACCATTTACCGAAGTGATTGATAGTAGGGCTAAAGAGTCGCTTCTGCCAGTCGCCAAGGCAGAAAACTAGAACAACAAACATGTTGTCCTCCACCGCTCAGAGCGTCAATTTGTCCCACGCTATATAGCTAGTGAAGCAAAGCTATATATAAATTGAGCTCACTATTAGAGGATTTCAAAGAGGAGATTCCATCATTATACCAAAACCACTATATCTCGAAAAGTTTTTGCCTCCAGGTTTACCCACTTGTGTGAAAGTGACTTCTTGATCAGCTGGATGATGACACATGCATTATTTTGGTAGATTACCGTGTAGAATCACGCGGTGGCCGTAGGCCTTCGATGAAAATTTTGTTAACTGATTCACATTTTTCCGTGTGCACTTGGGGTGTCTTTAGCAATTTTGGTTCAGATGATTGTTTGATCTTGAAACCAACCTATGGGTGTTTGGGTTGTTGACGCGTGCATTTTTTGGGGATGTGGCTGTGTACAAATGCATGTGTGGGCGTATATGCATCGGCTAAATTTTTTGAACGTGCTTGCTTCACTGCCATGTGCTTCTAGCCGTTTATGTTGTAATTAAGTCGGCCATGCGGTGCGTTGGTTTCCAGTTTAGCTTTCGTCGTCGAGAACAGACAAGAAACAAGCAAATCGATGCTCGGCAAAGGAACGTGGGCAAATCAGTCACCGCATGATGCAGACCAATCAGAACACATTGCTTGGATATGCGGCTGACCAATAGCAGTCGGACGAAGCGGTGATGGGGGGATGGGCAACTACATCCAGTTACAAGGCACATGCGCAGGCAGCAGGACGGGCAACTGCATCCAATTACAAGACGACAGAGGGATATGGCCAAGACAGTCACCGCACCGCTCGGGCGCGATTCTAGGCCAGATACGGGGACATTCCTTCTGTATCCCTCGCATGTGCGATGCATGCATCCTGTCCAATCCACCGCTTTCGTTGCTTTCTTATCTGCCTCACCGCTTACTTCTCCTTCCTTATCTCTTCTTCTTCTGGATGCCTCTGCGGCTTACCGCACTTGATGATCGAGGTGTTTTCCGGAAGATTCCGGTTGAATCGTCCACCGCCATAAGCATGTATAAATCTCTCCTTCCTCTTCTCTGCGGTCATCACTCGCTTTCGCATCTCAACCGAAGCACCACCGAGAAATAGCGTCGGCGCAAAACATCGAGCCTCTCTCCGCTTCTCTCGTGTGGGATGAAAAGGAGCTTCGTTTACCGCCTCAACGGGCATGCCCCCCCCTCCTAGGCTCCTCCTTTCTTCGACGTGTAGTACGGAGCAAGCTCGCCCATCACGAGTTGTGGAGCCGCGCTCCAAGGTTCAGAGTGGCTTCCCGCGGGCTCTCCCCACGCTGCACCTCCGGGCTTGCCGAGGAGGAGCTGCAGCCTCCATCGCTGCTACTCCGCCGAGCGAGAAACTGCATCATTGTCGCTATCATGTGAAGGTTGTCGATGTCCACCACGGGACAGCGAGGTGTTCGACGGCTCACGGGCACGCCGGCGAGCTGGTTCCACTTGGGCGCCTCAAAGGCATGGGTGACTGCCGGCGACGTGTCCCTGGCGTCGCTGGACGCGATCGCTTCCCTGGAGTAGTCGGCGACAGTGCACGAGATTGGGCACCTGCTTGGCTCGGTCACTTCTCGGTGATAGTAAAAAAATGTATGAAAGAAGGAAAAAATTATTAACTACATACGGTGTATATATAATTCCGACTATTTGCGTCTCTTTACTACTTCATTCTAGGAGCTAATCCAATGAGAGGCTACACCAGATGATCTAATCTGGCAATGACTCGCACCATGTTTGGCAAAATAAATCGCCCCTACTAGAGATGTGTCATCGTGTCTTCCCCTGTTTGTTCACATGCATCATCCTCTCATCTTTTTTTTCCTACATCCATAGTTTTTCATGCGATCATCTGGCATCCTAAAATAACAACACTTATTACAAAGGAGAAACATAATCCATATAACCGCACCATATCGACAGGCGCAGCGTGCCGCCGCGCGGGGGTAAGCTAGTAATCTCTATAAGCTAGTGTCAAGGAAGCCGTTAGCTGACACCTTAACTGAAAGGAAATACCCCCTTTAGCAAAGAAAAATAGACACGATGTCGCTTTATTTTATCGCAATGAAAAAGGCTATCCGTATCTTATGTACCTAACCCTTCTAGGGGATTCCGTGTCAGAAAGCGCTAATATTTATCTCATTTCATTAAAAATAAGAAGCCAATTATGTTCATAAGAAGAAAGAGAAGCGGATCTATTCTATACTCGATAAGTGCAGCAAGTGCCACTACGGTATCCATCAGCAAGGAAGGATGAAAGCAAATTTCAAATCACTCAGCAACAGCTCCTGTGATGACATGGGGCGCCTGCACCAACCTGGTGATATGCTGGCCCAGGTTGCAGATATAGCCGGGGCAAAACCAATCATGCGTAGCCGCTTCCGCCGTCAGGATTCCGCCAACACTACGCGTTTGCGTAAACTGTACGTGGCCATCCCGTTCGTCTATCTTCACCAACGTCCTTGGCGACGCCCGTCGAGATCCGCACTGCCCAGCCTCGCCGTCGCGCCGGGGAGAGCCAGGGCACACGGTATATATGATTATGCACATGAACCAATCGACACATATAAGGAAACTTTATAATGAGTGTAGAACACACACTGGCACGGAGAACAATCAGGGTCCCAGCAGCGCGCCATCTGCTACCGCTGAAGATATCTGATCGACTGATCCATAGTAATAAATTGCAGTCGGCTTGAACACGAAACAACATAGCAGGCCTTGGAAAGACGAAAAACAAATAACATTCCTTCAGTATACAACTGCCACTTACAAAAAAAAAAATTTCATTCGTTCGGTACAACCGATACATGAAAGTAAAACAAAATCTGCAAATTAACCATGAGATTCAGGTAAACACCAATGTATCACACCTCAAAGTACAATATGGACAGCGTTACATTCCGGAAAGCACCGCAAACATCATTGCCACGGAACCAAGAGCTAATGATACCATTGCTCTCATGAACTCCATTTATCCATTTGTCCACGAGCCAGAAACCCTGGGCCTCTGCAGCTGAGAGGATCGAATCCTCGTCAACACGGCGCTGGATGTAGCAAAGAATAAGGGCTGCCTTTGAACCTGCATCGCCACCGTCAGAAATCAGTGCCCTAGCAGTCTTGAAGAGAGGAAGTGTAGCATCAGGGTTGTAGGTCACATCGGTGCCTATTATGCAATCGAAGCCTGCACCATCGCCAGAAAGCTCTCTGACCGCCTTCACATCATCTTCGTCACCCCAGAACAGCTTCCTAATCGAAATTCTGTTGAGGAGTTCAGCATCCAAATTGGAGGAAGTGTTCTGTCTGAGAAGATCGAGCGATTCTGCATCCCCGTCGGTGGCTACAACAAACTGAGCAGAACTGGCAGCAACCATTGAGCAGATGCCAGCTGAACCACAGCCCATTTCCAGCACCCTTTTGCCAGCGACTATGGAAGGATTCTCCGCTAGAAGACTGCACATGAACTGAGCTGATTCCCAGAGCATTAGTCCAGTTGATTTGCAGGTGTGCTGGTATTCTTTCGCGAGCATTTTTATTTTGAAGTCATGACCCTTTGCTTTAATCCTAATAATTTGTGCCTACAAGTAATAAAAAACATGTTATGCCCAATTACTTCACAAACAATAGCAGTGTTAGAAGATTACATTATTAAACATAAACAAGAAAACATGTCGAAATTCATGGCTCAAATATACTCAATTTAGAATTACTACTGGTGTTGTGCTGGCCATAATTTAACTGAAACCCCTCTGTAAATACAGTGACTAAAGATGAACAGTGAACGCTATGTTCACAAAAAAAAAAGAGAGCACAGAACTGCAGTTGCAATAAAAACTAGACTAACAGCTGAAGCTGATTGCACGCATTGCCAAGTGCTAACCATCGAGTTCTAAATTAAGGCTGCAGATCAACAAGGATCTCCAACAGTGTTTGTTCTTTTATATATGCCACGGACCCTTATCCAGCAAACCCAAGTGAACGAATTAACGATAGTGTCCTTGTTTTAAATTGGGCAGGGAATAGAGCTGGAAAAAGCCTTTGTAGCCTTGCCACATGCTGGTTAGTTAGCGGTCATAGTTGACTCACTTTATCCAAGATTTCTTACTTCAAATAGAAAACTAAAAACACCAACAATTTTACCTCATTAAGATAGTGCGACGTTCCGAACATATTGCTAAAATCCACAGAAAGGTCAATTTCTTCACTTTCGCTCTTCTTCTGAGACATGTCAACAGCTAGCTTATCATCCTTCCCTTCACAAGTATTGTGGTCATGTTGATTATTTGGACTTAGAGGACCAGCTGGATTAAGGGTAAAGGTAGCTTGGATCCAATTCCTAAGTAACATAAATGAATATTTAAGCATTTCAAGCATTTGTACAAAAGATTGAAATAATCAGGGAAGATAAATAGAGGTGTAACAGATGTACAATTAGTTTTTAGGTTCCTCATCGAACTTCCCTTTATTCTTCTAAAATTCTTACAGAAGTACCATTGTTTGAACTTTGAAGTGAATCATATAATTAACTTATTTTTTCTTAGTTTAATATCAAGTGATGCAATAAATAAAAGATAATATTTGCAGTACAAGCAAAAAACCACGATCACCTGTTCATCACCAAGTCTAGTGAACGGTTCTCAACCTTTTTGTTGTGTACACAAATTTCCTCAAGAGTAAATCCACATTTTGAGAACAAATCCACCAGGTACTCGTTTGAAAAGTAGTACGCACGCTGCATGGCACCGACATTTGGAGATTAAGTCCACTGTGCATTCATTTGAAAACTATGGGTGGCCCACGGAATGCATTACTGTGAGTTTGTGACATTTTGTGAACCTCTACTACAGAATATGTTTATCTGCAGTCCACTCACCGTGCCATCACCTCTGACATAAAAGTTCTCACTTATTTGCTGGCCTTTGGACATAAGCCTTTCCTGCAAATATGTACAAGATCATAAGACACCTACATACATAATAACTTCAGGCTTGTCGGATATCATACAATTAATGGTCTTAAAAGGTAGGAGTCTTCCAAAGACGCTACATTAGTGGATTAGTTATCCTATAAGGCTATATAACCTGTGCATCATGATCACTTAAGGGGAGACATGGGTAAAATAGGAAAGTTGCATACAGGGATACCTCAACGAGAAAAGAAAAAAGAAGTGAGTGCACATTTAGAAATGATAGCCAACAAAAAGCAGACACGAGGAGGTAATTTCTATGTTTGAAGCAAGTTGCCAAAAAGAAAAATCATAGCTTAAAATAACTCGAGCCAGGCAGAGGAAACTCATGTGTCCTGTCTAACATATCAAAACATCCTTATTCAATACATGACCTTATATGCTAAGATGTAAGCTTACGCTGCCAAGAGAGGGCAATGAATATATTTGTAGAAGCCAGAAAATGGCATGTCCTAGTGTTGTTTCTCAAAAAGCACAAAAGAAATGCGAACCTGAGCAAGGTCACCGAAGGCATAATCTCGAAAGAGTACGCGGCCACCATGCTGATACAGAATACACGAGTTCAGTCATTAGGATGACATCCAAGAAATGAAACACTTAGGGGGCTCATAGTTTGGAGTAAAGGCAGTACTTACTTTGAGGATATTTCTGACGTTCTGCAGAACTAAAGGCATTTTATCTGGTGCAACTGCAGAGAGCATAAATATCTACTAAATATGTTAGTTGTACGCTCACAGGTTTGACAATAAATATGAACAGACACTAAAATATTGTGCAAATAGATATGTGAATGTGTAATCAGAGTACAACACGTTACCATTGTCACAATGTCAACAGAGGACGGCTCCACAGCCTCTGTCAGTTGTTCTGATGTAATATCACATGCAAATGCATTAACCCGGTCAGATCTGAAGTCCTTGTGTTTCTGCATGTATGATACAACCCATTTCGACATCAATGGATAAAACTCAGCACCGGACTAGTGATTCAGCTATGACAGAGAGAAACAACTACCTTAACCAAGTCAACAGCTCGTGAAGAAAAATCACAGGCATGAACAAATATATCTGGATATGTAGCCAGCAGTGGAAATATTGTATTTCCAGCTCCACAGCCAACCTATATTGAACTTTACACCAGTCATGCTAATATTATGCAAGCAAGAAAAAACAAGAAATAAGCTCGATGCAGAGATTCAGTCATCTGCACTGCACCGTAGATTCAGATGAACACTGTCCACACCTCCAAGATTGCCATATTTTCCCCATCTTGGACCTCAAAGTATTTCCCCCATTCTTTATCCAGGTAATGTCGATCTTTGAAGAACTAAAAATAAAATAAAAATGGAAGGGTACAAATCAAATGCATGACAGAATAAACCTAAACAAGAAGACCTTTACACAATCACATACACTTGCAACAGAGGTTCACAAATGGAAGCAGCATGTCTGATAAAGATTAAAGAGTCAATAAGCTAAGCGGATCATTGGATGTAATGGTCAGTAAGAGCTATGACGAGATTCCTCTTTACTGTTGAGATATATACCACAACCATTAACAAAGAATAGGGAGCAATTTCATTAACAAGGATTGCATTTCATGTACTACAAGAAAATCAAAATGAATTGAAAACCCATGATCGGTAAAAACCGCATGACTATGCGGAAATCACTCTGATACTCTGCGATGGCTCTGCATTTCTGCCGGAGCTAGTCTTTCTTTTTGGTTAGTATCAACAACTGCGCACTATTAAGCCACTGATACTTAAGATGTAACCGAGGGGCTTCCCTCCTGCACGTCCTTCTCAAAACTAGAGTAAACCAAGGATCGTACAAGACCATATCAGTAACCAAACATTGTGGCTGCAACATAGAATCACAAGATTCAACTACTTCACTTCCGCCACAAAATTCAACTAATTTTTTTCCTGATAAAAAAAGAAGCCCACATGGCTCCCAATTCATTGCCTCTGGATGTGGCATACATCACCTAGCCACCACCAGGTCTTATGCAGTCACAGCCCCCCCCCCCCCCCCCCCCCCCCCCCCACACACACACACACACACTGCCACAGCCCACACCACATCCTTCTCAAAGCAAGAACTAGTGCAAAACTAGAGTAAACCAAGAATCGCAACCTTGTCCTCGTGGCGCTTGTAGAAGATGTCCCAGTACCTCCGCGCATCCCTCTCGTACTTCTCTGCATCGAGAACCAAGCTATAACAACAACGTGGAAACAGCGCAGAGCAAAAACAAGGGTTTCAGCTCGCCCGCCAGACCTTTCCAGAACGGAGTGACGGGCCTCCCGGAGGAATTGGTGGCGGCGGAGGAGGAGATCTTCGCGGCGCTGCGCTGCTCGCCGGCGGCCATGGTGGACTCAGCTCCGAATCGGCGGCGACAGACAGGGGGTGCCGCCTGGTTTCCGCTCCGGGCCAGGGTTTCGAGGTTCCTGCCGCTGGCACGGCGCGGATAAGGCCGGGCCGAGACGGAGCCGATCGACTCGTTTGGGCTGGACCGAAAAAAGCTTGGCCCAGCAGCAACGGGCCCAGTGTAACGATCCCTTTGCCTTATCGGAGGCCCAGTTGCAGTGAGAGTGAGCGTGGAGCCACACCCACTACGCCTTATCTCGTCATCCACCCATGGCATAAAGCCCTCGCCCGCTCTGCCATCCCCCGCACGCTCCGATGGCAGCCACGGCGGTGACCCTGCCCACCTCCGCGCCGTCGCCCTTCCCCGTCGCCGCCCCCTCCGCGCGCCGCTGCCTCCAGCTCCGCCGCTCGCCGGCCCCCCGCCGCGCCGTCCGCGTCGCCGCCTCCGCCGCGGCGACCGAGGCGCCGCCCAAGCCGCCGCCGGCCACCCCCTCCGGCATCATCCTCGTCGACCCCGCCGAGGCCCAGAAGGTGCACCGCCTCAAGACCGTCTACGACACCAAGGTCATCCCCGTCATCACCGAGGAGTTCGGCTACACCAATGTCCACCAGGTAGCACCCTCCCCTGCTCTGCTCTGATGAATCGAGCCCATTTCTTGCGTCGTAGATTGGCCTGTCCGGTAGTTGTTTCTTGATTGATTGGTTGTTATCGGTGCTGCTAGGTGCCCAAGCTTGAGAAGATTGTGGTGAACTGCGGGCTGGGGGTGGATGCGGGGAACAACAAGGGCCTGGAGGCCGCCATGAAGGACCTCGCCTCCATCACCGGCCAGTACCCCGTCAAGACCAAGGCCAAGAACTCCGTCGCCAGCTTCAAGATCCGCGAGGGCAACACCATTGGTATCGCCGTCACGCTCCGCGGCAGGGTGAGCCCTCTGTCGAACTGCCACACTTGCACTTTGGAAGATTGGCATATGAAATTTCTAGCAGTTTGGAATCTTGCATTTCAGTTAAGCTGTAGTTTGAGCAATAAAACCAACTTGTTCGATTCATGAGCTCAGTTTCACCTTTGGTGGATGTAGGTGATGTTCAACTTCTTGGATAGGCTCATCAACCTTGGGCTCCCTAGGACCATGGACTTCCTAGGTGTCAACCCCAACAGCTTCGACGGCCACGGCAACTACACCATCGGCCTCCGCGACCAGGGCGTGTTCCCGGAGATTCCCTATGAGGTGGGCGGCAAGAAGAACGGTATGGACGTCACCATTGTGACCACCGCCAAGACCGACAACGAGGCGCAAAGGCTGCTCGCGCTCCTCGGCATGCCATTCGCCGAGAACATCAAGTCTGATCAGTTCAAGAAGAAGAGGTTGAAGCGCCACCACTTCATGAGCAAGGGCAGGGGAAGAAAGTGAAGATCGAGCGGCGTTTGAGCTTTGCTTCCCACTTTGTCAATTGTGATCCTTTTGCATAGTTTGGTTTAGATATTTGATGATCCTTTCGCTGTCTGTTATAACTTGCAGTTCATGTTGTACCTACTGCCACAGAACAAAATGGAAATTTTTGCTTTGGTCAGGCTATTCCTTCTGGGAGTTCATTGCATTGCACACATATGCTTATTCTACAGCATTTTTCAAACTGCCTGCTTGACTATACTAAGACTCAGAGTACATCATCTCTTTGGTTCAAACCCTGATGGCTATAGCATACCACATACTATATCAGTAGGTACATTTGGGCAGTTCAGGCGGACCGATGACGAGCTCTTCCTCTGGGAACGTGCACGGCTTGCCCTCTGCCCCAAGCTCCGGGCATGGCTCCGGCGAGACGCCGTATGCCACTCCTTGGACATCGGTGCAGTTCCATTGCAGCTTCTTGGCCTTGGGTGCGAGCTGCGCGGTGACGTTGGACATGCATATCCCGGTGTAGGGGTCGTTGGGGATGCCCTCCATCCTGCCGGCCATGGTCACGTTCTCGGCGAACACGTCCCGGTAGTTGATGCCGGTGACCTCGGGCAGCGCCTTGGGGTCGGACGAGTTGTCGGGGTGCTGGCCGTAGTTGCCGGTCATCCAGAAGACCCACTTCATGGTGTGGAGGCTGAGGCGGCGCACGAAGACGTCCCTGACGAAGCCGCCCCTCCCGACGCCGGACTTGATCCTGACGGCCGACTCGGTGTTGATGGCAATGTTGTCCTCCACGCGTACGTCCTGGATGCCGCCGGACATCTCGCTGCCGAGCGCGATCATGGCGCTCGTCGGGGAGATGCAGGTGAGCCTCCTGACGACGATGTGCTGGCTGGGCATGTTGAACCTGATGCCGTACTCGTCCCAGCCGCTCTTCACCGCGATGCAGTCGTCGCCGGACACGATGTAGCAGTCCTCGATCTTGACATGAGACGAAGAATCTGCACAAGCAATGGCAGTTCACCGAGTTCAGATTCAGAAACACATTCATGCTTCTCATGAAGAACACTGCTGGATAGTTCATCATACTGAAAGCGTGACTGATCTACTTACCTGGGTCGATTCCGTCGGTGTTTGGCGAGTGGACGGGCGCGAGAATCGTGACGCCGCTGATGGTCACATTGCTGCTCAACACAGGACACGCCAGCGAGGTGAGCACGATGGATACATGATCGAACAACCAAGCTATCTACTACCACGATCAAACTGACCGTGTGTGTGTGTGTGTGTGTGTGTGTGTGTGGATTCAGAGAGAGATGGTGTTTTCTTACGTGCAGTAGGTGGGGTGGAGGTTCCAGGAGGGGGCGTCGACGAAGGTGACGTTGGAGATGATGATGTCGCGGGAGTAGAGGAGCTCGAGCAGGTAGCCGCGCGTGTAGTCGAGCTGCTTGGCGTGGAACTTGTCCCACCACACCTGCCCCTGCCCGTTGATGGTGCCATTGTAACCTGCAAACATGTTTTGGTCAGGTCTCTGCTGCTGCTACCGGTACAGTAGAATTTTGCTCGTCATCAGTTTTGTAATGATCTATCTATCTTACCGGAGATGATGACGTCGGTGAGGTTGGATCCGCCGATGAAGTTGCTGTACCTCGGGCCGGGCTCGTCCCTCCCCCTCCCGTAGGACGGCAGCGGCGCTATCAGCGGCCAGTCGTCCAGGTCCTGCACGGACAAACAGGTTGGATTTGTCTTCAGCAAGTCAGGTAGATCACGAGACGGATGCAGGCGGGCGACAGAAGCATCAACACGGGGCGATTCGTCAAGGGCGTCATACCACGGGATGAATGCAGCCAAAGAAAGGTACTGAATGGGACGGCGATGGCGTCCAAGCACGCATGGAATTTTCAGAGAACTCTCCTTTTTTTTTTTCTCTGGTTCCCACGGCCACGAGTACTCGATAAGCACATCAATGTCGGCTGACCTTGTGGTCAAACGGTCCGTGCTACTGTTAGTACTACTAGTAAGCAACTTTTCTGTACATGTAATCAATAACCACCGACTGACTCGTTCTCTCATGGCAATTGGCAGCGACCGGTGGCGGTGAGGAGCAAGGACATGGTGGCCGGCCGGGTTTGTTTGTCCCAGCAGATTAATCAAGCGCCGAAATGTTACGGTCTCCTGCCCTACCCTAAGCCGTACCTTGAATCGTGCCAGATAGTAAAATCTAGTAGAGAAAAACAAAATAGGCATGTAATGGTGGCATTTAGCAGCTACTCCTAGTAATTAGCATCCTATTTAGAGTAGGGAATCAATCCGCCATCACGAGCACGGGGACGGCAGATGATGATGCCATGGTTGAAAAGGGAGGAAGGAAGCGACAATGGTCATGGCGATGGCAGGGGACCCCAATCCAATAGCCGCTGCCCACTCTGTCCCTGGACCTTCGCACGCAAGCGGCCAAGCGCCTTTCCCACCGGCCCCGTGCCGTGCCGTCCCGTCCGTCACCAGTAGCCCCACCCCACGCCGTGCCACAGTACGTAATTACTGCGAGTAATTAATCACACGGGTAACTGAAGGATCGAGATGGACGGATGGGGTCGCCGCCGGGAGGGGCGCACCTGGGAGGCGAGGATCTCGGCGCCGCGGTGGAGGAAGAGGGTGAAGTGGCTGGTGAGGTTGAAGGGCCCCGTCAGCCACCGCCCCGCCGGCACCACCAGCGCCGCGCCGCCGTCGCCCGCGCGCCTGCCCAGGTCCGCCACGGCCCGGACGAACGCCTTGGTGTTGAGCGTCCTCCCGTCCCCCACCGCCCCGTACTCCGTGACCCTCCGCACGTGCTTCCGGCACCCCGCGCCCCTCGCCGCAGGCGTCGCGCCAATGCCCGCCGCGCACAGCGCCAGCGCCACCGCCGCCGCGCACACCGTCACCTGCAGCAGAAACCAAAAACCATCCGTCAGTCCCGATCCGCGCCCGCGCCGGCGCCGAGCAAAATCGTCATAGAGACGGACGGACGGACGGACAGATGGCTGCCTTGCTTACCTGAAGCGCGGCTCTCCGTGCGGCCATGGCGACTGGAATTGGGAAAGGGATGGAGCGGCGAGGAGGAGGAGGAGGCGGCGAGGTTTATATAGAGGCACAGGGCCCGCTTCATCTTGCTGCCTTTCCCTTCGTAAATGCATGCCATGTTTTGGGCCGGACGTGGCAACGGGCGGGCGAGTGCTGCGCGGCGCACGCGTACGCGGTCCGGTCCACCGGGGTCAAAGCTAAAGGCCTCACACACACACAAGTGTCAAGTGCTTGCCGCCGCCGCCACCACCACCCCATCATCCATGGTGACCTGAGCTGCCTTGCAAGGGGAAGGTACCCAAATCCATGGGAGATTTCTGCAGTGGTGGGGCGTGCGTGATCTTGTTGAAGAGTGCATGCACGCATCCTGCCCTACGAACGCGGTTTTCGTATGTATATTTGGACGCTTTTAAATGGAGATTACTATATATTTCCTGTTTTCGAGATGATGATGATGATCTGTTTCCATGCTTTCGGCCATTCAATTCTTTGGTGGGTGTTAATCAAATTTATAAAACGCTAATGTAGCTTGATGACACGTTGTACGGGAAGCTCTGCCCTCCTTGCATTGCATGAGCTCACCACGGTTTTGGTTTGGCACGAGTGGCGTGTGGTGTGAGGTTCAGGTCATCATGAGTTGCGCCATGGGGGGGGTGAGTGGGTGGCCTTTGTTTCCGGTTTCGTGTTTGTAGTTGAACCCTGGTTTCTATCGATGAAAAATTAAGGGAGGGGGAAGCGTACAAAAACTACGGAATCGTGCACCACCTTCTCTCCTCGGAGACATCACATCGCTGAGGTGTGGTGCCCATCTTTCCTCTCGGCCAACCCGAGGGGTAACCTCGTATCTCCTCAAGATTCGGACGATGATGACACCCCGACGCAATGCCACCACCATAGGGGGGCGGGGGGGCATCTTTTTTAGTTGTTTCGGACGGAGGCACTACTGGGTGAGTGGAGGTGGTGGCGTCGAGGCTTTTGTGGCAGCAATGACGGGGCTGAGTGATGCAGGGGTCGACGAGCGGGTCCAATGAAAGACGACAACGTTGTCGTAGAGATTTTCGTGGCAACGACGGCGAGTGTGATCGATGTCGGGGTCACGACATTGGTTGTCATAATCGGCTCCTATCCGTTGTGTCTGCAGGATGGCCACGGATTGTTTTGTTGTTATGAAGTCAGAGCAACGATGGCGGGGGGGCGTTGGATGACGGGAGACAAGTGGTCTGTTTAGCCTTCTTCGACAACATCAACCATGTATAGTTCCCCTTCATAGCTCTCCGTTAGAATCAGAGCCGCGTTGTCTCGTCACGGATGTTGAGTGTTTGGCATAGATCTTCATGTGGCTCCACACACCCTTTACGGGATGAGTTTGGGTCGGCGATCGCTTGTGGCAAAGTCGGAGTCGCCTCCTCAAGGAGAAGGGATGACAATGATGCCTGCTCGAGGAGACCTGATGACTATGACGCCGGTGTGCTTCCTCAAGGCTTTCTTTTGTACTTTTTTTTGCGAGAAAACGTCGGATCTATTAATTTTCAATCATGACAGTACAACGGAAATCAGAAATAATAAAAATTACATCCAAATCCGTAGTCCACCTTGCATCGACTACAAGCATTGAAGCAAGTCGACGGCGCGCCACCGTCATCGCCCCTCCCTCACTGGAGCCTGGCAAAACTTGTTGTAGTAGATAGTCAGGAAGTCGTCGTGCTAAGACCACATGAGACCAACGCAGCAGAACAAAAACCGCTGCCGATGAAGAGTAGCGTAGATCAGAAGGATGCATCCTGAAGAAACACAAACGTAGACGAACTATGACCATGTCCGAGCAAATCCACCAAGGACGGATCCGCCGAAAACACACCTCCACGCGTCCACCGACGATGCTAGACACTCCATCGGGACGGTGGCTAGGTGGCGAAAACCTTACTCCATCTTTAGGGAGCTGTCGCCGTCTTGTGTTCCTGAGCAGGACACAAACCCTAACAAGACTCGAAGGAATGTCTAAAAACAGAGCCCTCCCATCGGCAAGGGCCAGGATCCACCTCGCCGCCATTGCCCTAAGTCCACTGGAGACGAGGCGGACCAGCGGCGCCGGCGGGAGATAAAGGAACCCTAAGATTTTCTTGAGGGAGGAGGCGGCTGGTTTCTATTTGTGAAGTATCTTGTGTGTTCTACTCAACGATTTATGATGTATTTTCTTCTAATTTACTGTCAATTATGTTTTTTATTTTTAATTAATTGATGAGGCAAGTTTTTTTGCCTCCGTTTCAAAGCAAAAGACAACAATTCTCGATACGTTCCTCTAGAAGCTCAGCGCCCTTCTCCTTACTTTAGCCCACTAAGGACATCTTCAAAGTGGACCCTCAAGCCTACGGCATCCATCCAAATAGAGCAATCTGGACGCCGCAAGCCATCCAACAGTGTCCTGCATTTGTCCGTGGATCAGTCCAAGTGTCCATTTTCCCATAAACCAGAAGCGAATCAGGGGGGCTTTACGTGAGTCCGAACACCCGCCACGTAGGACTCGACACTCCCAACCCACCCAAAACTAAGGCGGAGCCCACACATTTGGAGCTGTCCCACTGTTTCCGCGGCAAAAATCCCTGAAAGTGCAACTAATCCCTGGGTGATTTTGGTAGTATAACAACATATACATCATTGATCTAATGCCTATTCATAGAATATTTCAGGAAAGTTCAATCTAATGTGGCTATGAGATGTGAATGTGGACCCCTCAAATGCAAAGGACAAAGCATTGGCAAAAGCTCCCAGACTCTACATTTTTGGTCCATAGGAAAGCCAATACTATTAAAAGGGGGTGAGTTTTTTATCATGAGTCATTTTCTTGAGTGCTTAGAGATATTGCTCCAAAAACCCTCAACCACACCCTCACATTCCTATCTGTCCAAAACTCTAAAGTCATTCTCGGTGCCACCAATTTCACTCCTACCCGGACCCACCGAGATACACTTGATAGAGCCACTGACTAAACCCTAGAAACTGTTGGGAATCGTAGCATAATTTAAAATTTTCCTACGCTCACCAAGATGCATCTATGGAGTCTACTAGCAACGAGGGGAAAGGAGTGGATCTACATACCCTTGTAGATCGCGAGCGGAAGCGTTCCAATGAACGTGGATGACGGAGTCGTACTCGCCGTGATCCAAATCACCGATGACCGAGTGCCGAACGGACGGCACCTCCGCGTTCAACACACGTACGGTGCAGCAACGTCTCCTCCTTCTTGATCCAGCAAGGGGGAAGGAGAGGTTGATGGAGATCCAACAGCACGACGGCGTGGTGGTGGATGTAGCGGGTCTCCGGCAGGGCTTCGCCGAGCTTCTGCGAGAGAGAGAGAGAGGTGTTGCAGGGGAGGAGGGAGGCGCCCAAGGCTTGGATCTTGCTGCCCTCCCTTCCCCCCACTATATATAGGGCCAAGGGAGAGGGGGGGGCGCAGCCTTGCCCCTTCCTTCAAGGAAGGGTGCGGCCAGGGGGGAGTCCTTCCCCCCCAAGGCACCTCGGAGGTGCCTTCCCCCTTTAGGACTCTCCCTTCTTTCTTATCTCTTGCGCATGGGCCTCTTGGGGCTGGTGCCCTTGGCCCATATAGGCCAAGGCGCACCCCTTACAGCCCATGTGGCCCCCCGGGGCTGGTGGACCCCCTTGGTGGACCCCCGGACCCCTTTCGGCACTCCCGGTACAATACCGATAAAGCGCGAAACTTTTCCGGCGACCAAAATAAGACTTCCCATATATAAATCTTTACCTCCGGACCATTCCGGAACCTCTCGTGACGTCCGGGATCTCATCCGGGACTCCGAACAACTTTCGGGTTTCCGCATACATATATCTCTACAACCCTAGCGTCACCGGACCTTAAGTGTGTAGACCCTACGGGTTCGGGAGACATGCAGACATGACCGAGACGCCTCTCCGGTCAATAACCAACAGCGGGATCTGGATACCCATGTTGGCTCCCACATGTTCCACAATGATATCATCGGGTGAACCACGGTGTCGAGGATTCAATCAATCCGTATGCAATTCCCTTTGTCAATCGGTATGTTACTTGCCCGAGATTCGATCGTCGGTATCCCAATACCTAGTTCAATCTCGTTACCGGCAAGTCTCTTTACTCGTACCGCAATGCATGATCCCGTGACTAACGCCTTAGTCACATTGAGCTCATTATGATGATGCATTACCGAGTGGGCCCAGAGATACCTCTCCGTTTACACGGAGTGACAAATCCCAGTCTCGATCCGTGCCAACCCAACAGACACTTTCGGAGATACCCGTAATGCACCTTTATAGTCACCCAGTTACGTTGTGACGTTTGGCACACCCAAAGCACTCATACGGTATCCGGGAGTTGCACGATCTCATGGTCTAAGGAAAAGATACTTGACATTGGAAAAGCTCTAGCAAACGAAACTACACGATCTTTTATGCTATGCTTAAGTTGGGTCTTGTCCATCACATCATTCTCCTAATGATGTGATCCCGTTATCAATGACATCCAATGTCCATAGTCAGGAAACCATGACTATCTGTTGATCAACGAGCTAGTCAACTAGAGGCTTACTAGGGACAGGTTGTGGTCTATGTATTCACACATGTATTATGATTTCCGGACAATACAATTATAGCACGAATAATAGACTATTATCATGAACACAGAAATATAATAATAACCATTTATTATTGCCTCTAGGGCATATTTCCAACAGAAACTTGGTCTCGCTGAGATGACATTCGGTCCTACCGAAGTGCATGTGCCAACCTTCTGTAACCCATTGTCTTCATTTCGGAATTTTTGAATGAAATAGATCGGTGTCACCGAAGCGAGGAAAGTTCTTAGGTCATCATCAACCGGTCTCACCGAGCGGATTCATCCGCTCTCACCGAAATGCCTAAAGTTCAAACCTTTTGCACTGGTCTGTCTTACCGAGTGGTTTCACACGGTCCCACCGAGTTGTGTATAAAGGTGTGTAATGGTTAGATTTTTGGTGAAGGCTATATATACCCTACCCGCACCACCTACTCTCAGAGAGAGCAACAGGACAAAGCTACCACTTCACATATCCATTTCCTGAGAGAGAACCACCTACACTTGGTGTTGAGATCAAGGGATTTCACTCCAACCATTTGATCCTTGATTTCTAGCCCCCTCAAATTGCTTTCCACTTCAATCCTTCTCCCACCACCCTGTCAAATATGTGAGAGAGTGACTGAGTGTTGAGGAGACTATCTTTTGAAACACAAG
The DNA here is from genome assembly GCF_002575655.3 of Aegilops tauschii subsp. strangulata. Classification (NCBI taxonomy): domain Eukaryota; kingdom Viridiplantae; phylum Streptophyta; class Magnoliopsida; order Poales; family Poaceae; genus Aegilops; species Aegilops tauschii. The sequence continues at coordinate 506,654,292 of NC_053038.3, forward strand.
AGTAAGGAGTTCATCATCAACAACAACATCTATTACCTTTTGGAGAGTGGTGTCTCCTAGATTGGCTAGGTGTCACTTGAGAGCCTCAAAATCTTATGGAGTTGAACCAGTGAGTTTGTAAGGGCAAGGAGATCGCCTCCTTCATGAAGATCTACCTGAGTGAGGCTAGTCCTTCGTGGACGGAAGTTGTGATGGCATAGCCAAGGTTGCTTCTTCGTGGGTGGAGCCCTCCGTGGACTCACGTAGTCGTTATCCTTCGTGGGTTGAAGTCTCCATCAACGTGGATGTACGATAGCAGCACCTATCGGAACTATGCCAAAAATCACCGTGTCTTCGTTGCGTTTGATTTCTCTGATCCCCTCCTTTATGTTCATATGCAAAGTCTTTACTTCCGCTGCCTACTGTCTAGACTTGCATGTGTAGGATGTTGCTTTACTTGTGTGAATTGCTAAAACTTGCCAAGTACTAAAATTGGGAAAAGGCTAGGTTTTTATTTGGTTAAGTAGTCTAATCATCCCCCCTCTAGACCTACTTATGATCCTACAACCCCCTTTTCTTAACCATCTCTGCTGTCATGCCGCCACTCTCCATCCATATCCCCACCCCTTTTCATCACCGCCGACGCATGGACCCGTACAAAAAGCTGTTGGAGATAGCAGAGATGGAGGTATTGACGAAGGCGTCCTCCAGAAAGATCAACTCGGCGACACGACAAGCCCACCACCTCAGACAGAAGGCAAAGGAGGCACCACTCAAAAAGAAGGGCGGTGAGCGTGGCAGCGGACGGGGTGCAGGGTGCGCACATGGTGCAGGGGGTGGGCGGGCCCTGGGATGCGGGGCGGCGCCACCATCGCCGTCCATGCATACGTTGTCCTGGCCGGAACAATAAAAGCCTCCCTACTTCTACGCCGCCCGACAACTCGGCAGGCATTCCCCGGCATCCGCCGCCAGGCACGTGCCTGATTACATCAGCGTCAACGAGGCGTTGCTCTATTTCGCCAAGTTTGCATCGTCGCAGCTTGTTCAGAGGTCGTCGGGCGTGGAGTGGCTTGGTGACCGCTCTCTGTTCGCCGGTATATCTCAACCGGGCTAGCCGGAGTACGATGACGCAGACAGACAGATATTTGAGATGATCCAAGACTGAGGCAGAGGCTGCTAGCTAGGAGGACGGACAGGTAGATGACTTGGTGCCGGAGCAGGATGACGACGACCTTGATCTGGATGAATTTGTGGACGATCCAAAGAAAAAGGGTAGAGGAGGAAGTTTCAACGTGCGGGAGGACGAGTTGTTGTGTGATGCATGATTGTCCACTAGCATCAATTTGTTTCATGGCACGGAGCAAAAGGATGTAACATTTTAGACCAACATTCATACTTGGTTTCATGAGTACAGGAATTCCGAGTCCTCCGACCATGAACTCATCCGTAACCATGGGGCTAAGTCGCTCAACCATAAATAGTACATCATCCACCTACGTTCAGCCACCGCCCATACACCCATGTTCGTTTTCTTTTTTGATTGATCGGTCCACTCCAAAGCCGAGGTTCATAGTCCAGTATTCTACTCACCTGATCCCGGCGACCTGACCTGTGACTTGCGTCGGTGCGGACGGAAGGGTCAAAGTCAAAGCTCACGGATGCTCCTACAACGGCAAATTTGACAATTTTGATCTCGGAACGAAATCAATTCACAGAATGAACTGCCCGTGAAACTATTTCACTCCCCTGACCTTTTTGTGCAGTGCCCGCCAGGCCGGCGCCACACCCAACGATGCAGCGCCTAGCTCTGGGGCATTGCACTCCAGTCCACCGTGGCAGCCCTGGGCCCCGGACCCAGCAGTGCAGCGCCTACGAGGTAGGCGCCCCACATGTAATGTGCAGCGCCTAGCCCTTAGGCATTGCACTGTGACTTAGATGCCAGCCGCCCGCTCCCCCTCCCCCCACCCCACCCATTCGTTCCAGGAGTTACAGAACAGCGCCGACGGCTTCCTCCTCTCCCCCTCTCAATCCCCTCTCCCAAATCCTTCAGATTCGACGATTTGGTCCGTGCATTTCTTCACCAATCCATCCTAGAAGGTACTCTCCTCCGATCCCCTTCTTTCTATCCATACAAAATATGGTATTTTAAAGATTTGGGGAATCCTTGTTTGATTTGATTAGATATGAATCTTGCATGTATTAGAAATTTGCATGTATTACAACCCTTGTTTGTTTGATTTGTGGAACCCTAGTGTATTTTATTTTATTGAAAAGATATGGTTGGATATATAGATTGACATGTTATTTCTATGGAAAAGTTATTTGTATGAAGTAGGCCTAGTTTAGTTTTGGATACATATGCTTTGAATTATACTCGTATTGAGAAAAATGCTTTGGATACATATGCTTTGAATCTTGCATGTAGTAGGCCTACTTTAGTTTTTTTGAATTGAAAAGATAATCGTGTTGACAAGAATGCTTTGTTGAAATTGTTAGGATGGTTTGGCTTCTCGATGATCATTGGGACAAACAACACCGGTCGTACGCTATGTCGGTGGAGCAGCGGGTAATACTGAAAGTGGCCGGTGTTATGAAATTCGTATTTTTTTTCAAACACAAATGCCCCATATGTAATGTTATGATTTGTTTGTTTGTAGGAGCTTGCACCTCTGAAGCTTCGGTCTCACGGGATCAGCCTTGGATGGATGCGCTATGATGAGCGGTACACACCGTATGTAAGGGAGGCAGGACTTCTCCCTTTCATTCAGTTGGTCCGCGGGTCGACGCCACCCAACAATGCTGCAGCACTCACGGCGCTTATTGATCATTGGAGGCCGGAGACACACACTTTCCATCTTCGGACCGGGGAGATGACCATGACGCTGCAGGATATTGCTATGATCACCGGTCTTCCTATCGATGGCAATCCTTTATGTATGAACACCGATTCTGATGGTGGCGCGCGCAGATGCATGCCCTTATCGGTATGGTTCCTCCGGAGCCTCGGGAACCAGAAGTAGAAGATAAGAAGAAGGAAAGATTCGCAGCGGGCGCTACTTTCACGTGGATATCATCGAACTTCAGTCATTGCCCTGAGGATGCTAATGAGGACATGGTGAAGACATATGCTCGTGTCTACATGTGGTACGTGATATCCAGGACAATGTTTGCTGATGGCATAGGCAAGAATGCTCCATGGATGTGGCTGAAGGCGTTGACCGTCTTCGATAGCAAATGGAGTTGGGGTTCGGCGACACCGGCTTACTTGTATCGACAGGTATGAAGTTGTTTCCTTTTCACTTCATTGATACATTATCAATGCGCTCTTGCGGCAAATTTGACCATGTTCTCTTTTATGTGCAGTTGGACGAAGCCTGTTGTAGGCACACTGGAGGTATTGGTGGTTGTCTGCTCGCACTTTCCATATGGAGCTGGGAGCATTTGCCGGTTGGACGACCGAAGACCGTGAAGTACGAGGATTGGGACGATAAAGACGACCCACTACGGCTCCCCACTTGGGCTTACAAGTGGGATGTGTTAAATGAGACGACGGATGATCCCTCGGTAATGTACAAGTTGTACAAGAGCGAGCTGGACGCGATCACGCCTGAGCAGGTGAACCGACATTGCATAAGTGATTATCATGCTTGTATCGTAACTCGATATCAATTTTGCATTCAATCCCATTTTGCAGGTGGAATGGGAGCCGTATGGAAAAGGAGAGAGTTTTGGTAACCCTATAGAGTTCAGGCTGAATCCGATCTGCACTAGGGATAGGGATCTCTGGCATATGCGGTGCCCACTGATATGCAACTGGGCGGTTGAGCTTCACTTGCCACATCGGGTTTTCCGCCAGTTTGGTTTGTTCCAGCCACACCCGCCGGAGTGGGAGGACACGGACAAGTTGCTACACGCGTAAGATATAATTAACCTTGAGCACTTAGCAGCTTCTCGACGGTTTCGATGATGCTAATATTCTGTTTCTAACTTGCAGGTTGGATAGGAAAAAGCAGCGGAAGATCAAGGATTGGGCCAAGCATCACAGCAAGTATGTCATGCAGTTCGCTCTTAGTGTGGAGCAAGCAAGGGCTGGAAAACGAGCCCAGCTTCGTGAGCACTGCCCGATCGCGTTCAACAACTATCTCACATGGTTTCTTGCAAGTACCCGCGTGGAGGTATGCCAGCCGGCGTATGCTGAGGAGATTCTGGAAGAACCCACCGTTTTTGATGAGGTAGCCCAGCACCAGTACAACGCATTATTCAGGAAAGGCAACTCAGTGATCCCTTCAGCTCCAATGATGAACTTTGTGGTTAGCCCTTTTTGCTTTTCCATTCGCACTATTCACATCTTCGCTTGCCTAACACTTTGATACCGTTTCTGTTCATAGCGTGCCCAGATCAAGAAAGCAGCTGATGAGACCGAGACTATTCTGGAAACAACCCCGGCTGGCAAAAGCGATGGGGAAGGTGCACTTCGAGCATTCATTAAGGTTCACATATCCTTCAAACTAGCACTTAACATTTGTTGCTACCTTCCATGTCTCATTCAATTGTACATGTTGCAGCGCCAGGGCCAAAAGTTAAGGCGGCTATCAAACCTTTTCGGTTGTCGTGACCCCGAGTATGTATCACCAGAACGGTCTAGGTCGGCGACACCATCAGATCCCGCTTCGGGGCAGGGCCATGGTGAACCTTTCGAGGATGAGGACGTGGGTGTGGTCACCCAAGAGGTATGTCACGACGATATATATCCATTTGTTGATGCATTGCTAACTATATCCTCACACACGGTCTTTCCATATCTTCTGTTGATGCATAGGTTGCTGATGATATGACCGTGGGGAGGTACCAGGCTCGGTCTGCATACGAGTTGAAGCCTAGGACGGGAATCAACAAGTACACACCTGAAGACTTCACCCAAAGAGGCCAAAGAGGCAAAAGGACGGTCGGCACCTCGCGGATGGCGGCTTTGGATGACTATTTGGATGACTATGTAGATGACGTGGACGAACCGGAGCCGGAGCCGGAGCCGGAGCGGGTTCCTCTTCCTAGGAAGGTGAAGAAGATAAGCGTCAAGAGGGGGGGAGGAGCCATCAAGCGTGGAAAGCACTAGTCATCGTCATTTTTTTTTATAATGTTGAACTTAGAGTGGAATTTGTTATGTCGTTGAACTTGGAGTGGTCGTACCCATTAGTAATGTGGAATTTATTATGTCGTTGAACTTGGAGTGGTGGTAGCTCTATGTTAAACTTGAACTTATTGTGATGGTCCTTTCTAAGAAATGATGTCTGTGGTGAACCCTTTTTGAACCTTAATGTTTATTATACGAATTGTTGAACTGTGGCTGAAAATGACCCAGTAGAGGGGGGGGGGGAGGAGGCACAGAAGGTAGGCCTCCAGTTTGAGGCAAAAAATTTGCTAAGTGTTTGTGCAGCGCCTAGCTAGGGGGCGCCACACTATACTGTGCAACGCCTAGCCGCCAGGCGCTGCACAGTAGAGTGTGGCGCCTCCAGGCTAGGCGTTGCACAGGTCTGTAACTTGCCATACCTTCTGTTGCTGTCTGGATAGCTACAGACCTATGCAGCGCCTAGCCTGGAGGTGCCACACTCTACTGTGCAACGCCTAGCCGGCAGGCGCTGCACTGTAGAGTGTGGCGCCTCCAGGCTAGGCGCTGCACAGGTCTGTAGCTATCCAGAGAGCCACAGAAGGTAGGCCTCCAGTTTGAGGCGAAAAATTCGCTAAGTGTTTGTGCAGCGCCTAGCTCGGGGGCGCCACACTATACTGTGCAGCGCCTGCCGCTAGGCGTTGCACAGTATAGTGTGGCGCCTCCAGGCTAGGCGCTGCACAGGTCTGTAACTTGCCATACCTTCTGTTGCTGTCTGCATAGCTACAGACCTGTGCAGCGCCTAGCCTGGAGGCGCCACTCTATACTGTGCAACGCCTAGCTGCCAGGCGCTGCACAGTAGAGTGTGGCGCCTCCGGACTAGGCGCTGCACGGGTCTATAACTTGCCATACCTTCTGTTGTTGTCTGGATAGCTACAGACATGTGCAGCGCCTCCAGGCTAGGCGCTGCACAGGTCTGTAGCTATCCAGGGAGCCACAGAAGGTAGGCCTCCAGTTTGAGGCAAAAAATTCGCTAAGTGTTTGTGCAGCGCCTAGCCCGGGGGCGCCACACTATACCATGCAACGCCTAGGGGCCAGGCGCTGCACTTTAGAGTGTGGCGCCTCCGGGCTAGGCGCTGCACAGGTCTGTAGCTATCCCGAGAGCCACAGAAGGTAGGCCTCCAGTTTGAGGCACTTGGACTTGGACTTAGTGAATTTTTTAGCTATCCAGAGAGCCACAACAGCTAGGCGCCACACGGTAGATTGCAGCGCCCAGATGCTAGGCGTTGCACTTGGACTTAGTGAATTTTTTAGCATATGCAAACATAGTAAGTAACAACTGTAGATTGCAGCGCCCAGATGTGAAGTAGGATTGATACGTAGCAAGCAAACAACTGTGAAAAGAACATATGCACGAAGTACTTCACGACACATAGTAGTTCATAACACATAGTACTTCACGACACATAGTAGTTCTTACAACCAAATCGAGGAGGAGACATAGTAGTTCATCGCACATAGTAGTTCTTACAACCAAATCGAGGAGGAGACATAGTAGTTCACGACACATAGTAGTTCACAACCAAATCGAAGAGGAGACAATAGTTCACAACCAAATCGAAGAGGAGACATAGTAGTTCACAACCAAATCGAAGAGGATGACATAGCTCTATTGCGTAGAGCAAGGCCCTTTCCCTTCTTCTTCTTCCTCTCTTCTTCCTCTTCCTCCTCCCTTTTTCTTATGAGGTGAGCCTCCTTAACCACCCTCTCCATGAATATATGATTGTCCCTCTCTTCTTTTTTAGCTGCAATTGCCCAAAGCTTCATGGTTCTTTCTTCAAAATCCTATTGACGCTTCTTCTGTGCCTCCTCAACTTTCCTCATCAACGCTTGCTCCCTAGCGCGCATCGCATTTGCCGCAGTCTGTTTTCGCTTCCTCTCCTTCTCAAGCTCCTCTTCCTTCTTCTTCTTTAGCTTGGCTGCATCCTCCTCTCTAAGCTTCTTCGCAGCCTTCTCCCACCATCCCGCCATCTCATCTTCGCCATCCTCCTTCATCGTTGGTTTGTTGGGTTGGGAAGCCGCCATACCTACAATGAGTGAAACATAATGGTTAGTAAGGACAATAAGAACAAATGGAAGCACATATGAAAAAGAAGAACATATGAAAGAACAAGAACATATGATACATTATAGTTAGTGAGGAACATACGGAAACGGTCCATCTAGGTATCCAAACATTCCTCTATAACGAACTTGCCCTTGTCCATCACCACGGCCAAGTGCACCACCAAGGCCAAGACCATCACCAAGGCCGAGACCATCACCACGGCCATTACCACCACGTCGAGCTCTACCACCACCACGGCCTAGACCACCACCACCACCTCTACCACCACCACGACCTCTTGTAAGTCCAAGTTGCCGACCTCTTTGTTGCCTAGATCCTCTTTGGCTAACACTTGGTTGGCTAGGCACTTGTTGGCTACCACTTGGTTGCCTTGGCACTTGTTGGCTACCACTTGGTTGGCTTGACACTTGTTGGCTACCACTAGGTTGGCTACCACTAGGTTGGCTACCACTTGGTTGGCTCCCTTGTGTAGCTCCTTGTTGGCTTGTGCTTGCATCATTTTTCTTGGACCTTTTCCTTGGTTTCGTACATTTTCTTTTGTTGTGGCCATGACCTTTGCACTCCCCACAACGGGAGCTCTCACGAGGCTCTTGGAATTGGTCGTTGCCGGCTTCGCCGCGCCCACCATGGCCCCATCCGTCCATGTCGCCTCTAAGACGCTTTGTCTTACGTCTACCCCGTTTAACAACCTTCAAGCCCGGATCCGGCCATAGTTGAACTCCATGATACTCCGGCCATTGTGATTGGTCAAAGTATGGGTGAAAGCGGGGAGCCTATGTTTTCTTGACCGTCATGATTGAGAACTCCGACTCCCTCGCGGTGCGTGGGTGATTGATGTCCACAGTCCTAACGCGACCGGCGGTATACAAGTGTGAGCGTGGGAGATGAAGCAACAATGGCCTCCCGCAAGTGCAATCACATTGTGTTAACGACACCTTGAAAGCCCGACCTCCATGTTGCCGGCCATCGTTTGTGGTTCCTCATGGCTCTTTCACTTCGTACTTCCACTCTTCGTTGTCATATAATATAGCTTCTTCTGAGTCCGCCTTCCGTGATTGAAATACCAAACATTCATCAATTTTGGGTGGGAACTTGTACTTGTACTTCCATGGGTTCTCACCCGCTATCTGTGCATCGGTTTCCATCGAGTACTTTACAAAGTACGCATTCATCTTGTCAAATGTGTATTGAACTATTGCCGTCACGGGTAATCCACGTGCACCTTTGAGCACCCTATTGAAGCATTCGGCCATATTGCTTGTCATTTGACCGTATCTCTGGCCATCTTCATCAAAAGCACGTGCCCACTTGTTCCGGTATTGAATGTGCCTATTGAGAAATTCTTGACCCCCGGGATCAAGTTTTTTGTGTGCGAGCAATTTGTTGTACAAAGTGGCGAAGCGCTTATCGGAGAAAGCGAGACAACAATCTTGAAGATCATCGGCCAACTCCTTAAGGCCACATGCCCTATAGAAGTTCGAACAAAAGTGCCTCATGCACCATCGATGGTGCAACGGAGCATGCCCAGGAATGTCAATCTCCACGGCGTTAAGAATTCCTTGATTCCGATCCGATATGACACAAATTTCCCTTTGAGCGGGTAACACCTTTGTCCTCAAAAGATGCAGAAACCACTCCCAGTTGTCATTGTTTTCCACCTCAACCAAAGCAAATGCCAATGGCAACACCCGGTTATTGGCATCACTTGCTATCGCAACCAACAAGGTGCCCTTGTATTGTCCGGTCAAGAACGTGCCATCAATTGCGATGACCGGACTACAATGTTCGAAAGCCCTCACACATTGCTCGAACGCCCAAAAAGCACGGCCAAATACTCTGACTTTCCTTCCTTCATGAACCGTTGTTTGGTGCCCATGAGGCTTGACCACATGAACCATGCCCGGGTTTGTCGCGGCCATGGCTAACAACAACCTAGGGATTCGGTTGTATGCTTCCTCCCATGTACCATACAACATCTTAAATGCGTCTTGCTTTGCCTTCCATGCCTTGCCGTATTTCACCTTGTAATGAAAGATGGCTTTCACAAGGTCAATGAAATGTTGGACACTCATTGTTGGAAGTGTGGATATTGAGTTGGAGAGCCTGTAAGCGATGAACTCGGACGTGAGTTGTTTGTGGTCTTGGGACACAATCTTGCCATCCACCCTTTTGCCTTGGCACATGTGAGTTGGCACACAACTCACTACATGCCAAGTTGGACCTCCTTTCCATGGTCTTTCACGCACAATCCACGGACAACCGCCACGGCCTCTTGTAAGTCCAAGTTGGACCTCCTTTCCACGAGCTCTACCACCACCACGGCCTCTTGTAAGTCCAAGTTGGACCTCCTTTTCATCTTCACATGCACATGCAACCGTGTAGCGCACATTGACGTCCGAGTTCACCACCTTGTGTGGACGATAATGCGTAATCGAGTAGTTGTCGAGCCACATCTTCAATTCCAACAAGCTGTCGAACTTAGAACCTTTAGCATTCCGGTTCTTGTCGTCTACCAAATCACGGTGAGAGCTTGGCCTAACCCCAAGAGGTACACATTGGCCACCATCTACCACGGCTTCATCCGCGAGACTAACATCCTTGAACAATGTAGTCCGATGATCCCGACCAAATACCTTCTCGAAAGCTTCGGCCTCCTTCACCGTGAACCCCTTCGCATCAACTTGTTCATCGGGACCATCGTCATCCGAGTCCGATGCATATGCACGGGAAAAAGGGATGGAATGGTCCATTGTCTCTTGCAAATGATATTTGTCGAGATCACCCACATTGTTAGAGATCAACTTCATTGTCATCGTCCGCATACTCATCATTGTCCTCTTGCAAAGATTCATCTTAGTTGATTGTATACGGGCTCAATGTTGGCCTCACTTCTTGGGTCAAAAGAGGTTCAACAATTTCATCTCGCTTCAAGGGTGGGGGGCTACTAGCAACCAAAGGGGAGGGGTTCCGGTTCAAGTCCAAATGCAAACTTGAATCAACCTTCTTCGTTGCAAATAACTCAAGAGCTTTGTCTAGTGATTCGGCCACCGTCTCCTTGTATGCAACCCAACGTTGCTCCGAGTTGACACGCATTGTCTTCCAACGGATGTGCATTCCAAAACCAACATTATGCCTTCCCTCCAACTCAATGATATCACTAGGGTCCATCCAATTCAAATATTTCCTAACTTGTTGCAAGAGCTCTACATAGCTAGGACTACTATCAAACACCATGTCAAGCTCATCCGGGTCCGGTTCTTTATTGCCTTTCAAAAAGGCGTCTTTGTCCCCATGATGAACAAACACACATGTTCTTCCCATCCCTATAAGCATTCAAAGAACACAAGGTAACATTGCTTCCATGAGTACTAATCCAAGGATTAACACGGAATAAAAACCCTAATATATATATATATATATATATATATATATATATATATATATATATGAAACAACAACCCTAACCCTAACCATAACCCTAACCCTAACCCTAACCATAACCCTAACCATAACCCTAGCCCTAAACCTAACCCTAGCAACAACATAAGAACACCCATAAGAATAACCCTAGCATACTAACAAAGCCTAATCATAGAAATTGGCAAACAAACATCTCACATCTCCATGCAAATCTCTAGATCCAAACAAAACTAGGGTTTCCCCAAACTAGCAACAAATGAGCAATGGGAGAACTTTACTTGGATCAAAACAAGGGGATCGGAGATTATTACCTTGAGGGAGGGTTTGACTTCGAAATCCACGGACAAATTCTTCAAATTTGCAAGATTTGGAAGAAGATTTGAGAGGGGGAGAGAGTGGGAGAGGGGGCAAAGCTCGGGGAGAGAGTGAGGGAGTGTGTGGTGTGGGGGGTGGGGGAGGGGGGCCCAGCCAAGTGGCTGGATAAGTCACAGTGCAGCGCCTAGCCGCTAGGCGCTGCACATTACATGTGTGGCGCCTAGCCCGGAGGCGCTGCACTGCTGGGTGCGGGCCCAGGGGCTGCCACGGTGGACAGGAGTGCAACGCCGCCGCGCTAGGCGCTGCACAGTAGGGTGTGGCGCCGGCGTGGCGGGCGCTACACAAAAAGGTCAGGGGAGTGAAATAGTTTCGCACCCAGTTCATTCTGTGAAATGATTTCGTCCCGAGGTCAAAATTGTCAAATTTGCCTCCTACAACTACAAGTGCTTGCCGTTAAAGCGGCCAGTGCACTGCACGCGTTGTGTCCAAGGGATTGTTTGGGGTCGGGACGTCACCACCACCACCCCCATCATCCATGGTGACCTGATCAATTGGTTTGCCTTGCAACCGGAAGACATCCAAGGGCGAGATTTCTACAGTGGCGGCGTTCATGTTGGGGTCGAGGCATTGCTTTTGGCGGCAACATTGATAATTCTGGCTGATTATTCATGTTCCTCTAAAAATTCAGGGCCCTTCTCATTATTTTGGCCCACTAAACTAAGCATTCAGGCCGGGCTAACAGCCAAAGTGACCCTCACTCACTTTAGCACTGTATATATTGCAAAAAGTGCAGCAATTAAGCCAATTTACCCATTTACTTATATGCAAATAAAATCAAATTCGGTCCACTCTATCCGTCACTCTGCGCGTCTCACGAACTCTGCAGAAAACTCATGAACTCACCACAGGTTTGGCACCACGGGGGTAATATGTGGGGTCATCATGAACTAGAACATCCATCCATCCATCCACCCATGTGGTTTCGGTCTTGTTCTATATATACCAGCAACATCACAACATGCCGTGAGAGCTATCTCATTTAAAAAATGACATCTGCAATTTTATTCATACTCATAACAATTACATATGCACTAAATGAGATCTAAAATTCAAAAAGATACAAAGTAAACTCCTATGACAAAGAATTACAATGAACTTTATTGAAAAACACCTCCTTTGTGGTATCAATCTCTGGTAGAAGAAATACTCCTAATACATTGATAGATAGGCTGCAATTGGACTACAGCAACGATGTTATCTCTCTTTCACCTGCACGAACGTAGCCAATAATGGTATTTGGAAGTGCCTTGAGTCACCCATCCAAAAAGATGGAAATTCTTGATCGATGAACGTACTTGGGTTGGGATGATCCCTAGAAATGCACACCATAGTGTCGATGAAAGATTTCACATCCACAAAGAATTAAATCAACAAGAAAAGGTCGACACACTAATATAAACTCATCAGATCCAAATAATCGAATTTGTGAGGACACAAAACTCTATAGCTTCATGGAACCGCCAAAAGAACAAGAGTAATTTTATTCTCATAAAAGCACAATGATCACTAGACATTGATGAAGAACATAGGACACTCGAAGATCCGAGGCCCCCATGTCTCAATGCCAAGATGGCAACCAGAGGCAAGGGAACCAAAATTTCATGGTGACGGCGGCAGCGAGGGCGGTCCTTCAAGAAACCCCCATGTTGCATGCTTCTAACGCGGTCCATACCAATGCCTAATAGGAATTGCCTACGAGCGAGCGACTACCAGGCCAGCCCATTAGTGCGGGCCTGCTCGTTGCCGCTCGTGTGGGTTGTAGATTCACTCTGCTCCGTTTTTTGGGTTTTTCTTCTGTTTTTGTCTTCTTTTGTTTTTTCACTGATTTTTTTTATTTTTCTTCCTTATACTTTGCTTTTCACTGATTTTCTTCGGGTTTTGTTATTTCTATGTTATAGTTTGGTTTTTCTTTGGTTTCTTTCTTTGTTTTCTTTGGTTTTATTTTTTATTCATTATTGGTTTTCTTCTTTTAAGATATGTCTACTTTTTATCCACACATAATGTATATTTATTGTGCACACGTGAAACATTTTATTCATACAAGTAGTCAGTTTTTAAATACATGGTGTAAATTTTCCAAAAACTTCAAGTTTTGAACAGCCTTTCAAATACACTATAATATTTTCCAAATATAAACTGTAAATTTTTAATGTAAATATTTTTTTAATCTATGAACATTTTTATACATTGTATAGATTTAAAAAAAATCAAGTATGTTTTTTAGAAACACAGGTATATTTCTTAAAATATCACGTACTCCCTCTGTAAAGAAATCTAAGAGCGTATAGTGATCTAAACGCTCTTACATTTCTTTACGGAGGGAGTACATTTTTAATGGAAAAATATTTTTATAAACCACTCGGACATTTTTACATTATATAAACATTTTTTAAAATGGTATATTTTTTTGAAACATGGGAATATTTTTCTTTAAAAAATCACTTCAAGTTTTTAGTGGTACATAACATTATTTTTTACATTACCCCAACAATGTTTTACATTTTATATAATTTTCGGAAAATTCAGTATACATTGTTTTGAAATTTGGAACATTTTCTCATTGCCACAAACTTTTTTGTATGGTCACTGATATTTTTTAAAATTGCACTAACAATTTTTTGTACTATGCTAATATTTTTAAATTGCTAGTTTTATTTTTTTAATGCAAATATTAATTCTGTACTATATATATTATTTTATTTAAAAAATTGCAAAAAAAAAAAATAAATGAAAAACCAGGAACCTGGGCAACCGAATAGTCTCGAGCTTGAGCTTGAGGTGAGGTCCTATACAGCTCGCTGGAAGCGAGACATAGCTTCTCCCAACAACATGCTGCCCGCGAGAAAATTAATTGGGGTTACCCCTGACAGCACGTTACAACACACAGTTTTCTACTTCACATGTGCGTACCAGCGCCGCCACGTGTCACGCGTTGAATGCTTCTTGAATTAGGACGCATTTTTTCTTTTGTTTTTTCTTTGTTTTTTTTCAGTTTTCTTGTTATTTTTTTTCCTGTTTTTTTTTTGTTTTCCATGTGTCGAAAGCACATGTGTGTTATGCATTGCATGGAGCATATGTGTGCTTCTGTTTAGTTGTGCTTTATCGGGAGCACTTGTGGTGTACAGCCAAGTAGCGGCGTAGCCAGTCCCAGGTAATGGTGCTGTGGCCTGGGGCGTGGAGGGCTGAGCCTTCGTTTACTACAGCTACATTAGCATTGTTCTACACTGTAACAATGATGTTGGCACGAGGCGTAGCTTCAAGCTGGCTACACAACTGCTGCCAAGAGAAGTACAAGTATAATGTCGTGGAAGTATAGCAACACTGCCACGAGAAAGTGCACGTACATCACACACAGGAGAGTAAATTGTAAAAGACCACCAGAATTAAGGACCCTAATTCAGAAAACCGTCACAATTCGATTTTTTTTCTTCTTCAAAACCACCATGTGGTGACAGTTTTCAAAAAACGGTGATAACTAAACTAGAGCGGTTTAACTCCAAACCTGACGCCTGGGGCCCGCTGTCAGGTGCCAAGTGTCCCCGGGCCGAGACGGCGCTACTACTCAACCCGGTCTCCCCTGACCTTTTCTCCACACGCAGTCACCAGAGAAGAGGAGCACATCGCGCCTCCATTACACGCACGGCCCCGCCGGCTCTGGCAGCCCGACCGCCGGCGGACGAGCCTCCGAGCACCGCCGCCTCCAGCCCTCCCCTCTATTTCTCTCGGCTCTCTCCCGCGTCTTGTCAGAGTTGGAGGAGACGGGAAGGCGCGGCTCCCTGCGGCCCAGGATCCGCCCCACCGCCGCGCCAGATTTTTGCACGCCCAGAAAGCTCCCTAAATTGCCGCCGCCCATCCGGTCGAGCGCCCCAGCACGACGAGGTGGACCGGTAGATAGGAGGCAGGCGATGGGACGACTTCTTTGACTCAGGCCACTCCTGTCCACGGCTAGGCCGGCGTGGACCCGGCGGTGCAGCTGCGCACAGTCAGTCCGTAAAATTTGTGTTTGGCATTTTTAAAGTGGAGACAAGCAGCACACACGCATTTTACCGCATGTCCCCACCAGCTTCAATTGTCGCAATGGTACCAAAATTAATAATTACCTTTTTTTTATGTGATCTCCGTGGACCAGTGAGAGGGAGGCCAACTTTCTCCTCGGCAAAAGAAGTACATGAATGCTACTTTTCAGCAGACTGGTTTCAGTTTGCTTTCATCCAAATTTTCTAACCATCAGATACCGCGCTATGATTCATACTATATATTTTCTTATTCATTTTTGTTCTCCCAGAATTACTATTCTCAGTCGTTGTATATGACTTGATGTACTTTTTTGATTTTTTGCATCCTAGCCTGGATTTTTTCTCCTAACTAGTAAATGCGCACGTGCGACGCACGCTAATATTTAGGCAATATATTAATTGCATGCGAATATTAGGTATGTTATTATTTGCGTGTTAATTATGTGATTAGTGCAATATGTCGTATGATATTAATTGTGTAGAAAATATTAAACTCTAATGTTGTGTTGTATTGATCTGGACCCTCGTGGGGATATATATAGAGTACAATATGGGGTGAGACTTGGAGTACAAGACACCTATGACTTGGAATACAAGATGGACTCTAGAATCCTAGTTTATCTCTATATCTTACACATATATGTATTCTAACATTCCCCCTCAGTCATAGCTGGAGTGAAACGGACGATTATGACTGAATGTTAAGTCTTGCGATTCCGTCGTCTTCTTCGCTGCGCCATCATCAACTGCGTCTCTAATGGTTGACGGGTTGGCACCTGGGGCCGTGACTGCGTCCCTTCTGGTGCCTTCCTCGTCTCTCCTCTGTTCCCTCCCGCAGTCACAGCGGGAGTGGCATGGACGCTAATGACGACGCATACGCTGTTGACTGGGGTTTTTGCCGATGAGTTGTTGTAGATGTTGCCCTTGATGTCGATGTCGAGGTAGCCGATCATGGTGATGTAGCGATGGTCGAGGTAGTCGTGGTCGATGGTGTAGTCGTCGTGGATGATGAAGCTGCACAACGCCGGAGGCGCAAAAAATTGCGCTATGTTGTAATAACGGAGCTGCAGTCGTGGACGATGCACCTTGCGGATGTCAGGGGGTGTCGTCGGCGATGAGTCCACCGGTTTTGCCAGGACCGAAGGAAACCCATCGAGCACACATCGGTTTTGCTAGAACCGTGTGGCCGTGTTGGGGTCGTCACTGTAGTGACGCCTTGTCAATGCAGTCGTGCCGTCGTGTATGACGCCGTCGATGCCGTCGTCGTGACGCGATCATTGCCGTCGTCGAGGTCGCGCCTTGCAGAAAAGTCTGTCAAAGGACGCTAGGTGTCCATCTTGTCGATGAGGCGGCGGCGGTGTGTTGACGAAGATGTTGGTGAGAACCATGTTGATGGAGGCCTTGGCGATGAAGTGTCGGCTATGGCGTTGCAATAGTGTGTTGACGATGATGTTGCTTGAAGGCGTCCCTCGCGGCGACGATGTGTTGATGTTGTGTCGCGCCGGAGAAGTCGACGAAGACTTGCATCTCTCTCCACACCGGCCTGGCGTGTGGACGGTGCATGTTATGGTCGCTTCTCGTACATGTGCTCGACGAAGATTTTTTTTCTTGGACATGATGTAGTCGTATAACTTGATGTTGTGGCGCGGGTCGGTGTAGATCGCTCGGTGCAGGTTAGCTGGCTCAACGTAGATGTAATGGCACGATGTCGATGTAGATAGCGGCAGCCTGGAGGTGCAGCGCTCGATGTCGCGGCGCGGAACCAGTGGAGATCGCTCGATGCGATTGCTCGGTGAAATCGCTGGCCTTGTTTGGCCGGTTCGGCTCGTACGTGAGCGACTCGAAGCCTGCTGGTGCGCGACTACGACGACAGCTGATTGGCGGCTGGCGCTTCAGCACGAAGTCCCGTGGCGAGGCCGCAGCTTCGATGATGGAGGCCATCGTGTGCACCGGCGAATCGATCTAGGATCGTGGATGTATTCCACATCCCATGTTGCCCTGGCATGATGCATGTTCACGTAAGAACTAGCCGATAGTAATTGCTGAACAAGCACACCTGTCCGTGGATGCAATCTTGTTGCATGTGGCTCGCCGGGTACTGGCTGTCGAGGTCCCTCCCGTGCTCCAGCGCTGGTGTCCGGTGCGTCTTTAGGCGGACGGAGTTGGTTGATGTAGAGGCGGGCGCGGCCGATGCAGGAGTCCGTCCACCGTACCATCGCCTGTTGGAGCACAGGGATCGAGGATGCATCAAGTGATTTGGCCGCCGTCTCGGATAAAGATTGCTGCACCGATGATTTTTCTCACCGGAATTTGGGTCTTTCAAAGATTTATTTGGTGGCTAAAGAAAACCTAATCTCATAGAATTTCGAAAATTGAATTGACCTAATCTAATCTATGAATCGATCTATTCTTTGATTAAATCGGATGCCGCGCCCCCGGGGAGAGAAGATTAATCTCACGTTAAACATGTTGAACGCTCATCATTAAAGCAGTCTAGGTCATTGGATTGACTTAGTTTGATTGCCGAGATCAATTGGATCTGCCTCTTTGGGTCTTTTTATATTGATATAGATATAGATGGATTGCTTTTAGTCCTTCTTGGAGTGGGTTGAAGTTTGTGAGCGATGATGAATTTGTTTTCAGTCGAATGTCAGTTCGGTTTCATACATACAACTGTCATGTTTTTATTGGCTGATTTTTTTTTGTTGCAGGTCAGTTCGTTTTCAGTTGAATGTGAAACAGACGCTTCCGAGAAGAAACCCGCAACACGTGAAGACGATCCTGCTGCCCCACTGCTCACCAGAGAGAGACAAATGCATGTTCTAGAAAAAACAGAGACAATGCCCTCTCCATTCATCACTTTCACGATTAGGATATCAAATCAATGTCGCTGGGTGTGTGAGAGGTGATGATTGATAAGGATAATGAAACTGACTCACACGGACCACACGCTGAAGATAATAAGGAAGAGAAAATACTCAAAATATAAACTTACATAGAGGATAACATTATTACATAGAGGTGAATGTTGATATCACTGCATTTGCTCATGCGTGCAAGCAATGCATGGCCAGCCGGCGGCTCGGACGACGATCGACTACTGCGGTAGCTTGTTGATCTTGCAGTACGTGTAGTCCTCGAACGTCTTGGCCTTGTAGTCGTACTTGGCAGGGATCTCGCCGG
Organism: Aegilops tauschii subsp. strangulata; assembly: GCF_002575655.3. Classification (NCBI taxonomy): domain Eukaryota; kingdom Viridiplantae; phylum Streptophyta; class Magnoliopsida; order Poales; family Poaceae; genus Aegilops; species Aegilops tauschii. The sequence continues at coordinate 506,672,497 of NC_053038.3, forward strand.
CGACGAGGCGCGGGTGCGGCGCGACGATGTACTCTCTTCGCGGATGCACGAACACAGGCCACGACATCCGCGTCTTCTCCTTGCTCACGGTCGCCCGGTGCAGCGCCGCCCTGTACCTCCCGTTGCTCAAAATCTGCCACAAACACACATGTAGGACGTTCACTTGAGGTTGAGGAGACGGTACGATCAAAGTGAAGAAGAATGGAGTGTTAGCTTGCCTCGATCTGGTCGCCGACGTTGACGATGAGGGCTCCTGGCACGTGCTCGACGTCGTACCAATGGCCGTCCTTGGACACCTGGAGGCCCGGCACGTCGTTGGCTACGAGGACCGTGAGCGCGCACAGGTCGGTGTGCGGCGCGAAGCCGAGCACGAGCTCCGGCTGCGGGCACGGCGGGTAGAAGTTGACCTTCTGCATGAGCACCAGGCCGTCGTCGCCGCCGGCGAACGCCTCCGCCATGGCGCCCTTCTCCAGGCCCAGCCCGGCCGAGAGGCGCTCCAGTACCTCCCCCGTCAGCCGCCTCATGTGGCCGCAGTACGCCTCGTTGGCCTCCCGGTACCCCCTGGGTTTGTCCGGCCAGAAGCCGTGGTTCACCGCGGCCGGCGGCGAGATGGCGTGGAACAAGTTGTCGGACCATATCTTCCTGTCGCCGGTGCTCCTCTGGACGCTGGAGCCGTAGCCCTCGGTCTTCCCCGAGGCCGGGTCCATGGCGTACCGCTGCTTCTCCTCCTGCGGGAGCGCGAAGAACTCCCGCCCCACGCGCTGCAGCTCCGCCACGGTATCCGCCGGCACGCCGTGGTTCACCACCTGGAAGATCCCCCATTCCCTCGCCGCTTCCACCATGCGGCTGCCGGCGTCCGGCAAGGACATGTCGACCACTGGGATCTGCAGCGGTGAGGCCCCGCGGAAAGTGGTGGCGCGCGGCCGCTCGTGCTCGGGCCGCACGAACTCCGGCGGGAGCGCACCCAGCGACGACGCCAAGGCCTGCACGCTCTGCACCACCCCCGCCATACCTCGAATCAACCAGCTCAAGATTTATATTTGTGCAGCTCTCGCGCCTTTTGCATCTATGTGCCGGCCGGGCGCATATTTGTACTGCACGCTGTGCCGCGCCCGATGTTTTAGTTGTTTTATTAGTTTTTTTTTGAGAAATGTTCTTTTTAATGATTGATTTTTTTTGCGGAAAGTCTTGTTAATGATTGATGATTGCTCACCACGCGGCGTGGCGAGAAATGTTTTATACACCCTCCAATCCAAATTGAGTGTTGTAGCTTTGAATTGGGGTCAGTTTAAAACTACGACACTTGTTATGGATCAGAGGTAATAGTTGTTTTGGTTTAGTTGGATGTGCATGATACATACTAGTAGAGAATACCCCACACGTTGCCGCAAGAATCAATTGCAATATATTTTAGTGATATGATTGTACGAAACATGCATAGTTGAAGTAATAATATATAAAATAAAACTATCACTGGTAGAAAAAAGCCCTTTAGTCCCGGTTCGCAACAGCCTCTAGTCCCGGCTGTGCAACCGGGACTAAATATGCGCGACTAAAGACCCCCCCTTTAGTCGCGCCTCTTACAGACCGCGACTAAAGGCTTTAGTCCCGGTTCTTGTGGCTGACCGGGACTAAAGGCCCGTCCACGTGGGCGCCAGTGGTCCGTCAGGGCGGAGGACCTTTAGTCCCGGTTCTCGTGGCCAACCGGGACTAAAGGCCTCCTCCGCAGGTTTAGGGTTTTAGCCCCCCTAAACCTGATTTCTTTTTAGTTTGGAGTGTTTTATTTCTTTTATATTTTATTTTGTGTTTTATTTTAATTTTGATAAAGTTTCAGTACACATATTCTACGCTACTATATACATGCATATGAAATTTCAAACAAGAAGAATTCAAGAGGAATATGTAATATATATTCAATCTCGGGTGACCATATACAACTTCGAACAAGTTTCCATACACAATTAGGATGGATGACCATATACAACTTCGAACAAGTTTCAATCTCGGGTATGCATATAAATTTCTTCGTCCTCGGTATAGTGTTCTCCTTTAGGATTGATGACTTCCCTCATGAAAAATCCTGCTAATTCTTCTTGAATTGGTCGGAAGCGAGCTTCTGGACTAAGCCTCCTCCGCAAGTTATCCGTCGCGTTCCGCACGCTATCCAATGCCTTCCGCTCAGAGGTGTGTCTCCGGATGTTCTCAGAAACATAGTATCCACATAGATTGGTCCCCGGTGGCTGCTTATCCACATTAACTAACCTTCTGAAATCTAGCTCATGTTTGAATTCACCGACAATTTCTTCTGAGAACCGTCTCCAAACCCTACAGGGCAAAGAAAATTAAATGAACAAGGGAGTTATTAGTTACTTGATATTAGGAAATGAACGAAAGAGACCGATCGATATAGAGCTCAAATGATTGAAAATAATTACTTTTGCAACATTTTTCTCATGTCGGCCCAACGCTTTGGATCCGAATCCATAGAGTCCATGATTAGAACTCTGGAGGTGTGAAGTTCAATATTTAGCAGAATCCAGTGGAACCTGCGGACACGTTACATGCACAGTCATGCATAACTCATCGATTAGACATACCATGCATGGAGTAAACAAAAGAGAATGGGCACAAGAGAGAAACACTCACCCAAAATGGTAAGGAAATAGAATATGACTTTTGAGTTGATGCTTTCTAAGAAACTTGTACAAGTCTTTCTCCACGTCTTCGGGGTGATGTTGTAACACATGTCCATTAACGATATGTGGGTCAATGAACCCAACATCATGGATGTTTCTTATTTTGCATTCCCAAATCTTCAATCTGCATAATAGCGTACGCAACAATATAGTTAGGACAATATATATATATATATTGCAGGCAATGAAGAACGAGATGAGGTAGAAATAAATCACTTACAGAACATAGCAACTCAGCATAGATTTGTCGAGGTCGCGCAGATTGAACAGCTGGAACAATTCACTCATATGAACTTCTACAGAGTACCGTTTGGTGTGATGCTCATCTGTAACATCCGCATAAACATATTCTTTGTCGGCCCATGTTATGAATTGCTTGTACCAACGTAGCAGATTTCGCATTTGTGGTGGTAGACTCTTTTCCCGCGCAGGCTCGACGAGAGGCCCATTCCGCACATATTGTAATGCTATCTCACATACTGGCGCATCCTCAAGGCCTAAGAAGGCACGAAGAGTCTAACCCATCTCGGACGCTTGTTTCATGGCACTCGCTACAGTCAATCCAAGTGCTGCCGCAGCTGCTATGATCTCGGGGTCCTCTTCCGGACCGGCTTTCACTATGAGCGGGGGGATCGATTGTTTATTCTGCATCCCGAGCTGGTCAACTTGTTTCCCGCTTGTGACGCCCGGATAATCAAGCTACAGTAAAACTCTGCTAATGATGCCACGTCACCTCCGTTACTGTTTCTAATCCTTCGTTAGTTCAAAACCGATTCAAAAATCAATTCAAAATATAGCAAACAATAAAACTTTTCAAATGTCAAAACTAAAATGTTCTAAAAGTGACAAATAAATCGTAAGTAATTATGGTGGAGAAACCAAGCTTTGACAAAATGTTTAAAGGCTCTAAAACAATTAAAACAATAGTGAAAACAATTAAACAAATGCCTATTGAATTTATAAAATGCTAAAACTATTTTATTATGGGTTAAGGATTAATCTCACAGTAGTTTGTTGATAAATACAAATTTAGGCACTAGTGGTAATTTTTGTAAAACAAGAAAATAAAAGAAACTACAAATAAAAATAAAAATAAAAAGAAAAGGAAAAGAACCCCCCCTCCCCGCTAGGCCTCGGCCCAGCTGGCCGTCGACCCACCCTAGCCGGCCCACTCCCCCTCCCCGGTCGGTTCTCTGTTCCCCCGACCCCGTCGCTACAGGAGGCTGGTCGCCGCCGAACCCCCTCGCCGGCGATGAACCCCGCGAGAGAATAAGGCTGCCACGCCCCGACTCCTCGATCCCCTCTCCAATCCCCCTGGCGTCCCCATCCATTTCCCTCCTCGCGCCGCTTTCGCTCTCCAGATCCACCGCGCCACCGCACCACCGCCATGACCGCCGACGCCGACGAGCTCTCCGCCGTCCCCGTCACCTAGGACCGTGCCAGGGCCTTCGCCGCCCTCCGCCTCGTCGCCTTCGACTACGAGCCGAGCCGAGGAGCACCACTACGGCGCCCCTGACCCTACTTCCTCGTCGCCTCGCTGCCCCAACTCGTCGCCATCATCCCGTCTTCGTCCTCGGTGCCCGGAGCTACTCCTCGTCGATTCGCTGCGACCAAGTCGTCCCCGGCCTCGCCGTCCCCTACTCTGCGACCGTTGTGAGCCCCCGCACCTTTCCCCCATATACTCCCCGTCTCTTTCGTCCTCTAGGGCGTAGGTCCGCCATGACCGCAAGCTCCCTGCCTCCGGCCATTTCGCCGTCGTGGACAGCGCATGACCTGGGCCAAATCGAGCACACAAGTGTGCTCGTGGTGGTCCGTAGACGCCACCTAGCTGCTTCGCTTGCTCGAATTCGAGCCGCAGCACCACACCCGCGCACATCCGAGCTCCGGCCCCCGCTCTGCTTGTCGCCGCCGTTGCCACCAACCACCTCCGGCCAACCCGCCGCCCGCGCCTTGCCTCCCTCCCGTGTGCCTGCTGCTGCTACTGCCTCACGCCAGGCCCAGTCCCCCTTCCACTGCCGACGACGTCTGCGTGCGCGCCTCGCCGCGCCCGCCGGAGACCGCCCTTGCCCGCACGCCTCCTCGCCCACGCTCACCCCCTACGCATGTGGCCGCGCCCCCAGTCGCCCGCCTCAGCCGGCGGCGCCCACCTCCGCCCGGGCCTGCTCGCGCCCCCTGTGCCGAGCCTTCCCACGGCCAACACCATGGCCGCCGGCGTCGTACTCTACGAGTACATACGTACGGGCACAGCCACACCAGAGGCCGATTTGGGCCACTGGCACATGGGCCCGACCCCCTTGTTAATTAGGGAGGCCCTAATTAGTTTAGCCCAAAACCCCCTAATTAAGCTAAGTAAACTTAGTCAAAAACCTGTTATTTAAAATGAGTCAATGACAATTGGGACCCACATACGCTGTTCACATTGGACTAGTCAAAATATTAACTGGGTCAACCCAGCCCCTGGCCCCACATGTCATACAGATGCACACATTGCTGGGTACACTCCTGTGTACCCATAGCAATTTGTCTTTTTATTATTTCGAATTAAATTAAATGCAGAAATCCCAGGATTTGTTTAAATCTTTGAAAAATCATAGAAAATAAACCGTAACTCGGATGAAAAAGTTTTATACATGAAAGTTGCTCAGAACGACGAGACGAATCTGGATATGCAGCCCGTTCGTCCGCCACACATCCCTAGCATAGCAAACACGCAACTTTCCCCCTCCGGTCCGTCTGTCCGAAAACGCGAAACATCGGGAATACTTTCCCGGATGTTTCCCCCCTTCACCGGTATCACCTCATATCGCGTTAGAACACGTCTAGCTCTGCCTGTTGTCTTGTTATGCACTTGCTTGCTATGTATTTACTGTTTCTCCCCCCTCTTCTCTTCGGTAGACCCCGTGACGATGATGATGCCCCTGTGGTCGACTACGTCACCGATGACCCCTCCTTATCTGAGCAACCAGGCAAGCCCCCCCTGATCACCAGACATCGCCTAGTCTTCTCTATACTGCTTGCATTAGAGTAGTGTAGTATGTTACTGCTTTCCGTTAATCCTATCCTGATGCATAGCCTGTCATTGTTGCTACAGTTGTTACCCTTACCTGCTATCCTACTGCTTAGTATAGGATGCTAGTGTTCCATCAGTGGCCCTACACTCTTGTCCGTCTGCCATGCTATACTACTGGGCCGTGATCACTTCGGGAGGTGATCACGGGTATATACTATATACATTATATACATGACACATGTGGTAACTAAAGTCGGGTCGGCTCGAGAAGTACCCGCAAGTGATTCTGATGAGGGGGCTGAAAGGACAGGTGGCTCCACCCTGGTAGAGGTGGGCCTGGGTTCCTGACGGCCCCCGACTGTTACTTTGTGGCGGAGCGACAGGGCAGGTTGAGACCACCTAGGAGAGAGGTGGGCCTGGCCCTGGTCGGCGTTCGCAGATACTTAACACGCTTAACGAGTTCTGGGTATTTGATCTGAGTCTGGCCATTTGGTCTATACGCACTAGCCATCTACGCGGAAGTAGTTATGGGTATCCCGGCGTCGTGGTATCAGCCGAAGCCTTCTTGACGTCAGCGACTGAGTGGCGCGCGCCGGATTGGACTGGAACGCCACTAGGCTAGGTCTGCTTCCGGCCGCGTACGCAACGTGCAGGTGTGCATAGGGCGATGGGCCCAGACCCCTGCGCGCTTAGGATTAGACCGGCGTGCTGACCTCTCTGTTGTGCTTAGGTGGGGCTGCGACGCGTTGATCTTATGAGGCCGGGCATGACCCAGAAAAGTGTGTCCGGCCAAATGGGATCGAGCGTGTTGGGTTATGTGGTGCACCCCTGCAGGGAAGTTTATCTATTCGAATAGCCGTGTCCCTCGGTAAAAGGACGACCCGGAGTTGTACCTTGACCTTATGACAACTAGAACTGGATACTGAATAAAATACACCCTTCTAAGTGCCAGATACAACCCGGTGATCGCTCTCTAACAGGGCGACGAGGAGGGGATCGCCGGGTAGGATTATGCTATACGATGCTACTTGGAGGACTTCAATCTACTCTCTTCTACATGCTGCAAGATGGAGATGGCCAGAAGCGTAGTCTTCGACAGGACTAGCTATCCCCCTCTTATTCTGGCATTCTGCAGTTCAGTCCACTGATATGGCCCTTTACACATATATCCATGCATATGTAGTGTAGCTCCTTGCTTGCGAGTACTTTGGATGAGTACTCACGGTTGCTTTTCTCCCTCTTTTCCCCTTCCTATACCTGATTGTCGCAACCAGATGCTGGAGTCCAGGAGCTAGAGATCCCGAGGATGATTCTACATGGAGTTCGGCTTCGAGGAGTAGTTAGGAGGTCCCAGGCAGGAGGTCTTGCCTTTTCGATCGTTGCTACTTTTGTGCTAGCCTTCTTAAGGCAAACCTGTTTAACTTATGTCTGTACTCAGATATTGTTGCTTCCGCTGACTCGTCTATGGTCGAGCACTTGTATTCGAGCCCTCGAGGCCCCTGGCTTGTATTATAATGCTTGTATGACTTATTTATGTTTTAGAGTTGTGTTGTGATATCTTCCCGTGAGTCCCTGATCTTGATCGTACACATTTGCGTGCATGATTAGTGTACGGTCAAATCGGGGGCATCACAAGTTGGTATCAGAGCCAACTGCCTGTAGGAATCCCCCTTCCCAAACTCCTTGGCCGAAGTTGAGTCTAGACATTGCAAAAAAAACTTTTACTAACATGGCTGTGTGTCTTACGGGCCCACGTCGCCATTGGGTGGTATTAGGATCTTTTACTCCTTGTCTATACTCTGGGACTCTGATCTCTCTTCTATTCAGGTTAAGTGAATTTTACTAAATCTAACATTAGGATCTCGTTATCACTTTCACCCGGAGAGCCCTTATTACTGATGATCGTCTGCTGCACGTGAAGACCCTGAAGATACTATCCGCTGATAACCCGAGAACTTGTGTTCATTGCTTTTGCAATTCCCTTTCATCGATAAACTCCTATGAATAACCACGTATACTCGCCATTCATACAATGTTTCCCAGTTGATCTTGTTATTACAAGATACCCCGAAATTATCTCTGTTGTTCCGAGAATCATTGAGCTTACTGCCTTGCTGTTCTCTGACACCTGAATACCCCTACGGATAATCCTCGCACTTACCGAGTATCCGCTCATCCCCAGTTGATTCAGGTATTTCACAAAAGTGTGCAAAATATCATTCGATTTTCCAAAAATCTGCAGGAGCCTTTTTGCTCTTGAAATTCTTGCTTACTTGCATTATGATTAATCTTAAGTCTCGTAATCTTATTGGCATCTCTTGTCATTATCAGTTTGAGTCCGTTGATTCAATTTGTTGCGAATGCTCGCAATCCTCAATCATATCCTAGAATTCATTCTTCCGGCTCAGACGCCATTCTAAACGTGAGCTGGATCTCGACCTATCAAATTGCCATCGATTGTACCCCTAAGCCTACTCAACTTATCCATCCTTGATCAGAGCGTTGCTTCTGACCCCATGATTTGGAAATCATAATTCTTTTGCATTTGAACTTTGAGTTAGTCAATTGTTTCTATAATCAGATCTCCTTGCATTCTTCTTCCTCTGGTTGAGTACCGATGCTCACATCAGATCCCTAGTGGACCATCGGTTCCTTTGTTGGATTTTATCCGACAGTGTCCTTCATATTGAATAACCTTGTGAGCCTTTCCATGGGTATATAATGCCTTTGGTAAATTGTATCATCTGTTTTTGAACAATGCTCTTCTTTCGAGCTTGTAATATTTACTCCGAAGTTTGTGGTATATGTTCCTAAGATGCCTTGATGGGTTGAACCTATACCTTCCCTAAAAACCGTATGAACCCGAAGGTTTTCACAAGCCATACCCTTCTGGTATTTTACCAGATAATTTTCTACCATACAACTTCATCGAACGCGAGAAGTGAATGAAAGGTTATGCATTGAAGAAGTGGGAGTCGACCTTGAACTTTGCGTTCATGCCCATGGACCCGATGTAGATCTTATCATTAAAGCTTTTCTTAAATTAATTATTCCATTGGTATAAGTTCATCTTATATCTGGGATCTGGCCTTTTCCAATCATGGTTCCGACCATGTTCTCCTTTAAATACCATTTCTCGTACAAGTTTAAGCACTTGTCTTCTGTAAGAGCAATACCCCAGTCCAACCTCTACTTTGGTTTGTCGTCGAGTAATACCCCCTGGCATCTCGAATTATCACGGAACTGCATAACTTCTTATGAGTTCTCCATCAAGTATTACATTCTCATGGATTCCAAATTTTCACGGGCTCCGAGTTATTAAACACTCAAGGACATCGATAACTGAATCGAGTCCGCATCATGATTAAACAACTCTTAATAATCTCCTTTGTTTACGAGTTCGTACTCGATCACGTCATCCCTAGCCTGCTCGGCTATGTTATTATCGTGCCGATTTTAACTGTGCTACCTGGTCTTTATTCCCGGAGCACCACCTTCGACGCTGAGCTAAGCTTACGTCGATTTTCCTCGTCATATCATTTCGCCTTGAACAGCAAGCTTGATTTCGAGTTTGTGTCGTACCCCTGGTTCCAATAACTTTTCGCTTCATCATTCCTTTGACTTGATGTCATCGCCGATCGATTACCTCTTCATAAATTCTCGCTACAAATGTGTCGTGAACATCATCAACATTCTGAGATCTTCCAAGATATCTATCGAATTCTGGATGAGAAATACCATCCTTGCCCTCGATGATTTGTTTTATCATCGACCATTTTGTCGCCTTCCATTCAACACAAACTTGTTCGTGTTTTGTGTTGTACCTTGATTTCCTTGCTATCTAGCTTATGATATGTTCTACCTTGGAGTATTACCATCTTTTATGTCAAGTATGTCGTAAGAATTTCACCACCTCGTATGACATCTTGGTACGGTGATACTTCTCCCCATCACCATTCTTTCTTGGTCCCCGTGTTGTTTCTAAAAGGAATACCGACCAATGGTCTGTGGTGTGTGAATTCTAAACTTCTAGCAACCCTATTGCTTTGAAGTTATTGGTCTATAGTTTCATTCTACGTCTATGGCTTAATGAATCATCATTCGAACATTGATTGTGCTACCTAGCCCATATTTCGGGTGCACATTTCAACCAATGTTTAACTGTGTATGTTTTCCTCGAGCATACATCATTAAGTCATTCGATCTAGCTAATGTTATCTCCTTGTTCACATAGTGGTGGAAATCCATCTTTTGGAAATCTCAATGGATTGTCGCTGAGTCAATCAGTCACCTCCTCACCTCTCCTTGATGTAATGGTGAACTCAGGTCCGGAACTCGCATCCATAGTTCATCGCCCGAGAATCTTCGATGTCGTTTCGACAATTTGTGTTGCACCTTTCTTCTCAGGCCTCCTAAGTTTGAGTTATCCTGACATCAATCAGATCTGAATCTCGGTCAGATATGATGGTTGGAACATATTTCCAAGAGTTATAACATTGGCCTATTTATGACCCGGTAAGGTGATGTCATGCCTAACACACCTGGCGGGAGGACCTATTGTTATAAGTTTTACTTTTTAGCAAGGCTAGCTATTCTTCCATGAGGAAATTGTAAGACTTACTCTATAAGTTGTTCCTGATGGATCCTTTTTGTTTCCAAAGTCTGATCTTCACCTGTTGACCATGTCAATGCTATCTCGAAGCATGTCTATGGTACTCTGATTTTAAACAGGAACATTTGAAGCCCAAAGCTATTTGTTTCCTGCTCAATTATCCACACACCGTTGTATGGGTAATGTCATGAAATTTCTCTCCCGTACCTAAAGAGTTTTCTACATTATATCACGTCATGGATATCATGCTCTGCTTGTCCTTGGGAAGGATATACCCTTGAAATATGTGTTTAAACACATTTTCCTTTCCATTCTTCTGTTTAATCTAATAATCATATTTTCCTTTCCATTGTTTGGTTTAACCTTTCTGGTGATCTATATGATCTAAGCAGTAATATTCTCCTGCTTATGTAAACACCTCGGTGTACAACTTTGTCAGTAAGACCCTGTTATTATTGTTGGTGACATTTCGGTAACCACCGATGGACGAGAACTTTGCCTAATGGTCCGCCTCGTTTCAACGAGCAGGAAAATGGTTCTCTTCGTCCCTCGCCCTTGGTACCGACTATGTTGCTGACATATAACTGACAGGCTACCCTCTGACATGCCTTGCTATCATGATCGTGCAAGATGTCACCGCCCTTCCTACTTTTAACCCACATGGTGGGCCCATAACCCACTGTTCCACAGGATCGAAACCTGACTCTCCTGTACAGCCCCTGTTCCCAAATTTATTCATCGCGCGTGGCCTCGTATGTAATTCACGGACCATCGTCCTACTGATCTATACTGGCATCAGACATAATACTTATTCCGATTGCTTTGAACCCCTTTCACACTTTGTTTCAGGCTTCGAACGATTGCCTACCCGTTTGAAACTTCTCATGGTACTTTCTTACTTGCTCTCGGCTTTTCTTAAGGTTTAGTTCGAGAGATACTTTCCGCCACCTTCCCCGATGATATTGACCAGATAGTAAACCCTGCAGAAGTCCGTTCTTCCAGAATACCCCCTTACTCTGTCGTAAGTACGGTGGAGTTCCCGAAGAAAGGATGACAACTTTATCATGATGACCTGAAACAGCAGAATGAAGACATCAATGTATTGGACCAGCCTCTTCGAGAAGAGCAAGCCAGGATGAGAAGACCCGCTAGATTCGTTACCAAACCTTCCCCCCTTACTCCCCTCTTAAATCTCGGGACGAGATTTCTTGTAGTGGAGGAGAATTGTGACGCCCGGATAATCAAGCTACAGTAAAACTCTGCTAATGATGCCACGTCACCTCCGTTACTGTTTCTAATCCTTCGTTAGTTCAAAACCGATTCAAAAATCAATTCAAAATATAGCAAACAATAAAACTTTTCAAATGTCAAAACTAAAATGTTCTAAAAGTGACAAATAAATCGTAAGTAATTATGGTGGAGAAACCAAGCTTTGACAAAATGTTTAAAGGCTCTAAAACAATTAAAACAATAGTGAAAACAATTAAACAAATGCCTATTGAATTTATAAAATGATAAAACTATTTTATTATGGGTTAAGGATTAATCTCACAGTAGTTTGTTGATAAATACAAATTTAGGCACTAGTGGTAATTTTTGTAAAACAAGAAAATAAAAGAAACTACAAATAAAAATAAAAAGAAAAGGAAAAGAACCCCCCTCCCCGCTGGGCCTCGGCCCAGCTGGCCGTCGACCCACCCTAGCCGGCCCACTCCCCCTCCCCGGTCGGTTCTCTGTTCCCCCGACCCCGTCGCTACAGGAGGCTGGTCGCCGCCGAACCCCCTCGCCGGCGATGAACCCCGCGAGAGAATAAGGCTGCCACGCCCCGACTCCTCGATCCCCTCTCCAATCCCCCTGGCGTCCCCATCCATTTCCCTCCTCGCGCCGCTTTCGCTCTCCAGATCCACCGCGCCACCGCACCACCGCCATGACCGCCGACGCCGACGAGCTCTCCGCCGTCCCCGTCACCTAGGACCGTGCCAGGGCCTTCGCCGCCCTCCGCCTCGTCGCCTTCGACTACGAGCCGAGCCGAGGAGCACCACTACGGCGCTCCTGACCCTACTTCCTCGTCGCCTCGCTGCCCCAACTCGTCGCCATCATCCCGTCTTCGTCCTCGGTGCCCGGAGCTACTCCTCGTCGATTCGCTGCGACCAAGTCGTCCCCGGCCTCGCCGTCCCCTACTCTGCGACCGTTGTGACCCCCCGCACCTTTCCCCCTTATACTCGCCGGCTCTTTCGTCCTCTAGGGCGTAGGTCCGCCATGACCGCAAGCTCCCTGCCTCCGGCCATGTCGCCGTCGTGGAGAGCGCATGACCTGGGCCAAATCGAGCACACAAGTGTGCTCGTGGTGGTCCGTAGACGCCACCTAGCTGCTTCGCTTGCTCGAATTCGAGCCGCAGCACCACACCCGCGCACATCCGAGCTCCGCCCCCCGCTCTGCTTGTCGCCGCCGTTGCCACCAACCACCTCCGGCCAACCCGCCGCCCGCGCCTTGCCTCCCTCCCGTGTGCCTGCTGCTGCTACTGCCTCGCGCCAGGCCCAGTCCCCCTTCCACTGCCGACGACGTCTGCGTGCGCGCCTCGCCGCGCCCGTCGGAGACCGCCCTTGCCCGCACGCCTCCTCGCCCACGCTCACCCCCTACGCATGTGATCGCGCCCCAGTCGCCCGCCTCAGCCGGCGGCGCCCACCTCCGCCCGGGCCTGCTCGCGCCCCCTGTGCCGAGCCTTCCCACGGCCAACACCATGGCCGCCGGCGTCGTACTCTACGCGTACGTACGTACCGGCACAGCCACACCAGAGGCCGATTTGGGCCACTGGCACATGGGCCCGACCCCCTTGTTAATTAGGGAGGCCCTAATTAGTTTAGCCCAAAACCCCCTAATTAAGCTAAGTAAACTTAGTCAAAAACCTGTTAATTAAAATGAGTCAATGACAATTGGGACCCACATACGCTGTTCACATTGGACTAGTCAAAATATTAACTGGGTCAACCCAGCCCCTGGCCCCACATGTCATACAGATGCACACATTGCTGGGTACACTCCTGTGTACCCATAGCAATTTGTCTTTTTATTATTTCGAATTAAATTAAATGCAGAAATCCCAGGATTTGTTTAAATCTTTGAAAAATCATAGAAAATAAACCGTAACTCGGATGAAAAAGTTTTATACATGAAAGTTGCTCAGAACGACGAGACGAATCTGGATATGCAGCCCGTTCGTCCGCCACACATCCCTAGCATAGCAAACACGCAACTTTCCCCCTCCGGTCCGTCTGTCCGAAAACGCGAAACATCGGGAATACTTTCCCGGATGTTTCCCCCTTCACCGGTATCACCTCATACCGCGTTAGAACACGTCTAGCTCTGCCTGTTGTCTTGTTATGCACTTGCTTGCTATGTATTTACTGTTTCTCCCCCCTCTTCTCTTCGGTAGACCCCGTGACGATGATGATGCCCCTGTGGTCGACTACGTCACCGATGACCCCTCCTTGTCTGAGCAACCAGGCAAGCCCCCCCTTGATCACCAGACATCGCCTAGTCTTCTCTATACTGCTTGCATTAGAGTAGTGTAGCATGTTACTGCTTTCCGTTAATCCTATCCTGATGCATAGCCTGTCATTGTTGCTACAGTTGTTACCCTTACCTGCTATCCTACTACTTAGTATAGGATGCTAGTGTTCCATCAGTGGCCCTACACTCTTGTCCGTCTGCTATGCTATACTACTGGGCCGTGATCACTTCGGGAGGTGATCACGGGTATATACTATATACATTATATACATGACACATGTGGTAACTAAAGTCGGGTCGGCTCGAGAAGTACCCGCAAGTGATTCTGATGAGGGGGCTGAAAGGACAGGTGGCTCCACCCTGGTAGAGGTGGGCCTGGGTTCCTGACGGCCCCCGACTGTTACTTTGTGGCGGAGCGACAGGGCAGGTTGAGACCACCTAGGAGAGAGGTGGGCCTGGCCCTGGTCGGCGTTCGCAGATACTTAACACGCTTAACGAGTTCTGGGTATTTGATCTGAGTCTGGCCATTTGGTCTATACGCACTAGCCATCTACGCGGGAGTAGTTATGGGTATCCCGGCGTCGTGGTATCAGCCGAAGCCTTCTTGACGTCAGCGACTGAGTGGCGCGCGCCGGATTGGACTGGAACGCCACTAGGCTAGGTCTGCTTCCGGCCGCGTACGCAACGTGCAGGTGTGCATAGGGCGATGGGCCCAGACCCCTGCGCGCTTAGGATTAGACCGGCGTGCTGACCTCTCTGTTGTGCTTAGGTGGGGCTGCGACGCGTTGATCTTACGAGGCCGGGCATGACCCAGAAAAGTGTGTCCGGCCAAATGGGATCGAGCGTGTTGGGTTATGTGGTGCACCCCTGCAGGGAAGTTTATCTATTCGAATAGCCGTGTCCCTCGGTAAAAGGACGACCCGGAGTTGTACCTTGACCTTATGACAACTAGAACTGGATACTGAATAAAATACACCCTTCTAAGTGCCAGATACAACCCGGTGATCGCTCTCTAACAGGGCGACGAGGAGGGGATCGCCGGGTAGGATTATGCTATACGATGCTACTTGGAGGACTTCAATCTACTCTCTTCTACATGCTGCAAGATGGAGATGGCCAGAAGCGTAGTCTTCGACAGGACTAGCTATCCCCCTCTTATTCTGGCATTCTGCAGTTCAGTCCACTGATATGGCCCTTTACACATATATCCATGCATATGTAGTGTAGCTCCTTGCTTGCGAGTACTTTGGATGAGTACTCACGGTTGCTTTTCTCCCTCTTTTCCCCTTCCTATACCTGATTGTCGCAACCAGATGCTGGAGTCCAGGAGCTAGAGATCCCGAGGATGATTCTACATGGAGTTCGGCTTCGAGGAGTAGTTAGGAGGTCCCAGGCAGGAGGTCTTGCCTTTTCGATCGTTGCTACTTTTGTGCTAGCCTTCTTAAGGCAAACCTGTTTAACTTATGTCTGTACTCAGATATTGTTGCTTCCGCTGACTCGTCTATGGTCGAGCACTTGTATTCGAGCCCTCGAGGCCCCTGGCTTGTATTATAATGCTTGTATGACTTATTTATGTTTTAGAGTTGTGTTGTGATATCTTCCCGTGAGTCCCTGATCTTGATCGTACACATTTGCGTGCATGATTAGTGTACGGTCAAATCGGGGGCGTCACACCACTTTTTTTTTACTTTCTTCTTTCTCCTCCTTCAATATTTTTGCTTGCCTACGAAGTTCATCTCCATAGTCGTCAGGCATATTCAGCTCGGCTTGGGACGGTGTCGTCAAAAAATCCTTAGCCCACTTCTTTTGCTTCTCAGTGAATACTTGCTTGGGCTCAGGCTCTTTTTTCGCCTTCATATCCGCCTTCCATTTCTCATAATCAGCAGACGCGGCCAATTTGGTTTCAGCTTCACTAAGTTCCCCAGGCCTTGGGAGGAGAGGCTTCAGTGATGGCTCCGGTACCCTTGTGGTCTTAGGTACAGAAGGGTCCGGGTTAATAGTCCAGGAGCGGGTTTCCTTGCTGTCCGCCTGCTTCTGCTTCTTTGCCGGAGGTGGATTGGGGGGCGTCGTACCCGCCGGAGGAGGATTGGGGGGCGTCGTACCCGCCGGAGGTTGTGGATCGGGGGACGGCGTCGAATGGCTTGAAGGAGGTGTAGGTGAACCACCACGACCACCACCACCGCCACCACCGCCACCACCACCACCACCACCATCGGAGGGGGGTGGACTTGCTAGCCTTGGCGCCTCGCCTGGAAACACTATGTACTTCTTTTTCCATAGAATGAACTGGCGCTTGACATCTCCAAGTCTTCTCTCACCTTCGGGTGTAGGTTTGTCAATCTCCAAGTCCTCAAACCCTTGGACTATGTCTTCCACCGTGACACGAGCATAGCCATATGCAATGGGGTTGTTGTGGTGGAGTGCTCCAGGTGTACAGGGTAAAGCACTGCCGCTAGCTACCTTCGTGGAAACGTTCCCCACGGGATAATGCAGATCACATTCTTTCATCTCCTTTACATCATCCACGGGGTAGTGAGGCTCCAGTGCACGAATCTCGATCATCGGTGCACTAGCACCAGGCGGGGCATCCGTGGAAGCCACGCTGCTTCTCCGCTGCTGGCTTCCGCGATCCGCTTCATGATCTTCATGCGGCCCTGCAGCCGATTTTTCTTTCACTAGTTCATGCACGGTCTGCTTCAACTCATGGAGTTCCGATGCAAACTTCGTCATAAGATCTGCATCCCGGTCCATCTTTCTCTTACGGCTTCTGTAACAGTACGGGTCATTGTCCTGGGAAAACCCTACTTTCCACGGAACTTTGCCTTTGCCTCGTACACGTCCTCCGTGTTCATCATTCCCGAGGGCTGTTGTCAGTGCGTCTTTCTCTCTGTTGAACTTGATCAAGCCCTCTTGAGCTTGGGTCATTGCGTCAATAAGGGCTTGGGTGGGAGCAAACTGTCTCTGCCGGTGAACACACACCCCTGTCTTCGGGTCTAGCGATCCCCCATGCCCGTACCACCAGCTTTTGGCCCTTGGGTCCCATCCCTCTGTACCTAGAGGGATTCCTCGCACCCTCAGGTCCTCCTCCATCTTCTGCCACCTAGGCTCCGAAAGGCGGTATCCTCCTGGCCCCATAATATGATGGAACTTTTTCTTACTCGCATTATCCTTATTTTTTTCGATATTTCCTTGAAATGCTCCGATTGCTTTTGCCTCACAAATTCTGGCCAATCATCTTTCAGTTTCTCATGTTGTCCATTGAAATCCGGAGTCTTGCCCTTGTTGACATAGTCACGGGTTAAATTTTTCTTGAAGTTCCGGAATGCTTCGCCCATCTTCTGAAGAGCGAACTCTTTAACTAGCCTCCTCCTCTGACGTCCACCCGGAACCTCGTTACCGAATTCACCGACTTTGTTGTATCCGGAGGTAGAATGAAATGTTCCATAAGCTTTCTCCAGCAATCCTTTTTCGTTCTCTTGTCGACAAAACTGAAACCAAGACGTGCCTTCTTTGGCTCCTTCCATTCCTGGACGGTGATCGGGACGTTGTCTCTAACAACGACTCTGCATTGGTTGATAAACTTTGAGGTGTGCTGTAGGGGCTTGCCGGTTTCACTGACAAACTCAATGGCATATGTTTCTCCTGTTTTCATCGCCTTGGATTTGCCACACTTTGTCGTACTCGATCCGGAGGGCTAAAAAAGAAAGAGAGTCGCGCGCGTTAATACATATGTATTCACATTTCAGTAAGTTTGTATCACGAGAGGCTCAATGTATATATATACCTCGCCGGAGGTGGTTGCTACTTGCAATTCGAGATCGTCGTTTGTTGACGGTTGACCTCCGTTGACAATGTCCGTTCCTTCACCTTCTTGATCATCGACAATCTCTGTTCCACCATCAAGGTTCAGAAAAGAAGAGACTACATCCTCTTGTTGCTCATATTCTGTGCCCGGCACATAAGGAATCTCGTTGTTGATGATGCCCATTAAATAACGTTCAGCCTCCGGATCCCTAAGCGGCTCGGCTCTATCGTCCGCCATATGTCACTCCTGCATGTAGTAAAAATTCTTTAAGTATAAAGGAATTAAAAAATAAGATTAAGGGGACATAGAGGAGGAGGAATTAAAAAATAAGATTATTGAGCACTGCCAAGTATTTTGTTTTGTTTTCTTTGTTTTTCTTTTTGGTTTTCATTTGGTTTCTTTCTTCTTCCTTTTTTCTTCTTTTTTTCTTCTTCTTCCTTTCTTCTTCCTCTTTCTTCTTTCTTTCTTCTTCTTCCTTTTTCTTTTTTCTTTCTTTCTTCTTCTTCCTTTCTTCTTCTTTTTTTCTTCTTCCTTTTTCTTTCTTCTTTTTTTCTTCTTCCTTTTTCTTTCTTCTTTTTTTCTTCTTCCTTCTTCTTTCTTCTTTCTTTCTTCTTTCTTTTTTTCTTCTTCCTTTTTTTCTTCTTCCTTTTTCTTCTTTCTTTCTTCTTTCTTTTTTTCTTCTTCCTTTTTCTTTCTTCTTTCTTTCTTCTTCCTTTTTCTTTCTTCTTTTTTTCTTCTTCCTTTTTCTTTCTTCTTTCTTTCTTCTTTCTTTTTTTCTTCTTCCTTTTCTTCTTCTTCCTTTTTCTTCTTTCTTTCTTCTTTCTTTCTTTTTCTTCCTTTTTCTTTCTTCTTTTTTTCTTCTTCCTTTTTCTTTTGTTTTCTTTTGTTTTCTTTTGTTTTTCTTCTGTTTTTTTCTTCCTTTTTCCTTTTTTCTTCTGTTTTTTTCTTCTGTTTGTTTTTCTTGTGTTTTCTTGTGTTTTCTTTTTTTCTTTCTTCTTCCTTTTTCTTTTGTTTTCTTTTTTTTCTTCCTTTTTCCTTTTTTCTTCCTTTTCTTGTTTTTCTTCTGTTTTTCTTTTGTTTTCTTCTTCCTTCTTTCTTCTTCTTCCTTTTTCCTTTTTCTTTCTTCTTCTTCTTCCTTTTTCTTCTTCCTTCTTCTTCTTCTGCCGGCGCGCGGAGGACGGCAGGCAGGGGCAGCGGTAGGCGGGCGGCGGGCGGCGGGCGGCGCGCGGGCAAGGGCAGGGGCTGCGGCGGGCAAGGGCAGGGCACGGGCGGCGGCGGCGCTCACTGGGGACGGGGGCGGCGGCGCGCAGGGCTTCGGCGTCGGCGTCGGGGCAGGGCTTCGGCGTCGGCGTCGGCGTCGGGGCAGGGCTTCGGCGTCGATCGGCGTCGGGGCAGGGCTTCGGCGTCGAGAGAGAGGAGAATGGGAAGTGGCGAAACTGCTAAGTGCAGTATATATAGACGTACCTTTAGTCCCGGTTGGGGAGGCGGACCGCGACTAAAGGTACCCTTTAGTCGCGGTTGGCCACACCAACCGCGACTAAAGGGCACCTTTAGTCGCGGTCCGCCTCCCCAACCGGGACTAAAGGGTTTTGGCGCCGCTTTCGTTCCCGCGCAGAAAGACCCTTTAGTCGCGGTTGGGGACAACAACCGCGACTAAAGGGTACCCTTTAGTCGCGGTCCGCCTCCCCAACCGGGACTAAAGGCATTGTGCTGGAACTGGCGCGGTGCGGTGGGATGTTTAGTCCCACCTCGCTAGCCGAGAGGCTTCGACAGTGGTTTATAAGCGCGGCTGCGCTGACCACTTCGAGCTCCTCTCAAATGCAGGCTTACGGGCCTAATCTGTCACTATGTGCCTGTGGGCCTACTGGGCCTTCTGCGGGCCTGAATCCTGGCCCATTGATGGGTTTCTAGTCGTATTCAGGCCGTGGTGGCCCAGTAGGTGGCATATTTTTTATTTTTTGCCTGTTTTTTGTTTTCTTTTTTGCTTTATTTATTTTGTTTTGTTTCTACTTACAATAAAAAACTTATTTATTTTATTTTATTTTGTTTCTAATTACTTATTTATTTTACTTTATGATAATTATTTTTGCTATTAAAGTTTCTAACAAAAAAAGTTCTTTATGATAATTATTTTATTAAAGTTTATATTATTTTGTTTCTAATTCATTTTAAAATCTTAAAAATACAATTATATATCAAAAAATCAGAAAATAAAACTAATTCATTTTAAATTCTTAAAAATACAAATAATATATCAAAAAAATCAGAAAAAATAAAACTAATTCATTTTAAAATCTTAAAAATACAATTATATATCAAAAAATCAGAAAAATAAAAATAATTCATTTTAAAATCCCTTGAAGGTTTGACAAAAGGTTTGATACATCATTCAGTTCATCGACCAAATACAAAGTTTGGTACACTAAATTATTACACATCAATTCTTCCCTTGTGTCCCTGCTTGCTTACGATTGTGCCGTATCCATGGAGCATCCTCATCATTTAACTTAATGCTTGGGTCAGTGTTCACTTTGAAGGGCGGAATTTCACCAAACATATTATAATCATCTGACATGTCTGTCTTGTCCTCCACTCCCACGATGTTTCTTTTCCCTGAAAGAACAATGTGGCGCTTTGGATCATCGCATGATGTACTGATCGTTTTCTTATCTTTCCGTTTCCTCGGTTTGCTACTCATGTCCTTCAAATAAAAAACCTGAGCGACATCTTTGGCAAGGACGAATGGTTCGTCAAGGTAAACCAAGATTGTTGAAATCCACCATTGTCATTCCGTATTGCTCGTCCACCTTTACCCCACCTCCTGTTAGCTTGAACCATTTGCACCGGAACAAAGGGACCTTAAAGGAGGGTCCATAGTCAAGTTCCCATATCTCCTCTATGTAACAATAATATGTGACCTTTCGCCCATTCTCGGTTGCTGCATCAAAGCGGACACCACTGTTTTGGTTGGTGCTCTTTTTATCTTGGGCGATGGTGTAAAATGTATTCCCATTATCTCGTACCCTTGGAAAATCGTTATAGTCGAAGATGGTTTCTTGGCCAACATGTACAGCTGATCTCCAACATCATTGTCATTCATTAAATGTTTTCGCAACCAACTGCCGAAAGTCTCCATGTGGGCCTTTCTAATCCAGGATTCAGGCTTCCCCGGGTTGTCCGAGCGTAAAATATTCTTGTGTTGCTCGAAGTACGGAGCCACAAAGCTGGAATTTTGCAGAACTGTGTGGTGTGCTTCAGTCATAGAATGACCGTCCATACATATCGTGGATTTCCTTCCGATCTTGCCTTTTCCACTTAGTCTCCCCTCGTGCCGCGATTGAGGAATACCAATCGGCTTAAGGTCAGGAACATAGTCAATACAGAACTCAATTACCTCCTCATTTCCATAGCCCTTGACGATGCTTCCTTCTGGCCTAGCACGGTTACGAACATATTTCTTTAATACTCCCATGAACCTCTCAAAGGGGAACATATTGTGTAGAAATACAGGACCGAGAATGGAAATCTCTTCGACTAGGTGGAGCAGGAGGTGCGTCATAATATCGAAGAAGGATGGTGGGAACACCAACTCGAAACTGACAAGGCATTGGACCGCATCGTTCTGTAACCGTGGTAGATCTTCTGGATTGATTACCTTCTGAGAGATTGCATTGAGGAATGCACATAGCTTCACAATGGCTACTCGAACATTTTCCGGTAGGAGCCCCCTCAAAGCAATTGCGTCATAATCACGTGGCAGTCGTGAGACTTCAGGTTTTGGAACTTTTTCTCCGCCATGTTTATTATTCCCTTTATATTCGACGAGAAGCCAGACGGGACCTTCATACTGCTCAGGCATTCAAAAAAAATGACCTTCTCTTCTTTGGTAAGAGCGTAGCTGGCATGACCTTGAAACCATTCCGGATGCCGGTCATCTGGGTCTTTCAAAAGTTGCTGGTCCTGCCGTGCTTCCTTTGTATCATTTGTCTTCCCATACACGCCCAAGAAGCTTAGCAGGTTCACGCAAATATTCTTCGTAACATGCATCACGTCGATTGCAGAGCGGACATCTAGGACTTTCCAATATTCTAGCTCCCAAAATATAGATTTCTTCTTCCACATGGGTGCGTGCCCGTCAACTCCCCGCGGAACTGATTGTCCGCCAGGACCCTTTCCAAAGATGACTTTCAAATCCTTGACCATATCAAATATCTCAGCACCAGTACGTTCCGCAGGCTTCGGCCGGTGATCTGCGTTGCCGTTGAAATGCTTGCCTTTCTTTCTTACGTTATGATTTCGGGGAAGAAATCGACGATGACCCAGGTACACGTTCTTCTTACAATTAACCAAACGTACACTTTCAGTCTCATGTAAGCAGTGCGTGCATGCATTGTATCCCTTATTTGTCTGTCCCGAAAGGTTACTGAGAGCAGGCCAATCGTTGATGGTTACAAAAAGCAACGCTCGTAGGTCAAATTCCTCTCCTTTGTGCTCATCCCAGACACGTACACCAGGTCTGGCCCACAACTGTAAAAGTTCATCAACTAATGGCCTTAGGTACACATCGATGTCGTTCCCGGGTTGCTTTGGACCTTGGATGAGCACTGGCATCATAATGAACTTCCGCTTCATGCACAACTAAGGAGGAAGGTTGTAGATGCATAGAGTCACGGGCCAGGTGCTATGGCTAGAGCTCTGCTCGCCAAAAGGATTCATGCCATCAGTACTTAGACCAAATCTTATGTTCCTTGCGTCAGCTGCAAAATCTTTGAACACTCTGTCGATCTTTCTCCATTGCGTTCCATCAGCGGGGTGTCTCAACTCCCCGTCGGACTTACGGTCCTCTTTGTGCCATCGCAACGACTTGGCATGCTTTTTGTTCATGAACAGACGTTTCAACCGTGGTATTATAGGAGCATACCACATCACCTTGGCGGGAACCCTCTTCCTGGGTTTCTCACCCTCAACATCGTCACCAGGGTCATCGCCTCTGATCTTATAACGCAATGCAGTGCATACAGGGCATTCATTCAAATTCTCGTATTCACCGCGGTAGAGGATGCAGTCGTTAATGCATGCATGTATCTTCAGAACCTCTAAACCTAGAGGGCAGACTACCTTCTTTGCTTCGTACGTACTGGCGGGCAACTCGTTATTCTTCGGAAACATATTCTTCAACATTTTCAGCAAATTTTCAAATGATGAGTCACCTACACCTTCCTGTGCCTTCCATTTTAGCAAATCCAGTGTGCAGCCCAGCTTTTTCAGACTATTATCGCATCCTGGATACAATGACTTTTTGTGATCCTCTAACATGCGATCCAAATTCTCCCTATCCTTGTCAGTTTCGCAGCGTCTCCGTGCATCAGCAATGGTCCGACCAAGATCATCAGCGGGCTCATCATGTGCCTCTTCTTCACCTTCACCTAACCCTTCCCCACCTTCAGCATCATCCTCCATGAAAGTATCACCGAAATGATCATGATAGTTGTCATCGATATCATCCCCTTCTTCATCTTCTTCCATTCTAACCCCTCTTTCTCCATGCTTGGTCCAACAATTATAGCTTGGCATGAAACCGTGCCGAAGCAGGTGCATGTGAACGTCTCTTGAGGAGGAGTAACCCTTCTGATTCTTACAGACAGCACATGGACAGATAATAAAACCTTGCTGCTTGTTCGCATTTGCCACTACGAGGAAATCTTTCAAACCCGTAGTGAACTCGCCGGAGAGTCGGGGACCGTACATCCATTGCCGATTCATCTGCATTATTATTATATAAAGTATATAATTAACCATCATGCATTTGTTAAACTAACTAGCTAGAAATAATACAAATTAAACAATGAACTACACACATGCATATTTTATCAATGACACATGAAAGGTTCAAGTTGCTAACCGCGATCGCGGAGGAAAAATAAATGAGAAAGCTCAAGTGTGGCTCGGACACTTCATATCATGTTTGTTTCAGGCTCTCGGGCATTTCATCGAACACCTTGTGTGCATAGGAGGAACCAAAAGCAAACCCACCACCCCCTTCTGAAAATTGTGAAGTGAGCTGAGTGAAGTGAAGTGAGCTGAGTCCTATATATAGGGATGGGCCTTTAGTCCCGGTTGGCCTGGCCAACCGCGACTAAAGGCCTTCGGAGACCTTTAGTCCCGGTTGGCCAGGCCAATCGGGACTAAAGCCCCTCCCGTCCGCCAGCTGGATGGGCCTTTAGTCCCGGTTGGCCTGGCCAACCGTGACTAAAGGCCTTCGGGGACCTTTAGTCCCGGTTGGCCAGGCCAACCGAGACTAAAGCCCCTCCCGTCCGCCAGCTGTCGACCGAGTGCGCTGGGCCCAGATAGTTGGTCGCGGGTCTCCTCCCGAACCGCGACTAAAGACCCCTTTTGTCGCGGTTCGATAATTTTGGGGCCTAATGGGGGCGTATGGAAGCCTATTTTTCTACTAGTGTATAAATGAATATTATATATTGTATTTGATTATTTGTGGCGAAAAATATTTTGAACATAAGTGACATAATGTAATATAATACTTCTTATCATGTTGAGTGGACCTTTGATGAGATGACATGTGTGGTAAGATGAGATATGTGCATGAGATCAACTAATAATGAAGAAGTTCCTCTCATGCTAGTATGCATGTTGTGGTGGGACTCTGATGAGATGACATGTGTGCATGTTAAGATAATAGAGGTAGTAGCGATGAAGGATTTAAATATAGGTGTAGCTATATCTCAGTCATCTGAGATTTAATCTAAATCTCAGTCAAGTGACAAAACATACAAAAATAAAATAAAATTTTACATGGATCTTCACGCAAGATCTTGTCTGAGATTTAGCAATGCTGTCTAGGTATATAGGATTACGGTCTTAACATCGTAAGGATGGAGATTTGAAGATGTAAAATTGAGGATAACAATAGCATGTACCCGTTTGAAAATCCGACACATATGAGACAGACAGTTCCTCCCGGCAAAATAGCAATGTGTACATGCTAGTACATGTTAGCTTTCGACACACGTATGAGACAGTTCCTCCTGACAAAATAGCATCCACACTAACAAACCCATTTAACAGGAGATCTTGGGGTATCCCGTCTTGAAGCAATTGCAGTCGTACCACAAATACTACACTATGAAGTCAAGATAAACCAAAACTTTCTTAGCCACTCTGCGAGGATGCATCTTGACCACATTATTTCTTGCATCATTTCGAGAGAGGACGCTCACTGAAGGAAATCAAAAGTCCACTGCTTGGTATGAACAAAACCTTTCTGACATAGATGGAAGACAAAATTCTGCTTCACTGCTACCTCTTGAGCACTGCGTTGGTTTTCCCTTGAAGAGGAAAGGGTGATGCAGCAAAGTAGCGTAAGTATTTCCCTCAGTTTTTGAGAACCAAGGTATCAATCCAGTAGGAGGCTACACGCGAGTCCCTCGCACCTACACAAAACAAATAAATCCTCGCAACCAACGCGATAAGGGGTTGTCAATCCCTACACGGTCACTTACGAGAGTGAGATCTGATAGATATGATAGGATAATATTTTTGGTATTTTTGTGATAAAGATGCAAAGTAAAATAAAAGCAAAGTAAAAGGCAACGGAAATAACTAAGTGTTGGAAGATTAATATGATGAAGATAGACCCGGGGGCCATAGGTTTCACTAGTGGCTTCTCTCATGAGCATAAGTATTTTACAGTGGGTGAACAAATTACTGTTGAGCAATTGACAGAATTGAGCATAGTTATGAGAATATCTAGGTATGATCATGTATATAGGCATCACGTCCGAGACAAGTAGACCGACTCCTGCCTGCATCTACTACTATTACTCCACACATCGGCTGCTATCCAGCATGCATCTAGAGTATTAAGTTCATAAGAACAGATTAACGCCTTAAGCAAGATGACATGATGTAGAGGGATAAATTCATGCAATATGATAAAAACCCCATCTTGTTATCCTCGATGGCAACAATACAATACGTGCCTTGCTGCCCCTACTGTCACTGGGAAAGGACACCGCAAGATTGAACCCAAAGCTAAGCACTTCTCCCATTGCAAGAAAGATCAATCTAGTAGCCCAAACCAAACTGATAATTCGAAGAGACTTGCAAAGATAACCAATCATACATAAAAGAATTCAGTGAAGATTCAAATATTGTTCATAGATAATCTTGATCATAAACCCACAATCATCGGTCTCAACAAACACACCGCAAAAGAAGATTACATCGAATAGATCTCCACGAGAGAGGGGGAGAACATTGTATTGAGATCCAAAAAGAGAGAAGAAGCAGTCTAGCTAATAACTATGGACCCGAAGGTCTGAGGTAAACTACTCACACTTCATCGGAGAGGCTATGGTGTTGATGTAGAAGCCCTCTGTGATGGATGCCCCCTCCGGCGGAGCTCCGGAACAGGCCCCAAGATGGGATCTCGTGGGTACAGAAGGTTGCAGCGGTGGAATTAGGTTTTTGGCTCCGTATATGATTGTTTGGGGGTACGTAGGTATATATAGGAGGAAGAAGTACATCGATGGAGCAACAGGGGGCCCACGAGGGTGGAGGGCGCGCCCTGGGGGGGGGGGGGTAGGCGCGGCCCCCCTACCTCGTGGCCTCCTAGAAGCTTCCTTGACGTAGGGTCCAAGTCTCCTGGATCATGTTCGTTGTAAAAATCACGTTCCCGAAGATTTCATTCCGTTTGGACTCCGTTTGATATTCCTTTTTTGCGAAACTCTGAAATAGGCAAAAAACAACAATTCTGGGCTGGGCCTCCGGTTAATAGGTTACTCCCAGAAATAATATAGAAGTGAATAATAAAGCCCAATAATGTCCAAAACAGAAGATAATATAGCATGGAGCAATCAAAAATTATAGATACGTTGGAGACGTATCAAGCATCCCCAAGCTTAATTCCTGCTCGTCCTCGAGTAGGTAAATGATAAAAACAGAATTTTTGATGCGGAGTGCTACTAGGCATAATTTCAATGTAATCCTTCTTAATTGTGGTATGAATATTCAGATCCGAAAGATTCAAGACAAAAGTTCATATTGACATAAAAATAATAGTTCAAGCATACTAACTAAGCAATTATGTCTTCTCAAAATAACATGGCCAAAGAAAGTTATCCCTACAAAATCATATAGTCTGGCTATGCTCTATCTTCACCACACAAAATATTTAAATCATGCACAACCCCGATGACAAGCCAAGCAATTGTTTCATACTTTTGACATTTTCAAACTTTTTCAATCTTCACGCAATACATGAGAGTGAGCCATGGACATAGCACTATATGTGGAATAGAATGGTGGTTGTGGAGAAGACAAAAAGGAAGAAGATAGTCTCACATCAACTAGGCGTATCAACATGCTATGGAGATGCCCATCAATAGATATCAATGTGAGTGAGTAGGGATTGCCATGCAACGGATGCACTAGAGCTATAAGTATATGAAAGCTCAACAAAAGAAACTAAGTGGGTGTGCATCCAACTCGCTTGCTCACGAAGACCTAGGGCATTTTGAGGAAGCCCATCATTGGAATATACAAGCCAAGTTCTATAATGAAAAATTTCCACTAGTATATGAAAGTGATATCATAGGAGACTCTCTATCATGAAGATCATGGTGCTACTTTGAAGCACAAGTGTGGTAAAAGGATAGTAACATTGTCCCTTCTCTCTTTTTGTCTCATTTTTTTATTTGGGCCTTTTCTCCTTTTTTTATGGCCTCTTTTATTATTATTATTTAGTCCGGAGTCTCATCCCGACTTGTGGGGGAATCATAGTCTCCATCATCATTTCCTCACTTGGGACAATGCTCTAAAAAATGATGATCATCACACTTTTATTTTCTTACAACTCAACAATTACAAGTCAATACTTAGAACAAGATATGACTCTATATGAATGCCTCCGGCAGTGTACCGGGATATGCAATGAATCAAGAGTGACATGTATGAAAGAATTATGAACGGTGGCTTTGCCACAAATACAATGTCAACTACATGATCATGCAAAGCAATATGACAATGATGGAGCGTGTCATAATAAACGGAACGGTGGAAAGTTGCATGGCAATATATCTCGGAATGGCTATGGAAATGCCATGATAGGTAGGTATGGTGGCTGTTTTGAGGAAGGTATATGGTGGGTGTATGATACCGGCGAAAAGTGCGTGGTATTAGAGAGGCTAGCAATGGTGGAAGGAGGAAAAGTGCGTATAATCCATGGACTCAACATTAGTCATAAAGAACTCATATACTTATTGCAAAAATCTACAAGTTATCAAAGCAAAGTATTACGCGCATGCTCCTAGGGGGATAGATTGGTAGGAAAAGACCATCGCTCGTCCCCGACCGCCACTCATAAGGAAGACAATCAATAAATAAATTACGCTCCGACTTCATCACATAACGGTTCACCATACGTGCATGCTACGGGAATCACAAACTTTAACACAAGTATTTCTCAAATTCACAACTACCCAACTAGCATGACTCTAATATTACTACCTCCATATCTCAAAACAAGCATCAAGCATCAAACTTCTCATAGTATTCAACACACTCATAAGATTTTTTTACTATTCTTGAATACCTAGCATATTAGGACTATTTAAGCAAATTACCATGCTATTTAAGACTCTCAAAATAATCTAAGTGAAGCATGAGAGATCAATAGTTTCTATAAAACAAATCCACCACCGTGCTCTAAAAGATATAAGTGAAGTACTAGAGCAAAACTATATAACTCAAAAGATATAAGTGAAGCACATAGAGTATTCTAATAATTTCCGAATCATGTGTGACTCTCTCAAAAGGTGTGTACAGCAAGAATGATTGTGGTAAACTAACAAATAAAGACTCAAATCATACAAGACGCTCCAAGCAAAACACATATCATGTGGTGAATAAAAATATAGCTCCAAGTGAAGTTACCGATGGAAGTAGACGAAAGAGGGGATGCCTTCCGGGGCATCCCCAAGCTTTGGCTTTTAGGTGTCCTTAGATTATATTGGGGGTGCCATGGGCATCACCAAGCTTGGGCTCTTGCCAATCCTTGTTCCATAATCCATCAAATCTTTTACCCAAAATATGAAAACTTCACAACACAAAACTCAGCAGAAAATCTCGTGAGCTCCGTTAGCGAAAGAAAACAAAAGACCACTTCAAGGTACTGTAATGAACTCATTCTTTATTTATATTGGTGTTAAACCTACTGTATTTAAAATTCTCTATGGTTTATAAACTATTTTACTAGCCATAGATTCATCAAAATAAGCAAACAACACACGAAAAACAGAATCTGTCAAAAACAGAACAGTCTGTAGTAATCTGTAACTAACGCAAACTTCTGGAACTCCAAAAAATCAGCAAAAATAGGACGACCTAGGCAATTTGTTTATTGATCAGAAGCAATTGGAATCAACATTTTATCACGTTCTGGTGATTTTTAACAATTGTTTTTGTGAACAGAAAGTTTCTGGAAATTACAGCAAGATCAAATAACTATCATCCAAGAAGATCCTATAGGTTTAACTTGGCACAAACACTAATTAAAACATAAAAACACATCTAACCAGAGGCTAGAACAACGATTTATTCCTAGACAGAAGAAAAAGCAAAAAAACTAAAAATAAAATTGGGTTGCCTCCCAACAAGCCCTATCATTTAACGCCCCTAGCTAGGCATAAAAACAAGGATAGATCTAGGTATTGCCATCTTTGGTAGGCAATCCATAAGTGGCTCTCATAATAGATTCATATGGTAATTTTATTTTCTTTCTAGGGAAGTGTTCCATGCCTTTCTTTAATGGAAATTGGAATCTAATATTCCCTTCCTTCATATCAATGATTGCACCAATCGTTCTAAGGAAAGGTCTACCAAGAATAATAGGACATGAAGGATTGCAATCTATATCAAGAGCGATAAAATCTACGGGCACATAGTTCCTATTTGCAACAATAAGAACATCATTAATTCTTCCCATAGGTTTCTGAATGGTGGAATCCGCAATGTGCAAGTTTAAAGAGCAATCATCAAAATCATGAAAACCTAGCAAATCGCACAAAGTTTTTGGAATCGTGGAAACACTAGCACCCAAATCACACAAGATCTTTAATTTTAATATTAATAGTAGGTTCCCATTCATCATAAAGTTTTCTAGGGATAGAAACTTCCAACTCAAATTTCTCTTCATAAGATTGCATCAAAGCATCAACGATATGTTTGGTAAAAGCTTTATTCTGACTATAAGCATGAGGAGAATTTAACACGGATTGCAACAAGGAAATACAATCTATCAAAGAGCAATTATCATAATTAAATTCCTTGAAATCCAAAATAGTGGGTTTATTAACATCTAGGGTTTTGATCTCTTCAATCCCACTTTTGTCAATTTTAGCATCAAGATCTAAAAACTCCAAATTTTTGGAATGCCTTCTAAGTAAAGGTGGATCATATTCAGTCCCATCATTATCAAGATTCATATTGCAAAACAAAGATTTAATAGGGGACACATCAATAAATTTTAGATCTTCATCTTTGTTTTCATAGAAATTAGAAGAACACGCTTTTATAAAGCAATCTTTCTTAGCACGCATCCTAGCGGTTCTTTCTTTGCACTCATCAATGTAAATTCTCATGGCTTTGAGAGACTCATTGACATCATGCTTAGGAGGAATAGATCTAAGTTTCAAAGAATCAACATCAAGAGAAATTCTATCAACGTTCCTAGCCAATTCATCAACTTTAAGCAATTTTTCTTCAAGCAAGGGATTGAAATTCTTTTGCGAATTCATAAATTCCTTAACACTAGCTCAAATTCAGAGGGAATATTATTAAAATTTCCATAAGAATTTTTGTAGGAATTACCATAATTATTAGAGGAATTACTAGGATAAGGCCTAGGATTAAAGTTTCCTCTATACGCGTTGTTACCAAAATTATTCCTACCAACAAAATTCACATCCATAGATTCATTATTATTCTCAATCAAAGTAGACAAAGTCATATCATTAGGATCAGAAGAAACACTCTTAGTAGCAAATAATTTCATAAGTTCATCCATCTTTCAACTCAAAACATTAATTTCTTCTATCGCATGCACTTTTTTATTAGTAGATCTTTCAGTGTGCCATTGAGAATAATTAACCATAATATTATCTAGGAGTTTAGTAGCTTCTCCTAAAGTGATTTCCATAAAAGTGCCTCCCGCGGCCGAATCTAAAAGATTTCTAGAAGCAAAATTCAATCCGGCATAAATTTTTTGTATAATCATCCACAAATTCAAACCGTGAGTAGGGCAATTACGTATCATTAATTTCATCCTCTCCCAAGCTTGTGCAACATGTTCATGATCAACTTGCTTAAAATTCATAATATCGTTTCTAAGAGAGATGATCTTAGCGGGAGGAAAATACTTAGAGATAAAAGCATCTTTGCACTTATTCCAAGAATCAATACTATTTTTAGGCAAAGACGAAAACCAAGCTTTAGCACGATCTCTAAGCGAAAAAGGAAATAGCTTCAATTTAACAATATCATTGTCCACATCTTTCTTCTTTTGCATATCACACAAATCAACGAAGCTATTTAGATGAGTAGCGACATCTTCACTAGGAAGGCCGGCGAATTGATCTTTCATGACAAGATTCAACAAAGCAACATTGATTTCACAAGATTCAGTATCGGTAAGAGGAGCAATCGGAGTGCTAAGGAAATCATTATTGTTGGTATTGGTAAAGTCACATAATTTGGTATTATCTTGAGCCATCATGACAAGCAAGCAATCCAACACACGAGCAAACAAGAGACGGGCAAAAAAGAGCCGAACAAAAGGAGAGGGCGAATAAAACGGCAAGGGTGAAGTGGGGGAGAGGAAAACGAGAGGCAAATGGTAAATAATGTAATGCGGGAGATAAGGGTTTGTGATGGGTACTTGGTATGTTGACTTTTGCGTAGACCTCCCCGGCAACGGCGCCAGAAATCCTTCTTGCTACCTCTTGAGCACTGCGTTGCTTTTCCCTTGAAGAGGAAAGGGTGATGCAGCAAAGTGGCGTAAGTATTTCCCTCAGTTTTTGAGAACCAAGGTATCAATCCAGTAGGAGGCTACGCGCGAGTCCCTCGCACCTACACAAAACAAATAAATCCTCGCAACCAACACGATAAGGGGTTGTCAATCCCTACACGGTCACTTACGAGAGTGAGATCTGATAGATATGATAGGATAATATTTTTGGTATTTTTGTGATAAAAATGCAAAGTAAAATAAAAGCAAAGTAAAAGGCAACGGAAATAACTAAGTGTTGGAAGATTAATATGATGAAGATAGACCCGGGGGCCATAGGTTTCACTAGTGGCTTCTCTCATGAGCATAAGTATTTTACGGTGGGTGAACAAATTACTGTTGAGCAATTGACAGAATTGAGCATAGTTATGAGAATATCTAGGTATGATCATGTATATAGGCATCACGTCCGAGACAAGTAGACCGACTCCTGCCTGCATCTACTACTATTACTCCACACATCGACCGCTATCCAGCATGCATCTAGAGTATTAAGTTCATAAGAACAGAGTAACGCCTAAAGCAAGATGACATGATGTAGAGGGATAAATTCATGCAATATGATAAAAACCCCATCTTGTTATCCTCGATGGCAACAATACAATACGTGCCTTGCTGCCCCTACTGTCACTGGGAAAGGACACCGCAAGATTGAACCCAAAGCTAAGCACTTCTCCCATTGCAAGAAAGATCAATCTAGTAGGCCAAACCAAACTGATAATTCGAAGAGACTTGCAAAGATAACCAATTATACATAAAAGAATTCAGAGAAGATTCAAATATTGTTCATAGATAATCTTGATCATAAACCCACAATTCATCGGTCTCAACAAACACACCGCAAAAGAAGATTACATCGAATAGATCTCCACGAGAGAGGGGGGAACATTGTATTGAGATCCAAAAAGAGAGAAGAAGCCATCTAGCTAATAACTATGGACCTGAAGGTCTGAGGTAAACTACTCACACTTCATCGGAGAGGCTATGGTGTTGATGTAGAAGCCCTCTGTGATGGATGCCCCCTCCGGCGGAGCTCCGGAACAGGCCCCAAGATGGGATCTCGTGGGTACAGAAGGTTGCGGCGGTGGAATTAGGTTTTGGCTCCGTATCTGATCGTTTGGGGGTACGTAGGTATATATAGGAGGAAGAAGTACGTCGGTGGAGCAACAGGGGGCCCACGAGGGTGGAGGGCGCGCCCTGGGGTGGTAGGCGTGCCCCCCTACCTCGTGGCCTCCTGGAAGCTTCCTTGACGTAGGGTCCAAGTCTCCTGGATCATGTTCGTTGTAAAAATCACGTTCCCGAAGGTTTCATTCCGTTTGGCCTCCGTTTGATATTCCTTTTTTGCGAAACTCTGAAATAGGCAAAAAACAGCAATTCTGGGCTGGGCCTCCGGTTAATAGGTTAGTCCCAAAAATAATATAAAAGTGAATAATAAAGTCCAATAATGTCCAAAACAGAAGATAATATAGCATGGAGCAATCAAAAATTATAGATACGTTGGAGACGTATCATTCACCACTCTACATACATGGCGCGCGAAATGGTAAAACAAGAAGAGATGCGCATCACACTCCTCTCTGCCACAAACAACACATGCCCCCGCATTCAGATTATGGCTTCATAACAACTAACTGTCCGTCGACAAACAACCGTCAGCCTCCAGAGAAGGATCTTCATTTTCCCTGAAGCATGCATTGACCTTCTAAAGAGCTTCAACACCAAAGTTTGATTGCACACCATGGCCACTAGAGTTACGAGTATCATGAAATTCCTCAGTTTTGGCTAGCTTATATGCCGATGTGACTAAGTAGGATCCAAAACGATCATGAGGCTAGGTAAAAAAAAATCATCCACTGCACACAGACTGAGTGAAATCTGTAACACTACATTGACCATCATCTCTGGAAAAACACTTCGGACCACCCCTTCGTCCCAAGCTGTTCGATAAACATTCAGGAGGAAATCTACTACCACTCCCTCAGGAATAGGGATCAGATTATGAAAAGACCCCGCTGGGTGGCCTAGAATCCAATTATGATTCAGCAACTTAATATTGTTTCTTGTACCCACCACCCAACTCAAGCCTTTCAAAACTAGCTCTCTGCCAAAAAAAATGTTGCGTCAGGTCAGGATGCTACTCTAGGACAAGTTGCATCCATAAAATCACATTCCGAAAAGTATCTTCCCTTAATGACCTTACCGCACAACGACGACGGGTCAGGCAATAAGCGCCAACTCTGCTTCCCCAACATTGCTTGGTTTGAAGAGAACAAAATCATGAAAGGCCATACCACTAAGGGACCTCTGAGTGAATAGCCATGCCCAACTGCATGAGTCCATCTTTTCTCGGTCATCCTCAATGCCCCACCAATAGTCAGCAATGGACTTTCTCATCTTGTCAATGCGTTGACACAAGAACCTGGAAGCAGCTCATAACATAAGTCGGTATGGACTGTGCAACCGCTTTCAAGCATATACTTCCTTACCGGCCCTAGACAAGGGTCGGCCAGTCCATCCATGTATGCTCTTCCACACACGGGCGAGT
Organism: Aegilops tauschii subsp. strangulata; assembly: GCF_002575655.3. Taxonomy (NCBI): domain Eukaryota; kingdom Viridiplantae; phylum Streptophyta; class Magnoliopsida; order Poales; family Poaceae; genus Aegilops; species Aegilops tauschii. The sequence continues at coordinate 506,706,755 of NC_053038.3, forward strand.
AAGAAGTTAAAAGAACCACAAATAGCTTGGCCTATCTCAGTAGGCATACGAAGGTATGTGTCTTGTAGTAGTTCATTATGAAATTGTAGTATGTTCCTTACCTCTTGTTTAACAACCAAAGAAAATTGAGGACTTCCTCAAATTAACTTCTGACTAGAGGCATCGCAGTATGTCGTCAGAGTGGCATGCAATTCCCCCACTATACGACGATCACTCTCTGCAAAAAAGATACTATCGTCTACAAAAACATATGTGAGATTGGAGGCCTTGTCGACCATTAAGTAAACCATGTATCTCACCAAGGCGCTCCTTTTGCTACAACAGACATGATAAACCTTCAGTGCAAAGAAGGAAGAGATAGTGGCTGATGGGATCCCTATGTCGAATACCACGCGATGGGACAACTGGATCAGTGAGCTCTCCATTAACTCTAAATGCATATCTAGCAGTCGTGACACACCGTAACACCATGTCAATCCATCGTGGAGTAAAGCCAGTTTATCAGGCAGTAATGGAGGAAAGACCACTCGACACAGTCGTAGCTTTCATCATGTTCAACTTGGGTGCAAAATAAGGGCGTTTAGAGTGTAGTCTCGGGATGGTATGCAAGCACTGATACAAAATCAGAGCACTATCTGTAATCAACCTTTGCGGAACAAAAGCACTCTCATACTCTGGAACAATGTCTGGGGGAAACACATTAAGTATATTCGCTAAGACCTTTGATGCAATCTTGTACATAACATTGAACAAACTTCTAGGGTAAAAATTGGTGAGGTGCTCTAGGTTTGATACCTTTGGAATAAGAACAATCATAGAATCACACATGCTCTCAGGAATGGTTTCCCCCATTAGAAAGCCTCGTACAAATGCACAGATGTCATGTTTAAGAAATTCCCAGTGTTTTTGGTAAAACAAATTTGGGAATCCATCTGGACCCGGCGCTTTCGTCGGGCCCATATGAAACAGAGCGGTTTTAATCTCATTTTCTGTAAAGGGGCTGCAGAGACTATCATTCGTTGCCGTATCAACTCTATGTGGTATCACATCAAGAACCGCATCTCAAGCGATACAAGGTTCTGATGTAAATAAATTCCCATTGAATTCCTGAACCATATTCTTCATACCACCCTGGTCTGAACAACGCGTTTAGGGATGAGGTAGGATATCAGTGAAAGTCAGGGGGAGGGATTGGTGGGAAAGATGTCCGTAAGGGAAAAAATCCTTACGACCTGACTCGTACATTGCCCGTCATGAGACCACCTCCAGCGACCGACGCCTAGATTTCTCCAACGACGCCGTAATTCTCATGGTTGTTGTTTCGTGAAACCACCGGCGCTCCATGTTCCCTTTTATTCCCTCTCTCCTTCTCGTCTCGAAGACAGCAAGATAGCCTCCTGGCTACTCTGGTGGCTGCTCCTCCCCCAACTTGCAGATTGATGCGATGACTCTCCATGCTGCCGATGGATGGCTTGAACGAAACGAGGAGCAGCAGCGACAACGATATCTCCATTGTGCAACCTCGACCCGCACCCTCTCACTAATTTACGGTCGCGGCGAATATCTAGGTTGCCCTCCCACCGAGGGCATATCTATGGGGAGCTAGCGGCGGTGCGTGAATGGCACCTCCCGTCCAGGATGGAGGCAGCTACTTGCAGCGAGCGCTCAGCGCAATGGCGCCTCCCACTAGGACCAAGAGAAGCAGCAACTACCATAGGAGAAGTACAAGTATAATGTCGTGGAGGTACAAGAACACTACCACGTCCACGTGAAAGTACAGGTATACTTCCCTCAAAAAAAGTACAGGTACACTACACACAGGAAATACAAGTTTACCACACACATATAGTACAAGTATGCTACTCGTGGTAAATGCATGTATACTACCATAAAAAGTACGAGAGGAGTCCAAAAAAAAGGGCTAAACTTGTCACATGAGATCTAAGACATCAACATGAGAAACACAATAGTGTAAATAATTTATAATTTGGGCACTCGATTTGAAGGGTATTTTTATTTTGAGTGTGGGTCTACTAGGAAGGTAGATGTAGAGGACCCGCTCCTCTAAAGAGGTTTGAGGAAATTTGGGAGTACCTAGAACTCATCTAAATGAGATATAATTGGTCTCATTCACCTGGAAATCAAGAACAAATACAACCCACGTCACACATGCATCTTATAGCATCACATCCAATGACTATAAAAGGTGAATGAGACCAAATTATATCTCATCTAGATGAGTTCTAGCAAAACTGAGGAAAATTACCCCTGAACCCCTAGGTGGAGACAAGCAACACACAAGCATTTTACCACATGTCCCACTAGCTCCAATTGTAGCAAATGCTACCAAAATTAATAATTACCCTTTATGTTTTCACGATCTCAGTGAACCAGTGAGTGTCAGACCGGCCACTGCAGTGGATATCCAATAGAAACTCAGCCCATGTAGACAAGGTTGGTTTATGGAGTAAAATATTAATCATAAATTCTCGTATAAAAGAAATAAAAGAGGAAGGCCAACTTTCTCCTTGGCAAAAGAAGAACATGAATGCTACTCCCTCCATTCTTAAATAAATGTCTTTTTAGAGATTTTAATATGAACTACATACGAAGCAAAATGAGTCAACTTTAAACTATGTCTATGTACATATGTATGTAGTTCATATTGGAATCTCTAAAAGACTTATAGTTAGAACGGAGGGAGTACTTTTCAGCAATCGGTTTCAGTTTGTTTTCCTTCAAACTTTCTGACCATTAGATCCCGCGCTATGATTCATACTATATTTTTAGCCGTCTAGAGTGTTTTTGCCTTTTGTTCAATCGCGTGTTGCGATGGCTACATCATTTCACGTTGATTTGAATTTCTGGATTTTAGTATGTTGGGTTGTATCATTTTCCAACTAACTCTACAATTATTTGTTCTACTTATTTTTGGCTTATGTCTATGTCTGAGACTTCTTTTCCTAAGTACATTGTAAATTTATGTGTTTTCAGCGGTTCAATCTTGTTATGTGAGAATTACTATTATCAGTTTTTACCTTTTAAAATTTTGAGATACAAAGTTATAATTTATATTTTGTTACAGTTAAACTGAACTACTATTGAAATTCTTTCTATATTAATCTAAAAAACTTTATTACTCAATATTGTTCTTCGATAATTACTATTGTGAGTGTGTAATATTTACCACTTTATAATTGTTGTATATGCATAACCTATGTAATGTTGTAAATTTTGGAATGCTCGTGTGGATTTTTTTCACCCGATGAATCACTGTTAGTCCTTCAGAATCGAGTTTGTTGTAATTTTCGGGTGATGTCAAATTTGTTTTCGGTCAAATGCCAGTTCAGGTATGAATACAACTATCACTTTTGTTTTGCCTAAGTTTGACTAATGCACACTGTTAACTCCTCAACTCACACAACAGTCGCCTCCTCAAGAAGAAAAAGGCTAGGGTTTTCTTTGCCTCCTGCCAGCGCCGCTGCCGGTCTGCGTCATCTACGGTGGACCTAGGGCCATGGAGGCATGGTGGACCATGGCCCTTGCCGGCGGGAGGGGTCTTGCTCCGTTTCTTGGTGTTTTCTGCAGTTTAGGGTTTATGTCCTATTCAAGAAGACGAGCGGTGGGCGGCTCCCTGGAGATGGAATACGGTCATCCCCGCCCATCCCCGTTTCGGTGATGTGTTTAGCGTCGTCGGAGGGCGAGTGGATGTGTCTTTGACGGCTTTTACGTGATTCGATCAGAGTTGGTCTTCGGTGGGTCTGCTTGGATCCAGTTTTGTATGTGTTTTTTTACAGATTGGATCTTTTCGATCAATACTTCTCTCAATTGGCGACGGTTGCTGTTCTGGTGCGCTGGTTTATGGGGCCTGAGCACGACGACTTCCCGACTGTTTACAAGAACAAGTTTGGCCTGGCTCCGTTGAGGGAGGGGTGATGACGGCAGCACGCCTTCGGCTCGCTCCACTTCTTGTAGTCGTCGCTAGATGGTCCACGCATGCATTTAATTTTTATTATTTATGTGTTCTTTGTACTGCCATGATGAATGTATCAGAAGTTTCCTAGAAAAACTATCACTTTTTTTGGCTGATTTTTTTATTGAAGGCCAATTCGTTCTCGGTTGAATGTTTTTTTCCGAACGATAGCTGGAGAGCTGCTATATTCATTGATCGGAGAGAAATGGTACAAAGAGACCGCTCGGTTAATTAAGGAAAACTGGGCTAAAACCCTAACAGACGGGCTAAACACTAGCAAAACTAGGTCTAAGCACCGCAAGTCGCAAACCACCGGCCAAAGGCCAGCTACCAGCTACTCCCGAGACCACTACCCAAACCCAAGCTCCACCTACAGCTGCAAGCACCCTCAGAAGCCATCGAGGTCTCCAAAGTAACGCCTCGAAGAAGGAAGCGATGTCAGAGACACCGCCGTCGCCTGATCCGGCATAGCCAAATCTTAGGTTTTCACCCGAAGACCATTAGACATGAGATGTCGAGGAACAACAAGGTCCACAACGACATCTTCAGGAAGGATAACGACATCCACAGATGTCGTTGCCGCCGGCATCGACAAGGTCAATGCTAGATTTTCATCCGGAGCCTCGCCTTCCAACAAACCATCTCGACCTCCCAGGTCACCCAAACGCCATCGAGCAAAAAGGAGGCTGAAAGCGCACACCACCAAGACCAATTTGAACGCAGGAGCTGGGCGGATGCCATGCCAACTGGTCGTCCACACTGCCGCGCGCAGGAACTAGCAAGGACCCCGCCGGATCTGGCCGACCCGCGCCGCCGCGCGCAGGCACTGGGCGGAAAACGTCTGCCCCGCCGCGCGCTGGATCTGCTCGGGACCGCGCCGAAATTAGACTGGCCCACGCCGCCGCTCGCCGGATCTGGGCGGGAACGCACCAAAGCTAGCAGGCCCGCACCGCCGCGCTCCAGATCGGCCGAGGATGTGCAGAAACAGACTAGCCCACGCCATCGGTGCGAGGGATCTGGGTGGAACCCCGCCAAGGAGGCCCGCCCGCACCTCCTCCAGTCGCGAACGCGTACAAGGGCCGCACCGGCCAAAAGGGGGAGCACCACCAAGCACTGCAAGTCAGGAACATCATAATCAATAGTACGCGAAGGAACTAGCAAGGACCCGCCGGATCTGGCCGACCCGCGCCGCCGCACGCAGGCACTGGGCGGAAAACGTTTGCACCGCCGCGCGCTGGATCTGCTCGGGACCGCGCCGAAATTAGACTGGCCCACGCCGCCGCTCGCCGGAACTGGGCGGGAACGCACCAAAGCTAGCAGGCCCGCACCGCCGCGCTCCAGATCAGCCGAGGATGTGCAGAAACAGACTAGCCCACGCCACCGTGCGAGGGATCTGGATGGAACCCCGCCCGCACCTCCTCCAATCGCGAACGCATACCAGGGCCGCGCCGGCCAGAAGGGGGAGCACCACCAAGCACTGCAAGTCAGGGACATCATAATCAATAGTAATTAGGACATCAAAACCATTAGTAGTTAGGGCATCACATCAATGCCTCGGTTGGTCTGTAGTTAGGACATCAAATCAATTTCTCGATTGGTCCATAAACTTTAGGGGTGTAAATTGGTGTTTTACACTGGTATTTATGATAATCCAAGCGCTCATACGGGTAAAAAGAGTGGCCTCTGTATTTTACACTGGTGTTTTGCGAGAAAACGATGAAGCCAGCGCGCCCTCAATGGATTTTAGTGACGAGGAGGTGGCTGCCACACATCAGGAGAGCTGACTTGTTGGTTCGTGCGAGGCTGATGATTGATTAAGGATAATGCACTGATTCACACCGACCACACGCAGAAACTGTCACTTTTTTATTGGCTGATTTCTTTATTGAAGGTCAATTCTTTCTCGGTCGAATGTGAACATCAAATTCATTATAGTAATTAGGACATCAAACCCATTAGTAGTTAGGACGTCAAAACAATGCCTCAGTTGGTCGAGCCTTCAAAGTCGGACGAGCTCTGCTTTTAGTTGAAGTATATCCTGAATGTAATGAATTTTTATCTTTATATGAAATTCGCCGTGTTTGCATGAATCACTTCTGGTTCATATTAAAATCCGCCCGGTTTACATGATTTTCATCTGGTTGATTCAAAATGTTGTTAAAATGTATGCGGGCAGCGTTGAATGACGACCTCCGGCACCAGTGTATGCAGGAGAAAATTTGCAGTTCGGTGTTGGAGATGCCCTAAACCATAAGGGTGTAAACTAGTGTTTTACACGTGTGTTTATAATAATCCAAGCGCTTGTTCGGGAAAAAAGAGTGGCGTCTGTAATTTTTACACCGGTGTTTTGCTTAAAAACGACGAAGCAAGCGCGCCCACAATAGATTTTAGTGACGAGGAGGCGGCTGCGGCACATCAGACGGTGAAGATAAAAGAGAGAAAATAACCAAAATATTTAACTTAGATAGGGAATGACATTCTTTTTATATGATCGCGTATAAGCGAGATTGTTGGTTGAACACTGAAGCTTTGTAGGGTGAAAATTGATATCACTGCACTTGCTCACGCCTGCAAGCAATGCATAGCCGGCGGCGGCTCGGACGAAGATCGATCGATCGATCGACTACTGCGGTAGCTTGTTGATCCTGCAGTATCTGTAGTTCTCGAACGTCTTGGCCTTGTAGTCGTACTTGGCAGGGATCTCGCCGGCGACGAGGCGCGGGTGCGGCCCGACGACGTACTCTCTCCGCGGCTCCACGAACACCGGCCACGACATCCGCGTCTTCTCCCTGCTCACCGTCGCCCGGTGCAGCACCGACCTGTACCTCCCGTTACTAAAAATCTAGCACAAACACACGTGTGGGACGTTCAGTTGACGACACGGTACGATCAAAGTGAAGAACAAATGGAGCGTTAGCTTGCCTCGATCTGGTCGCCGACGTTGACGATGAGGGCTCCTGGCACGTGCTCGACGTCGCACCAGAGGCCGTCCTTGGACACCTGGAGGCCCGGCACGCCGTTGGCAACGAGGACCGTGAGCGCGCACAGGTCGGTGTGCGGCGCGAAGCCGAGCGCGAGCTCCGGCTGCGGGCACGGCGGGTAGAAGTTGACCTTCTGCATGAGCACCAGGCCGTCCTCGCCGCCGCCGAACGCCTCCGCCATGGCGCCCTCCTCCAGGCCCAGCCCCGCCGAGAGCCGCTCCAGTACCTCCCGCGTCAGCCGCCTCATGTGGCCGCAGTACGCCTCGTTGGCCTGCCGGTACCCCCTGGGTTTGTCTGGCCAGAAGCCGTGGTTCACCGCGGCCGGCGGCGAGACGTTGTGGAACAAGAAGTCGGACCACATCTTTTTGTCGCCGGGGCTCCTCTGGACGGTGGAGCCGTAGCCCTCGGTCTTCCCCGAGGCCGGGTCCATCGCGTACCGCTGCTTCTCCTCCTGCGGCAGTGCGAAGAACTCCTGCCCCACGCGCTGCAGCTCCACCACGGCATCCGCCGGCACGCCGTGGTTCACCGCCTGGAAGATCCCCCACTCCGTCGCCGCCTCCACCATGCGGCAGCCGGCGTCCGGCAAGGACATGTCAACCACTGGGATCTGCAGCGGCGAGGCCCCGAGGAAAGTGGTGGCGCGCGGCCGCTCGTGCTCGGGCCGCACGAACTCCGGCGGGAGCGCAGCCAGCGACGACGCCAAGGCCTGCACGCTCTGCACCACCCCCGCCATACCTCGAATCAACCAGTTCAAGATTTCTTTGTACTGCGCGCTTCGTCGTCACGATGTTTTTACTCGTTTTGGTTTAGTTGACTGATTTTAACAGGCGCGCCAGCCGCGCGCTCGGCCATCCGATGACGCTGATGACAATTGCGCCCGCTGCACTGTTTTCACATAGGGATATCTGCCTTTTTCAGTTTATAGGTGGTCCATATGCTCCACGTTCACAAGGGTAAGTTATTTTGACGTTTTAGCGGCACACTAAGCTAGCTAGTAGCTATCACTCTTAATGCAAAAAGTGGCAGCGTTGTTACCGCCATGAACCCATCAAAGAAATGCGCAAATAGGAACCGATATTTGGCAACAAAATCAGTCGTTTTGAAGCATTTGCAATATTGTTTAGAAAACAATTTAGATCCACCAACAAATTTCTAGATCGCGTCAATCGTCTCTCTTGTGCGACATGTTTTCCCGGTCGCAACCTCAGCATGAGCCGAATGATCCAATCCACATGTTCTATCTCCAATCCTTCCCTTTATCTACCTTGCCCGACACCCATTGCCCCAAAGGCCGGTGGCCCCTACTGCGAGCGGCGCCATGACGGCGGTCGACGATACTACTATGGATGTTGTGCTGCGAGGCCGTCCGAGTGAGTGCTGCGAGGTGGCAACAGTTGTTGTTCTGAGGTCGTCAGAGTTGCTACGTGAAGTGTTGCAATGGATGGATGCGTCGTTGCGAGCCGGTGTTGCAAGAGGACACCGACATATTTCTAGTTAGTGATGTGAGAGCGCCAGCATGCTACGAGGGGCCATCTTGTGTTGCAAGGCATGCTGCTAGCCAGTGTTGCGGGAACGCCGCCGTGTTGTGGGAGTGACGCCGGTGCGGCGAGGCAATGTTGCGACGGGTTGTGTTGTCGTGCCACAAGCCGGTGTTGCAAGCCTACAAGAGCGCCACAGTACGGCGAGGCATTTTTGCGATTGGTGGTGTCTTGTAGCGGGGGGAGCACTGTTGTGCTACGAGGCGTGCTACAAGCCGGTGTTGCGAGCCATGCTATGGGAGCGCTGCGGGTATGGCAAGCCGATACTACTGGAGCGTCGTTGGTGCTGCAAGCCATGTTGTGAGTGGAAACTGCATGTGCTACGAGGGGGAAGCACGGGTGGGAGAATCGTGGGATGTATTGGGCACAAGACACACCATTGTGATCATGTGAACCGATAGGTGGCCATGCTGCAGGGGGTGGTCGTTCTTGCTGCAGTCGTGTGCGTTGTAAGGGCCGGCCGATGACCGCTGCTGCAAAGCCCTCGTGCGCAATGCTGCAAGTGTCGGACAACATTGTTGCAAAGGCCGACGCGCCATGCCGCAATGGATGGTCGTTCTTACTGTAAACAAGACGTGCAAAGTTGCAAAGACCGGCCACCAATGAGTTTGCGTTCACACACCTACAGAAATTGGGCGGTTGGCCTTGATCCTATTGTATGGCTAGGGAGCCGGTTTAAAAATCGTAACTATCACCCGGATGATGCCTTGATCTATTAGATTTTTCTTGCGGGAGTTGATTTTTTTCTTTGAAAACATAGAATTATTTCTCAGATGATCGATAGGCCATTTAGAAGAGTTTGAGAAATAAAATCAGGGATCATAGAGTCCCTAGAAGATGTAAAACTTAGTACAACAATAGCAGCCCCATGGCAACTGTAGGTGGAAGAGTTACATCAAGGAGTACTTGTGGCAGAATTATCAAAAAAAAAAAGGAGTACTTGTGGCAGAATTGTCCAAAAAAAAGAGTACTTGTAGTATAGTTACGTGTTTGTGCATTTAATTTTAGACACACACGCAAAAAAACCAATCAGGCTTAGACTGTGATTGATTTGATGTACCAGTAAGCATGCACATGTAATGCACAAATAAACGTAAAAAGGAATTTCTTTCTTCATAATTAGCAGATAAATTTTTATAGAAAAATATCACAATCGTATGTGATTGTTCATGGTTCTTACATGATGAAACACAATTTTCCCCGGAAACAAACAGGGAAAAAGGTATCCAATAATATCTTATTCAAGGACAAACTCATGTCATAGATGCATGAGAATAACACCAGATTCACAAATCAACATCAATTACACATAGAACAATGTCAATTATAACAGTGCAGGGCCACAAAACAATTCACCAACCTGTATTGATCAAAATCGGTTCAATTTCACACATAGAAGCATTTGCCATAGTGCTCGTAAATGCCTTCATTTGGTAGAGTTACTGTCCGACAGATATCGGACACATCAAGTGCATCACGTTGATATTGGTGCAGCTGTGGTAACTATAGTGCCTTTCCTTTGTACCTGGAAGTGGCATGGTCTAGCCAGGGCTTCTATTTCCTGTTGTAATGAATTGCCGCTGCATTCTCGATTTGAACAGTGCCAACAGCTGGATCATAGCCAAGGCCCAAGACATGCCAAGTGCGGCCCAATGCAATGCATGTGTCAACTTGCGACCCTCATTCTACAAAACAACTTCTCTTAGTAAGTGAAACCAAGAAAAGCTACTTGTGAGTGAGTTTTACAGACATAACGTATATAGTGGGTAAATGTAGCTCAAAAATATCACAACCATTTTTTTTGCCCTATTACTTACCAAATTTTGCAAATAATGGTATACTCGAGTGATGTTTCGCTTCTTTCAGCCATTCAGGTCAAACATGTCCATTCCAAAAGCCCAACCACAGGCAAGTGGATCAAAGTTCTCAGAGATCTTAGGATGCGAGAAGTTGAGATAAGTGTCAACGCGATGTAAACTTTCTTCGCAAGTTTGAACTGCACCATTTTTTTTTAAAAGGGGGGATTCCCCGGCCTTTACACCAGAACGATGAATACGGTCAACTTTATTAAAAAGCAAATAGGTTCAACAAAGGTCTTAAAGTCATAATGAAAGTAAAGAAAAGCTCACATAGAGCCTAAAAAAAGTAACCATAGCGCCACAACCGGCCGGCATAAACAAGATAAGAAAACTAATTGCCTATCCTATTACATGACCACCATCCAAACCGGTTAAATATATCCCGTGCTACCATCTCCCACCAGATAGATCCAGTAACCAAACGCTCCCTGGCCTCCGTCGGAGTGAGTAGCGACCACATACAGATCAATGCAGTGGCTCGGAAGATAACCTGTAAAAAATGAAAATTTGTTGTTCTGTTAAAAACCAAGTCATTTCTGTAGTTCCAGACTACCCACAATAAAGCACATACTCCTACGCGAATGTGTCTCGCTGTTTCGGCCTCTATCCCGTTAAGCCACATTCCAAATAACGTGCTGACAGAATTCGGAGGAGTAATATTAAAACCTATGTGCACCGTCCGCCATAGCACTTTTGCCAGCGGGCAGTCAAGAAAAATGTGTTTGATAGTTTCATCCTGATCACAAAAACTACACCTAGTAGGTCCTGTCCAGTTGCGCTTTGCCAGATTGTCCTTGGTTAAGATGACTTGTTTATGTACAAACCACATAAACACTTTAATTTTCAAAAGAACTTTGACTTTTCAAACTTGTTTGGAACTAGGAATGGAGCTAGAGTTGATAACATCGAGATACATCGATTTAACTGTAAACTCCCCAGTCCTAGTAAGCTTCCAGCGCAACTGGTCGGGTTGTTGGGACAGCTGGACCCCCATCAGTCTACTCACTAAATGGAGCCAAGCTTCCCAACGATTACCGGCTAGCGTTCTCCTGAATTGAATATTGAGGGGGATGGACTGAAATACTGTTGCAACATACGCGTCACGTCGTTGAACAATACTATAAAGAGACGGGTATTGAAGTGCGAGGGGTGTCTCTCCTAGCCAAGTATCCTCCCAGAAACGCGTGTTGATGCCATTTCCGATTATAAACTTTGTCCTATTGAAATAGGCTGATTTGACTCTCATCAGCCCTTTCCAAAAAGGCGAATCCGTCGGCCTTACTGTCACCTGGGACAAAGTTTTGGAGTGAAGATACTTACTACGGAGAATCTGCGCCCATGTGGCCTCTGTCTCTACAGATAACTTAGACAGCCAGTTGCTGAGAAGACATCTATTCTTGACTTCAAGATTTTCAATGCCAAGACCCCCTTGGTCTTTTGGTCGACAAATAATATCCCATTTGGCGAGTCTGTATTTTCTTTTTAGTTCATCACTCTGCCAGAAGAAACGGGATCGATAGAAGTCCAGCCTTTTCCAAACTCCAACTGGAACCTCAAAAAAGACAAGAGAAACATAGGCATACTCATGAGAACCGAATTAATGGCCTCCGTATGACATGAGCTTGCCCTTCTAGCAACTCAGTTTCTTCTCAAATCGATCCTCAATGCACTTCCATTCTCTGTTTGTTAGCTTACGATGGTGAATTGATATACCTAGATACGTAAAAGGTAAAACCCCCAATTCGCATCCAAACAATTGTCTATAAGTCTCTTGTTCCTCATTGGCTCTTCCAAAACAGAAAAATTCACTTTTATGAAAGTTAATCTTTAACCCGGTCAATTGTTCAAATAATCATAACACCAGCTTCATATTTCTCGCTTTTGTCAAGTCATGCTCCATAAAAATGATAGTATCATTGGCGTACTGTAGGATGGACACACCTCCATCCACTAGATGAGGCACCAAGCCACCCACCTGACCATCCCTTTAAGATCAACATCCTATAGGGGTGTCAAGTCCTACACAACATTATCATCGGGAAACAATGTCTTGTCAAGCTTGGGATGTGTCTCTGGCATGTAGAACCTTAGATGGTTGAGCATGGACAAATATTTTGGGTTCCCGTACTTAAGATTCTCGTTCCCATCAGAGAGTGGTGACCGATTGTGTACTTTATAGTAATATTCCTTGAGACGAGCTGATTCAAGTTGCCGCGTAACAACACAACAAGACAGATTGAGCCACTTGAAATAGTTGATTTCTCCACATAGACAGTAGCAGCGTGAGGATAATGGTTGATAAACCCCATCTTCATAGCTGCAAATTTTAGTTCGTTAGTGACGATGTGGAGCACATGCTTACCTGGTTCCTTGGAATGTGTCACAGTTGATCTGACAAGTGCTGATGGTGCAAGCATATTATCAGAAAATAAAGCACAGTGATAGAGTAGTTGTAAGGATCAAATGCCAGAACAAGCCATATATTCAAAAAATACTATTCCCTCCGTCCCAAAATAAGTGTCTCAACTCTAGTATAACTTTATACTAAAGTTAGTACAAAGTTGATACATTTATTTTGGGACGGAGGGAGTACAACACAAACAGTACACACAAGGGGATACTGTAGAGCAAGGATACTATTATGCAAATCAATTAAGTAGTCTTCAACACCGCTATCTTGATGAGGTCATAATACTGTCGCGTGGAGGATCAAACGCTAGGACAAGCCATATATTCATAGAATACTACAACACAACAGTGAAAATATCTGATGAGGTCACAATCTACTTCAGTGTCCATGTGTGCATCCCCAGTAGTTGATTCGCTTTCTTTTATGCACTTCATGAGTGATGCATACAAGTCAGGCTCGTTCTGGGAATGTGCAATGGTGTCTTACACATTTGGCATTACTATCTGATCTTCCATGAGCTTCACTATGGATTCTGTAATTGTGTGGTGGAATCCTGCCTCCATATATTGTAACTGACTTTTACTTTATTATCAAGCTCCTTGAGATGTCTGGCCGTGTTTCGCTCTGGAGCTTGACGTCCTTGTCCATATGAAGAAACTCTTGAATCCAGTGCTCCTTTCTTCTACGGTGAAATACCTGAATAGATGGTGTTATAATAAATCAACTGGAATGGTCGAAGAACTAAAAAGTTTGGGACCGAATCAAAGAGTCTTTCAGCATAAAGATGAATATCCATCACCTTCCTGAAGTACAAATACAAATAGACGACTGACCTATCGCTTAAATTATTTTGGTTTGTTGGGGTTGCCATGGAAACCCCACCATTTGAAAGATTGCTAGGTTGCCAGTAGTTGTGCTGCTTCACGGTCTCTTTCTGTTAGTGAAAGTTAGAAACTAAAAGAGTGGACCAAATTGTCCTCAAAACCAAAATAGTTTTGTTCACCACAAACAATTTCAGAAACCATCCGCCTATCCCTAGGTAATGAAGGGTTCTCCCACTCCGGACATTGAACAGATTAACCGAGAATAGCTTGACATCCTCAACATCCTGCCCAAGCAAACGGAATCCACAATCTTTATAACTGCACAACAAGTTCCAAAAATTCCTGGTCTAGGAAGCGAGGTAGAACTTGCAAATCACCTTTTACCGCAGATAAAAAAAGGAAAGGCGGCGGTGGTTCATACGTTGGGTGACGGCGATGTGGGAGGAGGAAAGCGAGGCTGGTCGATGTGGGCGACCCCTGCTGGCTAATCTTCGTCGAACAGAGGCATCGTCGAGGGAGGGTGCGCTGGGGCGCGGCGGGCGACAACGAGGGTGGGGCGCCACCGAGGGTTGCTGCCCTAGGACACGGTGGGCGGCATGGGTCTCGGGCGCTATGGAGGAAGGTTGCGCTGGGGCGCGAGGAGTCGCTGCCGATGGCGGGGTAGGCGTTCGAGCAAGGGCCGGACCGCTGGGCACAGGGCATGCGAGCGATCGTTGGGCCGGAGATGCGCGAGTGAAGGGCGCATATGCTGTTTCAGTGAGTCGTGCGTCGTGATTAGTTTTCTCTGTGGTGGAGTATGGTCCGTCAATATAAACAAAAATGCTAGACATACGGATTTGTTTTACAAGGATTTACAAACCAACCCTTCTCCCCTCACCAATTTCTCCCTCCCTGAGTTTCAGGGTGGGGCCCACCTTATCTAATTACCAGTTAAAACAGCCCACCTCAACATTACATGTAAAAGTCTTGTAAAGCCTCTGTATGTCTAGCATTGCCGCAATATGATTTGCAAAGTGCACACAAAGAACAAATTAGATTAAGTCTAGCAGTTATATTCAATTTAGTGGGGCTAATCATATGGCGGTAATGGGTTGTGTATGTTTTGTGGGCATGTTTAAAGAAGATAATGTTTGCTCTTTTATAAGTACCAGCAAAAGAGCCCGTGCATTACAACGGAAGAAAAGTTAACACACTCTCTTAATCCAATAATCCTGACTTAATTCCCCAATAGGTCCACTTTATTTATATTAACAGGGCATCACATTTGTGTTGCCACTTATCCTTCTTCTCACTGTCCCTAGCGGTGGCCTCATTGTTCACACAATTAGAAGACACTTGAATGTGGTCAATCCTATGGTGTCTCTCTCGCGTGCGCTCGCTCGAAATATGTTGTTTTCTCATGAAGGGTTTTTCAGAGGTGTGCACGCGTGGTTATTGATGTTTTGTTTCGTCTCAATTTGGTTTAAGTGAGGTGGGCAATCCGGATCGCCGCCGGTACTAAAGAAAACAGACTGTAGATTAAGTTTGCAACCAAAATAATATCTTAAACATATCTAACAGGTAAAATAATATCATATTCAGATTCTACATATTACTCTAATCAAATTTCATATATAACATGTTAAAATCGAAATTAAGGTTTAAAAGATATGGATAATTTAGAAAAGCATTTGTTATAGACGAACTATGGATGGATTAGACCAAAAACCAGCGATTCTTCTGTGACTTAAATATTTATTTTGGGTTAATTATTTAAAAAGTCAGGGGATATTCTACAAAAATGCAAAAAGAAGGTTCGTAATGTGTACTACAGGGTGATTCACAAAAAAGGCAAGGGGTTTTCTGTAAAATTATGCGACGGGCAGAAGTACTTATCCCTCTATTAGTACGTAGAGAAGGAAAATAAGTAAACATACGATGCTAGTGTTAGTAGGCATTATTATGGGACACGATCGAGCAAATCAATCAGGCTCTTTGATAATGGGCTAGAAAGCTAGAGAGTGGTAAATGAGGGGCACATTACAGACGGGGAACGTCTGGATCCTATAGGTGTACCTATATGCAAAAAATAATAATTACAAAAAACCTATAAAGGTATTTTTGAAATAAAGTTGACCTTCCATTGAACTCGTAAAAAAATCATGAAGGAAAAAAAATCCTTTTGACTTTGGGACAAAAAAACAAAATTTAAGGCCGAAAATGTGTGAATAGTAACCTGTATAGCAATAAATTTTTTATCTTAAGTCAATGGGTCTTTTTCCTCACGAAAATTTATATACTAGTGCAAAAGAAAGTCAAGTTTATACGAAAAAAGTTCTAGAATTTTTGAATTTTTTCGTATTTTTTTCCAATATCGGGTGTATATATAGCCGAGAACCAAAGGCCATTTCCCGCGCATTGCTCTTTTTCTTTACCCTCCCTAAGAATCGGTTCAACCATGTGTTGTTTCCCTATGTCGGGATCCTCTACAGTAACTATGTAACAATTACCCACTCCTTCCGTTTCAAAATATAGTGCGTCCACGCTTTTCGAGATTCAACTTTGACCATAAATTTGACCAACGAGAACAACTGCGGCGGGAGCAAAAATTATATAATTGAAAAGTTCTTTTGAATACGAATTCATTGGTATAAATTTTGCCCCGCCGCAGTCGTTCTCGTTGATCAAATTTATGGTCAAAATTGAAGCGTGGGAACCGAAGACGCACTATATTTTGAAACGAAGTGAGTATGTCAATTCTGCTTCAGAAACTTAGAATATTTAGTGCGCCTCATGGTCTGGATGCCGAGCAGCCAACATCTACTCTTGCAGCTTGTTGGATCGATCAACTGCCATCACTAAAGAATAATAATAACAGAGACGAAGGCGAGAGCAGAAGAAAGGGAATGAAAACGATCATCGTGCTTGTTCCGTGGGAAGTCTGGATCGAGGGAAACCAAAGCACATTCAGAAGGAAAATTGCATCAATGGAGGATGTGTGGCTGTCGTTCGTCGAAACATTCAGTTATGGCGCCAAACAGGAGCAAAATGGTTAGAATTTCCTTTTGCCGAGCCACCGGTTGGTATTGAGTGATAAACCACTTTTCTGTTATAGCCAGGGTGGTTTTCTGTTTTCTCTCCAGTTTTTCACCTGGTCTCGCACTGCTTCCTGCTTAATATATGAAGGGCCAGGTCTTTTGCTGGCTTTTAGAATAATCTGCCTCCTACCTAGCTTATTCTATAAGCCCAATTAAAATTATTCTTTTTAGAAATCTACTGGTGCTTATTCTAGAAGCCCAACCAAAATTATTTTCTTAGAAGCCTACTAGTTATGTCTTAGTAGGCTTTTAGAAAAATTGGCAGGCTTCTAGAATAAACTGGGTATTCTAGATGCCAAAAAAAGCCACCAAAAGAACTGGACCAAAACTAGATGACACCCCGTCCGTTGCGGTGGAAATTCAACAACGATTTGAGTAGATACTCCCTCCGTCCGCGAATAAGTGTACATCTAGATTTTGTCCTAAGTCAAAGTTTTAAAACTTTGACCAACTTTATAGAAAAAAGTAACAGCATTTATGGCACTAAATTAGTATCACTAGATTCGTTTTGAAATGTATTTTCATAATATATCAATTTGATGTCATATATACTACTACTTTTTTCTAAAAAGTTGGTCAAAATTATAAAACTTCGACTTAGAACAAATGGTAGAAGTACATTTATTCGCGGACGGAGGGAGTATGACAGAATGAAAATTGGTTGTGTCTGATATTAACAGAGTGGCATATTTCAGTGTAGAAACGTTACATTGATAATTACATCAAACTATTGAACTGCCGGCTTTATCTATAGCTCATACAAGGGTTTCGAAGAATATTTCACTGTGACATATAGTGGGGAGGGTAGTAGAATAACGCAGACCAGTGACTTATACAATAAGATAATAATGAAGAGAATGATGCAATATATAATCGAGGATAAAGAAAGAAATGCTAACTTATAATTACATTGATGCATCTTTCAGTGTAGAAAAGTTACACTGATGCATCTTCCAATTACATTCTCATCAAACTATGGAACTACCGTTTTATCTATAGCTCATTCAGGGGCTTCGAAGAATATTTCACTGTGACATATAGTGGGGAGGGTATTAGAATAACACAAACCAATGACTTATACAATAAGATAATAAGGAAGAGAACGATGCAGTATATAATCGAGGATAATGAAAGAAAACCTAACTGATTATTACCCCAATATCCAAACTCTCACCCAGCCAATCATCTACAAATCTAAAAGGCATCATAAAAGATTCATAAACGAAGAACACTCAATTGATACAAAAAGGTAATCTAAATGACACAAAATAAATGAATGATTCAGAAAATTAGTGCATATACATCTATCTATGATGATAAAGGCAATATACAACATATGTGACCATGACTTCAAGAGAGTAACTACATGAAAGGGAACTAAAAGTGGTAAATTGTTCGCATGAGCTCAAAACATGCACAATTTGGCACCCTCACTCCTGAAACCATACCCTGCATGACGTAGATTAGGCAGTGAGAGGATAAAATGAAAGAACAAAATTATGATCCAACAAATACAATAAAAACTGAATTACTATACGACCACATGACTTGTTGCACATCTAGAAATAAGAAAACTGAGAAATAGAAATTGGTTATATCAGGAGAGATATCTTGGAGTCCCAGTTGCTTTGCATGGTCGTGATAGCAAGATACTAATATAATATTAAAAAGAAATAAAAAGGGGTTACTGCTGAAAATTATAAAATGTAAAATAATTACAAAATTAAATGTAATATGATTCTCCGATTGTAGAATCAGTATCAAATTGTTGTGTTTGCAAGAGAAACCTATTGCTAGCTTAAAAAAGAGCAACCAATTGCTGTGAGAAATTAGAAATCTGTCCTTGAAGAAACCACACAAAAATTTGCAGCCTCTGTGACATTGCCTTCCATTGTGGAAACAATAAAGACTAAACTGAATTGCTACTGTAAGGTGGGAGACTTGCTAGTGCTCACCATTGTAAGGAAAAGGTGGGCCTCAATTGATAACATCATACTACTATAGAAACTTGAAGAAACAGCCATATATGCACTGGAAGCAAACATTTCAATACAGAATGTACGTAAGCAATAAACCAAATTCAGTGCGGTTGTGAATTGCCATTGCTGCTATTTTTCCAATTCTGCTTTGACATATGTGTGACGTTGTGTTGTTTCTCTGGTCAAGCACCCTGTAAGCTGTTGAAGATTTGACCCTGTATTTATGTTAGTAGTATTACACATGAGATATAACATTCAGGACCAACCTGGCAACCTCATCCTAAAAAGTATAATGACAAAGTTGTAAAATAAACACAGAGGGTAGAAAGACAAACAATTGCTTTCATAGGTGGAAGTGGAATAATATTTGGCATTACAATCAATTATACACAAATTTGAAATAATTAGAGAAAAGCGTGAGGATGGGATCCGCGGAGAAGATAAAAGATAAGAATTCCTATTCATACATATGGTGATCCAATTTGCCGCTGATGACGCAAATCTTGTACAGGAGGTTAGTGCATATCTAACGGAAACCCGAAGGGGGGGGGGGGGGGGGGGGGACACGGATGCGGGAGGCCGCTATCGAATGCTGCTCGCATACATCCAGGCAACAATTTGAACTAATCGGGCGAATTTTTTTCCGACACGGCCGGATTTCATATAAACATGTCGGATTTCATATAACCATGACAGATTTCATTACATTTACAACAACTAAGTGGTGATCCTCTGGCTCTGGAGGTATAATTAATACACCTAATCTATGATCACCGGAGCCTGTTCCCCGTGTCCGGCCATGAGCCCCGAGAACTGAAGCTTTGCCTTCTCCAGTTCCGCCTCGGCGCTCTCCAACTCCGCCTCCGTAACCACCGCCTCCAGAGCCCCGGGAACTAAAGTTGTCCGCCTCCACGTTGCCGCCAAGCAACTAATCGGCCGGCGGTGCTCAACCTATCAAGCTTGGAGTCGATGAGAGGGAAGGAGCGGTGGCCTTCTTGGGACCCGAGCGGTGGTGACCCGTGCACTACTCTTCCTCGCTGCCGGCGGCGCCGGCGGACGTGCCGGCTTCGTGGTCGTGGTGGTGGGGCGCGGCCTTAGCGGAGCCGGCGATGTCGTCCTCTTCGTCGGTCTCTCCGAACACCGCCTAGTCGCACTTCTTGTAGGCGCCATCAGTACCGCCAGCGGGCGAGGCGAATCTCGCGGGCGGAGCGGTAGGAGTTGAGCAACGCCACCTACTCTGCCACGTCCACATCCGGTGCGATCGCCCTTCCGGTGATGTGCTGCTCCTCCGCCTACAGGTGCTCCTAGAGGAGTTGGTGGTTGTGGGCGGCGTCGGCCTGCGCCTCCCGGAACCGCTCTTCCCACACCATGTCCATGTAATGGGCACGAGCCTCGCCGATGGTCATGGTGCAATGCTCCAGCAAGGATGGCGTGGAGGAGGAGGAGGGTGACACGGACGAGGAAGGTGGCCTCGGCTCGTCGTCAGCCGCGTCCTCCATTGGGACGTCGTTGTCCTCCGGCCAGCGTGCCACTTTAATGCCGGCGGCAGTGAGCGGGCGCGTCCGCTCTAGCCGGGCATGAATGCGGGCACAACTCTAGAGCGGTGCTAACCGTTTTGGGTGGGAAGCGTGCGGGCGAAGGTGAAGGAAATATGCCCTAGAGGCAATAATAAAGTTATTATTTATTTCCTTATTTCATGATAAATATTTATTATTCATGCTAGAATTGTATTAAACGGAAACATAATACTTGTGTGAATACATAGACAAACAAAGTGTCACTAGTACGCCTCTAGTTGACTAGCTCGTTGATCAAAGATGGTTATGTTTCCTAGCCATTGACATGAGTTGTCATTTGATTAACGGGATCACATCATTAGAAGAATGATGTGATTGACTTGACCCATTCCGTTAGCTTAGCACTCGATCGTTTAGTATATTGCTATTGCTTTCTTCATGACTTATACATGTTCCTATGACTATGAGATTATGCAACTCCCGTCTACCGGAGGAACACTTTGTGTGCTACCAAACGTCACGACGTAACTGGGTGATTATAAAGGTGCTCTACAGGTGTCTCCAAAGGTACTTGTTGGGTTGGCGTATTTCGAGATTAGGATTTGTCACTCCGATTGTCGGAGAGGTATCTCTGGGCCCACTCGGTAATGCACATCACTTAAGCCTTGCAAGCATTGCAACTAATGAGTTAGTTGCGGGATGATGTATTATGGAACGAGTAAAGAGACTTGACGGTAACGAGATTGAACTAGGTATTGAGATACCGACGATTGAATCTCGGGCAAGTAACATACCGATGACAAAGGGAACAACGTATGTTGTTATGCGGTTTGACCGATAAAGATCTTCGTAGAATATGTGGGAGCCAATATGAGCATCCAGGTTCCTCTATTGGTTATTGACCGGTGACGTGTCTCGGTCATGTCTACATAGTTCTCGAACCCGTAGGGTCCGCACGCTTAAAGTTTCGATGACGGTTATATTATGAGTTTATGAGTTTTGATGTACCGAAGGTTGTTCGGAGTCCCGGATGTGATCACGGACATGACGAGGAGTCTCGAAATGGTCGAGACATGAAGATTGATATATTGGAAGCCTATATTTGGATATCGGAAGTGTTTCGGGTGAAATCGGGATTTTACCGGAGTACCGGAGGGGTTACCGGAACCCCCCGGGGGTTTAATGGTCCATAGTGGGCCTTAGTGGAGAAGAGGAGGGGCGGCCAGGGCAGGCCGCACGCCCCGTCCCCCTATAGTCCGAATAGGACAGGGAGGGGGGGTGGGCGGCGCCCCCCTTTCCTTCCCCTCTCTCTCCTCCTCCCCCCTTCTCCTAGTCCAACAAGGAAAGGGAGGGAGTCCTACTCCCGGTGGGAGTAGGACTCCTCCTGGCGCGCCCCTCCTGGCCGGCCGCCTCTCCCCCCTTGCTCCTTTATATACGGGGGCAGGGGGCACCCCATAGACACAACAATTGATCATTGATCTTTTAGCCGTGTGCGGTGCCCCCCTCCACCATAGTCCACCTCGATAATACTGTAGCAGTGCTTAGGCGAAGCCCTGCGTCGGTAGAACATCATCATCGTCACCACGCCGTCGTGCTGACGAAACTCTCCCTCAACACTCGGCTGGATCGGAGTTCGAGGGACGTTATCGGGCTGAACGTGTGCTGAACGCGGAGGTGCCGTGCATTCGGTACTTGATCGGTCGGATCGTGAAGACGTACGACTACATCAACCGCGTTGTGCTAACGCTTCCGCTTTCGGTCTACGAGGGTACGTGGACAACACTCTTCCCTCTCGTTGCTATGCATCACCATGATCTTGCGTGTGCGTAGGATTGTTTTTGAAATTACTACGTTCCTCAACAGTGGCATCCGAGCCTGGTTTTATGCGTAGATGTTATATGCACAAGTAGAACACAAGTGAGTTGTGGGCGATACAAGTCATAATTCTTACCAGCATGTCATACTTTGGTTCGGCGGTATTGTTGGATGAAGTGGCCCGGACCGACATTACGCGTACGCTTACGCGAGACTGGTTCTACCGACGTGCTTTGCACATAGGTGGCTGGCGGGTGTCAGTTTCTCCAACTTTAGTTGAACCGAGTGTGGCTACGCCCGGTCCTTGAGAAGGTTAAAACAACACTAACTTGACGAACAATCGTTGTGGTTTTGATGCGTAGCTAAGAACGGTTCTTGCTCAGCCCGTAGAAGCCACGTAAAACTTGCAACAACAAAGTAGAGGACGTCTAACTTGTTTTTGCAGGGCATGTTGTGATGTGATATGGTCAAGGCATGATGCTATATTTTATTGTATGAGATGATCATGTTTTGTAACCGAGTTATCGGCAACTGGCAGGAGCCATATGGTTGTCGCTTTATTGTATGCAATGCAAACGCCCTGTAATGCTTTACTTTATCACTAAGCGGTAGCGATAGTCGTAGAAGCATAAGCTGGCGAGACGACAACGATGCTACGATGGAGATCATGGTGTCGCGCTGGTGACGATGGTGATCATGACGGTGCTTCGGAGATGGAGATCACAAGCACAAGATGATGATGGCCATATCATATCACTTATATTGATTGCATGTGTTGTATATCTTTTATGCATCTTATTTTGCTTTGATTGACGGTAGCATTATAAGATGATCTCTCACTAAATTTCAAGATAAATGTGTTCTCCCTGAGTATGCACCGTTGCCAAAGTTCGTCGTGCCCAGACACCACGTGATGATCGGGTGTGATAAGCTCTACGTCCATCTACAACGGGTGCAAGCCAGTTTTGCACACGCAGAATACCCAGGTTAAACTTGACGAGCCTAGCATATGCAGATATGGCCTCGGAACACTGAGACCGAAAGGTCGAGCGTGAATCATATAGTAGATATGATCAACATAATGATGTTCACCATTGAAAACTACTCCATTTCATGTGATGATCGGTTATGCTTTAGTTGATTTGGATCACGTGATCACTTAGATGATTAGAGGGATGTCTATCTAAGTGGGAGTTCTTAAGTAATATGATTAATTGAACTTTAATTTATCATGATCTTAGTCCTAGTAGTATTAGCATATCTGTGTTGCAGATCAATAGCTCGCGTTTAGCTCCCCTGTTTTATTTTTGATATGTTCCTAGAGAAAACTAAGTTGAAAGATGTTAGTAGCAATGATGCGGATTGGATCCGTGATCTGAGGATTATCCTCATTGCTGCACAGAAGTATTATGTCCTTAATGCACCGCTAGGTGACAGACCTATTACAGGAGCAGATGCAGACGTTATGAACGTTTGGCTAGCTCAATATGATGACTACTTGATAGTTTAGTGCACCATGCTTAACGGCTTAGAATCGGGACTTCAAAGACGTTTTGAACGTCATGGACCATATGAGATGTTCCAGGAGTTGAAGTTATTATTTCAAGCAAATACCCGAGTTGAGAGATATGAAGTCTCCAACAAGTTATATAGCTAAAAGATGGAGGAGAATAGCTCAAGCAGTGAGCATGTGCTCAGATTGTCTGGGTACTACAATCGCTTGAATCAAGTGGGAGTTAATCTTCCAGATAAGATAGTGATTGACAGAATTCTCTAGTCACCATCACCAAGTTAGTAGAACTTCGTGATGAACTATAATATGCAAGGGATAACGGAAACGATTCCCAAGCTCTTCGTGATGCTGAAATCGATGAAGGTAGAAATCAAGAAAAATATCAAGTGTTGATGGTTGACAAGACCACTAGTTTCAAGAAAAGGGCAAAGGGAAGAAGGGGAACTTCAAGAAGAACGGCAATCAAGTTGCTGCTCAAGTGAAGAAGCCCAAGTCTGGTCCTAAGCCTGAGACTAAGTGCTTCTACTGCAAAGGGACTGGTCATTGGAAGCAGAACTGCCCCAAGTATTTGGCGGATAAGAAGGATGGCAAAGTGAACAAAGGTATATTGGATATACATGTTATTGATGTGTACTTTACTAGTGTTTATAGCAACCCCTCCGCATTTGATACTGGTTCAGTTGCTAAGAGTAGTAACTCGAAACGGGAGTTGCAGAATAAACAGAGACTAGTTAAGGGTGAAGTGATGATGTGTGTTGGAAGTGGTTCCAAGATTGATATGATCATCATCGCACACTCCCTATACTTTCGGGATTAGTGCTGAACCTAAATAAGTGTTATTTGGTCTTTGCGTTGAGCATGAATATGATTTGATCATGTTTATTGCAATACGGTTATTCATTTAAGTTAGAATAATTGTTGTTCTGTTTACATGAATAAAACCTTATATGGTTACACACCCAAAGAAAATGGTTTGTTGGATCTCGATCGTAGTGATACACATATTCATAATATTGAAGCCAAAAGATGCAAAGTTAATAATGATAGTGCAACTTATTTGTGGTACTGCCGTTTAGGTCATATTGGTGTAAAGCGCATGAAGAAACTCCATGCTGATGGAATTTTGAAATCACTTGATTATGAATCACTTGATGCTTGCGAACCATGCCTTATGGGCAAGATGACTAAAACTCTGTTCTCCAGAACAATTGAGCAAGCAACTAACTTATTGGAAATAATACATACTGATGTATGCAATCCGATGAGTGTTGACGCTCGCGGAGGGTATCATTATTTTCTGACCTTCACAGATGATTTGAGCGGATATGGGTATATCTACTTGATGAAACACAAGTCTGAAACATTTGAAAAGTTCAAAGAATTTCAGAGTGAAGTGGAGAATCATCGTAACAAAAATAAAAGTTTCTACGATATGATCGCAGAGGTAAAATATTTGAGTTACGAGTTTGGCCTTCAATTAAAACAATGTGGAATAGTTTCACAAATTCGTGCCACCTGGAACACCACAGCATAATGGTGTGTCCGAACGTCATAACCGTACTTTATTGGATATAGTGCAATCTATGATGTTTCTTACCGATTTACCACTATAGTTTTGGGGGTTATGCATTAGAGACAGCTGCATTCACGTTAAATAGGGCACCATCAAAATCCGTTGAGATGACACCTTATGAACTGTGGTTTGGCAAGAAACCCAAGTTGTCGTTTCTTAAAGTTTGGGGTTGCGATGCTTATGTGAAAAAGTTTCATCCTAATAAGCTCAAACCCAAATCGGAGAAATGTGTCTTCATAGGATACCCAAAGGAGACTGTTGGATACACCTTCTATCACAGATCCGAAGGCAAGACATTCGTTGCTAATAATGGATCCTTTCTAAAGAAGGAGTTTCTCTCGAAAGAAGTGAGTAGGAGGAAACTAGAACTTGATGAGGTAACTGTACCTGCTCCCTTATTGGAAAGTAGTTCATCACAAAAATCTGTTCCTGTGACTCCTACACCAATTAGTGAGGAAGCTAATGATGATGATCATATAACTTTAGATCAATTTACTACCAAACCTCATAGGTCAACCAGAGTGAGATCCACACCAGAGTGGTACGGTAATCCTATTCTGGAGGTCATGTTACTTGACCATGACGAACCTACGAACTATGAAGAAGCGATGGTGAGCCCAGATTCCGCAAAATGGCTTGAGGCCATGAAATCTGAGATGGGATCCATGTATGAGAACAAAGTGTGGACTTTGGTTGACTTGCCCGATGATCGGCAAGCCATAGAAAATAAATGGATCTTCAAGAGGAAGACGGACGCTGATAGTAGTGTTACTATCTACAAAGCTAGACTTGTCGAAAAAGGTTTTTGACAAAGTTCAAGGTGTTGACTAGGATGAGATTTTCTCACTCGTATCGATGCTTAAAGTCTGTCCGAATCATGTTAGCAATTGCCGCATTTTATGAAATTTGGCAAATGAATGTAAAGACTGCATTTCTGAATGGATTTCTGGAAGAAGAGTTGTATATGATGCAATCTGAAGGTTTTATCGATCCAAAGGATGCTAACAAAGTGTGCAAGCTCCAGGATCCATCTATGGACTGGTGCAAGCATCTCGGAGTTGGAATATACGCTTTGATGAGTTGATCAAAGCATATAGTTTTATACAGACTTGCGGTGAAGCCTGTATTTACAAGAAAGTGAGTGGGAGCACTACAACATTTCCGATAAGTAGATGTGAATGACATATTGTTGATCGGAAATAATGTAGAATTATTCTGCATAGCATAAAGGAGTTTTTGAAAGGAGTTTTTCAAAGAAAGACCTTGGTGAAGCTGCTTACATATTGAGCATCAAGATCTATAGAGATAGATCAAAACGCTTGATATTTTTTTTTTCAATGAGTACATACCTTGACAAGATTTTGAAGTAGTTCAAAATGGAACAGTCAAAGAAAGAGTTCTTGCCTGTGTTACAAGGTGTGAAATTGAGTAAGACTCAAAAGCCCGACCACGGTAGAAGATAGAAAGAGAATGAAAGTCATTCCCTATGCCTCAGCCATAGGTTCTATAAAGTATGCCATGCTATGTACCAGATCTATTGTATACCCTACACTGATTTTGGCAAGGGAGTACAATAGTGATCTAGGAGTAGATCACTGGACAACGGTCAAAATTATCCTTAGTGGAACAAGGATATGTTTCTCGATTATGGAGGTGACAAAAGGTTCGTCGTAAAAGGGTTACGTCGATACAAGTTTTGGCACTGATCCAGATGACTCTAAGTCTTCATCTGGATACATATTGAAAGTAGGAGCAATTAGCTAAAGTAGCTCCGTGCAGAGCATTGTAGACATAGAAATTTGCAAAATACATACGGATCTGAATATGGCAGACCCGTTGACTAAACTTCTCTCACAAGCAAAACATGATCACACCTTAGCACTCTTTGGGTGTTAATCACATAGCGATGTGAACTAGATTATTGACTAGTAAACCCTTTGGGTGTTGGTCACATGACGATGTGAACTATGGGTGTTAATCACATGGTGATGTGAACTATTGATGTTAAATCACATGGCGATGTGATCTAGATTATTGACTCTAGTGCAAGTGGGAGACTGAAGGAAATATGCCCTAAAGGCAATAATAAAGTTATTATTTATTTCCTTATTTCATGATAAATGTTTATTATTCATTATAGAATTGTATTAACCGGAAACATAATACTTGTGTGAATACATAGACAAACAAAGTGTCACTAGTACGCCTCTACTTGACTAGCTCGTTGATCAAAGATGGTTATGTTTCCTAGCCATTGACATGAGTTGTCATTTGATTAACGGGATCACATCATTAGAAGAATGATGTGATTGACTTGACCCATTCCGTTAGCTTAGCACTCAATCGTTTAGTATATTGCTATTGCTTTCTTCATGACTTATACATGTTCCTATGACTATGAGATTATGCAACTCCCGTTTACCGGAGGAGCACTTTGTGTGCTACCAAACGTCACAACGTAACTGGATGATTATAAAGGTGCTCTACAGGTGTCTCGAAGGTACTTGTTGGGTTGGCGTAGAGATTAGGATTTGTCACTCCGATTGTCGGAGAGGTATCTCTGGGCCCACTCGGTAATGCACATCACTTAAGCCTTGCAAGCATTGCAACTAATGAGTTAGTTGCGGGATGGTGTATTACGGAACGAGTAAAGAGACTTGCCGGTAACGAGATTGAACTAGGTATTGAGATACCGACGATTGAATCTCGGGCAAGTAACATACCGATGACAAAGGGAACAACGTACATTATTATGCGGTTTGACCGATAAAGATCTTCGTAGAATATGTGGGAGCCAATATGAGCATCCAGATTCCGCTATTGGTTATTGACCGGAGACGTGTCTCGGTCATGTCTACATAGTTCTCGAACCCGTAGGGTCCGCACGCTTAAAGTTTCGATGACGGTTATATTATGAGTTTATGATTTTTGATGTACCGAAGGTTGTTCGGAGTCCCGGATGTGATCACGGACATGACGAGGAGTCTCTAAATGGCCGAGACATGAAGATTGATATATTGAAAGGCTATATTTGGATATCGGAAGTGTTCCGGGTGAAATCGGGATTTTACCGGAGTACCGGAGGGGTTACCGGAACCCCCCGGGGGTTTAATGGGCCATAGTGGGCCTTAGTGGAGAAGAGGAGGGGCAGCAAGGGCAGGCCGCGCCCCCCCTCCCCCTCTAGTCCGAATAGGACAAGGAGGGGGGGGGGTGGGGGCGCCCCCCTTTCCTTCCCCTCTCTCTCCTCCTTCCCCCCTTCTCCTAGTCCAACAAGGAAAGGGAGGGAGTCCTACTCCCGGTGGGAGTAGGACTCCACCTGGCGTGCCCCTCCTGGCCGGCCGCCTCTCCCCCCTTGCTCTTTTATATACGGGGGCAGGGGGGCACCCCATAGACACAACAATTGATCATTGATCTTTTAGCCGTGTGCGGTGCCCCCCTCCACCATAGTCCACCTCGATAATACTGTAGCGGTGCTTAGGCGAAACCTTGCGTCGATAGAACATTATCATCGTCACCACGCCGTCGTGCTGACGAAACTCTCCCTCAACACTCGGCTGGATCGGAGTTCGAGGGACGTCATCGGGCTGAACGTGTGCTGAACTCGGAGGTGCCGTGCATTCGGTACTTGATCGGTCGGATCGTGAAGACGTACGACTACATCAACCGCGTTGTGCTAACGCTTCCACTTTCGGTCTACGAGGGTACGTGGACAACACTCTTCCCTCTCGTTGCTATGCATCACCATGATGTTGCGTGTGCGTAGGATTTTTTTTGAAATTACTACGTTCCCCAACAGAAGGAGGGGGTTTGGGTGGGCCAGGGCGGTCAGAACAGGGTATGGGTGCTGTCCGGACGCCCGCAAAGCCCCCCTCCCACCACCCCGTTTGTCTTCGGTGTGCGGGAGAAAGTATGTCCGAACCACGTTGGATGGTGTTTGCGGTCCGGAGAAATGCGGATGGTTTAAGGGTCGGCGATGGAGATGCCCTTAGAACTCAAGGGAGTGGCTTCACTATAAACAAAATCACCAGACCTTGTGTGGGAATAAGGGAGATTGAGCGACTTCCTTGGAATAGTCTTCTTGGCTGTATCCTGCATCTTGGTGGCTGACTAATCTCACCTTCAGCGGAGGTTAGAGGCAGCGGAGGGGGATGGCCAATATTGGAGCCGAGCAGATGAACGTGGAGATGGCTATTGGAGGTAGCCGGACGGACGGCTTTGCCGGAGCAGCGCCCTACCGGGAAATCGGATCAGCACTGCTACTATAGACATATGGGGGAGGAGCACGGACAAAGAGGGAAAATGGAGGCAGCCTGGTCGTTCGGGCTTTCAAAATAAATTAGATTTGATTGCGAAGCTCTGAAAGCCGGCGCCTTGCTTTCTGTCAGAGATTGATCCCATAATTCTTTGATTTTTTTTCTAAGGTGGACGCTGCATGTTGAGAAAACACGGCGTGCATGTTAAGATAATTGGTAATAGTGGGGATTAACTACTTTTCTTAACACATTACAGACGTAAGAGCGCATACATACGCATATACACTCACCCCTATGAACGTACACACGCACACCGTACCCCTATGAGCACCTTCGAGAGACTAAGCCGGCATATCATACGTCCCCTCCCACTTAAAGCGCATTGCCAGAAACCCTGAAATAAATCCAGTAATAATGCAAGCACCAGGACTTGAACCCTGGTGGGCTGGATACCACTGTTCCTCTAACCGTCCAACCACAGATGGGTTCGTGAGGGATTAACTTCTTAAGAATACTAGATGGATGCCCCGCACGTTGCTGCGTAATTTGTATAAAATAAAAAAATGCGCAATAAAATTCCTTTACCAACATTTGAAAAATAAATAAATGTGAATCTCACTGTATAAGTCCAAAATGCAAACGAAACATGTAATTTTCTTTCATGGAGCAACATAGCGTGAGCTACACGCATGCGTCCGTTTTCCTTCCGAATTAAAGAAAACATTATGCGTCAATTACTGCATGCATATTTGCATGCATGCGTTCAATTACTGCATGTGCTTGGTGGAGAGGCTCTCGACATGTAGATCTGAGGGCTATTGTACACAGATTTAATATATCTAACGGCTAAACTAATTTGGATGGTGTGGCACAAGGAGAAGGGAGAGAATTCCTGGTAGAGGGGGCTAGGGATGAAAACGCGTAAACGGACGGAACTGGGTCCTACCACATTTATTTTCATATTTTTGTTGCATAAACGGAAATGAATATAGAAACCCTGAAAATAAATATGGAAACCGATGCTATCGGAAACCAACACGAACGAATACAGAGTGTACATGGAAACAAAACTGTGTGTTGACCGAAACTTCAACCCCCCCTTAAATCATTAAATCATAGAGACACACAAACACAAAAACAAACAAATTTAAAGAATTGTTAACATGGCTACAAAATAATATGGTTGTGTTAGCAACATAGGGTAGTATTGTAGTAGTACATGGCAATTCCGTATAGGGTCTAGTTGAGTATGTGTGTGGTAGTTGGACTACACTAGTTGTTCCTTAAATGATTCATTCTACTTATTGTGTTATTATGTGTTGTTTGGTAGTTGGCCTACAAGGCAGCCATGGGCTTACAGTAGAAACGAAAATTCCATATTCACGGATTCCGTTTCCATGTCTATTCCAGCGGAGAACAGCGTTCCGTTTTTGTTTTCATTTTCACATAAAAAATTCCATTTTTGTTTCTGTTTTACAAATTTCCTTCTCCGTTTTCATATTTCCTGTCTGTTTTTATTTTTTTCCCAGAAAAGCGAAAACTTTTCACTCCATTTTCATCCCTAATGGGAGCTAGCTATTTAGATATAGTAGATTTGGATGATGTGGCACAAGGAGAAGGGAGAGAATTCCTGGTATTAGGGGCTAGCTATTTAGATATAGTAGATAAGATAAGATGCCAGCTTTCTTGCTAGATCTTTCAAAAAAAAAAAATCTGTCTTCAAGCTTGAATCAGACATTAAGGTATGGAGGGATGGCCCCAAAACCATGAAATTCTAGGCTAGGACCCAAATATTTACAGGATCGACCAGAAGTAGATTACTGCAAGCAGTTAGAGACAAAGCTTTCAATCAGTGTAGCGAATTAACTAACAAAGTAGCAATCCATGCATGGAGATATCTGAACATCGAGAAAGTACATTTGTAAGCCCGAATTGCACATCTTTGTTCAAGCTTGAATCAGACGTACGTAAGAAATTCTAGGCTAGGACCGAATATTTACAGGCGATCCACCCGAAGTATATTACAGACAATGCTTCCGATGAATGTAGCGACTTAACAAACAAAGTAACAACCCATGCATGTCCAAATCTCAAGAGCCAACCAACATAAGTATTTAACCTGCATGTAAGCGGTAGCAGAAAGACAACACAAGAAATGAAACTATTTGAAGAGAGAGGAGAAACGAACTACTGCATGTCCTACTCCTGCATGGATGGATTGATCAAAGCTTCAGGGACAGGTCAATCGCCTCGTCCGCAAGCTCTCCGTTGCCTCTTCTTGTCCCGAACGAGGCTCCTCCCGCACCATTACCCGTGCCCTGCTGGCGATGTCGACGAGGGTGGATCCTCCCTCCTGCTCCACACGCGTGGGCGCCGGGGCGCAGCGGAGCTCTCCAGTCATCGACGGCGGCCTTACCAAGCAATCCCGCCGCCGCTGACGAGAGCGCCATGGCCCGCCTGTGCAGGTCGCGCTGCAGCTTGTGCGCCTTCTGGTGGCCGCCGAGTGCCTGCGGGCTCCTGAACTTGGCGGGGCAGTAGCCGCAGGCGAACACCGGCTGAACCCTCGGCGGCGAGTACTGGCGCAGCGACAGGCTCAGATCGAGCCCCTCTTCCGCCTCCATGCCCTGGATATGGTGGTACGTAGCGTAAACGGTGTGGCAACTGCCAAGGCAACCAATCATGCACGCAGAGGTGCCATGTTGATATTATGGCGCGGCCGGTACTCGCACGGACAGGTCTCAGTATTCATCAGATCACGCGGGTTTACTTTTTCGGGCAAAATCAGCTACTATCGAAGCGGACGCCACTGAACGCGGTGGCCGGTGTCTCAGACAATGCATGCTTGCGGTCACTGCTCTCGTGATCAATGGCCACCCTATACACGTCTATTGCAGCATTATTACTGAATCAACACGTACGTCCCCATACTGTCACCGCGCTAGCTATAGCAAAGCGCCAAAGCCACAACCACATAGACATGGCCCAAAACGCGATTCGGAGGGCGAGCACCAGGCAGCTCGACACCTGGAGGCGGCCATGCACAGGTTTAACCACACAGGACAAAAACAGTACCCAGTCAGAAGATTTGAAACCCTTTAATGAATCTGAAGTAATGGTGCTAGTTGAAGTAGCAACTGGAGTGATTTATAGTTGTATAATCATCATTGGCAGGGTTCCATGATGATGTCTGGGTTGTGCTTAGTTTTAACCTGAGCATTTTTTTGCAAACGAAGTATACTCCTTTTTAGCACTAGTAAAAATCCTCATACTCCATGGAGTTGTTGAAAAACGTACACCATAGATCACACTGTTTCCTGAACAAAAGTCAAGAAATTTAATACGTACTTGTAGAGCGACTGTTCCATGGAATCGGACCTTGGTATAGATGCCTGGATATACACAGATCGTAGCCAAAATAAGCGTTTCTTTTTCCCATCTACAAAAAATAGGATTCCATCCGAAATAAAAAAATTAGGAGCCTCCATCAAGAGGAGGAGGCGTGCTCGCCCTACTCATGGTAGCGCTCAGTAAATGGAGTGCCCCATTGCAAGGCACGAAGTGACACAAAGCCTACCGACCTACAACACCTAGAGCCATTCATTGCAACTTCTTCCAGTAAAATTAGTGTGGAACTTCCCACAAACAAGAATTCAAATCTTGTTTATGTTCCCGAAAATAGTGAGGGTGTTTCCTCTAGCAAGGAGAGAGGAGATTTAAAAAATGATTAGTGTACACCCTAATTTCGTAAATATAAAAAGGGAACCTATTTTTACACCAGATTCCTTAATTTTGTGCCTAGGAGTGTTATGATTAATGAGATGCTTGCTAAACCTCCTAAGAAATCAGGTTGCATAATCGAGGAGTTAAAAGATGACAATGATTCATACTATGCATTATGCCTAGTTAGGGCCATTAAACAATAGCGTTTGTTGAGAGGCAACTCAATAGTTATGCTTTACTTTTGTTCATTTATTTTGTGCCAACATGATTATTGCTACTGTAGTAATTGTGTTTGCATCTTCTCTTTTGATTTTTGTGCTAAGTAAATCCTTTTAGATAGTGTGGATGCTTGTTGGTTTGATCCTATGCAGAAACGGAAAGTTTTGCGTCCACTATACAAATTTTCATTCTGTACTGGAGCGTGATCAATTGCTGAAATTTTTACACGGTATTGGGCTGAAAATTGTTTATGTCATCCTAATTTTCAAAAAATGTAGAGTTACATCACTACATACAATTCTGTTTTAGACAGATTATGTTTTCATTGCATAGTGTGCTTATTTCAAAATTTCTATAGATTGTATCATTGGTATAAGTCATGGAGATGATAGAATACAGTATGTATTATGTAAGAACAATTATGAATCTTGCTTTTGATAGTACCTAAGTTAATGATTTATTTTATTATACTAATGGATCTCACAAAGTTTTGTTAAGTTTTGTGTGACTGAAGTTTTCAAGTTTTGGGTGAGATGGCGATGAAAGAAAGGATAAGGAGCGACAAGATCTTAAGCTTGGGGATACCAAAGGCACTTCAAGGTATTATTCAAGGAAGATCCAAGCATATAAGGTTGGGGATGCCCCGGAAGGCACCCCCTCTTTCATCTTCAATTTATCAGTAATATCACTTGGAGTTACATGTTTATTCGTCACATAATATGTGTTTTGCTTGGAGCATTGTAAGTTTTATTTTTTGTCTGTGTGCTTATTTTCACAGTAATTATTTCCTGATCATACCTATTAAGAGAGACACACATTTATCACAATTTTATAGAATACTCGTTGATCTTCACTTATATCTTTTGAATTGAGGCAAACGGTCATGTTCTTCACTTATATCTTTTGAGCATGACGATATATATTTTATAGAAATAATTTGCACTCTCTTGATTCACGTATATCTTTTTTGGGAGTTAAATAGGAACTGGAAATTTGCATTAGTATATATTTGGTCCAAAAATAATAGGTATATAAGGGTGGAATAATAAAAAGTTGCATGTAGATCACTGAATATGTTGCGTTTGATAAATGATATTGAGGTTATAATATGAAGGATTTCTAGTCGATAGTCTTGGTCTAGTAATAATAATGATGTTAAGGTTCGTGATGTCCTATTTATT
Source organism: Aegilops tauschii subsp. strangulata (assembly GCF_002575655.3). Classification (NCBI taxonomy): domain Eukaryota; kingdom Viridiplantae; phylum Streptophyta; class Magnoliopsida; order Poales; family Poaceae; genus Aegilops; species Aegilops tauschii. Next base: position 506,741,187 of record NC_053038.3, read on the forward strand.
AAAGTGTCGGTTGTGGCATAGATAGGAAGTTGTAGCATAATTTATTATTGATTGATAACATTTTTGTTGTCCGGACCGGGGACGCGTGATGGTTAACTCCTCCCAACCTCCTCCCTTGGGGCATGCTAGTAATACTTTGCTTCGGGGCCTCCAGGCTTTCACAATAAATACTTGAGCTCTTTATAACTAATGTGGATTTTTCGACTATAAGCACATCCACCTATTCCTATTTTGCTAGCCTCTCCGATATTGTGCATTGCCCATTATCATACTTGTTGCAAACTTCACCGATGCATGCAAACCCCGTGATATGACACGCTCTATCACACATAAGCCTTATATATCCTCCTTCAAAACGGCCACCATACCTACCTATTATTGTATTTTCTTAGCCATTTCAAGATATATTGCCATCCAACTTCCACTGTCACTATTCACATGACTTGAGCATTCATTGACATTTTGCTCTGCGTGATCATATATAGCTGACATGATATTTGTGGCAAAGCCACCGTTATCATTGTTATACCTGGTACGCTAAATCATTGCACATCCTGGTACTACAAGAGGCATTCATATGTAGTCATATTTTTCAGCTTATTGAGTTGTAAGTAAATTAAAGTGTGATGATCATCATTATTAGAGCATTGTCCTAACGAGGGAAATAATGGTGGAGACTTATGAGTCCTCGGAAAAGTGGGGACGGGGTACATGGAACTGTTCTAGCAAAAATGAAAAAATAATGAGAAAAGGAAAAAATGAGAGAAAAAGAGAGAAGGGGCAATGCTACTATCATTTTACCACACTTGTGCTTCAAAGTAGCACCATGCACTACATATAGAGGATCTCCATGCTTTTCACTTTCATATACTAGTGGGATATTTACATTATAGAACTTGGCTTGTATATTCCGATGACGAGCTTCCTCAAATGCTCGAGGTTTTCATGAGCAAGCAAGTTGGATGCACACCCACTTAATTTCACATAGAGAGCTTTCATACACGTATAGCTCTAGTGAATCCATTGCATGGCAATCCATACTCATTGCATTGATATTGATTGTAAGTCCTCTCCATTGCCTAATGGTCCGCTTAGTTGATGCGAGACTTTCTCATATTTTTGCCTTCCCTTATAAACCCCAATTATCATTCTCTTTCTTGTCCAAAGTGCTAAGTCCATGTCTCACGCTCATTTATTGAGTAAGTTAAAAAAGATGAAGCTGGAAAAAGTATAATCCAATTGCTTGGTTTGGAACCGGGGTGTTCATGATTTATACTTTATGTTAGGAAGATCGAGCTATGCCATGCTTACATGATTAAATGTTTAGGAATTACATTCTTTAGCATTTTCTATTTTTAAAGATAATGATTTTTTAAAGATAATGATTACTTTCAAGTACTCTTGCATATTATCGTTTTGATATCAGCAATCATCCGCTTCTCTATATTCATGCCCCAAAAAGAATTAGATGATCAAAGAAACATCTATGTAGCATTACACATCAAAAACTCTTTTTATCATTTACCTACTCGAGGAGATTTAAGAATTAAGCTTGGCGGTGTTGATACGTCTCTAGCATATCTATAATATTTTATTGTTTCATGCTATTATATTATCATTCTTGTATGCTTTATATTCCATTTTATATTATTTTTGTGGACTAACCTATTAACTTAGAGCCTAGTGCTAGTTTCATATTTTTTGCCTATTTCTTTTTTCGCAGAAAAAACCTACGAAACGAAGTCCAAACACGATGAAACTTGACGGTGGTTTTTGCTGGACTACGAGTGACCCTACAAGATTTATGGAGAGACCAGATGATATAGGAGGAAGCCACAAGCTCTAGGGGCACGCCCCTGGGGAGCGCCATCAGCACTTGTGGGCCCCCTGGCCACCCCCTGACCCAATTCCAACCCTATAAATTCTCTCCAAAACCCCTGAAGCGAGACCCCAAAAAATTATCACCACACAAGCCTCTGTTCTTTCATAATCTCATCTGGAGGCCTTTTCTGGTACTCCGTCGGTGGGGAAAACCATTGGGGAGACAATCTTCATCGGCCGCTTGCTGCCTCCATGAAGATGTGTGAGTAGTTCCTACTGGACCTATGGGTCCATTGATGACCCACAAGTATAGGGGATCTATCATAGTCCTTTTGATAAGTAAGAATCTCAAACTAACGAGGAGCAGAAGGAAAGGACAAGCGGTTTTCAGCAAGGTATTTTCTGCAAGCACTAAAATTATCGGTAAGAGATAGTTTGGTGATAAGATAATTCGTAACGGGTAACAAGTAACAAGTGTAGCAAAAGTGAGCAAGGTGGCCCAATCCTTTTTATAGCAAAGGATAAGCCTAGATGAACTCTTATATAAAGCAAGGAATTATCATCAAGTTAGTTTTCATCATGCTCATATGATTTGCATTTGTTACTTTGATAATTTGATATGTGGGTGGACCAGTGCTTGGATGTTGTCCTTAATTACTTGGACAAGCCTCCCACTTATGATTAACCCCTCTTGCAAGCATCCGCAACTACGAAAGAAGAATTAAGATAAATCTAACCATAGCATGAAACATATGGATCCAAATCAGCCCCTTACGAAGCAACGCATAAACTAGGGTTTAACCTTCTATCACTCTAGCAATCCATCATCTACTTATTACTTCCCAATGCCTTCCCCTAGGCCCAAACCGTGGGGAAGTGTCATGTAGTAGACATTCACATAACACCACTAGAGGATAGACAACATACATCTCATCAAAATATCGAACGAATACCAAATTCACATGATTACTTATAACAAGACTTCTCCCATGTCCTCGGGAACAAACGTAAATACTCATAAAGCATGTTCATGTTCAAGATGAGAGGGGTAATAAATATCATTAAGGATATGAACATATGATCTTCCACCAAATAAACCAACTGGCATCAACTACAAGGAGTAACCAACACTACTAGCAACCCATAGGTACCAATCTGAGGTTTTGGAACAAAAGATTGAATACAAGAGATGATCTAGGGTTTGATAGGAGATGGTGCTGGTGAAGATGTTGATGAAGATTGACCCTCCCTCGATGAGAGGATCATTGGTGATGATGATGGCTTCGATTTCCCCCTCCCGGAGGAAAGTTTCCCCGCCAGAATAGCCCCGCCGGAGCCCTAGATTGCTTCTGCCCATGTTCCGCCTCGAGACAGCAGCGCTTCGTCCCGAAAGCTTCCTTCTTATTTTTTCCTAGGTCAAAACGCTTCATATAGCAGAAGATGGGAACCGGACGATGGCCAAGGGGCCCACAAGCCCTGGGGCGCACCCTGGGGGGTAGGGCGCGCCCCCAGGCTTGTGGCCTCCTAGTGGGTCCCCTTCTGTTGTTTCTTCACCCAATATTTTTTATATATTCCAAAACAATTCTCCTTAAAGTTTTAGGACATTTGGAGTTGTGCAGAATATATATCTAAATTTGCTCCTATCCGGTCCAGAATTCCACCTGCCAGCATTCTCCTTCTTCATGTAAATCTTGTAAAATAAGAGAGAAAAGACATAAGTATTGTACCATAATGTGAAATAACAGGCCATAATGCAATAAATATCAATAAAAAACATGATGCAAAATGGACGTATATCATCCATATCGGTAGATAGATGGCATTCTTCCTCTTTTGATCTTCAATACAATGATCTCCACTAAGATCTATTTGATGTATTTCTTGTGGTATGTTTGTTGGGATCTGATGAATTGTGGGTTTATGATCAGCTTATTCATTGAAACTATTTGAGTCTTTTCTGAGATTTATATACGTGTGATTTCATAGATATGTATGCTAGCCAATTAGACGAGTAGATCTTCAGGGAGAGTGGTACATAGTGGTGGGTTCAATCTTGCAGTGTCCTTATCTTTGACAGGAGGAGTAGCAAGGCACGTCTTGTATTATTGCTACTAAGGATAAAACGATGGGGTTCGAACATATTGCTTGGTCTTACTTTGTCTACATTATGTCATCTTGCTTAAAGTGTTACTCTGTTTGTCATGAACTTAATACTTTTATATGCATGATGGATAACAGTCTTGGGATAGAGTAAAAGTAGTAGATGCAGTTGGATTAACAGTCTACTTGTCACAAACATAATGCCTATATATGGATCATGCCATGAAGAATCATAATCATAACTATGTGCTATTTTGTCAATTGCCCAACAGTAATTTGTTTACCCACCATCGTTATGCTGATGAGAAAGATGCCTCTAGTGAACCTATGGCCCTCGGTTCCATTCTCCATTATTACTAAAAACGTACAATTGCTCGCTATACTTATTTGCTTTTTTTGTTTATTTACCTATCACTATCAGATTTAATCCTTGCAACTGGTGAGAATAAGGGGATTGACAACCCTCTTTCCTTTGTTGGGTGCAAGCATTTTCTTTGTGTGTAGGTACTATTCACGTTGTTTGTGTGTCGTCTCCTTCTGGTTTAACAAACCTTGGTTCTTAACTAAGGGAAATACTATCTGCTACTATACTACTTCGCTCCGTCTCTTCAGAGAAGCCCAACAACTCTATAGACAACAGCACATCCCAGCTCCAGATCCAAGATATGGAATGAAGCCAGACATTCCATCCATTCCAACAACCTGTTGCGGCATGCTAGACCTTTGCCCATCCCCATACCCATCAGAATTTTCCATCTGTGCAAACCATTGTTGTTGCAGTGCCCTCGCCGGGATCTGTACTAGCGAATTCCCACTGGCATCATCCATTGAGTAGGTGCCTCTTGGATAGGAACCTAATTTTCCCTCTTGTCCATGAGCCCCCTCAGAAGCTTGATAACTAGCCCCCATCTAAACCGAAGAAACTCTGACTGAGATCCTACCCTGCAGACTGCCCCTACTCGATTCTCTCCCATAAAACCTCCATCGCCGCTCTTCCCCTTTCTAAATATGGTCATATTGCTCCCATCACCGCTGTAACTCCCCCTTAGATCACCACCACTAAAATTTCCACGCCACCTCTGCCATGCCGCCTCCTCTGATATTGGGAGTTAATTTTTTCCTTTTTCTCTCTTGCCAACCCCGTCCTGGAGAACCCACCATCGCCGTCGTCTGGCTCTGTGCCTCCCCTAACCCTAATTGTTGTGACCCAATAGAGTTCTCGATATTCAACACCGGTAGGTGGGCTTGTCTAGAAAGCAGAAGAACTCGGAAGGGGTATGATGCGGCTTGAACTACGTCGGTATTTCCCCAAAGAGGAAGGGATGATGCATCACAGCTACGGTAGGTATTTCCCTCAGTGATGAGACCAAGGTTATCGAACCAGTAGGAGAACCACGCAACACCACGTAAACAGCTCCTGCACACAAAGAACAAATACTTGCAACCCGACGTAAGAGAGGGGTTGTCAATCCCTCACGGGTAAAAAGATAGGTAAAATTGTAGTAGATTGGATAAATAGATCTAGCGCGAACGCAAGATAAAATAAATAAATAAAAATTTCAGCAAAGTATTTTTGTATTTTTGGATTAATAGATCTAAAAATAAAAGCAAATAAAAATAGATCGCGAAGGCAAATATAATAAAGAAGAGACCAGGGGGGCGTAGATTTCACTAGTGGCTTCTCTCGAGAAAAATAGCATACGGTGGGTGAACAAATTACTGTTGGGCAATTGATAGAACTTCAAATAATCATGATGATATACATGCAATGATCATTATATATGCATCATGTCCAAGATTAGTAGACCGACTCATGCCTTCATCTACTACTAGTACTCCACACATTGACCGCTATCCAGCATGCATCTAGTGTATTAAGTTCATGGAGAAACAGAGTAATGCAATAAGAACGATGGCATGATGTAGACAAGATTTATTTATGTAGAAATAGACCCCATCTTGTTATCCTTGATAGCAACGATACATATGTGTCGGTTCCCCTTCTGTCACTGGGATCAAGCACCGTAAGATCAAACCCATCACAAAGCACCTCTTCCCATGGCAAGAAAAATCGATCTAGTTGGCCTAACTAAACCAAAGATTCGAAGAACAAATACGTGGCTATAAGTAATCATGCATATAAGAGATCAAAAGACTCAAATAACTTTCATGGATAAAAAGATAGATCTGGTCATAAACTCAAAGTTCATCGGATCCCAACAAACACACCGCAAAAAGAGTTACATCAGATAGATCTCCAAGAGACCATTGTATTGAGAATCAAAAGAGAGAGAGAGGAAGCCATCTAGCTACTAACTACAGACCCGTAGGTCTACAATGAACTACTCACGCATCATCGGAGAGGCACCAATGAGGATGATGAACCCCTTCGTGATGGTGTCTAGATTGGATCTAGTGGTTCTGGAACTTGCGGCGGCTGGAACTGATTTTCGTCGACTCCCTTAGGGTTTCTGAAATATTGGGGTATTTATAGAGCAAAGAAGTGGTGCAGGAGGCCACCGAGGTGGGCACAACCCACCAGGGCGCGTTCTTTGGCCCATCTTGTGTCTTCTGGTCCAGAAAAAATCCACAAAAAGTTTCGCTGCGTTTGGACTCCGTTTGGTATTGATTTCCTGCGATGTAAAAAACAAGCAGAAAACAGGAACTGACACTGGGCACTATGTCAATAGGTTTGCCCTAAAAAATGATATAAAATGATTGTAAAACATCCAAGAATGATAATATAACAACATGGAACAATCAAATATTATAGATACGTTGGAGACGTATCAGGGTACTTTCAAAGTGCACATTCTTTTTTGGTTCCATTAACTGGGCTACATCTAACACAAAATCCCCATTAAGCCCATGGATTGGCTCCAAATGAGGCCCAAAATCCCATTCATTAAGATCCACCCCACCCTGAATCTCAACTAGCGACATTTGAAATTCAAATTTGGAGGGTACTTCCATTTCCAAATCAGTAGCATCCCAAAAACCAGGTATGCTTTGTGACTCTTCCCCAATCTGCCTCGTAATAAAATCTCTACTCCATACATGTTTATACGCATCATTATCATCCATTTCATGTAGGAATCTATGGATATGAGTATCGTTTTCTCTATTTTTGCCCATACCAACAGAAGAATCGGGGATAATTTTGATGCTCCTATCTTTCCTCTCACAATCAACCCCCCCTTATTCGTAGCTATTACTATCCGTCCTATCATTTTTAGTCCCCCTAATCTTTGATTCTCTTCGTTGTGTTCGTCTATATTTCATCAGGAGGGGAATTATCATCTAGATTATCTGATTCATCGATCAGAAATCGCAACCAGGAGAAATGATTGAGATTGCTCTTCTTACTATCATCATAAATGTCTGAGATAAAACGTAATTGAATTCGAGCCCCAGTATTGATACTTGAGGATCGACGACAAGCCCTTCTCGGCGTTGTTGGCAACATCACCAGCTAGTGACCGAAAGTGGCCACTAGTCAGCGAGACGCCTACTTATCCCGAGAGAGGGAGCGGATCCTAGTGGAGTGGAGGGGGGACCTTCGGGAGCGGCACCGATATCCGACCACCCCTGTCTGCCTCCCCGTCCTGCGCGGCGCCACCATCTCATTGTTAGAGATCTCTATCGGCATGGCGACTGTCCTGGTGCAGGCAGCCCCATCACGACTCCACCTCCACACACAGCCCGAAGATGTGCGAGTGAAACACGGCCAACTTGAATTGCCTGCACGGATCCGGCGACTCCACCTCCATCATCGCCCACGGGACCACCGCCAGAGTAGGTTGTGTCAGGTTGTTGGGGAAGCACCTGGCCTTGTTTTCCTCATCACGCACCGATCTGACTGCGAATGCCTCCTTGTTGAGTTCCCTCGCATATGGGAACCACGCATCAATCTCACGGAGGTGGGAAAGCTTCTCCGTGTCGCCACCCACGATCTGTTGCATCTTTGCCTCTCTCCTCGACATCACGTCGCAGGGGAATTGATTTTCCCATAGCTACCGTTTCTGGTCGATATGATGAGCATGTTTCTAGGCGGAGAAGATGGAACGGAACTAACTGAACCTCCCATCGAATTTGGCTTATGAATACCTGCATTGCACCCCACCAACCGGCGTTAGCTTGACTTCTGCATCCAAGTCGGCCATGGTGAGCATGCGACTAGCTTGGTAAGCTACCAACAAGTCGACCATGGTAAACGGCGTGTCGAGATCGCTTAGCATGGGGCCTAAGCTAGTGCTTCCCAGTTGAAGTTGGACACCGGTTGATGCGCTATAATCGTGACCATGAGCGAGAAAAGAAGAAGTCTATCTTCAAGCTTGAATCAGACGTTAAGGCATGGACAGCTGGACCCAAAACCAAGAAATTCTAGGGTAGGACCGAATATTTATAGGCGATCGATGAAAAGTACATTACTGCAAGCAGTTACGGTAAAGGAATAGAGAGGGATATGGTGGAATTGATGTTATATTGCTTGAGCCTCATGGGCATATATATAGGAGTACATGATCTTCTCGGAGTACAAGACAAGCTAGAATAATTCCTAGTCTATCCTATGTTTTCTAATAATCATGATACTCAACATCCCTTCGCAGTCACAACAGTAGTGACACAGACGGCGAGACTCGAGAATAATACAAAGGTAAGTCGACGGACATCCCTCCGACAGTCGAACGACCGATGCATCGTGGAAGTCGTGGCTGGAGTGGAAATTGACGAGGTTCCTCAAGCAAGGCGGTAGCCTATTGTGTCGATGTCGAGGTAGCCGAGATCATAGGGTGGTATAGCCATGGTCGAGTTAGTCGTGCGGGGGACGTCATGGTCGAGGTCGAGTCTGGGTGGCCGGTGTCGAGGTAGTCGCCGTGGACCGAAAAGAAGAGCTGCAGCGACAGCGGTCTGAGGCGGCGGTGGAGGTTCTCGAAGTAGGTGATGAAGAACCCGACGACGTCACAAAGACCGACACGAACGGTGGCATTCCCGCGCCTGGGAAGGCGCCACAATGCATACCAAACAAAAGTTGACATGCGTGGATGGCGAAGAGGACACCGATGAGGTTGATCAAGCAAGGCGGTAGCCCATTGTGCCGGTGTCGAGGTAGCCGAGAGCGTAGGGTGATGTAGCCATGGTCGAGGTAGCTGATACGTCTCCATCGTATCTACTTGTCCAAACATGTTTGCTCTTGTTTTGGACTTTAATTTATATGATTTGAATGAAGTTAACCGAGACCGGTGCTGTTTTCAGCAGAACTACCTTGGTGTTGTATCGGACGAAACTTTTCGAAGATTTTTTATTGAATAAATAAAAAAATACTAGAACGAAGATCCAGCAGAGGGGGCACCAGTTTCCCACAAGGCAACATGGCGCGCCTACCCCCCAGGGCGTGCCCTGATGCCTTGTGGGGCCCACGTGGCTCCGTCCGACCTAATTGCAACGCTATAAATTCCGTTTCCCCGAGAAAAAATTAGATGAAGAAGTTTCATCGCGTTTCTCAATACGGAGCCGCCGCCACCCTCAGTTCTACATCGAGAGGGATGTTCTGGAGTCCGTTCGGGGCTCCGGAGATGGGGATTTGTTGTCATCATCATCACGAGCCCTTCTTCATCAACAACTTCATGATGCTCACCAATAGGAGTGAGTAATTCCTTCGTAAGCTTGCTCGACGGTGATGGTGCTAAATGAGATTTGTCATGTAATCAACTCAATTTGTTAGGGCATGATCACTAGTATCCACTATGTTCTAAGATATTCCTATGACTTTGCTATGCTTAATGCTTGTCAGTAGGGCCCGAGTTCATGATTTCAGATCTGAACTTATTATGTTTTCATGAATATACGTGTGTTTCGGATCCTATCTTGGAAGTTGTACGCACCTATTACGTGTAATGATCCACTGACCCCAAAGTGACAATAATTGAGATTCACTCTGATGATGACCATAGTATGAGGAGTTCATGTATTCACTGTGTATTAATGCTTTATTCCGGTTCTCTATTAAAATGAGGCATTAATATCCCTTAGATTTCCTTATGGACCCCGATGCCACGGGAGGGTAGGACAAAAGATGTCATACAAGTTCTTATTATAAGCAGGTATGACTATTTACGAATACATAGGTACATTACATTGATGAAATGGAGCAATGGTGTATTGCTCTAAATTGTGACTGTTATACGATGAATGTCACCCAACACAAATATCCATTGTTGATCCAGTGCCTACGGTTTTCTCATATTGATCTTTGTTAAGTTACTACCGTTGTTGTTGGTGTTACAATAACTACAAAAATATTTCTGCTACTATTACCACTGCTATCAAACTATCATACTACTGTGCTACTAAACACTTTGCTGCAGATATTTAGTTCTACAGGTGTGGTTGAATTGACAAGTCAACTACTGTAAATATTCTTTGATTCCCTTTGTGTCGAATCAATAAATTTGGGTGAAATACTACCGTCGAAGACTACCGGCATCCTATATACTTGTGGGCTTTCAGTAGCCGTGCGAGGGACGCCGTGGTCGATATCGACTCGGAGTGGCAGGTGTTGAGGTAGTCGCCGTGGACCGGGAAGAAGAGCAGCGGCGGCGATGACTGGGTTAGGAGCGCGGCGGTGCTCGAAAGAACCCGACAACATGACAAAAACCGGCGCGGCGATGGCGTTCCTGCGTCTAGAAAGGCGGCGCCTTGCATAACACACAAAAGTCAACACGCGTGGACGGCAAAGTGGACCGCGTCCCGCGGCGCTACGACTCAAAGAGGCAACGCAACGGGTGTAAAGGAATAGAGAGGGATATGGTGCTTGAGCCTCGTAGGCATATATATATAAAAATAGATGATCTTCTTAGAGCATAAACTAGTTAGAATAATTTTTGGTCTATCCTATGTTCCTAATAATCATGATACTCAACAAATAAAGCTTCCGATCAGCGTAGCGAATTAACCAACAAAGTAACAATTGGAGATATCCGAAGATCGAGCAAGTACAGTGTCAACTGTCAAGCCCAAATCAAGAGTGAACCAACATAATTATTTAACCTGCATGTAAGCGATAGCAGAAACACACACAAGAAATGGAACTATTGGAAGAGAGAGGAGGAGCGAACTACTGCGTATCCTGCTCCTGCATGGATGGATCGATCAAAGCTTCAGCGCAGGTCAATCGCCTCGTCCGCAAGCTCTTCGCTGCCTCTTCTTGTCCCGGACGAGGCTGCTCCCGCACCAGTACCCGTGCCCTGCTGGCGATGTCGACGAGGGTGGATCCTCCCTCCTGCTCCCCACGCGAGGGCTCCGCACGCGTGGGCGCCCGGGCGCAGCGGAGCGCGGTGGTCATCACCGGCGGCCTTACCAAGCAATCCCGCCGCCACTGACGAGAGCCCCATGGCCCGCCTGGACAGGTGGCGCTCCAGCTTGTGCGCGTTCTGGTGGCCGCCGAGCGCCTGCGGGCTCCTGAACTTGGCGGGGCAGTAGCCGCACGCGAACACCGGCTGAGACCTCGGCGGCGAGTACTGGCGCAGCGACAGGCTCAGATCGAGCCCCTCTTCCGTCTCTATGTCCATGCCCTGGATATGGCTATAACTGATATGGACAGCGCACCTAGTAGTTTTGAGAAAAAAAATTGTTAGCAGTGACGCACCAGGGATAGTGTCATTACTAGTTGATATGGATGACGGACCACACCCACCGTGGGTCATTAGTAGTTTTGAAAAAAAAAATTTTACTAGTTTTTAACTAGTAATGACGCATCAGTGGACAGTGCGCCATTACTAGTTTTAACTAGTAATGGCGCACTATCCCATGGTGCGCCACTACTAACATTTTTTTAAAAACTACTAATGGCGCACCACACACCAGGTGCGCCATTAGTAATCCTGGTACTAAATGCATCCCCCTGGACCGCCTTTTCAGTTTAAAAAAAATAAAAGAAAATGATGGAAATGTCAAAAAAATAAAAAATAATAAGTTTCCCATGTGATATGTGGTCTAGTTGTTGGGAAAATTTACAAATATGAATTTCGACTTTATTTGTAAAATCTCTCTGGAATTTAGTAAAATGGGCATAACTTTTGTATACGAACTCGGATTAAAAAGTTTTTTATATGAAAAATCATCTACTCGAAAAGTTACATCCGAATTGAACCGGGAGAACTTTGTTCAACATCTTCAAAATTCCCAAAAACCTAACAGAACGAAAGATACGGGGCTTTTAAGATCTAGAAGGGGGAAAAATGAAAAAAAAATTCAAACTTGCTAGTGGCGCACCATTTGCTAGGTGCGCCACTAGTAACAGAAAAAAAATTTGGGTTCAAATTTTCTTTTTTGGATTTTTTTTTCAAAATATAATACGTAATATGACCGGGAAGTTTGAAATATTTTTTCAAAATTTCGTCACACTCATGAACATGAACAAAGTCCTAGACATCAACAATGTTTAATAGGATTGATATGACAGAGATATCAATAAGTGCCTGTGAAATGAGCTGGTACTGGGGTTGGATAGAACTGCGAAGTTAAGCGTGCTCGGACTGATGTAGTGTGAGGATGCCATTACTATCTGGGATATTGCGCCATTAATATTTTGTTACTAATGGCATGATAATAGTGGCGCACCTGTAGTACGCCATAAATGGCAAAAACAGGTGCGGCACTAATTAGCCTTTTCTTAGAAGTGGATGGTACGTAGCGTAAACGGTGTGGCAACTGGCAAGGCAATGCAACCAATCATGCATGCCGAGGTGCCACGTTGATATTATTGGCGCGGCCGGTACTGGCACGGACGGCAACAGAACGCGGCGGCCGGTGTCTCAGACACTGCATGCTTGCGGCCACTGCTCTCGTGATCAATGGCCACCCTATACACACATCTATTGCAGCATTATTACTGAATCACCGCGTACGTCCCCATACTGTCACCGCGCTAGCTATAGCAACGCGCCGAAGGCACAGCCACATAGACATGGCCCAAAAAGCGATTCGGAGGGCGAGCACCAGGCAGCTCGACATCTGTCCCGCTTTCCTTCAATTTCTGTGATGCCTTTGCTGGCCTAGTACACTGAATGCCATCTATGCACGTAGATTTGTCATGCCTATTCACATATGAAGCCGTACGTGATTAAGTGAACAAAGGTCCTTCCCGAACAGCTTTTGTTTTTTACCAACAAAAAAGAAAAACTCCCGCAAAACTAGAAGCAGTCCCCCATCCTACACATGTCGCGTGCAGATAACACCTGGCAGGAGCATTTATAGGGATGGCAATGGGTACCCATTACTCGCGTACCCGGTGGGTAAAAAACCCTATTAGGGCAAGGGTTTGGATTACAAAAATACCCATGGTACATAAATAGGAAAATTTTAAACCCATCAGGTTTGGTGGGTACGGGTATGGTTTAGTATAACCCATACCCGTGTACCCATGTACCCACGTATAATCTGATAAATAGGCCTAAAATATTATTTATCCGCATATTAAATGTATTGTATCATTATGTGGACATAAATCCCGCAGCTATCCCACGTCCAGAATCCCAAATGTGATACTTGTGTCTAGGCGATTGATGTCCATTTCGCAAAAAAAAGGTGATTGATGTCCAGAATTGCCTCGTTCCTTTTATGGTTATATATGAATGTGATTGCGTGATTGACGAACTTGACGTCCAAAATTACCCGCATGCTTGTAGCAGCCAGCGCCCAGCAGAATAGATCGATCTCATCTTCTTGGGCTCTCGGCTCTCGCTGTCGGCCGCCAACGCCATCGCCTCCAGCCGCTTGCTGCCTCGCGCCACCACCATGGACCCAGCGGACGATGATGATAGCTCGCGCGTGGATGGGAACCGCAAGGAGCTGCAGCTCGGCGACCACCACAGCCAGGAGCACAACACGCCAACACCGAGCCCAAGCCCAACCCTATCATCGTATGGTGCCTTCCGCCTCCGCGCGCCAGGAAAGAGCCAACTCCCCGGCCGACGTCAAGGTCTTCCACCTCATGCTCCAGGGTCCAAGGTGCAACACCATCGCAGCACTATGTCCAAGACATCTGTGAAGCAGGTACGCCCTAGCCTACTTAGCAATGGTCGATCTGCTGCCGCAAAGCACAAGAACAGTAGCATGCCTATTTCGGCTAGGAGAGTATCGATTTTCTTTATGATTTTATGATTACGGGCACTGATCTTACAGTTTGGAGGTATTTGTTGTACAAGATGATGTGATGCATTCATGTAGATGAGCATTGATTTCTGCTGAGTAGACGTGATGTATATAGATGATGTGATGAATACGACTTTCTGTGTGTCATTGCGAGCTTCTTAAGTCTTAACTGAACCATGAAGTTTTATTAAGAGGGATCATGTCATGGTTATTGCTGCAGCAAATTGGTGACGAGCACTATGTGTGTACAACGATTGTTACCACGGCATCCACCTCTTTTTGATAATTCATTGTTTTGCACAGAGATACGGCTACGAGCACTCCGTGTGTAAAGTGATTATCTGAATCGTGAATTCTTTTGCTGCAGCAAGAGTGACGAGTTGTTCGTTTAGCTTCAGAAATTCTGAAAAAATAGCAGCGTTATTTATCACATGAACGTTTCTGTAGGGATTCTTGTGTGTAAATCCAAATGTTTTAGAGTGCAATTGTTCGAATGAAGTGTTGTTCTTGTGTGTAAATTCAAATGAAGTGTTGTTTTTTATAAATTATTATTATTATAAGTTGTTGTTTGTGACTATGTAATGCTCAAATTGATGTGTTGCAAATATGTGTAATTTTACCCGCGGGTATCCATTTACCCTGACGGGTGATGGGTATGGGGAAAAATTGTACCCGTTCACGGGTATGGGTATGGGTGATGGGTAAGGTTTGGGGTAACGGGTAAGAGTATGGGGTGGCTCCATCCGTACCCAAACCCGGCGGGTGCCATCCCTAAGCATTTACCCTTCTGGGGGTTTTATTTTGTTTTCTATGGTTTTTTGGTTCTCCTTTTCTCAGTTTTTTCGTTTCCTTTTTTCCTTGTACTCTTTTTATCGGTCAGCACAGGTTTCTTCTCGCGTGGAGCAGGTGTGCTTCACAGCACGGGAACACAAGCTACTACACATGGGAGCACAATTGTGATTCATCCTGCGGGAGCACAAAGCATTAGTACATGACACCTTAATTAGCAGCGTGCGAGAGTGTCTACTAGCACCGTGTATGTATGGATTTACTAGAAATCCAAAAACATAAAGAAAAAAAAACAGAAACTGACACTAGAGACTGAATTAATGGTTTAGTCCTAAAAAATAATATAAAATGGCATATAAATCATACAAAAGTGATAATATAATAGTATGAAACAATCAAAAATTGTAAATACATTTGACTTGTATTACGTCCCAAGAAGTATATGATTGATGATGGTTTCCTAGTTTATGTAATTATTCATTGAGATGTGCAAATTTGACGTTTAGTTACTTATGTAATGGATGTTTAATTCGGTTATGCAATCATGTTTTATAAGTATATGTTTTGTTCTGTAGACACAACATATATATTGTTGTGCAGGCAGAGCAAGTCACATCGCAAACGGTTAAAGTAAGGAATACGCCCGTGATGATTACCACAATTACAGATAATTTCTTCCTAGTGACTGTTTGCCTGTGACACACACATCTTTTAATGGGGAATCATTTGTGTTATTTTTTTCGTCGCAAATAGTTCTGTTTACTAAACTTTTTGCCGTATATCGCACATATCTTGTGTTAGGGAATCCTCTGTATTATTTTCACTCATCGCAAATAGTTCTACTGACAGAACAGTATGTCATATATGGCACACGCATCTCGTTTCTGAATCATGCCTGATGGATCAGTCATTGCACAAGTATCTTTTTCGTTCTGGCGGTTATATTTTTCTACCATTTGCGATGCCTGCAACGTATACAGTTTTGTCCAAGGGTGTGCGATAGATATGTCTTCTTAGCTGGGTTCTACACTAGTGAATGGGGCCTCATTATTGATAGCATCCTTGTTACTTTACCAATGCTCGGGATTAGTATAACAAGATCATAATCAATACATGAGCTACTCTTAGTGGCATGACTATGGATCATGTTGGTGTTTATGTTTCCATACATGCAACCGAGTTTTCCTCTAAATCTCATAGTCAGGAAACAATGCAATTATAGCACAAAAATATTATAAAACACTTATTATTGTCTTTAGAACATATTTCCAACAAACGCTTTGTAATGTGGACGAACGGTTCACAAGATATTTCATTAAAAAGGGATCTAGAAAAAAAGCACAAACAACCATCCTCACATCCCTCACAGATAGTAAGAAAAACCGACCAAAACTCTCTGGTGGCGACAAGTGATGCACATGAGTTGTGCCACTTGTTACTACTAGAGGAGTTTTGTGTAACCTTTGTTAATGGTACCCCTTAACTAATGATTTCATTGAATAAAAATAAAAATCCAGTTTTTTAATAATCCCCTATAATGTTTTCTATATTAAGATGCAAAAAATCGAATGGTAAGTATAACCTTTCTTGTATGCTATAATTTTTCATCATTTTCTTTGATAAAGGTTTTTGTTTAATTGTTTATCTCTTTTCAATTATAATTTCCACATGGAAGATAATTCATGTCAGCTTCTGTATGATCAATTATCCAACATACCCCCTCCATTCCATAGTGTAGTGCGCACATGCATGCTTTTCGAGATCAAAGTTTGACAATAAATTAGACCAATAATACATAAATTAAGCTACTGAAGAATTATACCATTGAAAACTTCTTTAGAGTACGAATTCAATGGTATCATTTTTATGACACATAACCCGCATTTTATTGGTTAAATTTATGGTCAAACTTAAATCTCGAAAAGCGTGTGCGCACTACATTATGAAATGGAGGGAGTACCTGTTTGCTTTTTGCGTCGTTACATTATATAATTCTACCAAAACATGATTGATCATTTTATAAATTTCATCCATGGAGCTACGGTGTAATTGAAAGCTTTCCTATTATTTCCTTTTTTCAACACCCTATTGTTTTCTGTATTGATATCAACTGTATGTGTGAGAAGATCAGATTTTATATTGTTGATGGTGTTTGTCAGTGTAGCTAGCAATAATACAGTGAACCTACGTGAATTTGTATGACAGTGAAACATCACCTCGGGTTACTAGATGGACATGGAGCATATTTTACGTAAGTTATGCCTCGTATGGCTAGAAAATCCTATACTCATGCTTATAAAAGACATTATATGATAGATGTATTACAATGGGGGAACACCATGGTATATCTGTAAGTTGAGGATCAAGTTGCCGAAGATGGAGGTGGAAGATATCAGGCCAAGATTGAACCAACTAATATACTTGACGGTAGGATCACTTGAGGGTAGGCCCAAGAAGAGGAGTCACCCTAGCAGGCTCGGGACAACCCAGGTTCATTTCAGGAGGTCCACTCAGCTTGGCCACAACAACGACCCCCACTTAGTGGCAGGCGTGTTTGTCTCAAATAAAAAAAACCTTAGTGGCAGGCGCACCACGAAGGCCACTTGGCAGAACCACTGGCGCGCCATCAAGTCTACTGTTATGACACCATCAAGATTGGTGTTACGACACCATCAAGACAAAGCATTATTATAGCGGAGTTAACCAGGGGTAACGATCCATCGCCAATACCACAATGTGTCGTCTCGGCTGTTGTACTACCTTATTGATCTCCAACGTATCTATAAATTTCAATGTTTTTAAAGGTTTTAGAGGGCCAACCTATTAATTCAGTTCTCGATGTCAATTTCTCTTTCTACTATTTTTGAATTTTTGAAAAATACCATACAAAAAGTCCCTTGGTATTCCGGGAAAATTAGAGGAGTATTTCTGTGCTAGAAGAAGACAAGGTGGCGTAGGCCCCTCACCTGGACCAACGCGCAGGGTCTAGGCGGCCCCGAGCTCAGGCGCCTAGGCACCCCGGCGATCTCCAACGCCTGATGGCTTATATATAACGCAAAACACCCATGATTTATGTAGGCGTCCGGTGCATGCATGGTTTCTTTTACTTTTTTATAGGCGTCCGGTGCATGCATACAACCATTCCTTCTTCTCCTCGGAACGTCTGGTCGGTTGGAAAGAAAGCGTTTCGAAGCGATCTTCCTTTTCAGCCTGATCTGTTACTCTGCTAGAGGGAGAATTCATCTCCATCATCACCAACATCAGTCCTCGCGCTCAAGATGAGTTGTGAGGAGTCCATCCTCTGGACTATTGGTTCATTGCACTAGCCCAGATGTAATCTCTCCACTTTGGTGTTCAGTACAATAGTCAGATGAGTTGTCTTACATGATGATGCTTAATCTGATGTAATCCGTATATGTGATGTTCATCATATGATGAATTATTTCTTTATGTTTAGATTTATGGATGCCTTTATGTTTGGTTTACAGATGCATATTTCTCTCTGATAGCTTGTTTACTCTTGGTAGTTTAGTTAAGATCAGTAGTCAGTAGAGGAGGAGTGTCATTCGTTGATTTTAATCTTGCTGGTAAACTAGCACAGTGACAGAAAGTAGAAAAGGCCCGTAGTATATTGTTGCCACTAAGGATAAATGTTTATAGGGGGACCAGACTAAGTCCTACAAATAACAGTATGTCATAATGCTTAAAGCAATTATCTGCGTTTCAATGTTCGAAATACCGGCCATTGCTACTTGGTGGGTGACCGCTACGGTCTCTGTTCAAGAATTCTTCCGATTAATCAGTTAACGGGCCAGTTAATCGCTACATATAGGGTGGCCGAATCAAATAGCACTTATTCACCGCGTTAACTTGTGAGGCCGGTTAGTTGGCCTCTCAGACCAACTAATCGGTTGTGGGGCCGATTAATCATTGCTGACCCATTAACTTGTGAGCAAACAAAGCCCAAAATTTTGCCCCGTAACCCCTCCCATCCCCCTCTCTCTTCTCAATAGCTATGGTTTGACCAAACAATAGCATATTTTGGTATATTACATAGCTAAGAACATGAGATTATGGTATAATACATAAGAAATTAGATATATGTTGTCAAGTTCCTATTTAATGTACCGATTAATGGTGGACTGATTAATCCAGTTAATAGGCCGATTCACCGATTAATCGTTACTCCCAAGCCGACCAAGCAGCTACTGGTTACCGATTTCCTGATCGATAGGGTTTGGGAACTTGCCCAGTGTGCTACCTTGCTCCTGATTCACCCCGCCTCTATTGGGAAACGTAGCATGCAATTTCAAAAAAATTCCTACGCTCACGCAAGATCTATCTAGGAGATGCATAGCAACGAGAGGGGAGAGTGTGTTCACGTACCCTTGTATACCGAAAGCGGAAGCGTTAGCTTAACACGGTTGATGTAGTCGAACGTCTTCTCGATTCAACCGATCAAGCACCGAACGTACGACACCTCCGAGTTCTGTACGCGTTCAACTCGATGACGTCCCTCGAACTCTTGATCCAGCAAAGTGTCGAGGGAGAGTTTCGTCAGCAGGACGGAGTGGTGACGGTGATGGTGAAGTGATCCGCGCAGGGCTTCTCTAAGCACTACGACAATATGACCGGAGGAGTAAACGGTGGAGGGGGGCACCGCACACGGCTAAGAATAATTGATGTGCCTTAGAGGTGCCCCCGCCCCTGTATATAAAGGATGGAGAGGGGAGGAGGCCGGCCTAGCACTAGTAGAAAAAGGGTCAAATGTCAAGCACATTAGTGCCGGTTTGCTTTTGAGCCGGCACTAATGTGTGCATTAGTGCCGGTTCCAACGGCTAGCCAGCCGTTTTCGTTAGTACCGGTTCGTGGCCGACCTTTAGCACCGGTTCGTGCCACGGACCGGTACTAAAGTGAGTGGTGGCAGGATGTTGTCAGTCCGGAGCCCCTCCAGCACCTTTAGTACCGGTTCATGGCACGAACCGGTGCTAAAGGTCGTCCTACATAAACCCTTCGTCCACCCAAGCTCGCTCTGTTCTTCCCCTTTCCCCTCTCCTCTATGTTCTTCCCCTCTTCCTCTCGAGCTCATCACACATTTTGCCCAAAATTTGTCAAGATTTGAAGACCCCCATCCATTCAAATGATCACAAAGGTTAGCAACTTTGTCCTTTCATCTCTCATTGCTAGATTAGCTCTTGCAATGCTTTGTATAGTGATTAATTTATGAGTTTACTAATTTGGTAGAAAATATATGTGCTAGTATTTGATTTATATGCAATTTGTGGTCAAAACTAACACTTAGTTTGCATATGTAGGTGTGGTTTACTTAGTGCCTTCTAAATCTCCGTCATAACCACAGTCGATCGCCCGCACCGTTCCGTCGCCGGCACCACCTTGTGGTGAGCCTCTTGTTCATGAATGTTTTACATTACCAAATTGATGTTTGTGTGATTTGGATATATAGTTACTTGTATAATTATCTTACCCGTACGTTGTTTGTTATACATAGTGCCATGGTTTTGATATCCGTCCCTGTCGGCCCTCGTCCTTGTTATGATTCGGATGTGGTATATTCTCTTTTAAAACTAGTTGTTGCATTTCGTGTTTATGACAAATTATGCCCATCAAGTTGACATAGATATTTTTGTCTAGGAGGTTTGTGAACCGGAAATTCCAACCGACCCTATTGTCGAGAGGTTAAATTTAGTTGAAAGAGAAAATGAGTATTTGAAAGAAAAATTGAAAAGAATTGACGGGAAGAACATGGAATTGGAGTTGCATGTTGCCGATGTCGTCGATGATCACAAGATCAAGATGGAGAAAATGCGCTTGAAGATTAGAAAATATGCCATTGATAGTGAGGCTTGGTATCATTATGTTCTTGGATCAATTGTTACCTTAGTTGCGATCTTGATCGCATTTGTTGTTGCATTTAAATTCTTTAGTTAGAGAGTTATTTGTTTGTTGCATTTAAGTCTTGTATGAACTTTATGTATGAATTTGTATTAATTTGGTCTATTCGGTGTTGTGTAATGAAGATGAGCCGACAATGGATGTACGATGACCGATGCTCTCCCGATTTCATTAATGGCGTGCAAACTTTTCTGCTTGCAGCTGAGGCAAACAAGCGGGCGGATGGTTTTATGCCTTGTCCATGTTTAGTCTGTAAGAATGATCACAATTACTCTACGTCAAGAACCATTCACGTCCACCTGTTTAAGTCCGGTTTCATGCCCCACTATAATGTTTGGACCAAGCACGGAGAAAGAGGGGTTATGATGGAAGACAATGAAGAAGAAGAGGACGACGACAACTATCCTGGCCATGGGTTCCCTGAATACGATGATACAACAATGGGGGAAGAAGCTGAGCGGGCAATGCGGGAAGAAGCTGAAGAAGAGGCATCAGATGAGCCCGCTGATGATCTAGGTCGGGCCATTGCCGATGCAAAGAGAAACTGCGCAAGTGATTTGGATAAGAAGAAGTTGCAGCGCATGTTAGAGGATCACAAGAAATTGTTGTACCCGAATTGCAAAGCTGACAAGAAAAAGTTGGGCACCACACTGGAATTGCTGCAATGGAAGGCAGAGAATGGTGTATCTGACAAGGGATTTGGAAAGTTGCTGGTAATGATAAAGAATATGCTTCCAAAGGACAACGAATTGCCCGAGAGTACGTACGAAGCAAAGAAGGCTGTCTGCCCTCTAGGGTTAAAGGTGCAGAAGATACATGCATGCCCTAATGACTACATCCTCTACCGTGGTGAGTACGAGGATTTGAACGCTTGCCCGGTATGCGGTGCATTGCGCTATAAGATCAGGCGCGATGACCCTGGTGATGTCGAGGGCGAGCGCCCCAGGAAGAAGATTCCTGCCAAGGTGATGTGGTATGCTCCTATAATACCACGGTTGAAACGTTTGTTCCAAAACAAAGAGCATGCCAAGGCGATGCGATGGCACAGAGAAGACCGTAAGAAAGACAGAAAGTTGAGAGTACCCGCTGACGGGTCACAGTGGAGAAAAATTGAGAGAAAGTACGGGAAGGAGTTTGCAGATGACGCAAGGAACGTATAGTTTGGTCTAAGCGCAGATGGCATTAATCCTTTTGGGGAGCAGAGCAGCAACCATAGCACCTGGCCTGTGACTCTATGTTTGTATAACCTTCCTCCTTGGTTGTGCATGAAGCGGAAGTTCATTATGATGCCAGTGCTCATCCAAGGCCCTAAGCAACCCGGCAACGGCATTGATGTGTACCTAAGGCCATTAGTTGAAGAACTCTTACAGCTGTGGAATGGAACAGGTGTACATGCGTGGGATGAGCACATGGGGGAAGAATTTGACCTAAAGGCCTTGCTGTTCGTGACCATCAATGATTGGCTTGCTCTCAGTAACCTTTCAGGACAGACAAACAAGGGATACCGCGCATGCACGCACTGGTTGGACGATACCGACAGTATATATTTGGACAATTGTAGGAAGAATGTGTACCTGGGACATCGTCGATTTCTTCCGAGCAGGCATCCCGTAAGAAAGAAAGGCAAGCATTTCAAAGGTGAGGCGGATCACCGGACGAAGCCTCGCCACCGTACTGGTGCTGATGTACATGATATGGTCAAAGATTTGAAGGTAGTCTTTGGAAAGGGTCCTGGCGGACAACCTGTTCCGAATGACGCTGACGGACGCGCACCCATGTGGAAGAAGAAATCTATATTTTGGGATCTGCCCTATTGGAAAGATCTAGAGGTCCGCTCTGCAATCGACGTGATGCACGTGACAAAGAATCTTTGCGTGACCCTGCTTGGCTTCTTGGGCGTGTACGGGAAGACAAAAGATACACCTGAGGCACGGGAGGACCAACAACGTATGCATGGAAAAGACAGCATACATCAGGGTCATGCCAGCTACGCTCTTACCAAAGAAGAGAAGGAAATCTTCTTTGAATACCTGCTCAGTATTATGGTACCGTCTGGCTTCTCGTCGAATATAAAGGGAATAATAAACATGGCAGAGAAAAAGTTCCAGAA
The DNA here is from genome assembly GCF_002575655.3 of Aegilops tauschii subsp. strangulata. NCBI lineage: Eukaryota > Viridiplantae > Streptophyta > Magnoliopsida > Poales > Poaceae > Aegilops > Aegilops tauschii. Next base: position 506,764,075 of record NC_053038.3, read on the forward strand.
CCTAAAGTCTCATGACTGCCACGTGATTATGACGCAACTGCTTCCGGTTGCATTGAGGGGGCTTCTACCGGATAACGTTCGATTAGCCATTGTGAAGCTATGTGCATTCCTCAATGCAATCTCTCAGAAGGTAATCAATCCAGAAATCATACCAAGGTTAGAGAATAATTTGGTGCAATGTCTTGTCAGTTTCGAGTTGGTGTTCCCACCATCCTTCTTCAACATCATGACGCACGTCCTAGTTCACCTATGCGAAGAGATTAGCGTTTTGGGTCCTGTATTTCTACACAATATGTTCCCCTTTGAGAGGTTCATGGGAGTCTTAAAGAAATATGTTCATAACCGTGCTAGGCCAGAAGGAAGCATCTCCAAGGGCCATGAAAATGAGGAGGTCATTGAGTTTTGTATTGACTTTATTCCTGACCTTAAGCCGATTGGTGTTCCTGAATCGCGGTATAAGGGCAGACTGGATGGAAAAGGCACGCTAGGGGGGAATCAAAAAATATGTATGGACGAACATTCTCTCACTGAAGCACACTACACAGTTATATAGAATTCCGCCTTGGTGGCTCCGTATATGGACGAACACAAGAATTTTCTACGCTCCAAACACCCGGAGCGGTCTGATGACTGGATTACACGTGAACAAACCAGGAGTTTCGCCGGCTGGTTGCAGACACGTACCATGCATGACGCCTCTATTGAAGATGACATGTACTCGCTGTCCCAGTTACCATCTTCGAATATAATGACTTTCAAAGGGTACGAGATAAATGGTAATACATTTTACACGATCGCCCAAGATAAGAAGAGCACGAACCAAAACAGTGGTGTCCGCTTTGATGCAACAACCAAGACGGGAAAGGAAACATATTATGGTTACATAGAGGAGATATGGGAACTTGACTATGGATGTGATTTGAAGGTCCCTTTGTTTCGGTGCAAATGGGTCAATATGACACGATATGGGGTAACGGAAGACCCGCAGTATGGAATGACAACAGTGGATCTCAACAATCTTGCGTATGCAGACGAACCATTCGTCCTAGCTAATGATGTGGCACAAGTTTTCTATGTGAAGGATATGTCTACCAAGCCGAGAAAAAGAAAAGATAAGGAAGCGAATGCATCATACGATGAGCCAAAGCGCCACATAGTTCTTTCTGGGAAGAGAAACATCGTGGGAGTGGATGACAAGACAGACATGTCAGAAGATTATGAAAAGTTTGATGAAATTGCTCCATTCACAGTGAATATTGACCCGAGCATCCAGTTAAATGATGAAGATTTTCCATGGCTACGGCGCAAAGGGACATACGCGAAGAAAAAGTTTCACACCCAAAGATCTGGGATGTGATCGGCTTCACTATCATCAATTTCTTCTGTGTTTCACACCCAGGAGGGAATCTCTGTAATAGTTAGGGTAGTTTTGTGTTTTGGCATTTGAAACGCGAAGAAATTTTATGTGCAAACAAATTCTTTCATGCATTTACTGATTTTTTCAGCTAAATAACCCTGAAATTGAAAAGCATTTCAAATGAACTCAGAAAAGGTTGAAAGTTGGGATGGTATCATAATTTCACCCACATAGCATGTGCAAAATAGTAGAGAGGGTTACCGCAAAAACTAGATGCACTTCGTGTATAAAATGGACAATCTCTTTCGAAGTATCAGGGTTTCGGACGAAAACTCATCCGTTACAAAGGGATTTCATTTTTTAAATAACCTAAGCATTACCAAATTGAATATAATGACACTAATATTAAACATAAGAAAAAAGAATCACGGAAAATCTATTTTCAAAGTTAAGTTATTCACAAACTAGTGATTCACACAAATTTCAAATAATTCAAAATGTAAACTATTCAAATTTGTAAACTACCGGCACTAACAGAAAGTTTGTAATTTTTTGTACCTAAAGCAAAAATATTCCCAAAGAAACTCTAAATACAGCAAAAACAACTCAAAAATAAATAAACCAAAAATAAATAAAGCAAAAAAAATAAGAAAATAAAAAAGCCCACCTACTGGGCTAGAGCGGCCTGCATACGACTAGAAACCCAACCTGTAGTTGGGCCAGGACGCAGGCCCGCAAGCCCACTAGGCCCACAGGCAGAGTAGGAGAGGTAGGCCCAGAAGGCCTGCTATTGAGAGGAGCTCAATGCAGTGCCCGCGTCGGGGCTTATAAACTGGTCCTGGCGCTCCTCCACTAGCGAGGTGGGACTAAACTTCTGCGCCCCTCGCCTGGCAGCGCACACCCTTGGGCCTTTAGTACCGGTTGGTGCCACCACCCGGTACTAAAGGTGGGCGCTTCCCGCCGCCCGCCCTGGCCAAAATCGACCTTTAGTACCGGTTGGTGGCTCCAACCGGTACTAAAAGACCATCCTATATAAGAAACACTTACGAAAATTTCGTCAGTTTCCTCCCACTTCTCTCTGCTTCATCGCCGCCGCCCCGTCCCGCGCCATCCCCGTTGACTCCGCGCCGCCCCGTCCTCGTAGCGCCGTCCGCGTCGCCGGCCCGTCCCCATCCCCGCACCGGCCCGCGTCCCCGTCCCCGCACCGGCCCGCGTCGCCGTCACCGTCGCCTCGCCTCGACCTCGCCCGCGCTGTGAGCCTCTGTCCCCCCTCTCCTCTCCCTCCAATCGAAGGCGCCGCGCGCGCCGCCGGCGCCGTCGCCTTGGCTCGCCGTCGCCGTCGCCTGCACACACAACACATACACACAGATACACACACACACACCATACACACACACACATACACAATTTTTGTTCTGTTTTTAGTTTTTAGTTTTTCTGTTATTAGTTATTAGTTTTTAGTTTTTTCAGTTTTTCTGTATTAATGTTATAGAAATGTTAGTTTTTTCTGTATTAATGTTATAGAAATGTTTGTTATATAGAAATGTTAAAGAAAATTAGTTATACAATTTTAGTTATAGAAATGTTAGAAATGTTAGTTTTAGATATGGTCGATGTTTTTTTAGTTTATTATATTTTTAGTTATAAAATTTAGAATTTGCATATAAGAAATCACAATCCAATCATTTAAAAATGTTACTTTACTTTTGTGGCATATAGTATTTGTTGTCGACGATGCCCGGCCCGCATCTTCGCCGTCGACCCGTTCGCGACGACGTCCTGCTTCAGAGGACCCATGTCCGGGATTGGGCTCCGCCGGGCTGGCACTGGGAGGTGCTACCTAGAGGGGCGCGACGGTTGGTGAGGTACCCGGCCTCGGGTCCCGTCGTCGACCCTGATCTCCTTTGGTGGCATTCGCGTGGGCCACATTCGGTGCAGAGGGAGTCGGCCCCGCCGGAGGTGGTGCGTCGTCGTGTCAGGGAGGAGGACGAGCACGTCCATCGCTACATGGCTGCTATGGACGTCAGGTTCTCCAATACCTGGCAGGTTCTTTGGGCAGATGACCGGAGATATGATCCTGTGATGGTTCCTTGTCTTTGGGTGTCCACCGCCCGCGCCCCAGGAACCGCGAGTGGCCTAGATTCTTCTATAGTATTCGATCTTTATTAACTACCTAGCCAGTGATGTATTTGAGATTATATATTATTTGAGACGATGTATTCGAGATGATGTATTCGAGATTATATATTATTCGAGACGATGTATTCGAGATTATATATTATTCGAGACGATGCATATTATGTACTATATGATTCAGTTTTTCCTTATTGATTGCATCCATGCATTGTAATTTGAATACTAAATTGTTTTATATTTCTTCTGTATTAGTTAAATAAAAGCTATGGCGGATAATACCGACAGAGAGGGAGAAGAGGCCCTGTTCGAGATCATACGCAGCCCTAGCAGGCCAGATGATCTGAATGAAGCAAATGATGGCTCCGAATACCTGAACAATACCGGGGAGGGTGATGATAAGATATTCGATCTCGACGACCGAGCTGATGAAGTCATGAACTATGATTATGATTATGATGACGCAGACAATGATTATGATGACGAATACAATGTTGATCTTGAAATAACAAAGACTACCGGCGAGGTATATTTATATAAGCAGGCATCTAGTGATCATCACATGTTTTTTTATTTGAAGATATATTAACGAATCGATCTTTCTTCTTTCAGCCCTCCGGATCGAGCAAATCTGCTTCTACAGACAGCAGGACAAAGCGCGCCCCGAGCAAAAAGTTGAAGGAGGGTGTAAAGTACAACATCGATTCCATCAAAGCTAGTGGCGAACCCCTCATGCCTAAGAACATTGCGAGCAAGTTCATTCGTTAGTGCGGAGTTCTTGTGAAGGACCAACTCCCGATCTCCATTCAAGAATGGAAAGAGCCAAAAAATAAACGCCCAGATGTTACTTGGGCCGACGACAGAGCAAAACAAAAGCTTTGGGAATCTCTGATGGAACATTTCACCCTACCAGATTATTTCACTGATGCAGATGTGCAGAAAGTCAAGGACGCTGCTCTTAAGAAGATGGCAATTGCATTCAACACCCACAAGAAAACTGTATGGGCCAACTACCTCGCTGCAGAAAGGAAGACTCCAGAATTCAAGGGAACACTGGAGAAGCAAAGAGAACACTGGCCCGCTTTCGTGAAATTCAAGGAATCAAAATTATCTAAGGAACGGTCGAGAAAAAACAATGCCAATGCCGCAAAAAAGACGCAGTTCCATAGGCTGGGTCCAGGTGGCTACGCGGTGGCAATGCCTAAGTGGGATAAGTCTGAGCAAGAGATGGAGGATGCAGGGGTCACTCCGGTTACTAGGAGCTGGCCCCCGAGGTGCAGAACTTGGTTCTATGCGCATGGGGGGGCGTTGGACCCGAAGACTGGCCTGGTTTCGAACAAGGCAAGTCTAAACAGAGCAGAACAAAAGTTACTTGACGCAATAGAAGATGCTCGAAAGGGGGTGTTCACGCCCAACAGAGAGAACGACGAGCTTACGCGCGCCCTGGGAAATCCTGAACACCCGGGAAGAACACGAGGCAAGGGCGTTATTCCCTGGTATGAGGGCTTTTCGGAATGGAACGACGACTACAGGACCCGTGCAAGAAAGAAGATGGAGGAGGAGAAGAAGAGGAAGCTGGAGGAGGAGCAGAGGAAGCAGGACGCTGAACGCCTTCAAGGCCTAGAAGCAAGGCACGCGGACTCGGCACTCAAATTCCAGCAGCAGCAGCAGCAGATCGACTCACTTAGCCAGGAAAGGGGGTCTCACCAGCGGCAGCAGCAAGCGGATGATCATCCAGCATTGGATAGCACCATCCCATCCATGCCGAGAAGCAGTGTTGGTTCCGCCCCGGGCGACGCACTGCTGGATACATACCCTGTGGATGACATCATAGAGAACACTAACTATGAGCTACACTTCAAAATGAAGAACATATCCATGAAGGTGGCGAATGCCGTTGCTTTTACAATTACCCCCGAAGCAACCTTCCATTGCGCCCCGATTCCAGAGGGCTATGCTTGTGTCTTGGTTGATGAGGTGGTGGGCCCATATTCGGGGCTAGAGCTTGACATTCCTGGAGGTGACGACGAGCAAACACTTGGAGAGGCCATACATCGTTTCATCCTATGGAAAAAGGATTGCATCATCTTTCGAAGTCCACCGACACCGCGTCTGCCGACTCCTCCTCAAAGTCCGCCACCGTGTCAGCAGACTCCCGCTCCTCCAAGTCCGCCACCGTGTCAGGCCACACCTCCTGCTTCAAGTCTGGCACAGTGTCAAGCCACACCTCCTGCTTCAAGTCCGACACCATGTCAGGCCACACCTCCTGCTTCAAGTCCGGCACAGCGTCAGGCCACTCCTCCTGCTCCAACTAAGCCACTTCAGCCGTCTCCGCCGCCTAAGCAATCGCAGAAGAGACACGCCGCAAATATGGTGCGTAGCGGTATGAGTCGAGGTAGTACAGAAAGTACAGGCGGAGACAAGCGATATAAATATGGTCCAAGCAGCCTCGCTCCTCTTCCTCAGAGGCCTTACGACATGACCGAGGAGCAAAATGATGCAATAGTGCGGGCCGAAGTGGACGCTCATTTTTGACCGAAACCGGCAACGCCGCCGAGGGAGAAAGTGCCTGAGGAAAAGATTGACCACTTCATTCGTATGGCTAGACCACCAGCTCCCAAGCCAGTTGACTCAGACTATGAGCGCCAAATCAAGAAGGCACATCGAGCACGACTACAGAAAGAAGTGAGCTCGCGCTCGAGCCAACAAGCAGCTGTCAAAAAATGCGGGAAAACCATTCCCCAGCTGGGAGAACAGGCGGCGCAATCGACCCCCCCCCCGCTTGTTGTGCCAACAACACATGAGAGTACGCGCACCCAATATTATTGTGGGCAAACCGTTTACGTTCCCGAGCTGGGCGATGTGGTAATAACCGAGGAGCATATAATGCAGGCTGAAATGCTCAAGATCACTGTTGGACAACTCCTCGAGATCGAGCCCATGCCTCCGCTTAGAGAGGAGGAAATAAAACGGAAATATGTCCGGGGCCAACCTTTGGTCGAGCCCGAGGAGGTCAAGAACCTCCCAACGAGAATGTATGAATTGCATGATTGGTACATAAAAATTACCAAGATTTCCAATCGAGAGTCCCTCATGGTGCAAGTCGAGGAAGATCATTACTTCCATAAGAAAGCTCTGGCCATTGAGTATTCAAAACTATTTCAGTTATTCAATCAAGATGCACTCGACAAATCTATCGTCAGTTGCTATTGTCTGTAAGTGATTTCTTTCTGTAATTTAAGCCTCAAGCTAGCTCTAGTGCTCATTGATTGATCATTAATTACCTGTAATTATATATCCTCACTATATATTCTTTTCTGTGGTATTATGCAGGATGAAAATGTATGAAATGAAAAAAGTTGGACGCTATGGCATTGGGTTCATTGACCCAAATACCGTTAATGAATACACATGGAAATTGGAATGGTGTAGACAAGATGTAGAGAAATGCATGCTAGAGTTCTTGAAGCGCCTCAATAGCAATGAAGATATACTACTTCCTTACAACTTTGAGTGAGTCACACTGTCTTGTACTACAAATTCTGTTTTTGCTTACTAGCTAGATGTTAATAAGTGTATAGGGTTTAGGGTTATAGTTGATTAGTGTTATGCACATGCCCGCTTAATTTATACATGCAAACGTATGCGCATGCAGCTTCCACTGGATCTTGTTAGACATTAAAGTTGACGAAGGAAAAGTTGAAGTACTGGACTCACTACTTAAAAAAATAGTGACTACAGCATCGTGAAGGGGACAGTCGACAGGTTATTTCAATCATTATTAACTATATCTCGGCCTATTTAGTTCGTCATTTCCTGATATGAACTATTTTTAATAACCCCTTTATTAATTTTCTTTGCCGGCGGGCAGGGCTTGGGCAAAGTACATCAAGGTGACTCCCGGAAAATGGCGACAAAAGCTATGTTGGTATCGACCCAAGGTAAGTAATTAAGTAGTACTAGCTAGCTAGCTACCATCTCTTTAATTCTTGTTTCAATACCATTAATTAATTAACATGCTTGATTAATTATTATCTGATTAAATTCTATTGTCGTAAAGGCCCTGAAGCAGGCGCCGGGGACTGAAGTGTGTGCATACTATGTTTGCGAGAACATTCGCATGATGGCGTCCGAAAGGAGCAGATCTGATAGACAGGACTGGGTACGTTTGCCAGAACACTATTCACAAATCTTACATGATTGTCGATATCTAGTCACACAACTAATACACATGCATATTGATCTCCTTCTTAACAGTTCAAAGAGGTGCGGGACAAGCTCCTATCAGAGGAGCGCATACGAGCACTTCAAGAGGAAATAGCGGGATTTTTGCTCGACCAGGTCATAGATCCCAAAGGAGAATACTATTACACGCTACCGCCCCCATGAACCACTTGTCATCGTGCTCCGAAGGCACGAAGGCAACATGTAGGAGAAATTGTATATATATATATATATACATGTGTATGTGTGAATAACTAATGGTGGTTGTGAGACATTCGATTATATATATATGATCAGTTCTACGAGAAAATCTATTTATATATATGCATAACGTGTACAATATGTAGTATCGTAAAATACCAGCAAACAAAAAAGAATTAAATGGAAAATAAAAATTAATGGAAAAATAAAAATTAAAACCAAACCCCCCCCCCAAACATTTAGTACCGGTTGGTGCTACCAACCGGTACTAATGGTCTACCAGCACCTAGGCCTGGCTAGTGCCACGTGGTGGCACTTTAGCGCCGGTTCGTGCCGAACCGGTACTAAAGGGGGGGGCTTTAGTCTCCACTCCATAGTGCCGGTTGCAGAACCGGCACTAAAGGCCCTTACGAACCGGTGATAAAGGCCTGTTCTGCACTAGTGTAGGGGCGCGCCAAGTGGGGGGGGGTCCCACTTGGACTCCTAGTCCAATTCGGCCCCCTCTTCCTTCTATCGGAGGTGGAAAGGGGGAAGGAGAGGGAGGAGGAGAAGGAAAGGGGGCCGCGCCCCCTCCCCTAGTCCAATTCGGACTCCCCATGGTGGGGGCGCCACCCGCTTGTGGGCTGCCTTGCCTCCCTCCGATGGCCCATATGGCCCATATCTTTCCCCGGGGGGTTCCGATAAGCCCCCAGTACTCTGATATGTACCCGATACATTCCGAAACATTTTCGGTGTCCAAATACTATCGTCCAATATATATATCTTTACCTCTCGACCATTTCGAGACTCCTCGTCATGTCCGTGATCTCATCCGGGACTCCGAACAATCTTCGGTCAGCAAAACACATAACTCATAATACAAATCGTCATCGAACGTTATGCGTGCGGACCCTACGGGTTCGAGAACTATGTAGACATGACCGAGACACATCTCCGATCAATAACCAACCACGAAACCTAGATGCTCATATTGGTTCCTACATATTCTACGAAGAACTTTATCGGTCAAACCGCAATGACAACATACGTCATTCCCTTTGTCATCGGTATGTTACTTGCCTGAGATTCGATCGTCGTTATCTTCATACCTAGTTCAATCTCATTACCGGCAAGTCTCTTTACTCGTTCCATAATACATCATTCCGCAACTAACTCATTAGCCACGTTGCTTGCAAGGCTTATCATGATGTGTATTACCGAGAGGGCCCAGAGATACCTCTCCGATACTCGGAGTGACAAATCCTAATCTCTATCTATGTGAACCCAAAAAACACTTTCGGAGACACCTGTAGAGCATCTTTATAATCACCCAGTTACTTTTTGACGTTTGATAGCAGACAAGGTGTTCCTCCGGTATTCGGGAGTTACATAATCTCATAGTCAAAGGAATATGTATAAGTCATGAAGAAAGCAATAACAATAAAACTTAATGATCATTATGCTAAGCTAACGGATGGGTCTTGTCCATCACATCATTCTCCTAATGATGTGATCCCGTTCATCAAATGACAACACATGTCTATGGTCAGGAAACTTAACCATCTTTGATTAACGAGCTAGTCTAGTAGAGGCATACTACGAACGCTGTGTTTTGTCTATGTATTCACACATGTATCAAGTTTCCGGTTAATACAATTCTAGCATGAATAATAAACATTTATCATGATATAAGGAAATATAAATAACAACTTTATTATTTCCTCTAGGGCATATTTCCTTCAGTCTCCCACTTGCACTAGAGTCAATAATCAAGATTACATTGTAATGATTCTAACACCCATGGAATCTTGGTGCTGATCATGTTTTTCTTGTGGAAGAGGCTTAGTCAACGGGTCTGCAATATTCAGATCCGTATGTATTTTGCAAATCTCTATGTCTCCCTCCTTGACTTGATCACGGATGGAGTTGAAGCGTCTCTTGATGTGTTTGGTTCTCTTGTGAAATCTGGATTCCTTTGCTAAGGCAATTGCTCCAGTATTGTCACAAAAGATTTTCATTGGACCCGATGCATTAGGTATTACACCTAGATCGGATATGAACTCCTTCATCCAGACTTCTTCATTTGCTGCTTCCGAAGCAGCTATGTACTCCGCTTTACACGTAGATCCCGCCACGATGCTTTGCTTGGAACTGCACCAACTGACAGCTCCACCATTCAATATAAATACGTATCCGGTTTGCGACTTAGAGTCATCCGGATCATTGTCAAAGCTAGCATCAACGTAACCATTTACGACGAGCTCTTTCTCACCTCCATAAACGAGAAACATACCCTTATGCCTTTTCAGGTACTTCAGGATGTTCTTGACCGCTGTCAAGTGATCCACTCCTGGATTACTTTGGTACCTCCCTGCTAAGCTTATAGCAAGGAACACATTAGGTCTGGTACACAACATTGCATACATGATAGAACCTATGGCTGAGGCATAGGGAATGACTTTCATTTTCTCTCTATCTTCTGAAGTGGTCGGGCATCGAGTCTGACTCAATTTCACACCTTGTAACACAGACAAGAACCCTTTCTTTCACTGATCCATTTTAAACTTCTTCAAAACTTTATCAAGGTATGTGCTTTGTGAAAGTCCAATTAAGCGTCTTGATCTATCTCTATAGATCTTGATGCCCAATATATAAGCAGCTTCACCGAGGTCTTTCATTGAAAAATTCTTATTCAAGTATCCTTTTGTGCTATCCAGAAATTCTATATCATTTCCAATCAACAATATGTCATCCACATATAATATTAGAAATGCTACAGAGCTGCCACTCACTTTCTTGTAAATACAGGCTTCTCCAAAAGTCCGTATAAAACCATATGCTTTGATCACACTATCAAAGCATATATTCCAACTCCGAGATGCTTGTACCAGTCCATAAATGGATCGCTGGAGCTTGCACACTTTGTTAGCACCATTAGGATCGACAAAACCTTCTGGTTGCATCATATACAACTCTTCTTTAAGAAATCCATTGAGGAATGCAGTTTTGATGTCCATTTGCCAGATTTCGTAATCATAAAATGCGGCAATTGCTAACATGATTCGGACAGACTTAACCATCTCTACGGGTGAGAAGGTCTCATCGTAGTCATGTCCTTCAACTTGTCGAAAACCTTTTGCAACAAGTCGAGCTTTGTAGATAGTAACATTATCATCAGCGTCAGTCTTTTTCTTGAAGATCCATTTATTCTCTATGGCTTGCCGATCATCGGGCAAGTCAACCAAAGTCCATATATACTTTGTTCTAATACATGGATCCCATCTCAGATTTCATGGCTTCAAGCCATTTCGCAGAATCTGGGCTCATCATCACTTCCTCATAGTTCGCAGGTTCGTCATGGTCTAGTAACATGACTTCCAGAACAGGATTACCGTAGCACTCTGGTGCGGAGCGTACTCTGCTTGACCTACGAGGTTCGGTAGTAACTTGATCTGAAGTTTCATGATCATCATCATTAGCTTCCTCATTAATTGGTGCAGGCATCACGGGAACAGTTTTCTGTGATGAACTACTTTCCAATTCAAGAGAAGGTACAATTACCTCATCAAGTTCTACTTTCCTCCCACTGACTTCTTTCGAGAGAAACTCCTTCTCTAGAAAGGATCCATTCTTAGCAACAAATATCTTGCCTTCGGATCTGTGATAGAAGGTGTACCCAACAGTTTCTTTTGGGTATCCTATGAAGACACACTTCTCCGATTTGGGTTCGAGCTTATCAGGCTGAAGCTTTTTCACATAAGCATCGCAACCCCAAACTTTAAGAAACAACAACTTAGGTTTCTTGCCAAACCACAATTCATACGGTGTCGTCTCAACAGATTTAGATGGTGCCCTATTTAACGTGAATGCAACTGTCTCTAATGCATAACCCTAAAAAGATAGTGGTAAATCGGTAAGAGACATCATAGATCGCACCATATCTAATAAAGTATAGTTACGATGTTCGGACACACCATTACGCTGTGGTGTTCCAGGTTGCGTCAGTTGTGAAACTATTCCACATTGTTTTAAATGAAGACCAAACTCGTAACTCAAATATTCGCCTCCGCGATCTGATCACAGAAACTTTATTTTCTTGTTAGGATGATTTTCCCCACTTCACTCTGAAATTCTATGAACTTTTCAAATGTTTCAGACTTGTGTTTCATTAAGTAGATATACCCATATCTGCTCAAATCATCTGTGAAGGTCAGAAAATAACGATACCCACCGCGAGCCTCAAAACTCATCGGACCGCATACATCGCTATGTATTATTTCCAATAAGTCAGTGGCTCGCTCCATTGTTTCAGAGAACGGTGTCTTAGTCATCTTGCCCATGAGGCATGGTTCACAAGCATCAAATGATTCATAATCAAGTGATTCCAAAAGTCCATCCGCATGGAGTTTCTTCATGCGCTTTACACCAATATGGCCTAAACGGAAGTGCCACAAATATGTTGCACTATCATTATCAACTTTGCATCTTTTGGCATCAATATTATGAATATGTGTATCACCACGATCGAGTTTCAACAAAAAATAGACCACTCTTCGAGGGTGCATGACCATAAAAGATATTACTCATATAAATAGAACAACCACTATTCTCTGATTTAAATGAATAACCGTCTCGCATCAAACAAGACTCAGATATAATGTTCATGCTCAACGCTGGCACCAAATAACAATTATTCAGGTCTAAAACTAATCCCGAAGGTAGATGTAGAGGTAGCGTGCCGACGGCGATTACATCGACCTTGGAACCATTCCCGACACGCATCATCACCTCGTCCTTAGCCAATCTTGGTTTAATCTGTAGCCCCTTTTCGAGTTGCAAATATGAGCAACAGAACCAGTATCAAATACCCAGGCACTACTACGAGCATTAGTAAGGTACACATCAATAAAATTTATATCAAATATACCTTTGTTCACTTTGCCATCCTTCTTATCCTTCAAATACTTGGGGCACTTCCGCTTCCAGTGTCCAGTCCCTTTGTAGTAGAAGCACTCAGTTTCAGGCTTAGGTCCAGACTTGGGCTTCTTCCCGGGAGTGGCAACTTGCTTGCCATTCTTCTTGAAGTTCCCCTTCTTTCCTTTGCCCTTTTTCTTGAAACTAGTGGTCTTGTTAACCATCAACACTTGATGCTCTTTCTTGATTTCTACCTCCGCAGCTTTGAACATATGGAAGAGCTCGGGAATTGTCTTATCCATCCCTTGCATATTATAGTTCATCACGAAGCCTTTGTAGCTTGGTGGCAGTGATTGAAGAACTCTTTCAATAACACTATCATCCGAAAGATTAACTCCCAGCTGAGTCAAGTAGTTATGGTACCCAGACATTCTGAGTATGTGCTCACTGACAGAACTGTTCTCCTCCATCTTGCAGCTATAGAACTTGTTGGAGACTTCATATCTCTCAACTCGGGCATTTGCTTGAAATATTAACTTCAACTCCTGGAACATCTCATATGGTCCATGACGTTCAAAACGTCTTTGAAGTCCCGATTCTAAGCCGTAAAGCATGGCACAATGAACTATCGAGTAGTCATCAGATCGAGCTTGCCAGACGTTCGCAACATCAGCATTTGCTCCTGCAGCAGGCCTTTCACCTAGCAGTGCATCAAGGACATAATTCTTCTGTACATCAATGAGGATAATCCTCAAGTTAAGGACCCAGTCCGTGTAGTTGCTACCATCATCTTTCAACTTAGCTTTCTCTAGGAACACATTAAAATTCAAAGGAACGGTAGCATGGGCCATTGATCTACAACATAGATATGCAAAAACTATCAGGAGTAAGTTCTTGATAAATTAAGTTCAATTAATCATATTACTTAAGAACCCCCACTTAGATAGACATCCCTCGAGTTATCTAAATGATCACGTGATCCAGATCAACTAAACCATGTCCGATCATCACGTGAGATGGAGTAGTTTTAATGGTGAACATCTCTTAGTTGATCATATCTACTATATGATTCACGTTTGACCTTTCGGTCTAAGTGTTCCGAGGCCATGTCTGTACATGCTAGGCTCGTCAAGTTTAACCTGAGTATTCCGCACGTGCAAAACTATCTTGCACCCGTTGTATGTGAACGTCGAGCTTATCACACCCGATCATCACGTGGTGTCTCGGCACGAGGAACTGTCGCAACGGTGCATACTCAGGGAGAACACTTATACCTTGAAATTTTAGTGAGGGATCATCTTATAATGCTACCGCCGTACTCAGCAAAATAAGATGCATAAAAGATAAACATCACATGCAATCAAAATGTGTGACATGATATGGCCATCATCATCTTGTGCCTTTAATCTTCATCTCCAAAGCACCGTCATGATCTCCATCGTCACCGGCTTGACACCTTGACATCCATCGTAGCATTGTTGTTGTCTCGCCAACTATTGCTTCTACAACTATCACTAACGCATAGTGATAAAGTAAAGCAATTACATGGCGATTGCATTTCATACAACAAAGTGACAACCATAAGGCTCTTGCCAGTTGCCGATAACTTTTACAAAACATGATCATCTCATACAACAATGTATATCACATCATGTCTTGACCATATCACATCACAACATGCCCTGCAAAAACAAGTTAGACGTCTTTTACTTTGTCGTTGCAAGTTTTACGTGGCTGCTACAGGCTTCTAGTAAGAACCATTCTTACCTACGCATCAAAAGCATAATGATGTTTCGTCAAGTTTGTTGTTTTAACCTTCCGAAAGCACATGCCGTAGTCAAATTCGATTCAACTAAAGTTGGAGAAACAAACACCTGCCAGCTGAAGGAAATATGCCCTAGAGGCAATAATAAAATTGTTATTTATATTTCCTTATATCATGATAATTTTTATTATTAATGTTGGAGATGTATTAACCGGAAACTTATTACATGTGTGAATACATAGACAAACAGAGTGTCACTAGTATGCCTCTACTTGATTAGCTCGTTGAATCAAAGATGGTTAAGTTTCCTAGCCATAGACATGAGTTGTCATTTGATTAACGGGATCACATCATTAGAGAATGATGTGATTGACTTGACCCATTCCGTTAGCTTAGCACTTGATCGTTTAGTATATTGCTATTGCTTTCTTCATGACTTATACATGTTCCTATGACTATGAGATTATGCAACTCCCGAATACCTGAGGAACACTTAGTGTGCTACCAAACGTCACAACGTAACTGGGTGATCATAAAGGTGCTCTACAGGTGTCTCCGATGGTACTTGTTGAGTTGGCATAGATCGAGATTAGGATTTGTCACTCCGATTGTCGGAGAGGTATATCTAGGCCCTCTCAGTAATGCACATCACTATAAGCCTTGCAAGCAATGTGACTAATGAGTTTGTTGCGGGATGATGCATTACGGAACGAGTAAAGAGACTTGCCGGTAACGAGATTGAACTAGGTATTGAAATACCGACGATCAAATCTCGGGCAAGTTAGATACCGATGACAAAGGGAACAACGTATATCGTTATGCGGTTTGACCAATAAAGATCTTCGTAGAATATGTGGGAGCCAATATGAACATCAAGGTTCCGCTATTGGTTATTGACCGGAGACGTGTCTCGGTCATGTCTACATAGTTCTCGAACCCGTAGGGTCCGCACGCTTAACGTTCGGTGACGATCGGTATTATGAGTTTATGTGTTTTGATGTACCTAAGGTAGTTCGGAGTCTCGGATGTGATCACGGACATGACGAGGAGTCTCGAAATGGTCGAGACATAAGGATTGATATATTGGATGACTATATTCGGACACCGGATGAGCTCCGGGGGTAACCAGATAATTATCGGAGTGCCGGGGGTTATTGGAACCCCCAGGGGAACTACTGGGCCAACATGGGCCTTGTGAGAGAGAGAGGGGCCATTGGGCTGGCAGCCGCCCCCCCCCCCCCCTTTAGGAGTCCGAATTGGACAAGGAGGGGGCGGCGCCCCCTCTTTCCCTCCCTCTCTCCCTCTCCTTCCTTCCCCCTTCCTCCTCCTAGTTGGACAACGGAAGGGGGAGTCCTACTCGCACTAGGAGGAGGAATCCTCCCCCTCCTCGGCGCGCCCCAAGGGCCGGCCGGCCCCCACCCTTGCTCCTTTATATACGGGGGCAGGGGGCACCCTAGAACACAACAACAGACATCTTCTTAGCCGTGTGCGGTGCCCCCCTCCACCATAATCCACCTCGGTCATATCGTTGTAGTGCTTAGGCGAAGCCCTGCGCCGGTAGCTTCATCATCACCGTCATCACTCCGTCGTGCTAACGAAGCTCTCCCTCGACACTCAGCTGGATCAAGAGTTCGTGGGACGTCACCGAGCAGATAGTGTGCAGATCGCGGAGGTGTCGTACTTTCGGTACTAGGATCGGTCGGCTCGTGAAGACATACGACTACATCAACCGCGTTGTCATAACGCTTCCGCTTACGGTCTACGAGGGTACGTGGACTACACTCTCCACTCTCGTTGCTATGCATTACCATGATCTTCCGTGTGCGTAGGATTTTTTTTTGAAATTACTACGTTTCCCAACAGTGGCATCCGAGCCAGGTTTATGCGTAGATGTTATATGCACAAATAGAACACAAGTGAGTTGTGGGTGATAATAGTCATACTGCTTACCAGCATGTCATACTTTGATTCGGCCGTATTGTTGGATGAAGCGGCCCGGACCGACATTACGCGTACGGTTACGCGAGACTGATTCTACCGACGTGCTTCGCACACAGGTGGCTGGCGGGTGTCAGTTTCTCCAACTTTAGTTGAATCGAGTGTGGCTACGCTCGGTCCTTGTTGAAGGTTAAAACAGCACATACTTGACGAAAAATCGTTGTGGTTTTGATGCGTAGGTAAGAACGGTTCTTGCTCAGCCTGTAGCAGCCACGTAAAACATGCAGCAACAAAGTAGAGGACGTCTAACTTGTTTTTGCAGGGCATGTTGTGATGTGATATGGTCAAGACATGATGCCAAATTTTATTGTATGA
The DNA here is from genome assembly GCF_002575655.3 of Aegilops tauschii subsp. strangulata. Classification (NCBI taxonomy): domain Eukaryota; kingdom Viridiplantae; phylum Streptophyta; class Magnoliopsida; order Poales; family Poaceae; genus Aegilops; species Aegilops tauschii. The sequence continues at coordinate 506,780,961 of NC_053038.3, forward strand.
GATGATCATGTTTTTGTAACAAAGTTATCGGCAACTGGTAGGAGCCATATGGTTGTCGCTTTATTGTATGAAATGTTATCGCCATGTAATTGCTTTACTTTATCACTAAGCGGTAGCGATAGTCGTAGAAGCAATAGTTGGCGAGACGACAACGATGCTACGATGGAGATCAAGGTGTCGCGCCAGGGACGATGGTGATCATGACGGTGCTTTGGAGATGGAGATCAAAGGCACAAGATGATGATGGCCATATCATATCACTTATATTGATTGCATGTGATGTTTATCCTTTATGCATCTTATTTTGCTTAGTTCGACGGTAGCATTATAAGATGATCTCTCACTAAATTTCAAGGTACAAGTGTTCTCCATGAGTATGCACTGTTGCGAAAGTTCGTCGTGCCGAGACACCACATGATGGTCAGGTGTGATAAGCTCTACGTTCACATACAACGGGTGCAAGCCAGTTTTGCACACGTAGAATACTCGGGTTAAACTTGACGAGCCTAGCATATGCAGATATGGCCTCGGAACACTGAGACCGAAAGGTCGAGCGTGAATCATATAGTAGATATTATCAACATAGTGATGTCCACCATTGAAAACTACTCCATCTCACGTGATGATCGGACATGGTTTAGTTGATATGGATCACGTGATCACTTAGATGATTAGAGGCATGTCTATCTTAGTGGGAGTTCTTAAGTAATTTTGATTAATTGAACTTTAATTTATCATGAACTTAGTACCTGAGAGTATTTTGCATGTCTATGTTCTTGTAGATAGATGGCCCGTGCTGTTGTTCCGTTGAATTTTAACGCGTTCCTAGAGAAAGCTAAGTTGAAAGATGATGGTAGCAACTACACGGACTGGGTCCTTAACTTGAGGATTATCCTCATTGATGTACAGAAGAATTATGTCCTTGATGCACTGCTAGGTGAAAGGCCTGCTGCACAGAAGAATTACGTCCTAGAAGCACTGCTAGGTGCCAAACCCACTGCAGGAGCAACGCCAGATGCTAGAACGTCTGGCAGAGCAAAGCTGATGACTACTCGATAGTTCAGTGTGCCATGCTTTAGCGCTTAGAACCGGGACTTCAACGATATTTTGAACGTCATGGAGCATATGAGATGTTCCAGGAGTTGAAGTTAATATTTCAAGCAAATGCCCGGATTGAGAGATATGAAGTCTCCAATAAGTTCTACAGCTGCAAAATGGAGGAGAATAGTTCTGTCAGTGAGCATATACTCAAAATGTCTGGGTATAACAATCACTTGATTCAACTGGGAGTTAATCTTCCTGATGATAGTGTCATTGATAGAATTCTTCAATCACTACCACCAAGCTACAAGGACTTCGTGATGAAATATAATATGCAAGGGATGGATAAAACAATTCCCGAGCTCTTCGCAATGCTAAAGGCTGCGGAGGTAGAAATCAAGAAAGAGCATCAAGTGTTGATGGTCAACAAGACCACCAGTTTCAAGAAAAAGGGTAAAGGCAAGAAGGGGAACTTCAAGAAGAATGACAAGCAAGTTGCTGCTCAAGTGAAGAAGCCCAAGTCTAGACCTAAGCCTGAGACTGAGTGCTTCTACTGCAAAGGAACTGGTTGCTGGAAGCAGAACAGCCCCAAGTATTTGGCGGATAAGAAGGATGGCAAGGTGAACAAAGGTATATGTGATATACATGTTATTGATGTGTACCTTACTAATGCTCGCAGTAGCACCTGGGTATTTGATACTGGTTCTGTTGCTAATATTTGCAACTCGAAACAAGGACTACGGATTAAGCGAAGATTGGCTAAGGACGAGGTGACGATGCGCGTGGGAAATGGTTCCAAAGTCGATGTGATCGCGGTCGGCACGCTACCTCTACATCTACCTTCGGGATTAGTTTTAGACCTGAATAATTGTTATTTGGTGCCAGTGTTAAGCATGAACATTATATCTGGATCTTGTTTGATGCGTGATCGTTATTCATTTAAATCAGAGAATAATGGTTGTTCTATTTATATGAGTAATATATTTTATGGTCATGCACCCTTGAAGAGTGGTCTATTTTTGTTGAATCTCGATAGTAGTGACACACATTTTCATAATATTGAAGCCAAAAGATGTAGAGTTGATAATGATAGCGCAACTTATTTGTGGCACTACCTTTTGGGTCATATTGGTGTAAAGCGCATGAAGAAACTCCATTCTGATGGACTTTTGGAATCACTTGATTATGAATCACTTGGTATTTGCGAACCATGCCTCATGTGCAAGATGACTAAAACGCCGTTCTTCGAAACAATGGAGCGAGCAACAGATTTGTTGGAAATCATACATACTGATGTATGTGGTCCGATGAATATTGAGGCTCGCGGTGGGTATCGTTATTTTCTCACCTTCACAGATGATTTAAGCAGATATGGGTATATCTACTTAATGAAACATAAGTCTGAAACATTTGAAAAGTTCAAAGAATTTCAGAGTGAAGTGGAAAATCATCGTAACAAGAAAATAAAGTTTCTACGATCTGATCATGGAGAAGAATAGTTGAGTTACGAGTTTGGTCTGCATTTGAAACAATGCGGAATAGTTTCGCAACTCACGCCATCCGGAACACCACAGCGTAATGGTGTATCTGAACGTCGCAATCGTACTTTACTAGATATGGTGCGATCTATGATGTCTCTTGCTGATTTACCGCTATCGTTTTGGGGTTATGCTTTAGAGACGGCTGCATTCACATTAAATAGGGCACCATCTAATCCGTTGAGACGACACCTTATGAACTGTGGTTTGCCAAGAAACCCAAGTTGTCGTTTCTTAAAGTTTGGGGCTGCGACTCTTATGTGAAAAAGCTTCAACCTGATAAGCTCGAACCCAAATCGGACAAATGTGTCTTCATAGGATACCCAAAGGAGACTGTTGGGTACACCTTCTATCACAGATCCAAAGGTAAGACATTCGTTGCTAAGAATGGATCCTTTCTAGAGAAGGAGTTTCTCTCGAAAGAAGTGAGTGGGAGGATAGTAGAACTTGATGAGGTAACTGTACCTGCTCCCTTATTGGAAAGTATTTCATCATAGAAATATGTTCCTGTGACTCCTACACGAATTAGTGAGGAAGTTAATGATGATGATCATATAACTTCACATTAAGTTACTAATGAACCTCGTAGGTCAACCAGAGTAAGATCCGCGCCAGAGTGGTACGGTAATCCTGTTCTGGAGGTCATTATACTTGACCATGACGAACCTACGAACTATGAGGAAGCGATGATGAGCCCAGATTCCGCGAAATGGCTTGAGGCTATGAAATCTGAGATGGGATCCATGTATGAGAACAAAGTGTGGACTTCGGTTGACTTGCCCGGTGATCGGCAAGCCATAGAGAATAGATGGATCTTCAAGAAGAAGACTGACGCTGACGGTAATGTTACTCTCTACAAAGCACGACTTGTTGCGAAAGGTCTTCGACAAGTTCAAGGAGTTGCCTACGATGAGACCTCTCACTCGTAGCGATGCTTAAGTCCGTCCGAATCATGTTAGCAATTGCCGCATTTTATGATTATGAAATTTGGAAATGGATGTAAAGACTGCATTCCTGAATGGATTTCTGGAAGAAGAGTTGTATATGATGCAACCTGAAGGTTTTATCGATCCAAAGGATGCTAACAAAGTGTGCAAGCTCCAGCGATCTATTTATGGACTGGTGCAAGCATCTCGGTGTTGGAATAAACGTTTTGATAGTGTGATCAAAGCATATGGTTTTATACAGACTTTTGGAGAAGCCTGTATTTACAAGAAAGTGAGTGGGAGCTGTGTAGCATTTCTGATATTATATGTGGATGACATATTGCTGATTGGAAATGATATAGAATTTCTGGATAGCATAAAAGGATACTTGAACAAGAGTTTTTCAATGAAAGACCTTGGTGAAGCTGCTTATATATTAGGCATCAAGATCTATAGAGATAGATCAAGATGCTTAATTGGACTTTGACAAAGCACATACCTTGACAAAGTTTTGAAAAAGTTCAAAATGGATCAAGCAAAGAAAGGATTTTTTCCTGTGTTACAAGGCGTAAAGTTGAGTCAGACTCAATGCCCGACCACTGCAGAAGATAGAGAGAAAATGGAGGTCATTCCCTATGCTTCAGCCATAGGTTCTATCATGTATGCCATGCTGTGTACCAGACCTGATGTGTCCCTTGCTATCAGTTTAGCAGGGAGGTACCAAAGTAATCCAGGACTGGATCACTGGACAGCGGTCAAGAACATCCTAAAATACCTAAAAGGACTACGGATATGTTTCTCGTTTATGGAGGTGACAAAGAGCTCGTCGTAAATGGTTACGTCGATGCAAGCTTTGACACTGATCATATGACTCTAAGTCACAAACCGGATACGTATTTATATTAAACGGTGGAGCTGTCAGTTGGTGCAGTTCTAAGCAAAGCGTCGTGGCGGGATCTACATGTGAAGCGGAGTACATAGCTGCTTCGGAAGCAGCAAATGAAGGAGTCTGGATGAAGGAGTTCATATCCGATCTAGGTGTCATACCTAGTGCATCAGGTCCAATGAAAATCTTTTGTGACAATACTGGTGCAATTGCCTTGGCAAAGGAATCCAGATTTCACAAGAGAACCAAGCATATCAAGAGATGCTTCAATTCCATCCGCGATCAAGTCACGGAGGGAGACATAGAGATTTGCAAGATACATACGGATCTGAATGTTGCAGACCCGTTGACTAAGCCTCTCTCACGAGCAAAACATGATCAACACCAAGACTCCATGGGTGTTAGAATCATTACTGTGTAATCTAGATTATTGACTCTAGTGCAAGTGGGAGACTGAAGGAAATATGCCCTAGAGGCAATAATAAAATTGTTATTTATATTTCCTTATATCATGATAAACGTTTATTATTCATGCTAGAATTGTATTAACCGGAAACTTATTACATGTGTGAATACATAGACAAACAGAGTGTCACTAGTATGCCTCTACTTGACTAGATCGTTGAATCAAAGATGGTTAAGTTTCCTAGCCATAGACACGAGTTGTCATTTTATTAACGGGACCACATCATTAGAGAATGATGTGATTGACTTGACCCATTCCGTTAGCTTAGCACTTGATCGTTTAGTATATTGCTATTGCTTTCTTCATGACTTATACATGTTCCTATGACTGAGATTATGAACCTCCCGAATACTGGAGGAACACTTAGTGTGCTACCAAACGTCACAACGTAACTGGGTGATTATAAAGGTGCTCTATAGGTGTCTCCGATGGTACTTGTTGAGTTGGCATTGATCGAGATTAGGATTTGTCACTCCGATTGTCGGAGAGGTATCTCTGGGCCCTCTCGGTAATGCACATCACTATAAGCCTTGCAAGCAATGTGACTAATGAGTTTGTAGCGGAATGATGCATTACCGAACGAGTAAAGAGATTTGCCGGTAATGAGATTGAACTAGGTATTGAAATACCGACGATCGAATCTCGGGCAACTAACATACCAATGACAAAGGGAACAACGTATATCGTTATGCGGTTTGACCGATAAAGATCTTCGTAGAATATGTGGGAGCCAATATGAACATCCAGGTTCCGCTATTGGTTATTGACCGGGGATGTGTCTCGGTCATGTCTACATAGTTCTCGAACCCGTAGGGTCCGCACGCTTAACGTTCGGTGACGATCAGTATTATGAGTTTATGTGTTTTGATGTACCTAAGGTAGTTCGGAGTCCCGGATGTGATCACGGACATGACGAGGAGTCTCGAAATGGTCGAGACATAAAGATTGATATATTGGATGATTATATTCAGACACCCGATGAGTTCTGGGGGTCACCGGATAATTATCGGAGTGCCGGGGGGTTAACGGAGCCCCTGGGGGAACTAATGGCTCAACATGGGCCTTGTGTGAGAGAGAGGAGGGGGCCATAGGGCTGGCCACGCTCCCCCCTTGAGGAGTCCGAATTGGACAATGAGGGGGCGGCGCCCCCACTTTCCCTCCCTCTCTCCCTCTCCTTCCTTCCCCCTTCCTCCTCCTAGTTGGACTAGGAAAGGGGGAGTCCTACTCCCACTAGGAGGAGGACTCCTCCCCCTCCTTGGCGCGCCCCAAGGGCCCGCCGGCCTCCCCCTTGCTCCTTTATATGCAGGGGCAGGGGGCACCCTAGAACACAACAACAGACATTGTCTTAGCCGTGTGCGGTGCCCCCCTCCACCATAATCCACCTTGGTCATATCGTTGTAGTGCTTAGGCGAAGCCCTGTGCTTGTAGCTTCATCATCACCATCATCACGGCGTCGTGCTGACGAAGCTCTCCCTCGACACTCAGCTGGATCAAGAGTTCGTGGGACGTCACCGAGCAGAACATGCGCATATTGTGGAGGTGTCATACTTTCGGTACTAGGATCGATCGGCTCGTGAAGACATACGACTACATCAACCGGGTTGTCATAACGCTTCCGCTTACGGTCTACGAGGGTACGTGGACTACACTCTCCCCTCTCGTTGCTATGCATCACCATGATCTTACGTGTGCGTAGGAATTTTTTTGAAATTACTGTGTTTCCCAACAGTGGCATCCGAGCCAGGTTTATGCGTAGATGTTATATGCACGAGTAGAACACAAGTGAGTTGTGGGCGATAATAGTCATACTGCTTACCAACATGTCATACTTTGATTCGGCGGTATTGTTGGATGAAGCGGCCCGGACCGACATTACGCGTACGCTTACGCGAGACTGATTCTACCGACGTGCTTCACACACAGGTAGCTGGCGGGTGTCAGTTTCTCCAACTTTAGTTGAATCGAGTGTGGCTATGCCCGGTCCTTGTTGATGGTTAGAACAGCACATACTTGATGAAAAATCATTGTGGTTTTGATGCGTAGGTAAGAACGGTTCTTGCTCAGCCCGTAGCAGCCACGTAAAACATGCAACAACAAAGTAGAGGACGTCTAACTTGTTTTTCTAGGGCATGTTGTGATGTGATATGGTCAAGACATGATGCTAAATTTTATTGTATGAGATGATCATGTTTTTGTAACACAGTTATCGGCAACTGGCAGGAGCCATTTGGTTGTCGCTTTATTGTATGAAATGTTATCGCCATGTAATTGCTTTACTTTATCACTAAGCGGTAGCGATAGTCGTAGAAGCAATAGTTGGCGAGACGACAACGATGCTACGATGAAGATCAAGGTGTCGCGCCGGTGACGACGGTGATCATGACGGTGCTTTAGAGATGGATTTCAAAGGCACAATATGATGATGGACATATCATAGCACTTATATTGATTGCATGTGATGTTTATCCTTTATGCATCTTATTTTGCTTAGTTCGACGGTAGCATTATAAGATGATCTCTCACTAAATTTCAAGGTACAAGTGTTCTCCCTGAGTATGCACCGTTGTGTAAGTTCGTCGTGCCGAGACACCATGTGATGATCGGGTGTGATAAGCTCTACGTTCACATACAACGGGTGCAAGCCAGTTTTGCACACGCAGAATACTCAGGTTAAACTTGACGAGCCTAGCATATGCAGATATGGCCTCGGAACGCTGAGACCGAAAGGTCGAGCGTGAATCATATAGTAGATATGATCAACGTAGTGATGTTCACCATTGAAATTACTACGTTTCCCAACACCAACCACCTTTATGCAAAACAAGTTGCATGCCTGTCGGTGGAACCGGTCTCATGAATGTGGTCATGTAAGGTTGGTCCGGACCGCTTCATCCAACAATACCGCCGAATTCTTGGATGTTTTACAATAATTTTGTAACAACTTTATATCATTTTTTGGGGCTAAACTATTGACCCAGTGCCCAGTGCCAGTTGATGTTTTTTGCTTGTTTTTTACATAGCAGGAAATCAATATCAAACGGAGTCCAAACACCGCGAAACTTTTTGGAGATTTTTATGGACTAGAACACTCGGGATGGGCCAGAGCAGCACCTGGGAGGTGCCCCGAGGGGGGCACAACCCACCAGGGCGCGCCCAGGTGGGCTGTGCTCACCTTGGTGGCCTGCCCCACCCCCTCTTTAACCTATAAATTCCCAAAAATTCCAGAAACCATCGGGGTTTACCTAGATCAGATGTTCCACCGCTGTAGGCCACAGTAGCCACCTAAAACCAATCTAGACCCCGTTCCGGCACCCTGCCGGAGAGGGGAATCATCTCCAGTGGCCATCTTCATCATCCCGGTGGCCACCACGATGAGGAGGGAGTAGTCCACCCTCGGGGCTGAGGGTTTGTACCAGTAGCTATGTGTTTAGTCTCTCTCTTTCTCGTGTTCTTGGGATGTCATGATCTTGATGTATCGCGGGCTTTGTTGATATAGTCAGATCATATGGTGTTTTCCCTGTCTATCTTGTTGTGATGAATTGCGTTTTTCCCTTTGAGATTTCGTTGCTATCGGATTGAATGCTTTTATGGATTTGAGAACACTTGATATATGTCTTGCAATTGAATACTCGTGGTGACAATGGCGTATCGTATTGATTCACTTGATTATGTTTTGGCACTCAACTCGCGGATTCCCGAGGTGACATTGGGGTAATCTATGCATAGGGGTTGATGCATGTTCTTGTCTTTGTTTCTCCGGTAGAAATCTTGGGGTGCTCTTTGAAGTTCTTTGTGTTGGATTGAGTATTATGAATATAATTTGCTTTGGTGTTATTTTAGTACGAACTCTAGGATAGATCGAACAGAAAGAATAGCTTGGTGTTATTTTAGTACAAACTCTTGAATAGATCGAACAGAAAGAATAGCTTTGAGGTGGTTTTGTACCCTACAAACAATTTATTCTTATGTTCTCTGCTAGATAGGAACTTGGAGTGATTCTTCATCGCACTTTGAGGGGTGGTTATATGATCCAATTTTATTAGCATTGTTGAGAGATTGCACTAGCGAAAGTACGGACCCTAGGCTTCATTTTCAAGCATCGCAATACCGTTTTTGTGCACGTTTACTATTTGCTACCTTGCTGTTTTTATTTATTCAGATTATAAAAATATATTTCTACCATCAATATTACACTTTTACCACCATCTCTTCACCGAACTAGTGCACCTATACAATTTTCCATTGTATTGGGTGTGTTGGGGACACAAGAGATTTCTTGTATTTGGTTCCAGGGTTGTTTGAGAGAGACCATCGTCATCCTACACCTCCCATGGATTGATAAACCTTAGGTTATCCACTTGAGGAAAAATTGCTATTGTCCTATAAAACTCTGCGTTTGGAGGCCCAACACGAGTCTACAAGAATAAAGTTGCGTAGTAGACATCAGTAAGTAGTATGACAATGATCACCCACAACTCTTAGTGTTCTACTCGTGCATATCATCTACGCATAGACCTGGCTCTGATACCACTATTGGGAAACGTAGCATGCAATTTTAAAAAAATTCCTACGCTCACGCAAGATCCGTCTAGGAGATGCATAGCAACGAGAGGGGAGAGTGTGTCCACGTAACCTCGTAGACCGAAATCGGAAGCGTTAGCTTAACACGGTTGATGTAGTCGAACGTCTTCTCGATTCAACCGATCAAGCACCGAACGTACGACACCTCCGAGTTCTGCACACGTTCAGCTCGATGACGTCCCTCAAACTCTTGATCCAGCAAAGTGTCGAGCGAGAGTTTCGTCAGCACGACGGTGATGGTGAAGTGATCCGCGCAGGGCTTTGCCTAAGCACTACGACAATATGACCGGAGGTGTAAACGGTGGAAGGCGGCACCGCACACGGCTAAGAACAATTGATGTGCCTTAGAGGTGCCCTCCCGGCCCCGTATATAAAGGAGGGAGAGGGGAGGAGGCCGGTCTAGGGGTGCGCCAAGTGGGGGGAGTGCCACTTGGACTCCTAGTCCAATTCGCCCCCCTTCCTTCTATCGGAGGGGGAAAGGGGGAAGGAGAGGGAGGAGGAGAAGGAAAGGGGGTCGCGCCCTCTCCCCTAATCCAATTCGTACTCACCATGGGGGGAGGGGCGCCACCCCCTTGTGGTCTGCCTTGCCTCCCTCCTATGGCCCATATGGCCCATATCTTCCCCCGGGGGGTTCCGGTAACCCCCCGGTACTCTGATATGTACCCGATACATTCCGAAAAACTTCCGGTGTCCGAATACTATCGTCCAATATACCAATATTTACCTCTCATCCATTTCGAGACTCCTCGTCATGTTCGTGATCTCATCCGGGACTCCGAACAATCTTCGGTCACCAAAACACATAACTTATAATACAAATCGTCATCGAACGTTAAGCGTGCGGACCCTACGGGTTCGAGAACTATGTAGACATGACCGAGACACATCTCCGGTCAATAACCAACTGCGGAACCTGGATGCTCATATTGGTTCCTACATATTCTACGAAGATCTTTATTGGTCAAACCGCAATGACAACATACGTCATTCCCTTTGTCATCGGTATGTTACTTGCCCGAGATTCGATCGTCGGTATCTTCATACATAGTTCAATCCCGTTATCGGCAAGTCTCTTTACTCGTTCCATAATACATCATCCCGCAACTAACTCATTAGTCACGTTGCTTGCAAGGCTTATCATGATGTGTATTACCGAGAGGGCCCAGAGATACCTTCTCCGATACTCGGAGTGACAAATCCTAATCTCGATCTATGCCAACCCAACAAACACTTTCGGAGACACCTGTAGAGCATCTTTATAATCACCCAGTTACGTTGTGACGTTTGATAGCACACAACGTGTTCCTCCGGTATTCGGGAGTTACATAATCTCATAGTCAAAGGAATATGTATAAGTCATGAAGAAAGCAATAGCAACAAAACTTAACGATCATTATGCTAAGCTAACGGATGGGTCTTGCCCATCACATCATTCTACTAATGATGTGATCCCGTTCATCAAATGACAACACATGTCTATGGTCAGAAAACTTAACCATCTTTGATTAATGAGCTAGTCCAGTAGAGGCATACTAGGGACACTATGCTTTGTCTATGTATTCACACATGTATCAAGTTTCCGGTTAATAAAATTCTAGCATGAATAATAAACATTTATCATGGTATAAGGAAATATAAATAACAACTTTATTATTGCCTCTAAGGCATATTTCCTTCAGCCTCTGCCAACCTACTCGCGTTTGGCGGCCAAAGCAAACCCGGTATGCATCTCCCCATCTCCCAGCTCTCTGCATCTTCCCATCTCGCATCCTGCACCCTCTGCATCTCATAATCTCCTAGCTCGCCTAGAAGCAAGACACCAACAACCTGAGAAGCTCACCGCCGCCACCCCTTCCTCAAATAGTAAGACGTCGATGAGCTTTTTTTGAGTTTGTGAAACAACACTGGATAAGGTTCTGAGTGCCTGGCATGCTAATTTGCAACCTTGTGGCCCACCTCCTCGAAGACAGGCATTGCTGTCCGAAACAAATTCAAACTTGACGGTCCTTGCAAGGCAATTGGCTTTCGAGGGCCCCTATCATCGGCGAGCAAAAGCAGGCAGCACATGAGTGTTCAACTTTGAATCCCATTCACCATTAGAAAAAAAGCCATCAAAGCTTGCAGGTGAACTGTCTACATTCACCTCGAAATAGGCTTTCGCCCTGCTTTATAGATAGAGCATATGTCCATACAGCCAAGTCACAACCAGAGTCATAAAAAGAAAATGCTGGGGCCACAACACAAATGCACCCAAATGAAGAAAAGAGAAACATAAAAGGCCACCAGGGGCAAGCTACGGAACAGGCGAGCGGCCAGAGAGCCGACGCGCGGAAGCCACCAGAGCGTCCAGGTAAAGCTGAAGCCGGTCACGATCCCTCGGCCTAGCGAGCGGATGCCAGTGCTGCAAGAAAGCCAGAAATTTGAAGAACGAATCAGAAGCACGTCGCGGGAACGAATCAGAAGTCCAAAGAGTCCACGCCATAGCCGCGAAGATGAGCCAGAACAGTCGGCGGTTACGGCCAACCTGAGTGGCCCGTACCTGCAGAAACTCTGCAAGGTCACGGGCAACCCACTCCGGTCCTAAAGCCTCACAAACAAAGCACCAAAGCGCCTGCGCTGCTACCCAAGAGAACAAAATGTGCGTGCCCGTTTCCGGGATGTGGCACAAAGGGCAGAGACCATTTCCGGGACCATGGCGTTTTGGCACCTCGGTCCCTGAGCGTAAACGATCTCTCAGAAGCTGCCATACAAAAATCTTAATCTTCAGGGGCATCGGAGCCTTCCACAGTGGGGATAACCACGATAGAACCGGTAGACGACACACCGCCTGATACGCCGAGCTAACGGAGAATTCTCCCCAAGGAGAAAGACTCCAAGAGACAGAATCGGGGTCCTGGGACAGAGGAAGAGGGACTATTTCCCGCAAGTCTATCCATTCCTGTACCTCAGCTGGTCCGAATGAGCGGCGGAACGCGATGTTCCATCCCTCATCCAAAGCAGCCGCCTATACAAGGATGGCCAGATCGGCACAAATCGCAAAAAGCCTAGGAAACCGCGTGCGAAGGGGCTCACCATCAAGCTAAGGATCTAGCCAGAACTGGGTCCCAGACCCATTTCCAACCGAGAACCGCAAACCTAGTCTGATCTCTTCCTTAATGGCCTGAATCGATTTCCAGAATTGGGACCCAGCCAAGTGAGAGCAAGCTAGAAGGGGTTGGCCCTGCAAGTACTTGGCCTCAATCAGCTGCAGCCACAGCCCCCCATCGCCCCGCAAGATCCTCCAAACCCAACGCAGCATGAGCGCCATGTTCATCCGGCGAGACGCAGGGATGCCCAACCCGCCACGGTCCTTTGGCAAGCATATGTCATCCCATTTCACCATATGGTACTTGGGGCGACCATCCCGTGACTGCCAGAAAAACCTAGCCAGCTCCTTGTCAAAGGAGCTATGCACACGTTCGGGTAAGATGTACATCCCCATCATATACATGGGGAGGCTGGCAAGGTTAGAGCTAATGAGGACAATTTTGCTACATTTAGAAGTGAACCTACCGCACCAGGGCTCCGCGCGGGATGCTACTCGGCCCACAAGCGGATCATACCCACTCACCAAAATCCGGGACTCCACCAGGGGCATCCCCAAGTATGATATGGGGAAAGACGCCAACCTACAATTTAGGTTGCCAGCAATCCGAAGCTGCTCAGCCTCCGAATAGCCAAGGACCACCACCTCGCTCTTATCAAAGTTAATTGAAGTCCAGACATTTCCTCAAAGCAGAGCAAAAGGAACTTAAGATTAACAATGTCCGAGTCCAAGCCTTCCACCATAATAATGGTGTCATCCGCATATTGCAAATGAGTAACCCCCACATCCGGGATGAGGTGACTAACTACACGCTTAAGGTGGCCGGCCATCTTGGCCTTATCTAAGATGCCCGCTAGGGCATCAACTGCGAGGTTGAAAAGCAAGGGGGAGACAGGGTCCCCTTGCTTTACCCCTCAGGAAGCCTGGAAAAAGGGTCCCACCTCGCCATTGATGTTGATCGTCGTGTTCCCAGATCTGACCAGTTGCATGATCCAGGAACACCACCTCTCATCAAATCCTCGTCGCTCCATCACCAACCTCAAAAAGGACTAGTCCAGACAGTCATACGCCTTCTGGAGGTCCAATTTGAGGAAGACCCCCTTAAGTCCCTTCGACGCCATCTCGTGGACGATCTCGTGAAGGGCAAGAATCCCATCATGGATCCACCTACCCTTCAGGGACGCGGACAGAAGGGGTGGGCAATCCTTTTCGCCACAGGGGATAAACGAGTCGCGCAAACCTTGCAAAGATTCGCTCCAACACGTTGATCACCGTGGTGGGTCGGAATTGCCTAATATCCGTTGCCGCAACTACTTTGGGGATCAGGGATATGACACCATAGTTAAACCTAGCCATATCTAATGTTCCAATATAGAACTCATGGAACATGGGCATAATCACCGGACGTAGGATCTCCCAGAATTTTTGGAAAAAAACTACCGGGAGGCCGTCCGGCCCCGGGGCTGAGCAGGCTTTCATAGAAGCAACCGCCCGGCCCACTTCCTCAGGGGAGAATGGGAGAGTAAGTTCCGCATTCTCCGCATCGGAGACCTGGTCAGCAAGCGACCAAAAGTCAGCGCAAAGGGAGACGCCTCCGCATGGCTCAGCTGAGAAAAGCTCCTTATAAAAGGAGTAAATATGGGAAGAGATGTCGTCTGGGCTCTCCAGAAGAGTATCCCCATCCCAGAGGAAAGGGATGGAACATTTCCGCCTACGTCCGTTAGAAATTGCCTCGAAGTAGGCAGTGTTCGCATCCCCCTTAAGCAGCTAGTTCTGGCCCCCTCGACGTTGCCAGAATAGCTCCTCGCTCTTGTAGATGTCCATGAGCGAGGCCTCAAGTGCATATCTCCTAAGTCAGTCATCAGGAGAGAGGTCGTGTCCATCTGCAAGTCCATCCAGTACCTTGATCTGATCCAACAGGGCCCCTTTACGGGCCCGGAGCTCAGCGCCAAGGTTAGTCCCCCAGCCCTTCATGGCCTGACGAGACAGCTTAGCAGAGTGGTGCCAGACATCGACAGCACAGAACACACGAGGTGGGGACGCAACCGCCTCTAGCCAGCGGCCGCGAACCATCTCACAGAAACCCAGTTGCTCCAGCCAGAATGTCTCAAAGCGGAAGCGGCGGGTCCTAGGGGGGCCTCATCCCCCGATGAGAAAAGTAGGGGCGTATGGTCGGATCCAATCCGAGTGACCGCCTTGAGAGACCACAATGGGAACATCACTTCCCACTGAGCCAACACAAAGATCCGATCTAAGACTCTCCGGATGGGGTCCACCTGCTTATTCGTCCACGTGAACCTAGCCCCTACGCGGGCTATCTCACGGAGCGCAAGGTCCGCAATGGAGTCGTTGAATAGTCGCATGCGGACCCGATCTACATTAGGGGAGCTTTTATAAGAAGCCCATCTAATGAGGTTAAAGTCACCGGGCACCACCACCGAAATGGTGCACCTCTCCACCTTAGTCTTCAGCTCGGCGAGGAAGTCGGCAGAGCGCCCATGATCCGCAGGACCATACACGAAAATCACTTCCCAGCTGAGGTGAAGTCGTCGTTAGTGACGGACATGCTCAGGAAGAATTCCCCTCGGTCCATATCCTCAACCGAGAAGGCATCCTCCCTGACGCCGAGCAGGATGCCCCCAGACTGCCCCGTAGCAGGCAACCACTGCAAGGCAAACTGGTGGCGAGAGAGCCCCTGGAGCTCAAGCACACTAAAATCCTAGCGAATCGTCTCCTGAAGTCCCACAATGTCGATCTCTTCCTGCCGCAGATACTCAATGAGCTGCCGTCGCCGGCCAGTGAGGCCAAAGCCCCTAATGTTCCAACATAGGAGCTTCATTTAATAACCTCAGTGGAGTCCCTAGGCCCCGCAAGCGGGGCCGAGCTAGCCCGCCCATCAATCGCGGGTTGGGGGGATGCCTTCGCCAGACGGCCACGTCGCCCCCACGTAGGGGGGGGAACGGATGCCTCCGGTCCGAGGGAAGCGGACCTGGAACTAGTCCATACACCTCTATTCGGTGTTCAGTGCAATTTGAGGCGAGTGGGGGGACGCCCACGCAGCGTCCTCACCGGGAGGGGAGCTGCCAGGGGCGTCACCGCAACTGCCTCAACAGGGGGCACCGCACCATCCCTGGTCTCGCTATGACCAGGGTCGGTGTGCACCGGGGTGTTGGGGTCACCACGTGCAGCACAGGCACGGGCTTCCGCCAAGGCCCCATCGAGCCTTTCCTTGGCACAAATAGCAGAAATCTGCTCAAGGATCGGCCCCTTCTCGCCACGAAACACAATGCCACTATCGGTCGCCACCTCAGCCAGATGGGATAACGAAGTAAGACCAAGCATAGGGAACTAGAACTAGAAGGGTCAGAGGGGTGGTGGGGATACCTAAAGACAAGTCGCGGGCCACCGCCCGCATGGCGGTCTTCTCCTGGATCGTCAGGACACGGCCATCCAGGAGAACGCGAGATTGGCTAAGCCTCGCACTCTGGCGCGCGGCCACGAGCGGAGAAGCCCCGTCCCGGAGCTTGGAACCGGCCGCGGTAGGGGTCACCGCGGCCAGGTCCAAGGGCGGAGGCGGCGCCAGTTCCGGGGACCCCAAGGCTGGGGATGGGGGGACCCCGGCGAGCGCGAGTAGCAGACCACCCCAAGTGAGCGCGGCGACGACGAAGGGCGCACCTCCATCCCCACACTCACCACGTCCTCCTCGACGACCTCCAGGTCCTCCACCGAAGTTGCGACAGGGGGAGGTGCGGCCACGGCCACAGTCTCCCGCCACCTGAGAGGTGGTCCCCGCAGGACAGGAAGAGCCACCACAGGTAGACACCGGGCTTAGCCGCCCATCAGACGGGGCAGGCGGAACCTCGTCATCCTCATCATCATCCTCACCAGAGGAGCTCTCCCCAGACGAGCCCCCCACCTCCCCCTTGCCCCTCATGCAGGCGAGGCAAAGTGGCAGTGGTGGCCGGCCCAAGCAGATCTTCAGAAACCGGAGACTCAACACTACAAAAACAATACACTTCCGTGATGATACGTGTTTGTCACAGTAGGTCGTGTTTTTTGTCATGCATGTACATCCATGACAATTTATGACAGAATCAAGATAGTCATACATGTGCTGTCGTAGAAGTGTTCCATGACATTACCAAAATTATCATCACGGAAGTGTCCACTTCCATGATGATAAATCGCGCGTCACAGAAGTGCTTTCGTCAAGGGTGACCGACACATGGCATCCACCGTAACGGAACGCCGTTAAGCTATCGGGTCGGGTTTTGGACCCGATAACCCGTTAACAGCCCCGACCAATGGGGATTTTCCACGTGTAAAATCATCATTGGCTGGAGGAGACACGTGTCAGGTCCGCGTTGGCACAGGTGTCACTCATCCAATGGGCGAGACGCGCCTATGATATGTTGACACGTGGACCGGCCCATCAAGTTTAAATGGGTTGGCCCAACTGAAGGCCCACAAGATTTTGCGGCCATAATGGGCTGGCCTAGCTAAAGGCCCACGAGATTTTGCGGACCATAATGGGCTGGCCCAGCTAAAGGCCCACCAGATTTTGCAGGTCATAATGGGCCGGCCCAGGTAAAGGCCCACAAGATTTTTGTGTGCCATAATGGGCCGGCCCAGGTAAATGCCCACAAGATTCTTGCGGATCATAATGGGCCGGCCCAGCTAAAGGCCCACGAGATTTCACCGACATTAATGGGCCGGCCCAGCTGTAGGCCCATAAGATTTTGAGGACCCTAGTAGGCCGGCCTATTAACTGGCTGCCATGTTTTGGGCCAAATGCCGGCCCATATTTGATCCGGTCCATTAATGGCTGCCACGCTCCGGGCCTAATAGTGGCCCATATGAGATCCGGCCCGTTAAAATCCTACCATGTTCTGGGCCAAATTACGGCACAGATCAGGTCCGACCCTTTAAGAGGCTTTGGGCTCAATTATGGCCCATATCAGATTCGGCCCGTCAACTGGACACTATGCTTTTGGGCCCACTTGCTAAAGGCCCACTTAGTAATTCGGTCTGATATTAGTTTTGGCATGTTAAGGGCCCATTTAACATTTCGGCCATATATTAATTTTGGCCTGTTAAAAGCCCGTCATATAGTTGGGCCTAACTACGGCCCGGTTTGCATCCGGCCTGCTCGCAACCGATATCTGATTGGGCCAAACAAGGACCGAGACAATTTTGGCCTGTTAAAAGCCCGTGATTTGATTCGCACAATCATGGGCCGGGGTTCTTTTCGGGCTGTTGCCGGCCCGTGAGCTGTTCGGCACATTTCAGGCCCAACCTACATCGTGATTGCATGACGGCCCGATTATGTACCGTAATTTTACGGTTTGGCCGGTTTACTGCGAAGACAGGATATATATACAGTAAAATAACTGCAGCATCGTGAATAAGAAAAAACCTAGACTATACAATAAAGGAATTACGGCATATTACATCCACTGGGCATCAAAGTTCTCCACTATGATAATAAAGCACAAGCAGACAACAGATTACATACACTGGGCATCAAAGATCGCCACCAGTGCAAATAAACACGCCGACAAAATAACATACAAAACCGACAGCACTTCAATAGAGTTCAAGAATGGTTAGCCCTGCTGGGGAGCTGCAGCGCAAGCAGCTGAGCAAGATGATGAGACTGCGCTTGTTCAACACTTATATCTTCCTCACTCTGAAAGATAAACAAGCACACAGATGACAGGTTTTGCACATAAAAGTATCAGTGCTAACAATTCATCACATTTCTTACTGACGAATAAAGTGACACGGTTTAAAATTGCATTAACACAATATGGTATTGTTCAGGTCAAGACATGGAAATGACATTGTCAAGGAGTTGGCAGCTTCACGACACCACTGGATTACAGATCAAGAACTCATAAGTATCAATGGTTAGTGTGCTGTCAATTTATACCATTTCAGATTGGCAAATAAAGAGATGATTTAAATAATAGTAGAATGATATGACATTGTTCATAGTTAAGACATTGCAGAATATGACATTGTGCTGTAGTGGGTAGGTTCACCACACCACTGGATTACGGATGAAGAACAGAAGCATACATGTAGTGCAAAAGAAGATCACTTGCTCTGTATAATTTAATTTACATGGTATGAAGAAGGAACTTGGTTGTACAACTGAAAACTTAAATTGAGAAAGGACAAACTTTTGTTTATGAACTACATAATAAACTTTAAACAAGCAATTTGATGCAAACACCAAAAATAAACAACTATTGCAGTCATGCCTAACCAAATATATACAACAAAGTTTGAAGGCTTGAGATGGACAAACTTACATTATTGGTGAAGACAGGCTCTATAAAGGCCCTGTCCATGCTGATGGGGGGCAAATTCAAGAAGTTTACCACATAATCTTCTTCAAAAGCATTGCCTTTATTCTACATTTTGTTAAGAGTAAATATAGATGTGATAATATATGAAAAAATGGAGAATATTTAAGATAAGATGAAGAGTGATGCTACATAACCAAGTAGCTATAAATGTAAGTGCAGCGATGCAGGCAAAAGGTACAGCCAAGAGCAATGCACAGCTAAACTTCTTCAATACCAACCTTATGGCAAGAGTAAATATAGATCTGATGTGTAGAAAATGGAGGGCAAAGGAAAATAAGATGCAGAGTGATGGTACATGAACAACTACCTGTCATATTAAGTACACTGATAAAGGACAGCATGTACTTACAAGAACAATGCAGAGCTAAAAAAACATTGGCATTGGATATAATCTACACTAATGTAACCATTCATACAGATCAGATAATTTGGAGCGAACAATTGATAAGCAAGCTATCATGCATACTGCTGTCACATAATGAACCAGGTATGTATGCAAGTACAGTGATACAGGACAACAGGTACTAACAAGAGCAAAGCAGCGGGCAGCATATTTGCGATATCATGTCGTTCTTGTCAAACCGGAATTCTTCTTCGAGCAGATTTCCTGCAAAAAAGATCCGTAAGGCACATGCGGAAAACTAGAAGTTCAAATTGTCATGTGATTTCATAGACAGTACCTCATCCTGGGAACGAGACCAGTGCATAACAAGGTTTTTCCATTCAATGTGTTCTAAATTTAGGACAGGAGACTTGACGGGAAATTCATTTATAGACTTGCCATCAAAGTGTGATTTCCTCAGGTAACACCGATACTGCTGCAATGCTTCCTTGAAAAGCACAAGCAACCTTTGCTCTTCATGACTATCCAGATTGACCCTCGCCTAGTTACAGCAATGTAATGTAAATCATTGATGTGTTCAATCAGCAGAAAACAGGAAAATAATAACCATGAATAATAGCACTTACACGTAAGTTGGACAGGAAGATGTGAAAATGGTGTTTGTCTTCACAATAATCTTCCCATGATGGGAATATATGCACGTAGTCCCTAACAACATTGAAAGCATTGTCTTTTAAACTGGGAATAAATGGATTGGGGTTCCAATCTGCAGGAATTGGCCGTCTCTGCAGTTGGGATAGGTCTTCGGCCAGTGGACTTGCTGTACTTTTTGCTGGAGTGGGATTTTTCTGTGGTACAGCTGGTGCTATGGCAAATGAAATCGGTATACCTTTTGCTGGAGTGCAGGTCCTGTGTGGTGGGGCTAGTGGTGTGGCCAGTGAAGTATGGGTACGGTCTGCTGGAGTCGGTCCTACGTTTTGTGTCACTAGTTGTACAACCAATATAAGTGGGGTGATGTCTGATTTCTCCGGCACCACCACGTTTTTCAAGGACTTTGCTGGTGCTCCTTCAGGTTCGGCAATCACCCTCTTCCTTTTTGATGTCTGATGCACAAGAACAGCATTTGAGTGGAAAAACATGGTATGATGACAGATGGAATATGTATTGATAATGGATGGGCATGGCATCTCGACATATATGATGAGTAAACTAAGCAGATGGCGGTGCAACAAAGTAGAAGAAATGCAAGACAACATATGCAAGATACCCGCGATCAATAAAACATTGCCAAATTAGAACAGGCGCCTTGATGGGTGAACAGGACAGGCCATCTGCCTTTGACTCCTCGAGGTTAGAATAGTCATTAGGATCATATTCTGAACAAGAATCAACAGGTGGGGAGCGTATGAGTTTCATTGCATCCAGAATGGCACTCAATGCCTTGGTGCCAATTTTGTAAGTCATTGCAGTGTTTAGCTTCAAGAGTGGACTGCTGCTAGTGCGACACAAAGCAGCTACACAGATCATAGTGTAGATATAACGGGAAAACCTTAAGCATCAGAGTAAAATCAGCAAAGTGGAACTTGCTAGAATATATGTGCTAGTATTGCCGGTACGGCTAGAAAGGCTTTGGATACCAGCTCTCTTCAAGTGAAGGTGCGGTACTGTTAATATCAGTGTAACTCTCAAAGGCGACATAGCTCCGCGCATTTCCTTGCTATTCTTATAGGATTCAAGTGGGCAGGCCACTACAAATCCTATTCCTATGTTTACAAGATCCTACGAATCAAAGAGGCTCAAAGTGTCCATCACAACCGACCGTATAGAACTCTACACTGCAAATGTCCCTGCTCATCTTCAGTACAAGGAACATACTGTACTACTATCATACTCCCTCCGTTCCAAAATATAAGTCTTGGTAGAGATTTCCACTATGGATCACATACAGATGTATCCAGATACATTTTAGAGTGTAGATTCACTCATTTTGCTCCATATGTAGTCCATGGTCGAATCTATACAAAGACTTGTATTTAGGAACGGAGAGAGTACATATTAAAGAAGAACGGAAGAGGAACATGGTAAAGAAGAGCAAGCAGATTTTGGATAATAAAATGTTGGTTGCGCAGTGCCCACACATGATGAACCAGAGCGAATTAAGAATGCAACTCCCAGCTGTGTCTCGACCATTTCAGGCGGTTGGATGAAGATCCTACATCTCCTAACCCTTCTTCTTCCTCGTCTCTGATTCTTCCCATACAGAACACCGCACGGGCCGCCGGCCGGACCATCGGCCCCCACCGCCTGTGTTCCTCCGCCACCCCCACCCCCACCCCCGCCCCAACTCCCACCCGCGTCGAGTTTTCTTCGTTCAGCGAGGCCCCACAACCACCCGAGCCCCTTCGATCGCACCGGCGAACTCCGACGAGCTCTGAAAAATTGACTGACCCAATTTTGAAATTTAGTCTACTTTGACTTAACTAGTGTGGAATATAAAAGGGGAAAACCATAAGCATTGGGAGTATAGTGTTGAGCGTGCCATGGCGGATCTGAAGGTGCAAACCGGACAAAGGCAACTTCGCAACCAAGACAAGAAATCATAGTAAAGCAGTGGCGATCTATTTTCTTGCTGCGATAAATAAGTTGAGCAGATATGAAAGAGTACCGCCTCTGGTGCGGCGCCGTGTACGCATCTGCTGAGAATTTGACGGTGCTGCGGTAGCGATGGCTGTCGGCGGCGTGGAAGCAGATCTAGGAGGGTAGACGGTGGCGGCGGGGCGCGGTGGACGAGACGGTCGTAGGAGCGGCGCCGACAAGGTGGACGACGGCGGGGATGAAGCGAGAGGACGGGATGCAAGGATCCCGGTCCGAAGCCATGGATGAGAGAGGTCGATCTCTTGTAATGGACGGCGGCGTCGGGGTATCAGCTCCGGCATGGTGGAGGAGGACGGCGGTGGATGGGGTGGTGGACGGCAGCGGACGGAGGAGGGTGGGGTGGAGAGGGTGTTTTGGCGCCCACAGAGTACGAATGGGGAAAAGGGAGGTAGAGAGGAAGGGTGGAATCATGTATTCAGGGCGCGCTTGTCTCAAATGCGAGGAAATTGACAAACTTAGCCCCCGTTTCAAATTTCTACTACATCACAGCAACATTAGTCGGTTGGGGATAGGACGGTAATCTCGCATACACCGAATATTTGCCGACGAGAGTTTGTTTTTGGCGCCCACCGTGTATGAATATGAATCGGGGAGGGAGTCGATTTCGGCCGAGGACACACTGTGTTTTGGCGCCCACCGTGTATGAATCCGGGTGAGAGGCGGTTACGTCACATTTGGGTGAAATTACAAACCTACCCCTATCAAAACCTATAGAAATCCAGCAGATAGGCTTTGCGTGGCATGGATAGGCAGTAGTGATTTCCATCTCGCAGATTTTGGTTTCGGGCGGTTACTGCGACTTTCCCCGCTTCGTTCAAATTTTGCAGAGTGCATGTTTACCGTGCCAACTCAATTCGGATCCCGTTTGTATTCTAATTTTTTTCGGGCGGGATCCATTTTCAATTGGAATTACATTCTATATACATCATTTTATATATATACTTTCAAAAGCACAACAAAGAATTCTGCTCCTTTATATGTATAATATGATTTACAAATACAACGATCTCGAAATCTTAAGGTTGAATTCAATTTTTTTAAACCAAATTATGTTCTACTAAAATGTATGGATCAGTAATATCTACATATTAAATAACATAGATGTGCGTGAATTCATATGAGTATGCATGTTTGATAGATCAATTTTGGTTCGAGTATGGATTACATGTATCATCATCTCGAATTCAAATATTTGAATCCCTTTTTTGTTCACTCCTTTCACGCCCATCTCTCTCGCATGCATGCTCCTTCAGGTAGCTATCACTCTCTTTTCTCCAGCTCACCCGCACGCTCACTTCATGTTTCTCCTATCCTCGCAAACATGGTCTCTCGACGTCTCCCTTGAGAAGTCTCACACTCTCCCTATCGTTATACATTAAACGGTTTTCATTATCTCTCACGTCTCTACTGTTCTCTAGTATCACTCGGTACCTAAGCTTTCATTTTCACCGCCACACACACAGTCTCCACTCGTCTTTCACTTTGTCTTTCTCTCTATGGGATTCTCTCACACACCCTATATGTCTCTACATATGACTCATACCACTAAAATTACTCTCTCTCTCTCTCCTGTAGACACAACATTTGTTGCGGTCTCCTTTTCGTCTCCATCCCAGACTGACATTATTCATTTGTTTACCGATCAGACAACCCCGACTACCGTCTCCTCTCTCTCTCACAGACACACACACACACACACAACTCCTGCTTCCAGTCCCCTTCCCGACTACCGTCTCTCTCTCTCACACACACAAAACTCTCGCTTTCGCACCCCGACTCGTATTTCTCTCACAAACATTTATCGACTAGCTAGCCTCTAGATAGGTTTATACACCCGCACACTCGTGCTTCCACCATCGCATACATGTCTCTCTCCCGCTCCTTGTATCCATGTAGATTTTTCTTCCCTTCTTGAGACACGCCCTCTCGATCGTGCACACACACACTATCGCCTCATTTTAAGCTGATACCTATCGCACACACACCTTGTGTCTTTGTCACACATGCACTCCGTCCTCCTCCACTCTCCCTCTCTCTCACACACACATGGGCTTTTTGCAACAACTAGCAAGATGCACATGCGTTGCACGGAACATCAAGATGCATTTTTATGAGTAGTTTATCTTGTGGGGGAAAAGGATGAACGAGGGAAGGCCTTATTTGCAAATGTGGAGAGGGGTGTGGGTATCTTTTTGCAAAATTGCCATAGTTTCCTTCCTATCCGTCAGATATAGATCGGACGGCCTATATTGCAGGA
The DNA here is from genome assembly GCF_002575655.3 of Aegilops tauschii subsp. strangulata. Taxonomy (NCBI): domain Eukaryota; kingdom Viridiplantae; phylum Streptophyta; class Magnoliopsida; order Poales; family Poaceae; genus Aegilops; species Aegilops tauschii. The sequence continues at coordinate 506,805,113 of NC_053038.3, forward strand.
TGGCAGGCACACGATCATCACCGACAATGCTTTTTATAAGAGTAGGGATAAAAAATAGAGTTGGTGATGATGGTGGGCCTGCCATCCTGCAATGTAGGTCGTCCGATTTATATCTGACTGATAAGAAGGAAAATATGGCAATTTACCCGCACTCTTGACCACATTTGCAGATAAGGCCTTCCCTCGTTCATCCTTTTCTCCCACAAGATCTTGATGTGCCGTGCAACGCACGGGCATCTTGCTAGTAAGAGTAGAAATTAGACATATACCACTTCTCGAATCTTGAAACCAACAACATTCCTCCCTTATCTCATTAAAACCGCCAAAGGAGTATATTTTGAGTGAAACATAACATATTTTTAGTGATATACGTATTTCAAAACTAGACTTTTTTTCTATCAAATCGGTGAATATGTATTAATCTACTTTGATCGTGTGGCAACGCATTGGCACATTGCTAGTAGTTATTATAATTTTTTGGACACCAGACAAACGGTGGAGTACATATACGAAGAGAAGAGGCGCACGCACGCAGTCAACCTCTCGCTGTCTTGCACACATGAGTGTTACGCAAAGGCGGCGTTAATAAATAAACCCTAAAACCCTAGGTGCACGATTGCTGCATTCGCGGGTACCGGGTACGTGGTGGAGCACCTTTGTAGGAATAGTCAGATCGCGTGATATTTGATCAGTAGGAGTTGATGGTCGGGACCACAGGTGAACGACTTGGAGCGCGGTGGCTCGCCAGTTGCCACAGATCGAGTAGCCACGTTTAAAATATCATTTTTAGCGGGGTTAAGAGTTCCGATTTTCAATGGCGCGTTATAAGTAGTAAGTAGTGTTTAGAACGATTGGTTTGGAGCGAAAATGGAATTCATAGTACTACGTACCTCCTTGGCGTATGGTTGTATGGTTTTTTTGCGATGGAGGTTGTATGGGTTTATGTTGCGAGATGTTGAACCTAGTAGTTCTAGGGCAAATACTATGGATTAGATTTAGATGCTGGTTTTCAGTAATGAAAATCGGAAAGGGAAACCCTTCTTTGATTAAAAAAACTACTACCTCCATTCTGGTTTACTAGTCCCCATCGTACTTTGGGTCAAAGTTTGTCCACGAATTTTACTTGTAAAATGTGAATGGAAAACGAGATTTTGTTATACCCAAAAAAAGGACTGGAGGGAGTGATTGCTCCGACACGGACGCGACCTCTCATAGCGCAGGCATTGAACTGGCGCGCCGGCCAAGAGGGCCGCACTCGCTGCAGGCCCGGCTGAGCACGCCTCCTCGCCGCGTGCAACCAGCTTAAGACTGCCCCGCCTGCCTTCATTGAATCCGCGCGTGTGCCGGCAACACGTCCTTCCGCGAGCCGGCAGGCATTTTAGAACACAAAAAATGACTAAAATATAATTAATTTACACATGGTCTTGACTTGTTGTGCTCGCACTCGTAGCAGGAACTAGTAGAGGATTTTCTTTATTTATAACTCTCCTCACATTTTTTTGGCTTTGAAGTGAATCATGGTTGTGGACATTATGTATGAATGTGCAGATATCTGTGAACATGAGTTTGATGTGGAAGCTGAACTTGGAATGTCGGGCTTGCGCGTGAACTATACCATGTCCAATGCTTCGTCTGTTATTGTTTGGAAAGTAATTGCTGTTATTACATGACCCAAAAAAAACATTTTGTGCCACATCAGTAGATGCACGGACATCACAACAGGCATGCTGACTGGATAAACATTTGAACCTAGCTATTATGAAGGAAATTTTGTATTGACAACAGTTTTAGATAGCAGGAGACGCCTAGCCTGCTCTGCCTCTGCTAGCTTATTTCTGGCTTCTTCCATCCCTTCTTTGGCTTGGGTGAAGAGAGCATCTGATTGCTCTTTTCGCTTCTTCAGGAACTCAGCTACATTCTCAAGGGCTGCTGCACGCTTTCTTTCAGCCTTTACTAATGCCACGAGGACACGAACAGCTGACGACTCCACCTGGCTTGTGTGTAATCCAGCATCATCTGGGAATTTTCACCTTGTGTCTAATCCAGCATCATTAGGGAACTGGCACCTTGTGTGTAATCCAGCCTCATTTTGGAAACATGATCTCGAGGTTGACCATACTTCCCTACTCGCAGGAACTGCATCCTGACATGAAGTTACTTCTTTTTTAGATCAATACTCAGAGCAACCTAGATCCATTTAGTAGAAGCCAGATAAACAGAACTCGGAGAAGTGAATTCAAAAGGAAAAAAAAACAGACTACAAGGTGAGAACACCCACTTCCTACATCAAGCTAAAAATGAAAGCATTAGGATGATTAAGACTCTTCTTATTACACATCGAAGAACACCACGCTTAAGAGAAACAGAAACTACAACATATACACATCGAAGAACACGAGGCTACACGAAAGTAATTGAAAGGGTGTTACTTACCAAAGCTCGTTTTACAGGTTCGGTGCATCTCCTCTTTAACTTGCCATGCTCCTTGAAGATGTCCCGAATATCCCGTGTTTGGTCTTCATTACTCCTCTGCATGTTCGCACTCGTGGTTTTAAAATCTCAACATGGCAAGAAAAATATACTACTAGTAATACTCGCGCATCTTGTGGGCAACATTAAAGCACTCGTCTGCCATGTCAGAGCATCTCCAACAGAATCGCAACGCGCGGCGCTTTAAAAAAGCGTTTACAGTGCTGAGATCGAGAAGTAGATACTAGAGAGTAGAGGATAGTTCTCAGCATAGATAGATAAAAAAAGATAATTCAACTACTCCTCGTCGTCCGACTCCTCCTCGGCGATGTCCTCCACCGACGTCTGACTATAGGCATGAAGATACCGATCATCGTCGGATTCCCAGGGCGACGCTGCTCCTAGCCTCACGTTGAATTGAGCGTCCGCTTTTCGCCTACGCTTGTCCTCGCGATAGGCGGCTCGCTCCGCCCTCCTCTTATCCCTCTCAGCCCTTCTTTGCGCGTGAAACTCGCGCTCGTTGATGATGTCCTGCGGGAAGTGTTGGCGCCACAGCGCCCTAAGCCGCGGCAGAGGCGCGAGCTCCTGCGCCCGCTCCCGCGTCGGCACGTTGGGGAAATTCAATGTTCTATGAGGCCACCGGAGGCGCCACACTGCCGCGTCGTACGCGCGGGCGGCCTTGTTGGCGGTGTCGAAATTGCCGAGGCCGAGGCGCATCCCGCGGAACCGGATCTCGGCGGAGAAGCCGCCGGAGGGGTGCGCGCGGAAGCCGCGGTATCCCCAAGTTTCCCGGCGACGCGGCGGCATGGTGGCGCGGCGGCGGTGAGGCAAAAAAGAGCGGGGAGAGAGCGGTGGCGAGGCATAGAGCGGGGAGAGAGCGGTGGCAAGGCACAGAGCGGTGGGAGGGCGTTGGATTTTATAAAGCGCGCCGGACGCCTCGCGCCAAAACTAGCGCACGCCCGGCCGCTTTTTCCCGCGCGCGCGCGCGATCCTTTCCCGACGTCTCTGCTATCTCTACTCTCTTCTCTACTAGCGCGATACAGGAGCGACGCACAATTACAAGCTGATATTCTGTTGGACAATGGAGGCTATAACCAATTACTTTTACGGGAACAATAGCACCCAGGAAATTTGAAGGGTAGGTATGAACAAAATTGGAACTGCACATGTACTGCTAAGTGATTCAATACACACATTACCAATCGAGGAGGAGAACGATGGTCGCGGCGGCCTCTGTGAGTCATGGTCGGCAACGGGAGTCAGTTCATTGTCCACGACGGTGGTACTTCTGCGCTTGGCGTCGGCTTCCGGGAAGCAGATCCGAGACCGTGGAAGACGATGCCGGGGAAGAGGCTCCGTGTACGACGACGACGGTGGACCGGCTCCAGTGCGGCGTATGAGGTCGTCGATGAGGCAGATGCGCTGCGGTGGACGAGTGCGCCGATGTAAAGGGGAGGAGCACGAAGGCTGCGGTGCCGTGGAGAAGTCTATTTTGCGGTGGGGATAGAAAATGGGGAGTATTCAGGTGTACTACTCTGGGTGTCGGGGTGGGGTTGGCTGGGTAGGGTGAACCTGAAGTTACGAAAACAGCCCCCTACCAAGCGTCATCCGTAGGCCTGTTCCGAACACTATGATGGTAACTTCCCACTGCTCGAATTAGGGTCGCGGGAGATTTTCCCGCCGGCCTCAAAATTTTGTGACACTGGACTCCCCGTGTGGCGTGTTGAGTGATTCGGCTAAGCAACTAGCGAGTAGTAGTAGTAAACTCTGCATATTAGGTTTGACCGGAGTCAAACTTCCTAAAGTTTGACCAAGTTTATAGAAAAATATAAACATTTACCATAACAAATATGTATGATGTGAAAGTACATTCAATAATGAATCTAATGGTATTTATTTGTTATTGTATATGTTAATATTTTTTGTTATAAGCTTTCTGAGAGTTTACAAAACTTGACATTGACCAATGCTAATACGCGGACTTAAATAAAAATGGAGGCAGTACACATTTGTTTTCTTAGTTTGTAGTGAACTAATCATTTGTTGAAATTGTGAAATAAATATATTAGGCTATTGACTTCGAATGTAATGGTCTATACAATTCAATAGTTACAATCATTGTCGAATCCCAAGATGTATACAAGGTCTATAGTACTTCACAACATGCTCAAACTCTCATAATCCCACTCAAATGAGAATCTAAATGCATTTCATAGTTATTACTTTGTAGGATGCAACAAAAACAACCATAACTCTACATCAGCCATTATAGAAGCAACATTTTGACATATCCCAATGTGTGAATGAAACATGCAGAGAGAGCTTTTGAAGATGGAGCAGATAGGGCGGGAAATATTGTATGTATGTGGACGAGAGAGTAGGAGACAAACCTAACGAGACAGAGACAGAGAGAGAGAGAGAGATAGAGAGAGAGAGAGAGAGAGAGAGAGAGAGAGGAAGAAGTTAGGTCTGTGAGAAAGATGGATACATGTAATATACATGAGATGCGTGTGCATCTGGATTCTGTATACGTGGAAGGAGAAGAGACAACATGTTTGATGAGAGAGCTGGAAAAACATGGACGAGAGGGGAAGGATCTCGTGGGTTGAGGGATTGACAATTTTGTGCGGGGGAGAGAGGGATTGGTAATTTTGTGCAAGAGAGAGAGAGAGAGGGTGGGGGAGGAGTCAGTCAGCCGTCGTCACATCACCCTGCTTCCAAATGACCCCGCATTCTCTAGCACGGTGTGGTCGCCGTCTTCGATCTGCTCGATGCCCTCTTTGAAGATTGAGGTGTTGTGCATGTTGGGGTGCAAAGAAGCACAAGCGAGAGTGGTCGCCGTATAACCTTGGATGGGGATGAATTGTGTGCTCAGGGGAGTGTGTGTGTGTGTGTGTTGTGATGCGTGTGTCTCTCTATGTGTGTGTGTGTCAGATATTGAGAGAAAACAAACCTAAGGAGAGAAATGGGTATTCACGAAGAGATTTTGCGGGCCTTGAGGTGGGCAGGGGCCGGGTGAGGGTGTCAAAATGTGCGCGTTGATGCATGTGTTGCATGCGACCGTGCGAGGGAAGGACGAATCGAGAGAGATGGTTGTTGTGTTACGGATGCTCCTCTCTCTGTCTCTCTCTCCCCCTCTCTCTCTCTCTCTCTCTCACACACACACACAAGTAAACTAGAAGACCGTTCTCTCATGTATACACAACGTATCGGCATCTGTCTATGTCTCACTCATGCATGATCATTTGCACATTCACACCTCTCTATGTCTGTATCACACGCACACCGTCTCCACATTGCCCTTCCGCCACAACACACATATGGACACATACACACGTTCTCTCTCAGTCACACACACAAAATCAGTATTAAAAAAACTAGGGCGCACCTAAAACGTCCAAATCCAAATAAACACGAACCGGAGCTAAATTCAAATATATGGAAATATTGCAGCGTCAAGAACTTTCACATGAAACAAAAGTTGAGTAATATTCGAGGATTGTTTTCACACACAAAAAAAGGTTCGGTGGATGTCCTTCGAGCGCGACACGGTGACGCACCGTTCGATCGACCGCGCGGCCGCGGTTCACGTGCTTGCACAGGATTCTGTATCGTGGCTGTGGTACTAACTAATAAAAGCGCTGCCTAAGTCTAATGTTTCTGTGTACTAGTACGGTTTTCTTTTAAGTTTGACCAACCTTATATATAAAACTAAAGTAAGCTCCCACACGCGCACTCATCAATATGCCACCGCCGCCGTTGCGCATGCCGGCGCCCACCTGCTCCGGCCAACAATTTCTTGCCCATCACCGTCGTGTCGCTGCCATCCCTGTGCCATGAAGCCGAAGGCTCGCCCGCTCATGTCGTCTGCAGTCCCTCCTCGCGATGCTGCCGCGCTGCCAAGCACGCGAGCAGCTGGTGGAGCCACGTCTATGCACGCAGCGTATGAAGAGGAGGACGAGCGCGTGCTCCAGCACGCCGGCGAGGAGGAACTAGCGTGTCATTGTCATCTCCGCCTGCGCGGAGGAGGCGCGCATGGTGGCTGTCGTGGCGGAAGCCGGTCGCGCGCGCGACGAGCCCGCAAACCGGGTGAGGACGCGGAATCTACCTTCGAGACCTTGAATGCCACGTGAATCCTGCAATCTGAAGGAGCAATTTGGGTCAGTTGACTCATGTGAGCCGTTTGATGCAACATGGATGGCAAGAAGGGCTTCTTCCACCTCTTCTGCCGTCTTCTTCCTTCGCTCCGTCGAACTTCTTTCACAAATCGACTGACCCAAATTATACTACTAGTACGAACGTATTAAGTATAGTAGGAACACAAAGATACGAGCAGTAGTACCAACTGCAAGAAGAACAGTAGTAAGACATAGTACTAGTACTACTGTACGTACTAAAGAGTTCAAATAACGAGAAAGAACATAAACATAGTTCTGCTGGGGCCTCAGCACAACACACCCTTGAAAATAAACTAAGCAACTAGTCCGCTTGACACTGCAGTAGAACCAGCATGAGCAATGGCACTGCCACCTACTCGGAGTCCGAGTCCACGTCCTCGACTTCGTCCTCGTCCCTCTTCCTCTTCCTCTTCGCCGACGCTTCTTTGCTTGAACCGGACACTGGGCTCTGCTTCTTCATCCAACCCTTGTAGATATTTAAACAAAGGTAGGCATCCATTGCTGCGTACAAGTTGTGATCTTCATCTAATGTCTTCGACTCCCATGCATGATGAAACTCGTGATGAGGTTTCTTCAGTTTAGCGTACGAAGGATCAATCATGGTTGCTGCCAGGGTCAGCATTGAAGGTTGAGAGGAGGACACCAGGCTTGCCTTCTGGAGATCGAAGGGCTGGCCTACAACGAGACCTATCCGACGCAGGACATCCCTGTCGTTCTTAAAGCCTACAGTAACGAATTTCACTCTTTTGTCCTTGAGGAAGTTCTTAAAATCCTGGCACTCAACGTCGGCATGGCATATGTGGTAGACCAAGCAAACGTTATGTACACAAACCTGGATCACGGCGGGCTTCTTCCTCTCTTCGTCCTTTAGATCCTTCTCTCGTCCCAGGACTGTGGTGTACTCAACATCTAGCCCAGTGACCCACTCATCCGTTGAACTGTTGAACATGCGTAGGAAGCGAGCAAGCCATACTTTCACCGTCTCGGATCCACGTGTGTAGATGACGATGAACTGATCACCGGTGATGGCTCTAACCTGGTACTCAGCGGCGACCATGGAGATTTGGGAGGCCATGGATTTTGGAGGAGGGTTAGGAGAAGTTGAACTGTTGTACCCCGCAAAAAAAACTGGGAGCGAATTAATGTGAAAGGACGGGACGACTGGGAGCAAACTGTTGTAAGGTAGAAGACGGGGACGAGTAAGGCATGCGAACGGCGTGGGGTTGCTGGCTTGCCCAGTGGATAAACGGCTGCAAGCCCCCAAAGAGTTCTCGAGAACTATGCGGGACCCACTAGATGTCATGTCTACTAGACCCATATCGTAGGCCTGACGGTATAGCTTCTGCCTGTTCGCATGCCATGCCGGCGCGTGGATGTAACTTCACTTAATTCCGTCAAACGTCACGCCTCCCTCGCGCGGTCGCGCCCTTTGAGACTTCGACCGGCTATAAATGAGCAATTTTTTTTGCCTTTTTTTAGACAAGCAATTTTTTTTTGCCTACTCCGCATGCATGATACTCCCTCTGGTCCTTTTTACTCCCGTCAACCGTTTGCAAAGTGTTTGACCAAATTTATAATTTTTTTGAACACCACCTTATATTAATTAACCAGCCACACCAGTACACTCATTCGATACAATATTCACCACATAGGGCGGTACGTTATTTACAAGAATACCATCTAATCTATTGTCAAAGCTATACTTAGTGATTAAGTGTGCCACCTTATTGGCCGAACGGCTAATCTTTGAGAATTGAAGATTGTTGATCAACTTCGAGATGCTCAACGCTTTCATCTTCAGGTCACGCATAGCAGACCTGTCATAGTCTGCCGATGCAAGAGACGCTACCACAAAAGTGTAACCAGTCTCTAAAATTACAGGATTATGAAGAGAAATACCTAAGTAGAGACCGGCAATGCAAGCCCTAAGCTCCGCTTCCTCCACACTTTGACAGGCATCAATGAAATCCCACGACCAAATTTATACTAAAAATATCAATATCTACAATACTGCTTATAATGAGTATAAGAACTACGTTTTGTAATGAGTGTAAAAATATTGATTTGACATTGTGAATGTTGACACATTTTTCTATAAGTCTGGTGAAAGTAGAGGTACATTGACTTCAGACAAAACTTAAATGCACAATGCAGACTAGTTCCTCCGTCCAGGTGCGTGCCATGTCCTATCTTGTCATCACAACAAGGTTAGCTATTAGGCTGGCCATAGTGGGGGTAACATAAGTAGTATCATGCACTTGGGACTCGCAAACATGCTAATGTGGTAGGCAATTAAAGAAGAGAGAGATTGTTATAGTAACATAGGTAGATACCGTAACATAATAAATGTGATGCTACTATGTGTCATGCATGGCAATAAATGAGACCATCTATGATACTAATCTATAATACTATGCACTATAGAGGTAGTAGCATAGACTAGTAACATATGCATGTTACTAGTCTAAGTTACTCCCCACTATGACCAGCCTTAGAGTACCACTACCTCCCTTCTAGTTTAAAGGGCTTGATTCAAAAATTCCACCTACTCTTAGCAAGATAGTAGAGGCGGTGGAATAGTTTTTGAAGTCTGCAAAAGTACTCAACTAGTGCTGTCGTTCTTCACAAAAAAATGTGTTTACCAATGCATGCATGAACACTAGTTACTCTAATCCCCCTCTCTTCTTTAATTCTTTGCCACATCAGCATGTTTGCTATTCCCGTGTGCATGATACCAGCTAAGATACCACCATTATGGCCAGCCTTAATCATCGCATGCAATAATTTAGTGCACCTTGAAATATGAACATGTGTGGGGCGTGTATGTTTTTAATGACTTGAGACTATACCTGCCCAGCATGCAAGATGACTTATTATGCACTGTTCCCCATACCTACAGGAAGCCCGTTCGTCTCCAAATCTTTTCCTCTCCATGTGTGGAAACAATATGCCTGCCAAACTCTCCTTCTCCCTCCGGCGGTCCCACCACTCCACCCCGTGTGAAAAAATCTGCATGCATGACTCTCCTCCCCCCACGCTCGTCCAATCCGTTGTGACCAGCAATATTTCCACCCCTTCGCTCCCCCGTAATTTACTCCAACAAATATGCCCACGTAGCTGTTACTTAACTCCAGGTGCATTGGGTCACTGACATATGGGCCAAACAGGGGTCTGGCCCACATGTCAGTGACGCAACTGGACCTGTAGTTAAGTCAGTGCAGCTCAGTCCATATCTTACGTAGGTGTGCCGTTGCTCGCTATAAATACTGCGCCTCCCACGGCATCGCTATCTCCTCCCCCTCAGGTTCACATTCATCGCTATCTCCTCCCCCTCCCTCTCACGTCGACCACCATGGCATCGCCCCTCCCAAGCCCTAGGAGCCCCTCGCTGCACCGCGTAGACGGTCACGCATCGCCGATCCGTTCCTCGCCGCCACTAGTCGAGGAGGACGCATCGGTGTTTCGCTCCTCGCCGCCACGCGACGCGTCGCCGTTCCGTTCCTCGCCGCCACTAGTCGAGGAGGACGCGTCGGCGTTCCGCTCCTCGCCGCGACGCAACGCGTCACCGTTCAGTTCCTCGCCGCCACTAGTCGAGGAGGACGCGTCGGTGTTCCGCTCCTCGCCGCGACGCGTCGAGGTGGACGCGTCGGCGTTCCCAATCTCGCCAGCACGCGCGCTGGAGGACGTGTCGGCTCCCCGCTATGAGGAGAACGCCGCGCCGCCCGCCGAGCCCCCCAGCCTTGAGGAGCTTTGGAAAGAAATGGATGTCGCCTTGTGGGAGGCTTTGCCTCCAGCAGAGCGCGCCAAAATAGAGGCGGAGAAGAAGGCCGAGAAAGAGAAGCGCACGGCGGAACAAACTGCCTGGGAGGCCTATGTCGCGTCCGAGAGAGTCAGGCAATTGGCTCTTTGGCAGAAGGCTCGTGCGAGGGCCGTGAGGGTGGCGGAGGACGCCCGTGCCGACGCCCTGAGTGCAGTCGGGCCCAAGCGCCTCATCTACGCTTGGCGGTACGTGGACCGGCTGCACGATTCCAACGAGGAGGAGTACCTGTTGGCGCCGGATCATCACACCGGTGAGATTGCGCTCGCCCGCCGGCAAGCCGCCAATCAGCACCTCACAAGTTGTGAGGCTGAGGAAGAGGCGTTGTGTCGGCGCACTTGGAAACGGCCGCGCACCAGGCCACTCGTGGTGCGCCGCAAGCGCTCCTGCGAGCGCCGTGGCTTTTTGGAGGAGTATAATTTTTTTTCGTAAGGCGATCTCATTAGTTTTGGGATGCAAATGATAAATCCCAAACGTTCAGGAATTTTTAGCGTCCTTAATTAAGTATGTAAAAGGGAAAGTTTGAAAACCTTGTGTATTCGTACGCATTTTGCAAGTACGTGCATATAGCACAAACTTTACTATATACTATCGCACTACAAGTCTCTCTCGATATATGCTTGCAGACTGTGCTACTCCCTCCGTCCAGGTCAATAAGTCATCTTTGGTTGTGCACCGTGACCAAGAAGGAGGGAAGACTTATACACCTAGACGAAGGGAGTACTACTATTACTTATGTACGTGCAAATGCATGTTTTAACATTATGATGCGGTTTTTGTAAAAGTAGAAAAACAGCACTAGTCAAGATTGTGAAACGATTCAATGCAAAACAAATGCAAAATGCTCGTTTGATTGTTTACTTTTAGCTTCCTTCTCTGTGGTTATTTCTCTGTCGTACTTTGTACGGAGTATCTCACTAGTTGGAAAGGCATGCAAATTCCCGAACCGCTTCCTACACCCTGTATCGAATTTTTTGCCTAACAAGTTGTGTCGTGCAATTGGAATTCCAACTTGAGTACTACTACTAGTAGGAGTACCAGGGGCCAGTTCTTTTAGGCTTCTAGATTAGTAATCCCATAACTACTACCTCCGTCCTGGTTTATTGGTTCCCATTGTAATATGTGTCAAATTTTGATCATAAATTTAACTAATGAAATGTTAGTGCATGTCACATGCACTACTCCATCCGTCTAGGTGAGTAAGTCATCTTAGGCTGTGCACCGTGACCAAGGAGGAGGAGAAAACGAGAAACGTTAATGTTTATTTGCTAATTAATAGTATTGCATGCAATGAACTAACCACTGCATGTCGTGTTTGATATCTCAAGTCATTAAAAGCATGCACACTCTTTATCTCTTATTGGTTGATATGTCAAGAAACAAGAAACGAGGTACAGAGTAGAAGTTAATGCACCGCGCCTAAGTGTTTTGGGATTATTTGGTTTTCGTAAAATGACTTACACACCTAGACGGAGGGATTACAATGGTGAGGAATAAACCAGTTAAATATTCGGTCAAAATTTAGCACAAATTACAATGGTGAGGAATAAACCAGGACGGAGTAGTAGTTTAGAAGCCCAAATAAATGAGTGAGGCGCCTTATTGTTACTCTCCACTGTGACTAGTCTTGTGGGAATAGCTGGGGAAGCCACCAAAAGAACTGGCCCTAGGAGTAGTAGCTAGGGATCGAGTGTGCGAGATGAACCGGAGAAAGTAAATGCAGAGAGATGAAATGCAAAAAAGACGGAGGGATGTGATGGTTGCTTGTCCGTTTATTTTACCAGGCCACTTATTACTGGGAGTGGTTGGGTTTTGTGATATGACGGCTTTACTGCCGTGCCACGAGCGGGGTGAGAGGTGAGACTCCCGTGCAGCGCCGCCCTCTACACTTGTAGTACATCGGTCGTGGTTTATTAGTCCCCCATTGAATTTGACTGAAGATTTAACCGACAAAATGTTAGTGCATGTCAACAAAAACTATATCGTTGGATTCGTATTTGAACATAGTTTTGAATGATATAATTTTAGGTGACATGCATCAGCATTTATCGTACTATATATAATGTTAGTTCAATTTTTGGTCATACTAGTCTATAGTAGTAAGGTGCCCGTGCGTTGCACCGAAGAGTGAAATGTATTGATCGTGGAGTTGTTTATTTTGACAAAGGATGTGGGGGTCATCTCATGTGTAACGGGTATCGATAGGTTTCTTCGGATATTATTTCATCTCTAGAGCTCACAAACATCTGGGTGAAATAGATAAAAAGGTATCTTTTGCAAACAAAAGCGTTCAACTGTTCAACCTGCATCCAAAACTTGTGAAGAAATAACACTTATTGTGCTTTGCAAGAAGTGATCTTTAAGAATTAGTTTTTGAGTATCGATTGTTATACATGTTGGCTACAGATGACATGGCACTTTCTTATAGTCAACAGTTGGCTATACTATTAAGTAATATTAACCATGCCCTTATACACCTAGAAGGAGGGATTAAATCAGGATGACTTGCAAGCGGGCAGAGGAGATGTAAGAAATGGTTCATCGTAAGTCTTTCACCAGTACTGTAGTAAAAATTCATACATGGAAGATTCTAGACTAAACCATAAACGGATACACTTTTATTCATGCGCGATACTCCAATAGAGCAAGATCCTGCATGGAAGTCTCCACATGCTTAGACAGCGGATTATATTGAGCGAAGACTAATGATCAACATTTAACTTGATAATGCGTATGTCCAGGTGAACCTCCTTGGAGTCCCCGTGCACCGCGTCGGCGGGTAAAGGATGCCATGGGTTTTCCAAGTCCACATTGACGGGATAGTCCCAGCTCCCCAACGTCCAAGTCCGTTCGATGAGGCCGGTGTCGCCGCCCACGCGACCCGGAGGGGTAGTAACACTGACCACGCACCCGTACATCGGCCTCGTGCCAGTGTCAGCGTCAGCGGCGTCGCCCCTGACGCACATTACAGAGACGGGGCGGCGGCCTGCGCGGGCCTGGCCGGTGCCCACGATCAAGAGGAAGACGCTGCCATCCTCCTCCGAGACTAGCAGGCGGCGGTGATCCTCCAGCGACTCCGGCATGGTGAACGGGTAGCACGTCTCGTACTTGATGTTCTCCGCCAAGGGCCAGCAGTGACCGCTGCACGCATCCGTGAGGTGATGCACCATGTCCGCCGGCGAGCCACAAAACGGCATCGGGCACTCATAGCAGTGGACGAAGGGCTCCTTGGAGGCATCGACCAGGCTGTCCATGAAACGGGAGTGGCTGTAGGGGACGTTGCGCCAGTTGAATATATGAGCAAGTTACTACGAGATTTAATCCGAATAAGCACAAAATAAATCATGATGGCTATAACAGAGATGAAACTAATCATGTGGACTAGCATAGTAGTAGGATACAGAGTAGAAACATGAGTTCTACCACGATTTCGAACAGGAAGGACAGAAACACATATGGTGCAACGGTAGCAGCACCGTTGGCATTGAGGTTGTCGCCCATGTCCAAACACCACATAGACACGGTCTTTGAGCACGGTTCCTAGTCGATCCACGCTCGGGCATTGAAGTTTGTAACTATTTTAGATTAGAATATACTACTCCTCCGGTGCTAGTAGTAGAGCAGAGCCCTACTCTACTACTCTACTCAAGCAAGTTAGGGCATAGCACTGTAGGGAGTACCAGTACTGTGATCACTCAAGCAAGTTGTCTGGCATCGACATGACCCTACGCTGCTGGTATGTGTCTCGTAAGTCAAGTGGCGTGTTGTAGTCATCATCACCTGTCCACTTCCCGCAGCACATATTCGCTTCTCCATCTTTGTCCGCACATAATCTCGTCCAATCTTCCATCCCCGCTAAGGCGCCTCCCCCCCTCGTCCGAAACCCAAGCACTAACAATGGCAGAACCAAGCAGCGGCCGCCGAAAGAGTGGCTGGAATTCGCTCCCCACAGAGGTAATCAAGCTCATTGTTTCGCGTGTGGACAATCTCAGTACCATGCCGCTCGCCGCGTGCTCGTCGGGGCTGTACCGTTTACTCAAAGCCCTCAGGCCAGAGCTTTTTAAGCCAACTCCTTGCTTGCTGATGCCTCCTGATCTTCAGAAACGGCGTGTCACGCAGCATAACGATCGTATGGTGGCGAGCATCAACCCCCTTGACTGCGATCCGATCCCCGTCAGCCTCAACTACATTAACGGTATGTACTGGGTCGGCATGAACACGTCTTGGATGGTGCTCGTCGACGGTCGCGGCAGCTGCATGCTCATGGAGGTCTGCACCCGGCGATTGATCCCCCTTCCTTCGATTAACACTGCAACGCTTTGGCACCGCGGCCCAGAATACTTGGAATCTTACAGTATCCAACATGATACCAAGTTTGATTTGCTCAAGGTTGTAATCTGCCAAGTGCCCACAAGATCTGCGAATTATAAAGACTTCAGGCTAATTGCGTTCTTCAACCACGGTCTCGCCTATCTGACAGGTCACTGCGGTAAGTGGATAAATCTGCACGTCCATCGCAGGATCATACATCCTCCATGGTTCTCTGATGCCATTGAACACAAGGGCTTCATTTACGTTGTCCACTCCTTCTATGGCTGGACGTATTGCTGGCCGACTCCAGTCATCGCTACAAATGGCTGTTACAGCAGTATGTTACTTTCCTATGATATCATGATGGCTTGCTTATATTACTGTCAACATTTGCTGAAAAAATATTCATGCTCATAACATGTTGTTCTTAAGATTGACTAAATCAAAAGCCCTTTTTTATTTGACTCCAACTTGATATGATGTTGTAGGCCGCCTGGTGTCCCTACCCTACCTAATCCCAGAACCTTTCAAAGAAAAGCGGCATGGCAGTTGCAGGTGGTTCCTGGCTCGATCAGACGACGGCGAAAGATTGATGATCGTTCGCACGTACCGGACGTGTTGTTTCGCGGAATACAATCACAGTCACTGCAAGGTCTTTGAGCAGGATCCCAGCTTCTCTGGGCCTTCAGGAATTTTTGACTGGAGGCTGGTAAGTAGCCTTGGTACACGCTCTCTGTTTGTCGGACTGAGTTATCCGATTAACTAGGAGGTAACCGACGGCAAGGATCATGATGGCAGCGCGGTTTCGTTCATCAGGCAAAACTGTGTGTACACAGCGTACCATGCGTCTCTGCATGCACCATACCCTGATATGTGCCGCCATGCTCTGCAGCCCATAGTAGGAGAGAGGGTCGCAAGTATTAGACTTCGACCTGCTGGCTGGAGTTTCCCACGTCAGGCACCCATCTGGTTCAAGCCATCAGCCAATCTCCACAGCTTAATAAATAGTAACGTCTAACTGAGCCAGTTAGTTAGATGCGTACACTTGGTGTAGTAGGATCTTTATTTAGTTTGATGCATACACTTGTTCTTTTTTGGTAGCCCTTTTGTAATGATGGCTAATGTTTGGTTTGGAAGAGAGAGCTGCGTCTTCACTCTTCTGGCCTGCTTACTGCTTCTGTTGCACCCCCAGCCCTGGTTGCTGCTGCTGGTGTTTTCAATGTACAATCAGTAGTATATTTCGTCTGTTGGTTGAATAAATGTGTTGTTAGAACGACAAACACAATGTTTTGGAAGTTGTTGCACGGTTCGATCTTTTAGTGCCCCGTACCGTACGTAGCGCATACTATTTTTCGTACGGAACACATTTTCCACTTGTTGATAACATGCAACCCACTGATGAAGGCCCAATAGAGAAGCCCATAATTAACTAGAAGGGAGGCTCTCACATGAATCCGGCCCAGGTACATGCTCATGGTCCCCTAAACATAAATAAGTAAGTAAATAAATAAATAAAGCTAAATGCTCATGCACCAGTCCTTTGGGAAAATAGGTAGCCCAGTATTTCTTTTTGAAGAATACCCAAGCTAGGCCTATTTGTTTTCTCCGAATTACTGGGCTGCAAATCTTTCAAGACGAGGAGGGATGCATTCCAGCCTGGCTTAAGAGTATGGTCAATGTCTGTTGAAAGTAATATCAAAAGGGGTTGAAAATTCCAAAAAAAATTATAGCAAATGGGATATAAGTTTCTTTTTTTGTTTTTGTTCTTCACTGATATCTTATACGTATTTCATTGGATTTAACATGACATAGTACTAATTTATTTTTAAATTTTTTTAGTATGGCTATTAATTTTTGGATTAAGAATATTTCGTTCCCCAGCAAAAATTTGCGAATTTTCAAAATTTCCCACTTATTTAGTTAATTTTTTGACCCTGGTACTGACCAGAAAATAGCCAGCAATTCTAAAAATGGAAAACGGGCTGCAATAAATTCCATATGAATTAGAAAATGAGTAAAAATTATAAAAATAATAGCAAATGGGCTGTACACGCCACAGATTTCGAGGCTGACTTGTTTACGCAAGGCTTTGTCAGTGAACACACGATTCTAGCAGCAGTGACTGTTGGATGTCCATCCAACGGCCGACGTGCTTCTTCAATCTCTGATCTTCCTGCTCCAGCCACCTCAACTAGCGCCGACGGGACTGCCTGCTCCCTCCTCTTGTGGCCCGCTGTGATGCCGCGCAGGCTTCCCCGGCCCACCCTACTCCCTCCGCTGGCCTGGCCGCACGCAATCAACTGCCTCCTTATTACACGAAAAAAATGATTCCTCCCATTGACATCTGGGGCGCACCGGTTGGGAGGCTGACCTGTGGGCCTACTAAGTTGACGCGTACGCAGGGCTTGTCAACTTAGTCAACGAACGATTCTAGCAGCAGTAACCGTTGGATTTGAATCGAACGGTCCTGCTGCTTCTTCAATCGCTGTTGTTCTTGCACCAGCCGCCCAAATCAGCGCCGGGGAGACCGCCTGCTCCTGCCTCCAGTGGCCGGCTGTGCTGCCGTTGAGGCCCCATCGCCCCCTACTACTCCCACCGCTAGCCAGGCCCTGCAGCGAAGACAGCCTCACACCGTAGCCGAACCAGTGAACCCTCGTACTCCTCTCCGCGTGGGCATCCACTTCCGCGTCTTCCCCGGCTCCGCGTCGTCCCCTTCCAAGGCCTCGCCGTCGTCCACCGCCTTGGTGCTCTCGGCGCGGCGTGGTCAACGATATTCCATCGGAAGAGTACTGTACGTGGAGAGGCTGGCAGCTGGGTCCACGGCCACAGCCCAGTTTTTTTGTGATTTGCCAAGTAAGTCGCTTTGTCAGGCCTGTTAGGCTGCAAATCTTTCAAGACGAGGAGAGCTTTCATTCGGCTGGCCGAGAAAATGGCCCATCAGTAATGAGAAATGGGTTGTACATTTTTAAAACACATCAAACCGGCAATTAGTTTCAAATATCTTTTCTTTATTTTGAGATTTTAAATTACATTAATTTTTATGCCTGGAGAATTTGTTGGATTTTATATTGATATATATTTATTTTTAAAATCAGTTTGAATGTGAGTCAAAATTTCAGGGTTAGAAACAGTTCGGACCGCACCGAAATATGCAAAATTTCGTATAATTTTTTAACCGTAGCCACAATATGGGCTGTAATGCTAACAAAAAGAATATGGGATCCAAAAAAAACCTTAATAATTAGCAAATGGGCTGTAAATTATTAGAAATAATGGCAGATGGGCTGTATGTTGTTTTCCACAGATTTGAGGCTTTCCTAAAAAAAGATTGACGCATAAGCAGTGACTTTTGGATGGCCATCCAACGGCCGTCGTGCTTCTTCAATCTCTGCTCTTCCTGCTCCAGCCGCTCAAACAAGCGCCGGCGGGACTGCCTGCTCCCTCCACCTCGCGGCCAGCTCTGCTGCCGCGCAGGCCTCACCGCCCCACCGTACTCCCATCGCTGGCCTAGCCATCCCTCTACTCACCCACACCTGCTGTTATTCTCCGGCGACGGCAGACGAACCAGTAAACCCTCGTACAGTCGTACTCCCCTCCGCGTGGGAAACAACTGCCGAGTCTTCTCTGCCTCAGTGTCGTTCCATTCCTAGGCCTCGCCGTCGTCCACCGCCCTGGTGCTCTCAGCGCGGCCTGGTCAACGTGGTCAACTACCGACATGCATCTGAAGTGAACTGTACGTGGCGAGGCCGACAGCTGGGTCCACGACCGCACGCAAGGAAATGCCTCCTTATTACGCGCAAAATAATGATTCCTCCACCTAACATCAGGGACCCACCGAAAGGGCCTCTGTATTTCGTGAAAAAAACGTTACCGCCGCTGAGAGCTCGGACCCACCAGCTATATCTTCGCACGCAAGGAAGTGCCTCCTTATTACGCACAAACAATGAATACTCCCCCTGTTAGCTGGAACCTAGTATAGTGGCAGGCTGACTTGTGGGCCTACTAAGTAGACGGGGACGGAGGGCTTTGTCAACTTAGTCAATATGCACGATTCTAGCTCCAGTGATCGTACGATGTCCATCCAACGGCCGTAGTGCTTCTTCAACCTCTGGTCTTCTTGCTCCAGCCACCCAAACCAGCGGCGGTCGTGCCTCGTGCTCCTGCCTCCCGTGGCTGGCTGCGATGCGGCGGAGGCCTCACCGCCCCCTACTACTCCCACCGCTGGCCAGGCCATCCCTCTACTCCCCCACACCCCCTGTTATTCTGCGGTGACGACAGCCTCACACCGCAGAGAACCAGTGAACCCTCGTACTCCTCTACGCGTGGGCATCCACTGCCGCGTCTTCCCCGGCTCCGCGTCGTGCCCTTCCTAGGCCTCGCCGTCGTCCACCGCACTGGTGGTCTCGGCGCGGCGTGGTCAACATGGTCAAGGAACGGCTTCCATCAGACATGGACTGTACGTGGAGAGGCTGACAGCTGGGTCCACGGCCGCAGCAAGGAAGTGCCTCCTTATTACGTGCAAAATAATTATTCCTCCACCTGACAGCGGGGACCCACTGGATGCGCCACCGTATTTCGGAAAAAAAAACGTTTCCCCCCTGACTGCTGGGCCCACCAGCTACATCTTCGCACGCAAGGAAGTGCCTGACAGTCGGGACCCACCTGGTCGAAGCGTACGTAGCGTTGTCATTCTGGTCGCGAATGTGTACGTACATATATACTGGTGGATGTAGAGGCGCGCACGTGTCGTAGTAGAGGCGCGCACGTAGCATGTACACGTACGTACAGCGGCCAGGGTGTAAGAAAGAAAATACGGCCACGTATGTGTACATACGGGCGGGGTCACGAACGCCTACTCGCGCATACGTACGGCCAGGGCTCGTGTACATGGCTGGGTCAGAATGGAGAAACAACGTCGTCGTCGTGTTCATGGGAGGCAACGGAATGCGTCGTGTTCATGGGGAGGCAACGGAATGCGTCGTGTTCATGGGGAGGCAACGGAATTCGTCGTGTTCATCGGGAGGCAACGGAATGCGTGGGAGCCAACCGGCTGGGTCGGAACGGAATGCGTGGTCGTGTTCATCGGGAGGGCTTGGACGGAACAGGCGATGGAAACGAGGCCTGGCGTACCGCAAAACGGAGGAAACGGACCTCCTACGTTCGGAACGGGGTCCTGTTGATCGGGAGGGGTGTGGCGTACCGCAAAACAGAGGAAACGGACCTCCTACGGTCGAAACGGGGGTCCTGTTGATCGGGAGGGGTGTGGCGTACCGCAAAACGGACGAAACGGACCTCATACGGTCGAAACGGGGGTCCTGTTGATCTGGAGGGGTGTGGCGTACCGCAAAACGGACGAAACGGACCTCCTACGGTCGAAACGGAGGTCCTGTTCATCGGGAGGGGCGTGGCGTACCGCAAAACGGGACTCCACGGGATACTGTTCATCTCCACCGTCGACCTCCTCCAGCCTCCACGGGCTACCGTCGACCTCCTCCAGCCTCCACGGGCTCCTGTTCATCCAGCCTCCACCGCGCTACTCCACCGGCTACTGTTCAACCACCCCTCCACGGGCACCCCTCCACCGTCTACTGCTCATCCAGCCCTCCACACCACGGGGTCCTGTTCAACCACCCCTCCACGGGCACCCCTCCACCGTCTACTGTTCATCCAGCCCTCCACACCACGGGGTCCTGTTCATCCAGAGGCAACGCCACCGCTCACTGTTCATCCAATCGATCGGCTTCAGTTAGCAGCAGTAGCGAAGGAATCGCTCGATTGTGTTCAGTTAACAGCCATCGATCGATCGCTCGGGTTCAGTAACGCGTAGCCTGCAGTGCAATCGCTTGGGTTCAGTTAGAGCCCAACGCCTCGGTCGGGTTCAGTTAGAGCCAACGCCTCGCACACACGCGCGTACGTGTACGAGAGAAACGCGCATCGCTCACCCCCGACCTCCCACCGTAACCGGGAACTCCCCGAAATTTTCCTCCCCGTCGCTTCTACCACGGTTTTTTCCGTCATGGACGGCCCAAAGAATGTCATGCAGCTGCGTCTCCGGCCCGCCCAAGACGAAAAGCCCATTTTCTGTCATGATTTTTTGTCATAGAAGTAGGAGCCCACCACATCTATGATGATACCGGGTTTTGTCACAATTATCGTCATATGTATGACAGAAAAAAAATTCGTTCGGCCCAAAATGTCACGGATGTGTCTTTTTTTTGTAGTGCAAGCTCGAAGGTGAGGCACTTTCCTTTCTTGCTGAAGTAGAACACCAGGGACAGACCATCAATCTCTGCCGGAGCGGGGCAGATGATCTCAATGCGGGCAGGGCCATCGTCCTCAAAGGACGCCAGGTCAGCAGACACTAGCTTGCCCACAAGCTCAGAGATCGCCTTGAGGATGTGCGCAAGCTTGCCACCCCTCGGTGCCGACCTGCCACCTCTAGGCAAGCCGTAAACAAGGACCCACACCTGCTCCAGAGGAGGCACAGGATCAGGCTCCGCAGCAGCAGCACGAACGGAGATCAGGAACTTGTTGATGGGGCAACGAACGAAGTCGTGGGAACACACACGGAGCAGCTCGGCGGAGAGGAAGGGGGCCGAGAAGATGAGGGGTGTCGTCTCAGTCACCTCCCAGGAGAAGTCGGAGTTGCGGAAGTCGCCGATGTAGGCGGCGAGCTTAGCCTGGATGAGGTCAGCCGAGATCACCACCCCCGACGGCAAGACCTGCTCAGGAGCCAGGGTGACCGTCGCAAGGTGCGGACGCACCGCCTCCTCCTCGATCTCAGCATCCACGTAGTAGAAGCCACCCCCTCAGTCCCGTAGCCTAAAAAGGCAAGGGTCGTGGGACATCGGGGAGGTGCCTCGCACTCTGAACGGAAGTGGCCCGCACAGCCACAGTTGATGCACATCGTCTCTTCCCTAGACCTGGGGCGACCGACACGAGGAATAGCTTCCGTCGGAGCCGCCTGCTCCGGTGCACCCACAGGAGTGGAGGAGTCAGTCACCGCCAGAGTCTTCTTCTTCTTGTACTTCTTCTCCTTCTTTGACGGAACCGCGGCACCCGGAGCATCAAGGGGCCGACGCGGAGAAGCAGGCCGTCCTGAGCGAGCATCCTCACGGCGCTGCTTGGGAATACCGTCACACGAGGGCCTCCGGTCGTCCCGACGCGAAGACTCCAAGACACGCACATCCCGCCCAACCTCCACCCGGCGCTCGCCCCGCTTGGAAGACCCACCACGCGAGGTGACCGGGTCAGACCGACCCGAGTCACGGCGCCGCCAGTCGCCCTCCGAGGCACGCGGAGCCGCACGCCGAGGCACAGCTGACCGGGGAGGCAGTTCCTCCCGCGAACGAGCCGTCGGCGGCGGCCGGGACTCCAGCTCAGCCCGGAGGGTTTCTTCCCGAGCCAAGTCAGCATCCAGCCTGCACTCCTCCTCCCGGCGTCGAGCATCACCCGGGGAGCCAAGCAGCGGCAGGCGCGGGTCGCTGGCCGGGTCGCGTGGGAGGGAGGACGCTGGAGCGAAGTGCCGCTGTACGTCGCAGGGAGCGGCTAGACCAGCCCGCGTCGGACCCAGACCGAGCTTGAGCAGGCTCGAAGGGGCGCTTGGGCCTCGGCTGTCCGTCCGTGGCCTCCCGCGTCATCAACACGTCCCGGTACGAACGCGGGACAAGAGCAGCTGCCAGGGAACCGGAGGAGAGGGGGCGGAGACTGGCGGCGAAGACAGGGCGAGGGGGTAGATGCGACCGGCGGCGGGAGGGGGCAGCGTGGAAGCGAACGGGCAAACCGCCCCCATCGCCCGACCTCAACTCTAGAAGCCGGCGCTCCCAGGCGGGGATCTGATCCCCCCGTTGGATCCAAATCCAACTGGTAGGATCAGCCGGGGCAAGCCGCCACGCCCGATTTGCCTCCTCCAGCGCCAGATGGGCCCGGCCCGCAGCGGCCGACACCTCCTGGGCCGTCAGCCCACCGCACAACCGAGCCGCCCGCCCACGTCCCCGCAGGCCGGCCCACACGTCGCCACGGCCCACCACACCACAGGCATCCAATGGCCCACGCAATCGAGCTGCACGAGCCGGACCCGACCAGGGCACCCTCGCAGGGGAGGGCGCCGCCGGCGGTGGCAACGACGGCACGGCCTCATCCCCGGCCACCAGCCCGGCCATGGCCAAGCCTAATTGCTCAACCACGGCCAAGGCCAGGCCAGGGGAGGGCTCAGACAGACCAGCCTCCGGGGCAAGGGCGGGGGCAGTCCGGGCCGACGCGGAGGCAGGGGAAAGCAGGGGACGGGCACGGCGAGGCGCCGGCGTCCAACCCGACTGACCGCGGCGAGCACCCGACCTACCGGACCACCGCACAAAGTTGGCCGCGTCAAGGAACTCCCCCAACAGCGGCGGAGCGCGTCGCATCGGATGCTCCACAACACCACCTTCCGCCTCCTCCTCGTCGGCCAGATCTGCCCAAGATACCAGCAACGAGCCGCCGCACAGGGACGGCCCGCCGCCGGCAGCTACCTCCAGACCCGCGGGGGGGGGGAGGGCCGGCCATGGCAGAGGCGGCCATCCCACCCAGCACGCGCGCGCGGCGGCGAGGAGCAAATCGCCACAACGGTCGCCCGGAGGAGAGCCGTACAGAATTCAAACCGAGTATCTGCCCTGTGTCCCGCTCCTCCACCAATCGTGAACTGTCTACATTGCAGGTGGAGTTTCTTGAACTTGCAGCCTTGCAACATCGCCTCCAAATGATTGATTCTACTTCAGTTGACATTGCGCTTGTTCTTCTCTCATGCCCGGTAAATTTGGTTGAAATCACCCACAGCGAGCGACATCACCCCGCGAGGGTTTTTGGGCGAGAAGCTCGGCAAAGAAAGCGTCTTTACGAGAGGATATTATAGGCCCATACACTGAAGTAATCTTGAAGTTCACCACCGAGTCTGTACTGTGCAGCATAGCTGATAAACAGTAGGTTGTGGTTGTAATATTGGACACATCAACCATCTTGCCATACCACAGCAGAACAATCCCTCCTTCAAGTTTCGTCTCCTCCAGACAGACGATATGACAGGAGGATGCCGCGATGGTTTCTTTGACAGTAGTACCACGATCTGAATAATTTATGCCCGGCCCTGACATTCCAGCTTAGGAACCTTTGTTGTTCGACCATATGGAAACACATAAGGCCCTCGTACATGGCAAGCTGCCAGCGGTGATGCATCCAGCCAACACTTTGGCCGTGAAGAAACCAATAGAAACAACACCAAAATAACAGCTACTACTATTACAGCACCCTGGAGCATGAACATGTTGTGCTAACATGGGACGCCTTGAGACCCCAGCGCCACTAGAAGCACATCAGACGGCCACAACCGCAGGGCTGCGAGCAAGGTTTTGGATTCCGAATGGAACATTTTTCTCGAGGGACGACGGTAAACTCGGTTTCCATGGTAATCACGAAATACCAAAAGGTGAGCGAAATTTAAGATCAAACTTTGAATTCTCAAATTTTTAAGACAAAAATACATAAGTTTTGAACACGAAAGTAATAGCTGCACTAGTACTAGCTCAGCGGTAACAGGTCTGCTCCACTGCCACGCAATTGCAGGTTGCGAGTTCGACCCTTGCACCCTCGTTTTTTAAGAAATTACAGCATATTCCTCGAAAAGAAAAATTACAGCAGACAGTGAGGCGTGCATTCTTCGAAAATCAAAAAGGAAAAAGTGCGGCTGGATGTCCTGGAACACATGGCTTGCCGTTGCTGGTTGAAGATCCTTACCACTATG
This sequence comes from Aegilops tauschii subsp. strangulata, assembly GCF_002575655.3. Lineage (NCBI taxonomy): Eukaryota > Viridiplantae > Streptophyta > Magnoliopsida > Poales > Poaceae > Aegilops > Aegilops tauschii. The sequence continues at coordinate 506,829,663 of NC_053038.3, forward strand.
ACGCAAGTAAGCATGTGTTTCATTTAGAGATATACCTTATTTAACTATACGTTAGCAGTTTAAATTCAAAAAATTCAAAAAGGTCCAAATTTTCTGCTCGGTATACATAATTATCGTGGGGGAGCGGGAAATGCGGTTACCTGGCGCCAGAATTTACCGCCCGGTAACCAAAACCATGGCTGCGACACAGCTCCATCATTCGCAAACTCATGATCCAAAGCATGTTCACCTCCATGGTCGACGAGCTCATTTTCGACAGCCGTGGCCAGCAGCTGCTCCTTGAAACGCTCGGTGAAGGTGTCCAGCGCCGCAGCGGTGACATCCTTGCCATCCTGGATGGTGCTGAGGCCGCAGCAGATAAGCAGCTCGGCCGATTTTGCTACAGACGCGGCTTTTGCCCGGCCACCAGCTCGGGTGCGCACAGAGGTGCTACGCCAAATTTGGCTTATGAAGACATGCATTGTATACCCCGCCGGCTGGCATTACCGCATCAGCTTGACTGGTGCATCCAGGTCGGCCATGGTAAGCAAGCGGCCAGCTTGGTAAGCTACCTACAAGTCGGCCATGGTTAGCATGGGACCCAAGCTAGTGTTGCCCGGTCGAAGCTGGCCGCCGATTGATGCGCTATGCTCATGAGGGAGACAAACAACAAGAAATTATCGGCCAGGACCGAAAATTTAGTTATTCACAGGCGACGGACCAGAAGTAGATTACTGCAAGCACTTACAGACAAAGATTCAGATGAGTGTAGCGACTTAATTAACAAAGTAACAATCCATGCATGCATGGAGAATTGGAGATATCTGAAGATCGAGCAAGTACAGTGTCAAGCCCAAATCAAGAGCCAGCCAGCATAAGTATTTAACCTAGCTGGTAATTAAGTGATAGCAGAAACACAAGACAAGAAATGAAACTAATGGAACAGACGAACTAGGTACTGCATGGATGGATCGATCATAGCTTCAGGGACAGGTCAATCGCCTCTTCCGCGAGCTCTTGGTTGCCTCTTCTTGTCCCGGAGGAGGCTGCTCCCGAACCAGTACCCGTGCCCTGCTGGCGATGTCGACGAGGGTGGATCCTCCCTCCTGCTCCCCACGCGTGGGCGCCGTAGCGCGGCGGAGCGCTGTGGTCATCGACGGCGGCCTTACCAAGCTCTTCCACCGCCGTGGCCTCCCTGGCCAGGTCGCGCTGCAGCTTGTGCCCGTTCTGGTGGCCGCCGAGCGCCTGCCAAGTCCTGAACTTGCGGGGGCAATAGCAACAGGAGAACACCCGCTGGAACTTCGGTGGCGAGTACTGGCGCAGAGACAAGCTCAGATCGAGCCCGTCGCCCGTCTCCATGCCCATGTCACAAATCAGCCTGGGAGTGGATATGGAGTACGTACACAGTGTGGCAAGGCAATCAATCACGCATGCGGTGTTTTATATGATGCGCTTCAGGGAGAGCGTTTTGGAAAAAAATACATTTAGAAGTAAAAACATCACTTCTTAACTATAAATGCATATCCACGTTGGAGAGCAATTTTGACTGGCATTTGGTTGGGTGCATTGGCTGGCTGATGCAACTACACGGTGGTGCTTGTTTGCATACACTGGATATGATTAACAGTTACCAGCTACACATAAGACATAACACACAGAGTTACACTAGAGTGCCTCCGTGTCTGCAGTGGACGATGGCCGAGGCGCCGCGGCCGACACGACCAACATGGAGTCGCGAGCGAGCGATTCCGTTGGCAGCGCGGTGAACCAATTGCTAGTGTCATCGCCGTTGCGGAAGTCTATGCGGAGGGACTAATAGGAGAGTGCTGAGGCAAAGGATGGGGGAGGAGAAATACAGTGCACGCGCCATGGCTGCGTCAGTGTAGCACGACGCGGATGAGGAGGCCGAGAGGAACAACGCCAGCGGTGGAGCCAGTGTAGCAGGACGCGAGAGAGGAGACCTGGAAGAACGACGCTAGCAATGGCTTCAGTGTAGCATGATGCAGGAAAGAAGGCGAAAGGAACAATGGGATGATGAAGATTAAGGACTATCACTAAACATAGTACACATAAGCATATATACAGTCCACGAGAAAGAGGTAGATCTACTTGTCTACAATCGTCCAAATAGAAAATATGCAACATAAAAGTCATGTGAAAACTGCGAGACGAAGGAATTGGTAAAAAAAATATCAAACGATCGACCGCGCGTGACGAATTTGACAAAATTCGTTCAAAAAAGCTCCAAACATCAACACGAAGTTGAACATTTACGGCCGACGAAACTACGAGCCAATCACCTAAATGAAATCATAACATTGATGTGCATCTTTTTTGCGTAGAGTTTATCTCAAATCAACATATCGTTGTATAGATATTACGAAACTAAGGAAAAGTGACTAATGAAGGTAAAAGAACAAATCACATACAAAGGTAAAAGAACAAATCACGTACATCATGTATACTCTCTCGCATCCGCTCAGATCTTCTTGTGCAAGTGGACCCACCACATAAGTTCGATGTGCATCGACTCAACCTGCCTTGCTAGAAACTATTGATTTCTGTGCCATCGGACCAAAGAGTGAATACAGGCAACCAAATAACCCAGTTTCTTTCCGCGCGGCCTGATTGGCCTGTAACGCGTCAGTAATGTTTCATCCAATAATACCGTTATTTGCTATTTATACAAAAATTTGGCACATATAAACATATATATTCATGAAATGTATACATTTTTTTTCCTTTTTTTTTGAAATGTAGAAAATGTGTTTGAAGATGTGCCTTCTTTCATTTTCTGCACGGACACGGAGGCCGCTGTTGTTTCAACCCATCACGCTCACTGCACATGCTCCGTGACGCTCCACTGCCATGGACCGCGTGCTCTTCATGGTCCTAACCACTTTCTGTCACGTCAGAGGCTGCATGCTTGCCGTAGTGCCCTCATGTTCGACGGCCACCCTACACATCTATTATTGCAGCATTATTACTGATGTAGAGACAAGCGATTCCGGGGAGGAGCACCAGGCAGCTTGAGATCGATCATGCAACGCCGATTTTGGTACAAGTATATAAACGCATGGTTGTCGTGTGCCTTGGACGCATCTCGCGAATCGAGTGCGGACAGGCGGGCGGGCTGTTCGGCTTTACTACTCAGCGGGCGCCGCGCTGATTTGAGGGGGTGTGTATTGATTTGACATTATGGTTTGAGTGCGTGAGATGGGCGTTCCAGCGTGGTCTGCCAACTCGCCGCGTTCTGGGTGGTGGGGGGTAGGTTTCTGATACGGTCCTGGGTTGAAATCTCTCGATCTATCACTCGATTACCAAGTCAAGTCAAGAGTACAAATTGATAGCTAGGGTTGAATCAGCAAGAATGGGCCAAAACTAAAGGGGAAGGGAATGTCACGGGAACTACCGTGGCGGACCCCAAGGCCGACTCCAATACAGCCCAGACCAGGCCCAGGCGGGAGAAGAGGCCCAGCTCGCGTTTCGCTGGACCGACCTGGAGCAAGTGAACCCATATATGTATCATGAATGGGAAGACTTATGTGAGATCTCACATTAGGTGAGATCAATGTGATCGAATTATTTTAAAAAAATCTACACGTTCAAACATTCTTAAAAAAATTGTAGACACATATCAACCGTTGATGTTCAACCTCAAAAAGTTTCAGCTCCTAATTCAACCTAGATTAATAGAAACAAAAAAGACAAAACTGGACGTGAATAGTGTCAAAGTACTATTCACCCAAAGCTGCCACTATTCACATCTGAATTTGTCTTTTTTGAATCTCCAAATATACTTCGAGTTTTGAGCTGAATTTTTTTGCAGTTGTAGACATACCTCACATGAATGTTGTCAAATAATTTCAGATTTTTCCGAAATGTCTAAATACGGATTTTTAGGGTTGATCTCATGATCTCACCTAATGTGAGATCTCATACAAGTCTTCCCCGGGAATTAGAGCCAGGGGTGGGAGGAAGGATACATCGCCCAACGGCGCCGCCAGTTCTCTGATCCATCGATACCCTAAAACTCAGCAACTCCTGATACATATATGGGTTCACTTGCTCCAGGTCGGTCCAGCAAAACGCGAGCTGGGCCTCTTCTCCCGCCTGGGCCTGGTCTGGGCTGTATTGGAGTCGGCCTTGGGGTCCGCCACGGTAGTTCCCGTGACATTCCCTCCCCCTTTAGTTTTGGCTTGTCCCCAAGCCAACGACCGAGGAAAACGCGCCTGCAAGGGAATTGCATCTTCCCAGGATGCCAGCGACGGAGGAAAGCCAGACCACTGTAGGAGTACCTGATCGACTTGTAGTGCGCCCCGCTGCACTGTGCGTCGTTGAAGAATTGTCGTTGGCACCTGGAATTGTAGCAAATCTTCATCCAACGTCGGCAGCTCCGGCATGATCGTTGTTGAAGGGGGGGACTGCCGCCCGCAGCTGAGAGACATGAATGACCGGATGGATCCAAGCTTGCTCCGGCAATGCCAGCCTGTACGCCACCTCGCCCACTCGTTGGAGTACCTGAAACGGTCCAAAGTAACGAAAAGCTAGTTTATGATTAGCTCTTGCCGCCACCGAGGACTGTGCATATGGCTGCAGCTTCAAATACACCCAATCGTGGACTGCAAACGTCATGTCCGAGCGATGCTGATCAGCTTTCTCCTTCATACTTTGCCGGGCTCTGTTGAGATGCTGCCGTAACAAGGCCACCATGGAAGCCCTGTCCCGAGTCCACTAGGCTAAATCTGTCACCTCGAACTTGTGGCCATACAACACCCAATCAGCCACATTAGTGACACCGAAGAATCTCGGCTTGTGGCCATACAACACCTCGAACGAACTCCACTTGAGAGTAGAGTGATACGAGGTATTGTACCAGAATTCTGCCAAGGAAATCCACTCGACCCACTTGTTTGGGCAGTTGTGCACGAAGCATCTGAGGTACAACTCCATACACTGGTTCACACGTTCCGTTGTGCCATCCGTTTGCGGGTGTCGAGCTGAGGAGATGTTCAGTTTGATGTGAGTGAGCTTGCAAAGTTCTTGCCATACCTTGCTGGTGAAGATTCGGTCACGGTCGGAAACCATTGCCTCTGGAGGTCCGTGCATTTTGAAGACATTATCCATAGAGGCTTTAGCTACTTGCAGCGCCGAGAAGGGATGTCGAAGTGGTATGAAATGAGAATAACGGGTGAGCTTGTCCACCACTACCAGGATAGAGTTGAATCCTTTCGAGGTTGGCAGTCCTTCAACGAAATCCAAGGTGACCATCTCCCATGCTTGCTTGGGCACTGGTAAAGGCTGCAGTAAGCCGGGATACTTCACATGCTCCGGTTTTGCCTGTTTACACACTGAACACTCCGAGATGTAGGCCTTCACCGTCCTCTTGAGCTGCGGCCATGCAAAGTGCTGTTTGACACAACTGCAAGTTGCTTCGATCCCCGAATGCCCTCCCAAAGCACCGGAGTGGAGCTCCTACAATATTCTCTGCTGGACTGCTGTGTTGTTACTTATCCACACACGCCCTTTATAGCGAATAAGGCCATCCTGCACTTTAAAGGGGTCAACCAGAGTTGCTCCTGCCCCCGCAGATGATAACATGTTGGTGCATTTAAAGTCCTGGGCATAACCTTGCTTCACCTCATCTAGCCACCGCGGCACACAGACTGAGATGGCACACGCAACCGCGTCCGGGTGGCGTGACAGTGCATCCGCTGCCTGGTTCAGTGCCCCCTTTCGGTACTCGATTCGGTAGTGCAGCCCAAGTAGCTTTGTCATTTCCTTCTACTGCGATGGAGTGGTCAGTCGCTGCTCATCCAAACATGCAAGACTGCGGCGGTCCGTTCGGATGATAAACTCATTTGTCAACAGATATGATCGCCATCACTCAACTGCCATGAGCACTGCCAAACTTTCTTTTTCATAAGTGGAGAGAGATCACAGTTTTGGCCCCAAGGATTTGCTTAAGAATGCAATTGGGTGGTGATCCTGCATTAGAACTGCACCAATTCCACGGTCCGAGGCATCAGTTTCGACCACAAAGGGTTTCGAAAAGTTGGGCAATGCAAGGACCGGTGCAGTGGTCAGTGCCATTTTCAGCGCTTGGAAAGACTCTTCATGTTGTGGTGTCCATTGAAAGACCACCCCTTTCTTAAGCAACTCCGTCAGAGGTCGACTAATAATGCCAAAGTGCCTCACAAACTTTCGGTAATATCCTGCCAAGCCAAGGAATTGGCGCACCTCTTTGGCTGATTGCGGGCTTGGCCAGTCTCGCACCTTATCGATGTTAGCCGGATCAGTTCTCACACCTTCTTCACTGATGACATGCCCCAGGTACCACAGTTGATTGCAGGCAAACACACACTTGCTTCTCTTAACCTTCATTTGATTCTCTTTCAGAATCTGGAACACTGATCGCATCAACTAAATGTGATCTTCCAATGTGATGTTGTACATTAGAATGTCATCAATAAAGACTAGAACCCCTTTTCGCAAATGTGGCTTCAGCATGACGTTCATTCCCCCTTGGAAAGTTGCTGGCCCTCCTGTTACTCGATACGGCATCACCTTAAACTCAAAGTGACTGTGATGTGTTTGAAAAGCCGTTTTTGCTTCATCCGAAGGTCTCATGCGGATCAGATGATATCCCGAGCACAAATCCAGACTTGTGAACCATTTGGCTCCTTGTACTTCATCCAAAACCTCATCAATAACTGGCAGGGGGTACCTATTTTTGATAGTGATAGCATTGAGATGGCGGAAATCGATACATAAGCGCCACTCCCCATCTTTTTTCTGCACCAACAGCACAGGGGATGCGAAGGGACTGCGGCTGACTTGAATGATCCCCTTCTTTAACATGTCGACCACTTGTGCTTCGATCTCATCTTTCTATGCTGGGTTGTACCGATAGGGTCTGACGTTGACCGGTGTCGCCCCAGGTAACAAATCAATTGTATGATCGAAGGACCGCTGTGGTGGCAATCCGCGAGGCTCTTCAAATAGTTCTGCAAATTCCTCCAATAAAGTTGTCGCTGCTTTGGGAATTAAGGCAGCCTCATCATCAGTTTTAACTGAACACAAATGCACCACTCGCATACTGATTCCTGAGCGTACAGAAGCTGTAACTCAATGGTTGAGATCGGTGGACATTCCTGAACCGAGGCTGAAACTCCGTGTAACTGAACAAACTGTCATTGATGTTTGAAAACCATGTACTTGCTGCCCCAGTTGACAGTCATGAGCCCTCGAGACTCCAGCTAGTCCATTCCCAAAATCACATCATAGCTACCAAGTGGAAACAGTTTCAGAGTTCATCGAAATTGATATCCTTGAATTTGGTACTCGCAGTCCGGTAGCTCAGTGTCACAAGTGATCACAGCACCATCAGCGACCTTTACTCTCAGTTTCTTGGCGATAGGCTGCACTCCAGGCCAATTGTTTGCAATCTCTGAGTTGATGAAGCTATGAGAAGAACCCGAATCAACCAGCATCAGTAAGGTCTTGCCATTCATCTTGCCCAGCATTCTGAAGGCTTTAGGTGCTTATGTTCCTGCAATGGCAGCCGCGGACAGGAGGCAAAGATCATCTACAGATGTCCCCTGAGACCCGGGTGATTCTGGCGTTGTTGGTGGTGTCAGCAGACCCACCAGTTCCTCCACAACATGCAAAGGAACCATAGCTATGCACGCATGACCTGGCCCCCAGCGTTCACCGCAAGTGAAGCAGAGCCCGCGCGCCTTGTGATAAGCCCGCAGTGTTCGGAGCTTCTCGTCCACTGAGGAGCTAGCGATGGGAATACGCGTCGAGTCAGGACTGCGTCTTCCATCAGTCGGAGGTGTCCCTGGCGAGAGAGTTGCACCTTTTGAAGTGCTCGGGATCGAGGGCACCACCATTGGCAGAGGGGGTTGTGCTGAAAAGCGCCTAGTGCGAGCACTCGAGCCGATCCCCGAGCTGCTGCCACTGATTCATTCTCTTGTCGCGTCAGCTCCACCACCTCTTCCTGTAATTTAGCAAGCGCTACAACAATATCCAAATCTTGCGGACGATGAAGCATAACAACAATTTTAGTATCATGTTGCAACCCTTCCAAAAAAATGGGTGGTGAAAAACAACGGATCCCACGACCCGTGGTGAGTGAGTAAACTATGCATCACCACATTAAACTGCTCTGCATATTCTAACACCGTCCCATGCTGCTTAAGCCGAGAAAATTTTCGAAGGAGTTGTTGAAACTCAGACCTACCAAATTTGTCTAAGACAGAAGCAACGAATAGATCCCAACTAGTGAATTTAACATGAGCCTGAGACCACTCTAACCACAACGCTGCCGCTCCTGTGAAATTGACAACTGATGTATCTACCCAAACCGAGGGATTCACTGCCCCAATCCTGAAACATGTTTCACAACGAATTTTCCACCTCGTGGGATTATCCCCATTAAACTCCGGACATTCGACCCTAGTAGTGCCCAATCTACCACCAGAGAACCCACTGGTGTTGCCCTGTTCATATGGATTTGGGATAGGAACGGTGGGGAATTGTGTCCGGAAAGTACCATTGACCGGGACCGGCGCTTGGAGGATTGATCCCCCAAGCGGCAGGGCCCGAATTGGTGTTGCAGAGCGGCAGCCAAACTGTCCGTGGTCGTCACCACCTGTGCCGAAGTCGGGCAACGGCGCGTCCGCCGTTGTCGAGGATGATGGACCTAGCGCCTTTCCCGATGCATTCGCACCGAGCGCGATCTTGGCGAGCTGTGCGCGAATGTCCCCGAGATCATCTTGGAGACGCCCGACGGCCGCGTCCACCCCGGGACGCCAGGCCGACAGGTCGTTGACCACCGGCTCGAGAGATTGCAGCAGCGGCTCCATCTGAGACACCGCTGGCTCAATCTTGTCGAGGGAGCGCTGGATCCCAAGCAGCGCCTGCGCTATGCTGCTCCTCTCCTTGGCAGCCTCCTCCATATGCTTCTGGAAGTCGAGGTCTGCCATGATCTACTTGAGGCTGCGAGTCTTCTTCTTCTCCATATCGACTGCGGTGGAAGGAAAATTTTTGGGTGGGGATTTTAGGCTCTGAATACCAAATGATACGGTCCTGGGTCGAAATCTCTCGATCTATCACTTGATTACCAAGTCCAGAGTACAAATTGGTAGCTAGGGTTGAATCAGCAAGAAGGGGATCGGGAATTAGAGCCAGGGTGGGAGGAAGGATACATCGCCCAACGGCGCCGCCAGTTCTCTGATCCATCGATACCCTAAAACTCACCCACTCATGATACATATATGGGCTCACTTGGTCCAGGTCGGTCCAGCAAAACGCGAGCTGGGCCTCTTCTCCCGCCTGGGCCTGGTCTGGGTTGTATTGGAGTCGGGCTTGGGGTCCGCCACGGTAGTTCCCATGACAGTTTCTAAAACAAGAGACTTATCAGATGTCTCTATTAAACCGTTCCAACTCCAATGTCACTGATCATTTTGGTTTTTTGCACTTGCGCATGAGCGTGAATTAAATTGTTGGAGCGTGCATGGCAGCACACCTATCAGCCTCTCTTCAAATGATTTCAAATAAATTTGCATTTTGGAACGGGTCGTGCCTATAGGTTGCATTCTCCCTATAAATAGTAGGTAGATGGCAGCTGGGAGTAGTGAAATATTCCACCTAAAAGCATACTCGTGGTCTACCCCGAGGTTTGCATTGCGACTTGAAGGGCGATGCTGCTAATATATCTTGGGTAATGCACGTAAAGGTCATCTCCGACGCTGACCAGGTGATTCGCTTCCTCCCTCTCATCAAAATGGGATGAACCTTCTCATGTAGCTTTCGCTCGCAACTATTCGGACCACCCACTGTCTGAATGTGTTTTGCTATCCAACGTGGTCCGGCCGCCTCCGCAATGCCTGTCGACACACCTACAACTGCGTTGCCGTGCCCCTTAATCTCCTTGTCACGATCATCGAGGGCTAGCGCCCCTGATGACCAGCGAAGGCCACTGCCCCTGTCGTCATCACTACCCGGGCAGCCGTCGTCGATGATGTTGTGGATGGCCACCACTACACGATGTTGCATCAGATCTGAGTTGGATCTGGTAAAATCCTGTGGCAAGAAGCTTGGTATGTCGACGTGCTCGATGTCCCAAGCCTAGAGAGCCGCGATGCCCATGCGGATAAAGACAAACGCCTCGAGTGCGTCTAGGTTCACTAGCGGCCCATCCACGGTCTCTGATGTCATCTTTAGGTCAATGGGTGCCACAGCCAAGTTGCCTCTTCTGGTGCAGCTATGGTCAAGCCTGGTCATACCCATGCCTTTCTCGCCACCGCTGCCCTCGCTCTTCCAGCCGTCGCGGCTAGAGCTGATGGAGGAGACTCCTCCTCTGCCTGGTGGCCCTTGGTAGTGCCCGATCAATAGTGCTTTTCGACGACGGCCACCAAGTCATCGTCAGATCCGAGTAGGAGTCGGCAGCCCTTTGGGCTCTCTTAGCATGGCTAGGGCCTTCTTTTCCATGAAGTGTCATGTTGCTTTTGTTGGTTTGACTCTTTGTGTGGTTGGAATCTTTTGCCAGCGTTACGGTGAAGATTACGTGGTTTGACGGCTTGCATTCTTAGGGGATCATCCCTGGCCCAAGTACGCTCATTGCTCACAGGTTCCCATTTTTTCGGATTGGCGGCTCTGGCGGCTTTCAGAAACCTTCCTCGGCAATCATTAATCAAATTCGTGCAGGGAAACGAGTGGTTGGTCTAGTCCAAATGTAGTCTCTTGACTAAAGTATTGGTAGTTTTTCGTCTTGCAAAAATCGATACTATGGAGACGATTTATCCAATAAATTTTTCATAAATTCTTCAAAGTGCATGCACACTAGCTAACCGAACCAGGCGGCCGCGTCCTGGCCGCACGATCGCGCCAGCGATCGTGCCCGGGTGCGCCAGGTGCCACCTGGTCTGGAGTGGCCCCACACCGCGGCCGTGGGCGGTTTGTCCATATTCAGACGTGGGGAGGTCCACATGTAAGCCGTAGAGGAGGGAGGAGAGGGGATCGTGGGCGGCGGTTTCGAAATCTATGCCTGAAATCCCTCGCCCGCAGCGGTGCTCTCTCCCCATTCCATCTTCGTCTTCGTCCTCGCCAGCCTCTCCACTGAACGGCCGCGATACGGGGGGGGGGGGGGGGTCGCAGCGGAATCCTCAGGTCGGCGGCGGCTTGCGGGTGGCTCTCCGCGGGGGGGGGGGGGGATCGCTGGTGCTCATTGGCGTCGGAGGTATGATCGCCCGTGACTTCTCCATGCTTCTCCTCCCTCTCTCTGTCTCGCGGGGCGCAGATGCGTCGATATCTGAGGGGAATGCTTTCTAGGGTTCGGGAACGGCGCGAACTACCCCCACTTATGCTCGATTTTGGTCATGTCTCTTCTTCATGCGGTTGAGTTTTCTCCTCTCTGGTGGCACTTACCCAACGGTGGTCGGGATCTATGGCACAAGGTGCAGTTGGCCAGGGCACGGGGTAGTCGATAGGTAGCAGGGGATGCACATCCACGGCGCCTGTTGCGTGATTTTAGGGCGATAGGTAGTGTTGTTTAAGGGGCAGGGGTTTGGGATCTGTTCATGATTCCTAGTCCTTCTCCAAGTTGTATTGTTTGTTGTTAGATGTGCGCAATGCTGTGTGCAATGCATTGGCTGATTTGAAGTTGTTGTACAGAGATTTAGGTAGAGATTTTCTATTAGTTGCACAGAATTATATCCAGTTGGCTGCATTCATATAGTAGTTGGTTGTCCTTATGTTCTGCAGTTGCACCAGTTGTCTTGCCCAGCTAGCTTACTGTTTGTACTAGTTTGGTGTCTACACGATGTTCAGTTGCACAAGTTGCTTGCTCAGTTGGCTGCATCACTTTAGTAGTTGGTTGTCCATATGTTCTACACTTGCATAGTTGTCCTGCTTAGTTGGTTTGCTGTTTTGCACTAGGTTGGTTGTCTATATGTTGTTTATTTGCACAATTTTCCTGCTTAGTTGGCTGCATCCATATACTAGCTGGCTATCCACATGTTCTGCATTTTTGCACTAGTTGTCATGCTTAGGTTGCTTCCTATTTTGTACTAGGTTGGCTGTTTATATGCTGTTGAGTTGCACAAGTTGCTCCGCTTCCGTGTTCGAGTTGCCCCCGTAGGTGCCCTGCTGGTGCACCTACTTGTCCATATATTCTAGTTGGCTATGCACCTTTTTTGTCCTAGTCCTTCTTTTGTTTGTCCCAATTGCACAAGTTATCATACTCAGCTGGTTGCCTTTAGTTAAACATTTTTCTGCCTAGTTATTACTTGCCTTAGTGAAACTAGTTGGCTCATGTGTTGTCCAGTTGCACAAGGTTGACTGCCCAGTTGGCTGCATCACTGTAGTAGTTGGTTGTCCACATGTTCTACAGTTTTTGCACTAGGTGTCCTGCTTATGCGTAGAGGTCTGCAGATCAAAGCAACCTTTTATGTTTTCTCTAGTTTGTTTGCACATCTTCTAACTATGTTTTCTTTTCTTGTATTTCCCCCACAGGCTAAAAATGGTTATAATAGGAGGAGATGCGGGTGGCAATGAAGAAGATGTATTTTTTTTCATTTTTTCTGTGTCTTTGAGTTGTTTTCAACTTATACATGTATGCTTATGTCCTTTTTTCATGTTTTTTTGGTTGCTTAATTAGGGTTCTGGAAGTCAGTCCCTTCGTAGGAACTCGAAGCATGCTACTAATCGCCGTCCACGCTCTGCGCATAGTGTTCAGCAGGGAGAGGAAGTTGAGGTAAGTGGCATGCTGATGACACAAGCACCTTATTTTGGTTTTCTTTGGGTCATATAATAATTTTTTGTTTTTTTTTCATGCCCATGTTTTTTATTTTCTTAGGATGTTGATCAGTTTCGGGTTGTAAAGCGGACTAGACGTGCAGCAGTTGCAAGGGGAGCTGAATCATCTACTAGGGTAAGTAAATCCTTGAATATGAGTGTTTCTCGATTTTTAGACGCTGATGAAATTATGCAGTCGTTCACACCACTATTTTGTTATAGTTGCTCAATAACCATCTTGTAGTTGACATCACTGGTCATCTTGATCTAAATATAGTTTTCGCAGAAGTTGACATGAGTTGGCATCTTGTAGTTGAGATCACTGGTCACCATTTGTGCAGGCAGCAGTTGCTGGAGGAGCTGCCTCATCTTCCGCAGCAGATGCTGAGGTATGTGGGTTTTTTTGTGTTTATGAGCTGTTGAATAGTTTCTTACAAACCTTTTTTCTTAGTTGCTGTTATCTTCTTGCAATATCATGCTTATCATTGCACATCCCCTAGAACTTTTTGTAGTTGTCAGGTCTAGTATATTTTCTTAGTTTTTTTGCAGGTTGCACACTGGTAGTCTTCAATTGTCATCATGAGCTTTCATAGTTGCACAAAAACATCATATTAGTTGCATGAATCATTTTATGTTTATATAGTTTTTGCAATACCGATCCAAATGATCATTGCTAGTTTTTTCTTAGTATAGTTTTTTTGTCTTGTGTTTAATGTTTTTATTTTCTCATCAATAGGCCAGCGGTGAGGGAGTTGAGGTGGGTGCAGGGGAAGATGTGGAGCGACCATCACAAGCGGGTAGGATAAGGGCATCACCAGGGCGGTTTGCAAAGTTCAACAGGTCGCTATCCCCACCGCAGAAGTCTGAGCTAGTTTCAAGGTTGTTAGGGGGCCTCTTGAACTTATCAGAGACACTTCCAGCGGACCTCACTAAATTCATGGTGCAGTCCTACCAGCCAAAGAGCTCTGAAATGGTGTTCCCATGCAGGGGAAGGATCCGTGTCGATGCCGACAGTGTTCACTGGGTATTTGATCTCCCAAACATGGGTCAAAAAGACAGATATGTAGTAGACAAGGATGCAACTAGGAGATTCAAAGAGGCTTTCAGCATAACTGGAAATTCTCATCCCCAGATCAGTACATGGTGCAAGATGATTAAGGATATGGCGGGAAGAATGGATGACACATTCTTTATGGCCTGGCTTGCGGTTGCATTCAACACATTTCTAGCACCAACCACAGCCCTGAAGCTGAGCCCAAAGTGCTACGGACTTGTGCTAGACCATGAAATGCTCAAGAACACAAACATCTGCCTCTTTGTAGCAGAACACATAAATGAAGCTTTCCGGAACATGGACAAGAACAAGCAAGTTGTTTGCTGTTGATTGTATCACTTGATGGTGAGTGAAAACTAGCACTTCGATGTGTTTTTCTTGTTTGTGCAGTTATAGTTTCTGAAATACTCCTCATAATAACTGAAGTTGGGTTTGCTTTTTTGGTTCTATGGCATATCCTATATCTTGATGCGCTTGTTCATGATATCCCAGTAAGCAACTGCGCAATACGAGCGAATGCATGGGATAGTAGCCTAATTGCCAAGGTGATCAAGAAGGACTCGATCTCTCCTGGTGTGTTCGGCAAATTACAAGTGAGTTCTCTTTTTTCACAACAGTGGCTCTTTTTATGTTCTATTCATTTCTGCTCAGTTTTAATTCCTTGGTAGCTGCACATACGCTTTTGAGATCAGCTTTCGACACTTTTTGGTAGTTGCACAAAAACTGTGATCATTTGGCACAATAATGCATGTAGTTGCACAGCTTGTAGCTTTAGTTTGGCATCTGGACACATGTTCATTTTTAAATAGCACATCATCTGTTTCAAGTTACACAGTTTTACTTATCTTGCTGCACAGATGTGTGACATCAGTTGGCAGAAACATTTTTAGGTGTCCTGTGGGTTGCACAGTTTTTTTGGTTTGTGCAGTTGCATATATGTAGAATCCAGTCAGCCCAGCATTTTGTTGTAGTTGCACAGGTTATAACAATTCGTTTTCGTTCAACACAAAATCTACTTGATAACCATGTTCTTTTCTTTTTCTCTTTTTCACATCAGCCTAAAGAGGAGTATAGGGGCACGGAGCAGACACCACTGTTTGGTGGTCTTTTGCAAGCTGAAGCTTTTGTGGCATCCAAGTTGCCACTAACCTACAATCCGCAGGTAAGTCTTTGCATAAAGGAGTTTGGATCAGTTGCCAACAATTTATTTTTAAAAATGTTTTCTAATTGAATTAGGACTGAATCTGTTTTTGTGCTGATGCAGAAAAAGGGAAGGATTGCCAAAGTGGTTAATGACCTGTGCAAGGCAGTAACTGAACAGGTTGGTGAAGGAAATATGCCCTAGAGGCAATAATAAAGTTATTTCTTCATTTCCTTATATCATGATAAATGTTTGGTATTCATGCTAGAATTGTATTAACCAAAAACTTGATACATGTGTGAATACATAGATAAAACAAAGTGTCCCTAGTATGCCTCTACTAGACTAGCTCGTTAATCAAAGATGGTTAAGTTTCCTGACCATAGACATGTGTTGTCATTTGATGAACGGGCTCACATAATTAGGAGAATTATGTGATGGACAGGACCCATCCGTTAGCTTAGCATAAATGATCGTTAAGTTTCATTGCTATTGCTTTCTTCATGACTTATACATGTTCCTATGACTATGAGATTATGCAACTCCCGAATACTAGAGGAACACTTAGTGTGCTATCAAACGTCACAATGTAACTGGGTGATTATAAAGATGCTCTACAGGTGTCTCCGATGCTGTTTGTTGAGTTGGCATAGATCGAGATTAGGATTTGTCAATCCGATTGTCGGAGAGGTATCTCTGGGCTCTCTCGGTAATGCACATCACTATAAGCCTGGCAAGCAATGTGACTAATGAGTTAGTTACGGGATGATGCATTACGGAACGAGTAAAGAGACTTGCCGGTAACGAGATTGAACTAGGTATTGAGATACCAACGATCGAATCTCGGGCAAGTAACATACCGATGACAAAGGGAACAACATATGTTGTTATGCGGTTTGACCGATAAACATCTTCGTAGAATATGTGGGAGCCAATATGAGCATCCAGGTTTCGCTATTGGTTATTGACCGGAGATGAGTCTCGGTCATGTCTACATAGTTCTCGAACCCGTAGGGTCCGCACGCTTAACGTTTGATGATGATCGGTATTATGAGTTTATGTGTTTTGATGTACCGAAGGTAGTTTGGAGTCCCGGATGTGATCACGGACATGACGAGGAGTATCGAAATGGTCGAGACATAAAGAATGATATATTGGACGATGTTATTCGGACACCGGATGAGTTCCGGGAGTCACCGGATAAATATCGGAGTGCCGGAAGGGTTATCGGAACCACCGGAGAAGTAATGGGCCTTACTGGGCCTAGGGGGAGTGAGAGGGGCTGCCAAGGGCTGACCCCCCCATGGTCCTAGTCCGAATTGGACTAAGGGGAGGGGCGGCGCCCTGCTACCTCTTGAGCACTGCGTTGGTTTTCCCTTGAAGAGGAAAGGGTGATGCAGCAAAGTAGCGTAAGTATTTCCCTCAGTTTTTGAGAACCAAGGTATAAATCCAGTAGGAGACTACATGCAAGTCGCCTCGTACATACACAAACAAATAAGAACCTTGCAACCAACGCAATAAAGGGGTTGTCAATCCCTTGATGACCACTTGCAAAAGTGAGATCTGATAGAGATAATAAGATAAATATTTTTGGTATTTTTTATGATATAGATTGAAAGTAAAGATTGCAAAGTAAAATAGATTGGAAATTTATATGATGGAAAATAGACCCGGGGGGCATAGGTTTCACTAGTGGCTTCTCTCAAGATAGCATAAGTATTACGGTGGGTGAACAAATTACTGTCGAGCAATTGATAGAAAAGTGCATAATTATGATAATATCTAGGCATGATCATGTATATAGGCATCACGTCCGTGATAAGTAGACCGAAACAATTCTGCATCTACTACTATTACTCCACACATCAACCGCTATCCAGCATGCATCTAGAGTATTAAGTTCATAAGAACAGAGTAACACATTAGGCAAGATGACATGATGTAGAGGGATAAACTCAAGCAATATGATATAAACCCCATCTTTTTATCCTCGATGGCAACAATACAATGCGTGCCTTGCTGCCCCTGCTGTCACTGGGAAAGGACACTGCAAGATTGAACCCAAAGCTAAGCACTTCTCCCATTGCAAGAAAGATCAATCTAGTAGGCCAAACCAAACTGATAATTCGAAGAGACTTGCAAAGATAACAAATCATACATAAAAGAATTCAGATGAGATTCAAATATTGTTCATAGATAATCTTGATCATAAACCGACAATTCATCGGATCTCGACAAACACACCGCGAAAAGAATTACATCGAATAGATCTCCAAGAAGATTGAGAAGAACTTTGTATTGAGATCCAAAGAGAGAGGAAGCCATCTAGCTAATAACTATGGACCCGAAGGTTTGTGGTCAACTACTCACATATCATCGGAGAGGCTATGGTGTTGATGTAGAAGCCCTCCGTGACCGATTCCCCCTCCGGCGGAGCACCGAAAAAGGCCCCAAGATGGGATCTCACGGGTACAGAAGGTTGCGGCGGTGGAAATAGCGTTTCGTCATGCTCTCGGATGTTTTCGGGGTATATGAGTATATATATAGGCGAAAGAAGTCGGTCAGGGGAGCCACGAGGGTGGGGGCGCGCCTACCCCCCCCCCCCCCCCGCCGGGGGCGCGTCCTCCTGCCTCGTAGCCTCCTCGTTTCTTTCCTGACGTCCACTCCAAGTCTCCTGGATTGCGTTTGTTCCAAAAATCACTCTTCTGAAGGTTTCATTCCGTTTGGATTCTGTTTGATATTCCTTTTCTACGAAACACTGAAATAGGCAAAAAAACAGCAATTTGCACTCGGCCTTTGGTTAGTAGGTTAGTCCCAAAAATAATATAAAAGTGTATAATAAATCCCATTAAACATCCAAAACAGATAATATAATAGCATGGAACAATCAAAAATTATAGATACGTTGGAGACGCATCAAGCATCCCCAAGCTTAATTCCTGCTCGTCCTCGAGTAGGCAAATGATAAAAACAGATTTTTTGATGTGGAATCTACCTAGCATAATTTTCTATGTAATTCTCTTTATTGTGGCATGAATGTTCAGATCCTAAAGATTCAAGATAAAATTTTAATGTTGACATAAAAATAATAATACTTCAAGCATACTAACTAAGCAATTATGTCTTCTCAAAATAACATGGCCAAAGAAAGTTCATCCCTACAAAATCATATAGTTTGGTCATGCTCCATTTTCGTCACACAAGAATGCTCTCATCATGCACAACCCCGATGCCAAGCCAAGCAATTGTTTCGTACTTTAGTAATCTCAAACTTTTTTCAACTTTCACGCAATACATGAGCGTGAGCCATGGATATAGCATTATGGGTGGAATAGAATATAATGATGGGGGTTATGTGGAGAAGACAAAAAAGGAGAAAGTCTCACATTGACACAGCTAATCAATGGGCTAGGGAGATGCCCATCAATTGATGTCAATGCAAGGAGTAGGGATTGCCATGCAACGATGCACTAGAGCTATAAATGTATGAAAGCTCAACAAAAGAAACTAAGTGGGTGTGCATCCAACTTGCTTGCTCACGAAGACCTAGGGCATTTGAGGAAGCCTATTTTTGGAATATACAAGCCAAGTTCTATAAT
Organism: Aegilops tauschii subsp. strangulata; assembly: GCF_002575655.3. Lineage (NCBI taxonomy): Eukaryota > Viridiplantae > Streptophyta > Magnoliopsida > Poales > Poaceae > Aegilops > Aegilops tauschii. The sequence goes on from NC_053038.3 coordinate 506,848,237, forward strand.
GAAAATTTTCCACTAGTATATGAAAGTGACAAAACAAGAGACTCTCTATCATAAAGATGATGGTGCTACTTTGAAGCACAAGTGTGGAAAAAAGGATAGTAGCATTGTCCCTTTTTATTTCTTTTCTCTTCTTTTTTTTGGCCTTTCTCTTTTTTTTTTCTTTGGCCTTTCTTCTTCTTCTTTTTCGGACAATGCTCTATTAATGATGATGATCATCACACTTCTATTTATTTACAACTCAATGATTACAACTCGATACTAGAAAAAAATATGACTCTATATGAATGCCTCCGGCGGTGTACCGGGATGGGCAATGAATCAAGAGTGACATGTATGATAAATTATGCATGGTGGCTCTGCCACAAATATGATGTCAACTACATGATCATGCAAGGCAATATGAAAATGATGAAGCGTGTCATAATAAATGAAACGGTGGAAAGTTGCATGGCAGTATATCTCGGAATGGCTATGGAAATGCCATAATAGGTATGTATGGTGGCTATTTTGAAGAATATATAAGGAGGTTTATGTGTGATAGAGCGTATCATATCACGGGGTTTGGATGCACCGGCGAAGTTTGCACCAACTCTCAAGGTGAGAAAGGGCAATGCACGGTACCAAAGAGGCTAGCAATGATGGAAAGGTGAGAGTGCGTATAATCCATGGACTCAACATTAGTCATAAAGAACTCACATACTCATTGAAAAAATCTACAAGTCATCAAAAACCAAGCACTACGCGCATGCTCCTAGGGGGATAGATTGGTAGGAAAAGACCATCGCTCGTCCCCGACGGCCACTAATAAGGATGACAATCAAAGAACACCTCATGTTTCAAATTTGTTACACAACGGTTACCATACGTGCATGCTACGGGACTTGCAAACTTCAACACAAGTATTTCTCAAATTCACAACTACTCAACTAGCATGACTCTAATATTACCATCTTCATATCTCAAAACAATCATCAAGTATCAAACTTCTCATAGTATTCAATGCACTTTTTATGAAAGTTTTTATTATACCAATCTTGGATGCCTATCATATTAGGACTAATTTTATAGCCAAAGCAAATTACCATGCTGTTCTAAAGGACTCTCAAAATAATATAAGTGAAGCATGAGAGATAAATAATTTCAATAAAATAAAACCACCACCGTCCTCTAAAAGATATAAGTGAAGCACTAGAGCAAAATTCTCTAGCTCAAAAGATATAAGTGAAGCACATAGAGTATTCTAATAAATTCCGATTCATGTGTGTGTCTCCCAAAAGGTGTGTACAGCAAGGATGATTGTGGTAACTAAAAAGCAAAGACTCAAATCATACAAGACGCTCCAAGCAAAACACATATCATGTGGTGAATAAAAATATAGCATCGAGTAAAGTTACCGATGGACGAAGACGAAAGAGGGGATGCCTTCCGGGGCATCCCCAAGCTTAGGCTTTTGGTTGTCCTTGAATTTTACCTTGGGGTGCCTTGGTCATCCCCAATCTTAGGCTCTTGCCACTCCTTATAACATAATCCATCAAATCTTTACCCAAAACTTGAAAACTTCACAACACAAAACTCAACAGAAAATCTCATGAGCTCCGTTAGCGAAAGAAAACAAACCACCACTTCAAGTTACTGTAATTAACTCATTATTTATTTATATTGGTGTTAAACCTACTGTATTACAACTTCTCTATGGTTCATACCCCCCGATACTAGCCATAGATTCATCAAAATAAGCAAACAGCACACGAAAAACAGAATCTGTCAAAAACAGAACAGTCTGTAGTAATCTGTATCAAACGTATACTTCTGGAACTCCAAAAATTCTGAAATAAATTAGTGCACATGAGGAATTTATCTATTAATAATATTCAAAAATAATCAACCTAAAATCACTCTCCATTAAAAAATGGCAGCTATTCTCGTGAGCCCTAAAGTTTCTGTTTTTTACAGCAAGATCATAAAGACTTCACCCAAGTCTTCCAAAGGTTCTACTTGGCACAAACACTAATTTAAAGCATAAAACCACATCTAAACAGAGGCTAGATGAATTATTTATTACTAAAAAGAACCAAAAATCAAGAAACAACCTCCTAACAAGCGCTATCGTTTAACGCCCCTAGCTAGGCATAAAGGCAAGGATAGATCTAGGTATTATCATCTTTGGTATGCAATCTCTAAGTGGCTCTCATAATAGATTCATAAGGTAATTTAATTTTCTTTCTAGGAAAGTGTTCCATGCCTTTCCTTAACAGAAATTGGAATCTAATATTTCCTTCTTCCATATCAATAATTGCACCAATCATTCTAAGGAAAGGTCTACCAAGAATAATAGGACATGTAGGATTGCAATCTATGTCAAGAACAATGAAATCTACGGGCACATAATTCCTATTTGCAACAATAAGAACATCATTAATCCTTCGCATAGGTTTCCTAATGGTGGAATCCGCAAGATGCAAGTTTAAAGAACAATCATCAAATTCACGGAAACCTAACACATCACACAAACTTTTCGGAATCGTGGAAACACTAGCACCCAAATCACATAAAGCATAGCATTCATGATCTTTAATCTTAATTTTAATAGTAGGTTCCCACTCATCATAAAGTTTTCTAGTGATAGAAACTTCCAATTCAAGCTTTTCTTCATAAGATTGCATTAAAGCATCAACGATATGTTTGGTAAAAGCTTTATTTTGACTATAAGCATGAGGAGAATTTAACACGGATTGCAACAAGGAAATACAATCTATTGAAGAAAAATTATCATAATTAAATTACTTGAAATCCAAAATAGTGGGTTCATTGCTATGTAAAGTTTTGACCTCTTCAATCCCACTTTTACCAATTTTTGAATCAATATCTAAAAACTCCGAATCATTGGGACGCCTTTTAACTAAAGTTGACTCATCTCCAGTCCCATCATTATCAAGATTCACATTGCAAAACAAAGATTTAATAGGAGACACATCAATCACTTTTAGATCTTCATCCCTATTATCATGAAAACTAGAAGAACACGCTTTTACAAAGCAATCTTTCTTAGCATGCATCCTAGCGGTTCTTTCCTTGCACTCATCAATAGAAATTCTCATAGATTTGAGAGACTCATTGATATCATGCTTAGGTGGAATAGATCTTAGTTTCAAAGAATCAACATCAAGAGAAATTCTATCCACGTTCCTAGCCAACTCATCAATCTTAGGCAATTTTTCTTCAAGCAAAGCATTAAAATTCTTTTGAGAAATCATAAATTCTTTAACACTAGTCTCAAAATCAGAGGGCATCTTATTAAGATTTCCATAAGAGTTGTTGTAGGAATTACCATAATTATTAGAAGAATTACTAGGATACGGCCTAGGATTAAAGTTTCCTCTATACGCGCTGTTACCAAAATTGTTCCTACCAACAAAATTCACATCCATAGATTCATTATTATTATCAATCAAAGTAGACAAAGGCATATCATTAGGATCAAAAGAAACACTCTTATTAGCAAACAACTTCATAAGTTCATCCATCTTTCCACTCAAAACATTAATCTCTTCTATCGCGTGAACCTTTTTACTAGTAGATCTTTCGGTGTGCCATTGAGAATAATTAACCATAATATTATCTAGGAGTTTAGTAGCTTCTCCTAAAGTGATTTCCATAAAAGTGCCTCCCGCGGCCGAATCTAAAAGATTTCTAGAAGCAAAATTCAATCCGGCATAAAAATTTTGTATAATCATCCACAAATTCAAACCATGTGTAGGGAATTACGTATCATTAATTTCATCCTCTCCCAAGCTTGCGCAACATGTTCATGATCAAGTTGCTTAAAATTCATAATATCATTTCTAAGGGAGATGATCTTAGCGGGAGGAAAATACTTAGGGATAAAAGCATCTTTGAACTTATTCCAAGAATCAATACTATTCTTAGGCAAAGACGAAAACCAAGTTTTAGCACGATCTCTAAGCGAAAACGGAAATAGCTTCAATTTAACAATATCATTATCCACATCTTTCTTCTTTTGCATATCACACAAATCAACAAAGTTGTTTAGATGTGTGGCGGCATCTTCGCTAGGAAGGCCAGAGAATTGATCTTTCATGACAAGATTCAACAAGGCAACATTAATTTCACAAGATTCAGCATCGGTAATAGGAGCAATCGGAGTGCTAAGAAAATCATTGTTGTTGGTATTGGAAAAATCACACAATTTAGTATTATCTTGAGCCATCGTGACAAACAATTCAACACACAAGCACACAAGAAGCAAGCGAAAAAAGAGGCGAACGGAAAAAGAGGGCGAATAAAATGGCAAGGGTGAAGTGGGGGAGAGGAAAACGAGAGGCAAATGGCGAATAATGTAATGCGAGGGATAAGAGTTTGTGATGGGTACTTGGTATGTCTTGACCTGACTTGACTTGGCATAGATCTCCCCGGCAACGGCGCCAAAAATCCTTCTTGCTACCTCTTGAGCACTGCGTTGGTTTTCCCTTGAAGAGGAAAGAGTGATGCAGCAAAGTAGCATAAGTATTTCCCTCAGTTTTTGAGAACCAAGGTATCAATCCAGTAGGAGACTACACGCAAGTCGCCTCATACCTACACAAACAAATAAGAACCTTGCAACCAACGCGATAAAGGGGTTGTCAATCCCTTCACGGCCACTTGCAAAAGTGAGATCGGATAGAGATAATAAGATAAATATTTTTGGTATTTTTTATGATATAGATTGAAAGTAAAGATTCCAAAGTAAAATAGATTGGAAACTTATATGATGGAAAATAGACCCGGGGGCCATAGGTTTCACTAGTGGCTTCTCTCAAGATAGCATATGTATTACGGTGGGTGAACAAATTACTGTCGAGCAATTGATGGAAAAGTGCATAATTATGAGAATATCTAGGCATGATCATGTATATAGGCATCACGTCCGCGATAAGTAGACCGAAACGATTCTGCATCTACTACTATTACTCCACACATCGACCGCTATCCAGCATGCATCTAGAGTATTAAGTTCATAAGAACAGAGTAACGCATTAGGCAAGATGAGATGATGTAGAGGGATAAACTCAAGTAATATGATATAAACCCCATCTTTTTATCCTCGATGGCAACAATACAATGCGTGCCTTGCTGCCCCTGCTGTCACTGGGAAAGGACACCGTAAGATTGAACCCAAAGCTAAGCACTTCTCCCATTGCAAGAAAGATCAATCTAGTAGGCCAAACCAAACTGATAATTCGAAGAGACTTGCAAAGATAACAAATCATACATAAAAGAATTCAAAGGAGATTCAAATATTGTTCATAGATAATCTTGATCATAAACCCACAATTCATCGGATCTCGACAAACACACCGCAAAAAGAATTACATCGAATAGATCTCTAAGGAGATTCAGGAGAACTTTGTATTGAGATCCAAAGAGAGAGAGGAAGCCATCTAGCTAATAACTATGGACCCGAAGGTTTGTGGTAAACTACTCACACATCATGGAGAGGCAATGGTGTTGATGTAGAAGCCCTCCGTGACCGATTCCCCCTGCGGCGGAGCACCGAAAAAGGCCCCAAGATGGGATCTCACGAGTACAGAAGGTTGCGGCGGTGGAAATAGGGTTTCGTGGTGCTCTCGGGTTTTTCCGGGGTATGTGAGTATATATAGGCGAAAGAAGTCGGTCAGGGGGCCCACGAGGGTGGGGGCATGCCTACCCCCCTGGGCGCGCCCTCCTGCCTCGTGGCCTCATCGTTTCTTTCTTGACGTCCACTCCAAGTCTCCTGGATTGCGTTTCTTCCAAAAATCACTCTCCCGAAGGTTTCATTCCGTTTGGATTCCGTTTGATATTCCTTTTCTGTGAAACACTGAAATAGGCAAAAAAACAATTTGCACTGGGCCTTTGGTTAGTAGGTTAGTCCTAAAAATAATATAAAACTGTATAATAAAGCCCATTAAACTTCCAAAACAGATAATATAATAGCATGGAACAATCAAAAATTATAGATACGTTGGAGACGTATCACGCCCCCTCCTTCCTTCTCTTTCCCCCTCCTTCCTTCTTCTCCTAGTAGGACTAGGAAAGGGGGGAGTCCTACTCCTACTAGGAGGAGGATTCCTCCCCCCTTGGCGCGCCTATGAGGGCCGGCCCGCCTCCCCTCCCTCCTTTATATACATGGGGAGGGGGCACCCTGGAAGACATCTGAAGGAAATATACCCTAGAGGCAATAATAAAGTTATTATTTATTTCCTTATATCATGATAAATGTTTATTGTTCATGCTAGAATTTTATTAACCGGAAACATAATACTTGTGTGAATACATAGACAAACAGAGTGTCACTGGTATGCCTCTACTTGACTAGCTCGTTGATCAAAGATGGTTATGTTTCCTAGCCATAGACATGAGTTGTCATTTGATTAACGGGATCACATCACTAGGAGAATGATGTGATTGACTTGACCCATTCCGTTAGCTTAGCACTCGATCGTTTAGTATGTTGCTATTGCTTTCTTCATGACATATACATGTTCCTATGACTATGAGATTATGCAACTCCCGTTTACCGGAGGAACACTTTGTGTGCTACCAAACGTCACAACGTAACTGGGTGATTATAAAGGTGCTCTATAGGTGTCTCCGAAGGTACTTGTTGGGTTGGCGTATTTCGAGATTAGGATTTGTCACTCCGATTGTCGGAGAGGTATCTCTGGGCCCTCTCGGTAATGCACATCACTTAAGCCTTGCAAGCATTGCAACTAATGAGTTAGTTGTGGGATGATGTATTACGGAACGAGTAAAGAGACTTGCCGGTAACGAGATTGAACTAGGTATTGAGATACCGACGATCGAATCTCGGGCAAGTAACATACCGATGACAAAGGGAACAACGTATGTTGTTATGCAGTCTGACCGATAAAGATCTTCGTAGAATATGTGGGAGCCAATATGAGCATCCAGGTTCCGCTATTGGTTATTGACCGGAGACGTGTCTCGGTCATGTCTACATAGTTCTCGAACCGGTAGGGTCCGCACGCTTAACGTTTCGATGACAGTTATATTATGAGTTTATATGTTTTGATGTACCGAAGGTTGTTCGGAGTCCCGGATGTGATCACGGACATGACGAGGAGTCTCGAAATGGTCGATACATGAAGATTGATATATTGGAAGCCTATATTTGGATATCGGAAGTGTTCCGGGTGAAATCGGGATTTTACCGGAGTACCGAGGGGTTACCGGAACCCCCCGGGGGCTTAATGGGCCATAGTGGGCCTTTTTGGAGAAGAGGAGAGGCGGCCAGGGCAGGGCCGCGCGCCCCTCCCCCCCTAGTCCGAATAGGACAAGGAGAGGGGGGCGGCGCCCCCCTTTCCTTCCTCTCTCCCTCCTCTTTCCCCCTCCACTCCTAATCCAACTAGGAAAAGGGAGGGAGTCCTACTCCCGGTGGGAGTACGACTCCACCTGGCGCGCCCCTCCTGGCCGGCCGCATCTCCCCCCTTGCTCCTTTATATACGGGGGCAGGGGGGCACCCTAGAGACACAACAATTGATCGTTTGATCTTTTAGCCGTGTGCGGTGCCCCCCTCCACCATAGTCCACCTCGATAATACTGTAGCGGTGCTTAGGCGAAGCCCTGCGTCGGTAGAACATCATCATCATCACCACACCGTCGTGCTGACGAAACTCTCCCTCAACACTCGGCTGGATCGGAGTTCGAGGGACGTCATCGGGCTGAACGTGTGCTGAACTCGGAGGTGTCGTGCGTTCGGTACTTGATCGGTCGGATCGTGAAGATGTACGACTACATCAACCGCGTTGTGCTAAAGCTTCCGCTTTCGGTCTACGAAGGTACGTGGACAACACTCTCCCCTCTCGTTGCTATGCATCACCATGATCCTGCGTGTGCGTAGGAAATTTTTTGAAATGACTGCGTTCCCTAACAGTGGCATCCGAGCCTGGTTTTATGCGTAGATGTCATATGCACGAGTAGAACACAAGTGAGTTGTGGGCGATATAAGTCATACTGCTTACCAGCATGTCATACTTTGGTTCGGCGGTATTGTTGGATGAAGCGACTCGGACCGACATTATGCGTACGCTTACGCGAGACTGGTTCTACCGACGTGCTTTGCACACAGGTGGCTGGCGGGTGTCAGTTTCTCCAACTTTAGTTGAACCGAGTGTGGCTATGCCCGGTCCTTGCGAAGGTTAAAACAACACCAACTTGACAAACTATCGTTGTGGTTTTGATGCGTAGGTAAGAACGGTTCTTGCTAAGCCCGTAGCAGCCACGTAAAATTTGCAACAACAAATTAGAGGACATCTAACTTGTTTTTGCAGGGCATGTTGTGATGTGATATGGTCAAGACATGATGCCAAATTTTATAGTATGAGATGATCATGTTTTGTAACTGATTTATCGGCAACTGGCAGGAGCCATATGGTTGTCGCTTTATTGTATGCAATGCAATCGCCCTGTAATGCTTTACTTTATCACTAAGCGGTAGCGATAGTCGTAGAAGCATAAGATTGGCGAGACGACAACGATGCTACGATGAAGGTCAAGGTGTCGCGCCGGTGACGATGGTGATCATGACAGTGCTTCGGAGATGGAGATCACAAGCACAAGATGATGATGGCCATATCATATCACTTATATTGATTGCATGTGATGTTTATCTTTTATGCATCTTATCTTGCTTTGATTGACGGCAGCATTATAAGATGATCCCTCACTAAATTATCAAAGTATAAGTGTTCTCCCTGAGTATGCACCGTTGCGAAAGTTCTTCGTGCTGAGACACCACGTGATGATCGGGTGTGATAGGCTCTACGTTCAAATACAACGGGTGCAAAACAGTTGCACACGCGGAATACTCAGGTTAAGCTTGACGAGCCTAGCATATAACAGATATGGCCTCGGAACCCGGAGACTGAAAGGTCGAGCGTGAATCATATAGTAGATATGATCAACATAGTGATGTTCACCGTTGAAACTACTCCATCTCACCTGATGATCGGACATGGTTTAGTTGATATGGATCACGTGATCACTTAGAGGATTAGAGGGATGTCTATCTAAGTGGGAGTTCTTAAGTAATATGATTAATTGAACTTAAATTTATCATGAACTTAGTACCTGATAGTATCTTGCTTGTCTATGTTGATTGTAGATAGATGGCCCGTGCTTTTGTTCCGTTGAATTTTAATGCGTTCCTTGAGAAAGCAAAGTTGAAAGATGATGGTAGCAATTACACGGACTGGGTCCATAACTTGAGGATTATCCTCATTGCTACACAGAAGAATTACGTCCTGGAAGCACCGCTGGGTGCCAGGCCTGCTGCTGATGCAACTTACGACGTTAAGAACGTCTGGCAGAGCAAAGCTGATGACTACTCGATAGTTCAATGTGCCATGCTTTATGGCTTAGAATCGGGACTTCAACGACGTTTTGAACGTCATGGAGCATATGAGATGTTCCAGGAGTTGAAGTTAATATTTCAAACAAATGCCCGGATTGAGAGATATGAAGTCTCCAATAAGTTCTACAGCTGCAAGATGGAGGAGAATAGTTCTGTCAGTGAGCATATAGTCAAAATGTCTGGGTATAATAATCACTTGATTCATCTGGGAGTTAATCTTCCGGATGATAGTGTCATTAACAGAATTCTCCAATCACTGCCACCAAGCTACAAGAGCTTCGTGATGAACTATAACATGCAAGGGATGGATAAGACAATTCCCGAGCTCTTCGCAATGCTAAAGGCTGCGGAGGTAGAAATCAAAAAGGAGCATCAAGTGTTGATGGTCAATAAGACCACCAGTTTCAAGAAAAAGGGCAAAGGGAAGAAGAAGGGGAAGTTCAAGAAGAACAGCAAGCAAGTTGCTGTTCAGGAGAAGAAACCCAAGTCTAGACCTAAGCCTGAGACTGAGTGCTTCTACTGCAAGCAGACTGGTCACTGGAAGCGGAACTGCCCCAAGTATTTGGCGGATAAGAAGGATGGCAAGGTGAACAAAGGTATATGTGATATACATGTTATTGATGTGTACCTTACTAATGCTCGCAGTAGCACCTGGGTATTTGATACTGGTTCTGTTGCTAATATTTGCAACTCGAAACAGGGGCTACGGATTAAGCGAAGATTGGCTAAGGACGAGGTGACGATGCGCGTGGGAAATGGTTCCAAAGTCGATGTGATCGCGGTCGGCACGCTACCTCTACATCTACCTTCGGGATTAGTTTTAGACCTAAATAATTGTTATTTGGTGCCAACGTTAAGCATGAACATTATATCTGGATCTTGTTTGATGCGAGACGGTTATTCATTTAAATCAGGGAATAATGGTTGTTCTATTTATATGAGTAATATCTTTTATGGTCATGCACCCTTGAAGAGTGGTCTATTTTTGTTGAATCTCGATACTAGTGATACACATAGTCATAATATTGAAGCCAAAAGATGCAGAGTTGATAATGATGGTGCAACTTATTTGTGGCACTGCCGTTTAGGTCATATCGATGTAAAGCACATGAAGAAACTCCATACTTATGGACTTTTGGAACCACTTAATTATGAATCACTTGGTACTTGCGAACCGTGCCTCATGGGCAAGTTGACTAAAACGCCGTTCTCCGGAACTATGGAGAGAGCAATAGATTTGTTGGAAATCATACATACAGATGTATGTGGTCCGATGAATATTGAGGCTCATGGCAGATATCGTTATTTTCTCACCTTCACAGATGATTTGAGAGATATGGGTATATCTACTTAATGAAACATAAGTCTGAAACATTTGAAAAGTTCAAAGAATTTCAGAGTGAAGTTGAAAATCATCGTAACAAGAAAATAAAGTTTCTACGATCTGATCGTGGAGGAGAATATTTGAGTTATGAGTTTGGCCTTCATTTGAAACAATGCGGAATAGTTTCGCAACTCACGCCACCCGGAACACCACAGCGTAATGGTGTGTCCGAATGTCGTAATCGTACTCTACTAGATATGGTGCGATCTATGATGTCTCTTACTGATTTACCGCTATCGTTTTGGGGTTATGCTTTAGAGACGGCCGCATTCACGTTAAATAGGGCACCATCAAAATCCGTTGAGACGACGCCTTATGAACTGTGGTTTGGCAAGAAACCAAAGTTGTCGTTTCTTAAAGTTTGGGGCTGCGATGCTTATGTGAAAAAGCTTCAACCTGATAAGCTCGAACCCAAATCGGAGAAATGTGTCTTCATAGGATACCCGAAGGAGACTGTTGGGTACACCTTCTATCATAGATACGAAGGCAAGACTTTTGTTGCTAAATTCAGAATCTTTCTGGAGAAGGAGTTTCTCTCGAAAGAAGTGAGTGGGAGGAAAGTAGAACTTGATGAGGTATCTGTACCTGCTCCCTTATTGGAAAGTAGTTCATCGCAGAAACCGGTTTCTGCGACACCTACACCAATTAGTGAGGAAGTTAATGATGATGATCATGAAACTTCAGATCAAGTTATTACTGAACCTCGTAGGTCAACCAGAGTAAGATCCGCACCAGAGTGGTACGGTAATCCTGTTCTGGAAGTTATGTTACTAGACCATGACGAACCTACGAACTATGAAGAAGCAATGGTGAGCCCCGATTCCGTGAAATGGCTTGAGGCCATGAAATCTGAGATGGGATCCATGTATGAGAACAAAGTGTGGACTTTGGTTGACTTGCCCGATGATCGGCAAGCAATTGAGAATAAATGGATCTTCTAGAAGAAGACTGACGCTGACGGTAACGGTAATGTTACTTGCCCGATGATGCTGACGGTAATGTTACTGTCTATAAAGCTCGACTTGTTGCAAAAGGTTTTCGAAAAGTTCAAGGGATTGAGTACGATGAGACCTTCTCACCCGTAGCGATGGTTAAGTCTGTCCAAATCATGTTAGCAATTGCCGCATTTTATGATTATGAAATGTGGCAAATGGATGTCAAAACTGCTTTCCTGAATGGATTTCTGGAAGAAGAGTTGTATATGATGCAACCGGAAGGTTTTGTCGATCCAAAGGGAGCTAACAAAGTGTGCAAGCTCCAGCGATCTATTTATGGACTGGTGCGAGCCTCTCGGAGTTGGAATAAACACTTTGATAGTGTGATCAAAGCATTTGGTTTTGTACAGACTTTTGGAGAATCCTGTATTTACAAGAAAGTGAGTGGGAGCTCTGTAGCATTTCTAATATGATATGTGGATGACATATTGCTGATTGGAAATGATATAGAATTTCTGAATAGCATAAAGGGATACTTGAATAAGAGTTTTTCAATGAAAGACCTCGGTGAAGTTGCGTATATATTGGGCATCAAGATCTATAGAGATAGATCAAGACGCTTAATTGGACTTTCACAAAGCACGTACCTTGACAAAGTTTTGAAGAAGTTCAAAATGGATCAAGCAAAGAAAGGGTTCTTACCTGTGTTACAAGGTGTGAAGTTGAGTAAGACTCAATGCCCGACCACTGCAGAAGATAGAGAGAAGATGAAAGATGTTCCCTATGCTTCAGCCATAGGCTCTATCATGTATGCAATGCTGTGTACCAGACCTGATGTGTGCCTTGCTATAAGTTTAGCAGGGAGGTACCAAAGTAATCCAGGAGTGGATCACTGGACAGCGGTCAAGAACATCCTGAAATACCTGAAAAGGACTAAGGATATGTTTCTCGTTTATGGAGGTGATAAAGAGCTCATCTTAAATGGTTACGTTGATGCAAGCTTTGACACTGATCCGGACGATTCTAAATTGCAAACCGGATACGTGTTTACATTGAACGGTGGAGCTGTCAGTTGGTGCAGTTCTAAACAAAGCGTCGTGGCGGGATCTACGTGTGAAGCGGAGTACATAGCTGCTTCGGAAGCAGCAAATGAAGGAGTCTGGATGAAGGAGTTCATATCCGATCTAGGTGTCATACCTAGTGCATCGGGTCCAATGAAAATCTTTTGTGACAATACTGGTGCAATTGCCTTGGCGAAGGAATCCAGATTTCACAAGAGAACCAAGCACATCAAGAGACGCTTCAATTCCATCCGGGATTTAGTCCAGGTGGGAGACATAGAAATTTGCAAGATACATACGGATCTGAATGTTGCAGACCCGTTGGCTAAGCCTCTTCCAGGAGCAAAACATGATCAGCACCAAGGCCCCATGGGTGTTAGAATCACTACAAGAAAATTGAGATACTGTGACGAAAATCCTCATGACGGTGGTTGACAATGTCATGTATGTATCTAATGTGTGACGGTCTAGAGGCCGTGTCACTGATTTTTGTAAATCAGTGACGATTAATGTCATTGAATCGACTCGAACGCTGAGCACCACCTAGCTACCAATTTCTATGACGTTTTGGTAATTTTCATGACGAACTTGCTACAGCACAGACTTACAAATGTAACTGCTAGTAGCGGGACCTGCCATATCTGCTTCACTGGTTATTGAGTGGTAGAACCAACACGTCGTGTTTTTTATGGGATCCATGTGTCAATTTTGGTAGTTGAACGCACCATAATTTCTTCATAGGTTATTGTGTGATGCCATTATTTTGTTCAATCTAATATAAATATGTGGTGGCCAGAAAAAAGTTCATTAGTGGGGTCGTGAGCTAATGAATATGACATTGCAGTTGTTTCGCTCCATCTCAAAAAGGTAAATACGAGATTGGCTGGGAAAGATTTGGTAGGAGGATTTTTCTACCGGACCTATGCTTCAGTGTTTCTCTATGGGGTCCACACGTAGGACCCATGAGAATTTCTTTACGGCGTATTGAGCAGTGTAAATATTTTCTGAGTCTAATATAAATAAGTAGTGGCCGAAAAAAATGCTCATTGGTTGCGCTGGTGAGCTGATGGGTATGGCAGTATAGTGCAACAGTTATTTCGTCCTAACAAAAAAAAGCACTCCTTCCCACATGGTCTTTCCTGTAGGGATTTCCAACAGGGTAGAGTTCATGCGAAACTATGCGAATATATCTTTATCATGTCATTGTACTACACGACCTATCCCCTGGTGCCTTTTTACTTTTTTTATTAGCAGATTATACACAAACATGGTACGTGCCTTTCTAATTTTTCTGATCAAATTATAGACGTTCATGGTACGTGTCAAACCCTCATTTTTTACCTCTAAAAAAACCCATATTTTTTTCACGTGAGCGTGTCAAACCCACATTTTTTTTCTAGTTTAAGCATATAATTTATTCGCCCCTGCGCGCCGAGAATTAAAATTTTAAGTTAATTAGGCTCGATGGCAAAAGTTTCTCAACGAAGCCCATTTAACTACCCACAGTTCCACCCTAATCCCCATTATCTCATCTGGCGTCGCCCCGATCCAATCTTGCGCCGTCTCCTTCCTTTCACCGTCTCGATCCAATCTGCTAGCATCCCCCCTCCGCCGCTCCTCTCCAGCAGCCCCCACGCTCCCACTCCCGCCCCGTCCACCTCCGCCGCCCCCACCATCGACGCAACAACCACCGCCACCGCCGCCATCGAGACCGCGGAGGAAGCCGTTGCAGCACCGGTGGTGGAAGAGGCGCCGCCGACGCCGCAGGCAGCCGCGCTCGGTAGGAGCAGCCTCTGCACGGGACAATTCTCCACATGATCTGGTGACGCAAGCCGTCGACCCACCGGAAGTACTCCGTGTCGTGCGGCTGCTCTTCTGGACGCTCTCGGCGCTGCTCGTCCATGGCGTGATCTCCGCTACCGCTGCCTCCAACCACGCTGACCTCTTGCTCCAGTTCTTCCACTTGGCTTACAGCTGGGCGGGTTCTTGGCTTCTGGCCGGAGCCAGCCACCGTGGCGCTCCTCTACCACGCCCGCTGCATCCTCCTCGAGACCATGCCGCCCTTCTCTGTTTCCCTGACGAGGCCACTGTCGCAGGCATTTTGCAGCGCTGCTCCCATCCAGATGCTTTGTTGTGGCGCTCCTCCTGTCATTCTCTCCATTTAAATGTTTGAGCGAGAAATCAATGGCGCTTTCTGGCTGTGCGGGAGTGGACATGTTCAGCGTGTGTGGGATTTCTCAAGTTCAAAGCTGACATCGTCGATGAGAAGACTGAACCCAAGGTGAGCAAAATGTTTCTTCTTGTATTTTTGACGTGTTTACCCATGCTTCTATTAGTATGTGTATACTCTGGAGATAATGACTAACGTTGGCACCTGCAGCTTACCAACACTTAGATAGCAATTGATGTTTTTCAACTGAAATATGCAATCGCTAGGAGTTTTATACTTTTATTTTTCAATTACATGAGTGTAGCAACCATGAGCAGGACGGACTATTGGGGATATGATAGGCAAACAATTTGCTAACACAGAACATATATCTGAACAATGATAGCCTGATTAGCTGAAATCTTTTTGAGCAGGCTGAAGGTGGAGGAGGGCGTGGACGGGATTTGGTCCCAGCATTGCACTCAGAGATGCTCTAATATTTAAGGAGTCCTTGTTTCTTATATTATATTTTATCACATTGCCATCAAATTAAATTGCTTGATTGAGTAAATAGCTTCATAATGTACTAGTAAATCTTTGCTAGCATTATTGGCAAGTTTTTGTAAGTAATCTTTCTAGTCAAGCACTTGTGTATCATCTATAGTAATCTTAAGTTTTGCCATTTTTCTCTTCTGAATTTTCTCATCTTGTTTTCATAGGCTTACTGGCTGCGTCTTCTATGCTACTTGGTACACTCGTTAGACCCCAAAGCGATGAAACCTTCATTTTTTGTTAATACAATATTACGTGAAATGCTTATTAATAGTGCTGCTTATTTAAAGTACTACGTTACAGAATCTGTTTTGTTAATTTTTACCATCAATGCAAAGACAAACATGTATTTGCGTGCTAATTTTGCTACTTTATTACATTCATGTTTGTTTTAGGAAAGTACATATGCGCATGAAAAATTGTTGCATTGTCTAAGGTCCAATTCCAAACTAGTTGAAGTGGAATTCATTTAGTTAGTTTTATGACACATGCTAGTAAGTATTTTGCAATTCATTTAGTTCCACTCTTTTTCATCCTGCATGTTCTGCTACTACAATCATGCCACTAGTTCGGGAGAGTGAGAGGGAAAGGAGGGCATTCCTCGCGGAACATAAACGCATGGGTGATGTGTATGCTAAGCTAAGGGGTGCATTGATTACATGTACTTTAACCATTATACCTCTAGCTCAAGGTTATGCATGTTATCTTGTCAATTTTCATCTCATTATGATGCAACGTTGTTGTGTTTGTCATTTATAGGCATCGGGAGGAGTTAGCCGCAAGACTTGAAGCACAAGAGAGAGCATTTGAAGAGATACAAAAGAAGCAGCAAGAAGAATTGGAAGCTCTAAAGAAGATCCAACAAGAGAAGAATGAAGCCTAGGCAAAGAAGCAAAAGGAGATGGATAATCTGCTTGATTTTCTCTTGAGGGCTCAAGCAACTTAGCAAGCAACTCTGTAGTCCCAGTCCAAACCAGATGGTTCATGAAAGCCATCCTTACATTGCAATCATCAGGACAACATATGTGGTCTTTAGTTAATATTAGTTTTCATCTTGTCTATTGTCTATGTCAAACTTGAGTCAGTTTTTTACCGTCATTTTTGTTTACAGAATGATTTGGCTGATACAATCTCATATATAATATGATTTGTCTTACATATCAATTTATGATGTGATTTTTCTCTACAACTTTTTTATATAATATGATGTGATGTGATGTGAAGTAAATACTTATTTTCATCGCAATTTAGATTCGAAAGAAAGTAAATATATTTTGACGACTTCATCTACATCCATAATAAAAGTAGTGGCACTAGTAGTGGGATAGCCGCTCGGGTGATGATCTGGCATAATGTTAGTGACGTTGCCTTGTCATCGAATATGGTACAATATGGCATATTTTCTCCTAATATGTGACATTAATTGACCGTCATGGAAATAGGAAGTCGATGACGTTCTATATAATGTCACCGAAGGTCCCAATTTCGATGACGTTTTTGTGCGTGCGCCGTCACTAGGAGTAATCTGTGACGGGGATTTCGTGACGATGCTTGTGACGCCTGTAAAATGTCACTAGGGGGTAATTTGTGACGTTATTAGCTATTCGATGACATTTTTTAGCTCGTCATAGTAGGCCCTATCTCTTGTAGGGAATCATTACTGTGTAATCCAGATTATTGACTCTAGTGCAAGTGGGAGACTGAAGGAAATATGCCCTAGAGGCAATAATAAAGTTATTATTTATTTCCTTATACCATGATAAATGTTTATTATTCATGCTAGAATTGTATTAACCGGAAACATAATACTTGTGTGAATACATAGACAAACAGAGTGTCACTAGTATGCCTCTACTTGACTAGCTCGTTGATCAAAGATGGTTATGTTTCCTAGCCATAGACATGAGTTGTCATTTGATTAACGGGATCACATCACTAGGAGAATGATGTGATTGACTTGACCCATTCCGTTAGCTTAGCACTCTATCGTTTAGTATGTTGCTATTGCTTTCTTCATGACTTATACATGTTCCTATGACTATGAGATTATGCAACTCCCATTTACCGGAGGAACAATTTGTGTGCTACCAAATGTCACAACGTAACTGGGTGATTATAAAGGTGCTCTACAGGTGTCTCCGAAGGTACTTGTTGGGTTGGCGTATTTCGAGATTAGGATTTGTCACTCCGGTTGTCGGAGAGGTATCTCTGGGCCCTCTCGGTAATGCACATCACTTAAGCCTTGCCAGCATTGCAACTAATGAGTTAGTTGTGGGATGATGTATTACGGAACGAGTAAAGAGACTTGCCGGTAACGAGATTGAAATAGGTATTGAGATACCGACGATCGAATCTCGGGCATGTAACATACCGATGACAAAGGGAACAACGTATGTTGTTATGTGGTCTGACCGATAAAGATCTTCGTAGAATATGTGGGAGCCAATATGAGCGTCCAGGTTCCGCTATTGGTTATTGACCGGAGACGTGTCTCGGCCCTGTCTATATAGTTCTCGAACCCGTAGTGTCCGCACGCTTAACGTTTCGATGACAGTTATATTATGAGTTTATATGTTTTGATGTACCGAAGGTTGTTCGGAGTCCCGGATGTGATCACGGACATGACGAGGAGTCTCGAAATGGTCGAGACATGAAGATTGATATATTGGAAGCCTATATTTGGATATCGGAAGTGTTCCGGGTGAAATCGGGATTTTACCGGAGTACCGAGGGGTTACCGGAACCCCCCGGGGGCTTAATGGGCCATAGTGGGCCTTTGTGGAGAAGAGGAGAGGCGGCCAGGGCAGGGCCGCGCCCCCCTCCCCCCTAGTCCGAATAGGACAAGGAGAGGGGGGCGGCGCCCCCCTTTCCTTCCTCTCTCCCTCCTCTTTCCCCCTCCACTCCTAATCCAACTAGGAAAAGGGAGGGAGTCCTACTCCCGGTGGGAGTAGGACTCCACCTGGCGTACCCCTCCTGGCCGGCCGCACCTCCCCCCTTGCTCCTTTATATACGGGGGCAGGGGGCACCCTAGAGACACAACAATTGCTCGTTTGATCTTTTAGCCGCGTGCGGTGCCCCCCTCCACCATAGTCCACCTCGATAATACTGTAGCGGTGCTTAGGCGAAGTCCTGCGTCGGTAGAACATCATCATCGTCACCACACCGTCGTGCTGATGAAACTCTCCCTCAACACTTGGCTGGATCGGAGTTCGAGGGACGTCATCGGGCTGAACGTGTGCTGAACTCGGAGGTGCCGTGCGTTCGGTACTTGATCGGTCGGATCGTGAAGACGTACGACTACATCAACCGCGTTGTGCTAACGCTTCCGCTTTCGGTCTACGAGGGTACATGGACAACAGTCTCCCCTCTCGTTGCTATGCATCACCATGATCCTGCGTGTGCATAGGAAATTTTTTGAAATTACTGCGTTCCCCAACAACATCAAGGTTGATCTTAGCCGTGTGCGGTGACCCCCTCCACAGATTTCCACCTCGGTCATATCGTTGTAGTGCTTAGGCGAAGCCCTGTGTCTGTAACTTCATCAACACAGTCACCATGCCGTCGTGCTGACGGAACTCTCCCTCAACCTCAGCTGGATCAAGAGTTCGAGGGATGTCACCGAGCTGAACGTGTGCAGATCGCGGAGGTGTCGTGCGTTCGGTACTTGATCGGTTGGATCACGAACACGTTCGACTACATCAACAACGTTACTTAACGCTTCCGCTTTTGGTCTACGAGGGTACGTGGACACACTCTCCCGCTCGTTGCTATGCATCACATAGATAGATCTTGCGTGATCGTAGGTAAAAAATTTGAAGTACTGCATTCCCCAACAATGGCATCCGAGCCAGGTCTATGCGTAGATGTTATATGCACGAGTAGAACACAAAGAGTTGTGGGCGATAATAGTCATACTGCTTACCACCATGTCATACTTTGATTCGGCGGTATTGTTGGATGAAGCAGCTCAGACCGACATTACACGTACGATTACGCGCGACTGGTTCTACCGACGTGCTTCGCACACAGGTGGCTAGTGGGTGTCAGTTTCTCCAACTTTAGTTGAATCGAGTGTGACTACGCCCGGTCCTTGTTGAAGGTTAAAACAGCACACTTGATGAAAAATCGTTGTGGTTTTTTATGCGTAGGTAAGAACGGTTCTTGTAAGCCCATAGTAGCCACGTAAAACTTGCAACAACAAAGTAGAGGACGTCTAACTTGTTTTTGCAAGGCATGTTGTGATGTGATATGGTCAAGACGTGATGAGATATAAATTGTTGTATGAGATGATCATGTTTTGTTAAAGTTATCGGCAACTAGCAGGAGACTTATGGTTGTCTCTTTATTGCATAAGATGCCAGTGACATATAATTGCTTTACTTTATCGCTATGCCATAGCAATAGTTGCAAAAGCAATAGTTGGCGAGACAACCATGTGACGACACATTAATAGAGATCAAGATGATGGAGATCATGGTGTCATGCCGGTGACGATGGAGATCATAAAAGTACTTTGGAGATGGAGCTCAAAGGCACAAGATGATGATGGCCATATCATGTCACATATTTTGATTGCATGTGATGTTTATCTTTTATGCATCTTATTTTACACAGTACGACGGTAGCTTTATAAGATGATCCCTTACTAAAATTTCAAGGTACAAGTGTTCTCCCTGAGTATGCACCGTTGCGACAGTTCTTCGTGTTGAGACACCACGTGATGATCGGGTGTGATAAGCTCTACGTTCATATACAATGGGTGCAAGCCAGTTTTGCACACGCAGAATACTTGGGTTAAACTTGATGAGCCTAGCATATGCAGATATGGCCTCGGAACACTGAGACCGAAAGGTCGAACGTGAATCATATAGTAGATATGATCAACATAGTGATGTTCACCATTGAAAACTACTCCATCTCACGTGATGATCGGACATGGTTTAGTTGATATGGATCACGTGATCATTTAGATGACTAGAGGGATGTCTATCTAAGTGGGAGTTCTTAAGTAATATGATTAATTGAACTTTAATTTATCATGATCTTAGTCCTAAGAGTATTTGCATAACTATGTTGTAGATCAATAGCTCGCGATGTAACTCCCCTTTTATTTTTTTATATGTTCCTAGAGAAAAATAAGTTGAAATATGATAGTAGCAATGATGCGGACTTGGTCCGTGATCTGAGGATTATCCTTATTGCTGCACAAAAGAATTATGTCCTTGATGCACCGCTAGATGACGGACCTATTGCAGAAGGAGATGCAGACGTTATGAACGTTTGGCAAAGCTCGGTATGATGACTACTTGATAGTTTAGTGCACCATGCTTTACGGCTTAGAACCGGGACTTCAAAAATGTTTCTAATGCCACGGAACATATAAGATGTTCCAAGAGCTGAAATTTGTATTTCAGACTCATGCCCGAGTCGAGAGGTATGAGACCTTTGACAAATATTTTGCCTGCAAGATGGAGGAGAATAGCTCAACCAGTGAGCATGTGCTCAGAATGTCTGAGTACTACAATCGCTTGAATCAAGTGGGAGTTAATCTTCCAGATAAGATAGTGATTGACAAAGTTCTCTATTCACTGTCACCAAGTTACTGGAATTTCGTGATGAACTATAATATGCAAGGAATGACGAAAACGATTCCCGAGCTCTTCATGATGCTGAAATCAGCGAAGGTAGAAATCAAGAAAAGCATCAAGTGTTGATGGTTGACAAGACCACTAATTTCAAGTAAAAGGGCAAGGTAAAGAAAGGGAACTTCAAGAAGAATGGCAAGCAAGTTGCCACTCCCATGAAGAAGCTCAAAGCTAGACCCAAGCCTGAAACTGAGTCCTTCTACTGCAAAGGAAATGGTCACTGGAAGTGGAACTGCCCTAGATACTTGGCGGATAAGAAGGATGGCAAAGTGAACAAAGGTATATTTGATATACATGTTATTGATGTGTACTTTACTAGTGTTTATAGCAACCCCTCGGTATTTGATACTGGTTCAGTTGCTAAGAGTAGTAACTCGAAACGGAAGTTGCAAAATAAACGGAGACTAGTTAAGGGTGAGGTGATGATGTGTGTTGGAAGTGATTCCAAGGTTGATAAGATCACCATCGCACACTCCCTTTACCTTCGGGATTAGTGTTGAACCTAAAATAAATGTTATTTGGTGTTTGCATTGAGCATGAATATGATAGGATCATGTTTATTGCAATATGGTTATTCATTTAAGTCAAAGAATAATTGTTGTTCTATTTACATGAATAAAACCTTCTATGGTCATACACTCAATATAAATGGTTTATTGAATCTCGGTCGTAGTGATACACATATTCATAATATTGATGCCAAAAGATGCAAACTTAATAATGATAGTGCAACTTATTTGTGGCACTACCGTTTAGGTCATATTGGTGTAAAGCGCATGAAGAAACTCCATGCTGATGTGCTTTTGGAATCACTTGATTATGAATCACTTGATGCTTGCGAACCATGCCTCATGGGCAAGATGACTTAAGACTCCGTTATCCGGAACAATGGACCGAGCAACTGACTTATTGGAAATAATACATACTGATGTATGCAGTCCGATGAGTGTTAAGGCTCGCGGCGGGCATCGTTATTTTCTCACCTTCATAGATGATTTGAGGAGATATGGGTATATCTACTTGATGAAACATAAGTCTAAAACATTTGAAAAGTTCAAATAATTTCAGAGTGAAGTGGAAAATCATCGTAACAAGAAAATAAAGTTTCTACGATCTGATCGCGGAGACGAATATTTGAGTTACGAGTTTGGTCTTCAATTAAAACAATGTGGAATAGTTTCACAACTCATGCCACCTGGAACACCACAGTGTAATGGTGTGTCCGAACGTCGTAACCGTGCTTTATTAGATATGGTGTGATCTATGATGTCTCTTACCGATTTATCACTATCGTTTTGGGGTTATGCATTAGAGACAGCTGCATTCACGTTAAATAGGGAACCATCTAAATCCGTTGAGACGACACCAAATAAACTGTGGTTTAGTAAGAAACCTAAGTTGTCGTTTCTTAAAGTTTGGGGCTGTGATGCTTATGTGAAAAAGTTTCAACCTGATAAGCTTGAACCCAAATCAGAGAAATGCGTCTTCATAGGATACCCAAAGGAAACTGTTGGGTACACCTTCTATCACAGATCCGAAGGCAAGACATTCGTTTCTAAGAATAGATCCTTTCTAGAGAAGGAGTTTCTCTCGAAAGAAGTGAGTGGGAGGAAAGTAGAACTTGATGAGGTAATTGTAGCTGCTCCCTTATTGGAAAGTAGTTCATCACAGAAATCAGTTCATGTGACTACTACACCAATTAGTGAGGAAGCTAATGATGATGATCATGTAACTTCAGATCAAGTTACTACCGAACCTCGTAGGTCAACCAGAGTAAGATCCGCACCAGAGTGGTACGGTAATCCTGTTCTGGAGGTCATGTTACTTGACCATGACGAACCTACGAACTATGAGGAAGCGATGATGAGCCCGGATTCTGCGAAATGGCTTGAGGCCATGAAATCTGAGATTTGATCCATGTATGAGAACAAAGTGTGGACTTTGGTTGACTTGCCTGATGATCGGGAAGCCATAGAGAATAAATGGATCTTCAAGAAGAAGACTGACGCTGACGGTAATGTTACTGTCTACAAAGATCGACTTGTTGCGAAAGGTTTTTGAAAAGTTCAAGGAATTGACTACGATGAGACCTTCTCACCCGTAGCGATGCTTAAGTCCGTCCGAATCATGTTAGCAATTGCCGCATTTTATGATTATGAAATTTGGCAAATGGATGTAAAGACTGCATTCCTGAATGGATTTCTGGAAGAAAAGTTGTATATGATGCAACCTGAAGGCTTTATCAATCCAAAGGATGCTAACAAAGTGTGTAAGCTCCAGCGATCCATTTATGGACTGGTGCAAGCATCTCGGAGTTGGAATATACGCTTTGATGAGTTGATCAAAGCATATAGTTTTATACAGACTTGCCGTGAAGCCTGTATTTACAAGAAAGTGAGTGGGAGCACTACGGCCTTTCTGATAAGTATATGTGAATGACATATTGTTGATCGAAAACGATGTAGACTTTTCTGGAAAGCATAAAGGAGTGTTTGAAAGGAGTTTTTCAAAGAAAGACCTCGGTGAAGCTGCTTACATATTGGGCATCAAGATCTATAGAGATAGATCAAGACGCTTGATAAGATTTTTCAATGAGTACATACCTTCACAAGTTTTTGAAGTAGTTCAAAATGGAACAGTCAAAGAAGGAGTTCTTGCCTGTATTGCAAGGTGTAAAGTTGAGTAAGACTCAAAACACGACCATGGCAGAAAATAGAAAGAAAATGAAAGTCATTCCCTATGCCTCAGCCATAGGTTCTATAAAGTACGACATGTTGTGTACCAGACCTATTGTATACCCTGCCCTGAGTTTCGCAAGGGAGTACAATAGTGATCTAGGAGTAGATCACTGGACATTGGTCAAAATTATGCTTAGAGGACTAAGGAAATATTTCTCGGTTATGGAGGTGAAAAACAGTTCGTCGTAAAGAGTTACGTTGATGCAAGCTTTGACACCGATCTGGATGACTCTGAGTCTTGATCTAGATACATATTGAAAGTGGGAGAAATTAGCTAGAGTAGCTTCGTGCAGAGCATTGTAAACATAGAAATTTGCAAAATACATACGGCTCTGAATGTGTCAGATCCGTTGACTAAATTTATCTCACAAGCAAAACATGATCACACCTTAGTGCTCTTGGGTGTTAATCACATAGCGATGTGAACTAGATTATTGACTCTAGTAAACCCTTTGAGTGTTGGTCACATGGCGATGTGAACTATGGGTGTTAACCACATGGTGATGTGAACTATTGGTGTTAAATCACATGGCGATGTGAACTAGATTATTGACTCTAGTGCAAGTGGGGGACTGAAGAAATATGCCCTAGAGGCAATAATAAAGTTATTATTTTATTTCCTTATATCACGATAAATTTTTATTATTCATGCTAGAATTGTATTAACCGGAAACTTGATACATGTGTGAATACATAGACAAAACAAAGTGTCCCTAATATGCCTCTACTAGACTAGCTCGTTAATCAAAGATGGTTAAGTTTCCTGACCATAGACATGTGTTGTCATTTGACGAACGGGGTCACATCATTAGCAGAATTATGTGATGGACAAGACCCATCTGTTAGCTTAGCATAAATGCTCGTTAAGTTTTATTGCTATTGCTTTGTTCATGACTTATACATGTTCCTATGACTATGAGATTATGCAACTCCCGAATACCGGAGGAACACTTAGTGTGCTATCAAACGTCACAACGTAACTGGGTGATTATAAAGATGCTCTACAGGTGTCTCCGATGGTGTTTGTTGAGTTGGCATAGATCAAGATTAGGATTTGTCACTCCGATTGTCGGAGAGGTATCTCTGGGCCCTCTCGGTAATGCACATCACTATAAACCTTGCAAGCAATGTGACTAATGAGTTAGTTACGGGATGATGCATTACGGAACGAGTAAAGAGACTTGCCGGTAACGAGATTGAACTAGGTATTGAGATACCGACGATCGAATCTCGGGCAAGTAACATACCGATGAGAAGGGGAAACAACGTATGTTGTTATGCGGTTTGACCGATAAAGATCTTCGTAGAATATGTGGGAGCCAATATGAGCATACAGGTTCCGCTATTGGTTATTGACCGGAGATGAGTCTCGTTCATGTCTACATAGTTCTCGAACCCGTAGGGTCCGCACGCTTAACGTTCGATGACGATCGGTATTATGAGTTTATGTGTTTTGATGTACCGAAGGTAGTTAGGAGTCCCGGATGTGATCATGGACATGACGAGGAGTCTCGAAATGGTCGGGACATAAAGAATGATATATTGGACGATGTTATTGGACACCGGATGAGTTCCGGGAGTCACCGGATAAATATCGGAGTGCCGGAAGGGTTATCGGAACCACCGGAGAAGTAATGGGCCTTATTGGGCCTAGGGGAGAGAGAAGGGGGCTGCCAAGGGCTAGCCGCGCGCCCCCCATGGGCCTCGTCCGAATTGGACTAGGGGGAGGGGCGGCACCCCCTCCTTCCTTCTTCTCCTAGTAGGACTAGGAAAGGGGGAGTCCTACTCCTACTAGGAGGAGGATTCCTTCCCCCTTGGCGCGCCTATGAGGGCCGGCCGGCCTCCCCCTCCCTCCTTTATATACATGGGGAGGGGGGCACCCTAGAAGACATCAAATTTGATCTTAGCCGTGTGCGGTGACTCCCTCCATAGATTTCCACCTCGGTCATATCGTTGTAGTGCTTAGGCGAAGCCCTGCATCAGTAACTTCATCAACACCGTCACCACGCCGTCGTGCTGACGGAACTCTCCCTCAACCTCAGCTAGATCAAGAGTTCAAGGGACGTCACCGAGCTGAACGTGTGTAGATCGCGGAGGTGTCGTGCGTTCGGTACTTGATCGGTTGGATCGCGAAAACGTTCGACTACATCAACCACATTACTTAACGCTTCCGCTTCGATCTATGAGGGTATGTGGACACACTCTCCCGCTCGTTGCTATGCATCACATAGATAGATCTTGCGTGATCGTAGGTAAATTTTTTGAAATACTGCGTTCCCCAACAGTGGCATCCGAGCCAGGTCTATGCGTAGGTGTTATATGCACGAGTAGAACACAAAGAGTTGTGGGCGATAATAGTCATACTGCTTACCAGCATGTCATACTTTGATTCGGCGGTATTGTTGGATGAAGTGGCTCAGACCGACATATGCTTGGACTTGTATAGTCATACTGCTTACCAGCATGTCATAAGTTTTACCAGCTGGTTTTTTCTTTTTCTTGGACTTGTTCAGGTGGCCGATCTCGGTACGTGTCCCGCGCATATGCTTGTATACATTGGCCTGTGATGCATCAGAGCCACTCACAAACTTGGCTAGTTTCCGAAAAACATATATCATGTTTCTCTCCCTTATATGCTTCATTGATTGAGGAGGCATTTCATCCGGTTGCTCATACCCAGTCCCTGGCGCACTAGGGACAGCAGTAGGTGTCCACCGTCTTAGCATGAACCTTTCCGGTATGACATCAACTCCAAGATGGGTGAACACCTTGAGGATGTGGCAACAGAGCATGCCATCCTTGTTCATTTTGTAGCACTCACACAAATAGGAACCCTCCCCCACCCTTGCCTGCACCAAGTTGTTTCGAGAACCATATTTGGCAGTAAATTCCTGGTTCGGTCTGAGCTCAAAAATATTAGCACCAACTTGGAACGCATTATAATGTCCAATCAGCTCAAACTCTTCTCGGAACTTGCGGCAAAGGTCCCTAGTGTAGGTTTCGTAAGCTTGCCTCTCTATTGGGAAGTTGGACCATAGCTCAATCTCAAGGTGTTCTGTCCTGTAATCATTGCAGCCTTCCTTGGCAAGGATGTGGTTTTGAATTTTTTCATATTGCTTCACGAAGTTCAGCATTGAGTTGTGTGGGTTCACATATCTTTTTAGGACGGCGTTGAACCCCTCACTACGATGTGTAGACTGCAGGAAGGGGAAGAACCTGTGTTTGAAGTTGCGCGGCACCCAAGTTGACCTGTATTCGTACAACTTCTCAAAGTGTGTGTGTATGTCATAGCCTCGTAGTTCATCATTAACCCAGCCCAATTCTGCTCAAACTTGTCTGGAGTGAAGCTGAAGTCAACACAGTAGTTGAAATCATCAGAGAGCCCTGAATTCCGGCACAATAGCCAAACAACTTTTTCCTGAGCCGTTTTCATGATGTGCCATCGACAACAGCGATGCACGGTGGTTGGAAAGATGCTCTCTATTGACTGCTTCATCGCACCATCCTGATCGATTATGAAGTTGTCAGGAGGTTTGCCATCCATAGCCTCTAGGAATGCTCGGAAGACCCAATCAAAGCTCGATGCCAACTCCTGCCTCACAAACGTGCAACCCAGCATGAAAGATTGGCCATGTCGGTTTATTCCGGTGAAGGGCGTGAACGGCATATTGTACATGTTGGTCATGTAGGTGGTGTCAAACGATATGGAATCGTGGTACGCCCCCACATAAGCTTTTCGAGCTAAGCCATCCATCCAAAATATGTTGACAACTCTGTCCTCTTCATCATATTTTACCTTATAGAAGAAGTATGGATCAGTTTTCTGTATATCCTTGAAGTGCGCAATTGTCTCAATTATGTCACCCTCCTTTGTGTCATCTCTGCGGAAACTTGTACACAGATTTGTTATTGACTTTGGTCCAAACGGCACCATCATCTCAGATCCATAGAACTCTGCCAATATATGCATCATACGTCCTGCATAATACAAAAAGAAGGAAACAATATATCTTGTTTTAGTCACACGAATGCACACATCCAGCTGCACAGTAATATGACATGTGTTGGCACAGAGGATAGTTGCAGGAAATGGACAAGTAGCCGCACTTTGAAAAACACTTGCACTTTGCACACAGGACATTGTGTAGTTGCACAGTGAAGGTAATCTAGTTGCACAACAAGCACCAAAGTGATATAGAAACAGCATGGGAAGTTGGACACTAGTTGCACACTTAAGACATTTTAGTTGCACACCAGTACCATAACAGTTGCACACTGGACTGCCTAGAGGGAAACTTAATTCTGCAAGGGATATAGGAACACACCTGTAGTCAAGTTGCAGTTATACAAGATGGGTAGGAACTCCTTTTCATCAGGAGGGATGCCTTGGTGGGATCTCAAGTATTTGGAGAACAAAGGTTTGTTCACCAACGGATGATTGTGGTCACGAACAAAGTGTGTCACCTCCCATCACCCATCTAGCAGCTTCACAAACATTTTTGCCTTGCATTGAGTCTGCTTTATTGTCTCGCGTTTCTGTTTCTTCTTTTTCTTACTAGGACCAGCCTCCTCTTCAGCAAATATTGGAGGTTCATCTTCCATTTCCTCATCACTGTCAACAGGTTTTGGATCTGGTATAGGGTCCAGGACAGGAGGAGCCTCAACTCCTCCATCATCAGCTTTCGGGTTCTTGTACTTGTTGCAACAGAACTTCTATTTACCAATACATTGGTGCGAGCTGTCCGCCTAGAGGTGTTCATCTTGACAGAGAAATCCATCCGTAGGGCGTAGCTATTGTAGTGATCTTTAGCAATTTGAAGGCTGTCAAACCTCATGACAACATAGGGTTCCATGGGCTGAGAACCAGCCTCATCCTCTCCTTCTTCTCCTTGCACAACACCGTCAACAGCACCAGCTCCGAGCTCAGTCCTGGTTGGACCAAGGACATTTGCCGTGGTGCCCGTGTCATCAAGAGTATGGCTCTCTGACTGCAAAGACACCACTACAGGGGCACCACGGGATGATGACTGCCCTACCACATTGTCATGGCCCATAGGGTTAGGCCCACGACTTGTCTGCGTGTAGTAAACAGAGCGCCCATTTTCTGTCCCATAATCAACATTAGCTCCTGGTGGTACGCTGGGTTGCTGGTGATCCATATCATGAGGAATCTCATTGAGATCAGGAGGCAACTCATTGAGATCAATCATTTTCCTTTCTTTTTTTTGCAGCTGCCGCACACCCCCTGCACATAAAATAGATGGAAGTGATGTCATCAGTTTAATCATGTAAGAGTGTTTCAAACAACCTAAAAACTTTTCTGTTCCTGTATGCTACAACAACAATCATAAGCACTTGCACACCATTATGACAATCTTATTTGCAAAAGCTACATGTCTATAGCAGAATCTTTTTTTATAACAGGTATGCATTTTTTGATTGCACAGAATGGTTATGTTAGTTGCACAGTTTACAGTAAATAGGTGACATATATAAAGAACATGACTTTTTTTACTTCAGTGTTTTCTGACTTTTTCCACTGTTTGCTACAATGATCTGCAGGTTTTCTGTTGGCAAGGAGCTGATTTAGATTTTTCTGCACATAATTTGATGCTACAATTGAGACGAAAAATCCAGGTGAAAGAAGAAAGAAGATTTGGATGACAGATTATAGATATATGTTTCATCGTCATTTCTGTTTTTAATTCTAGTATATTGAACATATTTTTATACTATAGCTTTGCAATATGCGTGGGACAAGAATATATGTGTGACTATTTTTACTATGGTTTGTGTTTTCATTAGCCTGCTTTATTTTTCTGTTGCACAAATTGATGGAGAAGTTGGTATGCATCATTGTGTGGTTTTCACAAAAGTTCTTTGTGTTTTTGTTGTTGTACTACAGATTTTTTGTTTTGGCCAGGATGCATGTTTCAGTTGGCCAGGATGCATGTTCAGTTGGCAAGGATGCATATTTCAGTTCGCCAGGATACATGTTTTTCAGCTGGCCAGCATGCATGTTCAGTTTTGGCTAGGATACATGTTTCAGCTGGATATGATGCATGTTTTTCAGTTGCACATTTATGGATTTTTGGTTGCACAGATTCTACAGTTTTTAATGTGTTCATTTGCAAACAACAAGTTCAAGTCGGTAGAATGCATGTTTAGTTTTGGCCACAATGCATGTTGAGTTTGGCTAATATACAAGTTTCAGTCTGGCTATGATTCTTGATATGTGCAACTCATCCCCTATGCTTGATATCCCAACCAAATAGTCATTGTTATTCTTTTTTTATTGCACATATACTTCAGATTTTCTAAAGTGTTCGCTCACAAAACATCTAGTTCATGTGGGGTACAATGCATGTTTTAGTTTGCCTATCATGCATGTTGAGTTGCCAGAATAGAGGTTCAATTGGCTGGGATGTGTGTTCAGTTACACATATATGCATTTTTAGTTGCACATATTCTTTGGACAGTCAATGTGTTCATTTGCAAACAATAACTACAACTTGGCAGAATGCATGTTTAGTTTTGGCTACAATGCATGTTGAGTTGGCTAGAATCATGTTTTAGTTGGCTAGAAAATATGTCTTAGTCGGCTTGCTGAACACATCCGGGGGGGGACTTGGCTGGCATGCATGTTAGAAAACATGTTCAGTTTTGTTAAAGTTGATCTCAAACCATGCTTAATGTGCAACTAGAAAGTTGTGCAACTAAACCTAGTGACTTGTGTTTAGGCACATTAAACCAGGATGTAGTGCTTGTGCAACTAAACCTAACGACTTGTGTTTAGTTGCACGAACCAGACAATAGTAGGCTTGTGTCCATGGTTGGTTTTCATTTTGCAGACATGACACTCATGGGGGGGGGGGGGGTGATGTTGACAATGGAGTGATGTGCCAGATCCACTCCTTTCTTGAAGCAGCTTCTCCATGGAGATGTGCTAGATCCATGAAGAAGGGGGTTTACAGATGCAGTACAAGAAGGGTGAATTTTTTTTCGATTTTCAATTTTTTGAATTATTTGATGATTTAGTCTCTAATCACCCCTCTTAACTACTCAAGTGTGGATCACTCATTCCAAATCGTCTAACTTCCCGGCCGGTCACCCATCCTCTCACTCCCCCAGCGTGAGCACGCTTAACTTCGGAGTTCTATTCCCTCTACTTTCCAAGTCTGCACTTGTTGTTTTCCTGACAAATGTAAGCTGACAATCATATTAACCCTCAGCAGTTTAGCTTGAGCATTAGGTCACACGTTTCACCGTTTGAGTTTGAAACTATTATTCTAAAAACAGTAATTATTTAGTAACACTAATATTTTTTGAATAAGTTTGACCATAGTTTGACCAGATTTGACCAAAATTCAAAAAATTGAAATAATTATTTAGTAACACTAATATTCTTGAATAATTATGTAGTAACATTAATACTTCTTGAATAAGTAGTTTGACCATAGTTTGACCAGATTTAACCAAAAAAACTGAAATTTGAGCATATCTTTTTTTCCTTTTGGAATTTGAGGATTCTAAAAAATTGCAAACCAGCCATAGGCAGTCAAAGTCGTATGCGGATTTTCGTGCTGAATTTTTTGATATATTATACGTTTTTTTTCTGACATCGTATGCAAAAGTTATAGCCGTTTTACATTTTCCCTACACTTTTTGCAAAACATGTCCAAATTGAAGTTTTCAAATTTTCCTAACTAGTAGATGTAGTAATATAACTACCTCTCGGAGGATTTTATTTTTTGAAGTTTTTATCATTTTCTTTTGATTTTTCAAAACTGAAATGGCGATAAGGGGGGGTAGAGTTTGAAAATTGCCCTATAGTCCCGGTTTGTGTCTCCAACCGGGACTATAGGTCAGACCCCTTTAGTCCCGGTTCATGCCACGAACCGGTACTAAAGGTTAGCCCTTTAGTACCGGTTTGTGCCACGAACCGGTACTAAAGGTGATCGTGGGGCCCCGGCCTGATGCCAGCCTGCCACCACCCCTTTAGTACCGGTTCGTGGCACGAACCGGTACTAAAGGTTCAACACGAACCGGCATTAATGCATAGCCGTTCGAACCGGCACTAATGGTACCATTAGTACCGGGCCAAAATCAAACCGGGACTAATGTGTCTCACATTAGGTCCTTTTTCTACTAGGGGGGACTGAAGAGGGGCAGAGGGGAATTACTTGCCTGATGTTGCTGCCTGGTATGGCTCTGATCACCCTGCCCTTAGATCTCTTTTTTGAAGCAGTTTCTTCTACTTTGGGGCTGCCATGGCGGCTGTACAGGAGGAGGAAGAAGGGACTTGGATCCCCTTCTTTCGTGGAGAAGAAGAAGGCACCGTGGGAGCGAGCGGGCGTGGGAGGGGCTGGGACGCTGGGTACGTACAACTGGCCACGTGGGAGTGGGCTTTTCTGTTCGGGATTGGCCACTCGATCGGTTCGGTTTGGTGGCCGCATGTCCTTCCTTTTCTGTACCGCGGGGGGACAGGGGCTTACCTATTCAGGCCGGCCGCTCGATCACACTAGTGGGCAGCCGGCCGCCCACTAGATGCTTTCTTGGATCGTAGATCAAAAACAGTGTACTTGTAATGGTTGCGAGGATGAATAAAGTCATAGGCGTTTCTCATAAAAAAAAACTTTGCATTGCATTGCAGAGCGTGCAGCAATTCAGCCCACTTGCTTATCCAATTAACATGGAATTCGGTCCACTCTCTCCCTCACTCTCTGTAGTCAAAGTCCCACGAAATCTGCAGCAAACTGGCTGACTCCATACAAATTTTTCTTTTGCAATAAGAGTACTGTACCTTGGCAATTACTTCGCCATTGTCTTACAAAGAAGAAAGAGCAGTACTTCCCCGTGAAAAAAGAAGAAGAAAAGAAACAGAGGGTATGCATTCACCTAACAGGACTACTGGTCGAGCCAAGCTCACGCCTCAGAACCAGACGATGCCGGCGGAAGATGCTAGCTTGTGATGGCGTCTTCCTACAGCTCTCAGGAGCACCGAGGCGACGGAGTGCACGGCGGAGGACGCTATCCTCGCCTTGATCTGCCCCCGCCTCGGCAGGCTTCGTCGCCGGAGTCGTCCCGATCCTTCGCCATTTCCACACGGAGCAGCGAACGCGCCGCCGCGGTTGGCCATCTTCTTCCGCCGGACGGAGAGTATTTCGATGTGCTTTGCTGGTCCCTTTGCTCTCTGGTGAGCTTGTAGCTCTGAGATGTGCCCGGCAGTGACGCCAACCGGTGGCCTATTTATACTACCTCCCTGCTGCAATGCAAGACTGCAAGTGGAGTGATGGCGGCGGTGATTGTTTAGCTGGGAGTGTTCCATTCCAGCGGCCTTTTGGTTGTTAAACCGTGACCAAATATTCGTTGGATCACGAGAAAACAATTGTCTGAGCATGTGCGGTCGCGGGCACGCTGCTTTGCGGTTTCCAAAGTGCCGCTGT
Organism: Aegilops tauschii subsp. strangulata; assembly: GCF_002575655.3. Taxonomy (NCBI): domain Eukaryota; kingdom Viridiplantae; phylum Streptophyta; class Magnoliopsida; order Poales; family Poaceae; genus Aegilops; species Aegilops tauschii. The sequence continues at coordinate 506,881,556 of NC_053038.3, forward strand.
ATCGGCATAGTTCAGCAGTGGCCATGCATATGCATGGCGCTGCTAGCTGTTTCCGACCGCCGCAAGGAACCAGCGCGCTGTTTTCTAATGCATGTGGGGATTTACATGCATGCACCCGTACGATTCGGACCTTTACGTACGCCGCTTTAAATCGCACTTAACTAGCTTTTGCTCCCCGAAATGATCTCGTGGTGCCTGGAAGCAGTTCATATTCCGAGTGATGGGTCTTTTGGTTCTGGGAGAGGACTGTTGGAACCTATAGGTACGCCGTCACGCCGGAACCCATTTCCTAAAACTTGGCAGCAAAATGTATTTATAATTTTTGATTCTTAATTTTTGAAAAATTCACGCACATACATCTTGAGTCAAAACATTCTCATCATTATGTAAATATTTATAAAATAACTAGCACAAATGCCAGTGCGTTGCGACGGAAGAAAAATAATAATATCACATCCATCTGGCCTATTAAGTATGACATACAACAACTGTGAGTCGACGTACGAAACGCCTCCTATCCTATTTGACGTTTGAGACCGTCAAAACGTCGTTGCTTCGCAGAAGGCAGAGTTTAGACGGCCGGCTTTTTCTGACCTTTCGTTTCGTTTTACTTTTCATTTTTATGCTTCTTTTACCTTTCCTTTTTTTTCTTTCTGCTTTTCATAAATTTCAATTCTTCAAAAATGTTCAGAATTTCAAAATTTATCATTTTTTAGAAAAGTTTGCTTCTTTGCAGAAAAATAATGAAATTCCAAAATTTATTCATGTTTTCAAAAATTGTTCACGTAATCAAAAAAAGTTCACCGTATAGAGAAAAACATTCATCGTACATTCCAAAATTCTTCACTATATGTAAAAAATGGTCATTGTGTATAGGAAATTTGTTTAGTGTGCATTAAAAAAATCACCGTATATTTATAAATGTTCGGTGTGTAGTTGAAAAATGTTCACCGTATACTAAAAACAAATGCAGTGTGTAGCGTGCCAACGATTGGGACCGGGATGAAAAGAATGTCATATGTTATAGTGTATAAATACGATGTAGCGGACGCAAAGTTTGTGAGCCCGAGCTCAAATGAGCACAGGTGAACGGTAAAATATAAAAAAAAAATCAAAAATCTGTTTTTTTTTGTGACAAACATTGAAAAAAGTTTCATGTGCTTGCAGAAAATCTTCATGAAATCACATTCCTAGAAGGCGTGAAAAACAAAAACAAAATCGTTACTCTGAAAATATTACTTTCAAAAGCATTTTGGAGCACTGAATTTGTTTTTTTGCCAGGCCTTACAGGAATGTGATTCCATGACAATTTTTTGCAAGCACTTGAAACTTTTGTTAATGTTTGTGACAAAAAATCAGAGTTTTTGAATTGTTTTTTATCTTTTTTTCAATTTTACTGTTCACCGAGCTCATTTGAGCTTGGGAGCAGAAGGACACTTTCGCGATGTCTCATTTTATACCATGAAAGTCGACTAGCGTAGTTAGTTAATGTGGTGGGATTTGCACCTCACGTCGTAAGTTTGACCAATAAAGCACGTATTGTTTGCTGATTTTCCAAAAAAAAAAAGAAACTCAATTAGGCCCAGGCCCATGAGAGAGGCGCGTTCGCCAAGGCCTATTCGCAGTAGGAACGACGTTCAGAAATTGTGACTCGACGTACGAAACGCATTCGATCCTATTTGACATTGTGACCGTCAAAACGTCGTCGTTTCGCTGGAGGTAGCATTTAGATGGCCGGCTTTGCTGACCTTCCGTTTCGTTTCCTTTTTATTTTTTTATTATTAGTTTTTCCTTTCTGTTTTTTCATAAATTTGAATTCTTCAAACATGTTCAGAATTTCAAAAAAAATACAAAATGTTCGCTTCTTTTCAGAAAAAGATCAAACTTCCAAGATTTATTCTTGTTTTAAAAAATTGTTCACATAATCAAAAAAGTTCGCTGTATAGAATATAAAAAATTAACCGTACATTTCAAAACTCTTCACTGTATATAGAAATCGTGCATAGGAAATTTGTCTTGGTGTGCATTTAAAAAATCACCGTATATTAAAAATGTTCAGTGTGTATTTGAAAAATGTTCACCGTATACTAAAAAATCGGTGTGTATTTTTAAATTCAGTTATTTCAAAACTGCTTCACATTTTTATGAAAATGTTCTAAAATTTGTTGCCTATTAAAAAATTACATTTGTAAAAAATATTCACCGTATACTACTTTCCCAGTGGATGTTTAGAAGTCAGCGCTACTTTCAGTCATCAAACACCATCTGGTCGAGTGGCTAGTAGATTCGTCTGAAACCGGGAGGTCCCGTGTTTGATCCTCCCTCGCGCACCAACTTTTTGGCTTTTCTTTCAAAACAAAAAAACTCAGGAACGTAACGTCAGTGTATATTTAAATAAATAAGACCAACCCAAAGCTAACCCGTATTGGCATTTTTTTTACACAAAAAACTCCACGAGCACCACGCGTCCGAGCAGGGACTCGAACTCAGGTGGGCTGGCAGCAACCCCAACTGTCCAGCCAACGGGTCGACGCCCCATCCTCACGTTCAGTGTATATTTATAAACCAGGGCAGCATCTAGTCACCAAACACCATCTGGTTGAATTGCTGCCATGTTTGCCCGAAACCAGAGGGTCCTGTGTTGGATCCTTCCTCTCCTCGCGCCCCACTTTTTGGCTGGTTTTAAAAAGAAAAAGTCAGGAACGTGGTACGGAAATTGTAACTCGACGTACGAAACCCAGGCTAGACAAAAAAAAAGTGGAGAAACAATCGTCCCTTTAATATTATATATGGGTATTATGTATAGGTATATATAGATATGACCTGGATGAAAAATGAGTGTCAATCTCATTTTCTCATTTTTACACAGGTCCAAATGGTGGCATTATTGTATGACCAGTAAAGTATTTGTGGAACTTCAAAAAAAAGTATTTGTGCGTTGCATCGGGTCTAAAATAGCCTAGTACATATTCATAAACTTGGAAAAATCAACTATTGATATACTCCCTCCGTTTCTAAATATAAGTATTTTTAGAGATTCTAATATGGACTACATATACAGAGCAAAATGAGTGAACCTACACTCTAAAATATGTCTATATACATCAGTATGTAGTCCGTATTGAAATATCTGAAGGGGTTTACATTTAGAACGGAGGGAGTATACCACAATAAAGGTGTCGGATTTCACCCAAAAACTATTCATCTTATTTGTTTGTATGAGGTGCGGGAGTGATGGGCTGATTTGAAGAAACCAAAGGGTTTTCAAAATCCTATTCTTACATAAAGTTTCTGCAAAATCTGTACGTGCTGGTGTATTTCGATCAGTAACTAGTACTTTCCTTTTTTCTTAGCTAACCTTCGTCAGAATGAACTAAGTACGTAAAACTTTCTGTAGAACCCACATGAAGAAATAGCATTGCTCGTGTGAAATTAGTTGGTGCTCCCGGGAGCAAGCGCTCCTACGTGCGAAAATATTTTTTTAAATGTCAAAAAGTTCAAAACAAAAATTATATGTGTTCTTTGTCACATCCAAATGCTACATACAATTTTGTAGGCAAAAATATTAAACATTCTGCCCTGTGCAAAAAAAACACCGAATGTTACTCCAAAATGTCACCCTAAATTTGTTCTTCTTTTCACCGGCGAAACACCGCTGGTCCGTTTCGCATGAAAATTTTCATGGATGCTTACGATACTAGCACGAACATCTACAAAAAAAACAAAACTTTTTAGAAATATTTACTATCTTTTTTGTGTTTACTATTCACGCGGGAGCCCTTGTTCCCAGGAACCAAAACGTCGTTCGTCTCCAAATGTGAAGCACAGTAGCGGGCGGGGGCATCTTTCTGAAAAATACCATAGCTTACAACGACGAAGATCCATTATATACTCCAGTATTTTGCGTCCTTACCCTTTTTATGTACATCAATCATTAATCCTGCGTCATTCCGCTTGTTTACATCCATCACCATTCCTAATCCTAAGATAAGCGGACGTTTATTTCTCGCTTGGCGTTTTGCAGACTTGGAACAACTTGACTTATCTTTCTCGGTTTCGTCCGTTGTTGGCTATACACGTTCCTCTCACCACCCTATTTACGATAACGCACAACCTTGACACGATGGATTCGAGCTAGCCACAACAATCAACAGGCGACGACAGCCTCCTCACTCACCCTGTCGGCTATCTTCTTTTCTCCGTCGTTCGGCCCTCAAGACGTCGACAAAAGGCCGTCTGGGGCTGAACCACCGTTAATTTCGGTGTGGGGTCGAATGTGTTCCCAGTCGCCGCCCCAGGTCGTCCCCAAATCGGCATAAACACGACACAAACATGGCGCAAACTCGGCGATTTCATTTAAATTTGTACAAAAAACATATAAACATGATTTAAAAACAACTACGCCTAACCCTACTACGCCGCTGCCGCCGCCCACCTTCTACATGCCGGGGAGCCTGTAGAACCAGGTGTAGTCGCCGTCGTCGTCATCGTCACCCCCGCCCTGCGTCCCACCGGAGACGTCGACGTCCTTGCTGCACCCCTGGCCAGGGTCGCTGACGCGCGGGGGGTTGGATGGCCCGGGCGCGTCCTCGTCGTCGCTGTCGAGGAAGACGACGCCGCCCTTGTCGCGTCCGCGGCGCCGAGCATTGATCTTCTCGTAGGCCCGGCGCTAGCGCTCCACCTGCTCGCGGACGTAGTCCGCCTTCGCCCACTTGAGGGCGGTCTCGTCGGTGGCGGCCATGTCCTCGTGCTCCTTCTTCACGGGGAGCAACCCCGGCTCGGTCTTCGGCCGGACAAGGCGGAGGGAACGAGGGAAGGGGCGGCCGCCCTCGTTGATGACGAGGGCGCCGCTGCGGGTGTGGTGCCCAAGCGGCGTGTCCTGTGGCTCCGGCTTGATGAGGCGGAGCACCGGCGACCCAGAGAAAAGCGAACCGGAGCCCGACGACGAGGAGGTCGCCGTCTCCATTCGCCGCGGCGTCCAGGAACTACCGCGGCGGCGAGAGAAGGACGGGGGCGCCGGGTACTCGAGGCGCGGCGTGCTGCCGACCTCGATGTGGTTAAGAACGGCTTCGAGGGTGCGGCCGGGCACGCTCCACCATTCGCGCCGCCCGTCAGAGTTGAGGCGGCCGCGGGGGATGACGCCGTTTGCGGAGCCGACCTAGTCGGAGTGGCGGCGGTTGAAGTACACCGTCCATAGATTACGGCTGTCAGCGGCGTACCTCGGCTCGTTGCGTTGCGCCTCCGACAGCGACGAATGAATGCACGCTATCTCGGCGCACCGTTCAGCACAGGTGGGCGCCGGGGGCACCGGGACGCCGCCGGCGCTCAGCCTCCATGAGCCCGGCACCCGCATGTCCGGGGGCGCTGGGTAGTCGGCCTAGGAGGCGCGCCTCGTCCTCGCGCAGATGGCGTCGGCCGAAGCCGTTCGCCGCCGCGGCGTCGCCTGGATAACGCTCGGCCATTGCTCGTCAGCGAGGGAAGAATGGGAGAGAGGGGCTACGGTGGCGAGAGGGGCGAGAGGTGGCGAGTTGTGGCGTTCACCGGCGGGGAGGTCGGCTTTTATAGCCGAAGATGGGCGGTGAGAAGCTGCCCGCCGGGTGCCGCGTGGCAGGAGCGGGCGGGACGCGCGTCGCGGCGCCTTCATTGCGCCGCCCGTGAGGCATCAATGAAAGGCTGACCAGCGTGGCATTGATTCCAGGGGAACCGAGGAGATAAGGACAACGAGGCGGCGAGTCGCTGACCCGACGGACCCACTCCTTTTCGCGCCAAAATCGTTTCCCCCGGCGCCCCAGCGCCCCGGGTTCGGCCTAAGTCTGCCGACATCAAAATTGGCCCAAGCCGGCAAAAATTAGGCTTCTAGGAGTGCGGCTGGGCCGAATTTTCGCCGCCGGCGTAAAAAAAGGAGCCTGGGGACCTGTTGGGGACGCGGCTGGAGATGCTCTAAGTGGCTGTGTAGTTTTTCATTATTATTCCTGGGAACGTGTGGGCGTTGTTTGGCTTCCGGGGAAGTTTTTTGTGTTGCGTGAACAGTGCTGACGCGCTGTTTCGTAAAGCATGTGAACTTCAGCAGCTATACAGAAACCGCGGTTGCCTGGCGCGTTGGTTGATTCTTCACAACGCGTAGAGCCCCGAGCACGAGACGGGGGAGGTCGCGACGTCCCAGCGAGTACTCAGCGATGACCACGTCGGAGGCAGGGACGACGCAGCTCGCCATGGCTTCACCGCTATCATGGAGCCGTTGCGCCGGTGGTGATACACTCCGTGATTTGGTTGATCGAGTGCATTGAGTATTGAACCTCAGTTCAAAGATATGTGGAAAATAACCGTGTTGGACAGAGTTCCAATGGCTATGAAAGTTGACTAATACATAAAAATTAAGACACTTATTTTGAAATAAAGGAAGTAACAAATTGGATAATAAATGGAGACATGCTCCATTAATTAGACGCCTTAAGTGGCTTAAATCCTACTCTCGGCTCACCGTCGCGGACCTACGCCCGACCGTGTCCAAGCTTCAGACTCGCATCGAGCCTTGGCAGGGTCAGTGGTTGTCAAAGGCGGCTCGGACTATTCTCATAAACTCATCCCTCTCCAGCCTCCTCTTGTTTCTCATGAGCTTCTACAGCCTGCACGAGACTCTGCACCATGAGATCGCCAAAATCCAGTCCCGCTTCTATTGGGCTGGCGACAATAATAAGCAGAAATATCATATGGTCAGCTGGCCTGACATCTGCAAGCCCAGGGAACAAGGCGGCCTCGGTATCATGTGCTCTAAGCGCATGAATATCGCCCTCCTATCCCGCTGCTCTGGCGCATCTCGCAGGGCCAGGGTGGTCTCTGGCTCGATATCATCCGGAACAAATACCTGCGTGGACAGCCCCTTGCCTTTTGTCAGAGAACTGGAGGCTCGCAGTTCTGGCAGTCGGTCGTCCAGCTTCTTCCCGTCCTTCGTATCGGGACTTCCATCTCCGTGGGGTCCGGCACGGAGACTTTGTTCTGGTTTGACCGGTGGGCCGGAGACTCCCCCTTCGCTGCGCGCTTCCCCGACCTCTTCTCCACAGTTGTAGACCCCTTGATCTCAGTTGAGATGGCCCTTATTGACTTAGGGCGCCTTGCTTTCCGGAGGCCCTTTGGCCCCCCGGAATCCGCCACCTGGCGTGAGTTACTAGATTGCGTGGCCCTCCACGAGCCTGTGGTGGACGGTGGCCCGGACCAAGTGTGATGGCGGCTCGAGCCTTCGGGCCAATTCTCCACTAAGTCTCTCTACCATGCCATCGCCCCCTCCTCCGCCCCTTCCCCCCTCGCGACGGTTTGGTCCATCCGCTTGCCTCTGAAAATCCGGATCTTCATGTGGCAGTGGATTCGCGGTCGGATACCGTCGGGCGTGGAGGTCCGCAAACGTAATGGACCGGGCACTGGCCTTTGCCCGCTTTGCGCCACCCCCGAAGACTCGAACCACATCTTCTTTTCCTGTGCGTCTGCGCAATTCGTGTGGAGCTGCTTCCGCGAGGTGGTGGGTGGAAATTGGTGCCACACCAACTTCCCCGACCTGTATTCGGAACTCCAGTCCTCCCCCTTGGCCTCTCGCCACATTAGGTGGCTTGAGATTGGGGTCATCGCTTGGACCCTCTGGACGATCTGTAATAAGCTTGTGATCCAGCGCGCTCCTCTCCGACGGGCTACTGACGCTATCTTTAAATTGTCTGGTTTCTTGCAGCTCTGGCGGCTGCTTAGCCGCCCTGATGACCGGGACACCATCTCTGCCTTCATCGCGATCTCCGCTCGATGGCCGTCCATCTATCTCCACCGCCCCCTCCGCCACCGCCGGAACCCGATTAGATGCTTGTTGGGCCCCCCGGCTCTTCTCTTTTAGTTTTTTGGGCTTGCTGAGCTGTGCCCTCAGCAGAACCTTCGTACTTGTGTGTGAGACTTGGATGCGTGTGTTTGAACTAGTCCATGTATGTGTGCTTTGTGGTGGTTTGCTTTATTTATAAAGCGGGGCGAAAGCTTTTTTCGATTAAATCCTACTCTCGCGGCACCATGACCATGTGACACGTGATCAGCCGGTATCTTTCAACGGCCCTTCTGCCTTATCATTACTGCCACTATCATAGTAAATCGGGATTCTGGATCGTGTTCCCGTGGTGGAGTTGCTTTCTTACACAGGATCATGTTGATCGATCGATGGCGACGCTAGTTCATATATCATATGTATTAGTCGTCACTAGTCTTTTTTGAGACGCTCCTGTGTAATTCGACTTGGACATATTTTTTTGATAAAGTATGTTTTTATTGACTCATAATGTAGCATCGCGGGATACGATAGCAAAGAGCTAAGTCATATAAGACCGAAGCTCTGCCAAGGTGATGAGGAAAAAAACTGAAGCGATAAAAACAACGATCTGAGTTAGGTTGGTGGGAATAATCTGAGTGACTCGCTGTCGAAATAACATGCGTTCTGAAGGTCAGGACATACATGGTTGTTCCCATGGATATTTGTTGTTTAGTATTTTGACATAATCCTTTAGGAAATTTTCCTACTGACCCCACTGAACTTCATTTCATATGAAAACTGTAATTGACTCCAACTCCAATCTGGTTACGGTACTAAACCTCACCCGCAAAAAAATAGTTAGAATACTAAACCTCAAACTGAGCACAAATTACCACTCCCTCCGTTCCTAAATATAAGTCATTTTAGAGATTTCAATATAGACTACATACAGAGAAAACTAGAGTAAACCTATACTAAAAGGCATCTATATACATCCAAAGTTAGTCTTTATAGTGGAATCTCTAAAAAGGCTTATATTTAGGAACGGATGGAGTAGTTGTAAAACAGTCTAACCAATCAAAATACAATGGCGTAATTAAACTTGTCCATCTCCGGCATGCAGTGGCCCATGCAACATGCAACCTCTCTCATGCATGCACATAATAAATGTGCAATATTTCATGGGGTGTAACAATGGAGGAGCCAGGGCACCTAACTAGACAGAATTAGACTAAAAAAGAAAATAGAGAGAATTAGAGCCAGGCTAATAATATCCAGCAACCATCTATATAAGACTATCATGTCACTGAGAGACAACATTATTCATCACTTGTATAACATGGTTGATTATAATGTTGGGTATTAGGTTAGTTATTTTTCTATTTTCTCTTTCTCTCATTACACCTTTTACCTAGGACCACATGTAGAGATTGGCTCTCGCATGAGAGTCCACTATTTTCCTTTTCCTTGGCTCTCCCCTTCACATAGTAAGTTTCAGGTAAGCACCGTTATAGCCGTGGCCCTTATTATAATTACTTGTAAATAGTTAGGTGGAATATGGCATCACATTTTCGGATTTTTTATACTTGCAGCGGGGGTTAGGTCTCTCACAGTGGATCACCATAGCCTAATATATCATCTCATGCAATGCAAACTAAGAATATTACTGACATGACATAATATTAAACGAGGAAAGAGAGCATACTGGTACTATATCATGATGCCACATAAAAAATAATAAATGATGGCATCTAAAATAGCAATCTATGATACTATGCATTGTGGGGGCGGTATTATACACTAATATCATATGCATGATAACAACCAATATGATACTCCCCATTGTGGCCAGCCTTGGATTTCTTTGCAACGACCTTGTAGCTATTTCATGTTACTGATTAATGAGAGCATTTTTTATTATATATATATATATATATATGGAAGAAAACAATAATTTATATCCCATATATGATTGTACTAAACAACTTGTTCAGATAACGGTACCCAAACATGTAGAGCGATTTTTCTATCATGCATGCTATATAGATAGCCTATGTTGATTTGTCGCTCAATGCGTTGGAGATTCATGTGACTGGATTTTGCATATGTATGTGAATTAACATTAAGATACGCTGAAAAACAATAAAAGAGATGGAACTATATAAAAAAATTAATAAGTGGGCTCTCCTTTCGCGGGTACACAATACAATCCAACATAACATTATGTAATGTTTTAGAATAAGACAAACTTCGACAAAACAAGAAGATGTGATACACAGAGCTAGGCCAAGACAGACGGTGGATGTACATGCTAGAAAACCATTTCTCTTCTGCATATATCATATGTGTCGTGTCTTATTGTCACATATATCTTTTCATATAACTCAATTAGGGGTATCCAATAACTACTAAAAAAGTATTAAAAAGTAGTATAACGATTCATCTACGTGGTACTCTGAGGAGTGAGAGTACATTCTGATTCTGAGGAAGTATAGAATCATTTTCGAAACACGCGTGCACACATACACACACAACCGTTTACAGAACACAACACAAAGACCATACCATACTCCATTTGTATCACAAAAACATGACGTTTTGAACATGGCCTCGTTTTCCAATATCATTTTAATTGTTCAGATTTTTTTATGTGTTGAGGAACCCATATTTACAATCTTACCTTAAAAAATACTCCCCCCTTCCATAATACATGCTTTCCATTTGTTAAAATATAGATATATCTAGACATATTTTAGTATATAGGTACATCTATTTTTGGACAAATGAAAGTCAAGTATTTTAAACGGAGGGAGTATATGTTTAGAATATTATATTTCTCTTTTTTTAAAATATGGTTTTCGTGAAAACACGGCATTATATTGGAATATATAATATGTCCAAAACGTCATGTTTTCGTGATACAGAAGGTGTCTATTTAAGCTGTCATGGATTTAGAAAATCATCCCACAAAAAAAGATTTAGAAAATCATGTACTCCCTCCGTCTCAGAATGGAAGAAGTGAAGTGAGTTAGTCTCCTACACACCTGATCCCTGAAACAGAGATGAAATTGCTCATCAATCAACAAGCGTGAATGAGCGCGCGCGCTACTGTTGAGATGCACTTACGCTAGACTTCTTGCAATAGAGGATGGCGTCATGGACGTCCGTGTCGGCGGCCCTGTCGTGGTACGCGACGCTCGACGTGGCCCCGCACGCCGGGCTCGCCGCCAACGTGAACCTGCTGCTGTGCCTCCGCGCGATCGCCCTGACCTTCCGGTACAGTGGCATCACGAACCGCAGCACCTTCCAGGGCGACGACGACGCCGCGCGGCGCCTCCCGGCACACAACGTTGTCGGCCGCGGCCTTGCGTGCTTGCTGGCCGCGGTGGAGCACGGGCTCCGCGGGACTGGCGTGCTCGGCGACGAGAAGGCCGAGGAGCACGGCGCGCCCATGACGTCCGCGGGGTGATCTTCCGCGCAGGAGCCGCCTCCGGGCTCGCAGGGGAGGAGGCGACCGTCGTGAAAGATCCGGCTCGCGCTGGTCTGCAGCATGGGAGACGGCGGGGCATCGTCTACTACCGGTGGGTGCAGGTCGAAATCGAAGTCACTCGTCGCCGGGCTGCTTAAGAAGATGGAGAAGAGATCGTCGGGGTACAAGTCGGCGAAGGAGGGCGACGTTGAGATTCGGTAGGAATGACCGACGCTGTGGACGAGGCGGCCGCAGGACTCGTCGAAGAAGAAGCTGTCGTACTCGGCGAGGTGCGGCAACGACCTGCTGCTGGCATCCATGCGCTGTGCGTAGGAGCGTGACGAGTGGGCGGGTGTGGTGGTGCAGGATCGGATGCATGATGCATCGAGCTGAGCACGGGCATGACACGCATATATGGGCGGCGCAGCGCGCAGGTTGGCCTCGTGTCGTTTGGTGCAAATGTCCACGTTACCCCTACCTTTTCCGCGCGCTCTCTCCATCTCTTCATGTTTTTTTCTCTCGCTTCGTCAAGCTCTTCACGGCCCAACACTGTACTGTGTTCTTTCCATTCCGGCCAACCTCGTTTTGTGCCGACTGGGTGGATACCACAGGAAGTTCTCGGAGAAAAAAAAAAGGTAGATCCACTATAGATGAAGGGAGCGTGAAAACGACAATCCTACATCTACGAATAGACTACGAAGGCTTACATAATCTTTGGCCCCTCTTATTTTCAAGGAGGGTGGGCCCCAGCTGTTAATCCTGGCCCAATCAATCACCTCCACATCATATTTTACGTAAAAGCTTCTTAGTAGGTGTACCATATTTATGGAACCTTCCAACTAATTTACGTACGTGTAGCAAAGCCCAAGGAAGCGTGGGTAGCTTCAGATTTCTGGTATGTTTCAGCCCATATGTAAATTCCGTCTGCAAATAAACCACAGTCTGACTAGAATAAAACCTTTACAAAGTGATTCACAATTTTGGCAAGACTTACTACGTGAAAAAACATTTATTTTCCCTACGTGAAAAAACATTTCTTCACGCAACCGCCGATGTAGAGGCCGTGTTTGCTTGGCAGGGATGCCGGCTTGTCCATCACCTGCCGGAGTGGGGATGTCGCCTCCCGCTTAATGTGGACCCACGGCGGGGATGGTGGCTCCTCCTTCACGCGCGTCGGCGATGGTGGTGCCGGGCCCATCTGATGGACGAATTCTTCGTCCGTTAGAGCCGCGGACGACAGGAGACGGGGCCGCTGCTACGGCTAGTCCTCCTCATCGTCGGAGGAGATGACTATCTCCTCCTTGCCGGAGGAGCTTGCCGCCGTGGATGTAGATGCTCCCGGTGAGCGAGGGTGACGACGCCACGATCCGCCTCAAGAGGAAATTCCACCAGCGCCGCTTGCCGGCGCGGAGAACTAGGACTTCGGCCTCGCTGCTAAGCTCGAAAGGAGGAAGGGCTCAGCGAGGGGGAGGAGGACGGTGCGGTGCTCGGTAAGGGGAGTGCGGATATGTTCGTCGCCTGTACAGGGCTTAAATAGCGCAGACAGGCCAGGCAGAGGGGCGGTCAGCCCACTTCAATGCGGACGGAGTTAGTTTCTCGGAACGAGGCGTCGGCGTTGAAGCGGCGACGCCTGAGTGGTCGCGTCTACTTTGACCGCCTTCCCGTCCGATCAAATCACGGGCATCAATGTCGGTCACCGATGCTTTGGGCCAGCATGAAGGCAGCGCGGCAAACGACGCGGCGTGTAGGATGAAAAGCACGGGAGGGCAGATGAGGGATTTGGATGGGCCAAGGCGGCTCAGACGTGGACTTGAGAGCAGTCCGGACGCTCACAAAGCCCCACGTTTGTTTGCGGTTGCGGGAGAAAACACGTCCATACGGCTCGACAGACCGATATAGGCTCATCATAGATTGTTTAGTCGGTCCTGTCAGTGCTGCCCGAAGCATGCATGCGGACGATTTGCGAGTCGGCGTTGAAGATGCCCATAAAATCGATTCGAGCCGCACACGTTCTTCGTCATACACGTTCCTCTCACCACCCTGTTTTACGAATAACGCACAGGTTTTTTTTTCATCCGACGAACCAACCGCGGCTTAGGTGTCACAGCTCACCCTGACGCGATCGATTCGAGCTAGCCACAGCACGCGACGACAGCCTCCTCATTCACCCTGTCGCCCGCCCCCCCCCCCCCCCCCCCCCCCCGTGCTCTTCTTTTTTCTCTTTTAATGACTGTAATCGCCGTGTACTAACTATTTTGGCAACGTGTAGAGTGTAGAGTGTTGTTTGGCTTCCGCCTTCCGGAGAAGCTGTTGTGTTATATATGAACGACGCTGCTGGGCTGTTTCGTAAGCATGTTCTCTCCTCTCTCTTTTTTGAAAGTCTCGGCGTACACTACATGTATTCATACGAGTAAGGGTACAGAACAGCGGCGCATACAGGCAGCAAAATACAATAGACTGCCACTCTCCAAACAGAGCCGACGAAATCCTCTGCCATCGCCGGAAGAGGAGAACATCGGCAGCCAAAACGAACCGCTGAAGACACCCCTTGCCTAACGGTGTTGACGAACCGCAGCAACCACCAGGCCCAGCGTCAGCGACCTGGATCTTCAGCGATGGAGAACATCGGTCTGAGGCGAAACCGAAAGCAGGTATGCTCCCGGAGCATCTTCAGCCCCGCATCCGGGGACGAGGCCTTACCGCCTAGCAGGAGGCGGCCGGATCCATCAACCTCTTCCACAAGAACGAAGCAGCCATCACCCCATCCTCCCGGAGCAGACCACCTCCGACGTCGCGCTGAAACGCACCACCGAAACGAAGCTGCTCCATACGGCTGTCCTCCACAAGCCCCCCACCGACGCCGGCGAAGCCTCCGGCGAGAAGGAGCAAGGGCTGGGGAACTTTATTCCCTACTAAATCCGCCGACCACCGCGCCACCAAGAGGTCGACGAAGGGACCAAATATCCACAAAAGGAAACCTAAATCCCTACCCCCGACAAGGAGCCGGGGTCCGCCATGAAAATATAAAATAGAACAGCTGCACCCCGGCCTTTTCTATCTAGCCATCCATTCTGCGCATCAGGATTCATGCAAACACATTTCTCTTTTTTTTTTCTCTCACATAAAACATATTTTGAAGTTCAAACCTTTACAGCGTAGCAAAGTTTTCAATCATTTTTTGTATATTTATATTTGACAAAAAAATCTGAAAGATTTATCCTAGATTCTAGATGGAAAGCTTTGCCACGCTGCAAAGGTTTGAACTTCAAGACATCTTTTATGTGAGAGAAACAAAAAAGAGAAATTTTCATATGGAAAGTTAGTTGTGTTGCACAGATCTTAAAGCAATATTGGACAGCCAGGATACCAGGGCCGGGGTGCAGCTGTTCTAAAAATCCACGTCCGGGTCTGCCATCCCTCCCGGAGCCATAGTTCTTGATTCTTCACTACGTGCATTTAGTAAACTCCGTGATTTGGTTGACTAAGGGCATCTCGGAAGCGGATATTTAAACCGCCCACAATGCGCGGTCCGGATCACGGAAGCCATCCAACGCGGGCTATATCGGTCCATCGAGCGATTCAGACATATTTTTTTTAGCAAACATGAGACAAAGTGTGGGAGAGGGTTTTGCGTAAGTCTTGACAGCATACACGTAGGGTTCCGACACCCCAGACCCATCCAAAACCCCTCACTGACCCCGCGACTCCATCCTCCCACTTTCGCTCCTCCGTTTTTCTCTCTTGCCTTCGCCGCCGCTCCACCACCCCGACCGCCATGCCGCACCCCTGTCGGAACTCGACGAGGCCGTCACATCCAAAGGTACACCCGGGGCCCTCCCCGCTTCTCCGCCGCGGACGTTCCACACCTCTCCCCAGGCCGCCGCTCAGGTACCATCCGCTCCTACGATGCTCACCTTGCCCAGCTGTTCTGCAGGCGCTTTGCAGTGATTCGTCGACCCGCAAAACTGTGGGATCCGGAAACCTTGTGGGAGGTGATGACCTGTTGTGTGATCATGCACAATATGATCGTGAAGGATGAGGGTGAGGATGCTGCCGCGGGTCTTGAATTTGAAAACAGGGTGATCCATCGAACTTCACGACCAAAATCCGGCCACATTTGAAAAGTTTGTTCAAATGCATCAACAAATTTGGCATCGAGCAACTGAAGAAAGATCTGATTAAGCATCTGTGAACAGTCAAGGGGGACAACAATGTTGGAATGTAATATCTGAACTTTTTTCCATCTTTGCATTGATTGCGATTCTTTCTCAACTACTATTCGATTGGAATAATTTTATTACTTCAATGAAATCCAAAAAAAATCAAAAAGGAAATAAAAGTTCGATTCCTATATAACTCTTATGTATCAGAATATGAATTTTTTGGTTGTTTCTTCGTAAACAATCTTCTTGCTTACCATTAGCATCTTCTGGAACTTTATCCTGACCAATTGCAAGAATGGGGTTCATAGAATTATTACCGCTGCATTTGAACATTTCAACTATTTTAGACCATATATGCTGCTATTTGAACATGCGTACTTTTAAAAAGTTGGGGTCGGATGTATGCGGGCAGTGTGGGATGGCCAGCTCGTGCATCAGTGTCTGCGGACTTATCCCCAGTCCGTGGACGGATGCCGGAGCAAATTTGTGGGTCAGCATTGGAGATGCCCTAAGGAGTTAATTTGAGCTTATGGGTACGTATGTGGGTATAAATAGGACTCTACAATGTTGAACAGAGTTCCAATTGCTAAGAAAAGTTGAGTAAGACATTTAGTACTTGAGATGTTATTCGTACATTGATACTCTATTCGTTTAAATAAATGGTTAATGTTATTCGTTACTTTATCCATTTAAATAAATGGTTGTGTGCATCATTTGATGCACAGGTACCTCTTTTTCTGGAAAAAAGAGGGAGATGCTCCATTGGACGCCAAAAGCCAGATCGTACTCTCGCCGCGCCGGGACCATGCGACACGCATTCAGCCGGTATCTTTCAGGAAATGGCCATCCTGCCTTCTCGTCACTGCTACTATCAGCTGTAAGTCGGGGATTCTCAATCGCGTACCCTTCATAGAGTTGCTTTCTTACACAGGATCATGCTGATCGGCTGATGGCGACCCAACTTCTCATATCATATGTACAGTCCTTGCTGCTCCTTTTTGAGACATTCCTGTGTAATTCCACCTGAACATGTAATTAGTCATCTTTTCCATGTAACAACGGATGAGCCAGCGCACCTAACTAGAGAGAATTATACTCAAAAAGAATATAGAGAGAATTAGAGCAGGGCTAATAATAGATCCACCAACCAGCTATATTAGACTGTCATGTCATTAAAAGGCAGCATTATTAATAAATCACTCACTCATATAATATGGTTGACAATAATGTTGGTTATTGGGTTAGTTATTTTTTTCAATTTTCTCTCTCTTTCTCTTGTTACCCTTTTTACCTACGACCACGTGTAGAGATTAGCTCTCCTATGACAGCCCACTCTTTTCCTTTACTTTGACCCTCTCCTTCACATAGCAAACGTGTCATGTAAGCAGCCTTATAGCCCCTTATTATAATTACTCGTGAAGAGTCGGGTGGAATATAGCCTTAATTTTTCAGATTTTTCTGAACCCTAGTTTTTGGAATTTTCAAACTTGCAATGGGGGTTAGGTCTCTCTCAGTTGGTCATCATAACCTAATATATCATCTCATTCAATGCCAACTAAGAATATGTGGAAAGAGAGCATACTGGTATCATATCATGATACTATATATCATAATAAATGAAGTGCTAATATGATAGCATCTAAAATACCAATATATGATGTTGTGCAGTGTGGAGATGGTATTATACACTAATATCATATGTGTGATAACTGTGTATGTCACTCCCCATTGTGGCCAACCTTAGATTTCTTTGCAACGTCCTTGTAGCTAATACATGTTACTAATTCATGAGAGCATTTCTTATTATATACTCCGTCCGTCCCTAAGTGTCTCAACTTTAGTACAACTTTGTACTAAAGTTAGTACAAAATTAAGAAATTTATTTTGGGACCGAGAAAGTATATGGAAGAAAAAAAGAATTTCAGATCCCATCTATGATTGTAGTAAACAGCTCGTTCAAACAACGGTAGCCAAGCATGTATACATAGAGCAATTTTTCTACCATGCAAGCTATATAGATAGAGTGTGTTGATTCGCCGCTCAATGTGTTGGAGATTGTCTGTCTGGATTTTTCTTATATATGAATAAACATTAAGATACAATGGGAAAATAACAAAAGAGATGGAACTATATAAATTTTTAATAAGTGCGCTCTCTTTTCTGGTACATAATAAAATACTCCCTCTGTAAAGAAATATAAGAACGTTTAGATCACTACTTTAGTGTTCTAAACGCTCTTATATTTCCTTACTGAGGAAGTAGAATTTAAAATAAAATAGTGTAATGTTTTAGAACAAGACAAACGTCAACAAAACAAGGTGTGATACAAAGAGCTAGGTGATGACAGCCGGTGGATGTACATGCTAGAAAACCGTGTTCTCATCTGCATACATCATATATACCGTATCTTATTGTCACATATATCTTTTTCATAGAATTAGTAGGGGTATCCAGTAATTGTTAATAATAATAATAATAATAATAATAATAATAATAATAATACATTTGATTCATCTATGTGGTACTGTGCGGAGTGGGAGTACATACTCACATACACACACAACCATTAAAAGAACACAACACAAAGACCATACCATACTCTTCCTTCGTACAACAAAAAGACGTTTCGAATATGGCTTCATTCAAAATTTACAGAAGCATGCAAGCCCTTTATTGGTGCCTTTCTGGCATCTATATATCCCCTAAGTTTTTACAACTATAAGTTACAGGCCTTTTATTTCTCTCGTTAACCCTACCCAAACTCTGGTAGTTGGCAAGCCTTGTAAATATGTACATTGTTCTTTGTTTCATTAATACAAATGCAGTAGAGCCTCTCCCACTGTTTCAGATTTGCAATACCATTTTTATTATTCAGATTAGAAATTGAAATAAAATCATATTTATAACCTTACCTCAAAAATATTGTTATAATTTTTTATTTGCCCTTTTTGTTACAAACTACTCCCTCCGTAAACTAATACTATAATATCTGTTAGATCACCTCTGTCTTAAAATATAAGATGTTTTGTAGGCTAAAACTATGGCCTAAAAAACGTCCTATACTTTGAGATGGAGGTAGTATATTTTATAGAAATCTCCAAATCGTCGTGTTTTCGAAATACAGAAGGGGTATATTTAACCTGTCACGGATTTAGGAAATCATTTGGCTGACATGTGATTAGTCTCCTGCACACCTGATCCCTGAAACAGAGATGAAATTACTCATTAATCAGCAAGCGTGAATGAGCGCGTGTGCATGTGCGTGCGCTACTGTTGAGATGCACTTACGCTGGACTTCTTGCAATAGTGGATGGCGTCATGGACGTCCGTGTCGGCGGCCCTGCCGTGGTACGCGACGCTCGACGTGGCCCCGCGCGCCGGGCTCGCCGCCAACGTGAACCTGCTGCTGTGCCTCCGCGCGATCGCCCTGACCTTCCGGTACAGTGGCATCACGAACCGCAGCACCTGCCAGGGCGACGACGCCGCACGGCGCCTCCCGGCACACAACGTTGTCGGCCGCGGCCTTGAGTGCTTGCTCGTCGGGCTGGCGAACGCACTCAGCGAGACTAGCGTGCTCCGCGCCGAGTGGGAGACCGGCGACGAGAAGGCTGACAACCACGGCGCGCTCGGGGCGTCCGCAGTGTGATGCCGACTGGTGATCACGGACTCGTCGCCGGCTTCTTGCGCGCCAGAGCCGCGGCCGCCTCCGGGCTCGCAGGGGAGGAGGCGGCTCGCGCTGATCTGCAGCATCGGGGACGCTTTTCCGGCATCGTCTACTACCGGCAGTTCGAAGTTGAAGTCGATTTCACACGCCGCCGTGGTTACGTCGATGGAGAGGAGATCGTCGTGGGGGTACAAGTCGATGAAGGAGGACGACGTTGAGATTCGGAAGGAATGACCGACGCTGTGGACGAGGCGGTCCAAGGACGGCGGCGAGTGCCGGGCGCTGTCGTCGAGCCACCCGAAGAAGAAGCCGTCGTACTCGGCGAGGTGCCGCAACGACCTGCTACCCTCCATCTCCATGCGCTCAGGCTCAGCCTTGGAGCTTGACGAGTGGACGGGTGTGGTGGTGCATGATGCATCGGACTGAGCACGGGCATGACACGCATATATGGGCAGCGCAGCGCAGCGCGCAGGTGACTCGTCTCGTCTCGTGTCGTCTGGTGCAAATCCACATTCTTTTTCTTTTTTCCTTTTTGAAATCTATACTACAGCGCGACCCGACGCCACCGCTAATGCAGAACAGGCCTTTATCACCGATTTATAAGGGCCTTTAGTGCCGGTACTATGGAGTGGAGACTAAAGCCCTCCCCCCTTAGTACCGGTTCGGCACGAACCGGCGCTAAAGTGCCACCACGTGGCACGAGCCAGACCCGGGTGCTGGTAGACCATTAGTACCGGTTGGTAGCACCAACCGGTATTAAATGTTGGGGGGGGTTGGTTTTAATTTTTATTTTTTCATTAATTTTGTATTTTTCATTTAATTCTTTTTTGTTTGCTGGTATTTTACGATACTACATATTGTACACGTTATGCATATATATAAATAGATTTTCTCGTAGAACTGATCATATATATATAATCGAATGTCTCACGACCACCATTAATTATTCACACATACACATGTATATATATATACAATTTCTCCTACATATTGCCTTGGTGCCTTCGGAGCACGATGACAAGTGGTTCATGGGGGCGGTAGCGGGTAATAGTATTCTCCTTCGGGATCTATGACCTGGTCGAGCAAAAATCCCGCTATTTTCTCTTGAAGTGCTCGTATGCGCTCCTCTGATAGGAGCTTGTCCCGCACCTCTTTGAACTATTAAGAAGGAGATCAATATGCATGTGTATTAGTTGTGTGACTAGATATCGACAATCATGTAAGATTTGTGAATAGTGTTCTGGCAAACGTACCCTGTCCTGTCTATCAGATCTTCTCTTTTCAGACGCCATCATGCGAATGTTCTCGCAAACATAGTATGCACACACTTCAGTCCCCGGCGCCTGCTTCAGGGCCTTTACGACAATAGAATTTAATCAGATAATAATTAATCGGGCATGTTAATTAATTAATGGTATTGAAACAAGAATTAAAGAGATGGTAGCTAGCTAGCTAGTACTACTTAATTACTTACCTTGGGTCGATACCAACATAGCTTTTGTCGTCATTTTCCTGGAGTCACCTTGATGTACTTTGCCGAAGCCCTACCCGCCGGCAAAGAAAATTAATAAAGGAGTTATTAAAAATAGTTAATATCAGGAAATGACGAACTAAATAGGCCGAGATATAGTTAATAATGATTGAAATAACATGTCGACTATCCCCTTCACGATGCTGTAGTCACTATTTTTTTAAGTAGTGAGTCCAGTACTTCAACTTTTCCTTCGTCAACTTTAATGTCTAACAAGATCCAGTGGAAGCTGCATGCGCATACATTTGCATGTATAAATTAAGCGGGCATGTGCATAACACTAATCAACTATAACCCTAAACCCTATACACTTATTAACATGTAGCTAGTAAGCAAAAACAGAATTTGTAGTACAAGACAGTGTGACTCACTCGAAGTTGTAAGGAAGTAGTATATCTTCATTGCTATTGAGGCGCTTCAAGAACTCTACCATGTTTTTCTCTACATCTTGTCTACACCATTCCAATTTCCATGTGTATTCATTAACGGTATTTGGGTCAATGAACCCAATGCCATAGCGTCCAGCTTTTTTCATTTCATACATCTTCATCCTGCATAATACCACAGAAAAGAATATATAGTGAGGATATATAATTACATGTAATTAATGATCAATCAATGAGCACTAGAGCTAGCTTGAGACTTAAATTACAGAAAGAAATCACTTACAGACAATAGCAACTGACGATAGATTTGTCGAGTGCATCTTGATTGAATAACTGAAATAGTTCTGAATACTCAACGGCCAGAGCTTTCTTATGGAAGTAATGATCTTCCTCGACTTGCACCATGAGGGACTCTCGATTGGAAATCTTGGTAATTTTCATGTATCAATCATGCAATTTATACATTCTCGTTGGGAGGTTCTTGACCTCCTCGGGCTCGACCAAAGGTTCACCGCGGACATATTTCCGTTTTATTTCCTCCTCTCTAAGCGGAGGCATGGGCTCGATATCGAGGAGTTGTCCAACAGTGATCTTGAGCATTTCAGCCTGCATTATATGCTCCTCGGTTATTACCACATCGCCCAGCTCGGAAACGTAAACGGTTTGCCCACAATAATATTGGACGCGCGTACTCTCATGTGTTGTTGGCACAACAAGCGGGGGGGTCGATTGTGCCGCCTGTTCTCCCAGCTGGGGAACGGGTTTCCCGTATTTTTTGACAGCTGCTTGTTGGCTCGAGCTCGAGCTCGCTTCTTTCTGTAGTCGTGCTCGATGTGCCTTCCTGATTTGGCGCTCATAGTCTGAGTCAACAGGCTTGGGAGCTAGTGGTCTAGCCATACGAATGAAGTGGTCAATCTTTTCCTTAGGCACTTTCTCCCTCGGCGGAGTTGCCGGTTTCGGTCGAAAATGAGCGTCCACTCCGGCCCGCACTATTGCATCATTTTGCTCCTCGGTCATGTCGTAAGGCCTCTGAGGAAGAGGAGCGAGGCTGCTTGGACCATATTTATATCGCTTGTCTCCGCCTGTACTTTATGTACTACCTCAACTCGTACCGCTACGCACCATAGCTGCGGCGTGTCTCTTCTGCGATTGCTTAGGCGGCGGAGACGGCTGACGTGGCTTAGTTGGAGCAGGAGGAGTGGCCTGACGCTGTGCCGGACTTGAAGCAGGAGGTGTGGCCTGACACGGTGTCGGACTTGAAGCAGGAGGTGTGACCTGACGCTGTGCCGGACTTGAAGCAGGAGGTGTGGCCTGACACGGTGTCAGACTTGAAACAGGAGGAGTGGCCTGACGCTGTGCCGGACTTGAAGCAGGAGTCTGCTCACGCGTTCGTGGACTTGGAGGAGCGGGAGCCTGCTGACACGGTGGCGGACTTCGAGGAGGAGTCGGCAGACGCGGTGTCGGTGGACTTTGAAAGATGATGCAATCCTTTTTCCATAGGATGAAACAATGTATGGCCTCTCCCAGTGTTTGCTCGTCGTCACCTCCAGGAATGTCAAGCTCTAGCCACGAATATGGGCCCACCACCTCATCAACCAAGACACGAGTATAGCCCGCTGGAATCGTGGCGCAATGGAAGGTTGCTTCGGGGGTAATTGTAAAAGCAACGGCGTTTGCCACCTTCATGGATATGTTCTTCATTTTGAAGTGTAGCTCACAGTTAGTGTTCTCTATGATGTCATCCACAGGGTATGTATCCAGCAGTGCGTCGCCCGGGGCAGAACCAACACTGCTTCTCGGCATGGATGGGACGGTGCTATCCAATACTGGATGATCATCCGCTTGCTGCTGCCGCTGCTGAGACCCCCTTTCCTGGCTAAGTGAGTCGATCTGCTGCTGCTGGAATTTGAGTGCCAAGTCCGCGTGCCTTGCTTCTAGGCCTTGAAGGCGTTCCACGTCCTGCTTCCTCTGCTCCTCCTCCAGCTTCCTCTTCTTCTCCTCCTCCATCTTCTTTCTTGCACGGGTCCTGTAGTCATCGTTCCATTCCGAAAAGCCCTCATACCAGGGAATAACGCCCTTGCCTCGTGTTCTTCCCGGGTGTTCAGGATTTCCCATGGCGCGCTTAAGCTCGTCGTTCTCTCTGTTGGGGGTGAACACCCCCTTTCGAGCATCTTCTATTGCGTCAAGTAACTTTTGTTCTGCTCCTTTTAGACTTGCCTTCTTCGAAACCAGGCCTGTCTTCGGGTCCAACCCCCTCCCCCCCATGCGCATAGAACCAAGTTCTGCACCTGGGGGCCAGCTCCTAGTAACCGGAGTGACCCCTGCATCCTCCATCTCTTGCTCAGACTTATCCCACTTAGGCATTGCCACCGCGTAGCCACCTGGACCCAGCCTATGGAACTGCGTCTTTTTTGCGGCATTGGCCTTGTTTTTTCTCGACCGTTCCTTAGATAATTCTGATTCTTTGAATTTCACGAAAGCGGGCCAGTGTTCTCTTTGCTTCTCCGGTGTTCCCTTGAATTCTGGAGTCTTCCTTTCTGCAGCGAGGTAGTTGGCCCATACAGTTTTCTTGTGGGTGTTGAATGCAATTGCCATCTTCTTAAGAGCAGTGTCCTTGACTTTCTGCACATCTGCATCAGTGAAATAATCTGGTAGGGTGAAATGTTCCATCATAGATTCCCAAAACTTTTGTTTTGCTCTGTCGTCGACCCAAGTAACATCTGGGCGTTTAGTTTTTGGCTCTTTCCATTCTTGAATGGAGATCGGGAGTTGGTCCTTCACAAGAACTCCGCACTGCGAACGAACTTGCTCGCAATGTTGTTAGGCGTGAGGGGTTCGCCACTAGCTTTGATGGAATCGATGTTGTACTTTACACCCTCCTTCAACTTTTTGCTCGGGCCGCGCTTTGTCCTGCTGTCTGTAGAAGCAGATTTGCTCGATCCGGAGGGCTGAAAGAAGAAAGATCGATTCGTTAATATATCTTCAAATAAAAAAACATGTGATGATCACTAGATGCCTGCTTATATAAATATACCTCGCCGGTAGTCTTTGTTATTTCAAGATCAACATTGTATTCGTCATCATAATCATTGTCTGCGTCACCATAATCATAATCATAGTTCATGACTTCATCAGCTCGGTCGTCGAGATCGAATATCTTATCATCACCCTCCCCGGTATTGTTCAGATATTGGGAGCCGTCATTTGCTTCATTCAGATCATCTGGCCTGCTAGGGCTGCGTATGATCTCGAACAGGGCCTCTTCTCCCTCTCTGCTGGTATTGTCCGCCATAGCTTTTATTTAACTAATACAGAAGAAATATAAAACAATTTAGTATTCAAATTACAATGCATGGATGCAATCAATAAGGAAAAACTGAATCATATAGTACATCATATGCATCGTCCCGAATAATATATAATCTCGAATACATCGTCTCGAATAATATATAATCTCGAATACATCGTCTCAAATAATATATAATCTCGAATACATCACTGGCTAGGTAGCTAATAAAGATCGAATACTATAGAAGAATCTAGGCCGCTCGCGGTTCCTGTGGCGCGGGCGGTGGACACCCAAAGACAAGGAACCATCACAGGATCATATCTCCGGTCATCTGCCCAAAGAACCTGCCAGGTATTGGAGAACCTGACGTCCATAGCAGCCATGTAGCGATGGACGTGCTCGTCCTCCTCCCTGACACGACGACGCACCACCTCCGCCGGGGCCGGCTCCCTCTACACCGAATGTGGCCCACGTGAACGCCACCAAAGGAGATCAGGGTCGACGACGGGACCCGAGGCCGGGTTCCTCACCAAGCGTCGCGCCCCTCCAGGTAGCACCTCCCAGTGCCAGCCCGGCGGAGCCCAATCCCGGACATGGGTCCTCTGAAGCAGGACGTCGTCGCGAACGGGTCGACGGCGAGGATGCGGGCCGGGCATCGTCGACAACAAATAATATATGCCGCAAAAGTAAAGTAACATTTTTTAAATGATTGGATTGTGATTTCTTATATGCAAATTCTAAATTTTATAACTAAAAATATGATAAACTAAAAAAAATCGACCATATCTAAAACTAACATTTCTATAACTAAAATTGTAAAACAAATTTTTCTTTAACATTTCTATATAACAAACATTTCTATAACATTAATACAGAAAAAACTAACATTTCTATATATAACTAACATTTCTATATAACTAACATTTCTATAACATTAATACAGAAAAAACTGAAAAAACTAAAAACAGAACAAAAATTGTGTATGTGTGTGTGTATGTGTGTGTATGTGTGTGTATGTGTTGTGTGTGCAGGCGACGGCGACGGCGAGCCAAGGCGACGGTGCCGGCGGCGCACGCGGCGGCTTCGATTGGAGGGAGAGGAGAGGGGGACAGAGGCTCACAGCGCGGGCGAGGTCGAGGCGACGGCGACGCAGGCCGGTGCGGGGACGGGGACGCGGGCCGGTGCGGGGATGGGGACGGGCCGGCGACGCGGACGGCGCGACGAGGACGGGGGCGGCGCGGAGTCGACGGGGACGGCGCGACGACGGTAGCGACGGCGCGGGACGGGGCGGCGGCGATGAAGCAGAGAGAAGTGGGAGGAAACTGACGAAATTTTCGTAAGTGTTTTTTACATAGGATGGTCCTTTAGTACCGGTTGGAGCCACCAACCGGTACTAAAGGCCCATCCTTTAGTACTGGTTGGTGCCACCACCCGGTACTAAAGGGTGTGCACTGCCAGGCGAGGGGCGCAGAAGTTTAGTCCCACCTCGCTAGTTGAGGAGCGCCGGGACCAGTTTATAAGCCCTGACGCGGGCACTGCATTGAGCACCTCTCAATAGCAGGCCTTCTGGGCCTACCTCTCCTACTCTGCCTGTGGGCCTACTGGGCTTGCGGGCCTGCATCCTGGCCCAACTACAGGTTGGGTTGTTGGCGAACGTAGTAATTTTAAAAAAATTCCTACGCACACGCAAGATCATGGTGATGCGTAGCAACGAGAGGGGAGAGTGTTGTCCACGTACCCTCGTAGACCGACAGCGGAAGCGTTATCACAACGCGGTTGATGTAGTCGTACGTCTTCACGATCCGACCGATCAAGTACCGAGCGCACGGCACCTCCGAGTTCAGCACACGTTCAGCTCGATGACGTCCCTCGAACTCCGATCCAGCCGAGTGTTCAGGGAGAGTTTCGTCAGCACGACGGCGTGGTGACGATGATGATGTTCCACCGACGCAGGGCTTCGCCTAAGCTCCGCAGCGGTATTATCGAGGTGTAATATGGTGGAGGGGGGCATCGCACACGGCTAAAATACCGTATATCAAGTGTGTGTGCAAGGGGTGCCCCCTGCCCCCGTATATAAAGCAGCAAGGGGGAGGCCGCCGGCCTAGGGAGGAGAGGCGCGCCAGGAGGGGGAGTCCTACTCCCACCGGGAGTAGGACTCCTCCTTTCCTTGTTGGAATAGGAGAAGGGAAGGGAGAAGGAGAAAGAAGGAAGGGGGCGCCCCCCTTCCCTAGTCCAATTCGGACCAGACCATGGGGAGGGGCGCGGCCACCTTTTGAGGCCTTTCTCTCCTTTCCCGTATGGCCCATTAAGGCCCAATACGAATTCCCGTAACTCTCTGGTACTCCGAAAAATACCCGAATCACTCGGAACCTTTCCGATGTCCGAATATAGTCGTCCAATATATCAATCATTATGTCTCGACCATTTCGAGACTCCTCGTCATGTCCCCGGTCTCATCCGGGACTCCGAACTCCTTCGGTACATCAAAACTCAATAAACCCGTCATCGTAACGTTAAGCGTGCGGACCCTACGGGTTCGAGAACTATGTAGACATGACCGAGACACCTCTCCGGTCAATAACCAATAGCGGAACCTGGATGCTCATATTGGTTCTTACATATTCTACGAAGATCTTTATCGGTCAGACCGCATAACAATATACGTTGTTCCCTTTGTCATCGGTATGTTACTTGCCCGAGATTCGATCGTCGGTATCTCGATACCTAGTTCAATCTCATTACCGGAAAGTCTCTTTACTCGTTCCGTAATACATCATCCCGCAACTAACTCATTAGTCACAATGCTTGCAAGGCTTATAATGATGTGCATTACCGAGTGGGCCTAGAGATACCTCTCCGACAATCGGAGTGACAAATCCTAATCTCGAAATACGCCAACCCAACAAGTACCTTTGGAGACACCTGTAGAGCACCTTTATAATCACCCATTTACGTTGTGACGTTTGGTAGCACACAAAGTGTTCCTCCGGTAAACGGGAGTTGCATAATCTCATAGTCATAGGAACATGTATAAGTCATGAAGAAAGCAATAGCAACATACTAAACGATCGAGTGCTAAGCTAACGAAATGGGTCAAGTCAATCACGTCATTCTCCTAATGAGGTGATCCCGTTAATCAAATGACAACTCATGTCTATGGCTAGGAAACATAACCATCTTTGATTAACGAGCTAGTCAAGTAGAGGCATACTAGTGACACTCTGTTTGTCTATGTATTCACACATGTATTATGTTTCCGGTTAATACAATTCTAGCATGAATAATAAACATTTACCATGATATAAGGAAATAAATAATACTTTATTATTGCCTCTAGGGCATATTTCCTTCAGTCTCCCACTTGCACTAGAGTCAATAATCTAGTTCACATCGCCATGTGATTTAACATCAATAGTTCACATCACCATGTGGTTAACACCCATAGTTCACATCGTCATGTGACCAACACCCAAAGGGTTTACTAGAGTCAGTAATCTATTTCACATCGTTATGTGATTAACACCCAAAGAGTACTAAGGTGTGATCATGTTTTGATTGTGAGATAATTTTAGTCAACGGGTCTGTCACATTCAGATCCGTAAGTATTTTGCAAATTTCTATGTCTTCAATGCTCTGCACGGAGCTACTCTAGCTAATTGCTCCCACTTTCAATACGTATCTAAACCGAGACTTAGAGTCACCTAGATTAGTGTCAAAACTTGCATCGACGTAACCCTTTACGACGAACCTTTTGTCACTTCCATAATCGAGAAACATATCCTTATTCCACTAAGGATAATTTTGACCGTTGTCCAGTGATCTACTCCTAGATCACTATTGTACTCCCTTGCCAAAATCAGTGTAGGGTATACAATAGATCTGGTACACAGCATGGCATACTTTATATAACCTATGGCCAAGGCATAGGGAATGACTTTTATTTTCTTTCTATCTTCTGCCGTGGTCGGGCTTTGAGTCTTACTCAATTTCACACCTTGTAACACAGGCAAGAACTCTTTCTTTGACTGTTCTATTTTGAACTACTTCAAAATCTTGTTAAGGTATGTACTCATTGAAAAAACTTATCAAACGTCTTGACCTATTTCTATAGATCTTGATGCTCAATATGTAAGCAGCTTCACCGAGGTCTTTCTTTGAAAAACTCCTTTCAAACACTCCTTTATGCTTTGCAGAATAATTCTACATTATTTCCGATCAACAATATGTCATTCACATATACTTATCAGAAATGCTGTAGTGCTCCCACTCACTTTCTTGTAAATACAGGCTTCACCGCAAGTCTGTATAAAACTATATCCTTTGATCAACTTATCAAAGTGTATATTCCAACTCTGAGATGCTTGCACCAGTCCATAGATGGATCGCTGGAGCTTGCATATTTTGTTAGCACTTTTAGGATTGACAAAACCTCCCGGTTGCATCATATACAACTCTTCTTCCAAAAAACCATTCAGGAATGCAGTTTTGACATCCATTTGCCAAATTTCATATCATAAAATGCGGCAATTGCTAACATGATTCGGACAGACTTAAGCATCGCTACGGGTGAGAAGGTCTCATCGTAGTCAATCCCTTGAACTTGTCGAAAACCTTTCGCAACAAGTCGAGCTTTATAGACAGTAACATTACCATCAGCGTCAGTCTTCTTCTTGAAGATCCATTTATTTTCAATGGTTTGCCGACCATCGGGCAAGTCAACCAAAGTCCATACTTTGTTCTCATACATGGATCTCATCTCAGATTTCATGGCCTCAAGCCATTTTGCGGAATCTGGGCTCACCATCGCTTCTTCATAGTTCGTAGGTTCGTCATGGTCTAGTAACATAACCTCCAGAACAGGATTACCGTACCACTCTGGTGCGGACCTTACTCTGGTTTACCTACGAGGTTTGGTAGTAACTTGATCTGAAGTTACATGATCATCATCATTAACTTCCTCACTAATTGGTGTAGGAGTCACAGGAACAGATTTCTGTGATGAACTACTTTCCAATAAGGGAGCAGGTATAGTTACCTCATCAAGTTCTACTTTCCTCCTACTCACTTCTTTCGAGAGAAACTCCTTCTCTAGAAAGGATCCATACTTAGCAACGAGTGTCTTGCCTTCGGATCTGTGATAGAAGGTGTACCCAACTGTCTCCTTTGGGTATCCTATGAAGACACATTTCTCCGATTTGGGTTTGAGCTTATCAGGATGAAACTTTTTCACATAAGCATCGCAACCCCAAACTTTAAGAAACGACAACTTTGGTTTCTTGCCAAACCACAGTTCATAAGACGTCGTCTCAACGGATTTAGATGGTACCCTATTTAACGTGAATGTAGTTGTCTCTAATGCATAACCCCAAAACGATAGTGGTAGATCGGTAAGAGACATCATATATCGCACCATATCTAATAAAGTACGGTTATGATGTTTGGACACACCATTACACCGTGGTGTTTCAGGTGGCGTGAGTAGTGAAACTATTTCACATTGTTTTAACTGAAGGCCAAACTCGTAACTCAAATACTCTTCTCCACGATCAGATCGTAGAAACTTTATTTTCTTGTTACGATGATTTTCCGCTTCACTCTGAAATTATATGAACTTTTCAAATGTTTCAGACTTATGTTTCATTAAGTAGATATACCCATATCTGCTCAAATCATCTGTGAAGGTGAGAAAATAACGATATTCGCCACGAGCCTCAATATTCATTGGACCACATACATCTTTTTGTATGACTTCCAACAAATCTGTTGCTCTCTCCATAGTTCCGGAGAATGGCGTTTTAGTCATCTTGCCCATGAGGCACGGTTCGCAAGTATCAAGTGATTCATAATCAAGTGATTCCAAAATCCCATCAGTATGGAGTTTCTTCATGCGCTTTACACCAATATGACCTAAACGGCAGTGCCACAAATAATTTGCACTATCATTATTAACTTTGCATCTTTTGGCTTCAATATTATGATTATGTGTATCACTACGATCGAGATCCAACAAACCATTTTCGTTGGTGTGTATGACCATAGAAGGTTTTTATTCATGTAAACAGAACAACAATTGTTCTCTAACTTAAATGAATAACCGTATTGCAATAAACATGACCAAATCATATTCATGCTCAACGCAAACACCAAATAACACTTATTTAGTTTCAACACTAATCCCGAAAGTATAGGGAGTGTGCGATGATGATCATATCAATCTTGGAACTACTTCCAACACACATCGTCACCTCGCCTTTTACTAGTCTCTGTTTATTCTGCAACTCCCTGATTTGAGTTACTACTCTTTAGCAACTGAACCAGTATCAAATACCGAGGGGTTGCTATAAACACTAGTAAAGTACACATCAATAACATGTATATCCAATATACCTTTGTTCACTTTGCCATCCTTCTTATCCACCAAATAGTTGGGGTAGTTCCGCTTCCAGTGACCAGTCCCTTTGCAGTAGAAGCACTTAGTCTCAGGCTGAGGACCAGACTTAGGCTTCTTCACTTGAGCAGCAACTTGCTTGCCGTTCTTGAAGTTCCCCTTCTTCCCTTTGCCCTTTTCTTGAAACTAGTGGTCTCGTCAACCATCAACACTTGATGTTTTTCTTGATTTCTACCTTCGTCGATTTCAGCATCACGAAGAGCTCGGGAATTACTTTCATCATCCCTTGCATACTATAGTTCATCACGAAGTTCTACTAACTTGGTGATGGTGACTAGAGAATTCTGTCAATCACTATTTTATCTGGAAGATTAACTCCCACTTGATTCAAGCGATTGTAGTACCCAGACAATCTGAGCACATGCTCACTGCTTGAGCTATTCTCCTCCATCTTTTAGCTATAGAACTTGTTGGAGACTTCATATCTCTCAACTCGGGTATTTGCTTGAAATATTAACTTCAACTCCTGGAACATCTCATATGGTCCATGACGTTCAAAACGTTTTTGAAGTCCCGATTCTAAGCTGTTTAAGCATGGTGCACTTAAACTATCAAGTAGTCATCATATTGAGCTAGCCAAACGTTCATAACGTCTGCATCTGCTCCTGCAATAGGTTTGTCACCTAGCGGTGCATCAAAGACACAATTCTTCTGTGCAGCAATGAGGATAATCCTCAGATCACGGATCCAATCCGCATCTTTGCTACTAACATCTTTCAACATAATTTTTCTCTAGGAACATATCAAAAATAATCACAGGGAAGCAACAACGCGAGCTATTGATCTACAACATAATTTGCAAAATACTATCAGGACTAAGTTCATGATAAATTTAAGTTCAATTAATCATATTACTTAAGAACTCCCACTTAGATAGACATCCCTCTAATCATCTAAGTGATTACGTGATCCAAATCAACTAAACCATGTCCGATTAACACGTGAGATGGAGTAGTTTCAATGGTGAACATCACTATGTTGAGCATATCTACTATATGATTCACGCTCGACCTTTCGGTCTCTGTGTTCCGAGGCCATATCTGTATATGCTAGGCTCGTCAAGTTTAACCTGAGTATTCCGCGTGTGCAACTGTTTTGCACCCGTTGTATTTGAACGTAGAGCCTATCACACCCGATTAACACATGGTCTCTCAGCACGAAGAAATTTCGCAACGGTGCATACTCAGGGAGAACACTTTATCTTGAAATTTTAGTGAGAGATCATCTTATAAGGCTACCGTCAATCAAAGCAAGATAAGATGCATAAAGGATTAACATCACATGCAATCAATATAAATGATATGATATGGCCATCATTATCTTGTGCTTGTGATCTCCATCTCCGAAGCACCGTGCTTGCGATCTCCATCTCCGAAGCACCGTCATGATCACCATCGTCACCGGCGCGACACCTTGATCTCTATCGTAGTATCGTTGTCGTGTCGCCAACTATTGCTTTTACGACTATCGCTACCGCTTACTGATAAAGTAAAACAATTACATGGCGATTGCATTTCATACAATAAAGCGACAACCATATGGCTCCTGCCAGTTGCCGATAACTCGGTTACAAAACATGATCATCTCATACGATAAAATATAGCATCATGTCTTGACCATATCACATCGGTCCGGGCCGCTTCATCTCACAATACTGCTGAACCAAAGTATGACATGCTGGTAAGCAGTATGACTTATATCGCCCACAACTCACTTGTGTTCTACTCGTGCATAGCATCAACGCATAAAACCAGGCTCGGATGCCACTTTTGGTGAACGTAGTAATTTCAAAAAAATTCCTACGCACACGCAAGATCATGGTGATGCATAGCAACGAGAGGGGAGAGTGTTGTCCACGTACCCTCGTAGACCGACAGCGGAAGCGTTATCACAACGCGGTAGATGTAGTCGTACGTCTTCACGATCCGACCGATCAAGTACCGAACGCACGACACCTCCGAGTTCAGCACACGTTCAGCTCGATGACGTCCCTCGAACTCCGATCCAGCCGAGTGTTCAGGGAGAGTTGCGTCAGCACGACGGCGTGGTGACGATGATGATGTTCCACCGACGCAGGGCTTCGCCTAAGCTCCGCAGCGGTATTATCGAGGTGTAATATGGTGGAGGGGGGCACCGCACATGGCTAAAATATCGTATATCAAGTGTGTGTGCAAGGGGTGCCCCCTGCCCCCGTATATAAAGGAGCAAGGGGGAGGCCGCCGGCCTAGGGAGGAGAGACGCGCCAGGAGGGGGAGTCCTACTCCCACCGGGAGTAGGACTCCTCCTTTCCTTGTTGGAATAGGAGAAGGGAAGGGAGAAGGAGAAAGAAGGAAGGGGGCGCCCCCCTTCCCTAGTCCAATTCGGACCAGACCATGGGGAGGGGCGCGGCCACCTTTTGAGGCCTTTCTCTCCTTTCCCGTATGGCCCATTAAGGCCCAATACGAATTCCCGTAACTCTCCGGTACTCCGAAAAATACCCGAATCACTCGGAACCTTTCCGATGTCCGAATATAGTCGTCCAATATATCGATCTTTATGTCTCGACCATTTCGAGACTCCTCGTCATGTCCCCGATCTCATCCGGGACTCCGAACTCCTTCGGTACATCAAAACTCAATAAAACTGTCATCGTAACGTTAAGTGTGCGGACCCTACGGGTTCGAGAACTATGTAGACATGACCGAGACACCTCTCCGGTCAATAACCAATAGCGGAACCTGGATGCTCATATTGGTTCCTACATATTCTACGAAGATCTTTATCGGTCAGACCGCATAACAACATACGTTGTTCCCTTTGTCATCGGTATGTTACTTGCCCGAGATTCGATCGTCGGTATCTCGATACCTAGTTCAATCTCGTTACCGGAAAGTCTCTTTACTCGTTCCGTAATACATCATCCCGCAACTAACTCATTAGTCACAATGCTTGCAAGGCTTATAGTGATGTGCATTACCGAGTGGGCCTAGAGATACCTCTCCGACAATCGGAGTGACAAATCATAATCTCGAAATACGCCAACCCAACAAGTACCTTTGGAGACACCTGTAGAGCACCTTCATAATCACCCATTTATGTTGTGACGTTTGGTAGCACACAAAGTGTTCCTCCGGTAAACGGGAGTTGCATAATCTCATAGTCATAGGAACATGTATAAGTCATGAAGAAAGCAATAGCAACATACTAAACGATCGAGTGCTAAGCTAACGAAATGGGTCAAGTCAATCACGTCATTCTCCTAATGAGGTGATCCCGTTAATCAAATGACAACTCATGTCTATGGCTAGGAAACATAACCATCTTTGATTAACGAGCTAGTCAAGTAGAGGAATACTAGTGACACTCTGTTTGTCTATGTATTCACACATGTATTATGTTTCCGGTTAATACAATTCTAGCATGAATAATAAACATTTATCATGATATAAGAAAATAAATAATACTTTATTATTGCCTCTAGGGCATATTTCCTTCATGGGTTTCTAGTCGTATGCAGGCCGCTCTGGCCCAGTAGGTGGGCTTTTTTATTTTCTTATTTTTTGCTTTATTTATTTTTGGTTTATTTATTTTTGAGTTGTTTTTTGCTGTATTTAGAGTTTCTTTGGGAATATTTTTGCTTTAGGTACAAAAAATTACAAACTTTCTGTTAGTGCCGGTAGTTTACAAATTTGAATGGTTTACATTTTGAATTATTTAAAATTTGTGTGAATCACTAGTTTGTGAATAACTTAACTTTGAAAATAGATTTTCAGTGATTCTTATTTCTTATGTTTACTATTAGTGTGTTTTATAATTATATTCAATTTGGTAATGCTTAGGTTATTTAAAAAATGAAATCCCTTTGTAACGGATGAGTTTTCGTCTGAAACCCTGATACTTCGAAAGAGATTGTCCATTTTATACACGAAGTGCATTCAGTTTTTGCGCTAACCCTCTCTACTTTTTTGCACATGCTATGTGGGTGAAATTATGATACCATGCCAACTTTCAACCTTTTCTGAGTTCATTTGAAATGCTTTTCAATTTCAGGGTCATTTACCTGAAAAAATTAGTAAATGCATGAAAGAATTTGTTTGCACATAAAATTTCTTCGCGTTTCAAATGCCAAAACACATAACTACCCTAACTATTACAGAGATTCCCTCCTGGGTGTGAAACACAAAAGAAAGTGATGATAGTGAAGCCGATCACATCCCAGATCTTTGGGTGTGAAACTTTTTCTTCACGTATGTCCCTTTGCGCCGTAGCCATGGAAAATCTTCATCATTTAACTGAATGCTCGGGTCAATATTCACTGTGAATGGAGCAATTTCATCAAACTTTTCATAATCTTCTGACATGTCTGTCTTGTCATCCACTCCCACGATGTTTCTCTTCCCAGAAAGAACTATGTGGCGCTTTGGCTCATCGTATGATGCATTCGCTTCCTTATCTTTTCTTTTTCTCGGCTTGGTAGACATATCCTTCACATAGAAAACCTGTGCCACATCATTAGCTAGGACGAATGGTTCGTCTGCATACGCAAGATTGTTGAGATCCACTGTTGTCATTCCATACTGCGGGTCTTCCGTTACAACATATCGTGTCATATTGACCCGTTTGCACCGAAACAAAGGGACCTTCAAATCACGTCCATAGTCAAGTTCCCATATCTCCTCTATGTAACCATAATATGTTTCCTTTCCGGTCTTGATTGTTGCATCAAAGTGGACACCACTGTTTTGGTTGGTGCTCTTCTTATCTTGGGCGATCGTGTAAAATGTATTACCATTTATCTCGTATCCTTTGAAAGTCATTATATTCGAAGATGGTAACTGGGACAACGAGTACAGGTCATCTTCAATAGAGGCGTCATGCATGGTACGTGTCTGCAACCAGCCGGCGAAACTCCTGGTTTGTTCACGTGTAATCCAGTCATCAGACCGCTCCGGGTGTTTAGAGCGTAGAAAATTCTTGTGTTCGTCCATATACGGAGCCACCAAGGCGGAATTCTGTTTAACTGTGTAGTGTGCTTCAGTGAGAGAATGTCCGTCCATACATATTTTTTGATTCCCTCCTAGCGTGCCTTTTCCATCCAGTCTGCCCTTATGCCGCGATTCAGGAACACCAATCGGCTTATGGTCAGGAATAAAGTCAATACAAAACTCAATGACCTCCTCATTTTCATGGCCCTTGGAGATGCTTCCTTCTGGCCTAGCACGGTTATGAACATATTTCTTTAAGACTCCCATGAACCTCTCAAAGGGGAACATATTGTGTAGAAATACAGGACCCAAAACGCTAATCTCTTCGCATAGGTGAACTAGGATGTGCGTCATGATGTTGAAGAAGGATGGTGGGAACACCAACTCGAAACTGACAAGACATTGCACCAAATCATTCTCTAACCTTGGTATGATTTCTGGATCGATTACCTTTTGAGAGATTGCATTGAGGAATGCACATAGCTTCACAATGGCTAATCGAACGTTATCCGGTAGAAGCCCCCTCGATGCAACCGGAAGCAGTTGCGTCATAATCACGTGGCAGTCATGAGACTTTAGGTTCTGAAACTTTTTCTCTGCCATGTTTATTATTCCCTTTATATTCGACGAGAAGCCAGACGGTACCTTAATACTGAGCAGGCATTCAAAGAAGATTTCCTTCTCTTCTTTGGTAAGAGCGTAGCTGGCATGACCCTGATGTATGCCGTCTTTTCCATGCATACGTTGTTGGTCCTCCCGTGCCTCAGGTGTATCTTTTGTCTTCCCATACACGCCCAAGAAGCCAAGTAGGGTCACGCAAAGATTCTTCGTCACGTGCATCACGTCGATTGCAGAGCGGACCTCTAGATCTTTCCAATAGGGCAGGTCCCAAAATATAGATTTCTTCTTCCACATGGGTGCGCGTCCGTCAGCGTCATTCGGAACAGGTTGTCCGCCAGGACCCTTTCCAAAGACTATCTTCAAATCCTTGACCATATCATGTACATCAGCACCAGTACAGTGGCGAGACTTCGTCCGGTGATCCGCCTCACCTTTGAAATGCTTGCCTTTCTTTCTTACGGGATGCCTGCTCGGAAGAAATCGACGATGTCCCAGGTACACATTCTTCCTACAATTGTCCAAATATATACTGTTGGTATTATCCAAACAGTGCGTGCATGCGCGGTATCCCTTGTTTGTCTGTCCTGAAAGGTTACTGAGAGCAGGCCAATCATTGATGGTCACGAACAGCAAGGCCTTTAGGTCAAATTCTTCCCTCATGTGCTCATCCCACACACGTACACCTGTTCCATTCCACAGCTGTAAGAGTTCTTCAACTAATGGCCTTAGGTACACATCAATGTCATTGCCGGGTTGCTTAGGGCCTTGGATGAGCACTGGCATCATAATGAACTTCCGCTTCATGCACAACCAAGGAGGAAGGTTATACAAACATAGAGTCACAGGCCAGGTGCTATGGTTGCTGCTCTGCTCCCCAAAAGGATTAATGCCATCTGCGCATAGACCAAACCATACGTTCCTTGCGTCATCTGCAAACTCCTTCCCGTACTTTCTCTCAATTTTTCTCCACTGCGACCCGTCAGCGGGTACTCTCAACTTTCCGTCTTTCTTACGGTCTTCTCTGTGCCATCGCATCGCCTTGGCATGCTCTTTGTTTTGGAACAAACGTTTCAACTGTGGTATTATAGGACCATACCACATCACCTTGGCAGGAATCTTCTTCCTGGGGCGCTCGCCCTCGACATCACCAGGGTCATCGCGCCTGATCTTATAGTGCAATGCACCGCATACCGGGCAAGCGTTCAAATCCTCGTACTCACCGCGGTAGAGGATGCATTCATTAGGGCATGCATGTATCTTCTGCACCGCTAACCCTAGAGGGCAGACAGCCTTCTTTGCTTCGTACGTACTCTCGGGCAATTCGTTGTCCTTTGGAAGCATATTCTTTATCATTACCAGCAACTTTCCAAATCCCTTGTCAGATACACCATTCTCTGCCTTCCATTGCAGCAATTCCAGTGTGGTCCCAACTTTTTCTTGTCAGCTTCGCAATTCGGGTACAACAATTTCTTGTGATCCTTTAACATGCGCTGCAACTTCTTCTTCTCCAAATCACTTGCGCAGTTTCTCTTTGCATCGGCAATGGCCCGACCTAGATCATCAGCGGGCTCATCTGATGCCTCTTCTTCAGCTTCTTCCCGCATTGCCGGCTCAGCTTCTTCCCCCATTGTTGTATCATCGTATTCAGGGAACCCATGGCCAGGATAGTTGTCGTCGTCCTCTTCTTCTTCATTGTCTTCCATCATAACCCCTCTTTCTCCGTGCTTGGTCCAAATATTATAGTGGGGCATGAAACCGAACTTAAACAGGTGGACGTGAATGGTTCTTGACGTAGAGTAATTGTGATCATTCTTACAGACTAAACATGGACAAGGCATAAAACCATCCGCCCGCTTGTTTGCCTCAGCCGCAAGCAGAAAAGTTTGCACGCCATTAATGAACTCGGGAGAGCATCGGTCATCGTACATCCATTGTCGGCTCATCTTCATTACACAACACCGAATAGACCAAATTAATACAAGTTCATACATAAAGTTCATACATAAAGTTCATACATAAGGTTCATACAAGACTTAAATGCAACAAACAAATAACTCTCTAACTAAAGAATTTAAATGCAACAACAAATGCGATCAAGATCGCAACTAAGGTAACAATTGATCCAACAGCGTAATGATACCAAGCCTCACTATCAATGGCATATTTTCTAATCTTTCTAATCTTCAAGCGCATTTTCTCCATCTTGATCTTGTGATCATCGACGACATCGGCAACATGCAACTCCAATTCCATCTTCTCCCCCTCAATTCTTTTCAATTTTTCTTTCAAATACTCGTTTTCTCTTTCAACTAAATTTAACCTCTCGACAATAGGGTCGGTTGGAATTTCCGGTTCACAAACCTCCTAGACAAAAATATCTATGTCAACTTGATGGGCATAATTTGTCATAAACACAAAATGCAACAACTAGTTTTAAAAGAGAATATACCACATCCGAATCATAACAAGGACGAGGGCCGACGGGGACGGATATCAAAACCATGGCACTATGTATAACAAACAACGTACGGGTAAGATAATTATACGAGTAACTATATATCCAAATCACACAAACATCAATTTGGTAATGTAAAATATTCATGAACAAGAGGCTCACCACAAGGTGGTGCCGGCGACGGAACGGTGCGGGCGATCGACTATGGTTACGACGGAGATTTAGAAGGCACTAAGTAAACCACACCTACATATGCAAACTAAGTGTTAGTTTTGACCACAAATTGCATATAAATCAAATACTAGCACATATATTTTCTACCAAATTACTAAACTCATAAATTAATCACTATACAAAGCATTGCAAGAGCTAATCTAGCAATGAGAGATGAAAGGACAAAGTTGCTAACCTTTGTGATCATTTGAATGGATGGGGGCCTTCAAATCTTGACAAATTTTGGGCAAAATGTGTGATGAGCTCGAGAGGAAGAGGAGAAGAACAGAGAGGAGAGGGGAAAGGGGAAGAACAGAGCGAGCTCGGGTGGACGAAGGGCTTATGTAGGACGACCTTTAGCACCGGTTCGTGCCATGAACCGGTACAACAGGTGCTGGAGGGGCCCCGGACTGACAACACCCTGCCACCACTCACTTTAGTACCGGTCCGTGGCACGAACCGGTGCTAAAGGTCGGCCACGAACCGGTACTAATGAAAGCGGCTGGCTAGCCGTTGGAACCGGCACTAATGCACACATTAGTGCCGGCTCAAAAGAAAACCGGCACTAATGTGCTTGACATTTGACCCTTTTTCTACTAGTGCACGATCATGCATGCTTGTGGCCGCTAGCCAGATCGAGAGTGGTGCACACCACGTCGCGCCAGAAGCATCCATGGGGAACGAGAACGTATCCTGTGGACCGAACGATCTGGTGCACCAAATGCTCCAATAGCTTGTGGGCCATTATATGCGGAATGAAGGGACCTGATCCATCTAGGTGGAGCCTACTGGCACATTTACAAAATAACCCTGAGGTGCAGTTAAATCTAGCGAATCGACTCCCCCCACCCAGTTCATCTCTCTCCCGTCGCCTTTTGCTATACCACCAGACCAGGCTGAGATAGGGTTACAGAAAATGGGGAATCTGCTCTGCGATCAATTGTGTCTACATAGCGGCGTTGCACCTCCGGAGATGTCGACACTATGGTTGAATAGGAGCTGGCCATCATCCTTTACATCAGGTGATCCGAGGTATGAGCATGAATTTGATTCTTCTATTCTTCATGTGCATCCATACTTAGTTCTTCCGCTCATCAGTTTCCCCAATTTGTCTGAAACCGGCATTTGGGAATATGAATGCCTGGAAGGGGAATTGCTAAACCTAGGTTCACATATATTTTTGGATTTGGTTTCTCTTATTGTTACTGTCGTTTGTAGCCAGCCTACTATATGTCATCCTCATGTGACAATTTTTCAACTCTGCAAAGCACCGTTCAATCTTTTCCTCTGTGTTTTATTGCTCTGTACTTTAGCATAATTCTTGCACCATAATTTAGCAAGTGAGAACATCTGCAGCAGTTCAAGAATCTTGCGCATATTTGCTTCTTCCTTTAGCCATGTGTCAAGTTCATATTCTATTCTTATAACTCATCACCACTCTCTCCTAATTCATTCAATTAATGGCTGGGAGATATTGTGACTAATGTTGTTCCAGTTGACTTAAATGCATTATGTTGTTGATTGAAACTAGGAATGGTGTGACTGTTTGAGGATGCATGAGCTACAAGTTTACCCTTATAATCTTATCCTCTTTCACAACAGGCTGACTGGAAAAAAAATATGATGCACTCTCTATTCTGTTTCTTGGTTTTTACAAATTTAAATAGGAAGTGCACTTACGATGTCCAATTTGAAATTTGTAAAAGTAGTACTACTTGTTTCTGATCCTGATTTTCGTGCTGAACATTTTGATATATTATACGTTTTTTTCTGGCATCGTATGCAAAAGTTATAGCCGTTTTACATTTTCCCTACACTTTTTGCAAAACATGTCCAAATTTAATTTTTTAAATTTTCCTAACTAGTAGATGTGGTAACATAACTACATCTCGAAGGATTTTAACTTTTGAAGTTTTTATCCTTTTTTTTTGCTTTTTACAAAACTGAAAAGGCGATACACTGGGGGGGGGGGGTACGAACCGGTACTAAAGGTCTCAACCCCATTAGTACCGGTTCGTGGCACGAACCGGTACTAAAGGTTAAACCTTTAGTACCGGTTCGTGCCACGAACCGGTACTAATGGGCATCACACCCTTTAGTACCGGTTCGTGGCACCAACCGGGACTAAAGGTCCCATTTGAACCGGGTGTAATGCCTGTACGGTGCCCTTGCCGCTCGAACCGGGACTAATGCTCACATTAGTCCCGGTTCGTAATGCAACCGGTATTAATGCTCTTTTCTGGCTGAACCAAAGCCCCTTTTTCTACTAGTGGTAGTTGTAGACCCCTTGATCTCAGTTGAGAGGGCCCTTATTGACTTAGGGCGCCTTGCTTTCCGGAGGCCCTTTGGCCCCCCGGAGTCCGCCACCTGGCGTGAGTTAC
Source organism: Aegilops tauschii subsp. strangulata (assembly GCF_002575655.3). Lineage (NCBI taxonomy): Eukaryota > Viridiplantae > Streptophyta > Magnoliopsida > Poales > Poaceae > Aegilops > Aegilops tauschii. The sequence continues at coordinate 506,922,914 of NC_053038.3, forward strand.
TAGATTGCGTGGCCCTCCACGAGCCTGTGGTGGACGGTGGCCCGGACCAAGTGCGATGGCGGCTCGAGCCTTCGGGCCAATTCTCCACTAAGTCTCTCCACCATGCCATCGCCCCCTCCTCCGCCCCTCCCCCCCTCGCGACGGTTTGTTCCATCCGCTTGCCTCTGAAAATCCGGATCTTCATGTGGCAGTGGATTCGCGGTCGGATACCGTCGGGCGTGGAGGTCCGCAAACGTAATGGCCCGGGCACTGGCCTTTGCCCGCTTTGCGCCACCCCGAAGACTCGAACCACATCTTCTTTTCCTGTGTGTCTGCGCAATTCGTGTGGAGTTGCTTCCGTGAGGTGGTGGGTGGAAATTGGTGCCACACCAACTTCCCCAGCCTGTATTCGGAACTCCAGTCCTCCCCCTTGGCCTCTCGCCACATTAGGTGGCTTGAGATTGGGGTCATCGCTTGGACCCTCTGGACGATCCGTAATAAGCTGGTGATCCAGCGCGCTCCTCTCCGATGGGCTACTGACGCTATCTTCAAACTGTCTGGTTTCTTGCAGCTCTGGCGGCCGCTTAGCCGCCCTGATGACCGGGACGCCATCTCTGCCTTCATCGCCGATCTCCGCTCGATGGCCGTCCGTCTGTCTCCACCGCCCCCTTCGCCACCGCTGGAACCCGATTAGATGCTTGTTGGGGCCCCCGGCTCTTCTCTTTTAGTTTTTTTGGGCTTGTTGACCTGTGCCCTCAGCAGAACCTTCATACTTGTGTGTGAGACTTGGGTGCGTGTATTTGAACTAGTCCATGTATGTGTGCTCTGTGGCGGTTTGCTTTATTTATAAAGCGGGGCGAAAGTCTTTTTCGGTTAAATCCTACTCTCGTGGCACCATGACCATGTGACACGTGATCAGCCGGTATCTTTCAAGAAACGACCCTCCTGCCTTATCATTACTGCCACTATCATAGTAAATCGGGATTCTGGGTCGTGTTCCCGTTGTGGAGTTGCTTTCTTGCACAGGATCATGTTGATCGATCGATGGCGACGCTAGTTCATATATCATATGTATTAGTCCGTCACTAGTCTTTTTTGAGACGCTCCTGTGTAATTCGATTTGGACATATTTTTCTGATAAAGTATGTTTTTATTGACTCATAATGTAGCATCGCGGGATACGATAGCAAAGAGCTAAGTCATATAAGACCGAAGCTCTGCCAAGGTAATGAGGAAAAAAAACTGAAGCGATAAAAACAACGATCTGAGTTAGGTTGGTGGGAATAATCTGAGTGACTCGTTGTCGAAATAACATTCGTTCTGAAGGTCAGGACATACATGGTTATTCCCATGGATATTCGGTGTTTAGTATTTTGACATAATCCTTTAGGAAATTTTCCTACTGACCCCATTGAACTTCATTTCATATGAAAACTGTAATATCTGTTACATTTTCCCTTTCTGTTACAAACTACTCCCTCCGTAAACTAATACTATAATATCTGTTAGATCACCTCTGTCTTAAAATATAAGATGTCTAAAACTATGGCCTAAAAAACGTCCTATACTTTGAGATGGAGGTAGTATATTTTATAGAAATCTCCAAATCGTCGTGTTTTTGTAATATACAGAAGGGGTTTATTTAACCTGTCACGGATTTAGAAAATCATTTGGCTGACATGTGATTAGTCTCCTGCACACCTGATCCCTGAAACAGAGATGAAATTACTCATTAATCAGCAAGCATGAATGAGCGCGTGTGCATGTGCGTGCGCTACTGTTGAGATGCACTTACGCTGGACTTCTTGCTATAGTGGATGGCGTCATGGACGTCCGTGTCGGCGGCCCTGCCGTGGTACGCGATGCTCGACGTGGCCCCGCGCGCCGGGCTCGCCGCCAACGTGAACCTGCTGCTGTGCCTCCGCGCGATCGCCCTGACCTTCCGGTACAGTGGCATCACGAACCGCAGCACCTTCCAGGGCGCCGACGACCCCGCGCGGCGCCTCCCGGCACACAACGTCGACCGCGACCTGGAGTGCTTGCTCGTCGCGCTGGTGCACGCACTCAGCGAGACTAGCGTGCTCCGCGCCGAGTGGGAGACCGGCGACGACAAGGCTGACAACCACAGCGCGCTCGGGGCGTCCGCACTGTGATGCCGACTGGTGATCACCGACTCGTCGCCGGCTTCTTGCGCGCCGGAGCCGCCGCCGCCTCCGGGCTCGCAGTCGCAGGGGAGGAGGCGGCTCGCGCTGATCTGCAGCATCGGGGACGGTGCGGCATCGTCTACTACCGGCAGGTCGAAGTCGAAGTCGCTCGCCGCCGTGGCTAAGTCTAAGTCGATGGAGAAGAGATCGTCGTGGGGGTACAAGTCGATGAAGGAGGACGACGTTGAGATTCGGAAGGAATGACCGACGCTGTGGACGAGGCGGTCCAAGGACGGCGGCGAGTGCCGTGCGCTGTCGTCGAGCCACCCGAAGAAGAAGCACTCGTACTCGACGAGGTGCCGCAACGACGTGCTGCCCTCCATGCGCTCAGGCTCAGCGTTGGAGCTTGACGGGTGTGGTGGTGCATGATGCATCGGGCTGAGCACGGGCATGACACGCATATATGGGCAGGTGAGTCGTGTCGTCTGGTGCAAATCCGCTTTTTTTGTTTTTGGAATCTACTACAGCGCGACGCCATGATCATGCATGCTCGTGGCCGCTAGCCAAATCGAGCGGTGCACACCACCTCGCGCCAGAAGCATACATGGGGAACGTTCGGTCAATACATGGGGTCCGTCGCGGTGCACACCACTGCATGATCGTTCGTTTTTCTTCTCTGCTTCTTCATTAGCTCCTTTTTTTCCATTGTTTAATCACATTGAAATAATTCTAGATACATATATTCGAAATTTTAATTTACTAATAAATTTTAAAAGTGTTCCAAATATATAGTATTAGAACAATGTTAACGCAGCATAAAATTTTTGTCCGCAAGTCTTTTAGAAAATGTTGATAGCATTAAAACAATGTTCACTACATTTAAAAAGTAGTCATGTGTTTCAAAAAAAAATGTTCGTGCAAACTTAAAAACAAGTTAAAGAAACTACCACGTAAATCAAAACTATATTTCACACCACTCAAACATATATGTGCCATTTGAAACAAAACTTCACACTTTTTTAAAAAAAGTTTGCAACAATTTCAAAATATATAAAAATTTCAAAAAATATCACATAGATTAAATAATTAGATTCATATCATTTAAAAAATGTTCAATGTGTGTTTGAAAAATTGTGTACATGTATTTTTGAAAAAAATCATCATGTATTTATAAAATGTTCAATGTGTATAACAAAAATCTTCAAGGTGTGCAAAAATGGAAAACAAATGTATTGAAAAAAGTAGACATGTATTAGAAAAAGGAAAACCAAAAAACCAAAAAATCCTGAAGGAAACTAGTACAGAAATCTAAAAATGAAAAGAAAAACTAATAAACACCGGCACATAGAACATTCAAAAAAACACCAGTTTAAGTAGCCGCGCCCTGCAGGCACCAGTTTGCGAGCGGGCGCATAAGCGCCACATAGGATTCGCCAAGATATAGCTCTTGCGTGGTAGGGAGGTACTATTCATCGCTCTTATTGATCCTTAGAGATGGATAGTGGCCGAACGCATGGATGGCCCAGTTCAAGTAGCCCTCCGCTTTTGGATAAAAAACTGGCAGCTAGTCAGACTTACAAACTGGTTACCCATTTTTCAAAGTAGACATGTATTACAATTGTTCACAAATTAAAAGAGAAAAATGAAAATAAACGCATACAATTAAAAAACTAAAAGGAAAGTGAAACTAGAAAATAAATAAAATCAACAAAAACCCATCAAAACTGGTAAGAATTCAACAGAGAAAGAGAAACAATCACAAAAGACCATAAACAAAAATCGATGGGAACCAGCTATGGCTTACAAGACGCTTGATAAGTTTTTTCAATGAGTACATACCTTGACAAGTTTTTGAAGTGGTTCAAAATGGAAACAGTCAAAGAAAGAGTTTTTGCCTGTGTTGCAAGATGTGAAGTTGAGTAAGACTCAAAGCCCGACCACGGCAGAAGATAGAAAGAGAATAAAAGTCATTCCCTATGCCTCAGCCATAGGTTCTATAAATGATGCCATGCTGTGTACCAGACCTATTGTATACCCTGCCCTGAGTTTGGTAAGGGAGTACAATTTTGATCTAGGAGTAGATCATTGGACATCGGTCAAAAATATCCTTAGAGGACTAAGGAAATATTTCTCGGTTATGGAGGTGATAAAGAGTTCGTCGTAAAGAGTTACGTCGATGCAATCTTTGACACCGATCTGGATGACTCTAAGTCACAATCCGGATACATATTGAAAGTGAGAGCAATTAGCTAAAGTAGCTCCGTGCAGAGCATTGTAGACATAGAAATTTACAAAATACATACGGATCTGAATTTGGCAGACCCGTTGACTAAACTTCCCTCACTAGCAGAACATGATCACACCTTAGTACTGTTTGGGTGTTAATCACATGGCGATGTGAACTAGATTACTGACTCTAGTATTTGAGTGTTGGTCACATGGCGATGTGAACTACGGGTGTTAATCATATGGTGATGTGAACTATTGGCGTTAAATCACATGGCGATGTGAACTAGATTATTAACTCTAGTGCAAGTGGGAGACTGAAGGAAATATGTCCTAGAGGCAATAATAAAGTCATTATTTATTTCCTTATTTCATGATAAATGTTTATTATTCATGCTAGAATTGTATTAACCGAAAACTTGATACATGTGTGAATACATAGACAAAACAGAGTGTCCCTAGTATGCCTCTACTTGACTAGCTCGTTAATCAAATATGGTTAAGTTTCCTAGCCATAGACATGTGTTGTCATTTGATGAACGGGATCACATCATTAGAGAATGATGTGATGGACAAGACACATTCGTTAGCTTAGCATAATGATCGTTTAGTTTTATTGCTATTGCTTTCTTCATGACTTATACATGTTCCTCTGACTATGAGATTATGCAACTCCCGAATACCATAGGAACACCTTGTGTGCTATCAAACGTCACAGCGTAACTGGGTGATTATAAATATGCTCTACAGGTGTCTCCGAAGTTGTTTGTTGAGTTGGCATAGATCGAGATTAGGATTTGTCACTCCGTGTATCGGAGAGGTATCTCCGGGCCCTCTCGGTAATGCACATTACTATAAGCCTTGCAACCATTGTGACTAATGAGTTAGTTGCGGGATGATGCATTACGGAACGAGTAAAGAGACTTGCAGGTAACGAGATTGAACTAGGTATGAGGATACCGACGATCGAATCTCGTGCAAGTAACATACCAATGACAAAGGGAACAATGTATGTTGTTATGCAGTTTGACCGATAAAGATCTTTGTAGAATATGTAGGAACCAATATGAGCATCCAGGTTCCGCTATTGGTTATTGACTGGAGAGGTGTCTCGGTCATGTCTACATAGTTCTCGAACCCGTAGGGTCCGCACGCCTAACGTTCGATGACGATTGTATTATGAGTTTATGTGTTTTGATGTACCGAAGGTAGTTCGGAGTCCTGGATGTGATCACGGACATGAGGAGGAGTCTCGAAATGGTCGAGACATAAAGATCGATATATTGGAAGGCTATGTTTGGACACCGGAATGGTTCCAGATGAGTTCGGGCATTTTCCGGAGTACCGGGAGGTTACCGGAACCCCCGGGGGCTTAATGGGCTTTAGTGGAAGAGAGAGGAGAAGGCCAAGAGGAGGGGCGCCCCCCCCCCCCCCCCAAGCCCAATCCGAATTGGGAGGGGGGCCGGCCCCCCTTTCCTTCTCTCCCTCTTCCCCTTCCTCCCCCTCCTAGTTGGACTAGGAAAGGGGGGAACCTACTCCTAGTTGGAGTAGGATTCCCTCCTTGGGGGCGCACCCCTTGAGGCCGGCCGGCCCCCTCCTCCACTCCTTTATATACGGGGGAGGGGGCCACCCCATAGACACATAAGTTGATTGTTTAGCCATGTGCGGTGCCCCCCACTGCAAGGATCCGGGTCTATTGCAACGAAATCATTCGTCGCAATACATGCCGATTTGTGGCAATAAGTACATATTGCCACGAAACAACATTCGTTGGCAGCCGTTGCGACTGGACACATGGTAATAGGTTATTGCCATAAAAAAGCAACCGTGGCAATAAAGTGTGCTATTGCAACAACCATGTGGGAAATTGCCACATGTTTTCCCGTGGCAACACTCACCTAATGCCACAATTTTCTTAATGGAGATAGCTTTAATGCAACATGTAAAGAATCATGGCTATTGATAGCTCGTGGCGATAGACATTTGTGGCAACAACCTATGCCAACGATGCTCATTTCGTGACGCATACTCTTCCGTGGCAATAGTCAATTGTGGCAATAAACTATGACAACAATCATTGTTTTCGTGGCATTAGGCATTTTGCCACGAACCGCTACACCTGTGGCATTAACTTATGGCAACAAATATTACAATCATCGTAACAGGAAATTGCAACATACTAGTTTTGGTGGTGATAAAAAGGTATCACAACGGGTGAAATGTTTGCAACGAAAAACTATTGTGACAATTTGAACTTTTCGTGGTGCTAACATGTGGCAACCGAAAGTGGGTTGTGGCAATAGCCTACTAGATCATGATGAACACGTGTTGCTGTGCCTGTCCATTTTCACAATAAAATGGTAGGTGATTCCAGAATTATATGGCACTATGAAATGTAAGTTACATAAGAAAATTTGGAAGCTACAACATGTAAAGGGGATATAAGTATTCATTCGTAATAGAATGGTCCGAGATAAACTGAGAAAATGCAATTTATAACAACATGGCCAAGGAAAAATATTGTACATCAACGTAACTACGTTAGCCATTCTCTATGGGCAGCATAGCATCGCTAGAAATCAAAGCACAGATAGGCGAGGAAGCTTGTCAAATGTAAAGCGTCATGATGTGACAGTAGAGAATCCTAACGGTTTTGCCTTCAGTATTCAGCAATGTAATTTGCTTTGATATTCAATAAAATGCGTCACAAGTTATTTCCATATGAAAAAATAGGTTCAAGACTTGTGGTGAAAAAATAAGGCAAGTTGTCCAATGCGTTTTCTTCTCCTGATTCTGATTTTGGTTGTTTGATGGTTCTAATTTCTACTCCTTCCCGGTGCCTTATCTAATCACATGTTCCTCGATTTTCTAGTTTGCTTTGGGAATCCATGTCCGTCCATGTTTCTTGATTCTCTCATCTCCTTGATTTTGATTATAATGCTTTGGGAATCCATGTCCGTCTATGTCAAAACTGGATAATCAGCTGCTACAGCATTTGCAAGGCCTCTGGCAGCGCTTCACCAATAACATAAGGTGTGTTTGTGCCCATCCATCATGTAGAAAGAACAACATAAATATTTGATTAAAAACTGAAGTGTGAAAACATTAGATAAGGTTCGGAAACTGGGAATTAGTACTGTACATATCTTCATGAGAAGAGAAGATGCAGCAACAACGGACATACCAAAGTGGTACTTTGAACCATATGTCAATTCGGTAAAGATGTAGAAACAATAGACAAACCAAACTGGTAAATAAACCATGACCACAGCCATGCTCACACTAAAAATGTGTTCATCAAACACTAAGTAATTATGCCAAAATAATACTATAACTAAATAGCAGATCCTGAAGCAGCCCCCTACTCTCAAGCTGTACAAAGTGTCAATATGCAATTATGCATACTTTGAGAAGTGCTTAGAACTGTGTCGTGGCAAAGAAGAGTCACATAGTGCAGAAGTAGTAGTGTGCATCAAATTACGTGAAATATAGAATCCTTGCAAACCTAAAAGAAAAAAATATTTCTAAGGTGGAAGAACTGTAGAAAGGGCAGTGCAGCAGTGGTTACAAACTGAAAGAGAAAAACATGTTTCCATATCAGCAGACTTAACCACCTAGGAGAAACAGATAGTGAGAGAACTCACATCCTCTAGTCTTGGTCAATGTATGAGATGAGAGTACGGCATCACTTCCTGTACCATTATCACATCAACTCGTCCAGATCGATAAAGCCTTAGAATTGCACCTGGAAATGTACGTAAGACTGTAAGAGGCATGCTAACCTGAAAAAACCAAAAACAAATGGAAGCTGCAATATAACTGCATATTTCTACATCGAGTAGCTAGTTCACACCTGTACCGCAAGTAATAATTAAATACGGTCCAACAACAACAACAACAACAACAACAAAGCCTTTAGTCCCAAACAGGTTGGGGTAGGCTAGAGGTGAAACCCATAAGATCTCGCAACCAACTCATGGCTCTGGCACATGGATAACAAGCTTCCACGCACCCCTGTCCATAGCTAGCTCTTTGGTGATACTCCAATCCTTCAGGTCGCTCTTAACGGACTCCTCCCATGTCAAATTCGGTCTATCCCGCCCTCTCTTGACATTCTCCGCACTCTTTAGCCGCCCGCTATGCACTGGAGCTTCTGGAGGCCTGCGCTGAATATGCCCAAACCATCTCAGACGATGTTGGACAAGCTTCTCCTCAATTGGTGCTAACTCTATCTCGTATATCATCATTCCGGACTCGATCCTTCCTCGTGTGGCTACACATCCATCTCATAAATTTATAGCTTCAGACCATAGCAAAACAGGCTCATCTTCTCAGATAAAAGTGTATTAGTATATGAGAGATGCCACCTGATAAACAATGTCCAACATAAGCAGTGCAACTACATAAGCAGATGTGAAGGCTTTCATTATTGCTCCAATATCAAGCTGCGTCAGCTGCAACATACTATTAACTTTGAGTTAAAGTATATATTATATATGGCAATACTAACTACAGGCCAAAGAGCATACTATGTGTTATAGACCTGAATCCAACTTAACATGTATTATATAGACTGAATCATCAACATCCGCATTGTAATTTCGTTGGGAACCTGCAACAAAATAACTACAAGGCCCCATCTCACGCATGTCTCCTCCTCTCTTTCTCTTCTGGAGCAGATCCATTTATCTCCCCATGATCCAATCGCACTACCAAAGGTGCTGATTGTACCACAATGGGTCAATTCCTTCTCACTTATCTCTCAAGTTTCTCACATCTCTCCTCCGCTTCTTTGAGTCCAATTGTTTTGGGTGAACAATACTTCAGTTAACCTCCACAGTACACAGCTTGTTTCTATGGACGCCGGGCCAATAATTAATACCTCTTGTTTCGATTTAGAATTATCCATTAAGACGAATATGCAGAACAGAATCATACAGACACATATTAACAGAAAACACATCTAGATGGAACTTTATCTGAATCCTCACGACAAGGACTTCAATTCAGCCTAGGCAATCTAACGAGAACTACATAGAGATGCCGGTCCAGGTGCCAGGAACTTGGAGGGTAAAACAAGTTGCAGACTAATTGGCTGCCAATTGAAGCAGGAGAGTAGGAATACAAAAAAAAAGACTGATCTACAACGCTCGCCATGGAGGTTCAGGGATGCGTCTCACCTCTGGGTCGGCTATGTGGCGAGCAACCCCGACGTAGGCAGGCCGGCACTGCGCTCGCGATGCAGGGGAGAAGACGGGAACTCGGTCGGCGCCGACGCCAGACCGCATCGCTTCCGCTGGCAGCATGGCCGAGGACACGGAGACGCGGCAGGCGTCGGCGGGCGCGGAGGAGAGGGAGGAGGGCGAGATCGAGGACGACGACTCCTCGTCGTGCAGTTGACTCCGGTGTGGTTCGCTGTGATGACGCCGTCAGCACGGAGGAACCAGAGACGAGAGCTCAGATCCAATCGCCCGTGAAGACGCCGTGTGATTTGGTTTAGAATAAAATCGTGGGTAGTTGGGAAGGGTGTTTAGCGGCAAAGGATAAATAGACTTTTTTTGGGTGGAAACACAAAATATTGGCGCAAACTACAGTAAACCGAAATTAGGTGGTGTGAAAGTAATTATTTTTGGAGGGAATGTTTATAGAATAATAAAATAAATTGGAAAAATTAATATTTCAAATCAGTATGAGATATATATGCGGCTAAAGATAATATTACTAAAATATGTTTGTAAAAGTCATTTCTTGGAGAAAAGACCACCAAATCCGAGAATCATGGAGGGGCGATCCAGCGCCCTCCCCTCTAGCGTTCTCGTCGTCGATATTTGTATATTTCTTATTTATACATTGTTTCCCGGTTATTTAGTATACATGTATGGTACGTATAAGTAGTTCAACATGACCAATCCATGGCATCATATGTTTAGAGGATGCCATATTTTGCATTGTTGTTGTCATTGAGTGTTTTCAAGTCCCGACAAACCGTCTCATGATCATCACGCCTATGTTGCAATATCTTTTCAAATATTGCAACAAATAGTTATTCTGTTGAAATACCTAGTCTCTATTACAACAAAGTGGATGCCCTCGCGCAACGGAATTTTTTTGTCGCAATACCGCTGCCATATTGCCACGCCGATACAGTTTGTTGCAATATGAGGCCTCTATTGCAACAAAGTTAGTATTTATCGTGACCAAACTAAGTTATGGCAATATGTGCAACCTATTACCACAATCGGAGAATTTATGGTAATATTGCGTTTTATTGCAACAAAACGTAGTTGTAGAAATAAATTTTGTTGCAATAGACCGGAATCCTTGTAGTGCCCCTCCACCATAATCTACCTCGGTCATATCGTCGTAGTGCTTAGGCGAAGCCCTGCGCCGATAACTTCATCATCACCGTCGCTACGCCGTCGTGCCGACGAAACTATCCCTCGACCTCAGCTGGATCTAGAGTTCGTGGGACGTCACCGAGCTGAATGTGTGCAGATCGCGGAGGTGCCGTAACTTCGGTACTAGGATCGGTCGGATCGTGAAGACGTACGACTACATCAACCGCGTTGACATAATGCTTCCGCTTTCGGTCTACGAGGGTATGTGGACATCACTCTCCCCTCTCGTTGCTATGCATCACCTAGATGGATCTTGTGTGTGCGTAGGATTTTTTTTGAAATTACTGCGTTACCCAACAAGCACTATGACGATATGACCAAGGTGTGTAACTGTGGAGGGGGGCACCGCACACGGCTAAGAGAAACTTTGGTTTGTGTTTGGGGTACCCCCCTCCCACGTATATAAAGGAGGGGGGAAGAGGAGGCCGGCCTAGGAGGAGGCGCGCCATGGGGGGAGTCCTACTTGGACTCCCGGTCCAAGTAGGATTCGGCCCCCCCTTTCCTATTCCAACTAGGAGGAGGGGGAAGGAGGAAGAGGGGAGAAGGAAAGAGAGGGGGGCGCCGCCCCCTCCTAGTCCAATTCGGACCAGCCCATGGGGGGGCGCCCTGCCTCCCCTTGTGGCCCTTATCTCCTTTCCACTATGGCCCAATAAGGCCCATTACTTCCCCGGGGGGTTCCGGTAACCTCCCGGTACTCCGAAACTTATCTGATACTTCCCGAAACCATTCCAGTGACCGAATATAACCTTCCAATATATCAATCTTTATGTCTCGACCATTTCGAGACACCTCGTCACGTACGTGATCTCATCCGGGACTCCGAACAAACTTCGGTCATCAAATCACATAACTCATAATACAAATCGTCATTGAACGTTAAGCGTGCGGACCCTACGTGTTCGAGAACTATGTAGACATGACCGAGACACATCTCCGGTCAATAACCAATAGGGGAACCTGGATGCTCATATTGGTTCCTACATATTCTATGAAGATCTTTATCGATTAAACCGCATAACAACATACGTTGTTCCCTTTGTCATCGGTATGTTACTTGCCCGAGATTCGATCGTCGGTATCATCATACCTAGTTCAATCTTGTCACCGGCAAGTCTGTTTACTCGTTCCGTAATGCATCATCTCGCAACTAATTCATTAGTCACATTGCTTGCAAGGCTTATAGTGATGTGCATTACCGAGAGGGCCCAGAGATACCTCTCCGATACACAGAGTGACAAATCCTAATCTTGATCTATGCCAACTCAACAAACACCATCGGAGACACCTGTAGAGCATCTTTATAATCAGCCAGTTACGTTGTGACGTTTGATAGCACACAAGGTATTCCTCCGGTATTCGGGAGTTGCATAATCTCATAGTCAGAGGAACATGTATAAGTCATGCTGAAAGCAATAGCAATAAAACTAAATGATCATTAATGCTAAGCTAACGGATGGGTCTTGTCCATCACATCATTCTCTAATGATGTGATCCCGTTCATCAAATGACAACACATGTCTATGGTCAGGAAACATAATCATCTTTGATCAACGAGCCAGTCAAGTAGAGGCATACTAGGGACACTCTGTTTTGTCTATGTATTCACACATGTACTAAGTTTCCGGTTAATACAATTCTAACATGAATAATAAACATTTATCATGATATAAGGAAATATAAAAAAACAACTTTATTATTGCCTCTAGGGCATATTTCCTTCAGTCTCCACTTGCACTAGAGTCAATAATCTAGTTCACATCGTCATGTGATTTAACACCAATAGTTCACATCTTTATGTGATTAGTTCACATCGCCATGTGACTAACACCAAAAAGGGTTTACTAGAGTCAATAATCTAGTTCATGTTGCTATGTGATTAACACCCAAAGAGTACTAAGGTGTGATCATGTTTTGCTTGTGAGAGAAGTTTTAGTCAACGGATCTGTCACATTCAGAGACATATGTATTTTGCAAATTTTCTATGTCTATGATGTCCCTCTGACTATGGCGCCAGAAAGTTCTTGTCTACTGGGACTACGTCGATATTTCCCCAAAGAGGAAGGGATGATGTAGCACAACAACGGTAGGTATTTCCCTCAGTGAAGAAACCAAGGTTATCGAACCAGCAGGAGAACCAAGTAACACAATGTAAACAGCACTTGCACACAAATAACAACACCTCGCAACCCGACGTGTTAAAGGGGTTGTCAATCCCTTTCGGGTAACGATGCCAGAAATTGTAATAGATTGAAATAATAGATCGCAAATAAAATAAAGTGCAGCAAAGTATTTTTGTATTTTGGGTTTAATAGATCTGAATAAAAAATGGAAAGGAAAAGTAGATTGCAAGCAAATATATGAGAAAGAAGACCCGGGGGCCGTAGGTTTCACTTGTAGCTTCTCTCGAGAAAAATAGAACGCGATGGGTAAACAAATTACTATTGGCAATTTATATAACTTCAAATAATTATGACGATATCCAGGCAATGATCATAAATAGGCATCACGTCCAAGATTAGTAGACCGACTCCTGCCTGCATCTACTACTATTACTCCACACATCGACCGCTATCCAGCATGCATCTAGAGTATTAAGTTCATGGAAAGACGGAGTAATGCAATAAGAATGATGACATGATGTAGACAAGATCCGTTTATCTATTGCGTAGATATATATCCCATCTTTTTATCCTTAGTACCAACGATACATACGTGTCGGTTCCCTTTCTGTCACTGGGATCAAGCACCGTAAGATCGAACCCACTACCGGGCACCTCTTCCCATTGCAAGATAAATAGATCAAGTTGGCCAAACAAAACCCAAATATCGGAGAAGAAATACGAGGCCATAAGAGATCATGCATATAAGAGATCAAAGAAACTCAAATAACTTTCATGGATATAAAAAGATATAACTGATCATAAACCCAAAGTTCATCAGATCCCAACAAACACACCGCAAAAAGAGTTACATCATATGGATCTCCAAGAGACCATTGTATTGAGAATTCAGCGAGAGAGAGAAAGCCATCTAGCTACTAACTACGGACCCGAAGGTCTACAAAGAACTACTCACGCATCATCGGAGAGGCACCAATGGAGGTGGTGAACCCCATCCGCGATGGTGTCTAGATTGGATCTGGTGGTTCTAGACTCTGTGGCGGCTGGATGAATATTTTGTCGATGCTTTTTGGGTTTCTGGAATATTGGGGTACTTATAGAGCAAAGAGGCGGTCCGGGGGCACCCGAGGTGGGCACAACGCGCCCTGGTGGGTTGTCCCCTCCTCGGGACTCCCCCCAGGTGCAACCAGGGGCCAACTTATTCCTTTTGGTCCATAAAAAATCATCATGAAGTTTCGTGGCATTTGGACTCCGTCTGATATTGATTTCCTGCGATGTAAAAAACATGCAGAAAACAGCAACTGGCACTTGGCACTATGTCAATAGGTTAGTACCAAAAAATGATATAAAATGACTATAAAATGATTATAAAACATTCAAGATTGATAATAAAACAACATGGAACAATCAAAAATTATAGATATGTTGGAGACGTATCAGCATCCCCAAGCTTATCTCCTGCTCGTCCTCGAGTAGGTAAGTGATAAAAACAGAATTTTTGATGTGGAGTGTTGTTTATCATGTCATATCAAATTCATTTCTTTATAGCATGGACAATTGGACTTTTATGTGATTCAAAGCAATAGTCTAGTTTTGACATAATAATTTAGATACTCAAGCATATCAACAAGCAACCATGTCTTTCAAAATATCAATGCTAAAATAAGTTATCCCTAGCCCATCATGCTCAAACATTGATCCATTCGTGAGACACACTCGAATATTAGCTACACCCAATACTTAAGTACGATCATATTGCCTCTTAGTTGGTGCTTTTGTATGAGAAGATGGAGACTCAAATTCGAAAATAAAAATTGCATAAAGTAAAATAAAGGCCCTTCGCAGAGGGAAGTAGGGATTTGTAGAGGTTCCAGAGCTCAAAGCGAAAAATTAGAGATAAAAACATTTTGGGAGGTGTATCCATCCCACTAACGAAAACGACTTAGAGTTCCGAACATTTTCCATGCTAGATATGCCATAGGCAGTTCCCAAACAGAAAATAAGGTTTATTCCTTTTTCCACCATACTTTCAATTTCCATGGCTAGCCGTATCCACGGTTGCCCTCCATACCAACACTTTTCAAGGAATTTATTATTTGACAACATAAAGTAAATTCATTTTTGCATTTCGGGACTGGGCATCCCTAAAACCTTTGCCTTCCACTCGTGCAATGACAAGTGAATAAACACTCATCGTGAGAATAACACATCCAGCATGGAAAATATTAGCCACCTGTTACCGTTCCGCGAGCGAAACAAACACATAAAACAGAAGTTTATTTTGAAAATTAAAGATGGCACATGCAAATTTGCTTAGAACGACAAAAGAATACCGCATATAGGTAGATATAGTGGACTCATGTGGCAAAACTGGTTTAAAGGATTTTGGATGCACAAGTAGAGGTCATACTTAGTGCAAAATGAAGGCTAGCAAAAAGATTGAGAAGCGGCCAACCAAGAAACGAATAATCTCATAAGTAAGCATTAAGCATAATTAACACCGAATAATGCATCATAAGTAGGATATAATTTTCATTGCATGATTATTGACTTTCGTGCATGCATAGGGAATCACAAACCTTAACACCAATATTCTTACTAGAGCACAATTACTCATCAACATAACTCACATGTCACATCATCATATCTCAAAACTATTACTAAGAATCAAGTTTATTTTGTCCAATGATCTTTATGACTTTTTTTCTTACTTTATCCTTCTTGGATATCTACCACTTTGCGACTAATTTTCATGTGTTGCTTTTCATAAGCTCAAACAAATATGAGTGAAGATCATGAGCATAAAAAGTTTTCTTTCTCTCAAAATAATTTAAGTGAAGCAAGAGAGAATTTCTTCAAAATTTTACTAACTCTCAAATAAATCTAAGTGAAGCATGAGAGCATTTCTTCAAAAATACTAAGCACACCGTGCTCAAAAAGATCTAAGTGAAGCACTAGACCAAGTCCTAACTCATAAAAGATTTAAGTGAAACACAGAGAGCAATTCTAAAGGTCTCCC
The DNA here is from genome assembly GCF_002575655.3 of Aegilops tauschii subsp. strangulata. Classification (NCBI taxonomy): domain Eukaryota; kingdom Viridiplantae; phylum Streptophyta; class Magnoliopsida; order Poales; family Poaceae; genus Aegilops; species Aegilops tauschii. The sequence goes on from NC_053038.3 coordinate 506,938,800, forward strand.
AGCCCCTGGCGCTGGCTGGTGCCACGTAGTGGCCCTTTAGTGGCGATTCGTGTTGAACCGGTACTAAAGGGGCGGGGACCTTTAGTCCCCAACCTTTCACTAAAGGGCCTTACGAACTGGTGCTATAGCCCGGTTCTGCACTAGTGCATGTGGGCCAGTCCGTCTCCTCTGTTCTACTCTTCCTCGTCGGAGACCGCGGATTCACTTCACCGGTCTTATCGCCGGTGCCCGTGGATATGACGGATGGAGGACGACACGGGCTTGCACGTCGGGCGCCGTCGTCGTAGGGTAGGTTTAGGGACGGGTCGTTTTTTGGTTCTTAATGTTTGGAATGTAATGAAAATCCGCCGTATTTGCATGAATGTTGTACGATTTGTATGAAATCCTCTTATGTTTGCATGAATTTTATCCGGTTTGTTAAAAAAAATTACAACGTATGTGGGCAGCGTTGGATGGCGGCCTTCCGCATCCATATCGTGGACTGGTTTCCTTCCTTCGCAGACGGATGCGGAAGAAAATTCGTGGGCTGCAGTTGGAGATGCCTAACCGTTATATGATCTTACTCGTAAACCCAGTTTCCCCGATTCCTACTCCTTTGTCGACGTTGTTCTCCGTCGGTGATGGCCACCGAAGCTTGTGGCATGAGCTCGAGCCAGATCCTTGCCCTTGCTATGTACATCATCATTCTGCGTGGCTCCTCTTGTTTACATCCATGCATCATCATTCCTAGGATAAGCAGGCGTTTAATTATTACTCGCTTGGCGTCTTGCAGACTTGGAACAACTTGACCTTCTTCCTCGGTTTGCAGAAGTCGGTGTCGTCTCGTCTCGCCGTTGTTCGCCACACATGTTCCTCTCGCCACTCTGTTTACGATAACGCGGCTTAGATGTCAGAGCTCACCCTGACGCGATTGATTCGAGCTAGCCACAGCACGCGACGACAGCCTCCTCATTCACCCTGTCGACCCCCCTGTGCTCTGTCTTTTTTCCATGCTCTGTTAGTGGCTGTGTAGTTTTCCATTATTATTATTATTATTATTATTATTATTATTATTACAACGTACGTGTAGAGTGTTGTCTGGCCTCCGCCTTCTGGAGATGCTGTTGTGTTATACTTCCTCCGTCACAAAATAAGTGTCTTGAGCTTAGTACAAATTTGTACTAGAGCTAGTACAAAGTTGAGACACTTATTTTGAGACGGAGGGAGTATATATGAAAGGTGCTGATGGGCTGTTTAGTAAACTTGGTGATTTGGCTGACTGTAAGTGCATTTAGCGTTGAGCCTCAAGTTTTGGAAGCCGATAGGCAAGGGGGTAAGGAGTTAATTCGAGCTTAGGGGTGTGTGGAGATAAATAGGACTCTACAATGTTGGACAGAGTTCCAATTGCTAAGAAAAGTTGAGTAAGACATTTAGTATTTGGGACACTTTATTCGTTTAAATAAATGGTTGTGTGCATCGTTTGATGCAGAGATTTCTCTGTTTTTTTAATGAAGAGATGCTCCATTAGACGTCAAAAGAGGCTCCAAATGCTACTCTCGCGGCGCGGCGCCGTGACCATGCGACACGCGTTCACCTGATATCTTTCTGGAAACGGCCATCCTTCATTCTCGTCACTGCTACTATCAGCTGTAAGTCGGGATACTCGATTGCATTCCCTTCGTAGAGTTGCTTTCTTACACAGGATTATGCTGACCGGCCGATGGTGACGCTATTTCTCATATCATATGTATAGTCCCTCACTGCTCCTTTTTTAGACATTCCTGTGTAATTCCACCTGAGCATGTAATTAGTTTCTACAGATTTATCATATCTTCCATGGTGGGAATAATCTGAGTGACTTGCTGTCGAAATAACATTCGCTCCGGAGGTCAGGACAGATATGGTTGTTCCCATGGATATTGGTGTTTAGTATTTCGACATAATCCTAGTGACCCCACCGAGCTTCATTTCATATGAAAATTGTCATTGACTCCAACTCCAATTTAGTTAGAGTACTAATCCTCCAACTGAACACTTAGTTGTAAATAAACTAGCTCAGCCTAACCAACCAAAACGCAAGGGCGTAATTAAACTTGTCCATGTCCGGCATGCAGTGGCCCATGCAACATGCAACGTCTCTCATGCATGCACATATACATATTAAATGTGCAATATTTCATGGGGTGTAACAACGGATGAGCTAGCCAGCGCACCTAACTAGAGAGAATTAGACTCAAAAAGAATATAGAGAGAATTAGAGCAAGGCTAACAGTAGATCCAGCAACCACCTATATTAGACTTTCATGTCATTAAGAGACAACATTATTATAATGTTGTATATCGAGTCGATCGTTGTTTTGCTCGCTTCAGGTTTTTCTTTTTCCTCCCTCCGCATGGCATAACTTTCGTCTTCTATGACTTTGCTCTCTGGACGGGTGATTTTTTGCATGTGTGCGTTGATATTGGCTATATGCATTCTAATTACGCAGAGGCCTGGTGTGCTCATTATGCTTGTATCTCCTGATGCTTCATTATGAATCAATAAAAGACAATCTTTAAAAAAAAAAGGTTAGTTATACTCCCTCCGTTTACTTATATAAGGCCACTGTGGAAAATACACTTTACATCTATACAAGGCCACCAACATTAATCGAGACAAATTTAATGATATTTCCTTGAACTAGCAATTTATTTAATACTTGCATGCATGCAGTCATAATAACACTCCAATCACCTTTCTATCCTTTCTTGCATGCATGCGGTGTATTAATGATCCCACTACATAAAAAGAAAAGCAGTTTTACAAGGCAAGACATTAAATTTTATCTTGGTATCTGTAATATGAGTTTGTGGCCTTGTATCTAAAAATGGAGGGAGTAATTTTCCCCCTATTTTCTCTCTCTCTTTCTCTCGTTATATTACCCTTTTACCTAGGACCACATGTAGAGATTAGCTCTCTTATGAAAGCCCACTCTTATCCTTTTCTTTGTCCCTCCCCTTCACATAGGCAAACGTGTCATATAAGTAGCCTTATAGTCCCTATTATAATTACTCGTAAAAAGTCGGGTGGAATATAGGTGTAAATTTTTGGATTTTTTTGAACCCTAGTTTTCGGATTTTTCAGACTTACAATGGGGGTTAGGCCTAATATATCATCTCATTCAATGCCAACTAAGAATATAACTGACAATCATATCATGATACTATATATACCATAAAAATTAAGTGCTACTATGAGTCATAATAATAGATGATAGCATCTAAAATGCCAATATATGATATTGTGCACTGTAGAGATGGTATTATACACTAATATCATATGCATGATCCCATCTATGATTGTACTAAACAACTCTTTCCAATAACCGTACCCAAGCATGTATACGAGAGCGATTTTTCTACCATGCAAGCTATATAGGTAGCGTGTGTTGATTCGTCACTCAGTGTGTTGGAGATTCCTCTGGCTGGATTATTCTTATATATACATGAATAAACATTAAGATACAATGGAACTATATAGAATTTTAAGAAATGTGCTCTCCTTTTCGCTGGTACACAATAAATTAGAATTTTAAATAAAATAGTGTAATATTTTAGAGCAAGACAAACTTCAACAAAACAAGAAGGTGCGATACGAAGAGCTAGGTGATGACAGTCGGTGGATGTGCTAGAAAACCGTCTCTCCTCTGCATACATCATATATACCTTGTCTTATTGTCACATATATCTTTTCCGTACAACTCACTTAGGGGTATCCAGTAATTATTAACAATATATATTGAAAATAATAAAAATGGTATAATTGATTCATAATACTGTGAGGAGTAGGAGTACATACTCACGTAGTATAGAATCATTTCGTAACACGCGTGCACACATACACACCATTTAAAGAACACAATACAAAGACCATACCGTACTCTTCCTTCGTATCACAAAAACATGATGTTTTGAATATGGCTTCGGTCAAAATTTTACAGAAGCACGCAAGCACTTTATTGCTGCCTTTCTGGCATCTATCCCCTAAGTTTTTACAACTATAAGTTACAAGCATTTTATTTCTCTCTTTGACCCTACCCAAAGTGGTAGTTGGCAAGCCTTGTAAATATGTACATTGTTCTTTGATTCATTAGTACATATTTTTCTACCAAGGCTTCCAATACCATTTTCATCAAAAATAAATAACATTTTGTTATACAGATTAGAAATTTAAAAAATCATATGTATAATCTTACCTCAAAAAAATATTGTTAGGATATTTTATTTCCCTTTTTTGTTACGTGCTACCTCCGTCTCAAAATATAAGATGTTTTTGTAGACTAACTAAAACATCGTGTTGATATTTTGAGAGCGAGGTACAGTATAGAACCTCCAAAACGTCTTGTTTTCGTGATACAGGAGAAGGGGTATATATATATATATATATATATAACCTGTCACGGTTTTAGAAAATCATGTGGCTGACATGCGAGATTAGTCTCCTGCACACCTGATCCCTGAAACAGAGATGAAATTAGTCCTTAGTAATCAGCAAGCGTGAATGCCCGCTTGCTCCGTACGTGCGTGCGCTCCTCCGTGCTAGTACTGTTTTGAGAGAACGAGATGCACTTACACTGGACTTCTTGCAGTAGAGGATGGCGTCATGAACGTCCACGTCCGTGTCGGCACTGCCGTGGTACCCGACGCTCGACGTGGCCCCGCGCGCCGGGCTCGCCGCCAACGTGAACCTGCTGCTGTGCCTCCGCCCGATCGCCCTGACCTTCCGGTACAGTGGCATCACGAACCGCAGCACCTTCCAGGGCGACGACGACGCCGCGCGGCGCCTCCTGGTCCTGGCACACAACGTCGACCGCGACATGGCGTGCTTGCTCGTCGGGCTGGAGCACGCACTCAGCGAGACCAGCGTGCTCCGCGCCGAGAAGGCTGACAACCACGGAGCGCTCGGGGCGTCCGCAGAGCGATGCCGACTGGTGATCACCGAGTCGTCGCCGTCTTCTTGATCTTGCGCGCCGGAGCCGCCTCCGGGCTCGCAGGGGAGGAGGCGGCTCGCGCTGATCTGCAGCAGCGTCGGGGACGGCGTGGCGTCGTCTACTACCGGCAGGTCGAAGTCGATCTCACTCGCCGCCGTGGCTAAGTCTAAGTCGATGGAGAAGAGATTGTCGTGGGGGTACAAGTACAAGTCGATGAAGGAGGACGACGTTGAGATTCGGAAGGAATGACCGACGCTGCCGACGAGGCGGTCCAAGGACGGCGGCGAGTGCCGTGCGCTGTCGTCGAGCCACCCGAAGAAGAAGTCGTCGTACTCGGCGAGGTGCCGCAACGAGCTGCTACCCTCCATCTCCATGCGCTCAGGCTCAGCGTTGGAGCTTGACGAGTGGACGGGTGTGGTGGTGCATGATGCATCGGGCTGAGCACGGGCATGACACGCATATATGGGCGGCGTGGCGGCAGGTGACTCGTCTCGTCTCGTGTCGTTTGGTGCAAATCCACTTTTTTCAGTAAAATTAGTTTTTTTAGGGGTTTTGGTAAAATTTGGTGCAAATCCTGCAATCGAGGAAGCGTGGGTAGCTTCAAATCATTGGGTCTGTTTCAGGAGAGAATTTCTTATTTAACACTGTCTTAAACTTTTATTTTCTATTTCAGGAGAGAATTTCTTATTTAACACTGTCTTAAACTTTTATTTTCTATTTGACACTGAAAAATATTTCTTTCCCTATCTAACACAGTCTTTAAACTTTGTTCCCAATACGACACTTTCATCTATTTTTTTGTGCAAACAGTGTTGAATGGCACATGAAATGATAATTCTGCCCTCAAACGTCTATTCAATCTTTTCATCTTCTATATCTAAATAGGGGCACCCCACTAGCTGATTTTCCTGCCTCCTCATGAAGCCACGTCGTCTGAATTGTTACAGCCGTTGATGTAGTATAGCACAGCAGTCCGCATCCGTCCGCTCAAAAGTTGGCAAAGTTACTGCGAGTTGCCACCGCTGAGTGGAAAATACCGATTCGTTCTTTCGCGCTGTCCCGCTCGCTCGCTGCATATCCCCTCTGACTCGATTCGTTTTGGTTGGGCTGCACACGTCCTCCTCACCAAAATTGTTTGGACATTACAAAGCCCATTCGAAGCCCATAGGTAAAGTCCATTGTTCCCAGTCTCAAGAAAAGATCGTGCCACGACCATCCACACTCCCGGGCAGCCGCCGCCAGGAGCCCTTCCGGCGGGTCTGTGCCACGATCCACCCTTGCCTGGCCAGACGCTGCCGTCCCTTGTGCTCTACCAGCAGCCACCATCACCCATGCTTGCCCCTAGCCAGCCGTCAGTGCTAACCCTTCCGCCGTCATCGTCGGCCGTCCCCGGTGAGCCACCTATCCAGAGATGTGTGATCCAGTAGCCACCTCTGTGGATTCCGCCACCATGGCTGATGCCCCCCAGCACAACCGCCACGATGGCCGTTGCTCCCGGCCAGCCCGCCGCACCCAACACGGCATTAACTCCATCAAATTCGTTCATCTTCCCACAGCCGCTTTTATGGCGCACATGAAACGGCCTCGCACCACTCAATCGACGGAAACGGATGGATTCATGTGAAAAGAAGAAACTGATGGATTTATGACTCCCTCCTCATGAAGGGTAATCGACCTAGTGGCTCTCCCTTTTAAGCACTGGAGTTGATCCCTTCCCGTCACTCGCCTGCCCGGGTTCTCATCACAGTCTTCTCCTCGAGGCGTCCGCTGATTCCGCCCCGCTTGCTAGAGGTCTGGTTCTAAATCCTAGAACCGCATCATGTAATTTTCTTGCTTTGGTTGTGCTATTCGTATCTTGAAATTCCATGTCTTGGCTGATGCAAAGTTCATGGGACGCTCTTAAAATTTTCATGTCTTGGCCAATGCAAAGGTTGATGCGATCTGGCTGTTGTACTGAAAGTCTGAAACAGAACAAAATTTTACTCATAATTTTTCCATTTTTTGATATACCACCATGTCAGTTGATTTTCCCTGTATGTTTCATTGTTTCTATGATAAGTTGTCATTGGTTTCCTCCTATATCTATGGATTTAAAGTTTTGCTATATAATATTTGTCTCACATGCAATTCAAGTGCTATATATATAGAGAGAGATCAGTAATCTCTTTGTTGAGCCAAGTTACACAGCTGAGAACAAATTAAAGATGCGGCTCATTCAAGCTGTAGACTAGCAGTTTGTTTTCATGTCGGGCGAACATTAGGAACTTTGTGAACCATAATTTGGGAGACAAAGAGGAATTTTGAAGACAAAAAGGAATTGATATTCCTATTGACATACCATCAGATATAACTACATACAAGAAATAGACATGTGAATGTTCTACTAGCCTGAAAGACTGTATATACATCTTGGAAACAATACACACTTGACAGGTCTACATGTCTCCTTGATTCAAGCTTTGTCTCTAACAATATGAATTATCCATGTGGTACAACCATAGATTTTGCAGGGGGGTAACTTGGCTTAACTCGCATGGCTCACAGATCTTTTTTTACCTTTCGCAGACATATACACTCACCTTTATCAGTGTAACAATGAAATGTGACAATAGCAGTATTAAAGCAGAAAGATGTGTTAGGTGCCTGATGCCATGTTCGCTAGCATGGGAAAAGAAAATAATTATTCAATGGAATCAGTCCCCTTAATTTTGTTTGTCTGGTGTATTAAAACTTCTCATACTTCCTATTCTGTCATTAGCTTAGTCTACTGAAAAACAGACTTGACTTAGCAAACGAGATTATGTATTTTCAGTACTACCATTTGTTTGAACATCTTAATTATTCTGGCATCATCACATACATGAAGCAGCAAAGGAAATTATGTATTTTTAGTACTACTGATTGAACATCTTTCTTAATTATTCTGGCAGTATCACCATATTCTTTTTTTTGTGTATTTATTAAACTGTTCCTCTCAATCGTATAGAAAATCATGGATGTACATCATATGTTTAGTTTGTAGGAGCTACCAGCAAAGTAAGACTGCATTTTATTTAGCTTCATTTGGTAAGCAGCAAGAGTGCATTTTATTTATCCTCACATGGTAATCAGCAAAACAACTTACTACTGCAACACACACATCTATATAACATCATCCAGTTGCATTTTCAGCTTACCCCTTATCTTCTCAACCACGAGTTGGCAGCCAGTACAAATGGACGACCGAAGCAACAGGTACTCCTACTGAAATTAGTTTGCTATATATTTTCATTCCACTGCTTACGCTGACTAACAATGTGCTCCATCTTCTCAAGAACGCCACCTAATTATGGAAAAAATAATCTGACATGTTCTACCGCCGTTTCAAGAAGAGAAGCTCAGAAGAAATACAAGGATGCAATTGCAAAGATGAAGGGCACAAAAGACCCGACGTTTATAACTTTCAAACAGGTGTCCAAGCCTCAACACATCGCTAACCAACTGTCTGGTCACCATCCATTATCATCTATGGGATATATCGTGGAGTATGAAAAGAATGGTATACCATATATTCAGGTTGTAGTAACTCAAGAAGGCCCACCTATAAACAACATCAAATATATTGAGTAAGAATATGTACATGCTATCATACGGCATATGGTTCATGCTACAAATAGCAGGCTTTATCCTCCAATACATACCAGCAATAAATTTTAGTCATTGTATGTACGAGAAATCTATCAATTATTGATTGAAATTATTTTCTTCTTTGAGATGTTGATGGTTACTTTGAAAATCCACGACAAATTTCCGCAGCAACGCGCGAGGCATCATCTAGTTATTCTAGTGTCTTATTTAAGGGTGGAGTCCGCGTTTTTTTTTTTTGCGAAATCATATGGGAGTTTTATTCCAAACTTAACGGGTTACAATCGAGAGGCAATAAGTCATCACAACATGGAGGACATATGTACAACCACACCGCAGTACATGCCATACAATCTGCTATCCTATTTTGAGCTCTACTAATTTTCTGTGGAACAAACTCCCTTCCATTCATCATTGACTTGATTTCAGATACTAGGTGTCCATAAGCCGAACGAGACAAGCTATCACTTGAGAGGATTGATAGCGCTTCGGAAGAATCAGATTGCACCATTACTTGTCGCTCTGTATGTTGTAACGGTAGGGCCATCCCTGCAAGTGCATGAATCTCCGCCTCCAATGCCTCGTTACAATTAAAAATAACATGGTAGGCAGCAAAAATTACCGATCGGTTGTCATGTCGCAAAATCATACCAACACCCGCACTGCCATCCTGAGACGAGTAAGAGCCATCAACAGACAAGGCAGTCCAGTTAGTGCAACAGAATAAGCCGGTGTCTTATTCCTGGACATCACACGTACCAAGCAAACTAGCTCCTTGCTGGATGGGTTCCTTAAGCTAGCTTGCACATGCACGTATGAAACAACAAGGCCGCCGGCTTGCTTGATGGACGGCTCGACTCGACGAAACACGCACACGCGAACAATACGAGTACACACCGAGTTGATCGCAAAAGGACCGTGTCATGCCATTGAATTTTTATTGCTATTTCTGATTGGGGTTACGGTTTGGTGTTTACAAGGGGTTACGTACCTACGTATATATATCAGCTGCCAACACTATTCAGTATCAAATTCTAGTCCTATATGAACTCAATGGATACACATGTATACATATATGAAACGGACACATACATTGGGTTTAATTCCAACATCGGTGTTCATGTGCGAGGGGATTATGTGCCGGGTGAAACCAATGACAGTGACCTTGACTTGACATAGGTGCTTCTAGTGCCAGGGGTAAACTTGTCATTTCACATGTCATTAACACCGTTTGGTCAACAAATGGACAGAAGTGTTATATTGGGAACAAAATTTAAAGTTGGTGTTAGATAGGAGAAATATTTCTTCAATGTTAAATAGGGAGATAAAATTTAAAACACTGTCAAATAAGGAATTCTTTCCTGTTTCAGCCCATATGTAAATTCGCATGCTCCAAGAAAATGTTCATCATATATTACGAAAATGTTCACTGTATATATAAGAAAGTACACCATGCATTATAAAAATATTCACAATATACTTAGAAAAAATTCAACGTACTTTAATAAATGTTCAATGTGTATTTTAAAATGGTCAGCATATACAAAGAATTATTCAGTGTATTTTGAAAATTTTCAACGTGTATTACAAAATTGTGAACTGTATTAAAACATCACTCTGTATTAAAACATGTTCGTGTGTAGTTTGCAAAATGTTCACCGCATCTTATACAGATGTTTATAGTACCAAAAACTATAAAAAAAAGAAAAGGGGGGAAAGGGAGAAACAAAAGTAAAAAAATCAATCAAAAATAGGTTTTTTTAGGTGAAACTAGGGACTTTATCCAATCTGTAAAGAAAAGGGAATACAAACAATGTCCGGAACCATCCCTAGCCACACATGTCGACCGATTGATAAGGAAGAAGCAACCTTTGCTAAAGCATGTGCTTCAGAATTACAATCTCTAGACTCGAAACAAAAGCAAACATTACTGAACTCTTCTCTTCTAGCGAAATGGCTATGGAGGATCGCCTCCGGAGAGGGTGGCCTATGGCTAGACATTATTCGCACTAAGTACTTGCGTGGCCAACCCCTAGCGTTCGCTCAAAGATCTGGTGGATCGCAATTCTGGCAAACGATTGTTAAGCTGATGCCAGTTCTACGGCTCGGCTTCTCGATTGAAGTGGGCCTGGGCACGGCCACCGTTTTCTGGTTAGACCGATGGTGCGGCACCCAGCCCTTCGCCTCTCGTTTCCAGGCGCTGTTCAATATCTGCGCTGACAAAAACTTGACAGTGGCAGCCGCCCTGTCAAACCTCGAGAATATCGCCTTTAGGCAGACCTTCGGCCCCGGTGAACGGGACCTTTGGGAGGATCTAGTAGCTTGCGTAGCTCTCCACACTCCATCCATAGATGAGGACGTGGTGCATTGGCACCTCGAGTCCAATGGGCGGTTCTCCGCGAAATCGCTATACCAAGCGATTATGCCGACCCCGGGACCGATAGAATTGAACCTCCTTTGGGAGATCAAACTACCCCTAAAGATTAGGATCTTCCTTTGGCAGTTGGTGCGCGGACGCGTCTCCTCCGGTACGGAGGTGGTGAAGCGGAATGGCCCTTCCGATGGGATGTGCCCTTTGTGTTCAGTCCCGGAGGACTCCAACCATATATTCTTCATATGCCTGGCTGCAAGATTTCTTTGGAGCTGTTTACGGGAGGTTGTAGGTGGCGCATGGTGCCATACCAACCTGCCCGATATGTTTAGCGAGGTGCTCGGTCCCAACAACTCCGCTAGGCGACTGGCCCTCTGGGTGACCATCGGCGCCCTCCTCTGGATGCTATGGAATGTCCGTAATAAGCTTGTGATAGAGCATGTCTTCATGCGACTGATGCAGTGTTCAAACTATGTGGTTTTCTACAGCTATGGCTGTTGGGGAACGTAGTAATTTCAAAAAAATTCCTACGCACACGCAAGATCATGGTGATGCATAGCAACGAGAGGGGAGAGTGTTGTCCACGTACCCTCGTAGACCGACAGCGGAAGCGTTATCACAACGCGGTTGATGTAGTCGTACGTCTTCACGATCCGACCGATCAAGTACCGAACGCACGGCACCTCCGAGTTCTACACACGTTCAGCTCGATGACGTCCCTCGAACTCCGATCCAGCCGAGTGTTGAGGGAGAGTTTCGTCAGCACGACGGCGTGGTGACGATGATGATGTTCTACCGACGCAGGGCTTCGCCTAAGCTCCGCAATGATATTATCGAGGTGTAATTTGGTGGAGGGGGCACCGCACACGGCTAAAAGATCTCAAGGATCAATTGTTGTGTCTCTGGGGTGCCCCCCTGCCCCCGCATATAAAGGAGCAAGGGAGGAGGAGGCCGGCCCTAGGAGGGGGCGCACCAAGTGTGGAGTCCTACTAGGACTCCCTAGTCCTAGTAGGATTCCACCTCCCATATGGAATAGGAAAAGAGGAAGGGAAAAAGAGAAGGAAGGAAGGGGGGGGCGCCCCTTCCCTAGTCCAATTCGGACCAGACCAAGGGGAGGGGTGCGGCCACCCTTGAGGCCCTTTTTCTTCTTTCCCGTATGGCCCAATAAGGCCCAATACGTATTCCCGTAACTCTCCGGTACTCCGAAAAATACCCGAATCACTCGGAACCTTTCCGAAGTCCGAATATAGTCGTCCAATATATCGATCTTTACATCTCGACCATTTCGAGACTCCTCGTCATGTCCCCGATCTCATCCGGGACTCCGAACTCCTTCGGTACATCAACATACATAAACTCGTAATAAAACTGTCATCGTAACTTTAAGCGTGCGGACCCTACGGGTTCGAGAACTATGTAGACATGACCGAGACACGTCTCCGGTCAATAACCAATAGCGGGACCTGGATGCCCATATTGGCTCCCACATATTCTACGAAGATCTTTATCGGTCAGACCGCATAACAACATACGTTGTTCCCTTTGTCATTGGTATGTTACTTGCCCGAGATTCGATCGTCGGTATCTCGATACCTAGTTCAATCTCGTTATCGGCAAGTCTCTTTACTCGTTCCGTAATACATCATCCCGCAACTAACTCATTAGTCACAATGCTTGCAAGGCTTATAGTGATGTGCATTACCGAGTGGGCCCAGAGATACCTCTCCGACAATCGGAGTGACAAATCCTAATCTCGAAATACGTCAACCCAACAAGTACCTTTGGAGACACCTGTAGAGCACCTTTATAATCACCCAGTTACGTTGTGACGTTTGGTAGCACACAAAGTGTTCCTCCGGTAAACAGGAGTTGCATAATCTCATAGTCATAGGAACATGTATAAGTCATGAAGAAAGCAATAGCAACATACTAAATGATCGGGTGCTAAGCCAACGGAATGGGTCAAGTCAATCACGTCATTCTCCTAATGAGGTGATCTCGTTAATCAAATGACAACTCATGTCTATGGCTAGGAAACATAACCATCTTTGATTAACGAGCTAGTCAAGTAGAGGCATACTAGTGACACTCTGTTTGTCTATGTATTCACACATGTATTATGTTTTCGGTTAATACAATTCTAGCATGAATAATAAACATTTATCATGATATAAGGAAATATATAATACTTTATTATTGCCTCTAGGGCATATTTCCTTCAGTCTCCCACTTGCACTAGAGTCAATAATCTAGTTCACATCGCCATGTGATTTAACATCAATAATTCACATCACCATGTGATTAACACCCATAGTTCACATCTCTATGTGACCAACTCTCAAAGGGTTTACTAGAGTCAATAATCTAGTTCACATCGCTATGTGATTAACACCCACAGAGTACTAAGGTGTGATCATGTTTTGATTGTGAGATAATTTTAGTCAACGGGTCTGTCACATTCAGATCCGTAAGTATTTTGCAAATATCTATGTCTACAATGCTCTTCATGGAGCTACTCTAGCTAATTGCTCCCACTTTCAATATGTATCTAGACCGAGACTTAGAGTCATCTAGATTTAGTGTCAAAACTTGCATCGACGTAACCCTTTACGACGAACCTTTTGTCACTTCCATAATCGAGAAACATTTCCTTATTCCACTAAGGATAATTTTGACCGCTGTCCAGTGATCTACTCCTAGATCACTATTGTACTCCCTTGCCAAAATCAGTGTAGGGTATACAATGGATCCGGTACACAGCATGGCATACTTTATAGAACCTATGGCCAAGGCATAGGGAATGACTTTCATTCTCTTTCTATCTTCTACCGTGGTCGGGCTTTGAGTCTTACTCAATTTCACACCTTGTAACACAGGCAAGAACTCTTTCTTTGACTGTTCTATTTTGAACTACTTAAAAATCTTGTTAAGGTATGTGCTCATTGAAAAAAAACTTATCAAGCGTCTTGATCTATCTCTATAGATCTTGATACTCAATATGTAAGCAGCTTTACCGAGGTCTATCTTTGAAAAACTTCTTTCAAACACTCCTTTATGCTTTGCAGAATAATTTTACATTATTTCCGATCAACAATATGTCATTCACATATACTTATCAGAAATGTTGTAGTGCTCCCACTCACTTTCTTGTAAATACAGGCTTCACCGCAAGTCTGTATAACACTATATTCTTTGATCAACTTATCAAAGTGTATATTCCAACTCCGAGATGCTTGCACCAGTCCATAGATGGATCGCTGGAGCTTGCATATTTTGTTAGCACCTTTAGGATTGACAAAACCTTCTGGTTGCATCATATACAACTCTTCTTTAATAAATCCATTAAGGAATGCAGTTTTGTTTATCCATTTGCCATATTTCATAAAATGCGGCAATTGCTAACATGATTCGGACAGACTTAAGCATAGATACGAGTGAGAAACTCTCATCGTAGTCAACACTTTGAACTTGTCGAAAACCTTTTTTCGACAATTCTAGCTTTGTAGATAGTAACACTACTATCAGCGTCTGTCTTCCTCTTGAAGATCCATTTATTCTCAATTGCTTGCCGATCATCGGGCAAGTCAACCAAAGTCCACACTTTGTTCTCATACATGGATCTCATCTCAGATTTCATGGCCTCAAGCCATTTTGCGGAATCTGGGCTCACCATCGCTTCTTCATAGTTCGTAGGTTCGTCATGGTCTAGTAACATAACCTCCAGAACAGGATTACCGTACCACTCTGGTGCGGATCTTGATCTAGTTGACCTACGAAGTTCAGTAATAACTTGATCTGAAGTTTCATGATCATTATCATTAACTTCCTCACTACTTGGTGTAGGTGTCGCAGAAACAGATTTCTGTGATGAACTACTTTCCAATAAGAGAGCAGGTACAGTTACCTCATCAAGTTCTACTTTCCTCCCACTCACTTCTTTCGAGAGAAACTCCTTCTCTAGAAAGGATCCATTCTTAGCAACGAATGTCTTGCCTTCGGATCTGTGATAGAAGGTGTACCCAACTGTCTCCTTTGGGTATCCTATAAAGACACATTTCTCCGATTTGGGTTTGAGCTTATCAGGACGAAACATTTTCACATAAGCATCGCAACCCCAAACTTTTAAGAAACGACAACTTTGGTTTCTTGCTAAACCTCGGTTCATAAGGCGTCGTCTCAACGGATTTTGATGTTGCCCTATTTAACGTGAATGCAGCTGTCTTTAATGCATAACCCCAAAACGATAGTGGTAGATCGGTAAGATACATCATATATCGCACCATATCTAATAAAGTACGATTACGACGTTCGGACACACCATTACACCATGGTGTTCGAGGTGGCATGAGTAGTGAAAGTATTTCACATTGTTTTAACTGAAGGCCAAACTCGTAACTCAAATACTCTTCTCTACGATCAGATCATAGAAACTTTATTTTCTTGTCACGATGATTTTCCACTTCACTCTGAAATTCTTTGAACTTTTCAAATGTTTCAGACTTATGTTTCATCAAGCAGATATACCCATATCTGCTCAAATCATCTGTGAAGGTCAGAAAATAATGATACCTGCTACGAGCCTCAATATTCATCGGACCACATACATCTGTATGTATGATTGCCAACAAATCTGTTGCTCTCTCCATAGTTCCGGAGAACGGCGTTTTAGTCATCTTGCCCATGAGGCACGGTTCGCAAGCATCAAGTGATTCATAATCAAGTGATTCCAAAATCCCATCAGTATGGAGTTTCTTCATGCGCTTTACACCAATATGACCTAAACGGCAGTACCACAAATAAGTTGCACTATCATTATTAACTTTGCATCTTTTGGCTTCAATATTATGAATATGTTTATCACTACGATCGAGATCCAACAAACCATTTTCGTTGGTGTGTATGACCATAAAGGTTTTATTCATGTAAACAGAACAACAATTGTTCTCTAACTTAAATGAATAACCGTATTGCAATAAACATGATCAGATCATATTCATGCTCAACGCAAACACCAAATAACACTTATTTAGTTTCAACACTAATCCCGAAAGTACAGGGAGTGTGCGATGATGATCATATCAATCTTAGAACTACTTCCAACACACATCGTCACCTCGCCTTTTACTAGTCTTTGTTTATTCTGCAACTCCCGTTTTCGAGTTACTACTCTTTAGCAACTGAACCAGTATCAATTACCGAGGGGTTGCTATAAATACTAGTAAAGTACACATCAATAATCTGTATATCAAATATACCTTTGTTCACTTTTACTAGTCTCTGTTTATTCTGCAACTCCCGTTTCGAGTTACTACTCTTAGCAACTAAACCAGTATCAATTACCGAGGGATTGCTATAAACACTAGTAAAGTACACATCAATAATCTGTATATCAAATATACCTTTGTTCACTTTGCCATCCTTCTTATCCACCAAATAGTTGGGGTAGTTCCGCTTCCAGTGACCAGTCCCTTTGCAGTAGAAGCACTTAGTCTCAGGCTTAGGACCAGACTTAGGCTTCTTCACTTGAGCAGCAACTTGCTTGCCGTTCTTTTTGAAGTTCCCCTTTTTTCCCCTTTGCCCTTTTCTTGAAACTAGCGGTCTCGTCAACCATCAACACTTGAAGTGGTCTCGTCAACCATCAACACTTGATGTTTTTCTTGATTTCTACCTTCGTCGATTTCAGCATCACGAAGAGCTCGGGAATTACTTTCGTCATCCCTTGCATACCATAGTTCATCACGAAGTTCTACTAACTTGGTGATGGTGACTAGAGAATTCTGTCAATCACTATTTTATCTGGAAGATAAACTCCCACTTGATTCAAGCGATTGTAGTACCCAGACAATCTGAGCACATGCTCACTAGTTGAGCGATTCTCCTCCATCTTTTTGCTATAGAACTTGTTGGAGATTTCATATCTCTCAACTCGGGTATTTGCTTGAAATATTAACTTCAACTCCTGGAACATCTCATATGGTCCATGACGTTCAAAACGTCTTTGAAGTCCCGATTCTAAGTCGTTAAGCATGGTGCACTAAACTATCAAGTAGTCATCATATTGAGCTAGCCAAACGTTCATAACGTCTGCATCTGCTCCTGCAATAGGTCTGTCACCTAGCGGTGCATCAAGGACATAATTTTTCTGTGCAGCAATGAGGATAATCCTCAAATCACGGATCCAATCCGCATCTTTGCTACTAACATCTTTCAACATAATTTTTCTCTAGGAACAAAAAATAAACACAGGGAAGCAACAACGCGAGCTATTGATCTACAACATAATTTGCAAAATACTATCAGGACTAAGTTCATGATAAATTTAAGTTCAATTAATCATATTACTTAAGAACTCCCACTTAGATAGACATCTCTCTAATCATCTAAGTGATTACGTGATCCAAAGCAACTAAACCATGTCCGATTAACACGTGAGATGGAGTAGTTTCAATGGTGAACATCACTATGTTGATCATATCTACTATATGATTCACGCTCGACCTTTCGGTCTCTGTGTTCTGAGGCCATATCTGTATATGCTAGGCTCGTCAAGTTTAACCTGAGTATTCCGCGTGTGCAACTGTTTTGCACCCGTTGTATTTGAACGTAGAGCCTATCACACCCGATTAACACGTGGTGTCTCAGCACGAAGAACTTTTGCAACGGTGCATACTCAGGGAGAACCCTTTTATCTTGAAATTTTAGTGAGAGATCATCTTATAATGCTACCGTCAATCAAAGCAAGATAAGATGCATAAAGGATTAACATCACATGCAATCAATATAAGTGATATGATATGGCCATCATCATCTTGTGCTTGTGATCTCCATCTCCGAAGCACTGTGCTTGTGATCTCCATCTCCGAAGCACCGTCATGATCACCATCGTCACCGGCGCGACACCTTGATCTCCATCGTAGCATCGTTGTCGTCTCGCCAACTTATTGCTTTTACGACTATCGCTACCGCTTAGTGATAAAGTAAAACTATTACATGGCGATTGCATCTCATACAATAAAGCGACAACCATATGGCTCCTGCCAGTTGCCGATAACTCGGTTACAAAACATGATCATCTCATACAACACATTATATCACATCATGTCTTGACCATATCACATCACAACATGCCCTGCAAAAACAAGTTAGACGTCCTCTACTTTGTTGTTGCAAGTTTTACGTGGCTGCTACGGGCTTAACAAGAACCGTTCTTACATACGCATCAAAACCACAACGATAGTTTGTCAAGTTGGTGCTGTTTTAACCTTCGCAAGGACCGGGCGTAGCCACACTCGGTTCAACTAAAGTGAGAGAGACAGACACCCGCCAGTCACCTTTAAGCAACGAGTGCTCCGAACGGTGAAACCAGTCTCGCGTAAGCGTACGCGTAATGTCGGTCCGGGCCGCTTCATCTCACAATACCGCTGAACCAAAGTATGACATGCTGGTAAGCAGTATGACTTATATCGCCCACAACTCACTTGTGTTCTACTCGTGCATAGCATCAACGCATAAAACCAGGCTCGGATGCCACTGTTGGGGAACGTAGTAATTTCAAAAAATTTCCTACGCACACGCAAGATCATGGTGATGCATAGCAACGAGAGGGGAGAGTGTTGTCCACGTACCCTCGTAGACCAACAGCGGAAGCGTTATCACAACGCGGTTGATGTAGTCGTACGTCTTCACGATCCGACCGATCAAGTACCGAACGCACGGCACCTCCGAGTTCTACACACGTTCAGCTCGATGACGTCCCTCGAACTCCGATCCAGCCGAGTGTTGAGGGAGAGTTTCGTCAGCACGACGGCGTGGTGACGATGATGATGTTCTACCGACGCAGGGCTTCGCCTAAGCTCCGCAATGATATTATCGAGGTGTAATTTGGTGGAGGGGGCACCGCACACGGCTAAAAGATCTCAAGGATCAATTGTTGTGTCTCTGGGGTGCCCCCCTGCCCCCGCATATAAAGGAGCAAGGGAGGAGGAGGCCGGCCCTAGGAGGGGGCGCACCAAGTGTGGAGTCCTACTAGGACTCCCTAGTCCTAGTAGGATTCCACCTCCCATATGGAATAGGAAAAGAGGAAGGGAAAAAGAGAAGGAAGGAAGGGGGCGCCCCCCTTCCCTAGTCCAATTCGGACCAGACCAAGGGGAGGGGTGCGGCCACCCTTGAGGCCCTTTTTCTTCTTTCCCGTATGGCCCAATAAGGCCCAATACGTATTCCCGTAACTCTCCGGTACTCCGAAAAATACCCGAATCACTCGGAACCTTTCCGAAGTCCGAATATAGTCGTCCAATATATCGATCTTTACGTCGCGACCATTTCGAGACTCCTCGTCATGTCCCCGATCTCATCCGGGACTCCGAACTCCTTCAATACATCAACATACATAAACTCATAATAAAACTGTCATCGTAACTTTAAGCGTGCGGACCCTACGGGTTCGAGAACTATGTAGACATGACCGAGACACGTCTCCGGTCAATAACCAATAGCGGGACCTGGATGCCCATATTGGCTCCCACATATTCTACGAAGATCTTTATCGGTCAGACCGCATAACAACATACGTTGTTCCCTTTGTCATTGGTATGTTACTTGCCCGAGATTCGATCGTCGGTATCTCGATACCTAGTTCAATCTCGTTACCGGCAAGTCTCTTTACTCGTTCCGTAATACATCATCCCGCAACTAACTCATTAGTCACAATGCTTGCAAGGCTTATAGTGATGTGCATTACCGAGTGGGCCCAGAGATACCTCTCCGACAATCGGAGTGACAAATCCTAATCTCGAAATACGCCAACCCAACAAGTACCTTTGGAGACACCTGTAGAGCACCTTTATAATCACCCAGTTACGTTGTGACGTTTGGTAGCACACAAAGTGTTCCTCCGGTAAACGGGAGTTGCATAATCTCATAGTCATAGGAACATGTATAAGTCATGAAGAAAGCAATAGCAACATACTAAACGATCGGGTGCTAAGCCAACGGAATGGGTCAAGTCAATCACGTCATTCTCCTAATGAGGTGATCTCGTTAATCAAATGACAACTCATGTCTATGGCTAGGAAACATAACCATCTTTGATTAACGAGCTAGTCAAGTAGAGGCATACTAGTGACACTCTGTTTGTCTATGTATTCACACATGTATTATGTTTCCGGTTAATACAATTCTAGCATGAATAATAAACATTTATCATGATATAAGGAAATATATAATACTTTATTATTGCCTCTAGGGCATATTTCCTTCAATGGCGGCCGCTTAGTCGGCCACGATCGAGACGCCGTCGATGGATCCATCGCCGTGCTTCGGTCTGTCGCCGCCCGCTTGGCCGCGCCACCGCTCCCCCCTCCGCCCCCGGAGCCGGATTAGTGTAGCAGTTCCTGGACTTCTTCTTTGGGGATTATTGTGCTGCTCCCCCAGCTAGACCTATTGTTGTTGTGTTGCACTGTGTTTGTGTTCTCTAGGTTGCGTGTGCGTTGAACCTTGTTGCTACCTGTGTGCTTTGGTCCAGGCTTTATAATATAAAGCGGGGGGAAACCCTATTTCGTCAATTTCCTCAAGAACAAAAGCACAACTAGTAGCCGCCCCTGCTTGATATATTTGTGACCACCTCGAGGCAGTCCGAGGCTACAATGAAATGGCTCAGTACGGTGAACCAAATGCTACAGTATGTGCATGCGCGGCCGTTACAGTGAATGCTACCGGGCCGGCCCATTGTGCTCATGATCTGTGGTGTGTGTCGCCTCCACTATTTCCCGCCCGTGGCCAGCAAGTAGGAGCTCTCCCTCATACCGCCCACGTGATTCCTATTCGTGCATATGCACTCCCGATTTGCTTGTGTAGTAGGCCAGCACATATGGCATTCCTTTTGCGCCGGTTTTGGGAACCTCCTAGAAGGTTCCTTCGGTTTCTGTGGGGCCGGGTTTTATTTGGGCTTTTATGAACTGTTATTGTTTGTTTTTTCTTCTCTTATTTTTCCTTTTTATTTGTTAATTAAATTTGTGATTTTTTCCGAAATTCACAAAGTTTTTTTAAATAAGCGAACTATTCCCATATTCATGATGTTTTTTGAAAATCGAATTTATGGTTTTTTTTCAAATTTGCATTTTCCCCCAAATATGCGGATTTTTTTAAAATTTTCTAGACCTTTTCATATTCATGTAATTTTTCAAATTTGTAATTTGTTTTTGCACATTCATGAGCTTTTTTTTCAATTCATTAACATTTTTTTAAATATTTGATTTTACAAAACGGCAAACAGTTTCTTTCAAATTCTTGATTTTTTTAAAGTCAGCTATATAGGTCAATGGTTTTCTGCGGTCAAATATTAACCAACAACCAACTGGGGTCGAGTAAGCTGCCAGCGAAGTCAATCGAGTGAGTTAGCATACTAGAGGCAAGGTATTGGGCCACGGCCAGCACACTAACGCTATGAGTGCTTGTGAACCAACTGACGCTAAAGGCGCTGTATAAGAGGTTTCAACCATCCTACCTTCTTTCATGCAAACAACACATGGTTGGGAAGAGCCAATTCTATTCCCAGCGTAATGCGAGGAATGACAAGCAAACGCGCATTTCTGCTGTTTTCCATCTTGTTTTATTTCTACCCCTCAAAAACAAATCTTTTTTATTTCTATCTTTGTTTTTTTTCTTAATTATTTTTCCTTTTTTCCTTTTTTCTTACACTATCCAAACTAATGAATACTTTTAAAATATGAACATTATTGGAATTTTGCAAAAAAAAATCCCAAACATTTCTGAAATTCAGGAATAATATTTCTCATGAATATTTCTTGATTTAACAAAGAAAATGAATTCACGAACATTTTTTAAATTTGAAATTTTCTCACTCATATTTTCATTTTGCAAACATGATTGATTCAGGAAGATTTTTGTAAATAATGTCGAAGAACATTTAAAAATTTCTAAAAATTCTACGAAATTCACAATGATTTTTAAAAATTGTGAACTTTATTTACTTCACGAATAGTTTTTGACTTCGTGGTTTATTTTTGAATTTTGCGAATATTTTTTAAATTCGTGAACATTTTTTAAAATTCATGAACATTTGGAATCCATGGACAATGTTTAATCAGCAAACACTTTTAAATTCCTGACTAATCATATAAATTTGTGGGATATTTTTATTCAGGAACATTATTTAAATTAGGAACATTTTTTTGATATCTCATGCATTTTTTTAATATGTGAATATTTTTAAATTCAGAAAAAAAAATCATCATTATTCGGTCTAAATATGTGAATATTTCTACCCGTCTTGGGCGGGATTTAGGCTGGTTTTAGGCCGTTTGCTCAGTCTGAGACCAAACTTTGGTACTTGCCTCGCCAGTTCTCCCAATCTCAGGCACGCTTTCGTCTGCAAGTTTTCTCCATCTTTTGACGCAAGCGCTGCTCGCTACAGCCATGTCGTTCCCACACTCGGCTCCACCATTGCACCGCCGGCCTCCCCTCCAACAACGCCGAGCTACCATAAAAACATGAGTCGCGGCTATGGCTATGGCTATCTCGGCAACTCCTCGCCGCTGTCCGTCGGCACGATACATACAGCTTCCGGAGGCAAGTGCGTTTGTGGCTGTTGCATTACGTCGTTGTTGCCGGCGTCGGGATCCATAGCTCGCACATATAGTATTTTTATTAGTGCGCTGCAAATTGGCATATTTTTCATGAAATACTCTTCATTTTTCATGTTTTCATGATCTCCCACGATGGCTAGGAGCCAGCATATATCTCATGATTGTATGTGACAGGAATTTACCCGCGCCAAGCTTGACCCCTTCCCCGCCTCGCCAAAGGAGCTGCCAGCGGTGGCGCTATAGACGTTCGTGCGGTCGTCCATCCTAGTGTCCATACTCATCCTAGTGCGATGGGGTAGGCGGGTCCATCCAACCATTGACACAATCTGGGAATTACTCATGTGCCAGACGGCCTCGACAATGTGGTGATCACGAACTCCATCCATCCATCAGAGCGGTCTCGGAAGCGCTTAACATCAATAAATATAGATGGCGTCTACAATTTCATGTGCTATTTGTTGGAAAAAAATTGGACATCAATAAGACTTTATTTCTCAAATGACAGTGACGTTTACAAGTAGTTGAGAAATAAAATCAGGATAAAACTTCCCCAAAAAATGGGAGCAGATTTGGGGCACCGAGTCCCCCGCGCGTGCTTTTATTTTTAGCTTCCGATTTTCAAACATTTATATCTTTTGAACCAATAGTCCAAATTAAGTTCTGTTTTTATATTCGTGTTTCCCGTGATGCGGCTTTAAAATAAGATCAATTTTGAATACTTTTTGACAAATTTTGAAAATAAATGTTAAGCTTCAACTCTTGAAACTTAGTACGAGCGATCGATAAAATAGCGATTTTTGTGCCTACAAACGACACAAAAATGACTTCTCAAATTTATCTATGAAACTTGGTAAGAGCAAGCGAGAAAATCACAAGTTTCAGATAAAAAGTTGTAAGTTTCATCGACTGGAACTTAAGACTTACAGCACTGCTATGCACACTACACTTTGTGAATGATATGTGCACGACAATCTATCGGCCATGCATGCCAACACACGAAAGCGCGCCACTAGATATGGTCCATCGTGCAGCTGTCGTGCACACCATTCATCGTCTGCACATCAGTTCTGTAAGACTTACGATGCCCTTGTGCGGGATTCAATTATTTCATGAATCACGAGACAATCAAGCGGCTAGGCAGGGCTTGGCAGGTACGTACATTTGCGAATTCCCACCCAAAAAATCAAAAGATCAATATTAATTGTTTGATTGATTCTATTACTTCACGAATCACGAGACAATCAAGCGGCTGGGCAGGGCTTGGCAGGTGCGTACCCTTGCGAATTTCCACCCAAAAAAATTCAAAAGATCAGTACTAATTGTTTGATTGATTCTATTACGATACTTAGCCACCCAGTATTTCTATTCATGAAGTGACATATTTTCCATGAAATATTGTGTTGTTCCTCGTATATATCACTAGGTAGCAAAATTACATCTTAACATGGATGATGATCTCATAACATTTTATCTGGTACTGTCTCCGTTCCAAAATAAGTGTCTCAAACTTAGTACAACTTTGTACTAAGAGACAGTTATTTTGGGATAGAGGAAGTATTTGAGATTAATATATCCACTTCAGGTTGCATGGGCCTGAAAGCACTTATTTTATTGGAAAATGCTACTCCCTCCTATCCATATTAATTGACGCACACTATTACAACTTTGTACTAAATTTGCATCAACTAATTTGGATTAATTTGGATCAGTGGGAGTACTGTACTAAAGAAGCAACCAATTATATATGCAAACAGCGTAATCATCAGACTTTTTTATCATCATAGGCAAAATGCACCAAACAAAATGCATCAGCTAGAGCATTTGCTGGAAGTTTGTAAGGACTAGTGACCGAGAGTTCACCACTACAGCAAGATATGACAAAAGAGTTCAAGAGTTGCATCAAGAATAGAAAAACATTGAGGAGAACATTGTATTGAAGATCAAAAAGAGAGAAGAAGTCATCTAGCTAACCCGCAAAAAAAAAAGTCATCTAGCTACTAGCTATGGACCCGTAGGTCTGTGGTAAACTATTCACGTGTCATCGGAGGGGCAACAAGGATGATGAAGAACCCCTCCGTGATCGTTGCCCCCTCCGGCAGAGTGCCGGAAAAGGCCTCTAGATTGGATCTCGTGGTTCTGGAACTTGTGGCCGTGGAAAAGGTGTTTCGTCGACTCCCCTAGGGTTTCTGGGATTTTAGAGTATTTATAGAGGTCGAAGTCGGTCAAGAAGGTTCCTGTGGGCTCCACTACCCACCAGGGCGCGCCAGAGGCCCCCGGCGCGCCCTGGTGCCTAGTGGGCCCCACGGGCCTCCTCTCGTGTGCTCCTTTGGCTCCTTGGGTGTCTTCTGGGCAGAAAAAAATCTTCAAAAAGTTTCGTGGCATTTGGACTTCGTTTGGTACTGATTTTCTGCGAAGTAAAAACAACAACTGGCACTGGGCACTATGTTAATAGTTTAGTCCCAAAAAATGATATAAAATTGCTAGTAAATGAGTATAAAACATACAACATTGATACTATATAACAGCATGGAACAACTAAAAATTATAGATACGTTGGAGACGTATCAGCCACCTGCCGGCGCAGAGAACCAGGACTTTGTCATCGCCGCTGGGCTCGAAGAGGAGGAAGGGCTCGGCGTGGGGGAGGAGGACGGTGCAGTGCGGTGCTCGGGAGGGGGGTGCGGATCTGTTCGTCGCCTGTACATGGCTTAAATAGCGCGGCCAGGCCCGACAGAGGGTCGGTCGGCCCGCTTCTATGCGGCCACAGTTGGTTTCTCGGGACGAGATGTCCGCATTGAAGCGGCGACGCCCGAGAGGTCGCGTCTGCTTTTGCCGCCTTCCTGTCCGGTCAAATCGCAGGCATCAATGTCGGACACCGCATGCTCTAGGCCGGCATGAATGCGGTGTGGCAAACGGCGTGGCACGTGGGAGGAAAAGCGTGGAAGGACGGATGAGGGGTTCTGGTGGGCCATGGCAATCAGATGTGAACTTTTGAGTGATCCGGACGTCCGCAAAGCCCCACATTTGTCTCTGATTTGCGGAAAAAATACGTCCAGACCGCTTGACGGATCGATACAAGTCCGTATTAGATTGCTTTAGCGATCCAGGCAGTGTCGTTGTCCGGAGCATGCGGACGGTTTGAGGTCGGGGTTGAAGATGGCCATTGGATCGATTTGAGCCACGCACGTTCTTCGTCATACACGTTCCTCTCACCACCCTGTTTTACGATAACGCATAGGTCTTTTTTTTTCTCATCCGACGAACCAACCGCGGCTTAGGTGTCACAGCTCACCCTGACGCGATCGATTCGAGCTAGCCACAACACGCGACGACAGCCTCCTCATTCACCCTGCCGGCCTCCCTGTGCTCTCTTTTTTCTCTGTCCTGTAAACAACGTGTAGACTGTAGAGTGTTTTTTGGCTGGGTTGTTTCGTAAGCAATGTTCTCTCTCTTTTTTTTAAGGTGTACGCCGAGGCGTACACTACTTGTATTCATACAAGTAAGGGTACAGAACAGCGGCGCATACAGGCAGCAAAATAGATTCACGACGCGATTGTACGGGTCGCAAGAAAGAAAGGCAATCTTGCCTCCTGCCGTCAGGATGCCTTCCTCCGCCGCCGTTATCTGGCGGCTCCACTGCGCTGATGACCACGGTCGTCGGTGGTGATGGGGTCACCGGATCCACGCGTGTGAATTGTTTTAGCCATTAGTTTCTTAGGATTTTGGGTTGTTCATCCTCATGGCTTCGGCAGTGGCGATGGCGGCGCCGACTAATAAATCTTCAGATCTTTCCCCAACGAGGCGATCCGCTTTTGTGGTGGATTTGAAAACCAGACTATTCAAGGAGCTGAAGACACCCCTTGCCTAACGGCGTTGACGAACCGCAGCAACCACCAGGCCCAGCGACCTGGATCTTCGATGGAGAACGTCGGCCTGGTCTGAGGCGAAACCGAAAGCAGGTTTGCTCCCCGAGTATCTTCAGCCCCGGATTCGGGGACGATGTTAGGAATAAACCACGTTTCGCCCTGGTCACCTGCATGTGTGCGCCTCCAGGTTTGTAGCCTGACATGGTATGGGCCAGTCAGTTGGATAATGAAAAATGGCGTTTGTGCGCCGAGGCGTTTGAGCGCCGGGAAAATCAACTATTGTCTCCTCTTTCTTCTAGCTCCGTGTGTTTGTACGCCGAGGCGTTCGTCGCTGGACCGGGTATGTCCCAGCATTTGGTATTCAGAGCCACAAGATTCAGGGCCATGGCAGACGCGAAGGCGGCGCGCGTTGAGTCTGCGGCGAGCGCGATGGTCGTGGAGGCCTCGGCGGCGTGATACATCTCCAACGTATCTATAATTTTTTATTGTTCCATGCTATTGTATTATCTGTTTTGCATGTTTTATATGCATTAATATGCTATTTTATATGATTTTTGGGACTAACCTATTAACCTAGAGCCCAGTGCCAGTTTCTGTTTTTTCCTTGTTTTAGAGTTTCGCAGAAAATGAATACCAAACGGAGTCCAAACGGAATGGAACTTTCACGATGATTTTTCTTGGACTAGAAGACACCCAGAAGACTTGGAGTGCAAGTCAAAAGAGCAACGAGGCGGCCACAAGGGTGGAGGGTGCGCCTAGGGGGGTAGGGCGCACCCCCCGACCTTGTGGGCCCCTCGGTGACCCCCTGACCTAGATCTTCCTCCTATATATTCTCAAATACCCCAAAACCTTCGAGGGGAGCTACGAAACCACTTTTCCACCGCCGCAACCTTCTGTACCTGTGAGATCCCATCTAGGGGCCTTTTCCGGCATCCTGTCGCAGGGGGATTCGATCATGTAGGGCTCCTACATCAACACCATTGCCTCCTCGATGAAGCGTGAGTAGTTTAACACAGACCTACGGGTCCATAGCTAGTAGCTAGAAGGCTTCTTCTCTCTCTTTGATTCTCAATACAAAGTTATCCTCGATGTTCTTGGAGATCTATTTGATGTAATACTCTTTTGCGGTGTGTTTGCCGAGATCCGATGAATTGTGAATTTATGATCAGCTTATCTATGAATATTATTTGAATCTTCTCTGAATTCTTATATGCATGATTTGATATCTTTGCAAGTCTCTTCAAACTATCGATTTGGTTTGGCCAACTAGATTGGTTTTTCTTGCAATGGGAGAAGTGCTTAGCTTTGGGTTCAATCTTGCGGTGCTCGATCCTAGTGGCAGAAGGGGAACCGATACGTATTGTATTGTTGCGATCGAGGATAAAAAGATGGGGTTTTCATCATATTGTTTGAGTTAATTCCTCTACATCATGTCATCTTACCTAATGCGTTACTCTGTTCTTATGAACTTAATACTGTAGATGCATGCTGGATAGCGGTCGATGTGTGGAGTAATAGTAGTAGATGCAGAATTGTTTCGGTCTACTTGACACGGACGTAATGCCTATATTCCTGATCATTGCCTTAGATATCGTCATAACTTTGCGCTTTTTTATCAATTGCTCGGCAGTAATTTGTTCACCCACCGTATTATTTTCTATCTTGAGAGAAGCCTCTAGTGAAACCTATGGCCCCCGGGTCTATTTTCCATCATATAAGTTTCCGATCTACAATCTTAGTTTCCTATTTACTTTCTTTGCAATCTTTTACTTTCCATTCCATAAACCAAAAATATTACTTTGCTGTTTATCCATCTCTATCAGATCTCATGTTGCAAATAACTGTGCAGGGATTGACAACCCCTTTATCGCGTTGGGTGCAAGTTGGTGTTTGTTTGTGCAGGTATTCGGTGGCTTGCGCATTGTCTCCTACTGGATTGATACCTTGGTTCTCAAAAGCTGATGGAAATACTTACTCTACTTTGCTGCATCACCCATTCCCCTTCAAGGGAAAAACCAACGCAGCTCAAGGGAAAAACCAACCCTTTGCGTGGCGAGTCTGGCGGTGGCGGCGTTCGCTGGAGGTTGCATGATGAAGCTCCTTGCCGTGTGTCGGCCTGAGGAGATGCGCGACGCTGCGGCTGTCACCGGCATGTCTTTCCAGAGCCGGAGGAGATGGCATATGTCGCCGCAACCGAAGACGAGGAAGACGGTGTATGTCGCCGGAACGTCGGACATCGGTCACCGGCGGAAAAGGAGCTTGGCGTGTGTCGCCGAGGAAGAGGATGGAGGCTGCGTCACGAGTGGTGGAGGCCGTAGTGGTGGCCATGGCGGCGACATCGTGGTTTAGGAGGAGATTGTTAGGAATAAACCACGTTTCTCCCTGGTCACCTGCGTGTGTGCGCCTGGCTTGGTATGGGCCAGTCAGTTGGATAATGAAAACGGTGTCTGTCCACCGAGGCGTTGAGCGCCGGGAAAATCAACTGTTGTCTCCTCTTTTTCTACCTCCGTTCGTGTGAGAGAGAGAGAGAGAGCGAGAGGGAGCTGGTCCAGGGTTTGTCCCAATAGACAAGGCCTTACCGCCTAGCAGGAGGCGGCCGGATCCATCAACCTTTTCCACAAGAACGAAGCAGCCATCTTCCCATCCTCCCGGAGCAGACCACCTCCGCCGCCACGCTGAAACGCACCATCGAAACGAAGTTGCTCCATATGCCTGTCCTCCACAAGCCCCCCACCGACGCCGGCAAAGCCTCCGGCGAGCAGGAGCAAGGGCTGGGGGACTTTATTCCCTACTAAATCCGCCGACCACCGCTCCACCAAGAGGTCGACGAAGGGACCAAATATCCACAAAAGGAAACCTAAATCCCTACCGCCGACAAGAAGCCGGGGTCCGCCATGCCTCCCGGAGCCATAGTTCTTGATTCTTCATGACGTGCATTTAGTAAACTCCGTGATTTGGTTGACTAAGGGCATCTCTGAAGCGGACATTTAAATCGCCCACAATGCGCGGTCCGGACCACAGAAGTCATCCAACGCGAGGCTGTATCGGTTCGTCGAGCGGTCCGGACATAATTTTTCCAGAAAACATGAGACAAAGTGAGGGGAGAGGGTTTTGCGGAAGTCTTGACAGCAGATACATGGGGTTCCGACACCCCGGGCCCACCCAAAACCCCTCCTGACCCCGCGACTCCATGCTCCCACTTTCTCTCCTCAGTTTTTCTCTTTTGCCTTCGCCACCGCTCCACCACCCGGCCGCCACGCCGCACCCCTGTCGGAACTCGACGAGGCCGTCACCTCCAGCAGTACACCCGGGGTCCGCACCGCTTCTTCGCCGTCGACGTTCCACACCTCTCCTCTGACTGCCGCTCAGGTATCATCTGCTCCTAGGATGCTCACCATGCCCAGCTATTCTGCAGGCGCGCTTTCCAGTTGTTCGTGGATCCGCTAAACTATGGTATCCGGAAACCTTGTGGTAGGTGATGACCTGTTGTGTGATCATGCATAATATGATCGTGGAGGATGAGGGTGAGGATGCTACCGCGGGTCATGAATTTGAAAACATGGGTGATCCATCGAACTTCCCGACCAAAATCTGGCCACATTTGAAATTTTTGTTCAAATGCATCGACAAATTTGGCATCGAGCAACTCACAAGCAACTGAAGAAAGATCTGATTGAGCATCTGTGGACGGTCAAGGGGGACAACAATGTTGGAATGTAATATTTGAACTTTTTCCGTCTTTGCATTGATTGCAATTCTTTCTTCAACTACTATTCAAATTGGAATAGTTTTATTACTACAATGAAATCCAAAAAAATCGAAAAGAAAATAAAAGACTATTTTGATTCCTATATAACTCTTATGTATCAGAATATGAATTTTTTTGGTTGTTTGTGCGTAAACAATCTTCTTGCTTACCATTAGCATCTTCTGGAACTTTATCCAGAGCAATTGCAAGAATGGGGTTCATAGAATTACCGCTGCATGTGAACATTTCAACTATTTTAGACCATATGCTATTTGAACGTGCGTACTTTTAAAAAGTTGGGGTCGGATGTATGTGGGCAGTGTTGGATGGCCAGCTCCGGCATCAGTGTCTGTGGACTTGTCCCCCAGTCCGTGGACGGATGCCGGAGCAAATTTGTAGGTCAGCGTTGGAGATGCCTCTTAAGGAGTTAATTTGAACTGAGGGATACGTATGTGGATATAAATAGGACTCTACAATGTTGAACAGAGTTTCAATTGCTAAGAAAAGTTGAGTAAGACATTTAGTACTTGAGATGTTATTCGTACATTGATACTCTATTCCTTTAAATAAATGATTAATGTTATTCATTACTCTATTCGTTTAAATAAATGGTTGTGTGCATCATTTGATGCACAGGTTCCTCCTTTTCTAAAAAAAATGGAGAGATGCTCCATCCTACTCTTGCGGCGCCGTGGCCATGCGACACACATTCAGCCGGTATCTTTCAGGAAACGGCCATACTGCCTTCTCGTCACTACTACTATCAGCTGTGAGTCGGGGATTCTCAATCGCGTAACCTTCATAGAGTTGCTTTCTTACACAGGATCATGCTGATCGGCTGATGGCGACGCTACTTCTCATATCATATGTATAGTCCTTGTTGCTCCTTTTTGAGACATTCCTGTGTAATTCCACCTGAACATGTAATTAGTCATCTTTTCCATGTAACAACGGATGAGCCAGCGCACCTAACTAGAGTGAATTATACTAAAAAAGAATATAGAGAGAATTAGAGCAAGGCTAATAATAGATCCAGCAATCAGCTATATTAGACTGTCATGTCATTAAGAGACGGCATTATTAATAAATCACTCATATAAAATGGTTGACAATAATGTTGATTATTAAGTTAGTTATTTTTTTCAATTTCTCTCTCTTTCTCTCGTTACCCTTTTTACCTACGACCACGTGTAGAGATTAGCTCTCTTATGACAGCCCACTCTTTTCCTTTACTTTGACCCTCTCCTTCACATATCAAACGTGTCATGTAAGCAGCCTTATAGCCCCTTATTATAATTATTTGTGAAGAGTTGGGTGGAATATAGCCTTAAATTTTCAGATTTTTTTTTGAACTCTAGTTTTTGGAATTTGAAACTTGCAATGGGGGTTAGGTCTCTCTCAGTTGGTCATCATAACCTAATATATCATCTCATTCAATGCCAACTAAGAATATGTGGAAAGAGAGCATACTTGTATCATATCATGATACTATATATCATAATAAATAAAGTGCTAATATGAGCCATACAAAATCAAATGATAGCATCTAAAATACCAATATATGATGTTGTGCAGTGTGGAGATGGTATTATACACTAATATCGTATGCATGATAACAGTGTATGTCACTCCCCATTGTGGCCAACCTTAGATTTCTTTGCAACGTCCTTGTAGCTAATACATGTTACTAATTCATGAGAGCATTTCTTATTATACACTCCCTCCGTCCCTAAGTGTCTCAACTTTAGTACAACTTTATACTAAAGTTAATACAAAATTGAGACACTTATTTTGAGACCGCGAGAGTATATGGAAGAAAAAAAGAATTTCAGATCACATCTATGATTGTACTAAACAGCTCGTCCAAACAACGGTACCCAGGCATGTATACATAGAGCGATTTTTCTACCATGCAAGCTATATAGACAGAGTGTGTTGATTCCCCGCTCAATGTGTTGAAGATTCGTCTGTCTGGATTTTTCTTATATATGAATCAACATTAAGATACAATGGGAAAATAACAAAAGAGATGGAAATATATAAATTTTTAATAAGTGCGCTCTCTTTTCTGGTACATCATAAAATAGAACTTAAAATAAAATAGTGTAATGTTTTAGAACAAGACAAACGTCAACAAAACAAGGTGTGATACAAAGAGCTAGGTGATGACAGCCGGTGGATGTACATGCTAGAAAACCGTTCTCATCTGCATACATCATATATACCGTATCTTATTGTCACATATATCTCTTCATAGAATTCGCCTAGGGGTATCCAGTAATTATTAATAAAATATAGTGATAATAATAATAGTAGTAGTGGTGGTAGTAGTAGTAGTATAATTGATTCATCTATGTGGTACTGTGAGGAGTGGGAGTACATACTCACATACACACACAACCATTGAAAGAACACAACACAAAGACCGTACCATACTCTTCCTTCGTACAACAAAAACATGACGTTTTGAATATGGCTTCATTCAAAATTTTACAGAATCATACAAGCCCTTTATTGCTGCCTTTCTGGCATCTATATATCCCCTACGTTTTTACAACTATAAGTTACAAGCCTTTTATTTCTCTCGTTAACCCTACCCAAACTGGTAGTTGGCAAGCCTTGTAAATATGTACATTGTTCTTTGATTCATTAATACAAATGCAGTAGAGCCTCTCCCACTGTTTCAAGTGTCACAAAAAAAATGATTTGCAATACCATTTTCATCAAAAAAATACCATTTTCATCAAAAAAATACCATTTTTATTATTCAGATTAAAAACTGAAATAAAATCATATTTATAATTTTAACTCAAAAAATATTGTTATAATTTTATATTTTTCCCTTTTTGTTACAAACTACTCGAATATATCTTTTAGATCAGCTCTGTCTTAAAATATAAGACGTTTTGTAGGCTAAAAGCCTAAAACTATAGCCTAAAAAATGTTCTATATTTTGAGATGGAGGTAGTATATTTTATAAAATCTACAAATCGTCGTATTTTCGTAATACAGCAAGGGTATATTTACGAAAACACTAACGCCCCGTTAGACAACTCACCCACACGCCTGCATCATCGTCCAGCACCCTTTGCACGAATCTCGGCATGAAAAGGCTGATTTTGTGTGCCATGTAGGACAATCATGTGTGTGGGTGTGAGGGAGTTCGCCCGCATGCCGGTTTCTCTCCGCGGTCAACGCGATGAAACTGCTGTCGCGCCCGCACGCCGCGCACCATCTCCTATGACTGCCCATTCTCCCACTCTCCCACACCCAAGCTGTTATTTGCCAGGTTTTGGAATGGTACATGGCAACTGCCCCTATTTGTGAGCATGAGCAGATGGCAACTCTCTTTTATCCCGAACATGTTATTATTGCCACGTATGTTTTGTAGCGCTACATGGCAACTGTCTAGTGTTAGTAGGTGGCAACTCCTAAAGATACCACCATCGCCCACATGCCCGTCTCCTCTCCCACACACCAAAAGCTATCAGTTGCCATGTGTTTTGCAGGGTACATGGCAACTGCCCTATTTGTGAGCATGAGCAGATGGCAACTCTCTTTTTACCCCGAACATGTTATTGTTGCCACGTTTGTTTTGCAGCG
Source organism: Aegilops tauschii subsp. strangulata (assembly GCF_002575655.3). Lineage (NCBI taxonomy): Eukaryota > Viridiplantae > Streptophyta > Magnoliopsida > Poales > Poaceae > Aegilops > Aegilops tauschii. The sequence goes on from NC_053038.3 coordinate 506,972,564, forward strand.
CTACATGGCAACTGTCTAGTGTTAGTAGGTGGCAACTCCTAAAGATACCACCATCGCCCACATGCCCGTCTCCTCTCCCACACACCAAAAGCTATCAGTTGCCATGTGTTTTGCAGGGTACATGGCAACTGCCCTATTTTGTGAGCATGAGCAGATGGAAACTCTCTTTTTTACCCCGAACATGTTATTGTTGCCACGTATGTTTTGTAGCGCTACATGGCAACTGTCTACTGTTAGTAGGTGGCAACTCCCAATGATACCATCATCGCCCACATGCCTGTCTCCTCTCCCACACACCAAAAGCTATCAGTTGCCATGTGTTTTGCAGGGTACATGGCAACTGCCCTAGCGCGCTTGTAAGCAGATGGCAACTCTCTTTTTACCGAAACATGTTTTTTGCCATGTTTTTTAGTGCTACATGGCAACTGTCCAGTGTTAGTAGGTGGCAACTCCTAAAGTTTTTCAAATCATGGTATCTGTAGTAGACCAGACCATACATGGCAACAGCTGCAGTTGCCCAAAAAGGTATCCGACACTTTGACCTAAGATGGCAACTGCAGTTGAGCAACCATGGCAACTGTAGTTCAGCAACATGGCAACTGCAGTTCAGCAACATGGCAACATGGCAACCGAAGAGGTCCGGACCATGGCAATCGCGCCAGGACGCGTGGTTACTGACACGCGGGCGTGTGGCTCGCAGGCGGGGAGGGGCGACGACCGAGACGGGTCGTGCGGGCCGCACGCTCGCTCGCCCGGACGTGCTCGTGCAGGGGCGATCGCGCTGCACCGGACGTGCGGGCTGTGGCTGCGCGCGCCCGTACGCGATCGTGCGGGCGGGGTCGTCTCCGTGCCACACAGGGCGTGCGACACAACCACCCGATACACCACACGTGTGGCAATTATCGGCATCCGAAAACACTAACACCCACACGTGTGGGCGTTAGACAACTCACCCACACGCCTCCATCGTCGTACAGCGCCCTTTGCACGAATCTCGGCATGAAAAGGCTGATTTTGTGTGCCACGTAGGACAACTCATGTGTGTGGGTGTGAGGGAGTTCGCCCGCACGCCGGTTTCTCTCCGCAGTCAACGTTTCGCCAGTCGGGGCGTGGGATGAAACTGCTGTCACGCCCGCACGCCGTGCATCACTTCTGTTCCCCATCTCCTACGACTGCTCATTCTACCACTCTCCCACACCCAAGCTGTCATTTGCCATGTTTTGGAATGGTACATGGCAACTGCCCTATTTGTGAGCATGAGCAGATGGCAACTCTCTTTTTACCCCGAACATGTTATTGTTGCCACGTTTGTTTTGCAGCGCTACATGGCAACTGTCTAGTGTTAGTAGGTGGCAACTCCTAAAGATACCACCATCGCCCACATGCCCGTCTCCTCTCCCACACACCAAAAGCTATCAGTTGCCATGTGTTTTGCAGGGTACATGGAAACTGCCCTATTTGTGAGCATGAGCAGATGGCAACTCTCTTTTTACCCCGAACATGTTATTGTTGCCACGTCTGTTTTTGTAGCGCTACATGGCAACTGTCTAGTGTTAGTAGGTGGCAACTCCTAAAGATACCACCATCGCCCACATGCCCGTCTCCTCTCCCACACACCAAAAGCTATCAGTTGCCATGTGTTTTGCAGGGTACATGGCAACCGCCCTAGCGCGCTTGTAAGCAGATGGCAACTCTCTTTTTACCGAAACATGTTTTTTGCCATGTTTTTTAGTGCTACATGGCAACTGTCCAGTGTTAGTAGGTGGCAACTCCTAAAGTTTTCAAATCATGATATCTGTAGTAGACCAGACCATACATGGCAACAGCTGCAGTTGCCCAAAAATGGCATCCGACACTTTGACCTAAGATGGCAACTGCAGTTGAGCAACCATGGCAATTGTAGTTCAGCAACATGGCAACTGCAGTTCAGCAACATGGCAACATGGCAACCGAAGAGGTCCGGACCATGGCAATCGCGCCAGGACGCGTGGTTACTGACACGCGGGCGTGTGGCTCGCAGGCGGGGAGGGGCGACGGCCGAGACGGGTCGTGCGGCCCGCACGCTCGCTCGCCCGGACATGCTCGTGCAGGGGCGATCGCGCTGCACCGGACGTGCGGGCTGTGGCTGCGCGCGCCCGTACGCGATCGTGCGGGCGGGGTCGTCTCCGTGCCACACAGGGCGTGCGACACAACCACCCGATACACCACACGTGTGGCAATTATCGGCGTCCTATATTTAACCTGTCACGGATTTAGAAAATCATGTGGCTGACATGCGATTAGTCTCCTGCACACCTGATCCATGAAACAGAGATGAAATTACTCATTAATTAGCAAGCGTGAATGAGCGCATGTGCACGTGCGTGCGCTACTGTTGAGATGCACTTACACTGGATTTGTTGCAATAGAGGATGGCGTCATGGACGTCCGTGTCAGCACTGCCGTGGTACCCGACGCTCGACGTGGCCCCGCGCGCCGGGCTCGCCGCCAACGTGAACCTGCTGTGCCTCCGCGCGATCGCCCTGACCTTACAGCGGCATCACGAACCGCAGCACCTTCCAGGGCGACGACGACGCCACGCGGCGCCTCCTGGTCCTGGCACACAACGTCGACCGCGACATGGCGTGCTTGCTCGTCGGGCTGGAGCACGCACTCAGCGAGACTAGCGTGCTCCGCGCCGAGCGGGAGACCGGCGACGAGAAGGCTGACAACCACGGCGCGCTCGGGGCGTCCGCAGAGCGATGCCGACTGGTGATCACCGAGTCGTCGCCGTCTTCTTGATCTTGCGCGCCGGAGCCGCCTCCGGGCTCGCAGGGGAGGAGGCGGCTCGCGCTGATCTGCAGCATCGGGGACGGCGCGGCGTCTACTACCGGCAGGTCGGAGTCCAAGTCACTCGCCGCCGTGGCTAAGTCGATGGAGAAGAGATCGTCGTGGGGGTACAAGTCGATGAAGGAGGACGACCACGTTGAGATTCGGAAGGAATGACCGACGCTGTGGACGAGGCGGTCCAAGGACGGCGGCGAGTGCCGTGCGCTGTCGTCGAGCCACCCGAAGAAGAAGCTCTCGTACTCGACGAGGTGCCGCAACGACGTGCTGCCCTCCATGTGCTCACGCTCAGCGTTGGAGCTTGACGAGTGTGGTGGTGCATGATGCATCGGGCTGAGCACGGGCATGACACGCATATATGGGCAGGTGAGTCGTGTCGTCTGGTGCAAATCCGCTTTTTTGTTTTTGGAATCTACTACAGCGCGACGCCATGATCATGCATGCTCGTGGCCGCTAGCCAAATCGAGCGGTATGCACACCACGTCGCGCCAGAAGCATACATGGGAACGTTCAGTCAATAGAGGTGTTCGTACATGAACACGTTACCGTGTACCTCCAACACCGAGGGTGATGCATCACAGCTCACGTCGAAGGAGACTCGTCCGGAAGCGCGATACGCAAGCAATTCGGCGGGTGCTTTTCAGGACCTGAAACCCCACATGTCCGGGAGGGACCCATGAGGGCGCGTGGCGGCTATGGGCTGCCCTAGCTCGACCTGATCGCTCCTAGGGCCTCGAGGTTCGCCACCCTGCTTCACGAAGAACGAACGAAGAACGCGGAAGAAGAAGAACAAGGGAGAAGATAAAGGTAAAAAGTGACATATTGATAGATCGATTGTGTGTTGTTAAATCGGCCGTAGCCCCTTACATATATATGAGGCGGCTGGACTTTCCGTACAAGAAAATGACTCGAATCATGTCCAAATCATCAAAAGTTACCCTAACTCGCACTACGAGGGCCGGAGCTTCCGGTCTGGCCCGGAACTTCCGGGTTCAAATTATATCAAGTAGCCCTCTTGCATTGAATCTGCAGGTCGCATACGACTTCAGATCATAATGGTCCCAAAAGTAAAGTTGTAGATATTGCAATGGAGAAAAACTCTTTAATTGATCACTTTTTCATCAGAGGTCATATTGAGGCCCGCAAATCTGCAAATAATGTTCAAACTCCAATTTTCGGGCACACCGCGTGCAAACTTTCTGATTAGCCCGGAACCTCTCCGGAAGTTGCCCGGAACTTCCGGGGCAGACTTCTGCATCGCACTGTTTTGCCTCTAACTTTTAAATATGAACTTCGATTGGGTCAATTTTTATATCTAAATCGATCGTTTCGACGAGACGAAGACAATCCGCGTTGAAACTTTTCTCATATGAGGCCGTCTTGGAGGTTTAATTGGCCAAACAATACTCTGAATACAAAATCTTAGTACTTTGAGCATAGTTTCGGCCCTCGAGATGAGATCGGATGGCGATGGCCGAAACTTCAAAGATGCTCATGTCGACAATACGGAACTTTTTCATGTAGACCACTTCTCTATTTGAGGCCATCTTAATTAAGTTCTTGACCAAGCCAAAATTGGGTGTCAACACATGCCCCTCTATTTTTCGGCAAAACTTGTTGGGAAACGTAGCATGCAATTTCAAAAAAAATCCTATGCTCACGCAAGATCTATCTAGGAGATGCATAGCAACGAGAGGGGAAGAGTGTGTCTACGTACCCTCGTAGACCGAAAACGGAAGCGTCTGACAACGCGGTTGATGTAGTCGAACTTCTTCTAGCTCCGACGGATCAAGTACCGAACATACGACACCTTCGAGTTCTGCACACGTTCAGCTCAATGACGTCCCTCGTCCTCTTGATCCAGCAAGATGTCGAGAAAGTAGGCGAGTTCCGTCAGCACAACGGCGTGCTGACGGTGATGGTGAAGTGATCCGCGCAGGGCTTCGTCTAAGCACTACGAAGATATGACCGGAGGCGTAAACTGTGGAGGGGGGCGCCGCACACGGCTAACAATTGAGGTTGTATGTTCTAGGCGCCCCCATCCTCATATATATAGGTGGGAGGGAGAGGGGAGAGGCCAAGGGGCGCCCCAAGTGGGACCGAATCCCACTTGGGCTTCTGCCCTGGTTCGCCCCCCCCCCCTTCCTTGTATAGGCGACAGGGGAAGGAAGGGGGGGTGGCGCCCCCTTTTCCTTTCTCCCTTGTGGAGGGGAAGGAAGGAGGGACTTGCCCTCCCCCCTTTCCTTTCCCTAGGGCTGGCCGGCCTGGTGGAGGGGCGCACCAGCCCCTTGTGGGCTTGTCTGTCCCTCCCTTTGGCCCATTAAACCCATATCTTTGCCGGGGGGTGCCCGGAACCCCTTCCGGTGACCCTACATGTACCCGATACCCTCCGGAACACTTCCGGTGTCTGAATACTATCGTCCTATATATCAATGTTTACCTCTCGACCAATTCGAGACTCCTCATCATGTCCGTGATCTCATCCGGGACTCCGAACAACATTCGTTCACCAAATCACATAACTCATATAATACTAAATCGTCATCAAACGTTAAGCGTGCAGACCCTGCGGGTTCGAGAACTATGTAGACATGACCGAGACACCTCTCCGGTCAATAACCAATAGCGGAACCTGGATGCTCATCTTGGCTCCTACATATTCTACGAAGATCTTTATCGGTCGAACCGTTATGACAACATACGTTATTCCCTTTGTCATCGGTATGTTGCTTGCCCGAGATTCGATCGACGGTATCTTCATACCTAGTTCAATCTCGTTACCGGAAAGTCTCTTTACTCGTTCTGTAATATATCATCCTGCATACTCATTAGTCACTTTGCTTGCAAGGCTTCTTATGATGTGTATTACCGAGAGGGCGCAGAGATACCTCTCCGATACTCGGAGTGACAAATCCTAATCTCGATCTATGCCAACCCAACAAACACCTTCGGAGATACCTGTAGAGCATATTTATAATCACCCAGTTACGTTGTGATGTTTGATGGCACACATCAAAGGAATATGTATTTGACATGAAGAAAGCAATAGCAATAGAACTGAATGATCAATATGCTATGCTAACGGATGGGTCTTGTCCATCACATCATTCTCCTAATGATGTGATCCCGTTCATCAAATGACAACACATGTCTATGGTTATGAAACTTAACCATCTTTGATTAACGAGCTAGTCTAGTAGAGGCTTACTAGGGACATAGTGTTTTGTCTATGTATCCACACATGTATCAAGTTTCGGGTTAATACAATTCTAGCATGAATAATAAACATTTATCATGATATAAGAAAAATATAAAATAACAACTTTATTATTGCCTCTAGGACATATTTCCTTCAATCTCCCACTTGCACTAGAGTCAATAATCTAGTTCACATCGCCATGTGATTTAACACCAATAGTTCACATCTTTATGTGATTAACACCCATAGTTCACATCGCCATGTGACCAACACCCAAAGGGTTTACTAGTCAATAATGTAGTTCACATCGCTATGTGATTCACACCCAAAGAGTACTAAGGTGTGATCATGTTTTGCTTGTGGGAGAAGTTTAGTCAACGGGTCTGCCACATTCAGCTCCGTGTGTATTTTGCAAATTTCTGTGTCTACAATGCTCTACATGGAGCTACTCTAGCTAATTGCTCCCATGTTCAATACGTATCTAGGTTGAGACTTAGAGTCATCCAGATCAGTGTCAAAGCTTGCATCGACGTAACTCTTTACGACGAACTCTTTATCACCTCCATAACTGAGAAACATTTCCTTAGTCCTCTTTAAGGTAACTAAGGATAATTTTGACTGTTGTCAAGTGATCTATTCCTGGATCACTATTGTACCCCCTTGCCAAACTCATGGCAAGGTACACAACAGGTTTGGTACACAACATGGCATACTTTATAGAACCTATGGCTGAGTCATAGGGAATGACTTTCATTCTCTCTTTATCTTCTTTCGTGGTCGGGTTTTGAGTCTTTACTCAACTTCACACCTTACAAATACAGGTAAGAACTCCTTTGTCTGATCCATTTTGGACTCCTTTAAAATCTTGTCAAGGTATGTGCTCATTGAAAGTCTTATCAAGCGTCTTGATCTATCTCTATAGATCTTGATGCCCAATATGTAAGCAGCTTCACCGAGGTCTTTCATTGAAAAATTCTTATTCAAATATCCTTTTATGCTATCCAGAAATTCTACATCATTTCCAATCAACAATATGTTATCCACATATAATATCAGAAATGCTACAGAGCTCCCACTCACTTTCTTGTAAACACAGGCTTCACCATAAGTCTGTATAAAACCATATGCTTTGATCACCTTATCAAAGCGTATATTCCAACTCTGAGATGCTTGCACCAGTCCATAGATGGATCGCTGGAGTTTGCAAACTTTCTTAGCACCTTTAGGATCGAAAAAACCTTTTGGTTGCATCATATACAACTCTTCTTTAAGAAATCCATTAAGGAATGCAGTTTAGACATCCATTTGCCAGATTTCATAAAATACGGCAATTGCTAACATGATTCGAACAGACTTAAGCATCGCTAGGAGTGAGAAAATCTCATCGTAGTCAACACCTTGAACTTCTCAAAAACCTTTTTGCGACAAGTCGAGCTTTGTAGATAGTAACACTACCATCAGCGTCCGTCTTCCTCTTGAAGATCCATTTATTCTCAATGGCTTGCCGATCATCGGGCAAGTCCACCAAAGTCCACACTTTATTCTCATACATGGATCCTATCTCAGATTTCATGGCCTCAAGCCATCTGGCGGAATCTGGGCTCATCATAGCTTCTTCATAGTTCATAGGTTCGCCATGGTCTAATAACATGACTTCCAGGACAGGATTGCCGTACCACTCTGGTGCGGAACATGATATCTTCGACCTACGAGGTCCAGTAGTATCTTGATCTGAAGTTTCATGATCATTGTCATTAGCTTCCTCTATAGTTTGTGTAGGCATCATGGGAAAGGATTTCTATGATGTGCTCCTTTCCAAATTGAGAGAAGGTACAATTACCTCATCAAGTTCTACATTCCTCCCACTCACTTCTTTCGAGAGAAACTCCTTCTCTAGAAAGGTTCCATTCTTGGCAACAAAAATCTTGCCTTCGGATCTGTGGTAGAAGGTGTACCCAATTGTTTCCTTAGGGTATCCTATGAAGATGCAATTTTCCGATTTGGGTTCAAACTTATCAGGCTGAAGCCTTTTGACATAAGTGTCTCGACCCCAAACTTTAAGAAACGACAGCTTAGGTTTCTTGCCAAACCACAGTTCATACGATGTCGTCTCAACGGATTTAGACGGTGCCCTATTTAATGTGAATGCAGTCGTCTATAATGCATAACCCCAAAACGATAGTGGTAAATCGGTAAGAGACATCATAGATCGCACCATATCAAATAAAGTGCGGTTACGATGTTCGAACACACCACGCTGTGGTGTTCTAGGTGGCGTGAGTTGTGAAACTATTCCGCATTGTTTTAAATGAAGGCCAAACTCGTAACTCAAATATTCGCCTCCGCGATCAGATCGTAGAAACTTTATTTTCTTGTTACGACGATTCTCCACTTCACTCTGAAATTCTTTGAACTTTTCAAATGTTTCTGACTTGTGTTTCATTAAGTAGATATACCCATATCTGCTCAAATCATCTATGAAGGTCAGAAAACCCGCCGTGAGCCTCAATACTCATCGGTATGTATTATTCCCAATAAGTCACTAGCTCGCTCCATTGTTCTGGAGAACGGAGTTTTAGTCATCTTGCCCATGAGGCATGGTTCGCAAGTATCAAATGCTTCATAATCAAGTGATTCCAAAAGTCCATCTGCATGGAGTTTCTTCATGCGCTTTACATCAATATGACCTAAACGGCAGTGCCACAAATATGTTGCACTATCATTATCAACTTTGCATCTTTTGGCATCACTATTATGAATATGTATATCACTATGATCGAGATTCAATAAACCATTCACTTTATGTGTATGACCATAGAAGGTTTTATTCATGTAAACAGAACAACAATTATTCTCTGACTTAAATGAATAACCGTATTGCAATAAACATGATCCAATCATATTCAGGCTCAACGCAAACACCAAATAACATTTATTTAGGTTCAACACTAATCCCGAAGGTAGAGGGAGTATGCGATGGTGATCTTATCAACCTTAGAATCACTTCCAACACACATCGTCACCTCGCCCTTAACTAGTCTCTGTTCATTTTGCAACTCCTGTTTCGAGTTACTAATCTTAGCAACTGAACCGGTATCAAATACCCAGGGGCTACTACGAACACTAGTAAGGTACACATCAATAACATGCATATCAAATATACCATTGTTTACTTTGCTATCCTTCTTATCCGCTAAGTATTTGGGGTAGTTCCGCTTCCAAAGACCATTTTCCTTTATAGTAGAGGCACTCAGTTTCAGGCTTGGGTCCAGCTTTGGGCTTCTTCATAGGAGCGGCAACTTGCTTGCCATTCTTCTTGAAGTTCCCTTTCTTTCCCTTGCCCTTTTCTTGCGACTAGTGGTCTTGTTAACCATCAACACTTGATGCTCTTTCTTGATTTCTACCTTCGTTGATTTCAGCATCGCGAAGAGCTCAGGAATCATTTTCGTTATCCCTTGCACATTATAGTTCATCACGAAGTTCTAGTAGCTTGGTGATAGTGACTAGAGAACTTTGTTTAATCACTATCTTATCTGGAAGATTAACTCCCACTTGATTCAAGCGATTGTAGTAGCCACACATTCTGAGCTTATGCTCACTAGTTGGGCTATTCTCCTCCATCTTGTAGGAAAAGTACTTGTCAGAGGTCTCATACCTCTCGACACGGGCATGAGTATGAAATAAAAATTTCATCTCTTGGAACATCTCATATGCTCCGTAGCATTCAAAACGTTTTTGAAGTCCCGGTTCTAAGTCGTAAAGCATGGCGCACTAAACTATCAAGTAGTCATCATACCGAGCTTTGTCAAACGTTCATAACGTCTGCATCGGCTCCTGCAATAGGACTGTCACCTAGCGGTGCATCAAGGACATAATTCTTCTGAGCAGCAATGAGGATAATCCTATGATCACGGACCCAGTCTGCATCATTGCTACTATCATCTTTCAATTTATTTTTCTCTAGGAACATATCAAAAATAAACGGGGAGCTACATCGTGAGCTATTGATCTACAACATAATTTGCAAATACTATCAGGACTAAGTTCATGATAAATTAAGTTCAATTAATCAAATTACTAATGAACTCCCACTTAAATAGACATCCCTCAAGTCATCTAAGTGATACGTGATCCAAATCAACTAAACCATGTCCGATCATCACGTGAGATGGAGTAGTCACCAATGGTGAACATCTCTATGTTGATCATATCTACTATATGATTCACGTTCGACCTTTCGGTCTCCAGTGTTCCGAGGCCATGTTTGTACATGCTAGGCTCGTCAAGTTTAACCCGAGTATTCCGCATGTGCAAAACTGTCTTACACCCGTTGTATCCGAACATAGAGTCTATCACACCCGATCATCACGTGGTTTCTCAACACGATGAACTGTCGCAACGGTGCATACTCAAGGAGAACACATATACCTTGAAATTTAGTTAAGGGATCATCTTCTAATGCTACCGTCGTACTAAGCAAAATAAGATGCATAAAAGATAAACATCACATGCAATCAAAATATGTGACATGATATGGCCATCATCATCTTGTGCTTTTGATCTCCATCTCCAAAGCATCGTCATGATCTTCATCGTCACCGGCTCGACACCTTGATCTCCATCGTTGCGTCGTGGTCGTCTTGCCAACTATTGCTTCTACAACTATCTCAAACGCATAGTGACAAAGTAAAGCAATTACATGGCGTTTGCATTTCATACAATAAAGAGACAACCATAAGGCTCCTGCCGGTTGCCGATAACTTTTACAAAACATGATCATCTCATACAATAACATATATCACATCATTTCTTGACCATATCACATCACAACATGCCCTGCAAAAACAAGTTAGACGTCCTCTACTTTGTTGTTGCAAGTTTTACGTGGCTGCTACGGGCTTCTAGCAAGAACCGTTCTTACCTACGCATCAAAACCACAACGGTGATTTATCAATTTTGTTGTTTTAACCTTCAACAAGGACCGGCTGCAGTCAAATTTGATTCAACTAAAGTAGGAGAAATAGACACCTGCCAGCCACCTTTATGCAAAACTAGTTGCATGTCTGCCGGTGGAACTGGTCTCATGAACGTGGTCATGTAAGGTTGGTCCGGGCCGCTTCATACAACAATACCGCCGAATCAAAATAAGACAATGGTGGTAAGCAGTATGACGATCACCGCCCACAACTCTTTGTCTTCTACTCGTGCATATCATCTACGCATAGAACGGGCTCGGATGCCACTGTTGGGAAACGTAGCATGCAATTTCAAACAAAATTCCTATGATCACGCAAGATCTATCTAGGAGATGCATAGCAACGAGAGGGGAACAGTGTGTCTATGTACCCTCGTAGACCGAAAGCGGAAGTGTTGGACAGCGCGGTTGATGTAGTCGAACTTCTTCTAGCTCCGACCGATCAAGTACCAAACGTACGGCACCTCCGAGTTCTGCACACGTTCAACTCAATGACGTCCCTCGTCCTCTCGATCCAGCAAGATGTTGAGGAAGTAGATGAGTTCCGTCAGCACAACAGCGTGGTGACGGTGATGGTGAAGTGATCCGCGCAGGGCTTCGCCTAAGCACTATGAAGATATGATCGGAGGCGTAAACTGTGGAGGGGGGCGCTGCACACGGCTAACAATTGATGTTGTATGTTCTCGACGCCCCCCTCCTCATATATATAGGTGGGAGGGAGAGGGGAGAGGCCAAGGGGCGCCCCAAGTGAGGCCGAATCCCACTTGGGCTCCTGCCTCGGTTCGCCCCCCCCCCCTTCCATGTATAGGCGCCAGGGGAAGGAAGGGGGAGGTGGCGCCCCCCTTTTCCTTTCTCCCTTGTGGAGCGGAAGGAAGGAGGGACTTGCCCTCCCCCTTTTCCTTTCCCTAGGGCTGGCCGGCCTGGTGGAGGGGCGCACCAGCCCCTTGTGAGCTGCTCTGTCCCTCCCTTTGGCCCATTAAGCCCGTATCTCTGCCGGGGGGGTGCCCGCAACCCCTTCCGGTCACCCTACATGTACCCGGCACCCTCCGAAACACTTTCGGTGTCCGAATACTATCGTCCTATATATCAATCTTTACCTCTCGGTCATTTTGAGACTCCTCGTCATGTCTGTGATATCATCCGGGACTCTGAACAACATTCGGTCGCCAAATCACATAACTAATATAATACTAAATCGTCATCGAACGTTAAGCGTGCAGACCCTACGGGTTTGAGAACTATGTAGACATGACCGAGACACCTCTCCGGTCAATAACCAATAGCAGAACCTGGATGCTCATATTGGCTCCTACATTTCTACGAAGCTCTTTATCGGTCAAACCGTTATGACAACATACGTTATTTCCTTTGTCATCGGTATGTTACTTGCCCGAGATTCGATTGTCGGTATCTTCATATACCTAGTTCAATCTCGTTACCGGCAATTCTCTTTACTCGTTCCATAATACATCATCCTGCAACTAACTCATTAGTCACTTTGCTTGCAAGGCTTCTTATGATGTGTATTACCGAGAGGGCCCAGAGATACCTCTTCGATACTCGGAGTGACAAATCCTAATCTCGATTTATGCCAACCCAACAAACACCTTCGGAGATACCTGTAGAGCATCTTTATAATCACCCAGTTACGTGACGTTTGATACCACACAAGGTATTCCCCCGGTATCCCGGAGTTGCACAATCTCATAGTCGAAGGAAATATGTATTTGACATGAAGAAAGCAATAGCAATAAAATTGGACGATCAATATGCTATGCTAATGGATGGGTCTTATCCATCGCATCATTCTCCTAATATTGTGATCCCGTTCATCAAATGACAACACATGTCTATGGTTAGGAAACTTAACCATCTTTGTTTAACGAGCTAGTCTAGTAGAGGCTTACTAGGGACACAGTGTTTTGTCTATGTATCCACACATGTATCAAGTTTCCTGTTAATATAATTCTAGCATGAATAATAAACATTTATCATGATATAAGGAAATATAAAATAACAACTTTATTATTGCCTCTAGGGCATATTTCCTTCAAAACTTGTGTGCCAAATAATCTTTGGGTAACGTAGCATGCAATTTCAAAAAAAATCCTACGCTCACGCAAGATCTATCTAGGAGATGCATAGCAACGAGAGGGGGAGAGTGTGTCGACGTACCCTCGTAGACCGAAAGCGGAATCGTTTGACAACGCGGTTGATGTAGTCGAACTTCTTCTCGTTCCGATTGATCAAGTACCGAACGTATGGCACCTCCGAGTTCTGAACTCTTGATCCAGCAAAGTGTCGAGGGAGAGTTCCGTCAGCATGACGGCGTGGTGATGGTGATGGTGAAATTATCCGCGCAGGGCTTCGCCTAAGCACTACGTGAATATGACCGGAGGCATAAACTGTGGAGAGGGGCGCCGCACACTGCTAACAATGGCTGGTGTGTATTCTAGGCACCTCCCCCCTTCATATATATAGGTGGGAGGGAGAGGGAGCAGCCCTAGGGGTGCCCCAAGTAGGAGGGATCCTATTTGGGCTCCTGCCCTAGGCCGGCGCCCCCCTTTCCATCTTTTGGCGATGAGGGGAGGGAAGGAGGAGGTGCCCCCCCCCTTTCCTTTCTCCCACCAAGGGGGAAAGGCAGGAGGAGGTGGCGCCCCTTCCTTTCCTTCCTCTAGGGCCTGCGGCCAGGGAAAGGGGCGCACCAGCCCCTTGTGGGCTGGTCTATCCCTCCCTCGGCCCAATTAAGCCCATATCTTTGTCGGGGTTGCCCGAAACTCCTTTCCGGTGACCCGATATGTACCGGTACCCTCCGGAACACTTCCGGTGTCCGAATACTATTGTCCTATATATCAATCTTTACCTCTCGACCGTTTCGAGACTCCTCATCATGTCTGTGATCTTATCCGGGACTCCGGACAACATTCGGTCACCAAATCACATAACTCATATAATACAAAATCGGCATCGAACGTTAAGCGTGCGGACCCTACGGGTTCGAGAACTATGTAGACATGATCAAGACACCTCTCCGGTCAATAACCAATAGCGGAACCTGGATGCTCATATTGGCTCCCACATATTCTACGAATATCTATATCGGTCGAACCGTTATGACAACATACGTTATTCCCTTTGTCATCGGTATGTTACTTGCCCGAGACTCGATTGTCGGTATCTTCCTACCTAGTTCAATCTCGTTACCGGCATGTCTCTTTACTCGTTCTGTAATGCATCATCCTGCAACTAACTCATTAGTCACATTGCTTGCAAGGCTTCTTATGATGTGCATTACCGAGAGGGCCCAGAGATACCTCTCCGATACTCGGAGTGACAAATCCTAATCTTGATCTATGCCAACCCAACAAACACCTTTGGAGATACCTGTAGAGCATCTTTATAATCACCCAGTTACGCTGTGGTGTTTGATAGCACACAAAGCATTCCTCTGGTATCCAGGAGTTGCATAATCTCATAGTCGAAGGAATATGTATTTGACATGAAGAAAGCAATAGCAATAAAACTGAACGATCAATATGCTATGCTAACAGATGGGTCTTGTCCATCACATCATTCTCCTAATGATGTGATCCCGTTCATCAAATGACAACACATGTCTATGGTTAGGAAACTTAACCATCTTTGATTAACGAGCTAGTCTAGTAGAGGCTTACTAGGGACACGGTGTTTTGTCTATGTGTCCACTGTTGAATATATGGTTTTGTGCATGTATATTGTATAGCCTGGCCCACCTCCTAGTCATTGTATAGTTGAGGTTGTGGCCCACCTTGTACTATATATATACGTGCGCTTTGCACCGATCAATATATCGTGAAGAATTGCCAAACTCTCGTTTCCAACATGATATCATACCTAAGATCCTAATCCTAACCCTAACCCTGTCCCGCCGCCGCGATCCCATCGCCGCCGCCGCCCACCACCGCCGCCGCCGCCACCCCCTGCCGTCGTCGCTGCCGCGTACCCCATGCCGCCACGACCGCCGCCCCGTGTGCGCCGCCACCCCGCTTCCGCCCCCCTCCCAACCCGCCGCGCCGCCCTTCGGTCGCGCCGCCTCCCATCCGCAGCGCCGCTTCTCGCGTGATGCCGCCGCCCTCGTCTCCCCATGGCCTCCCATGCCTCCTCCGGCACCACCCGCAGCCGCCGCACCAATCCATTCGAAGGCCCCGATCCCGTCGTCATCCGCGACCTCAACATCCTCGCTCGGGTTCCCGTCGTCCTCGACCACCTCACCTCCACCTACTATGCATGGAAGACGTACTTCTCCCTTGTGTTCCGGGAGTACCACATCCGGGATCACATCGATGGCTCCGTGGATTCCCGCTTCATGGAGGACGATGAGGAGTGGATGTCCATCGACGCCACCCTCATTCGTTGGTTCTACACCACCATCTCGAAGGACCTCTTCCACATGGTGGTCTTCGCCGACGATGATGCTCACGCCGTTTGGACCAAGCTCAACGGCCTCTTCACTGACAACGCGCTCCAACGCAAGGTTTTCTTGCACGGCGAGTTTTTTGGGTGCCAGCGGCTTGACTCGTCTATCGACGATTACTGCATGCGCCTCAAGAAGCTTGTTGACGAGCTCCGTGACCTTGGTGAGAAGGTCTCCGACGAGCTCCTCCTCAGCACCCTCATCGCCGGCCTGAGCGACGAATTCGGGAACGCCGCCTCCAACATCCCCCTCATCACCAACCCGACGTTCCCCAAGATCGTCGCCTACCTGAAGTTGGAGGAGAGGCGGATGTGGATGTCACGCACCCGGGCCACCCACACCGCCCTCACCGCCGGTACTCGCGGCGGTGCACCGCCCACCGCCCCGCCGAGGCTCGCCCCGGGCCCCTTCCAGGCGCCGCCGCCGCCCAGGTTCCCCTGCCCGCAGCCGCAGCCGGCTCCTCCGCCGCCTCCTGCCGAGCAGCAGCAGCAGCGCCGCGGGGGCCGCGGCGGCCGCAAACAGCAGCAGTAGCAGCCGGCTGCGCCCGGCGGGGCACCGCGCCAGCAGCATCCGTAGCTCCCCCCGGCGCCCTGGCAGGCCGTCCAGAACCCCTGGACCGGGGTTCTGCACGCGTATTCCATGCCTATACCGCATGCCCCCGCTCCGGGCCTCTTCGGCGCCCGCCCGGCTGCTCATCTAGCGCTTCACGCGGGCCCTCAGGCGTACCATCCCGTGCCGCTCTACGGCCCCTCTGTGATCTATGGGCTGCCTCCGGCCGGTGGGTTTGTGGCGCCCCTGCCTCAGCCGGCGCCGTCCGCCCCGGCTCTCCCACCGGCGCCTTGGGACCCCGCGCTCCTAGCGGCCCTCCACACCGCCCCCACGCTGCAGCAGTACACTGGCGGTGGCGACTGGTATATGGACACCGGAGCCACGGCTCACATGGCCGCCAACCCCGGTAACCTTCTTGCCGCTCACCCCGTTCACACCGCTGCTCGCATTACCGTGGGTGACGGTTCTTCCATGCCTATTACTCATGTCGGCCATGCTGCTTTCCTTCTAACTCCATGCCATTATATCTTTCTAATGTGCTTGTCTCTCCTGACATCATTAAAAATCTTGTTTCCGTTCGTTCTCTTACACGTGAAAATCCTGTTACCGTTGAATTTGACATGTTTGGCTTTTCTGTTAAGGATGCCCGTACCCGGATGGTGCTCCACCGATGTGACAGCCCCGACGAGCTCTACCCGGTCCACTCATCTACCTCCTCCGTCGCTGCTCCCATGGCGCTTTCCGCCGGAGTGGACCTTTGGCACGCTCGTCTCGGTCATCCCAACATCGCCACCCTTCGTCATATTCTTAGGAGTTTTTCATTCAGGTGTAATAAGATCGACGATCACACTTGTCATGCTTGTCGTCTCGGCAAACATGTTCGTCTTCCTTTTAGCGCTTCCTCGCATGTCGCATCATACCCGTTTGAGTTAATTCATAGTGATGTTTGGACCTCTCCTGTTGCAAGTAACACGGGCTATCTTTATTACCTTGTCATACTTGATGATTTTTCGCACTATGTGTGGACCTTCCCGTTGCGGCGAAAGTCGGATTCTGTTGCCACTCTCACCGCTTTTTACTCCTATGTCTTCACGCAGTTTGGACGTCCCATTCATGCGTTGCAAATACACAACGGGAAGGAGTTTGATAACCTCGCGATCCGCAACCTTCTCGCCACACACGGCATGATCTTTCGTCTCACTTTCCCGTACACTTCGCAACAAAACGGCCGCGTTGAGCGTGTGCTTCGCACTCTTAATGATTGTGTTCGCTCCCTCCTCTTTCATGCCAACGTGCCACCACGTTTTTGGCCCGACGCGCTCGCCACCGCATCACTACTCATTAACATCCGTCCTTGTCGCACTCGCAGGAATTTTGCACCTCATCACCTCTTGTTTGGCACGCCACCTTCCTATGCTGAGCTCCGTATTTTCGGTTGCCTGTGCTACCCCAACATCGCTTCCACTGCTCCTCATAAGCTCGCACCTCGGTCTGTGGCCTGCATCTTTCTCGGCTATCCCCCCAACACCAAAGGCTACCGCTGCTATGATCCTATCTCACATCGGGTGATCACTTCACGACACGTTTACTTTGATGAGATGGTTTTTCCGTTTCAGCAGGTACCTTCGGATGTTGCGGCTTTGCCCGCTCCCGGTGACAGCCGCTCCCGTGCCTCTCTTGGGCCGCCTCCCGGCTTTGAGGGTGCCCCCCGCGTCACGGGTCGAGTTTCTCCCCGGTTGGCTGCCCTAGGGGCCGCACCTTCCTCGGCGCCCGCGACGCCCCTGGCGTCCCCGGCATCGACCACACCGGCGGCCTCACCCGCCGCCTCGCCCGCGGCGGCCTCGCCCGTGGCCGCTTCGCTCGCGGCAGTCTCGCCCGCCGCCGCGCCGGCGATCTCGCCTGCGGCCTCGCCCGCGGCGGTCTCGGAGGAGGCGGGCTCCTCTTCGTCGTCGCCCGTCTCCACTCCAGACCCGCTGCCCTGCCCGATGACTCGCTCTCGGGCTGGCACCCTCCGACCGAGCACACGGTACCCCAGCGATGAGTACCTTCTCGCTGCTTCCGTCTCTGAGCAGCCTCCTCTCCCATCGTCAGCTCGAGCCGCCCTTCGGGATCCTCATTGGCTCGCTGCGATGCAGGAAGAGTTCGACGCGCTCCAGCGGAACCGTACCTGGCAGCTCGTCCCTCGGCCGCCCCGTGCCAACATCATCATGGGCAAGTGGGTCTTTCGGCACAAGACTCGTCCGGATGGCACTCTCGAGTGCTATAAAGCTCGCTGGGTGGTTCGGTGTTTTCGGCAACGCGCAGGCGTGGACTTCACCAACACATTTGCCCCGGTTGTTAAACCGGGCATGATCCGTGCCGTGCTCCAGCTAGCCGTGTCCCGAGCTTGGCCTATGCATCAGTTGGACGTGTCCAACGCCTTCTTGCACGGCCACCTGGCTGAGCAGGTGTTCTGTGAGCAGCCCACCGGCTTCGTCGACGCCACGCATCCAGATCATGTGTGCTTGATCTCCCGTTCTCTTTACGGGTTGAAGCAGGCACCTCGGGCCTGGTACCAGCGCATTGCCACCTTCCTGCAGACGCTCGGATTTACATCGACTCGCTCCGATGTGTCCCTCTTCGTGTATCATCACGCAGTTGACACGGCCTACTTGCTGCTGTACGTCGATGAGATCATTCTGACGGCATCCACTGTCGCGCTTCTTCAGCGGTGCTCGTCTTCGCGATGAGTTTGCCCTGAAGGACTTGGGTCCTCCACATTACTTCCTTGGCATTGAGGTGGTTCGGCAGCCAGATGGGTTCTTCCTGCATCAGCAGTGCTATGCCCATGAGCTTCTCGACCGAGCTGGCATGCTTAACTGCAAGCCCGCTCCCACGCCCGTCGACACCAAGGCCAAGGTTTCCGCTTTGGAGGGTTCGACTGCATCTGATGCAGCATTCTACCGCTCCATTGTGGGCGCCTTGCAGTACCTGACCTTGACGCGCCTCGACTTGCAGTATGCTGTTCAGCAGGTCTGTCTTCACATGCATGCTCCGCGCGACTCTCACTGGACTCTGGTGAAGCGTATCCTCCGATACATACACGGCACCCAGTCCTTGGGACTTACGTTGACGGCCTCCGCCTCCACCGACCTCGTCGCCTACTCTGATGCGGACTGGTCCGGCTGCCCGGACACACGGCGCTCCACCTCGGGGTACTGTGTCTACCTTGGGCCATCCCTGATCTCTTGGTCCTCCAAGCGACAGCCCACCGTCTCCCGCTCGAGTGTCGAGGCTGAGTATCGAGCAGTGGCTAACACCGTTGCTGAATGCTCTTGGCTCCGTCAGCTGCTCCAGGAGTTGCTTTGTGAAGTTCACAAGGCCACGCTCGTCTACTGCGACAACGTCTCTGCCGTCTACCTCTCCGCCAACCCGGTCCACCATCGTCGAACGAAGCATATTGAGCTCGATATCCACTTCGTTCGTGAGCAGGTGGCTCTTGGGCGCATCCGGGTCCTCCACGTCCCGACGGCGCAGCAGTTCGCCGACGTCATGACAAAAGGACTGCCTACTTCTGTCTTCGAGGAGTTTAGGTCCAGTCTTTGCGTCTCCGGCGACGCTTCGACTGCGGGGGGGGGGGTGTTGAATATATGGTTTTGTGCATGTATATTGTATAGCCTGGCCCACCTCCTAGTCATTGTATAGTTGAGGTTGTGGCCCACCTTGTACTCTATATATACGTGCGCTTTGCACCGATCAATATATCGTGAAGCATTGCCAAACTCTCGTTTCCAACATCCACAAATGTATCAAGTTTCCGGTTAATACAATTCTAGCATGAATAATAAACATTTATCATGATATAAGGAAATATAAGATAACTTTATTATTGTCTCTAGGGCATATTTCCTTCAAAAATAACTTGCACGGAGTTTGTTCTAAGCACGATGTCAACACTCCACCGGCCATTTGTATGTGGTTAGGACGATAGATATATATCGGCCATTTTATTTCCTAGGGTGATAATTGTGTATTGGCCATTTAACTTAGCAACAAAAGTGAAGCTAATCGAACGTATGATGATTTGGTAATACCCTTTTATGATGTAAGAAATTATATTGCATCCATGGATTAAAATAAGCCCATTGAGGGTAACCAATCATACCTGACGACAAATTCCAGGGCATAGGCATTAATGGCATAGTTGATGAATATGGATAATGTGTGGACCGAAGATGTTGAAACCTTCGGCTTGGTCCTTCATAATTTTCACTCTTTTCCTTCTTCACCTTTGCCGCACTTCTTGTAATGGAACCTTGCACATAATTACTATTTTGAGTACTTCCTTTGGGAACCCATGCCATGTTCCTTTCTTCAAGTTCTTGTGCACTAAGTTTTTGTAATTTCTTATTTTGCCAATATGATAAGCGGAGTGGGCACCCTGACTGCGATTTTGTTTGAAGCAATGGCAATTCTTGTTTTACCTTGTGCACTCTCAACTTTTTCTCTTTAGATTTGGCACTTGATTGACTTGTCTCGTTGCCTTTAGTAGCCAATGTCAATACTTTAATTGGCTCTTTATTATTTGATATCAAATCTGAAGTAGCACACTTATGACCATCTTTCTTGACCCGGGATTGACCACCTCTTTCTTGTTCTTTGAGCTCCGGACCGATTCCTTATGATTGAAACGGTCTTTGTCGTGTGATTGTTCATCAAATGTTGATCTTTTTGGAGATGCGTATTGTTGGTGAGATGGTCAAAAATAAGATGGATAATGTGCCCTTGTATCATACCTGTCCCATGATGGATATGGATTTACATGAGCATAGGGAGGTATCCATGACATTGGCATTGGCGGCCCAAAGTAAGGATATGAATATGCTCCATTGAGATTCTCACCTTGCCAATACCGATCCTTGGATTTGCGCCTAGGGGGTGATCTTGATGCTTTTGCATTAGCTGGCCAATAAGCTATCTAATAATTGTGCAAAAGTGACTTTGGATTTCTTGCACTTGTGCTTATTGCGGCATTTATCTCCTTTGTCTTGACTTGCATCGATCTTTGAATTTTCTTGTTGCCCCGCAGTCCTTGGCGTCTTCACTGTAGCTTCAATGGAATTCTTGCCCTCGAGATTATGTTCATTGTGCTCTTCAACAACTTGATTACCTGAAAGATCGATCCCATTACCTGTAGTTTTTACCTTCTCTTTAAATGGATCGGCTTGAAGCAGCTGATGCAAAAACCTTTTGCCGTTGGGACCAATTGAAATAGACTCGTCATCTCTTGGTGTCTCGACAAATTTCAATCGTCCTTTATCAATGGCCGGTTTAACTATTTGACGAAACATGTTGCAATCCTCAATACTATGCTTGAATGAATCATGCAACTTACAATACATTCGTCCTTGGATAGATGGCTTGACATAGTGATCAAGAATTCTAATGTAATTATTTTTCAACAACAAATAAAAGATTTGATCACACATGTTTGAATCGAAGGTATACCTTTTGTTTTCTAGCCAATCTTGGTGTGCGAACGACTTTGGAGGTAAGCAAATGAATGGTTCAGATTTAGAATCTCCCCATTCCACTACTAGGGAAAAGCTTATAGCCAGACGCTTACTAGTAGCGCGGGTTTATACCCCCCGCTACTGCTACTTACTAGTAGCGCGGGTTTTTACCCCTCGCTACTACTAAGTTGATAGTATTAGCGCGGGTTGTTACCCCTCGCTACTACTAAGTTGATAGTAGTAGCGCGGGTTTTTACCCCTCGCTACTACTAAGCGGTCTCTACCGTGCCCCCCGGGGACATGCCATAGTAGTAGCAAGGGGTATAAACCCGCGCTACTACTAAGTTGATAGTAGTAACTTAGTAGTAGCGCGATTTTATACCCGTCGCTACTACTAAGTACGAGGTAGGAGAAGTCCCCATATCCTTGGCCGAATCCCTCACTCTCCCCCTCTCTCCATAGGCTCTCCCATGGTGCTCCTGCCCAAGCACATCTCCTCCTCCATGGCGTCCAACGAGTCCGCCTCCTCGCGTCGCTGGTGTCCAGGAGCTCGCCTGTCTCCCCCCTCGCCTCCATGCCACCACGACGGAGCACCTCACCACCCGTGACCAGCCCCGATGCACCCCCATCTCCTTCCTTTCTCCCTTGTTTCTCTTTTTCCCTCTCCCTCTCCCTTCGTTTTACTCACCTCCCATGCCCATGCCTGCGCAGGTCGTCGACATGGCCAACCAGGAGCTCTTCGCCTTGGCCGCGAAGAGGATCCTCACACCGTCATCTTGCTCTACACTGGATCCGGTCCCTCTCCAACAGTCGTCTCCGGATCTGTTCTGCCGCTACCCGTCCACACCTCCGGCGACCCCTGTCGTCGCAGGATCAAACCATTGACACCATTGACAGCATGCACGTGGTCGAGATTTCTTTTTTGGTTTTTGAAATTAATAGTAGTAGCGCGGGTCATACACACGGGCTACAGATAGTTAGTAGTAGCGCGTGTGGAACCCGTGCTACTACTAACACATGTACTAGTAGCGCGGGAAGCACCGCGCTACAACTAACAGTTAACTGTAGCGCCGTAGTAGTAGCGCGGGCACCCGCACTACTACTAGCTGTTTAACCCGCGCTACTACTAGGCTTTTTCCTAGTAGTGTTCGGCTATGCATCGTGTTTTGAACTCTATCTCCGATGTCTTTGGATAAGATATAATAATAGCATCAGATTTCTCAAAAGAATTTAACCTTGGCTTTATATTTCTGAAATGAAAATAGCTAGAACACATATGTCTCAATTGAGACCAAGTGTAGGCCAAGTAAGAAACAAGAAAAGCTACCCACTTAGATATAAACTTCACATAAAACAATGGGAAAAGCTTTGGCTGCAATAATAAGTCATTATCGGTCTCTTCGAATGGTACAATGTGTTGACCGATATGCTTTGTAACAGTTTTATTGCTAACAAGTAAATTACCCTTCATCATTGGTCTTTCAAAATTACTTATAAGATTTTTCCTAATAGATGCATCAACAATAAAGTTGTGACCAAATCTGAAAATAGGTAAATCACTTGTAGACATACCTCTTCATACACGTTGGGAGAGCATGATGGTTGTATCACTCGAATAATACTATGTTGCACTTTTGAATGACTCTCCAATGCCTTGGCATCCTTTTTTCTTTAATAGATTTGGTACACATACTATTTGATTCGGCTTTTTCAATAACCAAATTTTCTTTGTTACCTGAATCAATACTTTTCTCTTTTTGAATTTGCAAGGCTTCTCTCTCTTGTCTTATTTTAGCCCACATCTCAGTTTGGCAAGCTCTAAACTTTTTCATCTCAATTTGCATCCACTCCTCATGAGATTGCCCCCCAATGCTTTGAGACTCTTTCGGCAATGAGGTGCCAAAACTTTGCAATTGTTTAGTGGGTACATTGGTTGCTATAGAACTAGGCAAATGCATCATTTGTACAACTCTTGCTTTTACAGCAGCAAAGTCATGAGGCTTGCCGCCTTCTATTAATTCTTGGCGAATAGAGTTGCACAAATCCCAAGAGAATATAAGCTTGTCCTCAATTACCCAATCTGGATACGGTTGCCCCCCGATGCCTCTAGACTCTTTCGACAATGAGATTTTGCCAAAATTCTGTAATTGTGTAGGGGGAATATGATATGCTACGGTAGTAGGTGAACACACATGAGATCCTATAGAATATTCACTTATTCGACTATCAGCGTGAAGGTGCAAAGCCGACTTATGAATACCTACAGTTGCATATGGTGCCAAAAAATTAGTAGCATGAGGTGTAGCATGTGATTGTTGAGGGCAATTGGCTGAATAACTAGTAGTAGCATGGCCAATTCCCCTATCCACCGGCATGTTCATATTAACATGTTGCAAATTAGTTGCCGATGAATAAAAAGGTGAAACACTTTGTTGCCTGCTATTGAAAGTTCCTACGTGAGGTGTTTCAACTTGATTGACCGAACTCATCATGTTGTTCATCGGCATATGGATTTGTTGGGTTGCCGATGCATGAGGGTTGGGATACATATGTGTCATGTTGCTAAAATTGTAACTAGAAGCATGGAGATTATTCTGAATCGGCTGTTGCACATAATTAGATGCATGATTGATAAAACCAGGGCTAGCCGATGCATTATGCTCATTAAACGATCTAGCAATAACATATGCATTATTTTCATCTACATAAGTTAATTGGGTATACATATTACCTTCGTAGATTGCAAACCCTAGATGACGATCTCTTCGTAGCAAGAACGGGCCAGAAACCGTACAAAGCTTCGTCCCCGGCGGAGTCGCCAGAAGAGTGTGTTCACACATGAACACGTCACCGTGTACCTCCAACGCTGAGGGTGATGCACCGCAGCTCACGTCGAAGGAGACCCGTCTGGAAGCGCGGTACGCAAGCAATCCGGGGGGTGTTTTTCGAGTAGGTCAACCTGATCGCCCCTAGGGCCTCGAGGTTCACCGCCCTGCTTCACGAAGAACGAATGAAGAACGAGGAAGAAGAAGAACAAGGGAGAAGATAAAGGTAAAGGTAAAAAGTGATATATTGATAGATCGATTGTGTGTTGTTCAATCGGCTGTCACCTCTTACATATATATGAGGCGGCTGAACTTCCCGTACAAGAAAAGGACTCAAATCACGTCCAAATCATCAAAATTTACCCTAACTCGGCTACGAGGGCCGGAGGTTCTGGTCTGGCCCGGACTTCCGGGCTTAAAATATATCAAGTAGCCCTTTTGCATTGAATCTGCAGGTCGCATACGACTTCGGATCATGATGGTCCCAAAAGCAAAGTTGTAGATCTTGCAATGGAGAAAAACTCTTTGGTTGATCGCTTTTTCATCCGAGGTCATCTTGAGGTTGAATTCGGGGCCGCAAATATGCAAATAATGTTAAAACTCCAGTTTTAGGGCACACCGCGTGCAAACTTTCTGATTAGCCCGGAACCTCCGGGGCAGACTTCTGCAGCACACTGTTTTGGCTCTAACTTTCACATATGGACTTCGATTGGGACGATTTTTATATCTAAATTGATTGTTTCGACGAGACGAAGACAATACATGCTGAAACTTTTCCCATATGAGGCTGTCTTGGAGGCTTTGGCCGAACAATACTCTGAATGCAAACTATTAGTACTCTGAGCATAGTTTCGGCCCTCGAGATGAGATCGCATGGCGATGGCCAAAACTTCAAAGATGTTGTCGGGGAACGCAGTAATTTCAAAAATATTCCTACGATCACGCAAGATCTATCTAGGAGATGCATAGCAATGAGAGGGGAGAGTGTGTCCATGTACCCTCGTAGACCGAAAGCGGAAGCGTTTAGTAACGCGGTTGATGTAGTGGAACGTCTTCACGGTCCAACCGATCCAAGTACCAAACGTATGGCACCTCCGCGATCTGCACACGTTCAGCTCGGTGACGTCCCTCGAACTCTTGATCCAGTTGAGGCCGGGGGAGAGTTTTGTCAGCATGACGACATGGTGACGGTGATGATGAAGTTACCGGCGCAGGGCTTCGCCTAAGCACTACGACGATATGACCGAGGTGTGTAACTGTGGAGGGGGGCACAACACATGGCTAAAAGATCAACTTGTGTCTTCTAGGGTGCCCCCCTCCACACGTATATAAAGGAGGGAGGAGGGGAGGGCCGGTCGGCCCCTAGGGCGCGCCCAAGAGGGGAGTCCTACTAGGACTCCTAGTCATAGTAGGATTCCACCAAAAGGGAGAGAGGGGGAAGGAAGGAGAGGGAGAGGGAGTAGGAAAGGGGGCGCCCCCGCCCCTTCCCTTGTCTAATTCGGACTGCAAGGGGGCGCGGCCTGCCCTGGCTGCCCTCCTCTCTCTCCAATAAGGGCCACGGTGGCCCATTAGTTCCCCCGAGGGGGTTCCGGTAACCCCTCTGGCACTCCGGTTTTACCCGAAACTATCCGGAACACTTTCGGTGTCCGAATAACATGGTCCAATATATCAATATTTATGTCTCGACCATTTCAAGACTCCTCGTCATGTCCATGATCTCATCCGGGACTCCGCACAAACTTCGGTCATCAAAACACATAACTCATAATACAAATCATCATCGAACGTTAAGCGTGCGGACCCTACGGGTTCGAGAACTATGTAGACATGACCGAGACACATCTCCGGTCAATAACCAATAGCGGAACCTTGATGCTCATATTGGCTCCTACATATTCTACGAAGATCTTTATCGGTCAAACCGCATAACAACATACGTTGTTCCCTTTGTCATCGGTATGTTACTTGCCCGAGATTCGATCGTCGGTATCATCATACCTAGTTCAATCTCGTTACCGGCAAGTCTCTTTACTCGTTCCATAATACTTCATCCCGCAACTAACTCTTTAGTCACATTGCTTGCAAGGCTTATAGTGATCAGCATTACCGAGAGGGCCCAGAGATACCTCTCCGAAACATGGAGTGACAAATCCTAAGGCTTACAGTGATGAGCATTATCTTCCAGCTGTAGAACTTATTGGAGACTTTGTATCTCTCAATTCGGGCATTTGCTTGAAATATTAACTTCAACTCCTGGAACATCTCATATGCTCCATGACGTTCAAAACGTTGTTGAAGTCCCGATTCTAAGCCGTAAAGCATAGCACGCTGAACTATCGAGTAGTCATCAGCTTTTCTCTGCCAGACATTCTTAACGTCATCAGTAGCGTCTGCAGCAGGCCTAGCACCTAGCGGTGCTTCCAGCACGTAATTCTTCTATGCTGCAATGAGGATAATCCTGAAGTTACGGACCTAGTCCGTGTAGTTTCTGACATCATCTTTCAACTTAGTTTTCTCTAGGAACGCATTAAAATTCAAAGGAACGGTAGCACGGGCCATTGATCTACAATAACATAGACATGCAAAATAACTATCAGGACTGAGTTCATGATAATTTAAAGTTCAATTAATCATATTACTTAAGAACTCCCACTTAGATAGACATCCCTCTAGTCATCTAAATGATCACGTGATCCAAATCAACTAAACCATGTCCGATCATCACGTGAGATGGAGTAGTTTTCAGTGGTGAACTTCACTATGTTGATCATATCTACTATATGATTCACGTTTGACCTTTCGGTCTCCGTGTTCCGAGGCCATATCTGCATATGCTAGGCTTGTCAAGTTTAACCTGAGTATTCTGCGTGTGCAAAATTGGCTTGCACCCATTGTATGTGAACGTATAGTGATGCGGAGCATCCCACGTTCATCCCCATGTACACTCCGACTACTCTCCAAGCCCCAAGGATACATACGACGAGACCTCGAATATACGCCATTGGACATAAGGTGAACTCGCTCCTCTCCGAACCTTCACTTTCTACATGTGAGATATGGCTACTACCTCCAACGTGTGTGCTATGCATGATCAGGTACTTAGTGGAAAGCCACGGAGCCACCACATCCAACGGACGAGCTAGCGAGGACACCAAGTACAAGGACAAAACGGAGAAGCTGCCAGAAATCTACAGCCACCGGACGACCGGTCATTACCGGACGTCCGACGCCTAGAGTCTTCACCAGCCAGGCCAAGTCCTAGCCAACGAGACCTACAGCGGTCGGACGACCGACGCCGACCGGACGTCCGACATCCTCCAGCGCCTAGATGACCGGCCCCCACCGGACGACCGGTGCCATCACACCCGAGCCGAATTAGCGGAAGTCCGGAGACTACCGGACGTCCGGACGCCCACAAGCCACCGGACGATCGGTCCCCAGCGGACGTCCGGTTCCTGTCTGCGCATAGTGTATTGGGTCGAGCCCATGTACCCCTTCGCCCTCACTTACCCCTTCGTGGCTCTAGACTATATATACTCCTCCACCTCCTCCTAGTCAGGGTTAGCAAAGGATTAGCTCATGTTTGTGTGAGAGCTTTGCTCATCCACTTGGTTTACCTTCTCCTCGGAGATCGCGCCTCCTCGGAGAAGATCCTTCCAAGTGGATTCAAGACCCCCTCTTGGGTGGCCCCATCAAGACCTCCTCACGGAGAAGAACCCGGTTACCTCTTGTATCGTCCTTTGTTGATCGTGGATCGTGTATCTCCCCTTGTGTTCTTGGATCTAGCGCATGTGTAATCGAATCTTGTTGGTTTGAGTGATTCTCTCGTGTTTCCCCTCGTGTTTCTCCTCGTTTTCCCCTCGTGATCTTCGTGTTCTTCGCGGGATCCGCTCCTTTCGTAAAAGATCGGGCCGTTAGGGTTCTACCCTACATCATCTTGGTATCATGAGCCACGTTGATCACGTATTTGGAGCCCCTACCCCGTGTTTTCTAGCTTGATTTTGTTGTGTTCTTCCCCAATTTCGAAAATCCCCACCAAAAATAGCCCCAATTTTTTTGTGATTTGTTGGTTTGAAGAAGTTTTGTTGATTTTGATCCATGGATTTGCTTGGTTTCGAGTTGATCTAGCATTTCCCCAAGTTTCCCCATATTTCATCCACGAAATCTCGTCAATTTTGACCCCAAAATCCCAAAATTCCGCCCAAAATCGCATCCCGAAACTCGCATCTCGCGTTGACCCCGACCCACCGGACGACCGATGTTTTACGGACGTCTGGACCCCCTCGAAGCACCGGACGTCCGACCTTTCCCGGACGACCGGAACCCCTAACCCGAACCGAATTTACGGATTTCCGAGCCCGACCGGACGTCCGACCACCGGACATCTGTCCTTTCCCGGACTCCATCATCTTGGTATCTACATCAAGAACACCGCCACTCATCATCGCAACGGACGGTAACCTCGACGACATCATTGTATATTCCCCTTGCAATTTCATTGATAACCCCTAGCCCATTTTGCGTCACTTGCCTATCAAGACTAGCCATTTGAGTATTGCCGGCAACGTTACTTGTGCACATTAGTGATCTACACCATCCATTTCATACATACCATATCATATTGGTATCATATCATCTCATGTGCCTCAAGCTTGTTCCCGCATATACACAATTGCTATCTTGGTTTGTGCATTGTGCAAAAGTGGCCATACAAAAAAATAAGCTTTTAAGAAAAGAAAAAGAGAAAGAGCAAAGAAGCTTGTAAGCAAGTGCCATATCATCATACCACATTGCATAAGATTGTCATATCCGATCATCTTGGATCATCTTGAGAGAAACACCGGGAACCATACATATATCGCATACTTGGGATAGAAAGTTTATCCATTTTGCATCTTATAGGTTGTGCACAAGTGTCGTATCCGCCTATAGAGCAATCGTGCTAGCGTCTCTCTTGAGTTGTGCAACACGAGCGTTTTCCGTGGATTCCACATTTTGTGCTCATTCCTTGGTTGCACGACCCCATTTATCAATCCGTGTGTGTGTTTCCATGTGCCACATATTGCTATTGGTCTACTTGTTTCGCTTGCGAATTTGTGAATTTCTTTCAACATTATTGACTCATGCTAACATTTTGCATCAAATTTTTGTGCCACTATCCTCACCGAGCTCCACTATAAGCCTTACTTGTGTAGGTGTGAGAAATCGACGAGATTGGTACCAATTGTGCTATTTCCTTGTTACATCATTGAGTGATCATTGATCCATTTTCAACATCGGTCAAGGTACATTTGGTATAGTTCTTCTCTTTCTCCCACTCATATTTGCTCGAGTCTTGTGATGGATAGGCAAGGCATTTCATCTCCGGTCTTCGACAACAACGACGGCGTGAACAACTACATCACCAAAGCGTCCATCTTCGATCTACAACGACAAATGCAAGGCGCACAATCAAGATTGCGAGAGCGCATCGAGAACCTTTCCATCGACATTCGTCACTCCGAAGCAAGGAAAAGGGACTACATCGACAACAAGCTTTCCGCACAAAAGGAGGAGCAAGATGCAAGGATGGAGGAGATTCAGACCTTGTTGATCAACCGTTCTTCCCCTTCATCATCCTCAAGGCGGCGACGTTCAAGTCACAAGTCTTCGGAGCGCAAACAAGATACAAGCGCAAGTCGTCCACATCCACATCTCCATGGCGACCATCGCCAACATCGTCATGAAGGGCAAGTCACCTCCAAGCATTATGTGCACGACGACGACGAACGACATCTACTACGAGCTCAAGTGCGACAAGGACACCATCAACATGAAGATGCTCCACAAGCGCAAATGCAAAAGTCCCAACAATCCCTACTTCACGCCAAGTCCAAGCTTCATGAGCAAAAGAGAAGACCGTGAGACAAGCACCACCAAGACGGAGCTACGGCTACAACAACCACTTCGGCATCTTCGCCAAGTGCTATCAAGGCATCTTCGCCTTTGGACGTACGGCATCTTCGCCTACTTCCCACGAGTTTGCCTACATCGACATCTTCAACAACGAGGCGACCACCTACAAGTGAGGGAGAAACTTCCATCTTCAGAAGCCCCTCAAGGACGATGGCCGAGCATGGGAAATTCCCTTCGGTCATGGAGACGAGCTACGAGGTGCCACATCATATGGGCCTCCTACAACACGACGGCGACAAGACGGTTGAGCAAGGGCCATCCCCTTCGACCACGGCGACGAGCATGAACCTCTTCAACAACATGAAGACGGCGCCCATATTGGACTCATTCTCCGAGTCTAGCTACGACACCGCACATGAGACCTTATCTTTGGTCTTGGAGGAGAATGATGATGTGCCATCTTCGGCCTTCATCCACGGCTACGACTACGACATGATTGAGCATGGAGACGTTTGCACCTACACCTCTCCAACACCCACATTTGATGAGATGTCCCAATTGCCATGTGAGGAGAGCCACCAACCCATGAGTGAGATGAGTGACTCCACCATATATGACATTGAGTGCATTTCCTATGAGAGGATGAGTGTGACCACCACTAGTCCCACACATGATAGTATGCCACACATCCTATGTGAGGTTGAGAGCCATTCGAGTGACTCCACCAACCATAAGAGTGAGAGCATCTAAGAGGGAGTGAGTGAGCCACACCACTTAGAGAGTGAGGTAGTTGACACGGCATGTGAGGCCACTATGATTTCTAACAACTTAACCTCTACTCCGAGTGTGTTTTCTTTGGTGCTAGGTCTCCAACATGACGACATGCCTATCCTCGACGAGTCCATACCTCCAATGGAGACGACGATGGCCATGGTGGACGACGATGCACCACCCACATGGTTCCATCAAGATGAAGATGACAACGAGTGGATCTTCGACACCTCACCTACAACACATGAGAAATGCTCCAAAGGTAACATAGGTGATGGTGCTTCTCTTGTCCCACTAGTGGACAATCTCACCAATGATAGCTTGCATGATGTTGATCCACCTATTCCCATGCTTCATGCTAGTGCGACTTCTTCATGTCATGACTTACCTATTTATGATGAATATGATGATGAGCATGTTGAGTTGCCTAGTTGTGATGCTATGCTCCATAGGATATCTTGTGAAAATTCTTTTGGTCACATCATGTTTGACAATCCTTTGAACTTGTCATATGCTATGAGTGAGATCTCCCATATTGCATCATTTCAATCTCAACATAGTAACTATGCATGCCCCATTAAAATAAATCCTATTTGCACTTATGGCATAGATGACGTGATGATGGTCATTGGTTTTTGTTTTTCATGTGATGATTTGTCATGCTTCCTTTACATGATTTGCGCAATTCATCTACTATGTCATGCCATAATCATGTAGAACCAAATATGCTTTGTTTTGGATGTCGTCAATATTCTCCATGTGATGTTTCCAATAATGCTCATGAGGAGACCCCCATAGTTTCCTCATACATAAGATTTTGATGCATTCCATACTTTGCATGAGTCCCATAATTGCGAGCACCATATGCATTCCATGAATAACAATGCTCTACATATTTCTCATGATGCATTACACAATTTGAGTATCCATTATGCTATACATAAAAACAAGCCTATCATGATGGATGACATGTTTCTATACCATGCATATCATTTATTTGAGCATTGGATATTTTGTGCTAACCAACACAAGCACGTGTGCATCATGATGGATGATGTGTACATATACCATGCACACACAATTTTCCCTTGCCTTTGTTTTGTGTAGGTACTCATGTACACTCCTCAACCTCTCTATCCCAAGAGTTGACGAAACGAGCTCTTGAGAACAACGATGATTTGGGATCCCGAGGATTATATATCATTCCCACCATTCCCTTTGCGCAAGGACTACGCGCATCTCTTCTACTTGGCTCTCACACGGCTTTGGGCTATATATCACTTGTTACGTTATGCCCATTTTCTCGTGTTCACTTTGCATGATATGCCTCTTTCCATGCCTTTGACATGCAATTGTGACCCTTGCTTGCACTTACATATGATTCACCATTATGCTACTTCTATGTGTATTTGCATGTTTGGTCCGGTGGAGACCCTTGTTGCTATTGCCATGTTTATCATGTGCCTCGTGCTATTGATGCTTGTTGTGTTGGGAGAGTCATGATGTCCCATTTCTATTTACATATGGCCTCTCGCCAATACATTGATGCTATTTTCCTCATATCTTGGTTTCATGATTGTGATATGTCATGTGCATTATATATGCCCACTAGTTGCACCCATGACATGATTGCCATGATTACCTCTAGTATGTTGCATCTTCGCACTACTAGCTTGCTTGACTTGATCAATATGATTGCTTGCTTTGTCGCATCACCCATGTTCCACTCTTACTCGCTTTCTTGGGTTGATGACATATATTTTGATGCCTCTCACTTGATTTCTCATGATCATTGTCTCTTGTCTCCATTAGTTGCATCTCTCACATCACCTTGTATTGAGTGCAACCATGCTATGCTTATTGATCTTGGAGACTTGGACATATTACTTGTGATGCATGCTTGTTTGATTGAGCCTATTGTATTTGGTTGTTCTCGCATCATATGCCTCCATACTATGAAATGCTCCCCTGTCCTTTCTTATGATGAGCATGATGCATACACTTGTTGGGTATCTTACCACACGAATGATAGGTTTTGCACTTCCCCTAATCTCATTTGTTTTTCCAAGTGTTTGTCATGTTCTTTCATTTTGAAGGATTCACACGGCGGTACCATCACGAGACATATTGGTTATGTGAAGGCATACAAGATGCGCAACTCCATCATCCTTGATACACTCCTAAAGGTGACCTCCTTCCCTTTGAGCCACCCTCACATATGCATATTGGATGGGTCATTCTTTCATTGTTGTTTCCTTCTTGTTGCATACATGATACATCTCGCGAATGGAGGAGCGACATTGGAGATTGGCTCTATGGACCTTCAAGTTGAGGAGTGCTCGGACTTAGTGGATTCACCAACGGACCACCATTTCTACCACGACATTGAGCCATGGTACAACAACTCCCATAACAAGTTTGCACTTTATACATGGATTGACTTGCATTATGATTGCCTTGGTGCATCTTGTATTTCTATGTGATCCATGATATATGAGCTTGAGCACTTTCTTAGCAAATTTGTTGTGATCTTCCTTGATGGCATATTCTTACATCATGATCATATTGCCTACCATCAATTGCATGATAACATAATCATATTGAGCATCCATTGCCATATTCATGCTTTTGATAAACCGTCTCACTATGACATCATTTTGCACCGTGGTTGCATTGATCACATTCACAACACCTTTGTGTGCCCAATGAATGAATTTTCTCTCATGAATGCTTCACATGTCATTTTACATCATTTGGATAAGCATCTCGTGCCTTTTCATGAAAAATTCCTTTGGACGAACTCATGCTTATTTGATGGACATCTTGTGTGCACTAACCATTGTATTTCCGAGTGTCGTTTGTGTTTGCTCCTTTTACATGTATACCACTCCGGCGACACCTTGGAGTACTTGGATTGCGCCATGTCTTCAACTCCGTCCAACTTCAAGTCCGTCCACAACAACCATTTCCATGGTGATGAGGATCACGATCCGAGGTCGGATCTTTCCCAAGGGAGGGGAGATGATGCGGAGCATCCCACGTTCATCCCCATGTACACTCCGACTACTCTCCAAGCCCCAAGGATACATACGACGAGACCTCGAATATACGCCATTGGACATAAGGTGAACTCGCTCCTCTCCGAACCTTCACTTTCTACATGTGAGATATGACTACTACCTCCAACGTGTGGGCTATGCATGATCAGGTACTTAGAGGAAAGCCACGGAGCCACCACATCCAACGGACGAGCTAGCGAGGACACCAAGTACAAGGACCAAACGAAGAAGCTGCCAGAAATCTACAGTCACCGGACGACCGGTCATCACCGGACGTCCGACACCTGGAGTCTTCACCAGCCAGCCCAAGTCCCAGCCAACGAGACCTACAGCGGTCGGACGACCGACGCCGACCGGATGTCCGACATCCTCCAGCGCCCGGACGACCGGCCCCCACCGGACGACCGGTGCCATCACACCCGAGCCAAATTAGCGGAAGTCCGGAGACTACCGGACGTCCGGACGCCCACGAGCCACCGGACGACCGGTCCCCAGCGGACGTCCGGTACCTGTCTGCGCACAGTGTATTGGGCCGAGCCCATGTACCCCTTCGTCCTCACTTACCCCTTCGTGGCTCTAGACTATATATACTCGTCCACCTCCTCCTAGTTAGGGTTAGCAAAGCATTAGCTCATGTTTGTGTGAGAGCTTTGCTCATCCACTTGGTTTACCTTCTCCTCGGAGATCGCGCCTCCTCGGAGAAGATCCTTCCAAGCGGATTCAAGACCCCCTCTTGGGTGGCCCCATCAAGACCTCCTCACGGAGAAGAACCCGGTTACCTCTTATATCGTCCTTTGTTGATCGTGGATCGTGTATCTCCCCTTGTGTTCTTG
Organism: Aegilops tauschii subsp. strangulata; assembly: GCF_002575655.3. NCBI lineage: Eukaryota > Viridiplantae > Streptophyta > Magnoliopsida > Poales > Poaceae > Aegilops > Aegilops tauschii. Next base: position 507,007,441 of record NC_053038.3, read on the forward strand.
GATCTAGCGCATGTGTAATCGAATCTTGTTGGTTTGAGTGATTCTCTCGTGTTTCCCCTCGTGTTTATCCTCGTTTTCCCCTCGTGTTCTTCGTGTTCTTCGCGGATCCGCTCCTTTCGTGAAAGATCGGGCCATTAGGGTTCTACCCTACATCATATAGCTTATCAAACCCGATCATCACGTGGTGTCTCGGCACGACGAACTGTAGCAACGGTGCATACTCAGGGACAATACTTATACCTTGAAATTTAGTGAAAGATCATCTTATAATGCTACCGCCGTACTATGCAAAATAAGATGCATAAAAGATAAACATCACATGCAACCAAAATGTGTGACATGATATGGCCATCATCATCTTGTGCTCATGATCTCCATCACCGAAGCATCGTCATGATCTCCATCATCACTGGCGCGACACCTTGATCTCCATCGTAGCATCGTTGTCGTCTCCCCAACTATTGCTTCTACAACTATCGCTACCGCTTAGTGATAAAGTAAAACAATTACACGGCGCTTGCATTGCATACAATAAAGCGACAACCATATGGTTCCTGCCAGTTGCCGATAACTCTGTTACAAAACATGATCATCTCATACAAAAATTTATATCACATCATGTCTTGACCATATCACATCACAGCAAGCCCTGCAAAAACAAGTTAGACGTCCTCTACTTTGTTGTTGCAAGTTTTACGTGGCTGCTACGGGCTTCTAGCAAGAACCGTTCTTACCTACGCGTGAAACCACAACGATTTTTCGTCAAGTGTGCTATTTTAACCTTCAACAAGGACCGGGCGTAGTCAAACTCGATTCAACTAAAATTGGAGAAACGGACACCCGCCAGCCACCTGTGTGCGAAGCACGTTGGTAGAACCGGTCTCATGAACGTGGTCATGTAATGTCGGTCCGGGCCACTTCATCCAATAATACCGCCGAATCAAAGTAAGACATTGCTGGTAAGCAGTATGACTATTATCGCCCACAACTCTTTGTGTTCTACTCATGTATATAACATCTACGCATAGACCTGGCTCAGATGCCATTGTCGGGGAACGTAGTAATTTCAAAAAAATTCCTATGATACGCAAGATCTATCTAAGAGATGCATAGCAACGAGAGGGGAGAGTGTGTCCACGTACCCTCGTAGACCGAAAGCGGAAGCGTTTAGTAACGCGGTTGATGTAGTCGAACGTCTTCGTGATCCAACCGATCCAAGTACCGAACGTACGACACCTCCGCGATCTGCACACGTTCAGCTCGGTGACGTCCCTCGAACTCTTGATCCAGTTGAGGCCAAGAGAGAGTTTCGTCAGCACGACGGCGTGGCGACGGTGATGATGAAGTTACCGGCGCAGGGCTTCGCCTAAGCACTACGACGATATGACCGAGGTGTGTAACTGTGGAGGGGGCACCGCACACGGCTAAAAGATCAACTTGTGTCTTCTAGGGTGCCCCCTCCCCACGTATATAAAGGAGGGAGGTGGGGAGGGCCGGCCGGCCCCTAGGGCGCGCCCAAGAGGGGAGTCCTAAGTCCTAGTAGGATTCCATCAAAATGGAGAGAGGGGGAAGGAAGGAGAGGGAGAGGGAGTACGAAAGGGGGGCGCTGCCCCCCTTCCCTTGTCCAATTCGGACTGCAAGGGGGGCGCGGACTGCCCTGGCTGCCCTCCTCTCTCTCCAATAAGGCCCACGGTGGCCCATTAGTTCCCCCGGGGGGGTTCCAGTAACCCCTCCGGCACTCCGGTTTTATCTGAAACTATCCGGAACACTTCCGGTGTCCGAATAACATGGTTCAATATATCAATCTTTATGTCTCGACCATTTCGAGACTCCTCGTCATGTCCGTGATCTCATCTGGGACTCCGAACAAACTTCAGCCATCAAAACACATAACTCATAATACAAATCATCATCGAACGTTAAGCATGCGGACCCTACGGGTTCAAGAACTATGTAGACATGACGAGACACATCTCCGGTCAATAACCAATAACGGTACACGGATGCTCATAATGGCTCCTACATATTCTATGAAGATCTTTATCAGTCAAACCGCATAACAACATACGTTATTCCCTTTGTCATCGGTATGTTACTTGCCCGAGATTCGATCGTCGGTATCATCATACTTGGTTCAATCTCGTTACCGGCAAGTCTCTTTACTCGTTCCGTAATACTTCATCCCGCAACTAACTCTTTAGTCACATTGCTTGCAAGGCTTATAGTAATGAGCATTACCGAGAGGACCCAGAGATACCTCTCCGAAACACGGAGTGACAAATCCTAATCACGATCCATGCCAACCCAACAAATACCTTCGGAGACACCTGTAGAGCATCTTTATAATCACCCATTTACGTTGTGATGTTTGATAGCACACAAACTGTTCCTCCGGTATTCGGGAGTTGCATAATCTCATAGTCTGAGGAACATGTATAAGTCATGAAGAAAGCAGTAGCAATGAAACTGTAACGATCATAACGCTAAGCTAAGGAATGGGTCTTGTCCATCCCATCATTCTCCTAATGATGTGATCCCATTCATCAAATGACAACACATGTCCATGGTTAGGAAACATAACCATCTTTGATAAACGAGCTAGTCAAGTAGAGGCATACCAGGGACACTTGTGTTTTGTCTATGTATTCACACATGTACTAAGTTTTCGGTTAATACAATTCTAGCATGAATAATAAACATTTATCATGAAATAAGGAAATAAATAATAACTTTATTATTGCCTCTAGGGCATATTTCCTTCACATGTTCATGTCGACAATACGAACTTTTTCATGTAGACCACTTCTCCATTTGAGGCCATCTTAATTAAGTTGTTGACCAAGCCAAAATTGGGTGTCAACAAGAGGACCGGCCCAAGTGACTTTCTGCATGATCGTTCGCTTTTCTTCTCTGCCTCTTCATTAGTTCCTTTTTTTGCTTTTCAATTTTCTAATCATATTGAACTAGTTCTAAATACATACATTCCCAATTTTAATTTACTAATAAATTTTAAGTGTTTCAAATGTATTAGAAAAATGTTAACGCAGCATAAAAGTTTTGTAAGCAAGACTTTTAGAAAATTTTGATAGCAATTAAACAATGTTCATGACATTTAAAAAATACTCATGTGTTTCAAAAGAATGTTCATGCCAATTTAAAAAAAAAGTTCAAGAAATTACCATGTATATCAAAACTATATTTCACACCATTCAAAAATATATGTGTTACTTGAAACAAATTTCACACGTTTCAAACATAAAGTTTGCAATAATTTAAAAATATACAAAATGTGAAAAACTATCATATAGATTAAATAATTAGCTTCATATCATTTAAAAAATGGTCAATGTGTGTTTGAAAAATTGTGTACATGTATTTTGAAAAAAATCATCATGTATTTCGAAAATATTCAATGTGTATAACAAGAATCTTCCAGATGTACAAAAAATGGAAAACAAATGTATTGAAAAAGTAGACATATATTGAAAAAAGGAAAACCAAAAAACCAAAAAATCCCAAAGGAAACTACTCCCTACGTTCCTAAATATAAGTCTTTCTAGAGATTTCAATATGGACTACATATGGATGTATATAGACATAGTTTAGAGTGTACATTCACTCATTTTTCTCCGTATGTAGTCCATGTTGGAATCTGTAAAAAGACTTATATTTAGAAACGGAGGGAGTAGTACAGAAATCTAAAAATGGAAAGAAAAACTAATAAACACCGGCACAGAAAACATGCAAAAAAAAAAACACGGAAGCCTCTAAAACATGTTTGAACCGGTCACAGAACCTTCCGAAAACCCGCTCCCCAGGGAAAACAAATTGGGCCGACCCATCTGGTGATCGCCAACTGTGAAACGGAGCGAGATATAGCTCTTGCGTGGTAGGGAGGTCCTATTCATCGCTCTTAGCGATTCTTGGAGATGGATAGTGGCCGAACGCATGGATGGCCCAGCTCAAGTAGCCCTCCCGCTTTTGGATAAAAAACTGGCAGCTAGTAAGATTTACAAACCGGTTACCCATTTCTCAAAGATTTAAATGTATTGTTAAAAAATGCTCATGAACTTCAAAATGTTCATACAATTTTGAAATGCTCATCTTTACAAAGAAGTTCATCATTATATGTATACACGTGTTCATGAATTTTCAAATTATTCACAAATTAAAAGAGAAAAATGAAAATAAACACATACAATTAAAAAACTAAAACGAAAATGAAAATAGAAATTAAATAAAATCAACCAAAACCCATCAAAACCGGTAAGAATTCAACAGAGAAAAGAAACAATCACAAAAGACCATAGACGAAAATCAATGGGAACCAGCTATGGTTTACAGATGAAGCTCCCAAATGGCGACGTTCCATGGTGGGAGAGGTGCGCAATATAGAGATTATTCATTGCTATGAACAATGAATAGCATTTCCCACATGGTTCGTTTAAAGAGAATGTCCCATGGAAATTAAGTTACGGTGGAAAACTGGTAAACCCGAAATAGAAAAGTATGTTTTGAAGTTTCAAACATTCTAAAATATGATATGTTAAGAAGGTGGTATTGTATTAGCATGTAAAATTCCAAGTTCAAAAATAAATTCATTTTGAGGTAGTGTGGCCGCTTTTGGGAGCATCGGTAATGTTCGCTGCAAATCCACATATCAAGAGAGTGTTCGTAGTTTCAGATTTCTGGTCTGTTATAACGCATATGTAAATTCGCAGCCCCCCAGACAGGGGCTAAAATATTAGGCCCTCATAACTGCCCAGCCAAACCCTACCTTTCACCCAAATATCACATTGGCCTAAGAAAAATTGTCACATAGTTTGGGGGCTTTGTCTCGCTTCATGCATGACCAAAGGATGTCACACCTCAAAGGCACGTCGCTACAACTGAACTGGCCCAGGTAGGTTGATGTAGATCCGTTCATTTTTTTCTCTCCTTCTTCATTCGTTCAATTTTTTTTGTGTTATCCTACTTTTGTTTGTATTATTAAAAATATATAAAAATAATTAATTACTCCAAAAATAAATGTTCAGTGCACATTAGACAAAGCTTTACATTTCGATAGCACTTAAATAATGATCGTGAAGTTTAAATTTCTTTAAAGCACTTCAAAAAATGTACATGCCGCTTCTAAAAATGTCTATATAACTTTATAAAATGTATGCATGATTAAAAAAATATTTTGTACCATTCAAAAATGTAGGTGACACTTAAAAAAATGTTAACACGAAAATGTTCATGATACTTATACAATGTAAAACAATTGTTCACATTGTTTTAACAAAATAATGTTCAGTGTGTATCAAAAAGGTTCTGTGTGTATAGAAAAAAATGTATAACATGCATTGAAATTAGGAGACAAGTATTAGAAACATGAAGAAATTTAGTACAAAAATCGAAATCCTAAAGAAAATTATATGAAAACTGACACAAAGAACACACCAAAAAAACATATAGAAACTTCTAAAACCGGTCCGAGCCAGCCATTGAAGCTTCCTAAAACGCGCTCCCCAGAAACCATTATTGGACCGGCCCATCTGGCGATCGTGTACTGCGAGACGGAGTGAGATATAGCTCTTGCATGGTTCGGGAGGTCCTATTCATCGCTCCTAGAAGTACTTAGCGACGGATAGTGGCTGCACGGGTGGATGGCCCGGCCCAAGTAGCCCTCCTGCTTGAGGATAAAAAACCAGCAGCTACTCATACTGAAAAAGGGGCTACCAATTTTTCACTGATTTGTGTATTATTAAAAAAAATGTGACTTAAAAATGTTCATAAATTTGAAATGCTTCTTTTTAAATGAAAGTCATGAATATATACAGGTGTTCATGAATTTCTAATTTATTCATGAATTAAATGGGAAAAATAAAAATAAAACCCATAAACATTAAAAAGAAAAAATGAAACCAAAAATAAAAATAAATAAAAACCCAAAGGAATCCCACAGAAAAAAAAGGTGAGAATTAAACAGAAGAGGGGGGATCACAAAAGGTCGTAAATGAGAATTAGTGGGAACCAGCTATTGTTTACTGCTGAAGGGACCGGACGATGTTGGGAGAGGCAGACAATATAGCGACATTTCATTGCTATGACAATGAATAGGATTTTCCACATGGTTGGTTTAAAGAGAATATTCCTTGGAAATCAAATTAAAGTGGAAACCGGTAAACACCATGTAGAAACTATGTTATGAAGTTTCAAAAAATCTCAAAAATGGGTATGTTAAGTAGGTGGTATTCTATTAGCATGTGAAACTCCAAGTTGAACCACAAATTAATTTACGAGGTATCAAAATAACAAATTCAACAATAAATTATGCCAAATAGTAAATTTCACTATTTATTGTTGAGTTTCTTTTGTAGCGTGTAAATGAACTTTTGCTTGAACTCGGAATTTCACATGCTAAAAGAATGTCAACTTCTTAACATGTCGTGTTTTTAAAGAAATTTTCTAACATGGTTCTCATGTAGTTTTCGTTGTAATTTACTCCCTCCGTTCCAAAATAGATAACCCAACTTTATACTAATTTTGTACTAAAGTTAGTACAAAGTTGGGTCATCTATTTTTAGAACGGAGGGAGTAGTTTCCACTAGATGGTCTTCCGTTGGATTAGGAGAGAGTGGTGGTTGGAAGACCCGCGTGAGCTCACAAGATACGGTCCGACGGTGGTTGGAAGAACCGCGCGAGCTCACGTTATACAGTCCGACAGAGAAGTGCTCGTTAAATATGGCCCTGAGGCCTTGACACATGAAGAAATGCTACACGGGCCACACATGAATGCCGATAAGCTGGTACAATACCTACCATTTTCTTTATAAATCTGAAAGTATTTACTTTTATTTTATCTGAATCTGTTTGATAGTGGACAGAAGTTCTTGTATCGTTGTTTATCTGCCTCGGAAAAAAATGATCATAGTGAAATAATGTTTATGTATCTCTGAATTTTTTTTAAAATTTTCTGGAAAGCAAAAGAAAAATCTATAAATAGTCAAAACCAACATAGATAAAAAAAGATAGATAAAAAAGGAAAGTGAAAGGAGAAAAATACTAATGACTTTCCTTCTACCCGCCATTGACAACTGATTGGCAATGACCCTTTTTGGAGTGGTGAAGCAGTCATAAATCTACCAGTGGTATTTGCTAGGCCTGATAACGAACGGTCGATGGTTGTAACATGCTGGCAGAAGACCACAAGGCACCGAATTTTTGCTACAATGGAGCCTTCTCATGTATCTACTCCCTGTCTCGGAAGGTGCTATCAAAGCTTGCCGCCATGGCCACACTATAGTGATAGCTCCGGGCTTGCCGGATCTAACAACGACGGGACTCTAAAAGCTAGGTTCATCATCAGCGACCCCGATTTCCGACATTGCCCAGAAGCTTTTGTGTCATGTGTGTTTTCCTACAAAGACATGGTGGACATGCTGCGGGGATTTTGGAGGTCTCGTGCACATGTTGCGTGCATGCTGCGAATCGTTGGTTCAGGGTTTAGGGTTTAGGGTTAGCGTTAGGGTTAGGGTTTAGGGTTTACGCGCCCCCGGGACAAGCCGGCGCTAAAATCAGCGCGGGGCGAGCGGGTTCCCAGCCGCTCGCCCCAGGGTCGCCCCCAGACGCGGGTTTTTTATTTAGAAAAATAAATAAATTCGATAATGTTCGGCTAAATTCGGCAAACTTGACATAATTTTGAACATGTTCGGCGTTACATAAGTTATTTAAAAAAACTACGGGGCGAAGAAGTCTCTGAGCGCGGCGAAGTTGCCTACGTCGCCGCCGTCGTCGTCGGCGGCGGCGGCCTTCTCCATCTTGATGGCGCGGCCGCCCCAGCTGGACCCCTGCCTGGCATCTCCATGGCGGACCGGTGGCGGCGGCACGTCGTCGTCGTCGCTGTCGTCGAGGACGACCACGCCTCCCTCGTCCCGGCCATGACGCTGAGCTTCGAAGCGCTCGAAGGCGAGGATCTGGCACTGTAGCTCCGTCTGCGCCCAGTCGTCGCGCGCCCACTTCAGGGCCGCCGCGTCGTCGAGCTCCTCCTCCTTGACGCCGCCGGTGAGCCCGGGCTCCTTCTTCACGACGGGGAGCCCCGGCTTCGTCTTGACGGCGGCGAGCCCCGGCTCCGTCTTTGGCTTGACGAAGTGCGGAGGAGCCAAGGAGGGGGCGCGCCTGCCACCCTCGTTGATGACGATGCCGGCGCTGCGGGTGCGCCGGCCGAGCGGCGTCTCCGCGGCAGGCTCGTCCTTGACGCCGAACAGCGCCGGCGAGCCGGAAGGATGGGAGGAGGAGCGGGAGGATGACTGAGAGGAGGAAGAGGAGGAGGAGCCGAACCACCTGGGCGCCCATGGCCCGGCGCTCCGGCGGGGGGGGGGGGGGGGGGGGGGGACGGCCGCGGCAGGGTATGCCAGCGGCGGGTCATTGCCGCCCTCGAGGTACGCCAGCACCTCGTGGAGTGTGCGGCCGGGGACGCCCCACCAGACGCGGCGGCCGTCGCTGTTCTTGATGCCGCCCACCATCGGTGCCCCGTTCGTGGACGCCAGCCGCTGCCCCTGCAGGAGAAGCGTTCGGCCATCGGGAAGGGAAGGGGAGGAAAAGGAGATAGGCGACGCTCGGCGGCGGACGGGAGAGAGGCAGAGATCGGCGGCGGGTTTTGGCTCGGGATGGTGTGGCCAGCGGCGAGGGGGAGCCGCTGGTTTTATAACCCGCGCCGTGTGTACGTGTGGCGGGAAAAGAGGCGTCGCCACGCCGCCCGTGACACGTCGTCCGTGAGGAATCAATGGCAAGGCTGACCGCCTGCCATTGATTTCCCGCAGGAAACAGAGGCGTTCTGGGGGAAGACGAGGCGTCGTGTCGCTGACGCGGCTGGCCCGCAGGTCTTTCGCGCAAAAAACCGCTCGCCCCGGCACCCCCGGCACCCCCCAGCGTGCCGATTTCGGCCTGGGTCCACCGACACCAGTTTCAGCCCAAACCGATGAAAAACGGGCTCCTGAAAGCGTGACTGGACCAATTTTTCAGCGCCGGCGCAAAAAAACGCCTGAGAAGGGTCTATTTGGGGCGCGGCTGGAGATGCTCTAACCTGCAGCCGGCCGGTTCTCGCCATGTTGCGCTCCCGCTGCTCATGGCCTTCACGTGGGACTGACGTCGACCAGCACACCGTCGCCGCGCGTAGTACGTCCGGTCCGGGGACCAGACCGGAGCGTCTATCTTGGCAGCCTACGCATGATCGATGTGTACGTGCTCAGGCTACCACGTCCACGTCCACGTACGTCGCTGTTCAGCCTGGTAGGTTTGTACCCGGCCCGGGCAGTGTTTCCATTCCTAGCTAGGTAGCTAGCTAGCTACTTGTTGTGAATGAATCCAGTGCACGCAAGACCCACTTTGAAGTAAGTAACTTGGCATCTGTATATCCTTCTAGCTACTTTTACTACGTGGCCTCTTGGGTTGCCAGAACACTCGCACCTCTCGATCGATCTCACTCTTCGTCTTCCTCTCGCTCTCTGTTCACCGGCTAGCTGTTGGGCTGTGGAGCGTCCATGAGAGCCCCCCTGGCATCGCGCGACACGACACGAGGCCACAACCGAGGCGTACCCGGCGTGGCGCGCTCGACCGCGTCCCCGTCGGCCATGGCACCATCACCATGTGAGATGGAACGAACGAGCGACACACCACATGGCCCCGGCCGTGCCCCCAACGCCCGCACATGTAGGCCCGTCACATCTTTGCACGCGTGCAGGCACGCCCGGCCCGGCCTCACCTCCGCTCCGGCGAGAGCGTGCATGGCGACAAACCACCCCGGCTTTCGCCTCGTCCGGATCGCCGAGGCTTGGACGCGCTCGCCGCCGTCGCTGTCCGGCGCGCGCAACCTGTCGCCCAAATGCGAGTGCAGCCTGGCCACGACGTTACGTCGCGACAACCAACCAGCCCTGCCCGATCGATCGCTCGATCTAGCCAGTTTTAGCACGAACTGCTGCTGCATGCCTTTCGTGCCTGTGCCTGGTCCCGGCAGATCGATCGGTCGAATTATTAATCCGTGTGCGTTTGAATTTCAAAACATCCGACCGTTCCATTCACCAGTAGGCCTATAGCTAATAATCGTTTTTAGCGTACGGCGCTGTATCATATGCAGAGGCGTACTACAAGATACTGTACGTGGTGTACACCCTGCAGTCCTGCACTGCACACGCATGCATGCACGTGGCTCTGATGCATAATTGCATGTGCGCGCGCACGGAGTACCGAAAGCAAGGCAGCATTCAGTAGGCATGCACGATGGGTTCAGGTGGACTGTCTGATTGATGAACCGACGCAGACGTACGTATACGTTTGCATCTCCGGCGACCGACGCGACGACAAAATGCGGAATGCAATGCAATATGGTTACGCACGCACCATGGCCTCCAATTATTTAACGCCGATTGTACGTAGGTCTTGTGTTTGTTTATTACTCATTCCATCACGGGTCGCAATCCAAACAATTGCTTATTACTAGCTGCGTCTATAATTTGCCATATCTTATTAGAGCCAATAATAGATGGCAGTGCCAACACTTACGCCCCAAAAGGGTTCGAAATCCTACTCTTGCATCCACGACCGGCGACCATGGGAGACGCCACCAGCCGGCTCTCTTTCACTCTTTCAAGTAGACGAGAAACATTTTGCCGCTCGCAAAAAAAAAAAAAAAGAGAGAGAGAGAGACAAGAAACATTTTGCATATGCGTCGTGTGTACGTGTGCATGACAGCGTGCACTTGCACTGCCACTTTTTATTGTTACCGCAGCTATCATTCCACAGTCCGGCATCTAATCTAATCTAATCCAATCTATCTACGTTGCATCCGCCGGTACGTGGACGTGGAGTTGCTCTCCTCCACGGATCATCTCATCCTGCTGCTGCTGGCTGACGCGGTAGATCATCGTGTAGACGTACGTATAGTCCCTCTCCCCCTCTCGACATTCCTGTGCAGTTCGACAGGGACAACACGTAGCCAAATGTATCCGTCTCCTCTCTCTTTCTCTTGGCTGGTGGGAAATACGAGCCACGGGATCGATCGCGATCCGAGTAACTTTTAATTTTTGTGGCCATGCCATGACATGGATGATGCATGGGTGGTGTTTTTTGTCAAATTTATTTATGCTTTTATATATAGACAGAGATGGATGACAAGTACAACTCTGTTGTTTAATTTCTCCTCCTTGATAGGATATTAGTGCTCAGAACAATATTTTTGGTATTTTTAAGTGCCTGAACCCTGAATGGGTACTGTATGCTGTCCCTACGTACGCGTACGGACTGCCCGATCTGTTCTGTTACACTGACCCCCTAGCTACCAAATCAACACATAATATGTTAACCACTTCTACTTATCAATAGAAGCCAAAGGTAACACGCTAAACGAGCACTAGGTCAACACCACAGAGACATTTGGGCTTGATCCTCAAAAAAAAAAAAAAAGACATTTGGGCTTGGGATATAGTGCACCATGTTAATGCACGCAACCCCTCGAATATGTTGATCAGAACACAATATGTTCCTCAAAAGGACATAATTCGAGTCCACAAATTGCATTCCCTTGGTCTCGTAGATTAGATTAATCCGAACATTATGAACGTGATCATATGTAAATCTTCAGATCAAAAAAGCTCGCATAACTCGAGCCGACAAATTATATTCTTTTTTTGTTTGTTTCTGAAAAGACTAAATATATTCGCTTAATCACCATGACTAATTATATTCGGGCCGCGCCGCCTCGTCATCGGGCGCTGCCCAGCGTGCTTGCTCGTCGCGCTGGAGCATCCGCTCAGCGACAGCGGCGTGCTCTGCGCCGAGTGAAACAATGGCGATGGCGGAGGTGACAACCGCGGCACGACGTCCATAGCACGACGGGCCACCGAGCCGCGGCCATCTTGTTTCACAGAGGCACCGTAGCAGCCGCTCGGCTCGCAGGGGAGGAGGCGGACCCCGCGAAAGATCTGGCTCGCGATGACCAGCTGCTCGGGGGAGGCGGCGCCTCCTCCAGGCACCAGGACGCCGAAGTCAAAGTCGCTCGGCGTCACTGTGGTCCACCGCATGGAGAAGAGCTCGGTGAGATCCTCCATATAGATGAAGGAGGACCTTGAGCTCCCGAGGGCGTCGGCGGCGAGGCGGTCCAAGGAAGGCGGCGCCTGCTTGAGCCAGCCGTAGGAGAAGCTGTCACCGAGCTTCTTCACCGAGCCGCTCACCTTCATGAGGCGCGTGCGTGCGTGAGTGTCGACCCTTGAGGCCTTGACGCGTGAAGAGATTCTACACGGGCCACACATGGCATGCCAATAAGCTAGTACATTCCCTACCATATTTTCATTTTCTTTTACTTCATAAATCTTAAAAAATGTTATCAGTTTGATAATGGAAAGAAGTTCATGCATTGTTGTTCATGTACCTCAGAGAAAATGTTCATAATGAAATAATGGATGTGTTCCCCTTGAAAGCATTTTTATATTTTCTAGAAAGCGAAAGGAAATTTAAAAAATAGTTAAAACCAAGCATAAATGGTGAGAAAACAAAATATAAGGGGAAAAGGCAAGTGAAAAATAAAAAATAAAAAATGGGTTTTCGCCTACCCACCAATGACGACTGATTAGCAAAGACCCTTTTTGAAGTGGTGTGTGCTTGAAGCACTCATAAATCAACAGTGCTATCTGGGTCAATGGTTGTTACATGCTGGAAGAAGACTAGCATTGCGCCGGATTTTTACTTCAATGTGGCCTTCTTGTTTCTCTCCGTGCTGGTTCGCAAGGTGCTACCAAAGCTCCGTGCCATGGCCACACTATGGGGATTGCGTTGGAGGTCAAACCAGAGTTGTCTATGCCATAGAGGTCGGGAAGATGAAGGTGCCATGATGGATGGGTCTAGGCCTAACACTGCATACGCTCTTTCGACATTCTAGAAGCTCTCTGTGTGTGTTTTCCTACAAACACATAGGCGACATGCTGCGAGGATTTCCTACAAATCATAGAATTTCTACATTTCCACAAGAACCAAACTACCGCAGACCTGACAGTAATTAAAGCAGAGTTTTTATTATTAGATATCCAAAATCTTGCAGTGGATTCAAAGCCATCACCAACAGTGATTCCAAAGTGATTTTTCACAAAAGATCAAACGTTTTTAGCAACCACACAATCAAAAAAAAAAAACAAATGACAGTGGTGCAAGAATAAAATCCTGGCAGTGGGAGCCCATCGCTGTTGCGGGACTTGACTAGGATCTGACTGAGGAGAGGCTGCGAGCGACATGAGACGGACGTGGCCGCGCAGCTTTGTCCCCGTGTGCAGTGCAGGTGTGGAGCCACGTAACGTACTGCCTCGCGGCCGGCTCGCCATGTTGCGCCCCCGCTGGCCGATGGCCTTCACGTGGGAGTGAGGTCGACCGGCACACCCGCGCCCGGGGACCAGACCGGAGCGTCTGTCTTTGCAGCAGCCTACTTATGAATATGATCGATGTGCACCGTTGAGTAGACTTTTACGTACCGGCCCGGCCACTGTTTCTATCCCTAGCTAAGCTAGCCAGCAGCCTGTTCTGAATGAATCCAATGCTTGGCATCCTTCGACTTTTACTGTTCGCCTTCCTCTCATTCTCTGTTTGCCAAGTTCCGAAGAGCCGCAGCTGGGCCGGGGAGCGCCATGGCCATGGGAGCGTCCATCAGAGGCCCCCCTGGCATCGCGCGACACGGAGCCACAACGGAGCAGTACCCAGCGTAGCGCGCTCGGCCGCGTCCCCGTCGGCCATGCCAGCATGTGAGATGGAACAACGCCGGCCGGTCCCGGCCGCGCCCCAACGGCCGCGCATGCAGGCCCGTCTCGTCTTTGCACGCGTGCATGCCCTGCCCGGCCCCGGCCCGCACCAGGTCCGCCTCCCTCCCTCCGCTCCGGCGAGAGCGTGCGTGCATGGCGTCAAACTACGTAGCACACACTGTACGCCTTTCTTCCGAATTGTCAAGCAAGGCTTGGACGGGCTCGCCGCCGTCGGTGTTGGACGCGGGCAACCTGTCGCCCAAATGCGAATGCAGCCCGGCCAGGCCACGACGTTGCGTCGCGCCAGCCAGCCAACCCTGCCCGATCCATCCATCCATCCATCTAGAGCTAGTTTTAGCACGTACCCGCTGCATGCTTTTCCTGCCTGCGCCTGGTCCCGGCCGACCCATCGGTCCAATTATTAATCCGTGTGCGTTTGAATTTCAAAACATGCGACCGTTCCAACATTCATCAGCAGGCCTGCAGCTAATTATTTTAGCCTATCTCCCTATGGCACTGTATCACGTGTCACGTAGACGCGCAGGGACAAGATACTACGTACCTTTGTTCCCCTTAAACCTTCTTCAACGCCCGACCCTCAAGCCTCCCGCGACCGTTTGAATCACGCTGTCCGGATCGCGAAAACCATCCAACACGGTTCAATACCAGTTTGTGTAGTGCCGTAGTCAGGATATAGCTACGCCTTGGCCGGGCCAGCTTTGTTGGAACAGTAAACACTATAGCTACAGTAGCTAAAGTATACGATGTGTTTTAGTTCCACGCCCCAGGCCATGGCCCGGGCAGCCTGGGGCCTGGCTACGCCCCTGAATTTGTGTCACGGTCCGGACGTGTTTTCTCCCGCAAACCGAAGACAAACGTGGAGGAGGTTTACGGGAGTCCAGACACCTGAAACGTAGGTCTTCGACACCCCCGGCCCACACAGTCCCCCTCCTGGTTCCATTTTCTTTCACTCCGCCCCTTCCCCCCTTGCTTTGCATGCGCACCCTCAACCTCAGTCGCCGCTGCTGTTCGTCTCCGGCTGCCACAGAGGCATTGCCGGACATTCGCAATCAGTACTGACGCGCCCGCTGGAGCTTTCCACTCTGGAGCCGTTTGTACCCAGGTGCACTCTGTCCCTGTCGACGGCCTCCATGGCGGACACCACGTCCGGCAGGTATTCGGTCAAATGTCATTGAGCTTATTTTCAAATGCTCTGTCATTTTTTAGAGTACGAAAGATGGTGAGCTACTCGACCATGGAGGATGAGTTGTTGTGCGACGCGTGGCTGAACGTATCCGCAGATTTCATAGGCAGGAGCAGAGGGGAGCCCTTCTGGGAGAAAGTGCATGAAAAATTTCACCCACGAAAGCACATTGCGCCCTAAGAGATGTACATCATTCAACAACGCAACGTTAGGTCGTTGCCGTGTCACTGGCGCGCTATCCATGTCAGCGCCATCAAGTTTTACTACTTGGTTACTCAGCTCGAGGCAAGGTGGCCATCGCACGCGGACATGGAGGAGATGGTAAATTTTACTTTCTCTTTTTTTTGAAGCCGAAGTTTTACTTTCTCTTGCTTAACTTGTTGATTGATTCGTTCACTCAATGTTGGTCTACACATTTCTACACGCGCCGCCATGCTGTACCACGAGACAGGGGACAACCATTTACGTCCACACACTATTGGATCATGGATGAAGCCGATGGGGAGTTTGTGTGGAACGACATGATCTGTTCATGAAAACTTGCTGGACATTTGGGATCTAGTCGCATTAGAGATATTGTTGTACTAAACTTAATTTGCATGCTACGTATGGATGATTTGTACTATTTTCTATCCAAACTTTGATGAATATCGGCCACTTTCCATGAATTTTGTCCGGTTAATTAAAATGCGGTTTGAAATGTATGGGGCTAACGTTGGATGGCATCCTCCACATCCATGACAGCGGACTCCCCCCTCCCTCCCCGCCCCGTCCGCGAGGATTTTTGGGATATGTATGCAGTTCAATCCTCTGTCTCTTTAACATAAAGACGCTTTTGCAGTTCAGAGGGATCAGTAGATCCTATGGGGCCTTAGGGCATCTCCAACACCGACCCTCAAACCGTTCGCATACGTCCGGATCGCCGATGAAGAGATGAGTAGATCGAAAGGATCCAACCTGAAGACACATGAACTTCGATGCACAAAACCAAATCCGAGTGGATCCATCAAAGACAACCACCAACCAAATCCTGCAACATCTGTCGCAGACACATCTTCACACGCCCTCCGACGATACTAGACGCACCACCGAAACAGAGGGGGGGCCTTATTTACGAAAAAGGGTTTCCCCCCGCTTTACATTATATAGCAACGGACCAAGCATCCAACATCACAGTACATAAAGTAGTCAAGTCAAAGTCATGCTGGGGGCACAGCAAGACAAGCCCCAAAGAACGCTAAAAAAGAAGCTAATCCGGCTCGGGAGGTGGCGGAGGAGGTGGTGGGAGCGGCGCGAAAGCTGATGCCGACAAACGAAGACCCGCTATGATGATGTCGATGGCGTCCTGATCTCTCCGCTTGCTAAGCGGTCTCCAAAGCTGTAGAAGGCCACACAATTTGTAGATAGCATCAGTCACACGCCGGGGGGTCACGCGTTCTATGACAAGCTTATTACGATTACACCAGAGGGTCCATGCTAGGGAGCCAAAGACCACCCACATGGATGGACGACTAGAAACGGGGAGCCTAAGGACCTCCCCAAACAAGTCCGGAGGTTGTTATGGCACCAGTTGCCACCGACCACCTCCCGGAGGCAGCTCCATAGGAATTGTGCCACCGGGCATCGGAAAAAGATGTGATTGCAGTCTTCCGGAACCAGACAAATGGGGCATAGACCATCTCTAGGGCCGTTACGTTTGCGAACCTCTGTACCCGCGGGTAGGCGACCGCGGACTCATTGCCAAAGGAAAATGCGGATCTTCAAGGGGAGTTTGATCTCCCAGAGCACCGAGAGTTCCGCCGGGCCAGGGGTGGGGACAATCGCCTGATAAAGAGATCTTGTTGAGAAGCGGCCACTTGACTCAAGGTGCCAAGAAATAGAATCGGGCTCCAGGGAGGGGGGGTGTAAGGCAATACACTCGAGCAATTCGTCCCATTGCTCACGTTCCACCGCCCCAAAAGTACGGCGAAAGGCAATAGCCCCCAAATCAGCTAATGCCACAGCCACAGAAAGCTGTGGGCGGACGCATATCGCGAACATCGCGGAGAAGCGGTCCGCAAAAGGGCGGGACCCTGCCCAATGGTCTAGCCAGAACAGGGTGCCCGTGCCAGAGCCTATTTTAATGGAGGTCCCAATACGTAAAACCGGCATCAGACGAATCACCGATTGCCAGAATTGGGAGCCATCAGATCTATATGCAAACGCCAGTGGCTGCGCGCGCAAGTATTTTGCGCGAATAATGTCAAGCCACCGACCACCCTCAGCAGTCAGAATCCGCCAAAGCCATTTGGAAAGGAGGGCAATATTCATTCGCTTGGACGAAATAACCCCAAGACCTCCTTGGTCCTTCGGCTTGCAGATCTCAGACCACTTCACCATGTGGTACTTCTGTTTGTTGTTCTCTCCTGCCCAGAAGAATCTGGAGAGGAGTTTGGTGACCTCGTGATGAAGGGATTCGTGCAGACTATAGAATCCCGTGATATACATCAGTAGGCTAATGAGGGAGGAGTTCATCAGAATTACTCAAGCGGCTTTCGATAGCCACCTCCCCTGCCATGGCTCCATCCTAGGTTGGAGCTTGGCGATTATTGGATGAAAGTCCTTCTCAAGTAAGCAAGTATCACTAAGAGGAACGCCCAGGTAGGTAGTCGGAAGGTCCCCAAACGGCAGTTCAAGCGGTTGGCAATGCGCTGAGCGTCCGTCGGGGTGTATCCCATGACCATCACCTCACTCTTGGCGAAATTAATCTTGAGGCTCGACATTTCCTGAAAGCAGAGGAGGAGGAACTTGAGATTCCGAATGTCCTCATCCGAGCCTTCCACCATCATAATGGTGTCATCGGCATATTAGAGATGGGTCAGACCCCCATTCGCTACCGGGTGGGGGCAGATCCCCCTAATGTGACCGGTGCTCTTGGCTAAATCAAGGATTGAGGCGAGTGCATCAACCACGAGATTGAATAGAAAAGGGGATATTGGGTCCCCCAGACGGACCCCTTGGCCCGTCAAGAAGTACGGCCCAACCTCCCCATTTATGTTAACCGCAGTCCGGCCACTCGTGACCAACTGCATAACGCGCGCGACCCAGTGGTGATCAAACCCACGTTTGAGCAACACTTCCCGAAGGAAGGACCAATGAACAATGTCATAAGCCTTATGGAAATCAATTTTGAAGAACACTGCACGGAGGTGCTTCGACTTGACCTCATGGATCACCTCATGAAGGACGAGGACCCCGTCAAGAATAAATCGGCTTTGGTGAAGGCCGATTGGTTTGCGTGATGAATCCGTGGCGCAATAAGGGCCGCCCTAGTGGCGTATCCTTTGGCCAGGATTCTAAAGATCACATTCAGGACTGTGATAGGGCGGAATTGTCTAATATCCGCCGCACCCGGAACCTTGGGGATCAAGGAGATAATCTCATAGTTAAGGCGGGATATGTCCAATGTTCCCCTAGCGAACTCACGGAACAACTCAAGGATGGTTTCCTTGACCATAGGCCAGAATGCCTGAAAGAGACGGACCGGTAGCCCATCGGGGCCCAGTGCCGAGGCTGGATTCATGGCTTTGATGAAAGTCTCTACTTCCTCTGCGTCAAAGGGGGCGAGCAGGGCTGCATTTTCCTCTGGGGATACCTGTTGATCAGGCGACCAAATATGGTCCGCAAGAGCGATCCCACTCCGAGGTCGCCCCTGAAATAATGACTTATAGAAGTTGTCGACCAACGAGCAGATCGCCTGGGGGTCCTGGAACAACTGCCCCCCTTCCCATAAGAGGGGGATAGAGCAGCAACGTCTACAGCCATTGGCAATGGCCTGGAAATAGGCGGTGTTGGCGTCACCAAACAATACCCAGTTCATAGAACCACGCTGACGCCAGTATTCCTCCTCCTTGGAGTAGATCTCCATGAGAGAGTCCTCCAAATTATACCTATGAGCCCATTCCTCCGCGGAGATCCCCGCAGAATCTGCCCAAAGGTCCAAGACCCGGATCTCCTCGAGGAGGGAGGTCTTCAGGACCCGAAGGTCCCGTCCTATATTAGCCCCCCAACCTTTCATGAACTGCCTAGAGCGCTTGGACAGGTGGTGCCACTCGTCCAGGATCGACATCTGTCTATGGGGCTCGGCCAGAGCCGAGGCCTAGTGAGCCTGGACGGCAGCCACAAAACCTGGCTGTAGGAGCCAGAAGGCCTCGAAGCGGAAACGCAGAGGGGGACGGGGTCTCTCATCCCGAGAGGACAAGAGGAGAGGGACATGATCCGAGCCTATGCGTGTGATTGCCTAGAGAGAGGCCAAAGGGAATCGGAGTTCCCAGTCTGGGGAGACAAACACACGATCCAATACACTAAGGGTCGGGGAAACCTGTTTATTGGTCCAGGTAAATCGTGCCCCGACCCTGTCCAGCTCAAGGAGACCGAGGTCCGCTACCCAGTAGTTGAAATGACGAATTTCCGCAAGGTCTACGCGCGAATTACTCTTATCCTCTGGAGCGCGCAGAAGGTTGAAGCCCCCCCCCCCAACAACCACGGGGAGGGTCGCAGAGGAGATCTTGGTGCGGAGCTCGGCGAAGAAAGCGGCCGAGCAGCTATGGTCGGCAGGGCCATAAACCACAATGATCTCCCACTTGAAGTTCACATCACGTTCCCACACCTCCATGCTAACGAAGTGGGATCCATGGTCCATGGATCCCACCTCAAAGGTCGCATCTTTCACCCCTAGGAGGATGCCACCCGAGTGACCTGTCACTCCACTAGATGGCAGCCAATGCCATGCAAACAGATGTCTGCTGAGTCGCTCAAGTTCAACAAGAGAGAACTCGGTGCGCATCGTTTCTTGAATTGCTACCACATCAATGGACTCATCGCGCATGTAGTCAATGAGCTGCCTGCGGCGGCCATCGTGGCCAAAGCCCCGCAGGTTCCAAAAAAGCGCGCGCATGATCACTCGCCTAACGGGTCCTCCCGGGACCCAACAGTAGAAGCAGCACTAAGGGCACAGCGCAATTGAGAAGTACGAGGACGAGTCCGCCCACGGATCTCACCCGGGTCATTAACGTGCTGGTCCCGACCCCTGGGCCGATGAAGCGTATGGAGCGGGACCTCAACTGCTGCAGCCGCCTCGCGAGCCCTAGTGGCCGCGAGGTGGCCCTCCAGGATCTCCTTAGCCTGAAGGGACGCAAGCTGCTCTAAAACCGGGCCCTTCTCGCCACGGAAGACTATAGCCGAATCGGCTGCGACCTTGGCCAAGTGGCCAAGGGGTACTCCAGCAAGAGCAGAAAAGGAATTGTCACAAATGTCATCAGAATCAGAACACGGAGCCTGAGAGTCGGACGGACCTGTGTCGCGACGAGAGGCCTTCTCCACCGCGGTCGGCGAGGCCCCAGCCAGACGAGGCGCCGCCCCGAGACGGGCACTCTTCCGGGCAGACGAGGCCGGAGTAGAGGCCGAGCGGTGGCGGCCCCGGGGAGCGGGAGGTCACGCCAACGTAGGAGAGGAGGCCGCAGCAGGATCAGGCACCGGAAGCGCCGACGTTAGAGGGTCCGCCCGAACCGCCAGTGGGGACATGAGCCGAGGGGAGGACGGGGGCCGGACCTCCATGCTACCTCGGCTGTCCCCACTCCCCTCCTCCCCCGACAGGTAGAGTGGAGGGAGGAAGGGGGGAGGGAGGGTGGCGCCCGGGGGGAGAGTGGCAGCCTCGTCAAGCATGGCTGCAATAGCCTCGATGTCCTCAGGCTCATCCCCCGGGAAGTCGTCGAGGGACCCGGGGCCAGAGCAGTGAGCAGACGGGGGGCGGGAGGAGCCGGCGGGTGGGGGAGCATCTCCACGATCAGTCGAGTCGTCGTCGGAAGCCTCGGAGCGTGGCGAGTGGCTTCAGGGACGGTGGGGGAGTCGTGCGGGGCAGCGCCACCACCCGACCCCGCAGCCGGGTCAGAACCCCCTCCGTCATCCGGGCTGAGGCGATCAGTGGGAGTCCCACCCTCAACCGAGATGCGAAGGTCGTACCCGACGTCGTTGAAGAACATCCCGATCGTCGTCTTGAGCTTGGTGGGGTTTGGGGACTTGATCTGAACACGCACAGCAGGGCCCTTGGGTAGAGACGCCGCATCAACAGCCACAAACTTGCCCAGGAGACGGGACAGACCACGGATGACCCCCTCGTCCCGGGCCGGGGGAGGGAGTCCACGAATCTGCACCTAAACCGTGGACAGGGTGGCGACTGCCAGCGGGTCCACAGATGGGACGGAGATGCGGACGGAGAGCTGGTTGAGGGCGAGCGTGAGTTTGGCACTGTGAGTGCCGTAGCGGAGGCTGACCGGGTCAGGGAACGTCGTAGTAAACTCCCGGTCTGAGATCGGGGTCACCTCCCAATCCCAGTCCGGGTTGAACAGGTGGCGAAGCTCCTCAGAGATGATGGCCGGAGACGTCGTCTTGCCATCCAAGACCGAGATGAGCGCGGTCATGGGCGGGGTCGCCCGGGCCTCGGGGATATCCATCTGAAAGAAGCCCAGGTCGTCGAGGGCATACCCGAATAGCCCAAGCGCCCCGATGGGCTGGTGGTCAGGGCAGAGCGCCGTGGGGTGGTCCGTCCGCTTGCAGTGGAAGCAAGCCGGAGGCTGAGTGCAGACGGTCTGGCAGTGGCCGGCGATCCCACAGTTGAAGCAGATGGCCGTCGCCGCCGGAGACGGCGCCGCGACAACCACGGGGTTGGAGACCGAGGAGGCCGGACCGCTCGGGTGAGCAAGAGCACCACGCTTCTTCTTCTTCTTAGCAAAAGCACCCCGGCCATTGCGATTGGAGTTGTTGGACGGACCGGGCGGGGGGGGGGGGGACTGCGGATGCCGCCGAGGAGGATCATAACGGCGGGGCGGAGAGGCCGGCTCACGCGCGGACCGGGCAGGTGAGCGGCAGCGCCGAGCGGGCGACCGGCGGTCGGGCTCACGCTCACGGTCCCTGCCACGCCAAGGGGGCGAAGGGTCACGGTCGCGGTCGCGAGACCCACGCCAGCCGGACCCAGCAGCCGAGGCGGTGGCCTTTCCGCGGAGGATCTCCTCCCGGAGCTCGGCCTCGCGGCGCGAACCATCCGGGGAGGGGCAACGGTGATCCGGCGGCGGCAGGGGATCACGACTAGCGGCCCGGCGCTTGGGGCGGGGCGCACCATCACCAGCATCCCGCACCATGGTGCCGGAGGAGAGCGGCTCGGGGGCAGCGAGGGGGGAGGGAACTGTTGGGGAACGTAGTAATTTCAAAAAAATTCCTACGCACACGCAAGATCATGGTGATGCATAACAACGAGAGGGAAGAGTGTTGTCCACGTACCCTCGTAGACCGATAGCGGAAGCGTTAACACAACGCGGTTGATGTAGTCGTACGTCTTCACGATCCGACCGATCAAGTACCGAACGTACGGCACCTCCGAGTTCAGCACACGTTCAGCTCGATGACGTCCCTCGAACTCCGATCCAGCCGAGTGTTGAGGGAGAGTTTCGTCAGCACGACGGCATGGTGACGATGATGATGTTCTACCGACGCAGGGCTTCGCCTAAGCACCGCTACGATATTATCGAGGTGTAATATGGTGGAGGGGGGCACCGCACACGGTTAAGAGATCAATAGATCAATTGTTGTGTCTATGGGGTGCCCCCTGCCCCCGTATATAAAGGAGCAAGGGGGAGGCCGGCCGGCCCTTGTTGGCGCGCCAGGAGGAGGAGTCCTCCTCCTAGTAGGAGTAGGACTCCCCTCTTTCCTACTCCTACTAGGAGGGGGAAAGGAAGGGGGAGAGGGAGAAGGAAAGGGGGGCGCCGCCCCCCCCCCTCTCCTAGTCCAATTCGGACCAGAGGGGGAGGGGGCGCGCGGCCCCTCCTGGCTGCCCCTCTCTCTCTCCACTAAGGCCCATAAGGCCCATTACTTCTCCCGGGGGGTTCCGGTAACCCTCCGGCACTCCGGTTTTCTCCGAAATCACCCGGAACACTTCCGGTGTCCGAATATAGTCGTCCAATATATCAATCTTTATGTCTCGACCATTTCGAGACTCCTCGTCATGTCCGTGATCACATCCGGGACTCCGAAAAACCTTCGGTACATCAAAACATATAAACTCATAATATAACTGTCATCGTAACGTTAAGCGTGCGGACCCTACGGGTTCGAGAACTATGTAGACATGACCGAGACACGTCTCCGGTCAATAACCAATAGCGGAACCTGGATGCTCATATTGGCTCCCACATATTCTACGAAGATCTTTATCGGTCAGACCGCATAACAACATACGTTGTTCCCTTTGTCATCGGTATGTTACTTGCCCGAGATTCGATCGTCGGTATCTTAATACCTAGTTCAATCTCGTTACCGGCAAGTCTCTTTACTCGTTCCGTAATACATCATCTTGCAACAAACTCTTTAGTTGCAATGCTTGCAAGGCTTAAGTGATGTGCATTACCGAGAGGGCCCAGAGATACCTCTTCGACAATCGGAGTGACAAATCCTAATCTCGAAATACGCCAACCCAACAAATACCTTCGGAGACACCTGTAGAGCACCTTTATAATCACCCAGTTACGTTGTGACGTTTGGTAGCACACAAAGTGTTCCTCCGGTAAACGGGAGTTGCATAATCTCATAGTCATAGGAACATGTATAAGTCATGAAGAAAGCAATAGCAACATACTAAACGATCGAGTGCTAAGCTAACGGAATGGGTCAAGTCAATCACATCATTCTCCTAATGATGTGATCCCGTTAATCAAATGACAAGTCATGTCTATGGCTAGGAAACATAACCATCTTTGGTCAACGAGCTAGTCAAGTAGAGGCATACTAGTGACACTCTGTTTGTCTATGTATTCACACATGTATCATGTTTCCGGTTAATACAATTCTAGCATGAATAATAAACATTTATCATGATATAAGGAAATAAATAATAACTTTATTATTGCCTCTAGGGCATATTTCCTTCAGGAACGAGCAGTGGGGGCGGAAGGGGGGGAGACGCAACGAGGCTAGGGCACGGGGAGTCGCCACTCCAAAAGGGACGAGATCCAGCCTGCCATCGGACTGGGCCGGCCCAGCAGAAGGGGAAGGTGGCCCACTACTAGAGGCCACCCAAGAGGCCGGCTCAGCGGCGCCAAATCGCTCCCCGTCTCGACCCGAACAACAGGCCCAGGACGGCCCAGCCCACCCGACGTGGGGGAGGGAAGGGGCTAGGGCAGGCAGCCGTCCGACCGCCGCCGCCACCAGGGGCACGGACGTCGCCGGACGCGCCGGCCGGAAAGGCCGGAACTTGGAGGACGCAGCAGACCAGGAAGACGTCGCCAGCGACGACGGGAGAAGTGCCGGGGTCTCGCCGGCACGCCGCCAAGACACCGCCGCGTGGCCCAACTCCGCCCTTCCAGCCACCCCCAAGCTCTAGCTCGGGCCCTTGCGCGCCGGCGGCCGGCGGCCCCGTGCGGAGGGGAAGGTGGTGCGGGACGGGCCGGCAGCCGCGTCCGCAAGGGAAGGGGAGGAGTGGCAGATGCAGGGGCGGAGACGGAGGGCGCGGGGAGCAAACTGGCGACGACGTCGGCCAAGCGGTCGCCGAAGCGACGAGGCAGCCGGGGGAGGCCGGCCGCGGCATCAGCCCGGTCCTCCTCCGCCGCCCAATCCGCCCAAGAAGCCCGGCCTGCGGGCACCGGCGCGGGGGCTGGCACCAGGGCAAGGCGCGGAGAAGGGGGAAGGGGCGGGGAAACGGGGAGGGGGGCGGAGCGCCGGCGGAGTCGGGGAGCGCGCTAGCGGTGGCCAGCGGAGCGGGGAAGGAGGGGGGTGCCGGCGACGGGGGAGGGGATCGCAATCGCCATCGCCGCCCCCATGCACTGCTTACCACTTGAATGATTCTTGCCTGCAAATTGGGGGGCTTATTCCATCTCCGGAGAGTCGCCGCCGTCTCGCCTTACTGAGCAGGACACAAAGCCTAACAAAACTAAAAAAAAAACATGTAAAAACAACGCCCTCCCGCCGAAAAGGACCGAAATCCACCACGCCATCATGGCCCTAGGGCCACAGAAGACGACGCGGACCAGCAGCGGCTTCGGCGGAAGGCAGAGGAACCCTAAGATTATTTTGGAAGAGGAGGCGGCGCCTGCAGAATGCAATATGATTACGCACGCACGTACCATGGCCTGCAATTATTTGACGCCGATTGTACGTAGGTCTTATGCCTGTTTACTCATTCCATCACGAGTCGCAATCCAGACAATTGCTCACTAGCTGCGTCCATAATCTGCCCCGTCGATCTTATTCTAGCCACGAGAGTTACTTGAATGAAAAAGAAAAAAAGAGTTACATGAATGAGACCAATAATAGACAGCAGTGGCAATGCTTGGACGCCCCCAAAAGGGGCCGAAATCCTACTCTTGCATCGACGACTGGTGGCCACGTGAGACGCCACCAGCCGGCTTTTCTTTCTTTCTTTCTTTCTTTCTTTCTTTCAATTAGACAAGAAACATTTTTGCATATGTTGATCATCCTGCTGGCTGACGCGGTAGATCATCGTGTAGACGTCCGTATTGTCCCTCTCCCCTTCTCGACATAACATTCCTGTGCAGTTCGACAGGGACAAGACGTAGCCAACTGCATCCGTCTCCTCTCTTTCTCTTGGCTGGTGGGAAATACTTACATAAATTTTAATTTTTGTGGCCATGCCATGACATGGATGATAGTAGATGGGTTGAGTTTTCTAATTGAGTTTTTGGTCAAATTTATCTATGCTTTTATTGAGAAAGATGGATGACAATTGCTACAACTCTGTTATTTCTTCTGCTTAGGATACTAGTGCTGAGAAGGGCGCCCAATAATTCGAGTATTTTGTGTCTAGATTGATTGATACAGTGTTATGTCCCTGCGCATGCCTGCAGATTGCCTCATCTGTTCAACCCTATTTTTGTTAGTCTGACCCCTCCCAAATCAACACAAATATCTTAACCATTTCCACTTATCAATAGGTGCCAAAGGCAACACGCTAGACGAGCACTAGGTCAACACTATAAAATGATTTCTCATTTTCTATACTGCAGGGGCTTGGCACATAGCAGCACACGCGATACAGATGCTCGCAATGCCTTGAATATGTTAACGAGAACACAATATTAATCTACGGACATGGGTGTAATTTTTGTTATTTCTGTGTTCTTTGTACTGCCATGACACGATGAATAGATAAAAGTTTTCACGAAAGAAAAGACGACAATATTTTCGTAAAAAGGATATAATTCGAGCCCACAAATTGCATTCCCTTAGTCGAGCCGTAGATAAGATTTTTTTTTTCTTTAGCGAAAGGGGTTTCCTGTCACAGATTGTGCTTTAGCAAAACTGTATATATAAATCTTCGGAAAACAGCTCGCATAACTCGAGCCGACAAACTATATTCGCTTAATCATCGTAACTAATTAACGCAAGAAATGGTGTCCGTGCGCAAATAAGAAAGAAGAACTAATGGAGGCATGGAGCCCATCCATGAGACACAGCATTCATACACGGTTAATTAGGCATACATCTGTAATACTGTCATATATACACACACACCAAGGCATTTGAAGATCAGAACACGCACAAAAATAAAAATCGGATACGGGCTTGAGCTTGAACACACAGATTCAGGAACTCATGCGCTGGGTGACTTGCGATCTCCTTCATGGCAGTGCATCTTTTCCCTGATATCAGAGACCGAATTGAAGGTGTTAATTAGGAGAACATGTCGATCGATACTGCTAATCAGCACGTGTGTATGCTTTGATTTGAGGAGAAAGGTGCACTTACGCTGGACTTCTTGCAGTAGAGGATGGCGTCGTGGACGGCCGTGTCGGCATTGCCGTGGCACCACTCGACGGCGCTCGACGTGGACCCGCGCGACGGGCTCCCCGCCGGCGCGACCCTGTTGTGTGCGTGCCTCGCCCTCGCCTTCCGGTACAGCGGCATCAGGAACCGCACGTACCTCAGCAGCACCTTCCACGGCGACGACCCGCGGCGCCGCCTCGCCATCGGGCGCTGCCCGCCGTGCTTGCTCGTCGCGCTGGAGCACGCGCTCAGCGACAGCGGCGTGCTCTGCGCCGAGTGGAACAGCGGCGACGACGGAGGCGACAACCGCCGCACGGCGTCCATGGCGCGACGGGCCACCGAGCCGTCGCCGTCTTCTTGCACAGAGGTGCCGGAGCAGCCTCCGGGCTCGCAGGGGAGGAGCCGGCCGCCGCGGAAGATCTGGCTGGCGCTGACCAGTTGCGCCGGGGACGCGGCCCCACCGTCGGCCGGCACCGGGAGGCCGAAGTCAAAGTCTCTCGCCGTCGGCGTGGTCCACCGCATGGAGAAGAGCTCCGCGGGGTCCTCCATGTCGATGAAGGAGGACCTGGAGCCGCCGAAGGAATACTGACCGGCGTCGGCGGCCAGGCGGTCCACGGAGAGCGGCGCCTGGTTGAGCCAGCCGTAGGAGAAGCTGTCGCCGAGGTCCTGCGGCGAGCCGCTCACCTCCATGGGCCGCGTGCGCGTGTCTATGCGAGCAAGTTAGACTGGTTGTACGCGTGGTGTGCGGGGTGCAGCACGCGCGCTGTCTGAGTCTGAGGAGAGGAAGCTCGGCATGGCGCAGATATAGTCGCGCCGCGCAGGCCACTCGCCCGCCCCACCGCCACCGCGCAGGCCAGGCCGTTGGGTGCAAATGAAATGCCCATGTTGCCCCTGCCCCCAGTGCCCTTGTCCTCTCTCTTTCTCGTACACTATATTTTTTCGTGCTTTTGGCTGCTTGATAACGTGGGCCGGAAATATGCTCCAAGATTTAGGACGTAGCACTAGCGGGCATAAACGACCGGACCAAGTTGAACTAGTGACACAACGGCTGCGAAGGGTGGCTGGTCATTTCCTAGCTACCAAAAGCAAAGCATCCGAAAATGACAAGCATCCCAACAAACCCTCGAACCAAAACCGATGTGGTCTCCGTCAAAGACAAACTTATGTTGCCACGCGACGAAGACGAAGCGCTTATTATACGGGCGGGTTAGTCGGGTGGTTGGGATAATCGTGACAAAACCCAGCGATCGATCGATCCATCGACGACGTTGCCGCACGGGCACCTGTCCCGTCCGTAGCACAAGTAGAGTTTAATTAGATTAGGGTAGGACTTGAGTCCTGTCCTGCACGCTGCCGGTGAGTTTCTCACACACGCTCTGCTTGTAGATCCGAGCAAACCCTAAGCTTTTCTTGGACAGGGCATGCATATTGAATTCATACTCCAGCCAACTCATCCAAAAGTCCGAACTGATGGAGAGAGGCGGGCTACAAGGGATCTGCCCTTGGTGGATTTGTTCGGAGCTGGTCGTAGTTTGTCTACGTTTGCGTTTCTTCATGCTGGATCCTTTCGATCTACGCTACTCTTCATCTGCGATGGTTGTTGTTCTGTTGCGCTGGTCCTATGGAGCCTTATCACGACGACTTCCCGACTGCCTACTACAACAAGTTTTGCCCGGCTCCGAAGAGGGAGCGGCGATGACGGCGACGGGCCTTCGGCTCGCTTCAATGCTTGTAGTCATTGCTAGGTGGTTTACGGACCTAGATGTAATTTTTATCATTTCTGACGTTCATTGTATTGCCATGAGTGTAAAGATGAATAGATTTGAAGTTTTCTCCTTAAAAAAATAAATCAACTGGACACGGGAGGACGAGCAGTATCCATCCATCGACCGAAACCAATCCTGGATGGATTCCGGGGAAGGGAAAAAGAAGCGGGCGAGACAGGCTGATGCGGCCCTCACGTTGGGAGATCTCCAAAGGCTGCTCCGAATTCGGCATATGCGTGGTGCTACGCTACGCCTCATCATCATGTCACATCACAACTTGCAAATTAAGCAGCATTTCGTAGCAACCCCATGAGGGCAGGAGGCGTGTCGCACAACTGGGGAAGCTAGGCTAGGCGCTGTCGAGGAAGACAAAATACGGTTCTCCAATCAAGAGCCCTGCCCTGGCCAAGGAGGGGTTTGAGGCCCTTGAACCAGGGGAAAGTGTCTGCCTCAGCACACGCAACAACAGCGGTAACGACGCCGGGACACGCTCGCTCGCTCGCTCGCCGTGTTCTTCTAATCTAGGCCCAGGTTCCGGTCCCGCTCGTGCGCTTGTCCCGGCGTGGCGACAGCCTCAGTGTTCATGGCGCTCCAGCTGTATAGTAGTACCCCTAGTACATACAGTAGAGTATTATCGTTGTTGCATGTGGGAGAGGCCTTGGGCTTTGTTTATGTCCGAAAAATGTTGAAGCGGTGACAGGAGAGCCAATGCTAGTACTCCGTATCATCATCCCAGTTTGTGGAGGAAGGGAATCCACAAACTGGCTATATGTAGCGCATTGCGTCTTCAAGCTGTACATACATATGCATCGTCAATCGCCTTTTAACGTCTCATGGTTGCAAATTGCCAAAGGAGATATTCACCTTGGGCGTCTCCGCTCAGCCGAGGCATCAAATTAATGGGACGCAGCCACTAGCTAGACAGAGAATCTCAGCACCTCGGCAGTGGCCAGCTGGTGAATGAGAATCGCTCCGAGCTTTTCGAAAGCGTATTTCATTCTTACCAACGGTCGGGAATCGTGGCTGCAACTGGAAAATGGAATACCTGCAAAGCGTATCCCCCTCCTCCTTCTATCTATCGACAAAACAAACAAATCTTCGCAGAAATCTTTTAAAGAGCTTTTGCCACAAGCAGGCATCTAAAATGGACCGCAACACGGAGATGATTCGACAATAATGTCGTTCTGCGCTCCAGAAGTATATGCTTGTGTGCAAGACCATGGCCACCAAAAAATGCTCATAAAATAAATAAATAAATAAATAAATGCAAGGTAGCGAAGAAAACACGATTGACACGTATGAAGAACAAAAGGATTCAATGATATATTTGATAAAAGTCGAGCGGAGAGAAACCGACCACAAGTTTCTTTTTCTTCCTACGCTGCATTTCACCACAAATCTCGTTTCTAGTGCTAAAGCATTGGACAGAGCAACCACACATGAGTAAGTGCCGAGCATCATATGTGCTCCTTCCGTTCCAAATTACTCATCTCAGAAATGGATGAATCTAAAACTAAAATACATCTAGATACATCCATACTTACAACAAGTAATTCGGAACGGAGGGAGTACCTTTTAGCATGACACATCCTGGTAATCCTTTTGTGGAACATTGGGGTACAGGTTGCCCCCACCCAGGTCATGGCTTTCTAGGAGAAGTTGTCATCCGTATGCCGTCTCTTTACTCAAAGCACCTTTGCATCATAATCCTGGGAATGTGTATGGCCTTGGAGGGAGAGCGCACATACATCGAACCCGTGTCGGCATTCCTTTCTATACAGTGAGCCCTTGCCAAAACATCAACCTCCAAAACAAGGAAATCAAACGCGTTATACAGCTAGACAGAAAGGAACTATACATTTTCGCAAGATTAATTGCACAGTTGAAGTATTGGAGCTGATAAAGATGAATCATATGGGAGTAGATGTAAGAAAGCTAGGTTCAAGTCAAGTTACTTTTCACCAAATAATTTTTACTTTAGAAAGCAGACGGGCGAATGAAGCTAACCGTCTCTAGCTGATCACCAACAGGTAACAGAAAGCCTTGATAGTGTGATAAATTTGATAATCGATATAATGCCTTCGAAATGTAAATGCGCATTGGGCTGGTTACTCTGCAGCTTTCATTTAATCCTCAGATAGTAAAGTTTGACATTCGACGGTTATCAGCACACTTTGTCAACTAATGGTTGTTAACTGCTACAACTACTCATTCATATGGGTCATGCAAGTAAATTATACTTTGCGTTCCTTTTGAAATAAGCACGGTGCCATGCGCAAGCATGGTATCTCGTAAAACCAAGTCAAACTAATCTTTCCACAAACTATTTAATAGCTAAACGGCTTCACATGACTGCAACCCTACAAGATTGCTACAGCCAAATGATACTAATGAAACCATAGAAAACAGCACGACTACGACAGGTTTCCTCTTAAATGGTTTCCATTTGAGAAGGTACGAAAAGGACTCTTCCGAAATGTTTTTTTGTTTTCTGAAGATACGGAAATTAGATAGAGCCTGTAACTCCTGTTTCTACAGTAAATCGATACTATTACAGATAGGTAGAGGCAGTGTCTGTAAGCCTCTTAAAGGTCATGATATATGAGCTCAGCTCAGTTGTAACTACTAAGATACACAGAGTAGCAATCAGTATGCCCAGTGTTTACCATAACACTAAAATTGACAAATATAATGTTGACGCAATACAGAGGCATGCCTAATGGGGAATGATGGCTTAGGCCAGTTGGGAATGATGGGCCGTTTATGTTTAGATGGGCAGATTGAATTTATATTCTGAACCCAAAATAAATGGATAATGTTAGGAATAAGCAACTTGTATTCCCATGAGGCCATAGGCCGATATATATATACATGTACAGGTGTGGTACATATGCAGGAAACCCCTTATACTACGGGATAAATACAAAGGGGTATACATGACTTGTATTATAACTCTAACACCCCCCCCCCCCTCAAACTCATGGTGGAGGAACAACACTGAGTTTGGATAGATAAAAGCCATGTTGTGCTCTAGTCTGGGCCTTCGTCAGGAAATCCGCCAACTGTAACTCGGAAGGCACATACTGAAGAGCAACGACCTGATCCTGCACAGCAGCGCGCACATAGAAAGCATCAACACCAATATGCTTGGTGAGCTCATGCTTCACAGGATCGCGCGCAATGCTAATAGCACCTGTACTGTCAGATAAGAGCATAGTCGGTGTAGTGACAGAAACACCAAAGTCCTCAAGTAACCACCGTAACCAAGTCACCTCTGCCGTCAAAAGGGCCATAGCTCGCAACTCAGCCTCACCACTCGAACGGGAAACTGCAAGCTGTTTCTTCGTCTTCCAGGCAATGAGAGAACCGCCAAGAAAAACACAGTAAGCAGAAAGCGAACGGCGATCAGAAGGATCACTAGCCCACGTAGCATCCGCATAGGCCTGAAGCTGTAAAGAACTGGAGCTAGGAAAGAAGAGACGGTGAGAGATCGTGCCCCGAAGATATCGGAGAACACGAAGGAGATGACTATAATGAACCGATGTGGGAGCAGAAACAAACTGACTCAGAATATGAACCGGATAAGAGATGTCCGGACGAGTGACAGCTAGATAGACAAGACTGCCAACGAGATGACGATAACGCGTCGGGTCAGGGAGAGGATCACCATCAGTAGCACGAAGGTGAACATTGAGCTCCATAGGAGTCTCAACAGTGCGCTCGTCAGAAAGAGCAGCACGAGCAAGAAGATCCTGGATATACTTTTCCTGGGATATAAAAAAGCCATCAGAGGTAGAAGAGACTTCAATCCCAAGAAAATAGCGAAGAGGTCCAAGATCAGACATAAGAAACTGCTCACTAAGACGGGCCTTTACAAAGGCAATATACTCGGGGTCATCCCCAGTGATGACCATATCATCAACATAGAGAAGAAGAAGAGTCCGGCCACGAGGAGAAAGGTGAATAAACAAGGCGGGATCATGAGCACTTGCTGAAAAACCAGCAGTAGTGACCACAGAAGCAAAACGCTCAAACCAGGCGCGAGGGGCTTGCTTAAGGCCATAGAGAGAGCGACGAAGACGACACACCATGCCATCAGGAACAGAATACCCAGGTGGTGGCTGCATGTACACCTCCTCACGCAGCTCACCATTAAGAAAGGCATTCTTAACATCAAGCTGAGATATAGACCAGTGGCGTGCAGAGGCAACGGCAAGAAGTGTACGAATAGTGGTCATATGGGCCACAGGAGCAAAAGTCTCGTCATAATCACGACCATACTCCTGCTGAAAACCACGAGCCACGAGACGAGCTTTGTGACGCTCAAGAGAACCATCGGAGCGAGTCTTAACCTTGTAGACCCACTTACAAGTGATGGGACGGACTCCGGGAGGAAGAGAAACAAGATCCCAGGTACCAGTGCGTTCAAGAGCAGCAATCTCCTCCGCCATCGCAAACTGCCATTCAGGATGAACAACAGCCTGACGGTAAGAAGTCGGCTCAAGAACAGCAGCACCAGCGGTGGGAAATCCAAAGCGATCAATAGGCGGACGAGGACGAGAACGCAAGCCATAAGTAGGCTGAGAGAAAGAGGACGACTCGTCCAAGGAAGCATCCACAGGTCGTGAACAACGAGTGTAATGCTGAGGAAGAGATGGAACAAGAGAAGGAGGAATCGCCAAGGTAGAATCAGGGGGTGGCGACGGAGAAGTCACCGGAGAGGAAGGTGTAGAATCCGGTGACATGCTAGGTGAGGAGACCGGGGAAGATGGTGGCGGTGAATCGACAAGGGGTGGAGAAGCAGAGGGAGTGGGACGAAGAGGCACAGGCGCGACGGGAGTGATAGGGGAGTCAGGAAAAGTGAGAAACGAGATATCCTCCACGAAAAAAAAACGAGGAAGATGGGCGTGGGTAAAAAGGACGAGACTCATCAAAAGTCACATCTCGAGAGATACGCATCCGACGACCGACAGGATCCCAACAACGATAGCCCTTATGCTCATCACTGTAGCCTAAGAAGACACACTCAACAGACTGAGCGGTCAGTTTGGTGCGTTCGCGAGGGGCAAGAAGAACATAGCAAACACAACCAAACAAGCGAAGCATCGAATAATCAGGAGAGCGATCAAACAGACGCTCAAAAGGAACACCACCCTGCAAAGCAGCAGATGGCTGAAGGTTGATGAGATAGACAGAAGTGGAGATAGCCTCGGCCCAAA
The DNA here is from genome assembly GCF_002575655.3 of Aegilops tauschii subsp. strangulata. Taxonomy (NCBI): domain Eukaryota; kingdom Viridiplantae; phylum Streptophyta; class Magnoliopsida; order Poales; family Poaceae; genus Aegilops; species Aegilops tauschii. The sequence goes on from NC_053038.3 coordinate 507,041,201, forward strand.
AATGAGGCGGAAGAGAGGCGGCGATCATCATAGCACGAGCCGTCTCAAGAAGGTGACGATGCTTGCGCTCAGACACACCATTCTGAGCATGAGCACCAGGACAAGAGAACTGGGCAAGAGTACCCTGCTCAGCAAGGACACCACGCAACATCTTAGAGATATACTCACCAGCGGAGTCAGCACGAAAAACACGAATGGGTGAAGAGAACTGAGTACGAACCATGGCAGCAAAACGCTTATAAATAGACAACACCTCACTACGTGAAGTCATGAAATAAAGCCATGTGTAACAAGAAAAATCATCGATGAAAATAATATAGTATTTATGACCACCTTTCGAAGTGAAAGGAGCCGAACCCCATACATCAGAATGGACTAAATCAAAAGGACGCTGAGACACTGACTCACTATGAGAATATGGTAGCTGAATCTGCTTGCCAAGACGACAACCCTGACACTCTAAAGAGACATCTCCTGAGACAGACCCCAGAAGACCTCGACGAACTAAAGACGATAATCGAGAACCACATAGATGACCAAGTCGATGATGCCACTGCTTGAAGGAACCAGTAACAGAAGCGACAGCAGCGGAGGAACTGGCGATGGTGGTGGCAGCGGAAGGAACATGAAGCCAGTCCAACTCCCAAAGACCCTGAGAATCACGGCGGCGAGGGCCAGCCCCAACCAGAGTGTGCGTGCGACGATCCTGGACAGAACAAGAGTCAACATCAAGGATGACACGACAACCAGAATCAGTAAGTTGACCGGCAGAAAACAGATTCATGGTAAGTCGAGGAACATGAGCAACATCAGGAACAGAATAAGGAGTAGAAAGATGGCCTCTACTAGCAACAGAAAGTGGAGTACCATCAGCAGTGAAGACATGAACAGGAGAATCCAGCGAGCGAAGAGAAGACAAAGCGGAAGAATGAGAAGACATATGAAAAGAAGCTCCAGAATCCAGAACCCATGGGGATGTACCTGACTGTGTAGAGGGCGGGTGCTCAGTGCGGGAAGCATCAGTCACAGAACCAGCAGTACCCGTCGAGGAAGAACCTGAAGCCGCGAGCAGACGCTTAAGTCTCAGAATATCCTGCTCGGTCAAAGCAATGGCTGAAGCTGGCGAGGGAGATGACGAAGGCCCTGAGGAGGATGATCGCGCCTTGCGCAGGTGTTTCCGCTTTGTGTAGCACTGGGACTCAATATGACCATCATTGTTGCAGTAGTCACAATGTGAACGGGGCCGACCTGAGCCTCCAGAAGGAGTGGGCAAGAGCGGCGAAGCACTCGAGCGAGAATGGGGCGGTGCAGCAGGTGGAGTGGAAGAAACCCGAGTAGCGAGCACAGAGGGAACCTCCAGCAAACCAGCACCACGTAGGCGAGTCTCCTCAGCACGAATCTCTGAAAGCGCCTCCATGAGAGAAATACGGCCACGAGCAAACAACTGAGCACGCCGGGGCTCAAACTCCTTACGGAGCCGAGACAGGAACTCATAGACGCGATGAAACTCCAAATCGGCCTGGACAGCCTGGCAGCAGGGGCAAGTACGACAACCAGCACTGCGGAGAGAATCAAGCTGGCGCCAGATAGCAGAGCTCTGTGCATAAAAGTCATCAACAGTAGAGTCACCCTGCTGAAGAGCGTGCTCCTGACGAACCACAGAAAGATATAAGGCATCACCAGAGGGCTCATAGCGCTGACGAAGACAGGTCCACATCTGGAAGACAGTAGGAAGACCCAGAAACTCAGAAGCAAACTGAGGCAGAACACTAGCAGTGAGAACAGCTGCAGCACGAGCATCATCATCAAGCCACTGAGTGTAAACAGACAAAGCACCATGATACGTCTGAAGAGCCTCCTCATAAGCCAAAGCCCTCTCATCATAGGCACGATCAGCAGCCTCATCAGCAATCTTAGCCGCATCCTTGGCGGCCTGATTAGCATCCGGAGGAAGAACCAGTGGAGTCGGCGGAGTAGGGGCCACCGGAGGAACCGGACGTGGCGGACAGCAGACCTCGCCAGAAAGAACACCCCAGAGACGGATGCCACGCATGTGAATGCGCATGAAACCAGCAAACTCGGTGTAGTTAGTACCATCGAAGATCACCGGACAACGAGGGACCGAAACATAGCCTGATGCAGCAGACTTTTTTTTTGCAAAGATCCAAAAATAGCAGAGGCCGGACGAGGACGGCGGCTGGGAGCGAGATCCGGCGCAGCAGACGACCTGGTGACCGGGCGAAGCCTGGCGGGAGGGCACCTGGCGACCGGGCGAAGTCCTGGCGGGCGAGAGCTGCGGACGGCAGGAGCTGGCGGGCGAAGTCCTGGCGGGAGGGGACCTGGCGACCGGGCGAAGTCCTGGCGGGCGGGAGGGACCGAGCGGGAGGGGCGGTCAGCGGACGGCGGGAGGAGCCGGCTGGAGCGTGGACGACCGAGCGGGAACGGCGAACAGCGGATGGGCTGGGCGCCTGAGCAGCGCCGATCGGGACAGCGGGCGCAGGAGATCGAGCGGGACCTGCTTCGATCGAGGAGAGGATCGGGAGGAGAGGACGCAGCAGCGGCGCGAAGAAAGAACGCGGCGGCGGCAGGAGTGGATCGAGGCACGAGTTGCGCGTGCGAAAAAGAGACCTAAAGCTCTGATACCATGTTAGGAATAAGCAACTTGTATTCCCATGAGGCCATAGGCCGATATATATATACATGTACAGGTGTGGTACATATGCAGGAAACCCCTTATACTATGGGATAAATACAAAGGGGTATACATGACTTATATTATAACTCTAACAGATAAATCTAAGGTTCTTCATATCTGTTAGTTCTCCTGGAGGCTTTTTATTGGGTTGAGATGAGGCCAACTGGCCAGCCCATCAAAGCAGGCAATACAGGTAGGTCAACATAAATTTCAGAGATGTTTGGAGAAGTCAGCAGAGTCAACTAGTCAGAAAGGGAACACACCATAAATTTTGAGTGTGCAAGGTCATTCAGAGCAGGTTCCTTTTTAAAAGCAACAAGATTCTAATAACACCGTAGGTGCGTGCAAAAATGTCAACAATTCAAACTCTTCCTACAAGAGAATCAGAAACAAGAGGTAACATCAAGATTTAGAGCTGCAGCTGCTCGACCAGTATGGATTAAAATGATCTTCAGGAGTTTGAGAAGGCACATATAATGCTCAAGGAAAGAAGCAGGGTAACACAACTAACCATATACCCTGCACAGTTACAGGAAAGAAGTCTCATAGTAAGTGCTACCACAACAGCAGAGCAAAACAGGATACTGAAGATTTCAATGGAGCTTTGGAGAAGCGCTCTCCAAAGTGACAAGATCAGAAGGTTATATTTAATACCGTTTCGCTGACATCTACTGGACCCGAAATAAATGGATAAACCTAAGATTCTCCATATCTGTTAATTTTCTGGAGGAAAGTCGTTGGGTTGAGATGAGGCCAACTGGCCAACCTATCGAAGCAGCCAATACAAGGAGCTCAACATGAATTTCAGAGATATTTGGAGAAGTCAGCAGGGTCAAATAGTCAGAAAGGAAACACACCACAAATTTTGAGTATGTAAGACCATTCAGAAGAGGTTCCTCTTAAAGCAACAAGATTCTAATAATACCGTAGGTGCGTGGAGAATGTCAACAATTCAAGCTCTTACTACAGGAGAATCAGAAACAAGAAGTGACATCAAGATCACTATGGATTAAAATGATCTTCAGGAGTTTGACAAGGCATGTGTTGCTTAAAAAAGCAGCGGAGTAAGACAACTAACCATAGACCCTGCACAGTTTCACGAAAGAAGTCTTATAGTAAGTGCTACCACAACAGTAGAGCAAAACAGAACTATTGAAGGTTCCAATGAAACTTTGAAGAAGCTCTCTCCAAAGTGACAGGATCAGAAAATTCTATTTTCCTGATATCTACTACTTTAAAAAAAAAATAAGATCTACTAGTGCTAATACATTCAAGCTTCTAATTTGTCTAGTTTGGTGAACAAAACCATATGAACGCAAAAATGCATCACACTGACCAAAAATACTGGATAAGATAGGTCTTCCTCTGGAAGCATGGTATCCGATTGAGATGAGGTCAACTGGCCAACCCATCAAAGTAGGCAATAGAGAGGGTGCAACATAAATTTCAGAGATGTTTGGAAAAGTCAGCAGGGTCAAGTACCAGAAATGTCAAAAAGGAACACACCACAAATTTTGTGTGTGCTAGATGATTCACAACATTCAAATAATACCATCGATGTGTGCAAAATATCAACAATGTAAATTTTGAATGCAAGACAAACAGAAAAGGAGGTAACATCAATATTCAAAGCTTCTCAGTCACCATGGATTAGAATGATTTCAGGAATTCGAGAAGGGACACAACAAAAGAAGCAGAAGACAAACATCCATATACCCTGTACAGTTTCACGAAAGAAGTATCATGATAAAAGCCAACCACAACCGTATAGCAAAATAGAACTACCGAAGATTTCAATGAAACTTTAGTGGAGCACTATCCAAAAGGATGGCATCAGAAAATTCTAGTAATGCCGTTTCTCTGAAATCAATCAAGGTTTTTTAAATTAAAGATCTGCTGGTGCTAATACATTCTCATTTGATTAGTCTGATAAACGGAACTGTATGTATGAACACAGAAATGCATTAGAGAATAAAACTAGGATAAGTAGTCCACTACTTTTACAGTTTTACTTCACACCAGTATGTATGAAGTGATGCCAAGCTTCTGGCGTTCTCTGTGACAAGAGAGTGTCACAAAAGCTAAAAGGCAGGTTCTATAGGACGTCGATTCGACCCACAATGTTGCATGGCGTTGAGTTTTGGCCGACTAAAAGGTGACATGTTCAACAGTTAGGTGTAGCGGAGATGTGCATGTTGAGATGGATGTGCGGCCACATAAGAAAAGATTGGGTCCGGAATGATGATGTACGGGATAGAGTTGGGATAGCACCGATTGAAGAGAAGCTTGTCCAACATCGTCTGAGATGGTTTGGGCATATTCAGGGCAGGCCTCTAGAAGCTCCAGTGCATACCTGACGGCTAAAACATGCTGATAATGTCAACAGAGGTCGGGGTAGACCAAACTTGACTGCAATATCACCAAAGAACTAGCCATGGACAGGGGTGCGTAGAAGTTAGCTATCCACGTGCTAGAACCATGAGTTGGTTTTGAGCTCTTATGGGTTTCAGCTCTAGCCTACCCCAACTTGTTTGGGACTAAAGGCTTTGTTGTAGTACTTTGTTAGTGCTAGACAGATAAAAATACTACACTAAACAAACACAAACACACTGGAAATAATAGGGAGAGTAGGACAGTGAGACTAAATCCACCATGCAGTCAAATGTAATTCAATTAACTAAATTTATGCATGTGGTTATGAAGCTAGTCCAGACTAAAGAATGTGCATGTGCTTACTGATGAAGTAATGAAGTAGCAATATGTTTCTTTCCAAATATCGGTGGAACTACAAGAAAAGTTACAACTATCTGTTAATTAGTTTAAACAAAAATATTGCTCCTTGTGAAACTAAATCAGGCAACAATCTTAAGATATGTTTTGACATAGCAATTTCAGTTGAGCAAATTATTTCACAAGAATAATTCTTGCAGTTCCTTTTTAATAAAGCAACTAAATTCAAATTAAACCATCTGTGAATGCAAAATGTCAACAATGAAAACTCTTAATACAAGAGAATCAGAAACAAGAGGTAGCATCAAGATTTAGAGCTGCAGCTACTCAATCACTATGAATTAAACTGATCTCAGGAGTTTGAGAAGGCACATATAATGATATAGTGCATACGAAAAGAAGCAGAGTGAGACAAGTAACTATATACCCTGCACAGTTTCGTGAAGGAAGTCTTATAATAACTAATAAGAGCTACCACAACACTAGAGCAAAAAAGAACTAGTGAAGATTTCAATGAAACTTCAAAGAAGTGCTCTCCAAAATGAAGGGGTCAGAAAATTCTATTAATACCGCTTACCTGACATCTACTAGTTTTTTCTAAAATCTAAGATCTACTAGTGCTAATGCATTCAAGCTTCTCATTTTATTAGTCTGATGAACGAAACTATATGAATGCAAAAATGCATCAGACTGAACAAAAAATGGATAACATTGGTATTCCTCTGCTTCACTTAGTGCTTCATTTATTACATACTAGTGCTTCAATTAGTGCTGGGTAGATAATAAATGTTACGCTGCACAAACACAAACACACAAAAACAATAGGCAAAGTATGAGAGTGAAGTTCCCAAGGCATCATAATCTGGTAGGCACTGAGACTAAATCCACCACGCGGTCAGACATAAATTCAAGTATTCAACTAGCTAATTTTGTGGGACATGGTTACGCAAAGAGTCCAGACTACAGATGTGCTTACCGATGACATGACTACAATGAACACTGCAGCTACTTCTTAATTGGTTTGAACCAACAGATTCCCCCTCACAACAACTAAATCATTCTTCAGTTGTAAGAAATATTTTCCTTCCAGTAATATCTTCAATATAACTAATCATTTCACACAAATGATTCTCCTAAGTGCATAATGGAATTGTAGTACCATACTACCATGATAAAATAAATAGAGACATCACAGACAGGTATTCGATCATATTTCAATTACTGGATAGAGGTAAGCAAAGTAGTAGCAATACAAACACATCTTAATTCTTAAGTACACACAGTAGTTGTGTTCTGCACTGGCCAAGCTCAAACAATTGAAACTTCAACCATGAAAGGCGTAGAAATGTAGAACTAGAAAACTACAATACTTACAAACGAAGCACAAGATTAGGTCATCAGATACAGATAACAGACACAACTTGAAGCTTCTCAAATCTCATGCTGCTTAATAGTCTGTCTTGGTGGGCACAAGCTGATATGCTTTAGCCAACTTCCCCTCACCAGAATCCATTGACTGGCTGAACCAAAGCGTGCCATTATTTTTCAGCTCAGTCCTCAACCTCAGCACCAGCATGACCAAAACCAAAAACAGCCCGGCGAAGACTAAACCACACAGCAGTGAGCGAGCGAATTCCCCAAACCCCTTACTGACCAGGTACCCCATGTCCAGAACAGCAGGGAAATCCCCGTCCATGCCACCACCCGTTTTGTTCATCCTCATTATCTCGAGCCCATTCAGGAAACCGCTGGCTTCTCCAGGTCGGCTCATCTTGGAGCCACCAATGGCCAGTTTCAGCATTCCTTCATCCTCAACGTCCACGACATAGTCAATGTAATACGGATAGGCCAAGTATCCAGTGGTGCTGGAAATGTCAAAATCCTTCACTGCGAGATGACCATTGACATAGATACTGAAGTAGAGCTGATACAGTGCCTTGCTCACAATGTCACAGAAGTGCATGCGCACAAGGTACCGGTTGCGAGCGGGCACAGGGAAATCCCATGTCAAATTGCCGTCGGACCTCACCGATCTCGCCGAGTTGTAGACGTTGTCCGGAGCCACCTCCCGGGTCATCAACCTGCTGTCCTTGGGGTAAGCAATCCGGCCACCGAATGACCATGCCTTGCTGCTGGACGATTCCTTGTTGACGAGGAAGCCCTCGTCGTTGACCCATGTCCGCCACAGCGTGTCGTTGAACGGGGTGACCTTGCGGCCGGCGACGTTGACCCGGTAGAGCGTCTCGAAGACCTGCGAGGATAGCCCGTCGGTGCGGTTGACGCCGCCAGCGGCGACGAGGGTGGCGATGTCGCCGACGAGCTCGTCGGGCGCCGAGAAGAGCTCGATGGCGTTGACGAAGGCGGCGGATCCGGCCTCGGGGACGAAGGTGAGGACGAGGACGTCGGCGTCGACGGGGAGCAGGAAGTCCTTGACGACGGGGGACGAGGCGGTGAAGTTGTGGAGGAGGAGGAAGCCCCCGGCGCCGACGTGGAAGCGCGCGGAGGCAAGGGCGCGGGAGAAGGGGTAGAAGTGGAGGCGCAGGACGTGGCGGCCGCGGCGGCGCACGGCGAGGTCGTATGAGGCGTGGCAGGAGAAGACGCGCGCGGCGGCGTGGAGAGGGGAGGGCGGCGCGGGCGCGGGCGCGGCGGGGGCGGCGGACGGGAGGGCGGGGGCCGCGGAGCGGAGGGTCATGGACGCGCAGCCGGAGTCCGGGACGAAGCGGCGGCCGTCGGGGAGGACGGCCGGGGCCGTCGCGCCGCAGGCGATGAGGTGGTTGTCCGCCGGGGCGAAGCGGGACGCAGCGGGCCCGGCGAGGAGCGCGAGGAGCAGCAGGGCGGCGAGGCGGGCGGGGCCCGGCGGGGAGGCCATGGCGGCGGGGGCTGATTCGCGTGGGGATTTGGGGGTCGGGGAAGGTGGGGAGAAATGGAGACGGGAAATGGCGATGGGGGACAGCTCAGAGTTGGACTTGGAATCAATTCGGCCGGCCGGCCGGCCAGCGCGTGGAAGATGACTTGGGCCGGTGGGGTGGTGGGTGGGACACACCAACGCGGTGTATCGCCGTGTCGGTTGGCTTTTTACACGCTGGCCACAGCATAACGGAGAATGTAAATTTTACAGCGTTTGCTAGTATTTCTATTTCTTAGGAACGGTGCTATGCGTCGGCCGGCAGAAGCGCACATCGCATCGGCCGCCTCGCGACCGTTGGATCCGCGCATGACTGCTGTTTGATCTGCCCGCATGAGCCAATGTCTACTTCTTTAGACCCGAAGAAGAAAGAAGTACGCAAGATCGAGAATCCGTGGCAACAATGAAGGCATCGAGAAGATACTAATCCAGCTTGTGAGAGCAGTTATGAAAGTTGGGTATTTTTAAAATGTCTTCTTGTGGTTCTTCTTTTCTTTGGTCTTTCTATTCTAGTCAAGATTCGGTCAATGTACTCAAATGTATCAAAAAATCACTGATGAATATTAATAAGAACTGCGGCAAAAAAATGTATGCGGACGAGATGCGTCCGCCCGTTGGGCGTACTGCCGGCACATCCAGAAATCCGGGCGGACGCCGCCCCATTGCCACCCCCAAACGGAAAAAACCGGTCAAAACGGGCGTCCGTTTTGGGTCGTGCGTTGGAGTTGCCCTCACCCATGTTGTGTTGGCTCATCTACATCGTGTATGTAGGTGGACATTTATAGGCGACTGCTAGGAGTCATCCGCCTGCTAAACCAGCTATTGACAGCTGCCTAAACAGGCATAGGATGCAATTATGCGCGGTCGTTAGATTGTCGACATGTGTCAGGCAAAATCGGTCGTTGTTGCAACCCCCGCGTGTTCCTGCCTCCTCTGCATCCGCCCGAAGCCAGGGCGAGGAGGAGATCCCCGGCGACACTGCATGCACGTCCACCGCCTCTACCATTGTCGCCGTGCGACGCAACTCTGCCGCCGATTGCAGCAAAAACTAGAGCATACCCCTTCCCGCGCCATGGCAATCACCACATAGTGCGCTCTATGTTGTCGGCCTCCATGGATCGAAGCTCCGGTGCTCCATTCAGCAACAGGAAGGCCAAATCGGCCCCGACCCCGATACTCGCCGGTGAGCGGATTCTGTTGTCTAGAGCTGTAGGGGAGCTCTACAATCCTCCTGTCTTCTCTGCTGAGGGCTCCCGGGCTAGCTCCTCACATGCTTGGATAAGTTGCAAACAAACCCTACCTGTCAATTGAAAAAGCATGAAGCGTGAAGCTATTGATTGTGATGTGTTCATGATTTTGTGTCCCTCTGATCGTTGTCCTCAAATATGCAATATAAATTACATCAATTAATATTAAATTGTGTCCTTCTGTCAACTGAAACTGTGTATGAATTACTCCTTCCCATTTCAGTTTAAGAATTGCAACAAAATGTGCAAGGGTGTTATGCTGCATGTGTGGTGACAGTATAATAAAAAACCGAAAAAGTCCGCAATATGTGCATGTTGGTTATGTTGTATGTGTGGTGAAAATATAAAGCACTGACTATGTTGAATGTGTTGCATGTTAATCACAGTGGTCATGTTGGACAAGTTTCTGCACTAGAAAAGTTAGACAGAAAAGTTGCATCTAATAGGAAAAGCTAATTTGTACTGCAAAAAACATGATCAACATGATTATCTTTGCTTTTAGCACTGTGATCATTGTAGTAGCAGGGTGTAGAAGCATTTTATTTAGTATCATAGGTGAAAAAACAAGAAGATAAAAACAAACTGAAGTTACACATATTTTATGCTAGAAGCACTAGTTCTACATTCTACCTTTATTTGCTGACAATGTGATACTTTTTTTTGCAACAATAAAACAAAAAATTAGGATGTTGATGTCGGAGTTGAGGATGATAAGAGCTACATCATGGTGCAGATTTCTGCTAGAAATGAAATCAATATGGAAGGGATGATTAATGGTGCTGATGTGCAATAGGATAAGGATGATGCATATGATGATGCAATATTATCGCAGCCGCTTGTTCCATATCTAGGCATGACCTTTGATACAGTTGACCATGCAAGAAATTTCTACAACAAATATGCTTTCAGCCACGGGTTTGGAATCAGAACATCTGCTTCGAAAAACAGCAAGGCGAGAGGACCAACAAAGCTAATAAGTAGGGTTTTTACATGTGTTTATGCACGAAAAAATGGTGACTAGACTGAATCTAATAGCACTATAGATAGTATTGCAACAAGGCAAGCAATGCTAGCAGACGCCCTGGACTTTGGATGAACATGGGTGACACACGAAAAAGGAATAGGTTGCAACACCACGATTTGCAAGGCTCACATGACTGTCGGGCTCCGAGGGAACTGGTGGGCTGTCACATTTTTTACAGAAGACCATACACATCCTTTGGTGCAGCATGAAGAGAAAGTTGGGTTTTGCCGGTCTCACCGAAAGATTCCACGAGAAGACCACCAAATCATAATGACTTTGCATGAACGCAACTTGTCACATCACATTGCATGGGCATCTTTGGAGATTTTCATGAAGGTGATCAGAGGCGCCTTGGTTATGTGAAAAGAGATATTTCAAATGCACGATCCTAGATGCTGCAAACCATGTCATTTCAGGACATGCCATGACATTCGAATATTTCAAGAGACAGCAAGCTGAAAGCCCAGAATTCTTCTATGCAACACAAGTGAATAAGGAGACCAATGTTGTGGGAGCATTGTTGTGGGTGGATGAGAGAACAAGAGCACTATACCCCAAGTACAAGGATTGTGTCTTCTTTGATACGACCTTTTGCAGAACAAATACAACATGCCTTTTGCTCCAATAGTTGGCATCAACAGCCATCTTCAGACTGTTGTCCTAGGTTGTGCATTGTTTCCAAATGAGCAAATTGAAACCTTCAAGTGAGTCTTTAAGCAATGGTTTATTTCCTTTGCTTGAGAGTCTTCTTGTTTTTGAGCGGCTTGACCATTTTTTTGCAGAGGCGCTTCGCTTCACACAGATGGTCGTGCAGAATGGTCAGCTCTGGTAGAAGGGCGTTGTTGAAGACCTGCCACATGTCGAGTTCCGGTTGAGTTTATCGTAACACAAATCACACGCTCAACCTGCATTCGCCTTATCGTGGTCGCTCCACAAGGCTATTAGGCCCCAAGCGAGTCAAAATAAATATCACTATTTATACTAAATTTAACATTTGTTTCTAAATTGTATTTTCAAAATACAATCATGGATACACGTTAAACATATTTAAATCAATTCCAGTTTTTTTACAATAAAATCAAGTCCACTTAATTATGAGGAAATAAGAAACAAGAAAATCGTGTGTTTTCTCGGTTCATTTATTAATCTTGCATTATATGTGTATCGTTAACTATCTTAGTAAAGATTTTTAAAGCACGTGGTATGAAAAATATCTTGATAGCGGTCTTTATGATCTTATATGTAAATAGAAAAATCTGGAATCCACAAGATGTTTTACCAAATAATTGGCACACTAATTTATTCACTGTTTTGGTCATATGTGTCTAACATATTACAGTAGGTTTAATAATTTTTTGATGTTTGTGTATGTGCTATGTACTTGGTACTGAAATAACATCACTCTAGCTAAGATAACCTTTAGTACAAATTGTAAGTTGTCCACCAAAGAGCCACTAACTTGAGGTTGGAGCCACGGAACCACGGCTCCATTGTTAATGGCTTTGGACTGATAGCTTGATGGAAAAACGCAGGGGGTAAGAACAACTCTAGCAGACCCCGCATCCGCCCCTGACCCGCAAAATAACCGCCAAAATGCGGGTACGGGCAGGAAAACCTGGTCGACCAGACCCCGCATCCCGCCACGGCCCGCAAAAAATTTTGAGGGGCGCGGCAAAATCCCGACCCCAACCCGGGAAAACGCGGGTTTCCCCCTCGCGGCTGCGGTGCCCTGCATCGGAGAGAAGCAGTTGGCGGGAGGGACATTTCAGCCCCGCGCTCTTTTCCCCCTCCTTCCGCCGCCGCCTGCCCGCCGCCGGCGATTCCGGCCATATCTGCGGGCGGAATCGCGCCGCGGGGCCGCCCCACACCCTCCCGCGCCGAGCAGCTGCACCGCCCCCCCCCCCCCGGATCCGGCGAGAAGAGCCGCCCCGTCGCCGCCGCCCCGCCGCCACCGGTTAGTCCCTTTTTTGTGATTTTTGCGAGCTGTGTTTGTTGATTGACACGCCGGTGTGCGTGTAGATGGAGTTGAGCCCGTGCGAGAAGTTCTTGCTCTCCGATTCGTCCGATTCGGACGACTCGGATGTTGAGACCATGCTTGCGACCTTTCGGCAGCAAACGTTAGTCATGGCGCTTGCCGTGAAGGAGCATGAAGACGAGCACCGGAAGAGGAGGCGAGGATCGACTGTCGGGTGTCTGTGCATTCCTCGGAATCACCATCTTGGGAACGAGATGTTGATGCAAGACTATTTCGCGGAGAATCCTACATATCCTCCGCACCTCTTCCGGAGAAGGTACCGAATGCGCTGATCCCTCTTTGTGAAACTTGTTGAAGCTTGCGAGGCAAATTGCCGGTATTTTACTCAAAGGAGGAATGTCGCGGGCTTAAAGGGATTTAGTGCATATCAAAAAATCTCCGCAGCTATGCAGGTGATTGCATATGGCGTTCCGGCTGACTATGCCGATGAGTATCTTTGCATTAGTGAAGATAGCACAATTGAGTCTGTGCGTAGATTTGCGAAAGTGATCGTCCGTGTCTTTGGCCCTGAGTATCTTCAGGCACCCAATGAAGATGACACAAAGAGACTGATGGCATCTAATGAGAGGAGAGGTTGGCCTGGCATGCTAGGTAGCATTGATTGTATGCATTGGAATTGGAAAAATTGCCCCAAGGCTTGGCAAGGAATGTATTGTGGCAAGTCTCGTGATGCAACAATTGTGCTAGAGGCCGTAGCATCCGAGGATTTATGGATTTGGCATTGCTTTTTTGGTATGCCGGGCACTCTCAATGATATCAATGTGTTGCAACGGTCTCATTTGTTTGCTAGGCTTGCTAGTGGTGATGCTCCTGCTTGCAACTACACTATCAATGGGCATGAATACACAAAGGGGTACTATCTTGCAGATGGTATATACCCTCCTTGGTGCACATTTGTCAAGAGCATCAAAGAACCCAAAACAAAAAAACAATGTGAATTTGCAAGGGTGCAAGAGGCAACCCGAAAAGACATTGAAAGAGCATTCGGTGTTTTGCAATCTAGGTTTGCCATTGTCCGTGGTCCTGCTCGTTTTTGGGATAAGAAAACCTTGAAGAACATCATGACATGTTGTGTTATCCTGCACAATATGATTCTTAAAGATGAGAGAGGAATGAACTTAGAATTCTTTTAAGACAATGTGGGTAGCCGTGTCAAACCAGCTAGAGACCCAAACCGCATTAGAGCTTTTCTTTAGACATATAAGGAGATTGAAAATGCAGACACACACTTTCAACTTCAGGAGGATCTTATTGAGCACCATTGGCAAAGGGCTGGACAGTGACTAATTTTTGTATTCATTTGTACTTGTATTCATGACAAGTTTTGTATTGCATTATTTAAGTTTGCTATGGTGAGGTGATTTGAATAATTATTTGTAAATGATTATTGTATTATGTTTGATTTGAATAATTCAGTTTGTTTTCGATTTTTGAATTATGTTGGATTTGATATTTGCGGGCTGATGATATGCGGGATGCAGCGGCGCAAAGAGCAGACCCCGCAAAGCCGACCCGTAAAAAGGTATATTCCGTGAATATACTTTTTCACGGATCCGTTTGGGGGGTCTGCATCTGTGCCAGCCCGAGCCAGCCCGCAAAATCAGTTATGCGCGAACTGCAAACGCGTTTTGCGGGCCGGCGGGATGCGGGGTCTGCTAGAGTTGCTTAAAGCTCACCACCCAGATGCGGAGGTTGAGGCGTCGCCCGGTGGTCACACTCTCAAACAACAAAGCCTTCTAGCAGTAGACGTGGTCGCCTTGGATCGGGTGAGTATCCGAGGCGCATGGCCGATGAGAAGGCCGACTAGGAAGAGCAAAATAATGAGCCTGACATTGGCAATGAGGACTCACGCTCACTAAAGAAGACAACAAGGATAAGAGAATCAAATATCAAGCCAAGTGTGAGAAGATCAAACCTCAAAGGTGCGCCCACTTCTATGGTCGTGGTCCCCAGAGTGACATATCCGTCGAGAGGTGACCTGTTGATACGTCTCCAACGTATCTATAATTTTTAATTGTTCCATGTTGTTTTATTATCAATCTTGGATGTTTTATAATCATTTTATGTTATTTTTTGGTACTAACCTATTGACATAGTGCCAAGTGCCAGTTGATGTTTTTTACATCGCAGGAAATCAATATCAGATGACGTTCAAATGGCATGAAACTCCATGATGATTTTTTATGGGCTAGAAGGAAGGCAATGGGCCCTGGTTGCACCTGGGGGTTGCCCTGAGGGGGGCACAACCCACCAGGGCACGCCTGGGCCTATTTGCTCTATAAATACCCCCAAAATACTAGAACCCTAGGGGAGTCGACGAAATATTCATCCAACCGCCGCAGAGTCCAGAACCACCAGATCCAATCTAGACACCATCTCGGATGGGTTCACCACCTCCATTGGTGCCTCTCCGATGATGCATGAGTAGTTCTTTGTAGACCTTCGGGTCCGTAGTTAGTAGCTAGATGGCTTTCTCTCTCTCGCTGAATTCTCAATACAATGGTCTCTTGGAGATCTATATGATGTAACTCTTTTTGCGGTGTGTTTGTTGGGATCTGATGAACTTTGAGTTTATGATCAGTCATATCTTTTTATATCCATGAAAGTTATTTGGGTTTCTTTGATCTCTTATAGCCTCGTATTTCTTCTTCGATATTTGGGTTTTGTTTGGTCAACTTGATCTATTTATCTTGCAATGGGAAGAGGTGCCCGGTAGTGGGTTCGATATTACGGTGCTCGATCCCAGTGACAGAAAGGGAACCGACATGTATGTATCGTTGCTACTAAGGATAAAAAGACGAGATCTATATCTACCGCCATATAAACGGATCTTGTCTACATCATGTCATCGTTCTTATTGCATTACTTCGTTTTTCCATGAACTTAATACACTAGATGCATGCTGGATAGCGGTCGATGTGTGGAGTAATAGTAGTAGATGCAGGCAGGAGTCGGTCTACTAATCTTGGACGTGATGCATATGTAATGATCATTACCTGGATATCGTTATAATTATTTGAGGTTCTATCAATTGCCCAACATTAATTTGTTTACCCACCGTTTGCTATTTTTCTCGAGAGAAGCCACTAGTGAAACCTACGGTCCCCGGGTCTTTTTTCTCATATATTTGGTTGCGATCTATTTTTCCTTTGTATTTTTATTCAGATCTATTAAACCAAAAATACAAAAATACTTTGCTGCACTTTATTTTATTTACGATCTATTCATTCAATCTATTACAACTTTCTCCCGTCAACACGCAATTTCTGGCGGCGTACCCCGAAAGGGATTGACAACCCCTTTAACACGTCGGGTTGCGAGGTGTTGTTATTTGTGTGCAGGGGTTGTTTACGTTGTGTTGCTTGGTTCTCCTACTGGTTCGATAACCTTGGTTTCATTTCTGAGGGAAATACCTACCGCCGTTGTGCTGCATCATCCCTTCCTTTTTGGGAAAATACCGACGTAGCTTCAAGCGACATCAAAAGGAATTTCTGGCGCCGTTGCCGGGGAGGATCTTCATCATAACCAGGTTCCTAATCACAAATCTCATCTCCTTGCAATTTACATCATTTGCCATTTGCCTCTCGTTTTCCTCTCCCCCACTTCACAAAAATTTGCCGTTTTATTCGCCTCTCTTTTTTCGTTCGCCGTTTTCTTGCCGGATATGTTTTTGAGTGCAATCTTGTTGTGTGGTCATCATGACTCAAGAGAACACCAAATTATGTGATTTCTTAAATACCAACAACAACGATTTTATTGGCACCCCGCTTGCTCCTCCCGCCACTAGTGCGGAGACTTGTGATATTAATACTGCTTTGCTGAATTTTGTTATGAAAGACCAGTTTTTTGGTACTCCTAATGAGGATGCCGCGTCCCATCTTAATACCTTCGTGGAATTATGCGATATGCAAAAGAAAAAAAATGTGGACAATGATGTGGTCAAGATGAAATTATTTCCGTTCTCTTTGCGTGATTCTGCAAAAAATTGGTTCTCTTCTTTGCCTCGTAATAGTATTGATTCTTGGAATAAGTGCAAAGATGCTTTTATCACTAAGTATTTTCCTCCCGCAAAAATTATTTTCCTTAGAACCCAGATCATGAATTTCAAGCAACTTGAACATGAGCATGTTGCACAATCTTGGGAAAGGATGAAAATGATGCTAAGGAATTGCCCAACTCATGGGTTAAATCATTGGATGATCATACAAAAATTTTATGCGGGGTTGAATTTTGTTTCTCGTAATCTTTTAGATTCCACCGCGAGTGGTACTTTTATGGAAATTACTTTGGGTGAAGCCACCAAATTGCTTGATAATATCATGACAAATTATTCACAATGGCATACCGAAAGAGCTCCTACTAGTAAAAAAGTTAATTCGGTTGAAAAAATTTCTTCTTTGAGTGATAAAGTTGATGCTCTTATGAAATTGGTTGCTAGTAAAAGTGCTCCTATTGATTTTAATGACATGCCTTTGTCTACTTTGATTGAGCAAAATAGTGATGCCATTGATGTGAATTTTATCTCTAGAAATAATTTCAACAACAATGCTTATATAGGTAATTTTAATCCTAGGCCTTTTCCTAGTAATTCCTCTAATAATTATGGTAATTCCTATGGAAATCAATCTTACAATAATAATAGGAACACCTCTGATCTTGAGAATAATATTAAAGAATTTATCAACACACAAAAAGTTTTCAACACTTCCATAGAAGAAAAGTTGAATAAGATTAATGATTTGTCTAGAAGTGTTGATAGAATTGCTCATGATGTGGAAAATCTCAAGATGGAAATTTTTGTGCCTAAAGTAGATGAATCAATTAAAGCTCTTTATGTTTATATGGATGAAAGTAAGAAAAAGAACTGCTATGCTTAGAGCTAAAAAAGAATTTTTGGAGAAAGCTTTTTCTAGTGATTATTCTTGCAAAGATGATGAAGATCTTAAAATGATTGGTGTTTCTTCTATTGATTACTTGTTTAGTAAAGTTAAGAATGATGAAAAAGGGACTGGAGAAGAGTCAACTTTAAGTAGAAGGCGTCCCAATATTTCGAAGGATGAAAATCTTGTTGAGAAAATTGATGAAAGTGGGTTTGGAGAGGTCAAAAATTTAACTAGTGATGTGCCCACTCTTTTGGAATACAAAGACTTTAATTATGATAGTTGCTCTTTGATTGATTGTATTTCTTTGTTGCAATCCGTGATAAATTGAACGATGCTTTGAGTGAAGCAAGAGGCTTGCCTGGGATGCTTGGGAGCATTAATGTATGTATTGGGGGGGGGGGGTTGAAAGAATTGAACTATATCATGGCATAGACAATTCACTAGGCATTGACATGATCCAACTATTATTTTGGAAGCGGTTGCCTCCGAGATTTGTGGATTTAGCATTGGTACTTTGGCTTGTCTAAATCTCAAAATGACATCAATGTCTTGTAGAGATCACATATGTTTGCTAGGATAGCATGTGGACTAGAAGGTGATTGGCCATGATTATGACCAAGGCTACTATCTAGCCGATGGTTTCTATCTATCTTGATCAACATTCGTGAAGACAATTTCTAATCTCCAAGGTAAGGAACATAAAATATTTCACAAAGATGCAAGAAACAACGATGAAGGACACTGCAAGAGCATTGGGAGTGTTGCAAGCTAGGTTCGCATTTGTCCGGAGTCATGTCCGTTTCTAAAATGAGGATACCTTGGCAAAGACCATGACTTTGTGCTCCTACACAACATGACCAGCGAGGATGAGATACACCGATGAAAAACGAACATGACAGTGTTGACACAATTGTCAAGCCTTGTAGGCACACAAACCACGTCCAAGCATTTCTTGAGGCGTACCGGAAGAGTGGAGACCAGAATTCCCATGATCAGCCGTGTGATGATCTCATTGAGCATCAACATCAGCTACATGGAAGATAGTGTGTTTACATTTCTGTAATTCTTTTTTTGTGAATTTACTTCTGTAATTCATTATTATTATTATTATTATTGACTGGTAATTCATTATTATTTGTTTACTTGGACAATTTGTTTCATTTGGATTATTTGTTAGTTTGAATTATTTGTTGGTATTCAAATTAATGTTTTGTAATAATATTTTAGAATTGTTTGATGACGATATTGAATTTGTAGTAGTAGAGTAAATATAAATAAGAAAAAAATTATGAATATTGTTGTTTTGACAAATCTATGTTTGCTCCGATTTCATGGTCTTAAAAAGTTGTGGACGCACTTCAAAAGCATAGCGTATGGCGTTTGTAGACCTTGCTCTTTCATTCTTTGTTAGAGCATCTCCAGCCCCCCCCCCCCCCCAGAAGCCCCCCAGAAAGCACTTTTTCTGCGCCGTCGGACAAAAAAGGTCTCACTCGTGCCCCACGACCTCAATTAGCGCCGGATTTGGACAAAAATTGAACCGGCAAACCGACCCCAAACCCAGGATCCCGGGGGCAGCTGGGGAGGAGAGAGACTGTTTTACATGCCTTTGGGCCCACCGTCAGCCTCCCACTCCCTCTCTCCTCACTTTTCCTCCGGGGCCCACCCATGTGATGCTCTTTGTTCTCTTCTCCTCTCCTTCTCTCCCGCCACCAACTCCCGCCCGCGCAGAACGCCTCGCCGGTGTGTGGCCGGAGAGGGTGAGCTACGACTACGCCGGGCTGGTGGTGTGCGCCGCCGCGCAGGGGCAGGAGCAGGCGCAGAGCACCCGCGCCGGCGACGCGCTGCGCAAGGCCACCAAGGTCCTCGAGGACCACCACGACCGCAACCCCGTCGCCACCGAGACCGCAGGCGGCTCCGGCCGCGACCACGCGGTTCACCCACGTGGAGATCCCCATCGCCGGGCCGGCCAACAAGGCGCCGGCGCGGTCGCCGCTCGCGCCCAAGGAGGAGGACCTGAAGTCGCAGGAAACCGTGCGCGGCGCCGAGCAGCCGCTGCTCCTGCCCCAGCTCCACGACGGCTTCGAGAACGCGCGCTTCTTGCACGATCGACGGAGCTCCGGGAGTCGCTGCGGCAGGGCGCAGCGCTGGACGAGATGAGGCGCGCGCGGACGAGCTCCTCGTCGGCCCTGCCGCGGGGCGGACGCGGCGGTCGGCACGAAGACGGCCAGACGGGCGAGCGAGTGAGGCATGGCCCGGGGCTTAAACTACTGGGAAAATTCCCACCCCTAGAGCAAAATTAGTGCCGGCGAATTTTTATCCGGCGCAAAAACCGTCCCTGGGAGGACACAACGGCTGGAGATGCCCAGCCTTGCCCTGTCCGGGGGTGAGAGCAACTTAGCAGAGTCACCATATCTAGCAGAGTTAGCCTAGTTTCGGTCCTTCCTTGTCATCTCGTCAACTAAAGCTGGGTTCAAGTCAAATTACTCCTCACTAAATAATTTTTCACTATAGGAAGCAGATGGGTGAATGAAGCAACAGAGTATACACATACCATTGTTGGAACTCGCCCACGGATCGATCACATAAAATCGAATGAACACGCGCACGAAAAAACTTTTGTAGCTAAGGGCCCTTGTCGTGCCCTTTGTTTTTTTCTTTCTCTTTATTGCTTTTCTATTTTCCCCGGTGTTACAATCTTTGCACCTTGGCTGTGTGTATTCTTTTCTATTTTCTCTTTATTCTTCTGAGTAGTTCACACATGTTATGCCTGAGCTTTTTTTTAGAAAAGGAGGATGACCCCCGGCCTCTGCATCTGGGCGATGCGTATGGCCACTTTATTAATTATTCTCACAAAACCTTACAAAGTCATACAACAGCAAGACTAAAGCCACCGTCTAAGCAACAACTGTCGCTACACCTATCCAATTGATGAAGGGGCGCTGATAGTCTGGGCCTAATACCAAACAGACATCGCAGCCAAACCTAAACATCTAAGACCTGAGGTCCCAACCAGGACGCCTGCCTGGTATGGGTCACCTACCAGTCCGGCGCACTCCTCATCCAGGACGCCTGCCGGGTATGAGGCCGCCGCAGCCACCTGCCACGAGTCCATCTTCAGAGCTGTACTGTTGCATCTACCGTGCCAGGTCTCTCTGCCATCGACGCCACCATGACGCCAGACAGTGTCGTCCTCCTGCGCGAGTCCATCCTCCCACATCGAACTCCGAATCTGCACTGCGCCACGCCGTCAAGATCCGTCGCCATCAATGTATGGATGAAGCACAGCTCCACCAAAGAAGCCGTCCGCTGGTCCCGCGAAGCCGAGTGTACCTCCAAGAATGCCGCCCCCAAGGGGGTTACGACACATGATTGCCGCCAACATCCGATCAGCTGATCTAGGGTTTCCCCCGAAGATATTGAGTGGAGCTGGGAGCTTCACCTCGATGATGCCTTCATGAAGGAAACGATGATAAGGGCATCGCCATCACCGGCTCCGGCCATCGACCGAAGACCAGGTTTTCACCCGGATCCTTCCCAAGAAATCCACCCAACAACCTGTGCACCGTCTCGACCGCCTTCAAAGCCCCAGATCCAGCCGCCTAGATCCGACGACCAACCGCAGCAACAGTGCCACCGTGGGATCCCTGGCGCACCGGCCACTGCCTGAGTGTGCCACCACTGGAGCCTAGGAGGAGGGCTCCCACCCCGCCTTGCCAAGCCACGAGAGCCGCCGAGAAGGATCCCGCGCGCTCATCACCGTCTCTGATCCGAACCAATCCATAGCAGATCGCCGTCACAGATTTGCCTTGGACAGGGACTGCACCACGCCATGCCGCCGCGGGAGGCCCTAGCTTCACCGGCCGCCACCCTCCAGGGCCGCCGCCTCGGGATCCAGACAGAACATTGCCGCTACCACCGGCCAAGTTCCGCTGCCGCCGGTCACTGCGACCACCGCCGCCATGACCATGCGAGCACAGCCAGCCGGCCGACCAACTCCGACGAAGAAGAAGGCCACCACCAACAAGCCTAGGGCCGGCGCCCCAGACATCCTCGTGTTGCAGATCAAGTCCAGGAGCAGTGCACCGCTGACGGCGATTGAGACCTGTAGCAGAACGAATTAGCCCGACTGAGTCAAGGCCAGATCCGCCGTTGCTGGTGCCGTTCTCCCCCGCCGCCACCGCACCACTTCCATGTCGCCGCCGATCTGCGCCACTGCCGCCGATCTGGCCGGAAAGGAGCGCCGCCTCCCAACCAGGTCGAGATCCGACGAGAAAACCGCCGCCGCCGCCACGCCACAAGGACTTTGCCCTGTGACGCCCCGGGCGACGGCGGCGGAGGGGAGCGGAGGTGGGGCAAAGCTGTAGGGGGAGGGCGGGGCCTCCCCGGTGCGGGGCGGCGGCGCCGCACGGGGGAGGGACGAGGGAGTTATGCCTGAGCTTTTGGTTCACCGTATACAAAGGTTCCACTCCACTGCAAACCATTTGGAGACAAACGAATCAACACATCAATGTACCTCAGGCCAACGACAAGCTTTATTATTTCGACGCTTTCATTATATATAGAAGAGCGCAATGCCGGCACCTTTACCAATGCCGGGTTGCGTGATACGGTGCTTGAGGCCAAGCCTCCATCTCGCATACGATGAGCTCAACAGCCAAGGCACAACCGACCCATGAGCTCAACTAAACCTACTCGCATACGATGACCCCTACAGAATCATAACCAGACTAGTACTAAGCCAACTCCTAGTCACGTAGGCAACTAGCACACATTACGATCAAGTACTTGTCCTAGCCGGACTCAGCATGCACACTAACTACTCGACACCTAGTGCAGGTACTCACCTAATACAAGGAAACTAATTAACCTCTAATGTCTTTCAAATGTAAATGTCACATTGGGCTAGTTACTCTTACTCTACAGCTTCCATTTAATTTTCAGACAGTAGTAAAGTTTGACGTTCGACAGTAATCAGCACACTTTCTTAACTAATGGTAGTTAACTGGTACAACTACGCATTCATATGGGTCATGGAAGTAAGCATGGTATCTCGTAAAACCAAGTCAAAGAAATCTTTCACATAACTGCTACTCCCTCCGTTCTAAATTAGTTGACTTGGATGTATCTAACACTAAAACATGTCTAGATATATATCTAGACAAATCTGAGTCAACCAATTTAGAACGGAGGGAGTACAAGATTATTACTACAGCCAAACGATACTAATGAAGCCATAAAAAACAGCACGACTACGACTGAGTTCCTCTTAATGATTTCCATTTGAGAAGGTACGAAAAGGATTCTTCCTAAATGTTCTCCATTTCTGAAGGTACCAAAATCAATGGGAAAACAGAAATCCAAAGCTATGGCAAAACTGACAAGTTTGTTGCCAGATAGAGCATGTAGTTCCTGTTTCTACTGCAAGACAAAATTACAGATAGGTATAGACAGTGTCTGGAAACATCTTAGCATTCACTCATTCATTCTATTACAGATAGGTACAGACATATCTTTACCTAGTACGTATAAGATACACAGAGTAATAATCAAAGTGTATGCCTAGGGTTAACCATAACAATAAAATTGGCAAATATAACGCTGCATAATGTACCATTGCAGCACAGAGGCAAAGTTGGAGGTGATGGGCCATTTATGTTCAGATGGGATGATTGCCTGATTGAATTTATATACTAGACCCAAAATAAATGGATAAATCTAGACCTTACCTATTGGTTTTTCTAGGGGCATGTTATTGGGTTGAGATGAGGCCAACCGGCAAACCCATCAAAGCAGCAATGCAGAGGGTACAACATAAATTTCAAAGGTGTCTGCAAAAGTCACAGGGACAAGTACCGGAAAAGTAAAAAAAGAAAAACACCAGAATCTTTTGGTGTGCTAGATCATTCACAATATTCGAATAATACCGCCAATGTGTGCAAAATGTCAACAATGCAAACTTTGAATGCAAGAAAATCAGAATAAGAGGTAGAATCAATATTTAGAGCTTCTCCGTCACTATGATTAGATTGATATCAGGAATTCAAGAAGGCACAGATATGCTCAACAAAAGAAGCAGAAGACAAATATCCACATATACCTTGTATAGTTTCACCAAAGAAGTCTCCTAATAAGTCAACCATAATTGTATAGCAAAGCAGAATTATTGAAGATTTCAATGAAACTTTAATGAAGTGCTCTCCAAAGTGATGGGATGAGAAAGTTCGACTAATACAGTTTCTCTGAAATCTATGAGTTTTATAATTGAAGATCTATTAGTGCTAATATATCATTTGATTAGTCTGATAAAAGGACCTGTATGAACACAGAAATGTATTGGAGAATAAAAATAGGATAAGTAACCCTCAGGTTTTGCTTCACACTAGTACTTCGTTAGTGATAGACAGATAAAAATACTACACTAAAGAAACACAAATGCACCAAAAACAATAGGCAGAGTAGGATAATGAAATTCTCAAGGCATGAAAACTATCTGGTTAAGGCGGTGAGACTAAATTCACTATGCAGTCAAATGTAATTCAACTAACTAAATATGTGGCACTTGTAACGAAGCTAGTCCAGACTACAGGATGTGCTTACAGATGAAGTAATGAGGCAGCAATATGATTTTGTTTTCAAATATGGGCGAAACTACCTTGCAACTATCTGTTAATTAGTCTGAACCAACAGATTGTTCCTTTTACTACATACGAGTACTAGTGCTTCACTAAGTGCTAGGCAGATAAAAGATTACTACACTGCACAACCAACAGATTGCTCCTTATACTACATAGGAGTACCACTAGTGCTTCACTAAGTGCTAGGCAGATAAAACATTACTACACTGCACAACCAGAAACACACTGAAAACAATAGGCAAAGTAGGACAGTGAATTCTCAGGTGTCCTTATCTGGTTAAAGCAGATGGACTAAATCCAGCACCCAGTGAAACAAAATTCAGCTACTGTAACAATTTTTGTGGCAAATGGTTATGGAACTAGTCTAGACTACAAATGTGCATAATGATGAGGTGGCAATACGATTTTTCTTTCCACATATGGGTGGTACTACAAGAAACAACAACGGCATCAGCCGGGGCCCGGGTTGGCGTCGAGGTAGAGGTGCCAGTTGAGGAAGAGGCCGATGTCACGGGCGACGGTCTGTGCGAAGTTGGGAAGATCGCGATCATGTACTTGCCGGTCGACCTCACCGGCGAGGTAGAATAGAGCACCAAGGGCAAGGTCGCTCACCGCTTCGGGAAGCCGGACGTCGTCTCGGTGGAAGCAGCAGGTGGCAAGACTGTTGAGGTCATGATACCTTAAGGTGCAGATGATGTCGCAGAGGCGGTGCCCGGTGGAGGAGTCGAGGGATCTGCCCTCCCCGAGCGACCGGGCGATGTTTGCGCATTCGAGCCGCGCTTGAACGAGGTTGTCATGCAGTATGGCAAGCTGTGGAAGCAGTTGGAAGTTGAAAACGCGCCATCCTCTGTCCTGGACTCTGCCCCGCATAAGATCAAACACCTTGCGTGCATTCCGTATGCCGTCGATGCAGAAGAGGCGGGCGTGGACACCGAGCTCGTTGCCGTGGCTCTCAACAAGGGCCGTGACGCAGTTGAAAGAGTTGAGGGGATGCATCTCGCGAGGGGCGACGAAGCCGTCGACGGGCGCTGGGGGCGGCGGCATGGCGATGTGGACCTTCTTCAGCACGAAGCGTCCCACCCGCAGGCCGAGAGAGCGCACGCGGCCCAGCAGCACGCGCGGATCCTGCTCGACCACCAGCAGCTCGGCGAGGTCGCAGATTTCGTGCGCCAGCGAGACTGCGCGCTGAGGGAGGGGGCGTTGCCTGGTGCGGAAGCTGCAGGCCGAGAGCGAGGACAGGTCGAGCTCCAGGGTGTGCACTCCCGTGTTTCGGAGAAGCTGTGGTCGGATCATCAGCTCATCGTGGTTCTCGACCGCGGAGTCGATCTCGTCGAGGAGGGTGCTGGCGCTGCGGACGTAGTCATGGAGCTTGTCCAGCCGTTGGAGAAGGGGGAATTCCTCTATGCGCCACTCGCCACCTTCCTCGCTGACCTTGTCATACAGCAGGGCGACGATCTCCTCGGCGTCGCGGAGGCTGTCAATGGAGATGATGCGCACCGGCAGATCGAAGATCCCGTCGTAGCCCTTCACGATACTCTGAACATGGCCCAGAGACGTCACCTCTAGCGGGTTCGCCATGGCTGGCTAGTGGGAGCCAGGAGCGAGGTGGAACCGTGGAGGTGGGGGATTGGGGAAGGGCGGTTTTTCTTTCCCTTTCCCCCTTTTTCTTTTGAGTCAATTACTCCCTCCGTTCCTAAATATAAGTCTTTCTAGAGATTCCAATATGGACTACATGCGGAGTATAATGAGTGAATCTACACTCTAAAATATGTCTATATACATCTGTATGTAGTCCATTTTGAAATCTCTTAAAAGACTTATATTTAGGAACGGAGGGAGTACATCACATGTGTCTAAACTTGGCACAAAAAGTCAGTTTAGTGCTGAAACTTGTGGCATACGTTCATCTGGTTACAAAACTTGGCTTGATCGTTCATATACGGTCAGAATCACGTTTGGATACAAATAGAGGGCTGACTGGGATCGCCAGCGTGGCGATGGGCCCATTGTCAGTGGCTGCAAGGCGCGGGCAGAGGCGTCTGGCCTGGGTATTTGCCCCTTTGACAAAAATAAAGCTTTCAGGGGGTTTTCTGCAAACACCCAGGCCACACGCCTCTGCCCGTGCCTTGCAGCCACTGACAATGGGCCCGTCGCCATGCTGGCGATCCCAGTCAGCCCTCTATTCGTATTCAAACGCGATTCTGACCGTATATGAACGATCAAGCCAAGTTTTGTAACCAGATCAACGTATGCCACAAGTTTTAGCACTAAACTGACTTTTTGTGCCAAGTTTAGACACCTGTGGTGTAATTGACTCTTTTCTTTTCACTTGTGGCCTTGTGGGTGGTGCGGCTGATAGAAGAAATTGGGGTGGGTCTGTGGGTAGGGAGGGGACGACCATTAATCGCCTCGCACACTAAAAAAAGCACAGGCACACAACTAGTTTTGTGACGGGAGAAATAAAATATTGTAGATATTTTTTAACTTTCTTTCACACCAATCTACTTTCTTTTGCAGTTTGCTTACAATAATCCACCTTTTTAATCAAGAATCAGGGATAGGATGCCAACAAGGGTGATTCACACAAATCAGACATGTCCACCATCTCACTATATATGGGAATAAAACAACCCATTGCCTGAACCCAAAAACCCAAACCCAAAACCATATAGTCCGTAACTCGATCACTGTATCGGGTAGTAGCTTTGAAAACCGAAATTATATTTAGGAAATTTGCATTACAAGTCATGGTACCTAAATAGCCCGAAATAATTCGGCAACCAAGTAAGATTGTAACAAATTCAGCACTTGTTGGCGTAACGGGAACTGGTGTATCCCGGCACGCCAATTGGGCCACCCAAATCAACCAGGAGCAAAAAACACATCAAAAAGGCTACTACAACAACCTAGAAGGAGTCTAATCTCCGCGGTGTGCCGCATGATGGTACACAGATCTTCGTCAAGATCCATGACCAGCAAAGATCCAATACCAGTGAAGGAAATATCATCAGTGACGCCGTGCATAGAGTGCTCACGTGCCGAGCATGATGCTAGCGAGCATACTCGTTGTAAATGAAAGACGAGCTCCAATGGCCACGAGCATGACCATGTGTCGACCAAGCATTAAATGGGGCGGTTTTTCTTTCCCCTTTTTCCCTTTTTCTTTTCACTTGTGGCCTTGTGGGTGGTGCGGCCGACAGAAATTGGGGTGGGTCCGTCATCTGTGGGTGGGGAGGGGACGACTATTAATCAAGCACACTAAAAAAACATAGCACACGCACACAACTAGTTTTGCGACCCGAGAAAAATATTGTAAATATTTTTTAACTTTCTTTTACAACAATCTACCTTTTTTTGCAGTTTACTTACAATAATCCACCTTTTTAATCAAGAATCAAGGATAGAATGCCAACAAGGGTGATTCACACAAATCATTTCACTTACCCTGCTAAAGTTAGGGATTTTTGGATTCCAGGTTAAAAAGTCTGGAACAATGATTTAATTCGATCTATTTTCCAGGAGCCTACTGCAACAATCATTACTAATATTATTCCAGATGATTGTGCGGATATATTATGTTGGGATCTCACGCCTAATGGTAAGTGCAACGCTAAAAGTACATACAAGTTATGTTTGCAGGATATACAAAGACATCCCAGGAATCAACCTGGTCAGGTCTCTACACTAGTCAAAGATTTACTCAAGCAGGTTTGGAAGCACAAGAATATGCCTCCTAGGGTTCAAACATTTGCTTGGAGATTACTTCGCAAGTCCCTCCCTACAGGTTTGAGAGCATCTCGTTTCTCTAGTCATATTGATAAAGAGTGTTGTCGCTGTGCTCAAGATGAGGATGACTTGCATTTGTTTTTCAATTGTGCATTTGCTAGGGCTGCATGGTTTGCGCATCCTTGGTATCTTAGGACTGATATCTTAACTGAAGATCATCATTCTATACAGGCTCTTATCCATGCTCTTCTGACCATGAACCACTCTCATGCATCAATCCCAAATATTTTTAATTTCTTATGGTGCATTTGGAAATCAAGAAATGATTGCCTTTTTGGTAGAAAGAATTCTTCTCCTCATCAGGTTTTTATGGCTACAACGGCGTTGGATGAAAGCATTAAACTTAATGATGCCTCTCCTGATGGTGCAAAGACTTATTCTCTCCAGCAAAACACTACAAACTCCACTCTTTTGCCGCTGTAGGGACAAACTATTAGGACAAATCTTCTTATTTCGGGGCAAAAATTTATTCTGATGCTTCTTTTAAATGTAGAAAGATCCCAGGTCTAACGCATGGACAAACATCCACAGGTATTGGTGTCTTTCTTAATTTTTTGCAGGATCAAAGGAGCATGCAGGTCCAAATTCAAGCCTCGACCGAGCCCACCTTTTCTCCATTACAAGCAGAAGCACATGCCCTTGTTCTTGCTGCGAGGGTGACTCAACTTTTGCAAATTAGCCAACCTACCTTCCTCACTGATAATCTCTCTTTGGCTAAAGCAGCAGCAAGCAAAAATGTTTTGGCTGATGTGATTCCTTGGTCGATCAGAAAGCTCATTGCAGAGTTCTACAACACCACTCGACAGTTGCAATCGCAGGTGTTCCATATATCCAGAGAAATCAATGGCATAGCCCACAATGTAGCTCATCAGGTTCTGACCAGAGCAACAGGACCTGTTTTTAGTTGTTTTAGTTCAACTCATTCTCACTCAACTTTCCCTGTCATCTCCACTCTGTCTTCTTGCAACATTCAGGGAGTTGTAATTCATGCTGTACACTGTTACCGAGTTGAATGAAGTTGGCACCATGGGTGCCTTTCCTCGTTCAAAAAAAAGACATGTCCACCATCTCACTATATATGGGAATAAAACATGGTACCTATTGCCCGAACCCAAAAAACCCAAACCCATATAGTCTGAACTCGAATAACTCGATCGCTTTATAGGGTACTAGCTTTGAAAACTGAAATTATATTCAGAAAAGTGTATTAGAAGTCATGGTATCTAAATAGCCCGAAATAATTTGGCATCCAAGTAAGAAAGAAACAAGTTCTGTACTTGTTGGCGTAACGGGAACCGGTGTATCCCGAGCACGCCAATTGGGCCAGTCAAAATGCCGGACAAAATCAACCCGGAGCAAAAACACATCAAAAAGGCTACAACATCCAGAAGGAGTCTAACCTCCGCGGTGTGCCGCATGATGGTACACAGATCTTCGTCAAGATCCATGACCAGCAAAGATCCAATACCAGTGAAGAAAATATCATCTGCGACGTCATGCATAGAGTGCTCGCCTGCCGAGCATGACGGTAGCGAGCATACTCGTTGTACAGGAAGGACGAGCTCCAACAGCCGTGGGCATGGTCACGTGCCAACCAAGCATTAAATGGGGCCATGGGCTACGCAGACCGCCACATGTCTACATATTTTAGGTGCTTGCAGGC
This sequence comes from Aegilops tauschii subsp. strangulata, assembly GCF_002575655.3. Classification (NCBI taxonomy): domain Eukaryota; kingdom Viridiplantae; phylum Streptophyta; class Magnoliopsida; order Poales; family Poaceae; genus Aegilops; species Aegilops tauschii. Next base: position 507,070,804 of record NC_053038.3, read on the forward strand.
CGCGTCTCGCAGAAAATTTGCATTAGAAGTCATGGTACCTAAATAGCCTGAAATAATTCGGCAACCAAGTAAGACAACAACAAATTTGGCACTTGTTGGCGTAACGGGAACCTGTGTATCCAGGCACGCAAATTGGGCCAGTCAAAGGCCACGTAAAAATGTCGGACATAATCAACCAGGAGCAAAAACACATCAAAAAGACTACAACATCCAGAACGAGTCTAACCTCCGCGGTGTGCCGCATGATGGTACACAGATCTTCGTCAAGATCCATGACCAGCAAAGATCCAACACCAGTGAAGGAAATATCATCTATGCCATCATGCATAGAGTGCTCGCCTGCGGAGCATGACGCTAGCGAGCATACTCGTTGTACAGGAAAGACGAGCTCCAACGGCCTTGAGCATGGCCACGTGCGGACCAAGCATTAAATGGGGCCACGGGCTACGCAGACTGCCACAGGTTTACGTATTTTAGGTGCTAAAATATACCATTTTGCAGGTCGGGTCTCGCAGGAAATTTGCATTAGAAGTCATGGTACCTAAATAGCCCGAAATAATTCGGCAACCAAGTGAGACAGCAACAAATTCAGCACTTGATGTAACGGGAACCGGTGTATCCCAAGCACGCAAATTGGGCCAGTCAAAGGCCACGTCAAAATGTCGGACAGAATCAACCAGGAGCAAAAACACTTCAAAAAGACCACAACATCCAAAACGAGTCTGTGTGCCGCATGATGGTACACATATCTTCGTCAAGATCCATGACCAGCAAAGATCCAACACTAGTGAAGAAAATATCATCTGTGACGTCATGCATAGAGTGCTCGCCTGTCGAGAATGACGCCAGCGAGCATACTCATTGTACAAGAAAGACGAGTTCCAACGGCCGCGAGCATGGCCACGTGCGGACCAAGCATTAAATGGGGCCACGGCCTACGCAGACTGCCACAGGTCTATATATTTTAGGTGCTAAAATATACCATTTTGCAGGCCGCATCTCGCGGGAAATTTGTATTAAAAGTCATGGTACCTAAATAGCCCGAAATAATTCGGCAAACAAGTAAGACAGGAACAAATTTGGCACTTGTTGGCGTAACGGGAACAGGTGTATCCCAAGAATGCAAATTGGGCCAGTTAAAGGCCACACCAAAATGTCGGACATAATCAACCAAGAGCAAAAACACATAAAAAAGACTACAATATCCAGAACGAGTCTAAGTGTCTAACCTCCGCGGTGTGCCGCATGATGGTACACAGATCTTCGTCAAGATCCATGACCAACAAAGATCCAACATCCGTGATGGAAATATGATACGTCATGCATAGAGTGCTCGCCTGCCGAGCATGACGCTAGTGAGCATACTCTTTGTACAGGAAAGACGAGCTCCAACGGCCGCGAGCATGGCCACGTGCCGACTAAGCATTAAACGGGGCCACGGGCTACGCAGACCGCCACAAGTCTACATGTTTTAGGTGCTAAAATATACCATTTGACAGGCGGACCCCATGCGCCCTAGGGGCCGCGTTCCCCTGCTGCGTGGGCCCTCGAGCCTCCGATTTACCAACTTCTGGTCCTTGTGCCTCTATATACTTCCGAAACCATTCAGGAATTTATAGCCCTAATTTTTCCGCCACCACACGCCGCCGTTTTTTCATGACCCAATCTGGAGGCCTTTTCTAGTACTCTACCGGAGGGAATATCTTCACAGTGGCCATCTCCATCAACTTGAAGGCCACCATGACCACCCATTAGTAGTTTCCTTTGGACTACGGGTATGTAGTAGTAGCTACTTGGTTCTCTCTTCCATGTTTCTTAATACAAAGATCACGTGAGCTTCTCTACATGATCATAATCCATCTGATGTAATTCTTGGGGTGTGTTCGTTGTGATATGATGAATTATCACTTTATGATAAGATTATTCATGAATTATTTGGAGATCTATTTGATTTCGTTTTAATGTAATTCTTATTTAGATATGTTGTCCCATATATTATTATTTCTCTGGCCGAGTTAGGGGTTTGATATCCAAGAGGGAGTTGTGTGTGATAGCTGGGTTCAATCTTGCAAGTAATCTACCGTAGTGAAAAAGTAGAAATGGCTTGCATTGTGTTATTGCCTCCTGGGATAAAAAGGTGATTGCGTAGTTCTCCTTTAAACGCGAGATGTAGACAATATATCATCGACTTCATGTCACTAATTAATGCAATACTCTGTTTTACTCAATATTTCGAGATGTATGCTAGATAGTTGTCTTGTTGTGGAGTATTAGCTATAGATGCAGTCGGATGGTGATCTATAGATATTGGGATGTGATGCTCATATGGTAATTGTGCCATGGATATTCAACTCATAACAATTGCAATGTAATCGCTGCTCAATTGTTTTTGTTCACCACACCGTTGCTATCTTTTCTGAGAGAAACCACTAGTGAACCTACAGATCCCGGTCCAACTTATAAATTTCCAATCACTATTTACATCTTATTTTACTTTGTTGCTGCAATCAGATATTCCATACACTTGTGCTTTTAATTCCTTTGTGACTATGAAGGCTAGTGGGATTGACAACTTCACTAATTTAGTTGGGGACACAAGGACATTTTGTTTTGTGTGTGAAGGTAACCATCACGAGTTGGAATCTCATAGATCTCATGGATTAAACCTTGAGGTCCCTTGAGGGAAACTGTTGCCTGCTGCAAACCCTTGCACTTGAGGGCCCAACACCTTCCTAGTTGAGAGGAAGCAGTGGTCACGTGGGATCTAGTCTCCTGTTTTCCTTAAGCGTTTACACCTCTAGACGGCCACTGTTGTACCCCTCAACCATATATAAGGGGAGGTTCATGGCCATCAAAGAAGAAAGTTATCTCACATCCAGAGAAAAGCAACACTTAGTGGATGAAGAAGAAAGGGCGCTCGGGACAGTAGCATTACCCTTGCACCAAAAAGGCTCCTGCGAGCACTATCGAGGCTCCCCCGAGCATTTGTAAACTCAACTATATCATCCACATCAAACCAACCAAGAATAGGACTATGGTATTACGCCAGTGCAGCATGAGCCTATATAAATCTCCGTGTCTTGTTATTCTGGGTAGATCGATGAAGCTAGGCGTTTTAGCCCCTGGGCGAACAAATACATGGTATCCTTGATCTCTGATGTCTTGACTCGACAATCCTACATCTAGCGCGCCAGGTAGCTAGGGGGCTAAGGTTCTATTTCTTTCTTATCTTGTTTCACCATGCATTTGCTCGTGGTGGCTCTAGGAGCAAGGACCAGCCAAGGAGAAAAGAGCCACCACAGGGACAACCCTCTGACCGTGAGCATCACCAAGGGCGTGTTTGGTAGCCCACATTAGGCCCAACTAGGCCCGCGCGGGAAACAATTGGCCTGTTTGGTTGCTTGTGCTGCATCTGCTTCTCGGGTCACACGGAACTTGAAGCCCCCCTGGGCTTGTCCACGAAGGAACAACCAAATCAGGGGGGTTTGCGAGCCAGGCTCGCTCGAGCCATGCGTGCCTCTTTGTTGCATGCCTCGGGGAGCACGGGAGACAAACGAGGCATCTCATAACTCTCCTCCCTCTCATGTGTCACCGCCCACTCTCCCATTCACGCCGCTCTCTCTCACTCTCCTCACCGCCCCTTGGTGCTCTCCTCCGATGGCTCGCCCGCTGTCGTGCCGCCCCCCTGATCCCCATCATGATCGGCAACAACAGCATCCAAGACCGATGGGTGGGCGGCTTGGCAAACAACGGCATTGACCTAATGGCGGCCATCCACGCGTGATGAGGAGCACCCCACGGTCATCCCCATGGACCCACCGTCGTCTCCCCAAGCACCAAGTGGACCGATGACAAGAGCATGTGCAAGAGCTATCGAGGCCAAGGTGACATCTCTCCTTAATGAGCTTCCATATGAACCACATGAGACATGGCTACCTCAAGCGGGAACTATATGTGTGCTTAGTTATGAAGAAAGCAACCACGAAGACACTCGGGATGAAGGCCAAGCCACCACAGACACAGACGAAGGACCACGATGAGAGGAGTCGCCGAAGTGCTACTCACACATCATCTTGGAGGCAACAAGGCTGATGAAGATTGCCTCCCCAATGATTTCCCCCTCCGACAAAGCACCGGAAAAGGGCTCCAGATGGGATTGTGGAAGAATAGAGGGTTGCGGCGGCGGAAGAATTGGTTCGGGTCTCGCTCTGAGGGTTTCAAAATATATGTGAATTTATAGTCCTGGAATTAGGGCAAACAGATCTATGAGGGGGCCACAAGTCAGGCCCCCTAGGGCGCGCCCCTGCTGGTGGGCTCCTTGTAGGTCTTCTGGTCCTCCCCGAAGCTTCTAGGGTCTCTTATGTTCCAGAAAAAATCACTGTAAAGTTTCATAGTGTTTGGACTTCGGTAGGTATGGTTTTCTATGAAACAAAAACCATGCGAAAAAACAGGAACTGGCACTAGGCACTAAGTTAATAGGTTAGTCCATAAAAATAATACAAAATAGCATATAAAGCATAGAAAAGTGATAATATAATAGCATGAAACAATAAAAAATTATAGATACATTGAAGACGTATCAGCATCCCCAAGCTTAATTCCTGCTCGTCCTCAAGTAGGTAAATGATAAAAGAAAGAATTTGTTATGTTGAATGCTACCTAACATGTACTTGATCAAGTAATTCATTTGTGGTATGGGAAACAAGTGATGTAAAGCAACAGACTATCAATTTGACATCAAAGCAATAATAGACAAAGCATAGTAGCAAACAATCATTGCCTTTCAAATAAAAATGCTAAAGAACATTTATCCCTACCCACTTAATCATGTAAGCATGCCATACTCAGTCTTCCTAACATAAAGATATCAACCATGAACACCACAGTGCCAAACCAAGCAATTAAATCATATCTTTTTCTCGCTTCGGCTATTTTAACTTTCGCGCAATGGTTGGACGTAAGCCAAGGACTTAGCACTTTGGATGGCAAAGAGAATGATGATAGGTGAGGGAGTCCTGGATTAAAGGGGTCCTCGGGTGTCCGAGCTGTGTGTTATGGGCCGGACTGATGGGCCATAAAGATACAAGGTAGAAGACCTTCCCCCGTGTCCGGATAGGACTCTCCTTCGCGTGGATGGCAAGATTGGCGTCCAGATGTATAGTTTCCTTCTTTTGTAAACCGACTCTGTACAACCCTAGGCCCCTCCGGTGTCTATATAAGTCGGAGGGTTTAGTCCATAGAGGCTATCCGAATTCATATAGGCTAGACATCTAGGGTTTAGCCATTACGATCTCGAGGTAGATCAACTCTTGTAACTCCTATACTCATCAAAGTCAATCAAGCAGGAAGTAGGGTTTTACCTCCATTAAGAGGGCCCGAACCTGGGTAAACATCGTGTCCCCTTTGTCTCCTGTTACCTTTGATCCTCAGACGCACAGTTCGGAACCCCCTACCCGAGATCGGCCGGTTTTGACACCGACATTGGTGCTTTCATTGAGAGTTCCTTTGTGTCGTCGATGGAAGGACCGATGGCTCGTCTTGTCATCAGCGACATCATCACCTCTGGAAGGGCGCTAGCTCCAGGACAGGTCCTCCAGCTTGGCGGTTTCACCATGGGCGCCTTCTTGGCCGTTAAGCCAAAGGCAGCCCCTGCAATCGTCAAACATCATCTCCGCATCAGCCTCGAACACTCCAAAAAGATGGACCTGACAGATGTTTCGTCCTTTAACGAACTGCTTGATCGCATCGCCGCCCTGGGGGTCGCAACAGACTATGATCGGATTGGGCTTAAACCCGATCAGAGGGAAATCAAGTCCCCGCTGATCACCCATCCGGTGGCGGTCGTGGAGGAACAAACCGAGAAAACTTCTCCCCCTAAGTTAAGAACAAGCTATGTTCGGATTTCAGAGCCCTGTGTGCCGGATACCCATCTTCGGGAAGAGACCGTATGTCCTCTGAACATAGAATCAGGCGTCGAGCCCAAAAGTCTCTAGGAACCTCCGGATCCTGGACCAGTGACCTCAGAGATTCTTCAAACTCCAGATCCAATGGTGGGTCAGGGTTCGGATTTCAGCCCGCCCACCCACCACAAGCAATATTCCAAAGCAATTCAGGTCCTCCAGACGTATGTGACCTAATGTACGTACGACAGCAACCTCAGGAAACGGTCCATCACTTCTGGGCCAGGTTCCTTGATACGCCTTCGTTGTATCTATAATTTTTGATTGTTTCATGCCAATATCATACAAGTTTTACACACTTTTCACAACTTTTTATATGATTTATTGGACTAACCTATTGATCCAGTGCCTAGTGCCAGCTCCTGTTTTTTGCATGTTTTTTTGTATCGCAGAAAATCCATATCAAACGAAGTCCAAATGCAATAAAATTTCATGGAGAATTATTTTGGAATATATGTGATTTTTGGGAGTTGGAATCACCGCAAACGGAGGCCCACACAGGGCACAAGACACCAGGATCCGACCCTTGAGCCAGGCGTGTGGTGGTGGGTTGTGCCCTCCTCGAACGTCGGTTGGAGCCCTACTTCGGGCGAAAGGAAGCTTATATCCGGAAAAAATCATGTTAAAATCTCAGCGCAATCGGAGTTACGGATCTTCGGGAATATAAGAAATGGTTTTCGGCCAGATCTGCGAACGCGAAACTGAAGAGAACAGAGAGGGAGATCCAATCTCGGAGGGGCTCCCACCCCTCCGCCGCCATGGAGACCAAGGACCAGAGGAGGAACTCTCTTCCCATCTAGGGGGGAGGCCAGGGATGAAGAAGAAGTAGGGGGGCTCTCTCCCCCTCGCTTCCGGTGGCGCCGGAGTGCCACCGGGGCAACTATCGGGACGGCGATCTACATCAACAATCTTGCTACCGTCAACACCAACTTTCTCCCCCTCTATGCAGCAGTGTAACACCTCTTTCCCCCGCTGTAATATCTACTTAAACATGGTGCTCAACTCCGTATATTATTTCCCAATGATATTTGGCTATCCTATGATGTTTGAGTAGATCCGTTTTGTCCTGTGGGTTAATCGCGATCTTGGTTGGTATGATTGTATATTTTATTTATGGTGCTGTCCTACGGTACCCTCCGTTTTCACGCAAACGTGAGGGGCCCCCGCTGTAGGGTGTTGCAATATGTTCATGGTTCGCTTATGGTGGGTTGCGAGAGTGACAAAAGCTTAAACCTGAGTAAGTGGGGTATGACGTATGGGAGTAAAGAGGACTTGATACTTAATGCTATGGTTGGGTTTCACGACCTTAATGATCTTTAGTAGTTGCGGATGCTTGCTAGGGGTCCAATCATAAGTGCATATGATCCAAGTAGAGAAAGTATGTTAGCTCATGCCTCTCCCTCATATAAAATTACAAGAATGATTACCGGTACTTGTTATCGATTGCCTAGGGACAAATAACTTTCTTGTTGACACAAACCCTTTTACTAAACACCTAACTTTTATTATCTTGCAAAGTACTTCTAGTTTTATTCTTGCAAAATAGTTCTAGCATCACTCCTACAAACTAGTTTCATACTTGTTTTCGGTAAAGCAAACGTCAAGTGTACGTAGAGTTGTATCGGTGGTCGGTAGAACTTGAGGGAATATTTGTTCTACCTTTAGCTCCTCGTTGGGTTCGACACTCTTAATTATCAAAAGAGGCTACAATTGATCCCCTATACTTGTGGGTTATCAAGACCTTTTTCTGGCGCCGTTGCCGGGGAGCAATAGCGTGGGGTGAATATTCTCGTGTGTGCTTGTTTGCTTTATCACCAAGTAGTTTTTATTTTCTATTCTAAGTGGTTCTCTATCTTTAGTTATGGATATGGAACACGAAACACCAAAAAAATTAGTTGAACTTACTACTCATGGAGATGGGGAACCTCCTAAAACCCTCGATGCTCATTACGTGAAAAATATTATGCACTACTTTGATAATCCTGAGAAAACCCCATTCAACTTGATAATGGGAGTAACGTTGGATCAACGTGAATACTTTAGGGATCATTGCTTGAATCAAAAGGGAAAACTTTTATGGGATCAAATTGAAATGTTGCAATGGTATGCTTGGAATCTATGCTTGAGATATGATTATACTTGTTGCTCTAAGATTGAGGTTCCACACCTTCCCTATTCTTGCGAATTTAATGATAATGAAACCTTGGCTTCTTATGCTAAAGGTATATATGATTACTATGATGTGGAACGAATAGAAGAATTTGTTGCTTTTAAGGGTGCTTATGAAATTGAATCTTTGTTTAAAAAGTTTGAAGATTTTGATGATTCATTTTATAGACCTGAAAATCTTGCTATCCTTAAATATTGCTATGATAATTATAAATACAATTATGATATTGATGTATTTGTTGAGAATAACTCCGTTGTCCAAGAAGAGACTAATATTTTGCAGGAGTCTATGGAAGAAAAATTGATGAAATTGCGAGCTCATTGGATGAAAAAGATGATAAGGAGAGCGAAGAACAAACGGAGGAAGAGCGGATTAGCTACCCGTGCCCACCTTCTAATGAGAGTAACTCTTCAACTCATACATTATTTAATGCCCCTTCGTTCTTACCGAAGGATGAATGCTATGATAATTGCTATGATCCCGTTGATTCATTTGAAATATCCCTTTTTGATGAACTTGATGCTTGTTATGCTTGTGGCCAAGATGCCAATATGAATTATGCTTATGGAGATGAACTTGTTGTAGTTCCTTATGTTAAGAATAACATTGTTGCTATTGCACCCACACATGATAGTCCTATTATCTTTTTGAATTCTCCCAACTACACTATATCGGAGAAGTTTGCTCTTGTTAAGGATTATATTGATGGGTTGCCTTTTACCATTGCACATGATAATTTTGATGAATATAATATGCATGTGCTTGCTGCTCCTACTTGCAATTATTATGAGAGAGGAACTATATCTCCGCCTCTCTACGTTTCCAACACGATAAAATTGCAAGAAACTGCTTATGCTATGTATTGGCCTTTACTTGATGTGCATGAATTGTTCTTGTATGACATGCCGATGCATAGGAAGAGAGTTAGACTTTGTCATTGCTTGATATATGTTGCTTTGTGCTCACTACTAAATGCTAAATCGTTGTTGATTCAGATTGGCTTTGATATACCTTGGGAACCGGGTGGATCCATTACTTGAGCACTTTATGCCTAGCTTAATGCCTTTAAAGAAAGCACTACCAGGGAGACAACCCGGAAGGTTTAGAGATTCATTTTATTTCTGTTGAGTGCTTTTATAAAGTTTAAAAACAAAAAAATATAGAGGGGAACTTAAAAATATTTCACAAAAGAGAAGCGATTGGAAGTTATGCATTGGAGAAGTGAGGGTCGACCTTGAACACTTGTGTTCATGTTCATGGAAACAATGTAGAATTTTTCATGAAGATTCTCACAAAAATAATTATACCCTTGTACAATTCCATTGTATTATAAAAATAATGTGCCAAGATTTGCCTTTAGGATGATTAGATTGCTTGTTGGTTTGTGCGGTGCAAAACAGAAACTTTGGCTGTAGTGCACGATTTTACATTTTTTACTGGAACGTCAAACGGTTCTGAAACTTTTTGAACTGTCTTTCTATACAAAATGTTTATTTTTCCTAATTGTTTCAGAATTTTTAGAATTACAGAAGTATGGTGGATGTTCGAATCTTTACAGACTTTCCTGTTTTCACAGATTGCTGTTATAGCTTCATTATTTGCATATGTTTGAATTCTTGTTGAAGCCTCCTTGACTTGAGGCCATAGAATTGTGATAGCATACAGTGGGTAATGTTTGTTTGTAATTATACAGTAATGTTATAGCAGTACTTGATGGGATTTCATTGCCATATTCACTAACCCCGCCACTAAAAGTATCTATTGTGTTTTGTGTGGATGAAGTGATCAAAGATCAAGGAGGTCTCGATATGAGGAGAAGGAGGAGAGGCAAGAGCTCAATCTTGGGGATGCCCAAAACACCCCAAGTAAATATTGAAGGAGACTCAAGCGTCTAAGCTTGGGGATGGCCCAGAAGGCATCCCATCTTTCTTCAACAAGTATCGGTATGTTTTCGTCTTCGTTTCATTCATGTGATATGTGCAAATTGTCGGTGTCAAAACCGGCGGATCTCGGGTAGGGGGTCCCGAACTGTGCGTCTAAGGATCAAAGGTAACAAGAGACAGGGGCACGATGTTTACCCAGGTTCGGGCCCTCTTAATGGAGGTAATACCCTACTTCCTGCTTGATTGACTATGATGAATATTGGGGTTACAAGAGTTGATCTACCTCGAGATCGTAATGGCTAAACCCTAGATGTCTAGCCTGTATGATTATGATTGCCTCTACGGACTAGACCCTCCGGTTTATATAGACACCGGAGGGGACTAGTGAGGGAGTCCTGGACTACGGGGTCCTCGGGCGTCCGGCCTGTTAGCCATGGGCCGGACTGATGGGCTGTGAAGATACAAAGACCGAAGACTGCACCCGTGTCCGGACAAGACTCTCCTTGGCGTGGAAGGCAAGCTTGGCGATCAACCATGTAGATTCCTTTCTATGTAACCGACTCCATGTAACCCTAGATCTCTCCGGTGTCTATATAAACCGGAGAGCATAGTCCGGATAGGCGGATACTCATTATCGTAGTCATACAGGCTAGACATCTAGGGTTTAGCCATTACGATCTCGTGGTAGATCAACTCTTGTAATACTCATATTCATCAAGATCAATCAAGCAGGAAGTAGGGTATTACCTCCATAGAGAGGGCCCAAACCTGGGTAAACATCGCCCGTCTCCTGTTACCATCGACCTTAGACGCACAGTTCGGGACCCCCTACCCGAGATCCGCCGGTTTTGACACCGACATTGGTTCTTTCATTGAGAGTTCCACTGTGCCGTCCTCAAAAGGTTAATGGCTACTTCAATCGTCCATAACGACGCTGTCCAAGGGGAAACCTTTCTCGCCGGATAGATCTTCGTATTCGGCGGCTTCGCACCGCGGGCCAACTCGCTTGGTCATCTGGAGCAGATCGAAAGCTATGCCCTGGCCATCAGGTCAGATTCGGAAATTTGAATTACGTCGCGGACATCCGAGGAGACTTGATCTTCGACGGTTTTAAGACCGCGGCAGCCACTCCTCTTCGTCCCGATAAGCATGGCTTAAACCTATCATCGGGCCGCATCCAGGAAATAGCTCCTGTGACAGCTCTGGCCTTAGATCCGGAGCAGATCGCGCCATCCAAGGACGGGAAGCTTAAC